>NC_092527.1:38660000-39860000 GCF_037038585.1 Patagioenas fasciata
TGCGTGTCCCCTGACAGGGGAATGGCGGGTGGGGAATCCTGCTCCGCATCTGCCACAAACCTGTTTCCAAGAGCCACTTTTAAATCCAGTTTTTAAACCCATCCAAAACCCAAATGGACCATTCTGGCAGCATTCCTTGTGATGTGTTTATCACAAAGCCCTGCCCAGGGAAGTAGTGGAGTCACCATCCCTGGAGGGGTTTGAAAGCCTTTTAGATGAGGTTCTTAGGGACATGGTTTAGTGCCAGAGTTAGGTTAGGTTGTGGTTGTACTCGATGATCCTGGGGGTCTTTTCCAACTGAAACGATTCTATGATGAGCAAGGACTTTTGTGGCAGAAGTGCCCGAAGATGGGAGCAGCGGGCAGCATCTTGGCACATGCAGGCAAAGAACAGGCGGCCTCCGTGGGTATCTAGACATGCACAACCAAAAACTGAGGGTGAATGGCATAAAACGTGCAAGGTGCGATTCAGGACCTCAGCACACGGAGTCTGCCAAGGGTACAGTTATGGGTGGCTCCCAGCAGACATCTGCTGCTCTCCAGCCCGGCCCCCACCTTTTTCCTCGTGTTTTCTATACATCATCGCAAAATATGTTTGCCAAATAGAGAAGGATAAAATTGGCAGGTGGAAGGATTTTGTTTTTCCGCCTGCTCGGGGATGGCAAATATTGTGTCACAACACACTGACTAAAAGTGGCGGTTGCTTTTTTTTATTTTTTTTATTTTTTTATTGGCGCTGGCTGCAAGATGTTAGCGTTGCTCTTAAAGATTGCATAAACTTTGTAATTCAGGTGGAGTCGCCGCTTCTGTTATTAATTCCTGGTTTTGAAAGGTTTATCAGCTGAACACAAAATATTTGCTTTAAGATTAAACCTGCTAAGTACGACTGTCATCTGAGGGGGAGATTTGTTTTGGAATTAAAAAACCTTTCCCTGTCAGTTGCTGGCATCCTTTAATTTACAGGCGTGCGCCGGGTCATTTTGAGACAGGCCGTTGCGCTTGGATCCTGCCCCTCTGCACCTGCCGGGGAGCGCGGCTGCAGCTGTTGGGGGGAGAGCACCTTCCACCCCTCCTCCTGAGTTCTGGGTGCGATTTCACAGCATTCGTTTTTGTCGTGAGGATGTATGAGAAGAAAATAGAGGGATGCTCCTGCTGCTGTGAAATTAAGTGCAGAGCATCACCGGGCTTGCCAGAGATTTCCCACCAGCACGCCCCGGTGCAGCCCGGTTTAAATCCCTCAGGACAAAGTGTGAACTCCTCAGTGCTCTTGGCTCAGCTTCCCACTAATGAGCACCCCAAGTTTTACCTGGGAAATATGAAAAATTACAAAGGAAGGTCAGAGATTAGGTAAAAGAGTTGAGTTAAGGCAGCGTGAAACCACAGGCAGTAGCGGAAGATTTATTTTGTTGGATTTATATCAGCTCTTTAGGCCAGATTCCAGGTCTTGCAGCTACAATTCACGGTGGCAAACACTGCAGCTGGGCTCTTCATTTGAGCCGGCATGGGAGCTTTATCACCCTTGTCCAGTCGGATGCTGCTCCTTATTTGCCAGCCAAGCCAATAGTGATTAAATGGCATTTCTCAGCGTGCAGGTTGGAGCATTATTAGCTCTTATCTCTAATTGCCGTCATTTTGAAAGTGTTTCGAACAGATGGCTCTAAGAGAATAAGAGTGAAAAGAGAGCCTTTTATACTTGTGACAAACAAAAAAAATAATGCTTGCTGGGCTTCCAGCTTGAGCTTGTGGGGTTAAATATGGGGAAAATAGGCCAAATCCCACTCTGACTCCTGCAGGAAAGGGAATCATGGACACCAGGACTGCCCTGGGATGGGATCCCACTTGCTAATGTCATTTTGCTCTTCCAGGGTGACCCTGTCCCCACACTAATCTGTCCCACCTGGTGGGAATATGCTGTCAGTGGTTCATCAGGAAACTGGGAATTTCCCTGCGCTTTTGCCCTGACATTCAGCTCTGGGGAGTCAGTGGGGCTCCTCCAGGTGCCCAGGGCCCACGTGGGTGCCTTGGTGAGGTGTGTAACACAATTCAGCCCTGCACAGCCCAGCTGACGATGTCCCACCACCACCACCACATACCTACCAGCACTGCAGAGGAAGGATTTGATCCACTCCAGTGCACTCCAGGTGCGCAATAGTCACCTGTGTTAAATCATCACCTTTAAAATAATCAAGCTCATTACGAGATTATGTGCTACAAGCTCTGGGTGCCTAAACCTGTAGCCCAAAAAATTTCTCTTATTTTGCTAACTGCTTAAACGTAAAACTGTAACAGAAAGAAATTGTTCCCGTGACTCATATTTTTCATCATTTGGTCATTAAATAGTGATGGATATAAACCTATAAAGTACCTAAACTGAACCTTTTAAGAATCCATGAGCAATACTATCATTTCTTTAATAGAACTCGCTGACCGTGCCTTTCTCAGATGCCATTTGTCATTTTCAGCGTGCAATAATCAATAACTTGGCTTTGAAATAAATAATATAACAGTCACAATATATTATCTTTCAGGCTGGTCTTATACTAACCATAAAACAAGACTTGGAAAGATGAAAACTTTAGGTAAATGCCAAAAATGAAATAAGTGAGAGTAGGAGCTAAATGAACAAGAAGCTTTACATAGTTCCCCTTCCAAATTCATTTGTATTTCCCTTCTTTCTAGGAAAATATATCTATTTCTGAGATAAAAACAAGAATTTGGGACCATCTGATTTCAGGGTTGGGACAAATGCTGTCGTCTTGATTCTCTTGCCAGGTCAGCAAGACATGTGAGAACCGGCATCACTCTGCTGTTATTCAGTGGAGCAATTAAACACATGCTAAGTTTTGAACATATGATTGTTACATTAAAATCAATAGGGCCCAAGAGTGCGCCTAAATTAAAAGTATTTCTAAGCCCAGCTGGAGTTTAGAAAAGCAGCTCCGTGACGAGGTGGCTGAATCCTGCTGAAGTTTTGGGGACGTTCCTCACGCCCCGTGAAGCAGGAGGTGGTGGGGATCCCTGGGGCAGAGCTGTGCACAGGTGTTTTGGCTGTGCCGGGGGTGGTGGCATGTGCCAGCTGTCCCTGCTGGCTGTTGCAAAGTCCAGACCTATCTGTAGACACTGACATAAGTGCTGTTTGCTTCCTCCGCCACCATACAAATCCATTCATATGAGTGGAAAGGACAGGCTGGAGCGCTGTGCAGGACAGGGTATACATAGCACGCAAGAACAAGCTTAACTCCGCACCTTCTCCTTTGACCAAGTCTTGCATAAATCCTTCAGTGTCCCAGGTACCTATTTTCCTTGGTTGAATTTGTTCCGTGGTCAAAAAGCCTGTCAAAACCCCTGTTAAGCCTGGGCTGGTGGTTGATCACTTCTACCCAAATCAAGCCTGCAGTTTCAGTGTTAGCCGGGAAGAGGCCAGACCTTTTCCAGGTTCAGAAGAACAGTCCTGAGAGCAGAAGACCTCCTAAGAGGTGGGGTTTTCTATCTGTCTATCTATCTGTCTATCTCTTCTGAGGAGTGAAAGCTTAGGAAGGAGTTTGCATCAGGGACCTCCAGGTCCAAACCTTTGGCACAACTGAAATCCAAGTCCCTTGCCCATGTCCTTCACTCAAGAAGGGAGCACTGGACATAGGAGCTGAGAGAGGGGCATTCGTGTAGCCGTGGGCTTCGTCCTGTACCTGGGGCAGCCGACTGGGCAGCCAGGGCCACCGCAGTGACTGTCTTGCTCCTTGGGGCTGGGTATTTTCTGATTAAGGAAAGAAGTGTGGGCTCCTCTTTTAAGCATTATTTCAGGACTCCCTGCTGAGCTTTTTGAAGGTTTGCCAAGTCTGAAAGCGCAAGGGAAACGGGGAAGACTCTGTGTAAATAAATTCTGGTGGTTCAGCTCTGAGGCAACATTTTCTCAGCCATTGGTGTAACAACTTGGTCTGTTCTTTCCAACCAAGACCTCTTTTTGGAAGTTCTCTCAGCCCACGGCGATGCCCCATGGTAGGGCCGTGTCCAACCCCAGAGGAAGGCAACAGGGCAGGCATTAGAGAACTTCCCAATAGATTGTCCCCTCTAATCCCCAGGTGCTATTTAATTGCTGAGATTTAGATAAAAATGACAGAAGTTCCTGTACTCAGGTCTCAGCAGCCCTTGTTGCTCTTATGGTTTGAACTAATGGTAACAATTAAAACCACACAAGCTCTGCGTTAAACCACTTATATCCCCTGCCGCAGGTGTAATCGATACGGCCCCAGCACACGTCATCCAGATGAGCCACTTTGTCTTGGCCACCTTTTGGAAGTCACTTCATCACCTGTCCTTCCCCTGCCCCATCACAGCTGCTGTGTCTTCAGGGCAGAACTGGCCAGAGTAACAGTGGTTTAGTGCTTCAGACAATGAGGTCTCAGCCTCTGCTTCACTTCTCAGCAGCTCTTGTAAACAAAAATAATTGATTTTACACTGTCTTTTTAAGAACAAAAAAAAGAGGGAGTTTGAAGGAAGTGATTTAATTAGTTTTGCGCTTTTACTTTGGAGCAGAACTGAAGACTACACTTAGGGTGATGAACTGGGAGAGGCCAGGCAAGAAGGAAACTTTAAGACCTCTAAGGAAAGATAACTGGAGTCTGTAGAACATTTATTATAAGTAACACCAGCACGTGAATCTAAAAATAGCTGTGTGCATATGACTGATATTAAAAATGACTGATTTAAAAGAAAGTGCTTCACCTCTGTTGCCAACCAGGAAGGTAGGTCTCTAGTATTCTCAGACTTAAATGCTGCCAGTATTTCACGTTAGGATAGTCATAAAGTTAAAGGTTAATAGGCTGTACAAATGACAGAGTTTAAAGGGAAAAATGAAGATGGGAAGATTTCTAGCACTTAGGGAACATTTAAAAAATGAAGCTCCTCTGCCTAATGTAATTTTCCCCATATTCTTTCTCACGCTGTTGATCATTATTGAAAATAATTCTATTTGCATAAGTGATTTCTCCTTCACTGCCCATCTCCGTTTGCTTTTTGGATCGTCATTACTTCCCACAGTACATGATGAGTCATAATCCCGCTGCCTGCCATAACTGTCTGCTGCCGTGAGAATGTGATAGGGCAAAATTAAAGTCGTAGCCTCCGAGGGAGGATGGGCAGGGAGACCCGGAGCATGAGGAAGGCTTTTATTTAATTTTGAGTCATTAGAATTGGCAGGTTGAGGAGAAAGGCAAACATGTGCATTGCTGGCAATGGGATTTGGTTGTGGTGTTTCAGATGAGCTCGCCAGATGTTACGGGTGGCAAAAGTGTGTTGCTGTGTCAGCCTTGCTACTGTGGCTGGCATGCACTTTGTTCTCTAACACTGGAGCTGGAAAGTAGAGTCTAATAGCAAGATTAACATGACCAAGATAAATACTTTTATACAGAGACTGCCAGTCTGTTTGTTTGTTTCCTGCACTGATGAAGAAATATTCTCCTTTGGTTTCTGTCTAGGTCTTTCAGAGCAACTGAAAAAAAGCCACGCTTTGAACATCACTTCTTGTGGCACTGCTGGGACTGAAACTGCAGTGAAACAAGCTTTTTTAAAATGTACAAGTTCTTGGGGGGCCCAAATGCTCTTCCCTGCACCTGATCAGTTCCTGCTGGTCACAGAAAGATTTAGGATGGTGAAACACTGGCCCAGGTTGGCCAGGGAGGTGGTGGATGCCCCATCCCTGGAGACATCCCAGGCCAGGCTGGACGGGGCTCTGAGCAACCTGAGCTGGTGAAGATGTCCCTGCTGATGGCAGGGGTGCCACTGGGTGAGCTTTGAAGATCCCTTCCAACTCAATCTATTCTCTGATTCTATTCTATGTTTCTATGACATCTACTCCAGCCTGTGAATTCAAGCTGAACTTTTTGATCTTGTCCCAAGTATGACTGCTACACACATCATAAGGATAAGCTACAATACACAATTGGCAATGGGTGAAAACACCTTCCAGACAACATTTATTCTTAGTGCTTTCTTCATGCATGCAGGTGACTGAAAGTCTGCTCCGGGTACCTCTGAAGTCTGGATGTGCAGAGACTCTCCCTGGGTGCACTGCTTGGGAAGCAAATAAAAAGTCTGGGCTTTGCTTTTCTTTGACATCTGGTACCACACAGGCCTCCACCAGTGCCCCCACTACAGCTCTTCTTTCTCTGTGTTCTTCAGCTAGTTTCTAATCTTCTGCAACAGGTCCTTAAAAACCTTCTGGGCCTGCGAGATGCTGAAGTCAGATACCTCTGATTTACTGTAGTCTGAGGAACAAATAAGTATGGAATAAATATTGCTGCTGGTCAAAAGCCTCGTCCATTCTGGAGCTAAAATGAAACAGAGAAAGGACCATGCCCTGGTGCTCCCTCTGGTAATGAATTTTATGCCTCTACCACAGGACCAGACTTTTGAATCTGCACAGAAACTTCCTGAAGTTGTAGGAGATGATCCATGCAGAGCTGCTTTGAAAACCAGGAGATCAGGCTTTGCATTCCCTGTGCATGGAGTGAGGTGAAACCTTGGGAGCCCCTACAGCAAATGTTTTAAGGATTACTGTTCCTCTTGGTATCCTGCAGCAGCGACTCAATACTGCAGTGGAGCTGTTTCATGCTATGAAAAAATATGCATATCTTATTTTCACAAATGTCTATTAAATGTACAGGAATATTGAACACTGAGATCTCATTTTCTTCCTTCCTTCTTTGCCTGAGTTCCTATATCCCAGCCCTCAATTTCTGCTGTGCTATATATCTTCCCAACCCTATAACATTAATTCAGCAGAACACAATAGCATTGAACTCTTGCTTAAAATATGTGCAAGTTTTGTATTTCTTTCACATATGACACTGCATAGAACATGATAATCTTTTTTTAATGGAAGCAGAGGTAAAGCCACTATAACCTACCTCCTCGTTCCTTCCTGCAGGGACTAAAATGCTGAGTAAAAGAAATAAAAGGACTGCAAGGAGTAAAATGTTTGCAATGCAAACAGATTCTTCACTAATTTCTTTTACCATTGTTTGAATGGAAAGCTTTCACAAGATCTCCAGTAATTAGTTTGCAGAGCATTTTCATTGTCTGAAAATAATGATCATGCACTGCTTTTGAGAGAGTTTGCAGCTCCTCCTTCCACGCTTAGGACCCCTTGCTCTGCAATTAACTTTCTGGATCCAAATAAGGCCACTGCAGGAAAGAGGTATTTTTCATGCTGAGCCTTTGCCTCAGAAACCCCACACCACTGGGGGTTGGAATTGCTTGTGTGAAAAAGTGCTCACCTAAAAGCAAAGGGTCCTTTCTATTTGGTCCTTTGTAATTTCTGGTTCTTCATACATTTCTACAGGGAGATGGAATTATTATAATCTTCCAAAAGAAAAGACAGTTTTCTTTTGAAAAAGAGGCCATGCCTAGAAGTTGAGTGTGGAAAATGCTGCCTGTAGCCTTTTATTAGCTTCATTCACTCTAATATATCTGCCTTGTATGCCAAGAAAAGTATAAACAAATGGCAGAATATTGGTTTTTCAGTAACAAGGTTTAAACCAAGGGTATAAAAAGCGTAGCCTAGCTGACGCTATTTATGAAACAATTAATATTGTCAGTGTCTTTTCCATCTCCTCCAAGTTACACATACAGCATAAACTTTGATATATCTCTAGGAAGTAAAAAAAAATACCATCTGGAGAATAAACAGGGCAATGCGCCAACACTATTGGAAAGGGAAACAATTTCCATGTCTTCTTATAAAATGCTTTGATGTTAAAATAAACCATAGAATCATGCTGGTTGGAAAAGACCCTCACGATCATCTAGTCCAACCACAACCTAACTCTGGCTCTAAACCGTGTCCCTGAGAACATCATGTATGTGTCTTTGAAACACCTTCAGCGATGGTGACTCCACCACTTCCCCGGGCAGCCTCTTCCCTTTCCAGGAAGACTTTTTTCCTAATATCCAATCTAAACTTCCCTTGGCACAACTTAAGGCCATTTGCTCTTGTCCTATGACTTGTTACCTGGGAGAAGAGACAAACTCCCCCCATGCTCCTTTCAGGCAGTTCAGAGATCAGAAGATCTCCCCTCAGCTCCTGTTCTCCAGGCTGAACCCCCCAAGTCCCTCAAGTGCTCCTCATATGACTTGTACTCCAGACCATTCACTGTTCCCTTCTCTGAACTTGCTCCAGCACCTCAATGTCTTTCTTGTTGTGAGGGGCCCAAAACTGACCCCAGGATTCGAGGTGCAGCCTCCCCAGTGCCCAACACAGGGGGAAGATGAATTTGCCTGTGAAGGCTCAGGGCACAGCAGACAAAGGGTCCCGGTTTTACCTTGTGTTCTCAGGATTTATACGCAGTTCATTATTTTGTTCTTCGGCAGCTTTTACACTAGCAGCAAGTCTCAAATGCTCCTTTCCCCTTCCTCGAATGCCGCCCCTCAGCCTGCGGGCGCCCCCGCGCATGGCTCCGCGCGTTGCTCCGCACCCCGCCCGTTCCTGGCTCTGTCCGTGGTGCTGAAGGGACGCGTGGGGAAGCATGTGATGGTACAACTACTCATTGCTGTATAGTATTGGTATCGGTAGTGCCATTGGTACACTGATATTAGTACTATTAGTATAATAGTAATAGCAATAATTCTCTGCAAATTAAGATAGCAATCTGTTCCCAGACAAAAGCAGAAATATTTTGGCAAGATTATCATACATAACCTAAGTTACCCAGGCAAAGATTGTCATTCCTGTTTTAATCACCTCTCTAGCCCTTGTTTGTCACCTGAAAATTTCAGAGCTGCTTATCAATAATGCTCTGTGTGTCATACTGCTGCAGAGCGTTCCAATCAATATATTATCATTTCAGAGCTTGATTATGAAGGTGAAGGGCATTATCAAGGACATCTGGAAATTCTGATCAGTGTTCTGCAATCTCTCTGATCAGCTTCAGTGCTCTACAAGCATAGTCTCTGGAACAAAATAAAATCATAATCTCTAACTAGAGAGAGAGTGCCTTATCCTCTCATTCATACCAGCCCTTGCTGCCAATAAACAAGCAAACAAACAAAAAGCAGAGGTATCATCTGCACATTTGTCCTAGAGCCTTTTAGCATATCATTTTTTCTTCTCCCCATTGCAGCTCTCAGACACAGCAATACATAACGAACTTCTCATGGCAGCATGATGTGTATTGTATGCAATTGTCCTGACTGGAATATTTGAGGCAACAGTGATCTAAAGAAAATGGAAATATATTAAAAGGCTTTTGTTTTTGTTGGTGGTTTGGTTGGTTTTGTTTGTTTGTTTGATTTTGAGTTTGTGACAGCATGACACGAGTAACTTAGTTCCCATACTCTGGGATTGACAATACATAGTAAGAAGACACATCAGGCTGCTGAGGAGAAACAACCAGTGTGTGCTTAATATGTAAGGATTATTATTATTTTGACAAATCTATTGCTCTGTAGATACCAAACAGTACTTAAATGTATTACATTTAATACATATGCCAAGTTGAAATTGTTCCATTTTCTGTCTTTTGTAGTATTATTATTATTTGCTCTATCTCCCACCTTGAACAAGATGTTAAATTGTACACAGTCCTCTTTCATTGTTTTTTTTCTGGTATTATTCATGGATCCTTAGAGACAAGCCAAAAATCTTCCTAGTGTAAAATAAGGTGAAAAGGTCCTCCTTGGTTCCTAGCTAACTCTGTTAGTGCATCACAGTCACTTCTCATATCTCTGGATGAGGAGGTAGTCTCAAGCCACTATTCTGGACTGTGAGGCTGAACTGGTCAGGTCTCTGTGGCTTAATGTCAAAGACCATCTCCCATTATGCAGAAAAGGGTGGTGTAACTATGGTGGCTACGATGCTGATGAAGCTGAGTAAGCATTTGTGCATTGGAGGGTTTGCACAGTGGTGGATTTAGTCCTTCTGCTCTCCACCAGCGTTGCTTTAATCAAGCTCATAACTAATTAATTTTTGATATTAAATTCTAGTGTTTAATTAAATGTATTTAAAATATTTTCTGTGTAATGCTTGCCTTCCTAATAGATTTCATATTTTTCAAGCATTAAAACAAAACAAACAATAAAAAAGAAGCAATGTATGCTATGTAAATGTAAAGCTCTCACCCAAAGAAGGATGTTTGGAATTTGGCTTTGGAGGAAATAACTCTTACCCTAGTGCAGTCATTTTTTGGCCTCTGATGTTTTATCTTTACAATACGTGTTTGAGCACTTATAATATTTTAGAGATAGTGGAAATAAGAAACTTCATTATCTAGGATGTTTTCCCTGGAATGCACAGAGACATTATAGGGAAAGAAGCCCAGAAACCTTCTTTTCTCTGTTCCTGTTTTGCAGAACTGGCAGAACAGAATCTGTGCACTGTGGGAGTGATGTGAGTACCTGAGCTGTCTGCATAGCTGAACACAAGATGTCCTTTTGATGCCCCAGCTGGAGAGGGAGAAGGAGTCTCTTGGGGTGTGCACATCTCTTGGGTTTCTTGGGATTCCTGAAACATTGAGCTTGCCTGGGGAGCAGCCTTCCCTGGGGACTGACAGGCAAGACAGCGTCATTAATAAGTGCAAAGCACACCAAGGTCATGACAAAGAAACTCTTGTGGAAGCACAAAATGGCCCCATCATTCGTTTATTTTGCAAAACCACAAGCTATTTTGGGGATCTGCTGACTCAGGACAAGCTGGTTCAGACTGCCATGCCATTTATAACAAAAGTTCTTAGGGAAATTAGGGCAATCTCAGGATCTTTTAATAAAATCCAAAATACAGCTCATGTTCAGTATGTGCGTTCAGCATAACTTGTACAATTGCCAAGGATCTCTGATATGAATATGAGAGCCTTTAGAAGTGGCTGATTTTTGAGTCAATGGGCTGTAACACTTTTGAAATCAATGATTATTTAAGAACTTCTAAAACTGCACGTTGTCTAGCGGCTGTGCATACAAACACTGGATCTATTCTGCCCTCTGATTCCCTGTGGATTGTAACACCTCTTTTCTAGCCAGGCCAGTGGAACATTCATCACACAGCTTTGCAGCAATTGTTTATTTGAGTAGGAGTTGAAACTACTCAGTGCTTTTCAGGTGTGCTTCCAGGACACTCGTGGATTATCATAAATAAGGTATTTGTGACCACAAAGAAATCTGCTGCTTTAGGATTTCACCAGTGCTGATGTTTACACAGTTTATTTTGATTTCTTTAAAAAACATTCTACATGATGCCTCATAGTTTAAAACTTGGTATAGAAGCACCGGTCTTCAGATTTAGAATGACAAGCTGCAAAGCTACCATCTATCCATTGTTCTTTGGGTGTTTCTGTCCTGTCATATTCTGAAACAAGTAAGACGAGTTCCAGCAAAGCTTATATTTGGATGAGATGCCAAAGAACAGCACATGTGTTGCCTTGAAATCCTCCAATGATACTTTTCACAAGATATTTTCTCCAGTATAGTTAGCTGACCTCTATTCTATGACTTCACTTGTGAAAGTGATAAATTGTGCCCACGTGACTAATATCAACACAAAGATGATTAGACTTCCTAGAAACCAGACTGGTGGGCAAGTCACAATAACAAAAGCAAAGGACACGTTGTGTGAGTTTGTGATCACTGCAAAGCATCACATCACGTTATATAGAGCACAGGTGTAGTGCTGTATGAGATGGAGACTGTACTTAGACCACATCATTTGCCCATCAGTTCTGTCCCCGTGGATTTATTTCAGATTACAGGGTATTTGCAACAGCACTTGTTTCACAAAGATGTCACAACCTAGAAATTTTTCCTCTTTCCTGTAAAAATGATATCTTTGTGAGTCAGACAGGGCTGTGATCAGCCTCAGAAATAAAAGTCTCGTAAATTAAACAACCTGCTTTCTTGCAGTGCTACAAGGCTCTAATATTTGTCAGGGAAGACTCTCAGCTCCCCAGGAAACTGCCGGAAAACAGAGACTTACAAAGCCTTCCATTTAAAGATACAAAAATGCCATTGTAAGGCATAATAAGGGAACAACTTTAACCGTTCCAAAATCCCTCCACACCCACACACATCACATACACCCTGCTACACTCAACCAAGTGAAACCTGAGATAGGTTACAAAGCGTAACTCGCTTGTAGTTTTTCTAGTCTTGAATAAAACACCCCTATCAAATACATCCTGCAACAGACATTCCTTTTGATGAAAAAATAGCATCCTTTTTCTGGGTAACCTCTGTTTGTTCCCCGTCATGTGTTTCAGAAGAAGCAATTGAAAGAATGACAGAGAAATGCGATGTTTCTGAATAACTCAGAATTTACAAAGGCCCTGATAGTATGTAATGGTTTGCAGTAGGAAGGGGGGGAGCCATTGACAGTGGCTCAAACTCTACAGTAGTTAATCTTTGACATTCACAAAATTGTCTATAGCTGCCTGGACAGCATAACAGCAGCTCTAAAATCTGATGGTGGAAGAACTAATTTCAATTTCCTGGGAAATAAGTGTTTCTGAGTGTTCTCTGTGTTCTCATCCCTTCTCTCTTCTCTCCCTGAACATCTAAATCCTTACGCACAGTGGTATTTCAGAACTTCCCTGCAAAAGAAAGTTTGAAGTTAGCCATGTAATTAAGCAGTGCCTTGATGAATTACTCTTTCCATAGAAGTGCTGCAAAGCCAAATGCTGCAAACATCTACAGGAGAGCACAGGGCTGGTCTAAAAGAGAGACATCTGGCTGGCCAGTGCTGCCTTCTGCAAAGGCATGGACGTCTGAGCAAGAGGAGATCCTGCCATGGCCAAAAACCTTCTGTCACAGCAGACACGGATACAAACTTCACTGCTCCTGCTCCGCAAGTCTTGGCTGTGGTCCTGCGCAGCTGGAAAATCAATGGAGCAGGGGAACAGAGCACTGTGCTTTCCTCAGCCCCATCGGGATAGTCTTATATGTCTTACATGTCTTACATCTGTGTAGGAACAACCCCAGATTCCAGTATAAGTTGGGGAATGACCTATTAGAGAGGAGCGTAGGGGAAAGGGACCTGGGAGTCCTGGTGGCCAGCAGGATGACCATGAGCCAGCGCTGTGCCCTTGTGGCCAGGAAGGCCAATGACATCCTGGGGTGTATTACAAGGGGGGTGGTTAGTAGGTCGAGAGAGGTTCTCCTGCCCCTCTACTCTGCCCTGGTGAGACCACATCTGCAATATCACAGTATCACGGTATGTTTGGGATTGGAAGGGACCTCAAAAGATCACCTAGTCCAATCCCCCTGATGGAGCAGGAACGCGGGGGGATTGCACTGGATGAGCTTTCGAGGTCCCTTCCAATCCCTAACATTCTGTGATTCTGTGAAAAGAGGAAACCGAACCCAGAGTGGCAGCTGTGTGTCACCTGTGGGTACAGTGGGAGACTTGGGGATGACAGATATAAAGATGGTAGAAGAATCTGTGTGAAATACGGTTGCAGTGGGGAACTTCTGCCAGGCGAACAGGGCTGTCGGGGCAGGGTTCTGTGAGCATGGAGCATCTGCAGGCTGTAAGGTAGGGCTTTTTGGAGATGATATAAGCAGGACATCACAAGATCACACAGCATAGATTCATGCTTCAGCTTAGCAAGAGCTCTTTAGAAAAATAATGAAAAAGAAGAGGCAGTGCTGAGACAGGATAAATAAGGAGATAAATCACTTTGCAATAGAATGCAAGCCAAAACCTGAAAATAAACAATTACTTTAAATCATATCAAGCACCTATCACAAACATCACATTTATACAATTGATCCATGTGTAAATTAGCCAATTAATTCTGAATTGGAACACTAATGAAACAATAATTATCTGTTTACAATGGAATGGTATGAGTGCGGGTCTAGAAAAAGAAATGAAAGCAAAATTGCAACAAAATCCACTCAGCTCCATCATTACTGGGCATGGTGGTCAGAGTGGTCAATACCAGTCTTTAATGTCCAGATATTGCTGGGGGCGCATAAGTAAAATACATAAATACATGAGAAACCCATGGGCTGCAAATGACAGGTGTAGAAAGGCTCTTTTACAACATTGACTTATCATTTTTTTAATAAAGAATTGAAAAGTGGAAATTTCCGTTAACATCTTCAGAAGCTGGCTTGGGTTTTGGTCCCTGCTTGGCTTTCTACTATGAATAGTTGTTTATGCTGAGGGACTTCAGGGGGATTAGGACTCCATTAGGATTAGTTACGAAAGCAGTGAAAGATGGATGGAAAAGGGTACGAGTTTCAATACAGAATGATTTTGGTGACTCATATCTAAATAAATTCTTTGGTGAGATGCAGAAATGCACCGGGGTCTTGTATAAGAACTCTGCACCCTTGACTTTTCATGTAAGAGCTGCAAACAGATAAAAAAGAACTTTAGCCCAGGTCTTCATATGATAAGCAAGAGTCCTAGACTGTCCTAGACTGTCAGCTCTTTTCTGCATAGAAACTGTTTTCCATCTCTTAATTTTTCTGTACATTTTACCCCAGAGTTGAGGAAATGCTATTTCCCTTGAAATAGCATTTGTTTGAAAAATTTCTGATGAGCTTTACTGTGCCTGATTCCTTTTAGTGAAACAGTTGTTAACAACAGCAGAATATTTCTGTAAACTCCTATAAATTGCAGAGACCCTATTTCTGAGATGCACTTTGCTGATTTTTCATCTCTGCATTTCTGTTTATCTAAACTACTCTTTGCAATGACACCAACAGTCTAGAAATGGTCACATAAGAGATGGTGCTCTGAAAAAATGTCATGTACACTGAAGGTATATAAATATCATGCCTGTCGCAGCCAAAAATATAACATGATTGCGTCTGTGTAAAATTTCCCTGGATTTATGACCCCAAATGTTTGGGGGGAAGCAGAACTACTGAGGGTAGCATTGAGAGGTTTGATTCAAATAAAATATGTCTTATTTCATATTGCCAGGTGGATGTCTTTAAAAGGGAATAGCAAGATAAATCAGTTATATTTGATCAGGGAATCAAAATATTTAAATGTAGAGATTGTTGCCTCGCTATACACATGCGCACACCTCCGAGTCTACCGCTCTGTGTGTGTCAGGAGAGATTTTTGCAGAGATTTTGCTCACGTGTATTTCAAATGTTTAGAAGCACGCCAGAACTAAGAGGCTGGTATGCCCTCTTCTTCATCTTTCCTCCTTCCTTTCTTTCCTTCTTTTTCTTCTTTCCTTCTTTCCTTTGTCTATCTGATTTCCCTTTCCTTTCCTTTCCTTTCCTTTCCTTTCCTTTCCTTTCCTTTCCTTTCCTTTCCTTTCCTTTCCTTTCCTTTCCTTTCCTTTCCTTTCCTCTCCTCTCCTCTCCTCTCCTCTCCCCTCCCCTCCCCTTCCCTTCCCCATCACGATGCTGATCTCCGTTACCCATTCAGCTCCAAACCGGAGTCACACCTGCCCGTCCAAGTGCCGCCGGCCCAGCGGCTCTACCCGCGGGCAATACACGGGATTATAGCTGTACCGGAGGTCACGGCCCGGCCCGACCGCCGCCTTCCCGGGGCTTCGCTGTGCGGTGTGAAGGGATGACACTCCGTTACCGGAGTCCCTTGCCCGCCCGTCCCGGGCCGCGCTGCGCTCCCGAGGGGGCGGCGGGCCCGGCAGAGGGCGCCCTGTGCCCGGACCCCGGGAGCGGCGCGGGGGGGGCGGGCTGGGCCGTGCCCCGGAGCCCCCGCCGAGGCCGGGAAGTGGCCGCCCCCGCCCCTCCGCCCCTCTGCCGCCAGATCGACGTGTCCCGCTGCCCCCGCTCCGGCGCGGCCCGGGAGGCAAAGGGGTCCGCGGGGAAACCCGGGGCGGGGAGGACACGGGTGGACCCCGGGGTGAGCCCTCCTGCCGCCCCGCAGCCCGCCGAACAGGGGCCTTGCGCAAAGTCGTTGCTGTCCCAAAGCAGAGCCCGGCAAGGTCCGGGCTGACGGAGAGCGGCGAACGGTTCCGCCGGCTCCGGGGCCTGGTAGCCCGGCTCAGCGCGTCTCGGCCCGCTGCCCGCCGGCACCCGCGGCTTTTGTTACCGGCGGTGCGGGGCGGGGGGTGGAGGGGGAGGCGGCGCGGCGGGGCGAGGGGAGGTTTTGTGGCAGGAGCGGCGCGGTCGGTGCCATTCGCCTCCCGCCGCTCCCGTGGTGCTTCAGCCGAGCCGGGATCCCTTTGTGCTAATAGCCCCGTCCTCATTTGCTGCCTAATTGGACTATATAAAGCCAATAACGGGCGGGCGCTCGTAGCCTCCAGCCACAGCAGCACGTCGCAGGGGGGGCCGGGGCCGCGGCGGCTGCGGGCAGGGGCTGCGCGGAGCCTTCTCCTCCCGGCTGCCTCCCCGCCTAATCCCATTTGCCATTGTGCGTGCCCAATCGCCGTGTGCTCCCCGCGTTTAACTTGGATGACATTTTGATTTCATCATTAGCATCCGGCGCCAGGTTGACGCAGCAGCAGCGGCGGCGGGAGGCGGCGGCGGCAGCGACGACCCCGGCTCTCCGCCTGCCCGCAGCAGCCCCCTGGTGCCGCGGGCTGAGCGGGTTACCTCGGCCTCCCGCCCTGCCGCCCCCTCATGCGAGGGGCCCCCGGCCGGCCCCGCCGCCGCGCTCCCACGCCGCCCCGCCGCGCCTCTCTCCCGCGCCGCCGGGAGCCGCCACCTGCGCGCCGGGCGCGGGCTGCGGGGCCAGCGGCGGACAGGAGCCGGGCGGGCACCGGAGGATGCCGGAGACCGGGCAGGA
Organism: Patagioenas fasciata; assembly: GCF_037038585.1. Classification (NCBI taxonomy): domain Eukaryota; kingdom Metazoa; phylum Chordata; class Aves; order Columbiformes; family Columbidae; genus Patagioenas; species Patagioenas fasciata. Next base: position 38,676,696 of record NC_092527.1, read on the forward strand.
GCCGCCCAGCGCCCCGCCACCGCCTCCCAAGGAGTCCTTCTACATCAAGAACCTTCTCAACGGCGACCCCCCCAAGGCGTCCCCCAAGCAGCCGCGGGCACTGTTCGCCCCCTCGGGCAGGCGGCGGTGGATGGCGCTGGCTTCGCCCTCTCGCAGGTGGGCGACCTTGCCTTTCCCCGCTTCGAGATCCCAGCGCCCCGCTTCGCTCTGAGCGCCCACTGCCTGGAGCGCGCCCAGACCTGGTGGTACCCCACGCCCTGACCCCGGCCGGAGCCCACCTGCCCCGCACCGAAGGTACCGCTCCCCCCTCCCTCCTTCCCTCCTTCTCCGACGGGGTGCCGGCGGGGACCGGGGGAGGCCGGCGGTGGGGCGATGCGGGGGTCCGGCTGGTTCGTCCCGCTGCCCCCGACGGGACGCGGGGGACCGGGTGGTGAAGGTGTCTCTTTGTGTCCCTATTCCCTCCTCCCTCACCTTTCCCCTCCAGCCGCCGAGAAATCACTGCTGAGGGATTCATCCCCCGCCTCGGGCACCGACCGGGACTCCCCGGAGCCGCTGCTGAAGGCGGAGGTGGAGCAGAAGGAGCTGGACTCCAAGAGCCCCGACGAGATCGTCCTGGAGGAAAGCGACTCGGAGGAGGCGAAGAAGGAAGGCGGCTCAGAGGACTGGAAGAAGCGGGAGGAGAGCCCGGAGAAGAAACCCTGCCGCAAGAAGAAGACGCGCACGGTGTTCAGCCGCAGCCAGGTCTTCCAGCTGGAATCCACCTTCGACATGAAGCGCTACCTGAGCAGCTCGGAACGGGCCGGCCTGGCCGCTTCCCTCCACCTGACAGAGACCCAGGTGAAGATTTGGTTTCAAAACCGTCGCAACAAGTGGAAGAGGCAGCTGGCAGCCGAGCTGGAGGCGGCCAACCTCAGCCACGCCGCCGCGCAGCGCATCGTCCGCGTCCCCATCCTCTACCACGAGAACTCGGGCGCGGAGGGGGGCGCGGGGGGCGGCGGAGCCCCCGGTACCCAACCCCTGCTCACCTTCCCTCACCCCGTCTACTATTCCCGACCCCGTGGTGACCTCCGTACCGCTCCTGCGGCCCGTCTGAGCCCGTCCGCCGCTGAGCGGAGGGGCGCGGAGAGGCGCGCAAGTCACCGGCCCGCTTGTAAGTACTGCAGCCACTCGTGCGGTTTCACCCGGAGTGGGGTGGGCGAGGGGTGCGGGTGGGCATCTTGCGGCCGTGCTAGGAGGAAAGTCACGAAAAATTTAGGGGGAAAAATAAAAAGAAAGAACAAAATGGGGGAGGGAAAGAAAAATAAGGAAAACGAAAGCGGGAACTTGTAGAGAACCCTGGAGCTGTCACACCTTTTGTAAACGTGGATGAAAACCGCGGTGGTCTCTGTGGCTTTAGTTTTATTTTTGTAAAAAAAAAAAAGAAAAAATAATTTTAAAAAAAGAGATATAATAATTAAAAGGAAAAAAAAAAGCTCCCAGGCCACTCCTCGAGATTTGCCAAACGCTAACGGGAAGCTGAATTTCTGTTGCTTTCGGACCTCTCCTGCCTCCAAATTGTTCAGGCTCCTGATCCTGTCGTGACTCAAACTTCATCGACTGCGGCTTTTCATTTAAGCAGAGCTCAGTACCGATTTGCCTCTTTGCTTTCCCACATTTTCTACCTTTGGGTTTCTGTCATTGGACTTTATAACGAGCAAGAAATACAGCCTCAAAGTGAACGGTTAAACACACCCGCACGTTTTGAGTGATCTTATTTATTATCGTTTACTTAGCTATTTTAAATTCTTGTTTATAATTCTTGTTTTCCTAGTCGTCGGGATGATTTTTTTTTCCTTGTAAAGTTATTTCGGCATTTTTGGGGAAAAGAAATCTGTACCTTTTTGCTTTCTTTTGTAATAAGCAATACGCAACCGAACCAAGTAGTATATATTTTGAACTGTGCAATATTATACGACGATTCTTAAAGCACTGCTTTTATTTGAATGGTGAGGAAAGGGTTTTTTAGCATTGTATAATTGCCTTCGTTCATGTTGTACAAATAAAAAATACTAAAAGTGAAGGAAAGTGAGAAGAGAGGAGCAGGGCACGGGAATAAGCATCAGCCTGGCTTATGCGAATAAATAAGGGAGATGCGGTGAGCCGGGCGCTTTAAGTGAAGGACAATCAACTTTAGGGTGATTTTAATTTATTTGGTATGATGTACAGTTTTCTTCTAAAGTCCATCGAGTATGTGGATTTTAATAGGCAGAAATCAAGTGAGGAGTGGACACCTCTAGTCTGTCTCTGTCTTAGTGTCTACTCACCTGTTGTCTGACAATTGTTTGCTGTCTTCCCAAGGATTTGTGTTGGTTTCTTTTCTTCATTTTATTTTAGAATCTTTTTCCCCCTTTCGGTTGTAGTCTCTGTCCTCTCGCTTTCTTTAGGGATCGGTCCTATTTTTAAAACAGCCTATATTGTTATAAACTTAATGTTGTGGTGGAAAAAACAAACAAACAAAAATCAATAAAACCCGTTCCTTATCATTTTTGAAGTGTGGCTTCATAGGGAAAAAGAAAAAAAACGGGGTAAATAAAGCAAGCGTTGTCGTGGACGCTGCCGCTCTGCTCAGGCGGGGTGCGGGGCGGCGGGCATAGAGCGGCCCCCACGGGGGTCCCCCGGAGCGGGTGTCCGGGCACCCCTTCAAATAGCGAGTGGATCGACGCGGGAGGGCCCTTTCCCTTCGCAGCCGGGAGCACCGAGTCTGGGTAACCCCGAGCGAGGGGTCCCAGGCCCCCAGGGGTCCCCTCGGGAGGGTGGGCGGGGAGGGGGCTCCCAATTCCCACCCTACGACCGCCTCCCCGGGGGCTTCCAGTGAACTTCTGGCCGCCCCTTCCTGTACCCCAGCCGGTTGCCCTTCCCCTTCTCCCCCCTTCTCCGAGGGGTCTGCCACACGGGGTTTTTCCAAAGGCACCCCAGGGTGTCCTCCCCTCCACGGGCTGCGCCCTCTGCCCGCGGCCGGAGCCGCCACTCGTTTTAATACAGCCAGTCAGGTTATTTCGAGATAGAATCGCTCTCCGCTTCCTGAAGATTGGCCCAAATCGACGTGTTTATAGGGCCGAGGGCAGGATTTCGGGCCAAAGAAATCAAAATAAAACTCAGCGCTGCGAAAAAATAATCCAGCGTTTTCTTTTCGTTTGGGATAAAAACGCTGGCAATGGGTCGTAAATGAAAAATAAACAGAGTTTCGGAGTCAAAATACACTGTTCGTTGTGTTACCTACAAACAGAGTGATGCCTTTTCTGTTTGCAGTACTAACTTTGGGACAAGTCGCTTGCGGCTCATTAAAAATATTGTTGTAATAGCAAATACGTCTTTCCATTTTACAGCGCGGTAGCACGATGTTATCAAACGACAAGGAAAAAAAAAAAAGCCCCAATATATTTATTTGTAGTCGGTGCCCAGAAAACGATTCCGGACCGTCCCGGCCCTTCCCCAGCGGTCGCCCCCCGCCTGCGCGGCCCCGTCCCCCCAGGGCGGCCCTTACGCGGGTGCGGAAGCGCCGGGCCCGACGCGGACAAGCGGGCACCGGCTCCTCTCGGCGCGTCAAGGGCATTTCCTAGGAGAGATTTGATTTTGGTGGGATGCGATGGGGTTCGGATGGGCGCCTTTTTTTTTTTAATATAAATTAAGGAAAAAAAAATAGGGGGAAAAAAAAAAAAGACAAAACAGAGTCCAGGTTTTTTGCTTCTTGCTACCCGCGCAAGCTACGGAATCGACAGCAGACAACAGGCTGTGAAGTTGGACGCGGGGGGTGGGCTGGGGGCGTGTCACCCCAATTCGTTGCTCCCTGACCCGCACCCCTCCTGCAGCGATGCTTGGGCCGGGCTTTTCCTCCCTCCCGGGCCGGGAAGGAGCCCTGAGAGCAGGATGCTCCTTTCCCGGCCGCATGCAGAGCGAGCTTTGGGGCTGATGCTTTTCTGAAGCCCTCAAAAAGTGTCCCCAAACTCCATCCTCCTCGTAAATGTCCCGGAGACGCAGAAAGCGAGCGGTTTGATTTCTCCTTTCTCGGGAGGAGGTGACATTTGGCAGTGGGTGCCCAGGGAGTGAGGGCTCTGCAGCAACCCCGGCTGAGCTCAGCTGCTCTCGGACGGGCTGCCAAGGTAAACACGCCCCCCCTCCCCCGCACCTCCAGTCCTGCCTAAAGTTTCTGGAGAACCCGCATCAATTGCGGATGGAGTGACAGCAATCGCTTTGAGTGATCGGGGAAAAAAATCGTCTTTACAAAGGTTAAAACTGTTTGGCAAAGAGGTTGGTGCAATTAAAAAAAAAAAAGTTGCTTCATTCCTCTGAGCTGTTAGTAACTCCGCGGCCACTTGTGTTTACTGCTGCAACCTCGCTCGGCAAATCTCTGCCTTTGTTTGCAATTCAGGAGATAACACAGTTCTTCTCGGCCACTGTTTTGAGCTTGACTGAACAGAACTAGCTCCCCTGTTTGTGGTCGAAACATATATGTATTTCTTTTATTTGGTGGTAAATAGAGGCTTGTTGTGTACAGCAAACAGCGCGGGGAAAGATATAAACTTCCCGGCCACCAGATTCGGGGATTCAGAAGAGTTTTGTCTCCCGAAGGGCTGCGCGGTTCGGCCCCTCCAACGGCCGCACACTCCCGGCGAGGGAGTTTGGGAGGTTAGTATTTTTAATTATTATTGTTATTATTATTATTTTCTGCATCCGAAGACTTGCACATTTTCTGGTACAGGTTGGTGGGAAATGTTTGATCCTGCTGGCAGGGACTGCAACGTGCAGGAAGGGCGGTAGAAGTGGGGACACAATGTGGGGACACAAGATGGGGACACACGGAGCCGCTCCGCGCTCCGGGGAAATAATACCGCTTTAAAACAGTGGTGTAAATACGTGTTGATTTTTTTTCCCCCCCCCAAATATGCTGCAAGTGTCTCTGTAATAATCACTTTACTCTATCGACTTGGTATAGTGTGCTAACGGAATGAGAAGACCATTAAGAGCATTAACAGATTGGTACAGCATAATGCTTCAGTTCATATTGATCGCGAAACGTCTGTAAAATATTGTTTCAAATGAATCTATTGTTCCTGAGCTCTTTCGGCGGTGTTGATGACCTTGGTTTGTTCTCGCACATCCAAATTATCCTTTCGCCGCTCCTATTTGATTTGGAACCAGGCAGTTGGGACCCGCCGTCCTCGTCCATCCAGGCCGATCCCGCGGACCCGCGCCCACCCGGAAACATGGTCTGAGGGATCGGAACCACCCCAAAAATAAGGGGGGAAAACAAAAAAAAAAGGCAAAGGGAACGGGCCCAGTGATTGTGCCCTTGTGTGCGGGGAGAGGCTCGACAAAGCATCCCTGTTCCGCGCACCAAGCGCGGATGCCGAGGTTGAGCGCTCGGAGCAGTTAAATCGCCTCCCCGGGATCCCATCCCCGGGTTACCCTTGTAAAGTTGCCCAACGGAAAGGTCTAAACCTGCTCACATCAATATCTAATCAAAGCGGGGGGCAGATCCTACAGCCTTTCCCAGGTACCCCCACCCCACGCACCCCGGGACCGGCCAGGGCGAGGGGGGTAGCGGGGAGGGGAGCCCAGTCCGGACCCTTCGTGACTCTCCCGAGCTGGTCGTACGTATTTTACAGTCCAAAAAGGCCAATCCCTCTCGATCAGCGCGATGTCTCCCATCTAAAACCCCCTCGCCCCACTCCCTGCGCGCTGGAAGGGGCCGTGGGACTCCTTGGGGGACACGCGTGTCGCCCGGGCGGCGTGTGGGGTGGGAATCAAACGGGAATCAAACCTTTCCTTCCTTCAGGTTTGGTCACCTGGTCTGAGCTCTCCTGAGCTCCGATATTTTAAATAAATATAAAGAATCTCTTGCTCTCCTCAGCTCTATTCGCCTTCATGATGGAGTGGAACCATCAGATTTTCATCAAAGTTCTATTAAGTGAAACATAGGTTGCAGGGCACCCTCTGATTGAAACAGTTTAAATTTTAATTGTGTTTTTAATTTGACATATAGTTGCAGAAAGGAATGACACTACAACGCCAAGGGGCGGTCGATTTTCTTAATTTCTCCCAGAGGAATTGATGAGTCTATCAGGCCACTAGATTGGAAACACATTAAAGCTCTCTGGTTAGGTTGTTAATTGGAACTTGATGGATAGGGGGCCTTGGATAGGCTATGCTGATCCAATCTTCATGACTTTCTGTTTTCCAATAAATTACACGATTCATTTTCCAGCCACAGATTACATAAATTGTACACCTCTAGGGCTCTCTTTTTCAAATAGGGAGCCCTTTTCCCCAAAAGCCTATTGCGAGATGTCATTTGCACCAAAAAACGAGCAGCAGAGGCTCTTGAATGAAAATCGAAACATAATCAACGTTTATACTTAGAAAATTTATTGAGATCATTTTCTCTGGTATTTCCTTATTTTAAAGTTTGGACGCGCCATATATCATAATCCACACGTGTAAAGGGGACTGTGTTTAATATTTATCGAAGCTTGATTCCAAGATCAAACTTGTTTATGACTTCATCTGTCATTTCAGAGGGAACCTTCTCCCGATATTACGGCCGCTCAACAAGCCTATTTTCCGAGAGCTGCAAAAGCAGCGAAGATCAATTTTTATTAGGCTCCCTTTGAAAGCTTGCTCAGGGCCACTTTAATATCGAGCATTGTAATAATCTGGAGATCTAAACTTTAAGCGTTCGCTCTGTCTTTCAAAGTTTATCTTCGCCGCGGCGTTTGATCATCTGTGCCCCGACGGGACGGGCTGCGGGGACGGGAGGCGGGGGAAGCGGCCAGCGCCGCGTTTCCCCCACGCAAAACCCTGAACGTGGCCATCAGTCCCTGCCCTGATTAATATTTGATCAGATGGTAATGAGCTCATGGCTAGGCTGCTCCCCCCGCAAGCGGAAAAGGCGCCGCCGGTCCTGCCCCCCGACAGTGAACATCCCGCCTTGGCTTCCCCCTCTTCCGAGCGGAGCAGTTTTCCAAGTTTCACCTGAAACACTCATTTCAGGGAAATCTGGTGGTTTTCTCGCTGCAGCCCGAACAGAGTTCACGCCTTCCCGCAGCACTTGTGCATCCCGGCCCGGTCAGCATCCATCTCCCCGGCCCGGGCCGGGAGTATCGCCCCCGACCCGGCTGCAACTCCCACGCAGCTTCCGTCCTCTGTGGGAAAGAGAGGACACCGTCAATGGTTCTGCTTGGTGGGCTTTGAAGGGAAGGAAAGGTGGGCGGCAGCTGGAGGCCAGCGCTGTCACTGCGGTGTCACGTCGGGGGTTGCTCCTCGGTCGCTCTCCCTCCCTGCTCTGGGCGAGTCTCCGCGAAGGAAGGGCTGGCAGCCCCCAGGGGGTCACCCCAAGCAGGGCTGGTCCCCTCGACGGCTTTTGCCCGGAGCCCTTTTGCCCCGCTCCCCGCCCGCGGGAGGAGCACTGGGCTCTGGGTGCGGAGCCAGCCGGGACGGGAGAGCGGGATGAAGGACGATTCCTTAAATTGTATTTCAGTGCGGGGTCTTTCCGGGTTAATGAGCTGACATCATGATTAAAGCTGACCATTTGTAATGTGTCGCGACCCTGTTGAAAAGCACTGAAAAGGTTAATGTGGTAAAACAGGACAGCACCTGCCCCTCATAGGGAGAGGAGGAGCTGGAACACTTTTCCTAATCAATTAGTCCATTAATGAGTCTATCAAGTAGTTAAGTAGTTAAAGATTATGCCGCTGGTCTGGGTAACAGTCGTCATCTCGCTATAGCTAATTATATTATAAGTACTTTATTCAATATACCAGACATAATATGGTGACTCGGAGTTAATGAAAATGTCATTTTAAAACGTCTTGACATTTGTCTCTATTGATTTGTATATTTCCATCCCATTCTTTGCTTTTCCCGATTTGATTTTTTGTGGAGGGGAGGAGGGAGTATGGTTTGAAGCGGGAGAACGACTGCACGGGGCTTGAGGGAGGAATGAACAGCCGGAGCAGACAGGAACCCCCGCCCCACGCCGCTCGGGCAACCGGGGGTTAAAAACCCGCTGTCGGGGTCCCTGCCAAGGCGAGGGGTTTTGCACCTGGAAACGAATGCGACCAAAACCACTGTGATTTCCGAACAGGGGTAGCACTTGCCAGTCGGTCCTCTCCGCGGGATGCGTCCCCAGCCGTACTTAGGGCCTGCAAAACCCGGAGCTGTTGTCCCCTGGCCCGCGGGATGGGGCCCAAACAGCCGCAAAACTCGTCTCGTCTTCATTAATCAACGATATTTCCAGGTGCGGGTGGCGGGGCAGGCTGAGGGCTCGGGTACAGCCCCCACCCACGGACACGGGTGGCCCCAGCGAGAAGGAGGAGGGCCAAGGGAGGGGGTACATCCCTTTAAAGTGGCGGCAGCGGGGAGATGGAGGCGGAGCGGCCGGTTCTGCCCGGGGGCAGGGGAAACGTGGGGCGGGCGTCATGCGGTACCCAGGGCAGCGCTGGCCGGGCAGACGGCAGCTCCACCGGCCCCTTCTTGGGGATCATTTCGGCGGCTTCCCGGGGAAAGGGGGCGTAAGCAGGAGTCGTCCCAGGCAGCCCTCGGGGCTCGACCTCCGGTCTCGCATCCCCCGAGGAAGGAGACCCAGACTCGAGCAAACGCGGGGCTCGGGGGCCCTCGGGCCCAGCCGCGGCTCCATGCGCTACCGAGAAGTTGGGGACCCCGGTGGGGTCCCTGCCCTCAGCCTCTCGCCCCCCGTTCCCTTGGGGGCAGGTGTCGCCAGCGTATCTTCCCTTCTAAAGGAAGGAGCGGAGGGCAAAGAGCTGTGATCACTGCGATTTATTCTCCCCGAGGGGAAGAGCCCCAGACTCCTGGCAAAGTTTATTTGGAAACGCAGGAGGGCATCCCCTCCCTTCCCGCTTCCCCAGGATTGCAGACCCTGGGAAGGAAACGCAGGAGGAATTTCGTGAGATATTTGTTACGGGCTGCGGCACAGCGAAAACCCCTGTTTCTCGAATGAGGTTTTCCCGAGCAGGCAGCACATCGTAACAGTTTGGGTTTTGTTGTTTTGTTTGTTTCCTTCTCTCTAATTAGCAAGAAGTGTAAAGATTCCCGGATATGCACAAGATCCAAACACACACCCCCCGGCCGGCATAAGACATTCAGCCCACGTCCCTCTCACCCACTCGAGGAGGAGGACGAGGCGGCATGGCGGGAGCTCAGCATCCCTCCCCCGGGGGCACAGGGTCAGATGAGCCCCTGGAGTCCCGGGAACCGCAGTGAAGACCCCGCGGGGGTCCCTCTCGGCCCCGGTACCTGCCGTCCGCGGCGGCCCTGCCCCCCTCCCAACCCCGGACCCCGTGGGTTTCCAAACTTTCCGTGGCCGCCGCCGCCGTGATTGGCGCGGCGGAGGCCACCTCCATGCAAATGAAGCCCCGCCGCCCGCCGCCCGCAGATCAATAGGGACGCGGGGGAAGGAGCATGCAGTCCGCCTGGGCAAGCGCGGGGAGAGCCGGCAGCGACACGCCGAAAACACCCCCCAAAACAAAACCCCCGCCGGCTCACCGCAGGCTGCTGGCCCCCCCCTCCCGCACACCTCAGCCCCCCGAGCCCTTCTAAAGCGAGAGCTTCCCTCCTCTGTTTTCTTATGAACCCAGGATGAGCAGCAAAGAAGACCCGAGCAAGTGCTGTCCGGCGGCTGCTCCCATCTCCAGTTTCACCATCCAGTCCATACTGGGCAGCGGCAGCTCCGAGCATCCCCGGGAGGCCGGGGGCAGGGCGGCCGCCTGGCCCCCCCGCGGCCGGACCCTCTCCCTCTCCTCGGAGGACGAGGAGCCGGAGGAAAGCTGGAAACACCGCGGCTGCTTCTGTACCGAAGCTCACGGCCCCACCGAGACGTGCCACAAGCACCAGCCCCTCAGCTTCACCTGTCTCGGTGAGTACCGGGACGGGATGGGACAGGACGGACGGGGCCCGCCCGGGAAGGGCTGCGGAGGGCTCGGCCCCGGCCCGGCCCCCGCTTGGGGGGAGGGGTACACGTCCGCACCCTCCCTGCTTTCGGGGTAAAGCGATTTTGCGCCGTTCGTGGCTGAAGCGGAGAGAAAGGAACTCAGTAAAAAACCAGGGTGGCTTCCCCTCCTCCCCACTCCGCCCGCGGGGATGATTTCCCCGAATTGGAGCGATGCGATGGATAACTTTCGTTTTCTTAGATTCTGCTTATTTAGAGCGCTCGGGCAAGGGGAAGATACATATATACATATATATATACATATATATTTATATTTATATATTCTTTTTTAGTATTAATCCCGACTAAACGGTCTGTGAAATGCGATGCTATAAAGTAAAATCTGCCGGCTCGTGTCGGATAGGAAAGCACCCCTAAGCTGGTACTCAGCTGCCTTCACTGAGGCATGTACAGCCACCTGTCCGTCTGTCCGTCCATCCGTGTGGTGAAGGGACAGGGATAGCCGAGAAGGGAATGACTTCCCCGGGCGTCGGTGGTGTCTTCCACGGGGAGCGGAGGCGGTGGGTGTCTGCCCGGGGGTTCTCCTCGATGTTTCCTCCAGCGGGGACAGGACGGGGCGAGGGGGAACTCAGCCGTCGGGGGTGCCGGTACCGGCCGCCGTGCGACCCCCGCGCTGTCGCTCTGTTGCAGGCAGCGCCAAGGGGAGCGGAGCGGCGGCGGGCAGCGGGGAGAGGGGACCCTTCCTCTCGACCTCCCAGCAGGACTGTAAGGAGGAGAAGGAGAAGCCGCTGGGACCCTCTTCGCCCTCCTGCGGGGACCGGCAACGCGACGGCGGGGACCGGCAGGCCGGTGCCGCCAAGAAGAAGACGCGCACGGTGTTCAGCCGCAGCCAGGTCTATCAGCTGGAATCCACCTTCGACATGAAGCGCTACCTGAGCAGCTCGGAGCGGGCCTGCCTGGCCTCCAGCCTGCAGCTCACCGAGACCCAGGTGAAAACCTGGTTCCAGAACCGGAGGAACAAGTGGAAACGGCAGCTCTCGGCCGAGCTGGAGGCGGCCAACATGGCCCACGCCTCGGCGCAGACTCTGGTGGGGATGCCGCTGGTGTTCAGAGACAATTCCCTCCTCCGGGTGCCGGTGCCCCGGTCCATCGCCTTCCCCGCCCCTCTCTACTACCCCGGCAGCAACCTCTCGGCCTTACCGCTCTACAACCTTTACAACAAGATCGACTACTGAGCCGCCGCACCCCCCTCCCCGCGGCCGCCCCGTCGGGACCGGGGCCGCCCCGGGGGCTCCGTGCGGGGTCTCGACCGCGGCGGGGACAGAGAAACGAAACTGATGGGAGGGACAGGCAAACGGAAAGAGACTGGGGCGCCGGGGGCACCCCCCGTTCCCCTCCGGCTATCCCGCCACTTGAAAAAAAAAAAAAAAAGCGTTATTTCAGATCTGTAAATATTTTTAAAGAAAGACAGGAAAAAAAAAATAAAACGTTTTAAGCCTCGTTTGTAAATTTGCCAGCTCGGTCGCGTGTTCCCTACCCGAAGGGGTACCCCAGGGATCGGGGGGTGCCCCGGGGACCGGGCTGGGCACGGCGCTGCGGGAAGGACCCGCGGAGCTGGGGACCGATGCACGGGAGAGCGAAAACGACATATAACGCCGATGGTTTGTTTTTTTCCTGTCTGCTACTCGTTATCTCGTTTCCTGCAGGAATCCCAGGCGGCTCTACCCGTACCCCTGCCCGTGGGACCGGCGGGGGCTCGATTCCCTGCGCTTGGCTGGAAGATGAAGGGCCTTCCTCAAACGCTCAGAAGCGGTTTTGGAAACGGGGATCGTTTTTTTTTTTTTTCTGGTTTGTGGAGTATTTTGCTAAGAGCCAAGGTGAGAGCAGCCGGCTCGCAGCTCCCGCTGACCGACCCCGGCGAGCGGCGTTCCCTCCCGGGGCACCGGCGGCTGCCCGCCCACGGGGGACAGAGTAAATCGTTCGCACTCAAAAATAAGTAGATACTGCAGCATTTAAACCGCGTTCACCGGCTCCGCGGGTACCGCCGGTACCGAGTGCGAGGGATACTCACAGCAGCAATAACGAGGCTGCTTTCACGGGGTAAGGAAGCAAAAAACAGGAGTGAAATAAAAGATCCGAAGGGATAAATGAGGTGATTTTCAATGGGAACGGCAGGGCAATCCCGGTGCTTCATAACCGGGATTTGAAACCGCAGAGCCCGGTTTGCCGTCCGGTGCTGGAGGCAGGGAAGGGCCGGGGTGGGCTCAGCCCCGCTATCGGGGCCACCATCGGCAGCCGGGTGCCTGTGTCGTCGCTCCGCCTTTCTGTTTCTTTTTTTAGGGGGAATAATTCGTATTTTGGGTTTCCGCGTTAACGTTATTACAGCCCAGGAGTGCCTGTCCCTACCCCCGCCGCTGGGCTGTGACAACACTAACGTGCAAACCCGCCCCGGCGCTCCCGTTAGCAGCCGGTGATGGCCCCGGGAGACACGGGGAGCGGCGCGTCCCAGCTCCCGCGCCCCGCCGGGCCCGGCGGACTGCAAATCCCAGCATGCCCCGCGGCGGGCACGTCGGGGAGCGGCGTGAGCGCGGGGCACGCCGGGACGCACCGTTCCGCTCTTTCGAACCGGCCAATCGGGGGGCGGCGCGCCTGGGTGGGGCGAGTGGGACTGTGCGTACGTGCGTGTGGCGGTTGCTGGAAGGCCCGAGGCCGTGGTCGGAGCGCTGAGGTGAGGCTGGGACCGGACCCGCGACCCCGGGCTTGGACTTGGGACTGCGAGGTCACACTCTGGGCGTGCGAAGATCTCCGGGGTACGGTCGGGGGGTAGCTGTGTGGCGGAGCGGGCGGCTCGGCCTGGGGACGGCCTCCCTCCTCCTGACTGGCGGCCGCTTCTCCTCAGCGGCCTCTCCCGCCGCCTCCCGCTCTGCGCGTCCGTTCCCCGGTGGGGCCGCGGGTGCCACAGTTTCTTGTTCTCCTCTGGGTTCTCGGGCGTTTCTCTCACTGTGTTCCCTTCCCACCGCAGCATCTCCGGCATCCCGACGTGCATCTCCGGTGCCTCAGCCTCCTCAACGCTTCCTGACCCGCTGTTGCTGCACCGAGAAGAGTTTTCCTTTGCGCTGCGTGAAGCAGGGAGAGGAACTCGTGTAATATGAAAACGGTACTTCTAATACCTTCTTAATAAAAGTGCAGAGTGGTTGTTGCGAACGGTTTTGGCCTGGGAAATGCTTATGGTCTAGCAAAATTATAGTGTGTTAAAAGGAGCTATAAAAGCACTGATTTCTTACCTGTTCTGTGAAAATGAACTTTTGGGAATTATGGAGGTGCAAAGGTGCACCTCTTAGTTAAGTCAATATTGCATTTTCAGCAGCATGCAGCTTTACTATAACATCTTCTTTATGAATTATCTCTGATCATTTTTACCAGGACTTTGTTGTTTGAGGTGAGTGTGACAATTACTGTTGTTTGGCAGTCATGGTTGTAGAGTAGTTTATTTGTGAAAATGTGCAGAGCATTTTATGTGATTTTTTTTTTTTTTAACATAAGTAAAAGCCAGCATATAGTTAAATTATGACATTTTATGTTTTTCTGTGGATTAAAAATACCTTTGGGACATCCTTCCTGGTTTCTGATGTAAGTAACTCTGCTTCCTGGAGTGCTGCTTGTTGATTGCTTTCGGTTTGTTTGTAACTGTTGTACCAGGTGCCTCAGATCCTCATGATTGAACTTTCTGCCACAAGTAGGCAAGATTAGCATGTCCAGTCTAATTCTTGTAGTTATTCTGAATTCCTTTAGATTTTTTCTTTGTACATCCATCTGAAATTGTCACTGATGTACATTTCACTATTTTAAAGCGCGATGAAGGTGCTGCTGCATTCTTTATAGTAGTCATATAGAAATATGTGTGGCAAGAATATGTCTTTCGCTCAAGTATTCCCAAAGCAAAACTGAAAAAAGGGGTTAAAGAAATAAGTTATTTCCTTTTCTTAAAACTTTTTCTTTCTCGCTTCATGTTTATATAGCAGAAATAGCACTTTGTGTTTACATCATGGTTGTGTGTATGTAGTGTTTGCTTGTTTTTTTAAGGATGTCTTGCAGAACACCTACCAAAGCTCCCACTTGGGAAATCTTACCAGTGTAAGAATGTGTAGTGCTCACATTATTATACAACTTGATGATTGTTCAGTTACTGATAAGTGCTGCACTAGAATAATTGTGCACTAGATTTGAACCTCATTCTTTCTTGATTTATTCTCAGAGATCTGATCTTAATCTCTGCAATTGTACGTACAAATTCAGGAGTGACAGTGTTATATAAAATCTTAGCTAATTTACCTCTCTGTACTTTCAGCACAAGGGAAGTGTGATATTAAGGCTCTCTGAAGCCGTAGAAGTTTTGGCCATTTTCTTGGAATATATATAATTAAGAATTTGTTTTTTTTCTGAGTGTAAGGTCTGTACTGTTTTCCCAGCTGAAATTTGCTGTTCATAACCTCTACTGTCCTTTGAATTTTTATATATACAACTAACTAATCCTATGGAGTGAGTGCTGCAGTTACCTTCAGTCTCATTGTTCTGTTGTTTAATTGTCTTTTTTTTCCCCATTACATCACATTTATATGTTTACTCTACATTTCAATACTGCATAAAGTATAACTTCCCCTTCTTATCTGACCCTCTTTAGAGTCTTAAGAGGGGAAAAAATCTTAACGTGTTTCATTTGAAACATTTTGTAACACTTATGGAAGTTTAAGACTTGGAAAGTTGGGGAGAGCTCAAAACTGTTTCAAAGATGATCCAGTTGCAGTACCAAGTCTGAAACAGTTTTTATTGGAGTTTTCAAATCAGATTCTGTTCTGCCTGCGTGTGTTTTTTTTCTTCTTTTAAAGTAACTTCTTGATGCTCACAATAGTTTATAAATATTTACTTTTAAAAATACAGCTGCATACACAGTAGAGTCGGGGAAAATACATTTTTAAAATAACAATATCTAAGCTTATATATGATAATAAAAATAAACTTTTATATTGTTCATTCCATGCTACATTTGATATTTAGATTTAAAAGCTCTCTCTATGGGGGTAGAAATTTATTGAGGTCTTGGACAGTGATCAGCATCTTGGATTTTAGAGTCTTTTAGAAATCTGGGGGTTCTGAACTTCCATGTAAAAGCTGGTAAACTTTCCAGGTCTACTTTAAGTTACCTTTAAGATGGATCAGTTGACTAATTAACTTGCTAGGCTTAGGTTCTTGTTATTACTAAAATTGTATCTGTGTGTTATTGTCTTTTCTTCAGATGACGGGATCAAACGAATTCAAACTAAATCAAACTCCAGATGATGGTATTTCATCAGTGAAGTTTAGTCCAAATACATCTCAGTTCCTGCTTGTTTCATCCTGGGACACAACTGTCCGGCTCTATGATGTTCCTGCCAACACCATGAGACTCAAATATCAACATTCAGGAGCTGTCCTTGACTGTGCTTTTTATGTAAGTGTGTGAAATGCTTTTTCAAAAAAAATTGTCAGTCCCTGAAACTAAAGGGATAATGAAATCCTACATGAATTATAGGTTTTAAAAAATAGCTTACTTCTACTGATTCTTCTTCTTCTAATTATTGTTGTTGTAGTCCTAAGTGTAGGTATTTCCTGTGACATGTGCAGGCACACAAGTAATTAATTTCTGGTAGGAGTGGTAGGCAAAAGTAATTTGAGCTGGTTTGTGTTGTTTCTGCAATGGTATGGTAAATCGTATGTATATTTATTACAGAGAGTCATACTGGTAGTATCCAGCCAGAAATCTTTATTCACAATAAATGTCCATAGCCAATTCTTCTTTTCTTTTTAACCTTGTTATCATACTGGGCTGTTTTGGAAACACGGCATTGTTCCAAGTGAACAATTTACCAGATATTTGATTTCTGTTTTTTTTAGTATACTGGATTTGAAATAGGAATGGTTATAAGTTTATTTGTCCCACTTTTTTGTTTTGCCTATTTTTTTAAATAGTTTTCTACTTGTATCTTTTTTGCATTGTATGCTGGTATGTCCTCCAGTAACTTGATCTTGATGTATTACTGAATGTTTTAAGGATCAGTTTAAATTTTTAATTCTACTTGTACTTTTTTCACAGAACATTATGTCACATAGCTAATATTGTAGTGTAGATCAACACATAAGTTCTCAAATGGTTTCCAGTTTTCAAATTGGTTTTAGAAGAAATACACTTCATCTAAGTAGAACTGCCTTAGGTTAGAGCACATTTAAAAATAAGCATTATGTGTTTTACTGTTACGGAAACAGAAATGATTTGATGTGACCTCTAAATGCTTTTGTTTCTTTTTAGTTTTACTTATAAATTAAAAAAAAAAAAAATGTATAGCTTGAAGTGCTTTGCTTAAACATTTTGCAAAGCTTCTGTCATCTGCCTGTTTAGATCTGGGCTGCATCTTCACCTTTGTGTCATAATTCCCCTCTTCCCAAAACTTTTGAAAGCAAGTCCTGTGTTATGAGCTTAGGATATTAAATGTGCAGCAGCCAGGCTAAACCTAAGGCATGTCATAAGGTGAAATATTTTGCTTTATAGGATCCTACCCATGCCTGGAGTGGAGGATTAGATCAGCAATTGAAAATGCATGATCTGAACACGGACCAAGGTAGGCAGACTGAATTCTCTAAGCTGTCTCTATTGATTTAAGTTGTCAGTGTCAGTGCTCAGCACTCTCCTTTGCCCTGCAGCCCTTTGTGATCACTGAGGCTTTGGACAAGACACTGCTTCTTACTGGGTAACGGGGGATTGTCCGTTGCTGCCAAAGGGAGAGTTTAAACTTCTCCTGTGATGAATATTCATTGCTGTATTTTACATGTGCATTTCTTTTTCATTTACTTAGGTTAAGATGGAAGGAAAGGAAATATCTATGTACTTGTCACACTGTTGGTTTGAGATTCAAATCTAGCAGAGTAACAAGGGACCCTAATACATTCCACCTAAAAGCATGGAAGCCCTTGGCAGTTTGCAGGAAGTTTGGTAGAAGCTTCTTGTAGGATGCCTTAAATAGGATTTCTCATGATAATCCTGCTCTGCCATAGGTTACTGTGGCTTAATTAGGGACAATTAGACAAGCTGAACTAAAGCTGAGCATGTGATTTTTTTTTTTTTTTTTTTTTAAATTTCCCCAGATATTTGTGGTTTAGAGATGTTTAGAATGGTCTTTCACAGGTATGATGAAGTGTACATCAAACTTTTGCTTTGTTAAACATCGTGGCCTTGTACTACATTTTTTCCTAGCAAAACACTTCTCCAAAGCAACACAATGACTCATAAGTGCAAAATATGGAACTAGTTTGGCTGTTTTTTGTGTTTCTATGTGTGTTAAATTGAAAAGTGAATCTGAACCTGAAACACATGTCACCAGAACCAACCAAGAGCCAGGGCTCAACAAACTTGTGTGCACAGTAATGTTATGAAAAAGGTCAAATAATTCTGTTATAGGTGACTTTATAGAAGTGTTTATGCTAATATTTATATTAGTATGTGATATTAATTATTTTTTGGCCATCATGTTAATATATACCAGCTTAAGTGACTTTCTGTATTAGTGTCTGTGTCACAGGTGGTGATACCATTTGATGCTTTATATGTTAGACCATGTCTCTATGGCTGTCTAAAATTCTTAATTCCTTTCGTAATCTCTGAAGACTTTTAAGTTTAGCATTCCTGATCTTTGCAAAAGTTGTACTTGCAAAGACTGAGCTATACTTAAAGGAAGTCTTAGCATATCAATACACCTGTGGAAGTGTCAGAAAAGAGTGTGTTTGTACCTCGGTAGTGTGTCCTTTTTTTAAAAATTCTTTATTCAACACATTCTGACTATTTGTAGAGCAAATAAAGTTACAATAAATTGTGTTTTCTTACAGAAAGCCTTGTTGGTGCCCACGATGCTCCTATCAGGTGTGTTGAGTATTGCCCAGAAGTGAACGTCATGGTGACTGGAAGCTGGGATCAAACAGTCAAGCTGTGGGATCCCAGAACTCCTTGTAATGCAGGAACCTTCTCTCAACCTGAAAAGGTATTTCCTGCATGGTATATTCCAGGTGATATGTTAAATAATAATCCAGTGATGGGTTAAACATCATACAGGACGTTGTCTTAAACTGAATTGAATTTGAAAAGTTATGTTTCGTTGTTTTTAAGCTGTGAAAGTGTTGCATTTTAAAATATTGATATTCAGAATCTATTGTGATTTTGGGTTAAGTCTTTGAGCTTTCATCAATAGGAGAGCGTAACTTAATTCCTGGCTCTCCTGATGGACCAGATTCTTATAATTTAAAACAAACTTGAAGAAGGGAAAAAGCTAACAAAAACCAGCATGTGAAGTTGACTTAATCGTTAATAATCCTTGGCTTAATTGTAATATGCACTATTTATTTCTTTAAGCCTTAAGACTTTTAGATATATCAGATCCTGGCAGTCATAAGGTCTGTTTGTTTTGAAATGTGGATAGAGATATAGTAGAAGGCAAAGTTGCCTGAAATTTTTTTTTTTTCAACTTGTATTAAAAAATTGAACAGAATTGCTTCTATTTTAACTTACCTGTTGTTGTACTAATGTCTAGTAAATCCAGACATTCTCATACTAAAATCCTCTGTGCTAATGAGACACCAAGAGAAATAAGGTAAAATGTGATGTCTTGGGCTTTTTCTGATGGTTATACAGTGTGTTAATCTTTATACTGCTTACAGTGGTGTTACTGAAGGAATTATAACAAATTCTTGTTTTTTCATAGAATACTAAACCCAGGCTGCTTTGCTGGATAATTTTACATAATTTTTTTTTGCTTATAGCTTTTTAAAATTTCATTTAGCTATTTTCAAGCCATAATTATGAGCCATCATTACATTCCCTATTGCATCTAAATAGCTATTACTATTGTTACAACATAGCTGAATCTACTTCTGGCAAGACCTTTGTTCGGAATAAAGTAATTGCATTATTTCTAGTTTTGATTTATAGTTGTATGTAGCATGTAAAGAACTGTGATAAATGGCTGACAGAATATCATATAATGGACAGCCACAGTGAATCAAGCTGCTTATTGGTTCAGCAAGGTTCATTATGTCATTTTTTTAATACTGCCTTTGATAAATGTGTACACCTACTCAACTGCATGACAATGGTTTCAGTTGATTTATGATTGTATGGTGTAGAAAGAATACTCACTATACAGGTGTGACATCAGTTTGTAAAGAAGATTTAAGCTATTTAATATATTTTTATGCCTTTGTTTCCATACATGTATACAAACACATTATATATATAATGTTTATTAATATCTTTATATCAATTTTTACATCAATAATAAAGGGAGGTTTGAAAAACTATCTTGTTAAAGTGTATAACTACCGTTGGCTCAAAGTTTTCTTGCCTTTTTTATATATGTGGCATTTGGCAGTCGAGATAATTGGAAATTTTACGCAGCTCCTATATGAACATTTAAGACGTTTCCCATCTGAAGACCTCAGTCTTAAAAGGAAAGATAAATAATCAGATTTTAGAGCAAGAATGCATGATGAATGAATGTGGATTGGTTAAAGGAAGTTATATAAATACACACAAACATGTATGTGTATATGTACACATATCTTCCCACACACATACGCACCTGTCTGCTTTTTTTTTTTTACATAGAAATTAACTTCTCGAAACCACAGTTCTGCCGAGAATGTTTTTAGCAGATTAAGAGAAAAGTTGTTCTGCCTGATATTTCAGTGCAGTTTTACCAGAACCAAATAGTTTTATTGGGCTTTATCAGAGAAGCAGAAAGTGAAACTCGGTGCTTGAGTGAAATTGTACAAACACATGCCAAAAGTAAATTGAAACCTTCTGGCAGGATCCCAGATCTCATACACTTCTGGTTCTTGATCAGAGGTTTATACAAATCTATTTCCTGTGTGTTTAGCCGCTTTATGTCACTTTTGAAAAAGGTTGTTCTTATAGTTTGCTCTTGTTAGCAGCTCAATAACATCACAGCTATAGGTAGCTGGATTCTGCCTTGTTTGTGTATCAACAACTTGTAATTCTTTTGGTAGCAGAGAGTTTTAGACTGAACCTTTTTTCCTTTTCCTTTTTTTAACATATTTCTAGATTAACTGCATCCCAAATAATAGTTGGAAACAGAACGATTTGTGTGCTGAATATTTTCATAAGAACTTTGAAAAACAAAAGTTAGAACCTCTGAGCCAATTTCTTGGAGTAGAGTTGAAATTCCAAGGCATAATCTATTTTAATGATGTCAAGCGCATCGCTTCCTTAAATTTCACTTAATTTTATTTAAGTATACAAAGTACTGTGTTGTGTTTTTTAAAAAATGTATTTATTGGCAATCTATTTTCCTTTATTAACATGAAGCTCAACCTGAAGTATTCTGTAAAACCACATGATTACAAGATGGAAAACATGAAGAAAATGTGTGGTGTCATATTGTAGGACTGACCTGCAGGATCATGTATTGATATCGGGGAATGCAAGCTGTGCGCACCAAGCAAAGATAAATTCCAGTATCCATGCCCTGTTACTTTGTGTCTGTTTTCCTCTTGCCTTGAAATATCCAGTAATTTTAATGCTTGAAATAATTTTTGAGGAAAACTTGAATGATACTGATTCCCCTTTTGATTTATGCATAGTACTTCTGTACACGGGTAGCATTTAGAACAAGGATAATACCAGTGAAAGGGAGAAAACTCGTGTGGAAGACTTAGATATCACTGAGATCTGCAGACTGGTAACTGAATAAACATTCTTGAAACTTAGAATTGCACAAGTGCCTATGCATATTCATTTAAAAAAATCTTTTTTAGAATTTGTTACTTATGTATTATGGTGCTGTGTTGGGCTCTTTTATTTTTAGCTATGTGCTAGGGTACAGAATTAAGAGTGAGCTGTCGAAATGCTACATCAGTGTCTTATTACTAACCCGCTACACACTACTGCTGTTCATCTCAAATTTGAGTTATACATTGAAGCAAAGGAGAAATCTGTGGCTATAGACTTTATTGTAGATGTCACCTGATATTGCATATTGCTGACATTTTGTACAAAGAACAATGGATATTTGGGCTTACAAGTATTAAATATTGTGATTTTTTTTCAAGGTCTACACGCTTTCTGTGTCTGGAGACAGACTAATTGTGGGGACGGCCGGCCGGAGAGTGCTGGTGTGGGATTTGCGGAACATGGGTTATGTTCAGCAGCGAAGAGAATCAAGTCTGAAATACCAGACCCGCTGTATCAGAGCGTTTCCAAATAAACAGGTAGGCAACTATGTCAATAATTGTATTTCTGTTGAATATTCTTTAGGAAAAATGGTGGCTTATTTTTCAAGTTCTTGTTGTTTAAATATATTCTGGTCTTCAAAGTTTTGTAGTAAAACTCTAGGAGGGGGGAAAAATGATGTCGAGGTTCCAGGTTAACTCTTTTTAATAGTGTAGCTTAGGAATGTTTGCCACTGATTTAGCAACATATTGTGTTTTCATTTTTTTTGTTGGTTTTGTCCCTATTTGAAAAATAACCCATTTAATGCATGACAGTGCTGAAATGTAATTAAAAAACAAACAAAAAAAACCCCACAATGTTGCAATAGGAGAGGAAGACAGAATTGGCAATTGCTCAGCAGCCTCTATGCGTTGTAGCCCTATGTTCTTCAATAGGCTGTGAACAGGGGCAGGATTAAAACTATATGGATGTCATTTATATTTGGTCTTTCTTTTTTAACTCTGAGTCTGTGTTATGCACTTGAGAACCCATGTTTTGTTATCTAGAGGAAATTATACAATTTAGGTGATCATAAGCGGTTCCATGTAGGTGAACATAGTGTATCTGTGATATTTCCCTTTCTGAAGTAGAGCAAGAAGATTATTTTTTTCTGACAAACTAATCTGGAAGGGAATTTTCCTGTGTACATAGTGATAGCGCAAGAATTGGGAGACCTAGTTACTTGTTCTTGAACTGGCATGAACGCTTTGTCCATTTTCAGCTCTAGTTACAGTGAAACAAGCTGATCTTCCAGATTGTATTGTATTATGGATTTTAAAGAACCTTGTTATAGCTAGATGTCATTACAATCCTATTTCTGAAAAGATCTATTGTGGGCTTAACTCAGAAGTTATAATAAAAGCATCTCAGGTTGCTTTAAGTCAGGACTGTAATTAACTGAATAAGTGGAAACCACTTACAAGCAAGTTTCACTGAAAATACTGTTTAAACTTGAGTGTTTAGTTGCCAGTATGAAGTTCTGAACCAGTTTTAATGTAATTCTGAAACTAAATAGTCCCATGAGTACCTCTAATACTTGAGATATTTAGGCCCTGGGGGATAGATGTGTGAATACAAGGTGTTCTTAACTACTAGCATTTTTCTCCCCAAATCAACTTGTGTTTGAACCTGCAAGGGTAATTAAAAGCCTCACTGTCAGCTTCAAACTATGGTGCAATGAGAATCTCTCAGAAAGCTTTTTTTCTGCATTATTTCTTAAAAGCATATTTTATTGATGATGGCATTGATCTATTGTAACAAACAATTTCTAGTTGTACGCAGCTTAAGACTCTTTACTCGTCATTTAGTTGAATTTAGAGGGTTATGAGATAAATTGTATTGCAATCTCTTCTCCAGGTGTAAACTTCTAAAATGTATATCTCCCATTTTTTTTTTTTTGGTAGGGTTATGTTTTAAGTTCCATTGAAGGTCGTGTTGCGGTGGAATATTTGGATCCAAGTCCAGAAATCCAGAAGAAGAAATACGCATTCAAATGTCACCGTTTGAAGGAAAATAACATCGAGCAGATTTATCCAGTTAATGCCATTTCTTTCCATAATGTCCACAACACATTTGCTACAGGTAGAGTAGATACTCTTTTTTTGTTTGTAACATTTGCATCAGTTCCTTTTTGATTTAAACAGGTCAGCCTTTATCTCTTATGTCCTTTTTAAGCATTTAAATAGTATTTCTTGCAATAAGCAGAGTCTTCAAATGATTTGATGCAGTGAGTTAATTGCTTAAACAGGGATTTTGGGAAATACTCGTTGTGCTCTTTACTGAATGATGCAAGTCTGTATAACCCTGTGTTTTTTATTGACAAATTAATTCCAGGTAGTTTTGTCTTTTCCTTTTTCCTATACTGTATCTTTTCACTCTTACCGTTCTCTCCATTATAATTTACAACATTTTTAAAAATTCACTTCCAGGAGGTTCCGATGGATTCGTAAATATTTGGGATCCATTTAACAAAAAGCGACTGTGCCAGTTCCATCGGTATCCCACCAGCATAGCATCACTTGCCTTCAGCAACGATGGAACTACCCTTGCGATAGCTTCTTCGTATATGTATGAAATGGATGACATTGAACATCCCGAAGATGGTATCTATATTCGCCAAGTGACAGATGCAGAAACAAAACCAAAGTGAGTATGCTTCACCTGTATTTGAGCCTTTCTGAGCATTCATCCCAAGATTTATTAATTTTCCTAAATTCATGAATACCGTTATTGATGCCAGTCGATAGCGCAGCTTGACAGTAGGGTTGGTTTTGATTTTATCTTGTTTGCCCAAGCTTTCAATATCCGTAGGTTGATAGACGTCTGATGGATAAAATTGTGCCTAGTTGTTTTGTAGGAGAAGAATGTCAAACTCTTATCCTTTTTGAATAGGTGCTATTATATGAAACTGTGGAGTTATTGCTAGCTCATTGCTTCAAGAATTAAGTGAAGAATTCAAGCATAATTTATTTGAGTAAATGTTACCGTGTTTGGATATTTAAAACTTAGAATTAATGAAATCTTTACACGCCGAGTATGCACCTGGCTGTCACAGCCAGAGGCGAATCAGAAGGAAGGTTGTGTCAAATCAAGGAAAAGCTTTTTGGAGTTTGCTGCAGCCCTCTGATAACGCTTTTCTATCATTGTTGCTGTCAAAATGGGGCAAACTGATTGATAGAGGCAAAAGATTTCTGTTAAGCTCGCTTTGGCGTGAATGTTACATAGAAAAATTGCCATCACAGCACAGAATTGCACGACTCTTCATTAGCCTAGCACAGGAGCTGGTTTTATTTTCAAATTCCTGCAGTTTGCCATCGCTATTTTTTTCTTCTAGTACTGAAACTGTCTTACACTTCATCTGTTTGTCTCCGTTATTTAGTATCTAAGTGGCTGTGTAAATAGACACATGTAAGTGATCAAAGTTCTTGAGTTTAAAATCTCTAGACCTTCCCCCCTGCCTTAAGTGACTTGTATATTGGTTCAGAGCAGTCATTTTATCGCTGTGAAGATGTGAAGGGAAAGTTACAGAAGAATAAATACACCATCTCTCACTTGGAGATGTTTGGTTTAAAATAATTTTGATACTCATGCAACAATAAAACCTGAACTATTTGAGTATTTAGTTCTGGTGCTTCCTCAAAGAAAGAAAAATCCAAAGATGATAATTCGAACTTATGTTTAAAATCAGATTGTAGTTGTTAGGTACATTTGGGAGGGTTTAAACAAAAAGGTGATAAAAGAATACTTGCTGCTGTTGGTCTTGTAATAGTAAGAGCTGCTTGCAGTTATATCTGTTCATTGCTAGTTATGGCTGCTAATTCTGTGGATGCTTCATTCTGCCGTATGAGGAGGTTAATCTACAATTAAACAATATTTCCTCTTGGCCCCTCATTATTTTCTGAAACAGATGGTTCATCATTTCCTGGGCTGTTAAACACAGCAAGGTTAAGGTTACACTCTTGGGAATCAGCTAGTTTTGAATCTTATTAGGCTGTAGAAGGAAAACTAATAAGAATACTCCTTAATATCATTTTGTGACTGTAAACAATTATTTATTAGCAAACAATTGATCCCAGAAGGGCAAATTGTTTGAGTCAGTAATGAGCTGAGAAAAAACAGAGCATATCTGTGTATTTGGAAAATAATTGTAACGTAATTGCAATGCATTTAGACAGGCATCTTTTTGGACCTGTTTCTATCTTTAAATGAATTTCTGAGAACATTAACAAGGTTTATATGCTTTTCTGACATTTACAAGTTGCTTATGCCAACCTTAGGGCACTCAGAATGATGTGTATATTTAATGTTACAGTAGTGTGAGTCATCTCTGGTTTATTCTAAAAATAAGTTACTTAAGACAGAAGACTAATATTTGTTTCATAGTGATCTTTTTACATATTAATTTGAATCACTTAGCATGTCTGCATGATGCGTTCTTAAATGCATCAAGATGCTGCCATATTACATAAAGAAAACTTGGCAAGATCAGCTTTTCAATCACTAAATTATTAGATATTGTATCTTGATACAAATAAAAGCTGTCTTTCTACACATATCTGCTTTTATAGGGTGTTATATGTTTTATCTGTTTATGGTTACTCTAAATATTGCTTGCTGAAATACTGTTTATTTGTTTCAGGTCTACTTAGACTTCTGGTGCTACTTCTCTGCAAGAGTTGCTCACCTGCTCCTAGCAAGACTAAACTAAATCGCAGAAGTGAGAACAACAGTCCTTGTCCTGATGTTGTCTTTGACTACGAAATATTTGTTTGTATATTGCAGTATGTCTTAATCTGTCATTACTTGCCTGCCTATAATCTTAATGAAACTGTTTTCCTTATCTGCTGTCTGTAGCTAAATTAGTTCCATCCTGTAGGCAACTTTGCTTATACTTTTGTAAAAACTCACCACGTTTTGTAGTATCTAATTATGAAAACTTTCAGTGGTTTCATAACTGTTCAATAAATATCCATAGTTTTTTTTTAAAACAAGTACTTTGTGTAACAACCTTTCTATTTTTGAAAGAAACATTAAGACCAAACCTGTAAGTTGCAAGAATTCATGAGTTCCAAGTCTTCCTGATGGAAAATTGAGCCTTTTGTCTTTTTCCAATGAGATGAACTGAGAATTTCTTCCTTATGTGAGCATGTTTGCTCTCCAGGCAATGAACACACAGTTGTGTTATGTTAGGTGGGCTCGTTAATTGCAATGACTTGATTGTTACTGGAGAGCCATGAACTGTTTCTGGAGGGAAGAATCTCAACATGTGGTACTTTGATTTTCTTCACATACTGCATAAAAGCCTAAAATTAACAATGCTTGGGAAGAATGGAGGGTAGAGGGAAGGAAATGTAGAGTTTCAGCCTATAGCTGAGTGGTCTGTGCCAAGTCTGTAGATCAGATGTGGTAGCCCAGGGTTTATGGAGTAACACGTAGAATGGTAGAAAAAAAGGAGTTTGCCCAGGGTGGAAATGTTGTGGCCACAAAACGGATGAAAATATGCTGTCTGTCTGAATGTCTCGTTTGCATTCATGCCAGTTGGTAAAAAGTCTGATCTGTAATCAGATTTTTTTTATCAGCCTCTTGAGGATTTTGGAGTGGGGGGGGGATGTGTGTGAGAAAATGCTCGAACTTGGACAAATTAAAAATTCCTAAGAAAGTAGTCTTAGAAAAAGTATTAGGTGCTGTGTGTTTGCTTTTTCTAAACAGGAATGTAGATCAGATGAAGAGACTAAACCTGCAAATCTGTCTTCTGCTGAAAAGAATATATTCAATATTGCACGTTTGTGACCGGTTTGTAGAAATAATGATAAGAACTTGGTGGTACTAATCGGAAAGCAATCTCATCCGGCTCTGTGGACTACACTGTCTGACTACTCTCTTAATAGCAGCTTGTTTCAGGGGTTTGTGAACTTCATAATACTGAAGTAGTCACTTTGTAGTGAATAGCAAGGAGAGGTGGAACAAAACTCTTTCTATGAAGCCTATCAAAGGTGATTAAAGTGTGAGTATTTTGGAGTGGTGATTGGATTAATACTTTACTCCCACCTTCTGAGGTATCAGTGCCTGCGTTGCCAGTGGGAGTACTTTATTACCTGTAAGAAAACAAACTTGCTGATGACAGAAATAGTAACTGATCGTTCCAGAGGAGGTGGTGATGGACTCTGTGTGCAGAAAGGTAACAGACGTGAGCTGTTAACAGAGAGAGATAGTAAATGGGTTGAACGTGGAATGCTTTAGAATTTGTCATGGGCTTGATATGGATTTTTTGTTAATATAAACTGGTTTTGATAGGTTTTTAAAAGAAATAAAGATCTTACTGAATTAAAATATGGATAATGCTGTCACTACAGTAGCATCCAGCCTGTTCTGATCAATGTGCACCATCCTGATTTCTTCCAATTTTAACTGGCTTTTTTTGCATTGAGAGTACGTGCCTCTGTCGGGCACAGGTTGAATTTTTTATGTCAACTTAGGAAGCGGTGACTCCTTGGTATGTGAATTGGGGCTTTTTGTTTGGTGTGTGTGGTGTTTTTTGGTGTTTGTGTGTGGTTTTTTTTGTGGTGTGTGGGGCCTAAACCTGGGAACCAAAGGTTTCTGTGAGAACAAGTAGCAAAGAAATGGGAAGCAAAATCTCTAGTTTGGGGGATGGCTGTAAGTTAGACAGCAGGCTTTGTGTTCAGAGCACTGTCAGGCATTGCACCAGACCACAATGTGTATGTGTGTGCAGGTTTAAACACATATTTGCAGAGCAAACATATACAATATCTGTTGTTTATCTAATCTGGGAGAGTGTAGTATTGCAAAATGTAAACTTGAGACCACGAAAAGATGATTTTGTTATTCCTGAGAAGCATAACAGTGGCCCTGCTGGTGGAGAAGAGAGACCTGAAGTGAGGAGGGGTCTAAATAAATGATGTGTGGAGGCAGGAATGGGCTGGGACTAATGAAAAGGTGCTTTAGTGATGTTGTGGAGAAAGGAACACGTGAAATGGAGGGAGGATAGAGTGGGCAGTTACAGGGGTGAGGAAGTGTGGGGAACAAAGTGAAATAGGAGCCAGAGAAAGTAGGGGAAAATAAAAAATGAATTAGGGGAATTCCAAATAGTTTGGTTAACAAAGCAGACACATGACATGACCTGGAAATAAGGCCTCCTGTGCAACTTTTCATTGGTAATCGGGGAAAAAAGAAGTTTGTACTGAGATCTGTGTGCTTCAATGGACAAAGGTAGTCCCAGATATGTAGGAGGAAACAAATTGAATTTACTAATTTACTTTGGCTTAAAAATAGTAGGAATATTCCTTGTGGTGCGTTGGTGTTTTATATAAATGCTTGAGCAAGAGTCTGTAGAAAACAATGAGACAACTGGGCACAATGGAGAAGACGAGCATTAGTTGATCAGGTACAAATCTGTGCAGCTGGAATATGGGTCTTTCTTTTGCAAGATTAATCTTCCTTTTATTAGTTCTCTTCTAGAAATGCAGGTCAAGGCAGAGGTCCATAAGCTGGAGAAATCATGAAACGAGCCTTTTCTGACCTATATAACAAGCAGCTGCACAAAGAGGAGCCACAGACTCTTGATAAGAGGAATCGAGATCTAAAAAAAGCTCCTTAAGCCGTTGCTTTCTGCACGGTGTTGAGGGCCATCCAGAGAACATGAAGTCATGGCCGTCATTCTAATAGAGTCATCAATCACCGTTGACTGCTTGTAGGGAAAAATATCATGGGTTGTCTATCACAAGAGCCTCATGACACTCTGGCATTAGGAGCCAAGTGGCATCTGTGCCATGAATGTTACAAAAAACATTTGGTAAGTGTTTATTTATTATTTTTCTGCTGGCCAGTACTTCAAGTGTGTGGCTACTACATACGGGTCTGGAGCTCTGCTTTGGCTCAGAGGTGATGTTTTGTGCTGCAACTGCAATGGTAGTAAATATATATTAAAAAAAACGTATTTTCCCAAGCAAAACCAGACCCTGCGCTGAGCTCAAAGCTCAACTCTGATCCCCAAACAAGTGATACAGTTGAGAACGACCTTTCCAAAGCCGTGTAGATGTTGCTAGCTCCATCTTCCTTAACTCTCTCACACTTTTGCCAGCGCCTGGTAATTTTTAGTGCCTTGAAAACTAAGTATTTTCTGTAGTTATAGCCATGCAATTACTGAGTTCAGCAGTAATTCAACTGATGCACCCGTTAAGACAGATGCCCCAAACCTGGGTGTTTCTACTATTGGATATTCTTGCAAATATTGGCCTAAATGGCATGTCCACCATCAGTGGTTGGTATTAGTGGTCTGGAGCAGAACCTGTTTCTTCTGACTAGCAGACATCTGTTCTGGTGATTATACCATTAGCTGCTTTTATGTTGTTTAGTATAATCATAACCACAACACTAGTAATTTTTTAGTCAATATGCAACCGATACAACTTCTAGTCCTCCAGCAACGTGGCACTTGCTTTGAAATATGTCAGCCTTCTTTGTTTGAAATAGTATTTAAGTGATACCTTCTCATACATTTCAGATGTGTAGAATTTGGAAATGACAAGTCAAATACAGAATTCGCCCAGATATTATTATAATTAATATGCTGAAGGCACTTCCTGTGAAATATGTCTTATTTCTTGAGGTTGTATGTATGGCACTTTTTTACTAAATCATACATTTTCCTATAGTATGGAAAGATAGGAATGTGCTAACGCATGCCAGCAACACAGGGGATGTAATCGGTCTTCAGAGTCTCCTGCGATTACCTGCAAAGTGGAAGGGAATAAACTGTTCTCCATGTCCACAGGGACTGGGACGAGGCATAATGAGCTGAAATTGCAGCAGAGATTAGTCTGGACATTAGGAAAAACTTTCTAAGTGTAAGGATGCTTAAGCCGAGGAATAAATAGCCGGGGGAAGCTGCAGCGTCTCCATCTGTGGAATTTCTCAAGCCTGGTTAGATCAGCATCTGCTGGGAACAGTGTGGTTTTAACTGGTTCCATCTTTGGGCAGGAAAGATAAACTGGTCCTGACTGTACCTGTGGTTGTTACGCTGCTGGGCTCATCTCTGATCAGTCATTCACCTGGCACCTGTTACCTATTACCTTAAAGCTTTAAAGTCCTTAAACAGGCTTTAATTTTGCCCTGTGGCCCACACCACTATTAACAAACCAGTTTCAGCTCTGAATCTGCCCATTCTTACCAGTTTATCCCATCAGTGTGACCTGGCACACCAGAGCCGGCAGGTGCTGGGGACATCCACCTGGGAGAAAGCTTTGCAGAGTCGTCACCTTAAACAAATTCAGTGTATGTATTCATTTTATAGTCTCTTCTGCATTTGTATAAGGCTAATAAAACAGAGTACCTGATTCTTATTGGCTGTATATTTTGTTTACATCGGTTTTACAATAATTCTAGTTTTAAGCTTGCAGCTACACCATCAGCTGCTACGAAACAACTCTTGTACCAGCACAGCACGTAATTGTATATTTACTTAAAGAAAAATGCTATATTCTCTTTTGGTAAAAGCAGAGCAAGGTAGCATCAAGTCAAAACAAAACTATAATTTATCCACTTACACCAAAGAGTCCCGACTAATCAAATTAAACTAAGCAAGGGTTGCTTTTCCCTGCTTGTATTTTCTGCAAAGCATCGCTGTTCTGCAGCAACAATGCAACAAAGACAATCGCCTTATTCACGGCGCTGCACAGACGCGTTGTAAGAAATTATCCTGGCTTGAGAATTTGCTCTCTAAACAGATAAGACGGCCAAAGGTTGAGAGAGAAGAAATTTTCTCATTCCACAGATGTCAACAGAGGCTCAGAATAAGGAAGCGAATTTCCTTCTCGCAGAGCAAAAGCAGGACTTGAGCAGATTTCTTGAATCCCAGCTCAAGTAATTGGTTTAATTTTTTGCCTCTGCTGTAGACTTACTGTGGGGGGTTATTTGAGTTAATCTTCTTTTGTTCCTGTGATGTAATTTTTTCGTCAATTGGACAAACAGTGCTTCCGTGTAAAGGTAAATGACACCACATTTTTAAAGGAGAGTTAAGATGCGTAGATGAATCTTCTTAAATACAAATTTTCCTGACATGGTGCTACAATCTACACTATTGTGTTGATATATAGTAGTGCTAAATGGCATGAAGAAATTCCGATAGAATACAAAGATTTACTGCTTTATTGAAGGATAACTATAACAGGATGGAAGTAGAAAGTAGAAGCATTTTTAGAGGTTTTTTGCCTTTAAAAGTAATAATGTGCCAATGTGTTTCTATGGAGTATTATCTAGGCAGAAAAAAAAAATGTATAATTCACACCCTGCAAATCAAAGACTATTAAGAAGTATTAAGTAGAGAATTTGTAATCTGCTTTATAAAGCTCAAAAAAGAATTAAATTGCACAGCTATAGCCTGTGCAGCAGAGAAAAGCATGGAGACATCAAGAATGTACGTATATATATTTTACTGTGCTGCACACACTCAGTTTCTGCTGTTTCTTATTGACAAATTGGTTTTCTTGCCCCACAGAGACATTTCCCTTCCAGGGGGACTCGGCAGCTGCTGCGGTTGGCGCTGCACGTGCAGCTCCATCTTCGTACATCGCAGGGTGCTCGTCCCTCGCCACACAGGAGTTGCAGGTTTATTTTCCCTGCAAACGCACACGTGGGGTATTTGTAAGTGGGTCTGAGTCCCGCAGTGGCACGTAACCTATTCTTTGACGTTTGCTTTAGTACATAAATTCACTGCTTTTAATTTTTTTGCTGATCCATACCATCCTCTGCATCATTTAAAGATGTCAGCTGGTAATGTAGACTGTAATAAAATTGTATCAATGTCTTTTCGCGTTTGTACAGTGTATGTTTTGAGAACACGATTGGCTTTTTCTCTTCCATCTAATTTTCTTTGTGTTGAGATGGTTTGATTCTTTGTGTTGGCCTGCAAACAAACAAAGAAGTGCCATGTTTATCTCAGGGTACGTTAATTCCTGCTAATGAGAGTTTGGAGGGAAACATTGTGAGAAATATTTGTAGATAAACTTTTCAAATGAGACATCTGGCCTTTTCTTCTAAAACCTCAGTCCTGTA
Source organism: Patagioenas fasciata (assembly GCF_037038585.1). Classification (NCBI taxonomy): domain Eukaryota; kingdom Metazoa; phylum Chordata; class Aves; order Columbiformes; family Columbidae; genus Patagioenas; species Patagioenas fasciata. The sequence goes on from NC_092527.1 coordinate 38,708,516, forward strand.
CCACAAATTAAATGGCAGGAATAGACCCGGGGAAATGTATCTATCTGTTCCTGTTTAAAATTTTTGGTTTTAAGATCATAGTTCTTGATTTGCAAAACAAAAGAAGCGTTTAAATCCTTGAACTTTTCCCTTGGTTATAATGGAGTCACTGTTCTTTCCGTGTCATCTGCAATCCCCAAATGCCTTTAATCAAATCCTCAGGATTTAAATTATTAAACATCTTTTTGGGATTACATTTTTTTTATTCCTAATTATACTCAAAAGATATATATCATGAAATATGCAGCATGTAATTGCAATTAAAGCGTACAGTCTTCCAAAAGATGAGGCTAACAGTTTTATGCATCCGAAATTTAATTAGGCAGAGAATGAGGTTGGAACTGAGATTTTTAAGGATGGGGTGGGGAAGAAAATTTTTGGAATTATATATATGTATTTTTTATGGAGGTGGAAATCAATATGGGGGCTTCAAATGCAAATCAAGTCATATTTCTTTCCCCATCTCCACTCATGTCTTCTTTCTTCTTGTCTTCATCTCGAGACTGTCCATACAAAAACTGGATTTATCCCAATAGTGAACGAATAATTCAATGAGGCGCAGAACAAAATCTGATTTTTCTACCTAGTTGGGTTTTGTGGTTGGTCCTTCTTGAACATCTGGGACATCAAGTTTAGACTTGAACTTTTCTCAGGTGGGTTTCCTGGCCCTTCCTTCCCGCACATGTTATTAAAGGCAGTCTCCTCTGCTTGGCTGCCTGATTTCATGAGGGATACAGGAATTCAATACCTTTGAGACCTCCTTCCTCTGTCCTATTCACTTGTAATTGATCAATCAGTTCCAAGGTTATTAGGGGGATGAGAGGAGAAGGGGACGGGCAGACAGACACAGGCAATTTCATCGCATGAATCTCATTTCCTTAGGAAACCCGAATAAAAAAAAATCAATTAAGGTTAAGACCCTCCAGTACCCATCTTCAATTACTTTCTAAGAACAAAGCCTTTTGCTGAAGTGTCCATTATATACAATATCTTGATCAGTCCAGCAGAGGATGAAGCCTGTTTTGGTGGTTTGCGAGTGTTCAAATACAGGCTAAAAACAGGAGCTGAGATTGCGGAGCCTTCGGCAGCGTCAGGATTCACCCGCCGCAGGTTGCATTTGATCGCAAAGGTCCAAAAGGACAAAATTTGCCTTTTTTATCCCCACCGGTGAGCGTAACACCAGTGTTTTGAACACTTAACATGCTTCAGGGCTGTGTTCTCCATTGCTTTGTTCTTGGTGGCGCTTAAATATTAACAGAAATGTCGGGCGCTGCTGTTTTGGGATGCACCTGGAATCTTCCTCCTGAGTTTCAGCCGAAGAAGCAGAAGAGAACGATGCACATCTTGAGGATGCAGGAGCTTTGTGTCAGGGCTGATGCTGCCAAACTGCGACGGAGAGCAGGGTCGGGACATCTCATCACCTCCCTCTTCCAGCCCCAGGGGTTTCCTACAAGCTGCACTGCTCCAGGGGCGCCTGGTCTCACCTGCCTTTTGTTTCAGCATTGAATGACCTTACACGCTCTTAATTAACAAATTCCTTCTCTCTTGTCCTGAGTGGTTATCTTAGTTCTTTCATATTCCGGAAATTTCACTAGTTTCCAAATCTGTTTACCTTCCCTCCCCATGTCACTCCATTTCTTGTTTGTTTGTTTAAATATTTAACATTTAATGAAGCCTCTATTTCTATGATCAGAAATAATTCGTATATAACTTCTCAGTGGCAGACGTTGAGACATTAAATAAAACCCTAATGTTTTCACAAGCTGTTTTCTGGTGGATGTTGTTCTAAATAACCATCCAAACCCCAAACTAAACCCACAATCCACCCAAGCAAACAGTTCTTTTGCTGTTCTGGTTGCAAACCAAGCCCGTGTGGGCAGCCTGAAATGTTTGTGATCTCAAGAGCAGCAAAAATCATCCATTTTCTGCTATTGCGCTTTACCCAGTGGAGATGTCCAGATTCAATACTTTGGGGCTATAGTTCCTTTTCCTTCCTTTGATGTCACTATTTGTTGTGCTAACATCTTGTTCTGCTGTGGAACTGTTTTTACAGTAAAGAGAAAGCCGCCCTTATTTGCCTTGAATGTCTATGGTGAGGGATTTTTTTTTTGGTGGAGAGAAGGAAATGAAGGATGAAAATGTTAATAGAGGAAGCGTACACATTTCAGATGATGTATTATATGTATCCCCTTATTTCTTGTTCTACTTCTCCGCATTTTTCAGTTCTCTAAGGATGTTTTATTATTAAAAAAAAAGTGATGCTTTCCCTGTGCACCAAATTGACAAGGTTTTGGTGGGACTTTGTTATAACATCGCTTCAGTTATTTAGTTCCTCGCGAATTGATGTGGAGCCAGGATTCAAACCCTGACCAAAACCTTTTGAACTCGAGGGACATCTTTTCAATTTAGTGACTTACTCTAAGGCTTGGAGACAGTTTCTCTGCCTAAAATCCGTGAGGGAAACCTTGTTTCTCTTGGCACAGGATCGATCTCTGCGTCAAAATGGTGGCAAATAATGGTCCCCAGATTTTATTTGTTCCTACAGCGTCAGAATCACCTTTACAGGCAGATGTGGTATTGCTAAAGTAGAGACTGTGGTTTATTTGCATCTAATGCGTTATCGTGGCTGTTATTAATTCCCCTAGTAACTTTGTACTATTAGAAAAAGATTGCATTGCAAGACAGTGAGTATCTATCAGCAGTTATGCTTTTTTTTCCTCTTTTCTGTCTTTTTTGAGCTGGCTTCTAATGCAGCAGCCTTTCATCCCTCTGTGTAAGACTTACCTTTAACCCAGAATCTTTCACCCGTTATCTATAATGTATAATTATAAATACATTGTAGTCTTGAGTAAGTACAATTAAAAAGGGTAATTCATTTCCCTCCCTCTCTCCCATCCTCCCACCCAAGTCCTTAGGTTTAATTTTCATGATTATGTTAGATTATGAGTCATTTTAAATCATGGTATCCAGTAGAGACTGCTCCTACTCTGCAGCTCTTTTCAACAGTTGTTTATGGTAGTTTCAGCCTCTTTCTGCCTCTCCGAGGCTCTTTATTTTTAAAGCAAGGCAGACAAGGCCTAAAATTATTCCATTAAAGAGGTGCAATTTTTGTAATGGGACTTAGAGTGCTCTGCAGAAGTGCAGGCAAGTTTCTTCAATATCCTGAGCATTATTCGCTCATTTAGTTAAATGATGTTTCTAATTCCCTGGTAATTACATGTAATGAGGCACTCTTTCTCTTCTTGATGAGACTTTAGCTTAATATGAGATGTCGTATTTTTTTCTTCTTTTTTTTTTTTCCCTTTTTTTTTTTTTTTTTGGGATAATTACCCTTCCCAGGAAAAGCCGGGGGTTTGTTGTGCACAATATATAGCAAATTATTTTATTTCCTGCCATCTTGACTGCCAGTAAATTATAAAATTAAGTTTCAGTGGAGCATTAGCACCATTTTGGAAAGGCTTGAGATTTTTTTCTTTCCTTATTCATGTATTGATGTCCTTTGGGACTGTTGAGCTATTATTCATAGAATAGATGTTTTTCTGCCAGTTCCCAGTATTAGATGGTATTAAAGCAGCAACATAGGTTTAATTTTTGTTCTGGATAATATCCAATGCAGAATGGTCTTGTTAGTTGCTTCTTATATCAGATAATTATAAAGTTCTAGTAACACTTCCCCACCCCCCTCCTCAGCGACTAATTTAATTTATTTTTATGCATGTTGTAATATTAATTGCTGGGGGGCTCTTTGTTTTCAGCTATGGATGACTCTTCTTTCTTAAACTTCTTACATTTGTATAGTGTTTACGGTATTGGAATGAATGAAAAGCTGTAGGATTCATAAAACTAACAACAATAATGCAGCATTTAACTGCAGTAAAAATAGAATCATCAGTACTTTCAATTACTCTGATTTCCTACCTTTTGTCAGTGTCATTTCTTCCTGTTATTCTGATAAGGTGATTCTTGTCTGCTCTTTTGTTTTTAAATTCAAGAAAGCTATGAATGGAACAGCATCTGAGGACAAAATTCTGTAAGGGCGATATCTGCATTAGGAGTTGAATTGCCATTTAAAAACCCATTAAATTGTCTAGTTTTTATAGAAAATCTAGGGATGGTGTTATCTCGACTACCTTTAGCTGTCTAAACCCAAGGGTTTTAGTATAAATGAGGAAGCCACCCAGGCTCCCATATTTCCGGTGTCTGAAGTATTGTAAAATAACATCTGTTTGTGCAAGAAACCTATATGATGGGTGAGGTCTACTGGCTGCAGTGTTCCTGCTAATTAATTTTTCTCATTTGCTGTGTCTTGAGATGTGATTTACAGCTTTTGCTGCCTGGCACTGAGCAACACCTGGGTGTACCTGGTTTGCAGGTGGACTTTGGGCAAGTCACTTCACTTTCTCCCCATCGGTCTCTATCAATCATGGATCTAATGACACCTGTCTCCTCTGCAAAGCCCTAGTGAAGCTACAGGCTGAAATTATTATTATAAAATAATTATATTATAAATATATAGGAACCAAACCCAGCCTTGCTATAACTTTTTAACACCTTTGTGACAAATGTTACTCCTGGCCGTATGTGCAAGGCACAGCTGGTGTGTTCACTCATCTTGCAGGAGGAAATGAAATCAAATCAAAGCCTGGCTGTAAGGGGGGAAAACGTTATTGTCTATAGGGGAGGGAACTGGAGAAAGGAAGGCGACCTTTATCAGCAAAATCTTGTGTGGTTTCTCGCTTGTTCTCTGTCTTTGGAGGAGAATTTTTTGCAGTTGGTTGGGAAGACTTGCCCAGTTCATCCTGGTGAGAGCACGAGCACATTGGTAAGAGGTGGCCATGGAAGAACCTTACTTGTTCTGAAGATATGTATTCCTATATGTGAGTATGTTGCATTTATACCCTTTGAAATCAATGAGACTACCCACCTGCTTTAAAATACGTTCATTTAAGGGTTTTGTAGGATCAGCATCAGAATCAGTAGTGATTGAAGGATTAAGTCATGAGAACGGTGGGCTCCTGTATCAGGAGTGTACTTTTTCTGTCTAAGAAACCACGGTGCTGCAAAGTTCTAAATATAAAGGCACATCTTCATGATAAAACCAAGATTTTGAGAGGCTAAAGTGCAATCAGCGGTAGAAAATAAATGTCATAAATAACTTTTTGATCCCAAATACTGTGACCCCAATTCTATAGAAAGAAGCTGGAAAAATATGACTGCATCTCACTCTTTATTTCATCTTAAGCAATTTGACATCAATCAAATGACTATAGAGGCAAAGGGATGAACGTTTATTTCCCAGCCACAGGATTGCTGTCAAATTGCAATTTTCAAAATTGAAAGAGTTGTTAAGCTAGATTTTCTCCATTTTCTTCCCAGTTCTTTCCCTCAAACTTTCCGAAATGTGCCTCTCAATTTTGCAGTGTACTATTCTACAATGTGCGAGGAAATTAAAGAAAAACTCTGTACCACGCAGTGGTAAAATCTCCTTTTCCTGTCTGCAACTTAGTATGGAAAATCAAGAGGAAGACTACGACAAAGAATAGGGAAGGAATGAAATCTGGGCGTGAAGATATTGCCCTAGTGAGGCTGACATGGAAAAGAAACAAGTTTGGTACACTCGTTTAGATGGTTTAAAGCTGTTTGGCTATGACCGGTTATCTGCAGTCCGCTGCAACTCAGAGTGAATACTCAGACCTGCTAAGAAGGGGAATGTGCTACCTGGTGGTTGTACTTTATGGGCTTCAACTTTGAGTAAAACTTATCCTCAGTATTACTAGGAAGGCAGGACATGCATTCATTAAATGTCTATTGTGTTTAAACAAATGAGGCAAACACAACCTTAGAATAGAGATGTTCAGGGAGATATATTTTAAAATTAAAAAAATCAGACTTTACAGGTTTTATCCACCTACTGTTGCTTTTGCAACAACAGAGTTTGGGTGGAGGTCAATGCTCTGTTATCAAGAGGCTATAGAAACCCACCAAGGCAGCACCCACTCAGAAGGATTTGCACTCAAACCAGATGATGCTGGTGATGGGATTATCTTCTCATTCTTACTGGTCAGTCCCAGAAGCAATGCTCTGAGAAAGTGCCTTCTCTTTTATTAACGCACTTGTGTTAGGTGGTATTTATGAGGAATGTAACCACGCTCTCAACTGCTGCAGTTCTTTGGGAGGTACCTAAATCTGGCCAGTGCTTTACATTCTCTTAAGTTTCTCTAAGTCTCTGAAAGCCAAAGCTCCCTGATAGACCTGAGCACGTCAACACTTCCCTCATCTTTAAAACCAATGATAATGTTCTGCTCCTGCCTTCCAGTTGTCACAGCCTGGTAGTAACTTCAAAGCCTACCTAATATATGCAATTTTCTCTTAAAACAACAACAACAAAAAGCTTCTAGTGGAGAGAGTGGCCATCTCAGCTGTGGTGACCCACATTCAGCCGTGAACTCTGCTAGAAGGAATTCCAGCTTCTCTCTAGGATGGGATACGGAGTTGTTTTGAGATAGCAGGTGTGATACAGGAGATAACGATCAGCACCACAACTGATTCACTCTCACATTTAAATAAGTAAAGATGCTGAGGTTTGTTTTATTACTGTTTCACACTGCTGCAAATAAATCTGCAGGCACACCTTGTGTTGCCTGATACGTTTTGAGCTTATCACCCCAGAACCGGAGTTTGTCCACCAGTTCTTCCCAGGGTCCAGGACATCTCCTGACCATGTCACCAGGTCATTCTCATTGAAAGCTTTCTTAGGTGGCCACAGTACCCTTGGATATTCTTGGACTGTCTCTGACAAAGGAACTGGTACCTAAACCGAGCTAAGCCAGGCACAGCCCTGAGCCATGAGAGATGGGTCTGGAGTCCCAGAAATTTGGGCACATCCATCATTTTTTGGGAACAGAACAGCTGAAAGAAGATTCTAAGACAGCAGGCTTTCCTGTCCAAGCAGTAATTATCCCATCCTCCTCTGAAAGATTACAGGATTTGTTCAGAACAAAATGCTGAACAGCCCAAGGGGAGAGCAAAACCAAAGGGTGTGGTTTTGACAGAGACTCCTGCCAAGCTCTAAACTTCAGGGACAAGGGCGAGTTCACCATGGGAGTGCTGGCACCGCAGATATCCCTGCGCCGGGAACCAAATCCAGAGAATCTGGAAGTTCTGCTGTTTTATTCGCAGTAGAAGTCTGAGGGATTACAACAGCTTCATCACGTCCTGCTGTGGATGGGGGCTGAAATCACGGTAACTGTGTGGCAGCGGAGTGCAGGGTGTCTGTGCAACCACCGTAATGCAGCTGGGGGGCAGAAAAGGAGTCAAGGTAAGTCAGGCTGGGCTTATTGGTACCTGATTTTCTCTTTTCCAAATGCTGTTTTTCCTGAGGTACGATGTTTGGATTTTCCATTTGCATCTCCATCTTAGTCTTCCTTTTTATTTTACTCTAGGAATTTCTGTATCTGAGGAAGGAAAAAAAGTAAAAGAGGATGAGAGTGGAGAATAGGAAACCCAGTCTATACCAGTTGCTCATATTGTCCCTTTTAGATAACACCATTGTGGAGGGCTTCAGTATAAAGCCCTGAAAAATCATGGTAATTGTGGTTTATTCCAGGGCTTAAATGTTGACAGAGGTCACCAAGTTAGGCTTGTCTTGCTTGCCAGTATTTAGGCATTCAGGTATGTAAAACAAACAGTTTAGACCAATATAGTGCTGGAGAACTATTTACTGTTCTTGTGTGGAAATGGTGATAAATAGACTAAACCTCCCTTGTTTTGCTTTGTGGCTCCATGAGCAGACTGCCGGCGTTGTTGCTTTCACGCCTGCCAGATGTGAGACACGGAGCAGCTGTTCGGAGAAGAGTCCACCCTCCATGGCAATGTGAAGAAGCAAGAGCACCACTTGAGGGTGAGTCTTTCAGCCTGGCCTTAGCCTGGAAAATTGCAGGTTGCATGTAGACTTGGTATTGTAAAAGCCTGTTAGTCATCTGCAAGGTGTTTTTTGCTGGTTTTTGCTCTCCTGTAGCATGTGGTCCAACAGCCTCAGACCCTACCAGCCATGGTAGCATCACTCAATATGTGGAAACCTATCTACCAGGACTGGACTAACTCCAGCACCCCTTTCACAAGGGCTAATTAACAACCATCAGATTAAATTCACTGTTACTTATTTGAGTAGCTCTAAGCCAATGGCCTCCAGGTGAAAAAAACCCAACCTGTTAGTAAATCAGAGGAGTAACCATTTGTTGACATTTCTGTCTGTTAGCCCCAGACATCAGCCTGTATCCTCATGGTAATGTGGCTCTTCGTCATGTGCACTTACGCTGCTGCAGATCAGGATGCTCGGTTCAGATTGTTACAAATGCCTTTATCCATTCCCATTGACATTTTAAACAAACGGTGATATATTTAGTACAATAATTACAGTTATTTGATTACCTTTCTTTTAGCCTGAAGTAGAAGGCAACTGACAGATGTGAATACCTCTGAGACCAATACTCTGTAATAAACTAACATTATTTATTACAAGATGCATTTTATTAATAGGAATTGGCAGTAATTAATTCAGTAAAGTTGATGTTACTAATAATTACATGTAATTCATGAAATATTTATGAAAGGAAACTGTGTATAAAAATGATGCAAAGGTCATTTAGTTAATTAGTTAATAAATATCACCAACATTTCTCGTGAGCCTCTCTAATTCTGAATAGTTTCAGATTTTCCTTAGTGAAATAATTTTTGAAATATTTTCTCTTCATCCGTGGCATCTTGACATGGAAACTAACATTTCTGGATATTGTTTTGAGCCAATGTATGTGCTGTTTCCTTCACTAATTCACTTTGTCCTCTTTCCTTGTTCATAGTAAAAGATCCTAATTAGAGATAACACTAGCTCAATCTAATTTAGGTTATCAGTGAGTTGCGGTGTCTCCCAGTTTGAGGATATATGAATATATCTCTGTCTCTTTAACTTGATTCCACTGGCTTTCCTTGGAATCAAATAATCATCATCCAAATTAATAGCTGACATCTGAACTGGAAAAATCTTAGCGTCATTTCTGCTTGCATTGAATTCAATGACAAAAGCGTCCATTGACCTTGTGAGATGAAGGATCAGACCCTGGGCTCTTCCACGTTCCTGCCTTGAACAGTAATATTGCGTTAGTTTGTGTCAGCCTTTGTCCCAAGGTAAGCTGGTGATATTTGTGGAGTAAGGTGCAGAATGCGGTTGTCGTATCAATTAGGTCATCCTGTGTAATACAGGCTATGGAGAATTTCACCTGTTTTAAATCAAGCCAAATGATTTGTGTTTGGTTAATGCCAGTCATTCAGAGATCATCAAATGATTTGGGTTGGAAGGGACCTTCCCAGCTCCCCCAGTGCCACCCCTGCCATGAGCAGGGACATCTTCACCAGCTCAGGTTGCTCAGAGCCCCGTCCAGCCTGGCCTGGGATGTCTCCAGGGATGGTTCATCCACCACCTCTCTGGCCAACCTGGGCCAGGCTCTCACCACCCTCAGGGCCAACAATTTCTTCCTCATGTCCAGCCCGAATCTCCCCTCCTTTAGTTTAAAGCCATCACCCATTGTCCTATCACAACAGGCCCTGCTAAAAAGTCTGTCCCCATCTTTCTTACAAGCCCCTTTTTAAGTACAGAAAGGCTGTGTTAAGGTCTTCCTGGAGCCTTTTTTTCTCTAGGCTGAACACCCCCAACTCTCTCCGCCTGTTCTCAGAGGAGACATGATCTGAAACACTGAGCCAGGGAATCCACCGCATCTTTCTGCTCCACCAGCCAGGCAGGCTCACCCTTCAGACCTCGATGGATCTGGCTTCAGTTTCTTGCTGCAAGTCAAACACAAGTTATTAGGCTTGATGAAGGGTTTGCTGGATAAAATTCCGTGTTGTCTTCTGAAGAAGGGCAGACTTGGTGATCTAATAATGTTTGTTTCCATGAGTCTATGAAAGCCACCTTTGCGCTTCCCTCACTCTGTCATTGCTTTATGCTCAGTCATAAAACAACCTTCAGCACTCAGCCTTTTGGCAGAGAAGAGAATTGCTTAAGGACTTCAGGGATGAGGATGTGAAGAGAATGTTGTGCTCACAGCCTTAAATCCAATGTGAGGAGTGGTGACCAAGGGCTGATGTCACTTGTACACGCTGCTCTGTGGGTGGGTTACGTGGCTCTGCTGTGTCTCCGAGCGGGGAGATGGACACTGGGCTGCCCTAAATCAGGGAGGAGCTGGCCCGAATTCACAAGTTTTCTTGAATAGTTGTTCTCTGGCTCGGTGTTGCTGTACTGACCAGAAACACATTGCGCTTAGATAACCATCACCGTGAAGTCCTTAAAAACAAACCTGTGTGCGGAACCATGATTCCTCTTGTTTCATGAATAGGACACCACTGACCGATGAGGAAACCTCGGTCTTCGGTATTGAGGGCTTGTGTTTCTCACATGTGCCGTTCCCAGCAGCAAAATCTGCTGGTGAGGGGCCTGGAGCACAAGTCTTACGAGGAGTGGTTGAGGGAACTGGAGCTGTTTAGCCTGGAGAAGAGGAAGCTGAGGGGAGAACCTATTGCTGTCTACAACTACCTGAAAGGAGGTTGTAGCATGGAGGGTTTTGGTCTCTTCTCCCAAGTAGCAAGTGACAGGATGAGAGGAAATGGCCTCAAGTTGAGCCAGAGGAGGTTTAGATTAGATATTAGAAAAAATTCTTCCCAGAAAGGGCTGTGGGGCATTGGAACAGGCTGCCCAGGGCAGTGGTGGAGTCACCATCCCTGGAGGGGTTTAAAAGGCATTTAGATGAGGTCCCTGGGGACATGGTTTAGTGCCAGAGTTACGTTATGGTTGGACTCAATGATCCTGAGGGTCTAAATGATTCTATGATTTTAAAATAACCCCAGGAACTCCCCTTTATTAAGAACCCATCCACGTGGGACAGTGTGTATGATAATGTCTTTCATGGTTGTCTACCCACTGATACCGCAAACCTACAGAGATCAAGCTTGTAACGGATGTCTATGATCTGCACGAAAACTGAGTTATAGGTCTGTAACTGGTCTGAATCTGAATGGCCTCACCAGTGTCTCATGCCTTATTCAGTTTTTGTGACCCAACTTACTAAAATAAATCTCCTTTGAAGAACAATTTTATTTTACGGTAAGATCTGATACAGAAAATTTTATTACCTTAGACAATAAAATATATCTGGGTAAGCCATATAGTCTTGAATGGCTAATAAGCATCAATAGAAATTACTCTGGCTGATAAACATTTGTCTTTTACTTAATAGCTGTTATCCTTTTTAAGCGCAAATCGTGCTCCATTAAAGTTGAAGATGCTCAGACTTAGTTCAACCAGACAGCTCAGATCTTTGCATTTTCTGCCAGCAGAACTGGCTGGTGTTTTGCATAATGTGTTCTGCAGAACTCATTTGTTTCTGTGCAAATACATTTCTGTGCCATTTTTCATGAGGCAGCAGAGGTGGTATCGTGCCTGGTGGGCTGTGTTGATGTGCATGAAATTGGCTTGCAAGGGTTTTCCTTGAACTGGTTAACTTTGAGAAGTAAATTTTCTGGAGGAGGAGCTGCTGCACAAGAGCATTTTTCTATCTTTTTGTGGGTCGTTGTGGAAACACCCGTGATGGCAGCAGCACAGGAACGTGCTGACAGGATCCATCCCCACTCAACGCCCCGCCAGGGACATGGGTGATGTTTGCAGTCTGGATGTTCCTGTCTGCTGAGAACCTGATGGAGGAGCTCAGATGAAAGACCTGGAGATGGAAATTACATCAGCTGATATCAGGAATTAGTTTCTTTGGCTTTGCTTTTTCCAACTCTACTTTTAACAAAATAATGAATTTATTTTTGGTGAGCCCCCCAGAGCTTTGTGCTGATGTTTCTCTGAAGGGATGCTGGGCAGAGAAGTTGAGAGAGAAAACAGTAACGGAAAATAGACAAGAAAGGATGGAGAATGCAAGGTCATCACTGACTTTCAGCTTCGCCCCTTTTGTTTGGCCCACTTCCTGATGGTGAGAAAACTCCTTGGGCTGGCTGGTGGTATTTGCAGCTCTTCTTCAGCTGCTGAGATGGAGCCTGGAGAGTGAGAGACCTGGACTGGCTGGGGTCAGGTGCTTCCAAATGCTTTGTATGCTAATATACCAGTGTATACAGAATAACACACTGATTAACTCAGCTCTACTTTCTTTAGCATGAGCAAGCATGAGTTTATAAATAATATCAGAACAAAGAAATGACCTCCATAAGGTATGGATTAGAAAGGAATGATTGAATGAAGGAATGAGGAAGGGTTCTTAACCCAGTGGTCCCTACTGAGGTGGTCCCATCCTCAGCTGATGGCAGCCCCTGTGCAAATTGTGTGCCACCCTGTGTGGTGGTAAAGAGGATGGGCTGGAGCCATATCAGTCTCTTAGTCTTCTCCTAGTAAATCCATCAGCTCATTAATAAATGACAAGAGTTGCTCTTGCATTATTATATAGCCTAACTGAATAGGGAAACAATTTTCTGAGATTATTTGAATTGCCTTCCCCTGGAAAATAAAAATGAAAAAGCTCTTGTTATTTTTCAACTAATAAACAGACTCTCAGGAAGAAAAAGCTCCAGCAGCAAGCAGAAGAAACAGCAAAACAAGATAAGGGAAATATGCACACGAGGGTCTGTAGCACAGAATATGTACAAATCCAGGGTACCTGTTCCTGCTATGTAAACCATTTTAGCCTTTACTTCAGTTACAAACAGTCTTCCTGATGGGCAATCGCCTGGTAAAAAAATGGAACAATTTTGAATTGCCTCAAATAAGCTTCCTAACAGGCAACTGGTTCTGATAGAACAATTTTAAACTCTCTGTCTCCTTATCTTCTGTCGACATCATTTTTCAGAAGTGGCAACAGGACCAAATTAAATCGTTCTGCTGCAGACAGTCTGTCTGCCTGATTGCATTGCGACTGTTGCCCATTTTGAAGATTTTTCTCTAGCAGCTTAAAACTAAGATGAGAGGAAAGTTCATGTGTACCCGCACACAGCTGCATACAAACCTGTGCCTCCCCTACACTTACTCAATTATGAGATACATTCACAGTGCATGACATTCAGAGGCCAGCTTTTCTCCCCCATGGCCAGCTCAGTCTGGTTGAAAATGTTGGAACCCTCTCCCCACCTTTTTTTTCCTCCCAAAGCCACACTAAGAGCTTCAAAGAAAAAAAACAATAATGGGAAGATGTATATGAGTTAATCTAATCCAAATACTACTTGTGGAAAGAAGTGTAGGGAAGTGTGTCAGGCAGCACTTGGATGGGATTTGTTGTGCTCATGCTAAGGCAGGAGTAAAAGGCTTGGTTGTCTTGTGTCTTTGGTATTTCTTATGCCTTCTTCTCATCTCTGAAGCCCAGCTTGTCTGCAGAAAGTTTGATTTTTGACTGAGATGCAGCTGTTAGGGCTGAATAGAAACAGTGAGCACAGTGGAAGAGAAAAGAAACTGGGAAATGAGATGCGCTGCAGCCAGAAAATGGATTTGGAGATCCTGATTGCTGTATAACAAAAGAAGCCTCTGGGATATATTTTACTTCCTGGCAGAAAGGAGAGAGCTGTGGTCATGGGACATGATTCTAAAGCCTGCAATGCACAATCATCGCCTTTGGATTGTGTCCAAGTGCTGCTCAGAATCCCAATGGCTCTTGAGCGGCATTAAATCAAGATGGATGTCACTTTACATCTCATTGCGAATGCGCTACCTGAAGCACGGGCTGGCTTGTAAAATTCCTTTTCAAGCCGTGGCTTCTACCTCGAGGCAGGTTTGATCTAGCTGGGAAGAAAGGAGGAAAACCTTTTTTCCTGCCCAGTATGCAAGTCACTTGGTGTATAACCAACTGTGGTTCACCAAACCCTCTTCCTCCAGAGCTTCAGCTCATGTTCGGAGGGTGTAAGTCGATGCTCCGTAACATCCCTCTGTCCTGAGGACATAAACAGGGAAAACAGATGAGCTGTGTCTTCAGGCTGGAGTGATTCCCCACTGCTATAACAGTTTATGAAGTTATTATTGTGTGTTGGCTCCCGTTTCAGATCACCAACTTCTGTAATTGCTCCATCTCCATTGAGTACAGGGTGATGTTCTCCATGCATTCTGCTGAAGGTTTACTTCTTTGTTTCTTATCGTTTTAGAGAGTCACAAGCTACACGGTGAAATCCTTCCAACTAACTTTACAGGCACAATAGAAGTACCCGTGGAGGGAATATTTCGTAATTTCTATGTTGGGATCTGACTTCACACTTGGCCTAGTATTTATTCTTTTATTTCTATAAACCACAGAAGTTATCAGTAAAAAGCAAACATAAGGCTGGTAATTGTTTCTTCAGCAGCCAAGTAACATATGTAGAATATATTATTAATATATTATTAAATATGCAGATAAGCAATTTATTTTTTTAAAAAAGAATGAATTGTTTGTGAAAGGAAAGACAGCACTTTATTAAGAGAGGATCTTCATGATCTCCTCTCCTATGCAGAAAGATATTTAACCCTTAACCAAGACACCTCTAAACAAAACTGGAATCTTTTTTTATCTGCTCGGGAAGGAAATGTGAAGCAAGAGCTAGGTGGAAGTATATATTAGCAGTACATTCAGTTGCCCAGTCAGGTACTAATTTCCAGGAACATGTATATCGCTTGTTTTTGCATTGAGTGAGCATAAATGAGAAGTTGACACCCATTCCTGGTGTTGGGCTTCTATCAGATCACAGAATGATTTAGTTTAGATGAGACCTCAAGTGACTGTGTGGTCCAGACCTTGCTGAAAGCAGAGGGACATCCTCAGGTGGGCTCTGCTCTCACCGGAATGCTCTGCGAGAGCGTTTCTGGATCAGCATGAAGCCACTTTTACACAGTCAGGCACCTGTTCTGAGAAAATATTAAGAAATAATTTGGAAAAGGAAAATGACATTGTTGTAGCTGGGAATTAAAAGAAAAAAATCCAAACAAAACACAACAACAAAACAAGAAAACAAAATGGTGGGTAGTGCACATATTTTTGGGTCTGAATTCTGGCTGGTTTTACTTTTAGCATCAAGTGAAAAGAAGTGAACTACTGTGCTCTGCCATTACAGCCTGTCTCTGATGTTTCCCATATCAGTGGTATGTGAAGGCAGCATCTTATTTGAATTAGATGGCTATTCAATAGGGTGGAGTCATTTTGCTGTTGAATTAGTGGATGCTGATGGGTCTAAGACAAATATCTGGATTCCCAGCACAAGCACGTTCTGTGGCTCACAAAGTCAATTTGTTCCTATGAGCTGCAAAGCAGTGCCCTTCCTTTCCATTTCTACTCATGGCAGAAGTTGCTGGAGCTAGAAGCAGCAGCCTGGCCCCAAGTGTCAACCTTGGCTACCCACACCTTTAGTGCTAGAGTTAGGTTAGGTTATGGGTCTCTTCCAACTGAAATGATTCTATGTGTCACCCAGCGAGCTGGCGCCTGAGGGACACGGGGAGGGCCCTGGTACCCTCATCCCACTCAACCCTCTCACCGCCGGTTCCTCAGCTGGGGCTCCGCACCAGCCCAGACACTGTTTTGTTCTCCATAAGGATCCAGCCCCATTTCTGTGGGATTGTCCTTTGTTGCCTCACGTCTGCTCTGCATGCTCTTTCAACTCTGAAAATTCACCAGAAACAAAGACAGGGTGAAATTAAAAAGAGTCTGTGAAGGAAGCAGACAGGAAAACAAACCCGTACTTTCCTCTAGGAGCCTTTGGTAGAAATCCTAGGAGGTGTAAAACTGATTCAATCCTCACCGTGTTTTATTTGGCCACCGCTTGCAAAATGCTGCTGTTGATTTTGGCATAAGAAATGAATTATACCATTTCAGCCAGTGTTTCTAAATGTAGTCTTGAACAGGGATATTCTTAGAGATGCTTTATTTAAAAAAAAAACTGCTTTAAAATGACAAAAGCTCTCCCATGCAGAAGAATGGAAGATTTTTCTAAAGCCCTTTCCCCTCCATCCTTCTTCTTGAAAACACATTTGTAACCATTAGTTTGGTGTCATGTTTTGTGATGGGGGAATTTTTGCCCTTTGCATCCCACCGCGGTGGGGTGAGGGCTGTGGGAGGGTGGCTGGTGCTTCTCCAGCCCCGCGGATCATGAATCATGTCAGTCCAGAGGGGAATCTGAGTTGGTTCCCAGCTCAACAAGGGCTCCAGGCTTTGCAACTGCCTTTCGATGAACATTTTTGGGAGAGATTTTGGGCTTAGGAAGCATCCTTTCATTAATGGCACCATTACATCAGAAACTAATTAAAACTAGAGGTCGTCTGTCATATTTTATACAAAACCCAATTTTCTTGTCAGTGTTGAAATGCTGTAACGTAATAAGGAATAGTCCTAAATTTGTTGAAAAAGTAGAAGCCCAACAAACCAAGTAGCTATAGCAGAACAGATCCTTTCTATCAATATGTCCTGTTGATACAAGTTCAACGTAAGTTACGAAACTGGAAATTTTATTGATTCTCTTTTAAACGTGTAAGTTCTGTGTATAGTAAGTTTCTTATTTAAGGCTGCTTAATGAAAAAAAAAGATTAAAATTTGAAGTAAACAAAAATATTTTCCCCAGAAAACAATTTCCTGTTGGAATCGCTAACTTTGATAGTGAAATGTTCTGTCTCATAGAACACAATAAATAAAAGCTGAAAAGCATTTAGTTAGATATTAGAAGAAAGAACAAGATGAGAAAGGCAATGAGTTGTGGATATTGTCTTTTCTGTAGTGGCAGTCCAATAGTTTACAGAGATTTTTCTTTTCTTAATTCCCATTTTCTTTCCAGGACCCTGATTCTATGCACAGTTACGTGCACGTGTGTGCCCAAAGTGATGCCACGTGTGCCAGGAGCTATTTGTTTGAATAAGGTTAGATGGCAGTGCCACCTGCATTTGTATTTCATTTTGCCGCTATTTTACTTCCAAGACGTTTAAGTAAAAATAAGATTTCCTATGAAAATATGGCTGGCTATACACAGATCTTATTTGTCAAATTTCCGGAGCACTGGAATCCTACCTGTTTCTAAGCAGTTAAGGTAAGTGTTTATATTTTTCTTACCGCTTGCTTACATATTTATTATGTAGCCTAACTGAATAGAAAGGGGGGCCAGAACTGAACACAATACTCCAGGTGTGGCCTCCCCAATGCAGAGTACAGGGGAAGGATCACTTCCCTTGTCCTGCTGACCACACTATTTTTGATACAGGGGTATCAAAACTCCTGCCTTGGCACCTCCTCCTCAAAAACTACAAAATACTAAAACTTAGTTTTGGTTAACAAAAGCTCTCTTGCAGTTGTTAAAGGTTTTGTTGCTAAAATATTTGCTGATAATTAATTTTTCTCAGTCTTCGAGTGACATATACCCTTCATTTTGAGCAGTCGGGATGCACACTCATTGTGCTCTTGCTGTACTTCCCCAAATTTGCTTGCACTATTTTTTAATGCTCGTCACTTGTACACTGCAATAATCCAATTCCACGCTCATGTTAAGAACAAATGAAGCTGCTAAATCTAGAGTGAGATCCTGTGATTAGGAAGCTGTATAGGGTTTTAAACACTGATGGCATTCTCAGTGTTTTCTGTACCATTCACTTATGGCCCATCTCTAGAGATTGGTACTAGGCATGCCAGGCTATTTCCAAATGCAAAGTTGAAATTGCAGGTTTTTAGCATCACTATTGATTGTGTATTGTATTGCATAGTTGTGTTTGTGTGTTTGTTTGTTTGTTTGTTTTTTAAACACATGTAATTAAATACAAGATGTGTTTTCACAGACAATTCTGTGTGTGCATTCAAATAGCTTTTCCCATGCCTTGCGTTTGTCAATATTGGCTGTCACCACTGTCATGTAGTCAATTTATCTGCTTATGAGGTTTCTCTGGTATTTCTCTGAGCTTGATCAGTGCAAAGTACTTTCTAATCCATGGCAATATTTCACTTCTCACCTCTCACTGCCTTTTGTAGCAACCTCTTCTGAGTGGTTTTGAGAAAACTTTGTCAAAAGCCTTACGTTGAGTTTCTGTTTTGCTTTCTTCAAGGTCTTAATATTACATAGAAATAGCGATAATAAACAACCTCTGTAAAGTAACCCCAGGGGTCAGTGTTGGGTCCAGTCCTGTTTAACATCTTTATTGATGATTTAGATGAGGGGATTGAGACCACCATCAGCAAATTTGCTGATGACACCAAGTTGGGCGGCAGCGTCGACCTGCTGGAAGGCAGGAGGGCTCTGCAAAGAGATCTGGATAGACTGGAAAAATGGGCTGATTCCAATGGGATGAAGTTCAACAAGGCCAAGTGCCGGGTCCTGCACTTTGGCCACAACAACCCCCTGCAGCGCTCCAGGCTGGCACAGAGTGGCTGGAGAGCAGTCAGGCAGAAAGGGACCTGGGGGTACTGATTGACAGGAAGCTCAACGTGAGCCAACAGTGTGCCCAGGTGGCCAAGAAGGCCAATGGTATCCTGGCCTGTATCAAAAATAGTGTGGTCAGCAGGACAAGGGAAGTGATCCTTCCCCTGTACTCTGCACTGGTGAGGCCACACCTGGAGTATTGTGTTCAGTTCTGGGCCCCTCAGTCCAGGAAAGATATTGAGGTGCTGGAGCGGGTCCAGAGAAGAGCAACAAGACTGGGGAAGGGACTTGAGCACATGACCTATGGTGAGAGGCTGAGGGAGCTGGGGTTGTTCAGTCTGGAGAAGAGGAGGCTTAGAGGTGAGCTCATCGCTCTCTATAACTACCTGAAGGGAAGTTATAGCCAGGTGGGAACTGGTCTCTTCTCCTAGGCAGTCAGCAATAGGACAAGGGGACATGGGCTTAAACTCTGCCAGGGGAAGTTTAGGCTGGATATTAGGAAGAAGTTCTTTACGGAGAGAGTGGTCAGGCATTGGAATGGCTGCCCAGGGAGGTGCTGGACTCACCGGCCCTGGAGGTTTTTAAACTGAGATTGGACATGGCTCTTAGTGCCATGATCTAGTAAATGGGCTGAAGTTGGACCAAGGGTTGGACTGGATGATCTCTGAGGTCTTTTCCAACCTAGCCAATTCTGTGATTCTGTGATTTTTGGTCGGTGCTCTATTATTTTTTAATATTAGAAGATCTTTCCCTGATGGCAGCATCACTACTGACCTACTCTACAGTGCATGGCCGTGTTTTGTTGTGGTTGGTCATTTTGTTCTCCCCCTCCAATAAAAAGAAGCATCTTACCTATTGGTATGAAGTCAGATTAACCTTGGGAGGGGAGAAATTGAAGAGGGGCAGTATTTTAACTATTTTCCTGATCAATCCTATAAATAATCACTCAGCATAGCCCGCATCTCTCACAGATAGGGCTGCACAGTAGGGCTGAATGATGCCTATGTGCTTTACCAAATGAAGCCAATTTGCTTTCAAATGCAAATCTGCTCCTCATGTAAAACTACAAGGATTTGCAAGATTACCTTTCTAAAGCAAAGAAAATTTCAACACACTCCTAAGTGAAAAAAAACCCACAAACTAACAACCTTCCTCTTTATCCAGATTAATTTATATGAATTATTAGGTTGAGGGAAGACATAATAGGGCTTGTAATGAAACCGGACTTCAGAATTCCCAGTGGCACCCCCACAGTAAAGATTTTTAGGTAAATTGCTATGGCTTTTGGTGCAGTGTATGATTTCCATGTTGCTTGACTTGTTTTCACTTGACAACAGATTAGGCAGCAGGTTAAATATTGTGGTTTCAAAGTGTTAACTTAGCATATTTGCAAATTAGAATTTTAACATATTTGGAATTTTGATGAGACTAGAAACCGAATTGTAATGTTTAAGAGCAGCTGATTTTAGGTGCAGTTCAGCAATTAAATTAATTTCCAGCTTTCTGATGCTGAGGAGGACACTCGGTGCTGATAATAGCTTATTTTCTCAGACGCGTATTGGGGAGCAGACTGCAAACTTTCAAATGAACACGTGTGCTTGATTTGTCTATTTGTATTCAAGTTTACCTTTTTTGGTTGCCAGTAACACTACCCCACCTGCCCTATACAGCTTGTAGTGCTTGAACCTATTTGGAAAATCAAGTGAATAGGGATTTGCATCATTACAATTTCCTTTCCATTTAGGAAGCATCTGCTATATCTTTAAAAGTAACAGGTTTGAAGAGGCCACAGGCTGTGAAACAGACTAAACCATTATTAAAATGAAACAAAAACTTAAAAAAAAAAAAGCTGGCTGGACCTAATTCAACAGTAGTTTCAGCATTATTTTTTTTTTCCTCTTTTTACCTTGAAAAGGTTAAAAGCATTTGGGTCCTTGTGGAAAATGTAATTGCATTTCAGCCTTGTTTATGTGTGAATCTAAAGAACATTGATAATCTGCCATGTGAAAAAGTTCTGTTCTTCTGCTAACAGGCAATCCTTCTTGTTCCTAACAGGTCTTTCTATTAAGTAAACAGTTAAGGCCTAATTGGAGCTTTTATCTGTACCATGTCACACTAACTGATCAACCATTGCTAGCAGTCATATAAATGTCATTTTAAGTACTTCAATTGTACAGATCCAAGTACTACAAGGAACGAGGAAAAGCCTCAGCTGCAATTTTTCTTAATAACAAATAAAAAGCAAAGTTCTCTGAAGATGCGTTTGAGCAGGTTAAGTTAACAATATTATCCTGCTAACCTTCGTGCATATCATTTCCATGGGCAGCTGGATATTTTGTCAGGGGAATCAACTTATCTGAGGACATTTCTTTTTCTAATTAGATTTTCTGTTCTTTTGAAGGTGGGCAGCGCCATCACTGTGTGCTTTTTAGTTTGCCATTTATCTCATAGGAAAGCTCTAACACAAAGTATTCCTGCCAAACTTGGTCTGTTAATCTGCCTACATGATCACCGAGCGCCCTACACAAGAAAAACTCTGATTTTTCATTATTTTCCTGGAGTGGGATGCACACTCTCCTCCCAAACTTCTCCCATCCTCTCTGTTTTTCTGCCCAAGCACCAGCTTGGCAGCAAAAGAAAACAAACCCCCTTTTAGAATTGTTTTAGACAAGTAGGGTATTTAGTTTGTTTATGTGTTTGTTTGCTTTACTTCCTGGCCATTGCCCGAAACTCTGGCTTTGGCTTCTCCTGAGTCCCATTGCACACATCCCAAATGGAAAGAAAAAATACAGCTTCGCTTTCCGAAAGCACTCAGCCTTGGTTTGTTCTTGCTTTCAATGGGAGCAGGGTTTAGCCAGGGCGCAGCGAGTCCCACCCCAATCTATGTTAGAAAACAAGGTCCGGAGAATGCATGTATTGCTTTTGAAAAATTACATGTTGGCTTTCCAAGCACAGTTCTTCTGATTATTTTTACATGTCTCTATACATCCCCTCACCCAGAAATAGAAGCTTCTTTTTTTTTCCTGCTAGTATTGCTGTTCTGTATTGGTTGGTGGGCATCTCAAAGTTGCTATCAATAGGATTACTACGAAACTCATTACAAAACTGTAAAAGTGTTTCATGTGTTTCAAACATATTTGTAAGTCCTGTAGTTTTGAATGCTGGACTTGAGAGAAGAATCTGACTTTGAAATGATGATAGCAACTCTCTCTTTCAATATCAAGCCTTTCAAAATTGTCTCCCATCTGGCACTGGAGCTCTAGGATATAGGTCATTGAGCTCAATTCTTGTCTTAAGGCAAAACTGAATGTACCTGAGTCCTTTGTTAGAAGGGAAGATGAATGCTGTCTTCTTAAGGTCCACCTTGCCCTCTAGCCCCATCTTCAGCAGCAGCTCGTAGTGAGTAGTGTACACTAGTGCAAGGACACAGCCATCCCCCCACCCCAAATACTCCTTCACACCCCCACAGTTCACCGCTCAGAGGTTTCGTGATCTGGAGGCAGCATCCTCAAGTTTGAAAGCAGATTCACCTTCCTCCCCTCTCCCCAGCCTAGGGATCTGGACTGCCAAGTAATTGTAGGGTTTGGATTTTACATCTGTCCTGCCCATGTGAAGTATGCAGAACCCTTAATGGGTTTGATATGATGACATCTACTGACACCAAGGCGCATGATGCAGCTGCCAATCAGATCATGCAGCTTGAAAGGGAGAGTGTTTTCACTTGGGTTACCAAGCAAAGAACATCCATTTCTGCTCTCGACACAGAAAGTCTCTAAAAAAGACACTCGAGAGCAGATACTAAACACGGGTGTCTCACCTGCCATTAGGGGAATGGCATAAACCAAGACCAGCTTTGGCATGTGTTGGTCTTGGAGACAAACCTGTGGTAAACTGAGCAAACAGGACCTGGTGACCATCCCTGTAGGTCTTTGCATCATTCATCCTATTTGCTGTACTGCAAGCTGAGAGAACGTTTTTTGTTTGCTGGCTCCTAATTTTTCTAGGTTTGCTCTACCTTTGGCTCACATATTTCTTGCAAATCCTCCTGAGAATTTAATATTCACCTCCTCTTTCCACCTCTAGTGTGGTGCCACACCATCTCTCACAGCTGGCTTTCGGTGTTGCTGTTCAGATCCTGCTTACAGGTGGCCATCCCTGCCAGGGCTCCTTGGCTTTGTCCTACATAAGGGGTCTCTTGAGGGTCCAAAGCAAGCTGAGGTGGGAACAAACTGTTTGGAAAAGGCTGACCTTGGGCTAGCTGAAGCCAGCAGAGAAACAAACCTGGAAGTCCAGATTTGGGGAGCTCTGGGCCAGAGGAGCAGGCAGAAGCATTAGAAGCACTTGGTGCAGGTCTTGCACCTACAGATCTGGCCCTATTTAGGAGACCTTGGGCTGGTAGAACATGATATTGTAGCTTTGGTGTTCATTTGGCCTGGTGGTGTTGGTTTGGTTGTATTACACTGGTGGTAATGCTGACCTGTGACTCAGTTTCCACAAGGCACCCATGTAAATTTGGACTCTGCTGCTGTGGCCAAAGCTGTTTCAGTATTGCCCCCTGTGATGGGGATACCCCTGTGTATCACCTTCCCAACACACAAGAAATCAGTGAGACATGGTGGAAAGACCACTGACCTCTTGATGAACCAAGAGAAATAGCTGGAGTGGTTCATCCCTCACGTCAGCAAAGGAACCAGGATACTTGGCTGGGGCCAACTGTGTTTTGCACAGTCAAGCTGAACAATAGAAGTGTCTTGTGCAATGTGGGAATACAGAGATACATGCAAAAGTAGGTATACACACATGTGAAAATCTTCACTACTCACTCTTTCCTTTCCAAGGCTGCTTTGATAAGAAGATTTCTTTTTATCCTCCAGCTTTGTTAAGGGTTGGGAGAGGTATCTCCTTTCAGAGAGGTTGTTGTCTGTAGTACCATGATGAAACTTTGGTGCCTGTTGGTTCAACTTCTGCCCTCCGGCCCCGGTCAAATTGTTCTTCCTGCAATTAGTATTCACGGTTAGCTGAGCAGAACTTCTACAACACATCTTCACTGCTTTGAAGGTCATGTTACATGGTTTCAGAGTGGCCAGAGGAAAGATTCCTGTATGAAGAAGGTATATGGGAATATCCATTGTCTTCTTGTGTATTTAATACTTGAATTTCAGGTAGCGTTTCCTTGCTATTTATTTAGTGCTCTCTAATTTAATACGTAATTAAGCAGGACAGCCAGTAGGAGCACAGTGGTTTTAGAATTTTCCATTGAATTTTGCCCTAGTTTTCCAGTCTTTTGATCGGATTTGGGAGAAGAGGTTGTATTTTTATTTCTTCAGAAAATGTGCATGTGTTGTTCTTAAAGTTTTTGCAGTTTTGCAAATGCAATCTCCTATGCTGAAGGTCAGTGCTGCAGTTGCTTTTGAAAGAGAGCCATAAGCAAAAAAATAAACCCTTTGGTAAAAGAGTGACGGTACCACCTGGATTTAGCAGCCCTTGTGCCTGAGATACAGTGATGGCTGCAAGATAAACACCACATTTTGTTTTGGAATTTATTCGGCTTAGCCTGTGGCATTGAGAAGCAAATGAAAAAATATTTTAAATATTACTTATATATGAACAATTCTGTTAATGCATACACCAGAGTAGATACAATAGAACTACAGAAACTTGCTAACATGATTAGTGTGTCTATAGAAAGCACTTTCTTCCATGTTTATTCAAGCTATATTCACATGATCTTTACTGTCATGTTATTTTCATTTAAAATGATGTGTATAGTCAATTGCGAACAGGATTTCCTACGAGAAACATAGGGAAAACGTGGGGTGAACACAAATTTTCTGAATGATGATGGCTTGGCCAACATGTTGCACAAATGCCTCCTTTGTTAAAAATATCTCCAGGCCAAAGCTTCTGCTTGAGTAAAATGGTGTAAGAATGTAGAGTCTGTCAGAGCCTGGGGACATGAGCACTTGAGCAAAGATTTGCTTAGATGCAGACGAAATTCCTGGATGAGCTCAGGTCTGGGAGCCCAGCTTTGCTGGGTCTGGCTTGAGGAACAGTGAACGCTGAACTTGAATTTTACATCCAGTACTAAAAGGCATTGATTTTTTCGTTTCAGATATATTTGTTTTCCCTTATTACTCCAAGTTTATTGTGAGCAATTTATTTATCAGACTCTCTGGACTTTAGACAACATTTATGCCAGACTTAGACTGACGTCCAGCTCCTGCATTAGCAGAGATGCCCTCTCTGCTTTGGACCCTTGACTTGGCAACTTCTCGGGAAATTTTCCGTACACAAGTACGTCGTGAATTGCCTGGTGAATGTTGTTTGGTGTGATGTCCATCCATGTTAGTCTCTAAAATATCAGGCAAATGTTAAGAAATGCTTCATTCCTGGAGAGGGTGGCTGTAACCGAGGGCAGTGGGTGGGAGAACAGGTCTCTGCAGGAACGTCAAGTTAAATCTTGCTGTGATACCACGAGCCAAACAACTTCTCTTTCATTACTGGTTTGCAGTAATTCACTGGTTGCTTCTACCCCGCTATTCCAGAAATAACTGCTTTTCAAGAATATAACTTTTATTACAGTATCTCTTCTAGGAATAACTACTTTTCAAGAACATCACTATCATTATAGCATCTGATACTGGACTTCTTATTCAAGCAAGAGTTGAAATAGACACTTATGGATTTGTCCTAATAAATACCGGGTGATTTGGGTGTTCGTTGGACTGAAGAGCAATAACCATTGCTGGCAGCGCAGCCTCTTGATTGCAGTTGCTGGGCTTGGGAAAGGGTCTTCAACTGCAAAACATGTATTTGTTGCTGTGCTTGAAATGATCTGTAAAATAAATAGTTTTAATGGATGGAATTCTTGGGATGTTTAAGTTTGGCTGTGGCCTGCCGGTGTGTAAGTGGCCCTTAAGAAAAGTTTGTTCTCTTAACAGATAAACCTTAAAAAAGAGATTATTCTATTAGCCTGTGTGGTAAAGGCAAAAGTATAGTTTACCTGGCAGGTTTTAAAAGGATGGTTATGAGTTCACTGTGACCAAAATATCAGTGAAAGTGGATCACAGGTGATCACTTTTTCTAGTGTAAATCATTTAACATTGGTAATTTTCCTCTGTTGCCAATGCCATTAGTTATTTCAGAGGTAAAAAAAAAAAGGATGTTTTACTTTTTTTTTTTTTCATTTTACTAGGTACCCATAGCTTAACTTAATGATTTGTATAAGTGATAGTAATTGCTGAAACTACAGTTGAGTATTATTAGCTATAAAATGAACATGGTTATACGTCCAACACAACTAGCAAGGAACAGAAATGCAGTTGTATCCAAGAGAAAATAATTACAGCAATAATCAGTGTAATTCATGATAATGGCTGAATTGAATTTCACACCATAGCTCCAAGCACTTACATTTAATGAATGTAGTTTGTGCTTGTTTACTAAAAAGGTTTTTAGCAGAAAATCGATAATGTAACTTCAGTGTTTCTAATTGCAAATGCAATTTTTTTTAAAAGTAGTGGTTCAATAAGGATTTTGTAGGGAAAATTAAGGTATGTAAGTGCAGTGAATGCTGTTGCTTTAATTAGGCTACCTGTACATTAGTGGTATAGTTCCTTAATATTTATTTATTACTGTATATTGATCAAAATTGGTTTGTATTCCATTTTTAAGACTAGCTAATGTAATGAACATTGAAACTTTTCAGTAAGTGCTGGCTGTGACTAAGTATATCACTTTATAATGGGACTGTCCTCACAAAGAGGTGTTTTTACCTTAAAAGCATTATTACAAGAGCGAGGGAATATAGGCTGGTCTGCAAAGCTGCTTTGTACATGATGAATACAAAAGAGGTGCTGGTCCTTTAACTGGAATAGCAAAATAAATAAAGTGCTTGGCAGTTGGTGGTATAATTATAATTGCTTAATTGACCCAAGCATATTCTTGGCCTCATTTCCTATGAGGAAAACTGTCAGTTTTTAAAATGACAATGAAGCTGAGGAATGTAATACCAAAATGAAGATTTCCCTTCCTTAGCTTTGCGATCTCCACTGTGATCTAGAGCTTTGGGGTAATCAGATTGGCTTTGGTATGTAGAGGTTATTAAGATATACAACTCCAATGAGAATAACCATAAAGAAACCCAGAGGCTGGTATATAGGAGGAAAAACCCCACAGTCCTACTTTTACTGAAGTCAACAGCAAATATTTAAGTGTCATAGCTGGTGGAGCATGGTGACCGATGCACATCTAAGGGTAGGGAATACCAAGAGGTAGGAGCAAAGGTAGAGCACTTAGAAGAAAGAAATGGAGATGGAGCCCTCACAGGTGAGTTTTCTGGAGCTCAGCAACATGCAAATAGAAGTTGCTTTCACCTCTTTTGCTCTTGGAGACACAGACCCAAATGCTACACCGATGGGGAGGGGGAAGACCTGTGAATCCCTTCTGACCGTTCTTGTACAAGCAACTGAACCACCTTTATAGTCTGCAGGGACAGTCCTTTGTGTCTTAAAAATCATGGCTAGTCTTAAAATCATAGGGCTGGAAGGAATCTTTGAAGGTCATCTGGTCCAACCCCCCTGCAACGGGCAGGGACATCTTCACGTGGATGAGAAGTAAGTCACCAATCCCTGGATCTTACAGAACCCAAGCTGATGTTCCAGCAGAAAGGACATCACTACCCAACCAACCGCAATAACATGGTAACCACACTTAAAATGTGGCAGCAAATTAAGTGACATTCATTGGGAAAATATTAAGACATATGGAAGGGTTTAAAAAAGAAACTTGGATCACTCAGGATTTGTGCTCTGATTATTTTCTGTGGCTACCTGCCCTCGCCACTAGAACCAGTGCTGCATTTTCTGCTGGGTTCAGTAAGGCATTTTGCTCTACAAAAACAAGTAGCTCCTTTCCAACCAATGATTACTTGTAATTATGCTTTCCCCTGCTATTATTCTAATAGACTGTCATGCTGCACAGAGGAGGCGTTTGGAGGCTGCTTTTATGGATGGACTGTTGGAACACTTAATATAGCTCTATTTTTGAATTATCAGGTTCTATCCTTTTGAAGTCTGTGTTAGTGGAACTCCTATTTATGAAATGTGCTGTGCTTAAAGGTTTGCTATTGATGAAGAGGTCCAACAGAGGCCTTTATCGTAAGTACTGTAGCATTCTCCCTGAGAAATAAATAGCCTAGCTAAAAGGTATGTTGTGTACCAAGGTTGCAAATTATCAGCCAAGCACCTTATAACTGTATACTTCAAAAATACCTTTCTGCTTTCTGTTTGTTCTCCTTTTCCACAACATGAGCGGTGTTTTTAAAAACACATAAGGAGAAAACCCCCTACCCAATCTATAGCTCTTTAATTGGACAGTGTGTTCTCAATGTAACTCTTTAATATACATATATATCTTTGCCGAAGGCGCTGTTTGCAGGCATGTCATTCTCTGCATTAAGTACTGAGAATTTTGAGGGAGTTTTCAGCTCCCATGCAGTGATTCAAATCGCTGATTTATTGCAGAATTCCTTCACTGTAGCAGCCACACCAATGCCTCCAAAGCTGTGAGCTGAGGGTTACTACCCAATTATTTAGGAAACGGTATGGAGAACAATGTCATACATACAGAAAAGAAGAAGAAATATATATTTTCAGTCAACGTGTACAGTCGAAGATCAGGCAGGAGGGATCTTTGAGCTTTGTTTCCCTTTCGTGTCGAAATTACTGGGAGTTCAGTTGTGCAAGGTGGTTCCTCCTCTTCCACCCTTTTGAAACCAGCTCCCAAACTCTCTCTTTAATTCTGCTCCATACCTGGAGTTCTTTGGACCTAAAGATAAAGTGCCCTGTTGATGTGATATATGTTGATTTCTCTCTTTGCCGCTGAGTCGTACCCTGGTTCAAGACTAGAATAAATCAGAAGAACGCTATGTCAATAGAGTTTATTTCAAAAATTAAAAGGAAATATTAATTTTTCATTATTTACTGAGTGGGCTGACCCTGAGAGGACAAGGTGTGGGGAACCAGGGAAACACTGAGGAAAGGAGTGGGAGCGTGAAAATGCAGATGTAGCAGATGCTGCCTCATGGACGAGCGTTACATTTAACACAACAAATAATGCAAGTCTTGCTCTAAAGTGTTTATCCAGAGTTTTTCATTTGGAACCGTAATGTATCAGAACCTTGACTTCCTACTCCCTAATTCATCTTTACTTATGTATTTTACTATTACCAATAGCTTTCCCCTTAAGCCTGTCTATTTGCTAGTAGATTTGACAGATGACAGCTACTCTTTGGGATGTTAGATGGCGTTTGTGCGGCTATGATGCCAGGAGCGTTCTGAGCGCTGGTGTTGCATATTTATTGATCTCCATATTCCCAATAATCTGATGCACGTCACATTTGACAACATTATGTGGAGAGGTCAGCTGTATGGGGCTAATGAAACTGTTTCAAAGATGGATGTTGTTTTCCACAACATTAACCTTGCAAATAGCTGTCACTAGTGCATTTCACTATGGGGCTTGGCGTTTGAGAACCTCCCTTTTTTTATTGTTGATGTTAACATTAAACAAAACCTGGAGCCATTAAATCTCAGTATTTATATACGATAGAAAACATGGACGACATGGCATCACTCCAAATGAAAATCTTATTAACAGCATACGGTGCTTGTGGCAAAGTCCCGAACAATCTGAAAATTGGTTTGGCTGTCTGAAATGTTTGACAGATTAGCTAAGGATGATGTAAAAGTACCGAACAGGGAACAGCTGAATTCTAAGGATTAAAGTGGCAAATAGAAAACCCTGATGTAATCAAAAAGCACATTGCACTTTCATATTTTACTGCAGTATTACTGTTCTCACCAGGAGCTTATTACATCCAGGGCAATATAAAATTTAGATTACCCTTTTATTTTAAAATTATTTCACTAGCATGTGTAACGTAAAGAGGAAGGATTCAATTTCTGAAGAGGTCTTTTGAAGTTCTTTTTCCTTGAAAAATACTGTTACGGTGATTTAAATATTTAATTGTAGGTTTTCTGCTGTTGTACTGAGGCACTTCAAAACGGGAGTCCTAAGGGCGATAAAAATAATCCTTGGAGGCCCCTTTTCCACATTACAGTGTTTTAGAACAGTTGTAGTCGCTCTCTTTTGATGTCATACTGCATCTTTCGCAATGTAAATTTTGCACCTACTTACAGAGCACAATTCCAAATATGATTTTGATAGGCAAGCAATTTAGAAAATGCTTATGTTGGCTATCTGAGCTCTGGAGTGGCACATATTTTTCCAGCGTCTTCTGGGACTTCAGTTCTTTTTGAAGCAAGAAGGAAAAAAAGTTCCAACCTTCATCCTGATCTGGAAACCCATGATTGCATTTTAATATTTTGAAGTGCAGTCAGTAAATGTTAATACAAAGCCCATTCACAAAGGGTGAGATTCTGACCCATGCACAGAGGCTGTTAGGAGGAAAAGGCAGGTGACCATGATAAGGGCAATGAAACGCGGCCTCATGAAGTCTTTAAGGTGATGTGAGTTGGAGTTGTTGCAACGTCTCTGTGGAGCAATAGCTACTAAGGCTGCTCAGCAGCTTGCCAATGCACCAGCAGTTGGTGCAGCCCTCAAACACCGGGCAGTAGTTTTTTTTTTCATTTAAACTTGCTTTAATAGAGCCATGAACATCCACTGAACCATGTTCCAGGCTCTACTAGCAGGTGAGACTTGCCCCTGTGCAAGGTGGTGGTGGGTGTCTGGACCATGAGCTTATAAAGGCACCAGAAAGGCATCTCCCGGTTGAGCTTCATGAGTTTCAGATGATGCCCTCTCATGAACACCCCAAATTAAAGTATTAAAAATGTCAGCTGAGAAGGAAAAGACTTAAGGCAACACTTTAAAAAATGCTGTCTAGGATGAGCTTATAATAGGTTGTGACTCATCTCACTTATTGTTAAACTGTCCAAAAGTTAAATGTTGTCTCTAACCTGGTCACCCCGACTGTCTGAGCACTTGGAGGGGAGAGATTAAGCTTTGGAGGGCAGCACATGGGTCAGGATTGGAGGAGCTGTTGTCTGCAGTCATCTTGTGATTATATGTCTAAAACGGCTTAGGCAGATGCTTAATTTTAGACTAAAAAGCCAATGAGGTGTCAACCACCCCAGTAAGCTACAAGAATATTTGTTTCTATAGAAACTTCCAGACAACACGTTCTTCGGGCTCATTTTGAGAATTTACTTAAGACATGGTCAGAAAGGACAAGGAATGTACTTTTTATTTCATATTTATTTTATAGCACATGTTCTAATATGCAATTTGTTTCTTAAAAGTTTGTTAAGAATGCAAATATTCACAAGCCATAAAAATAAGGTCTCTTCCCTCAATTTCTGGCAGTTTCTTTGGTGTCTGCATTATTTATTTAGTGACTTGGTATAGGGTCATGGAGAGTTTCTCCAGAAGTGGAATCTAATGCCAAGTGAGTGTTGTAAGGGGAGTTAAAGCAGATGATTTATATTTCTAACATCACTCAGTAATGCTTAACATTGTTAATTGGAAAAACATCTTCATGTAATAATTCTCAGGTTGCATGGTATCATTATCATACGAGGCTGTGCAAAAATGTAATACACTTCTATAACATGATTTCTGATATTCCTAAGCTCACATGTTATAAAATATTAAGTGCTAACTAAAAATGAATCAATGGAAAAAACCCCTTTTTACTCCCAAAGCTAATGAACTATGATTTCTTTTTATTTGTCTTTTGGGTTTAAACCCCCCAGACCTCATTTTCAAGCTCTTTTCTGAATCCAGGAGAACAAATCTATCTTCTAAAGAAAACAGAGCGAGGTCAGCAGAGCCTCTCACAAATACAAAGGCTCCAGGAGCTTGGGCTTTGAGATTTCAAGCGATTATGACACAAACAGCTTGAGCACCGTCACCAATACTTTACGTTTTTTTAAAAATAGATAATCTCTTTAAATATGTTAACATAAGGATAGGTCTCCTTGCTGTAGAAATACACATTTCTGTACTTGGAGGTATGGTGCTACCACAATGATGAATCTGTTGACTATCTAATTCTCCCAGTCTATCCTGGGATTTGGATCAAGGATGACATTTTGGCTTTGCCATTATGACCTGGGATTTACTTATTCATTTTTCCATCTTATTTTCCATGAAGTAGAAATTCCACAGTTAGCAGTTGGAACCTGGATGAACAGGGTTTGGGCAGGAGGGTTGTGTTGCCCATAGCACATAAATTTAGGGCATGGCCAGAACTGCTGCTTAGATGCCTGGTGTGGTATCTGTTTTCAGATGGGTCATTTGGCCTTGTCTGCCATTCGGAGCAGGGCTAAGAGTTATATCTCTCTTTCTATAATAAGGTGCTGAAATGCTCTGCCACTACGTCCTTAAAGACCGAGAAACATCTGACCTTAATATCACTAATGCCTTCAAAATAATGCTTAAGTGGGGCTTCAGGGGTGGAATAAGTCTAGTTCTGGACCTCTGGATAGAATCAAATTTAATCCTTAGGGAACCTCATCTTTGCCTCAGAACTGCAAAGTGCTGTGCACTCTACCCTGATTGTTCGGTAACTTGCAGAAATGAGCCCATATAAAGCATTAAAGAACTTCAGAGCCCTGCATTTGATTGCGTGGGGTTAGAAAGAGAGGAGAGATGCGAATAGCAGTCACAGGACCCGGGCCACACACCTGAATTAATGGGGATTTCTGAGCAGAAGCTCCTACCTGCTGGGAGAAGTGGAGTTGCTGCTGGGGTGAGGATTGCAGGATTTGTACCAGAGTCCTTGAGATCCAGAAAAACTAATTGTTCATAAAGGTGGGACTCATTAGTTGCTTGTCTGAAAAAAAATGTGTGAACTGCTATTTATGGTCGAGTGTGAGAGCACAACTGTGTGAATCTTGCACTTCGCAATTTCTCCTTGGCATCATTTCAAGGATGCCCACCTGGTGTTTAGCCAGCGATGCTCAGATCTGCTGGGTGCTTTGCTCCTGAGCCCTCACTCAGGGATCAGGACCTGGCACTCGGGTGAGAGCACAGGCTGATCCCATCTCTGATGGAAAAGGATTGTTCTGGGTTTATGTGTGTGTCAGAGATGCTTTTCATCTGAGAAACAGGATTTAAGGAGGCCATATGTGTGTGTGCTTGTATGACATCAACACAAATTCCACTGAATTTTATATTAAAAACATTAATTTTTTAAAGTTTGGAAATGTGACTTAAAATATTATTTTGTGAGCTTTGAGCGGATTGTGTATTTGTAGCCCAGTTTTCTGGAAAATTGAAGCTTGTTCTCCAAGGATACTGTGGGACAAAGAATTGAGGAGATGCAGGTATGCTGGGGAACATGTTGGGAAAGCTTACACTAAGGAAAATTTTGGGATGTAAGGACACAAGTCATTAATCCGCATGGCCTCAGTTTTTCTTGTTCTACTGTTAGTGACAAATGTGTTAGTATTTCATAACATTTTATATCTCAGTAATATTAGTTGAATCTAACACGCTATGCTGCAATATGACATTGTGTTACAACTACAACATAGCTGTAATAGTCCATTAATTTAATATGTATGTATTCAAATCCTCAAAGGCTAACTAGGACTGCTTGAAACATTATTCTTTCACAAATTAAAGTATCTCCTGTTTGTTTTACAGTGAAATGCCGTACAGTCTCATTCCCTTCAGAATTACATGTTCTGGGAAGAAAATGCCTAATATGAAATGAAGATGCTGGTTTTGGCTGTCTGATTCAGAGGAAAGTATAAAGAGTCCATCAATGGGAAATAATCTGCCTACCAGGTATTTCCTCCCATAGTCCCTAAGACTTCGAGATCAACTGAAATCCTGTGAATCAGGACTGGATATTACCTACCTCAGAAAATTTTGCTACTGATGGATGAGGGCAACAAATTTTAAGCAGTCTTTTAGTAGAAAAGAAATGCTCTGAGATTCCGGAGTGTAACAGCAAAAGAGCTGTTGTAGCCATTGGGACATCTGCACTGCCTGTACCATGCGCAAAGGCTGGAATCATAGAATCATTTTGGTTGGAAGAGACCCTTAACATCATCAAGTCCAACCATGACCTCAATCTAGCACTAAACCATGTCCCCAAGAGCCTCATCTAAGTGTCTTTTAAACCCCACCAGGGATGGTGACTCCACCACTTCCCTGGGCAGCCTGTTCCAGTGCCTGACAACCCTAAACCAAGGGCAGTTCACCAGCCAGGAGTGAAGCCATGGAAGGAGGAAAAAGAGAAGATAGAGAGAGGAGACTGTGGGAGATCTTCACACATCTCTTTCCAGGGAGCTTGGTTTTAGAAACCGAGCCCCTGTAACGAGGACAATATAATGCAAAGAATTACAGCACTGGCTTATTGTTGGTGCAGGATGGAACTACTGCCCCAGGGATGGAGGAAGACCAGGGCTTAATGACCTTCCTCCCAATGTGGAAATGCAAAACATTTGTGCATTATTTTTTGTTTGTTTGGTTTTTTTTTTGTTTTGTTTGGGGCTTTTTTTGATATTTTTTTTTTCCTTACAGCCTGTTTATAGTTACCAATTGCATTGAACTGGCACTTAAATGCAGGTTAAAAGCCTTGATGAAGTACAGAATGCCTCAAAAAGACAACCTACATTTTTTGCCATTTTAAACTTTGCATGGCTGCCACGCTAAACCAGCCACCCAGGTTAATGAGCTGTGAGTTTAAATAGCAATTGAAGAAGTTGGTTATAAATATAGAGCGGTTTGCTTTTCGCCTTCCTGTTGCTTTCCTGGGCTTCTGAAGGCCTTCCAATGATGGAGAGCTTTTAATTTCACATTTTGGCCCCCACCACAGGTGATAAACAAAGGTTTCCCTTTGCTATGACTCGGGTCAGTGCTGTAGCCTTAGCGTCAATCCTGCTGCCTGTAATTACACACAAAAGGTTACCGGGATCCGCAGCTAATTTGCAGCCTCTGTTTAGCAGAATTTAATAGCAGGTATTACTGGTGCAGCAGTAATTAAGGACCTTTGTCAATAAGACGGAATAGATGGCCACACTTTGTTGTAATCAGTGGACTCTTGAGAACCCAGAGGAGTGAAAAGCAGTGAGAGGAGCAATCCATTTTGCGAATAACATGGCTGTCCTTTCACCCCCCCACTCCCTCCCCCCTCCTGAAACCAGCAATGGAATAATAATTCCCCAGGCAATGAAAGTACAGGAATAAAAGTACTTACCCTCCAGCCTGTGATTTTTTTTATTTTTTATTTTTTTTTACTTTTTATTTACTCTACTGTGCTTTTTATTTGCTTCGGGCTGCATTTGATGAAGTATTGTTTAAACAGCGTCGAGCAAAATGGATATAGGGAGATGGAAAATAGAAAGAGGAGGAATTTTAACCAGGTGGATATATGCATTTGCCTTTAAGGTGGTTGGCGTTCGGTTTATCAATTATTTCCTTTGGATTTAAAAAAAGAAAAAAAGGAGAAAAGAAATGACAAAAACAAGTGGCTCGGTGAAGAGGTGGAGAGAGTCATTTAGAGCTGGCTCTGCACAGAGCCGTTCAGCTGTAAATGGGTCGCAAACAACAAGCGAGAAGTGAACTTGGTGGAGCATTTGTAGCATTGTAGCCCCCTCCTCTTCCCCCCCTCCACCCCCAACTCCATCACTAATGTACCAATGAATGGCCTGGCAGAGGGCTGAGAGCCCGGACACACGGACAGACAGACGGACGGACACACACACGCGGGTGGAGGGCGCAGGGATGGGGGAGGCTGGTACGACACAATTCAGAGTGCTCTAAGGTGTACGCTCCTTTCAGTAATTGGTGAAGAAGCTGCATTTCACTCACTGATTTCCTGCCTTTTTACAGGTTTTAACAAGCATGATGCTTTTAATAGCGGTTTGAGTACTGGCTCTTTATGAAGGCTCTCTTTTTTAAAGCAGCTTTAACTATACCCTTTCTGTCAGTAATGTCTGAAAAACTTCTACCTTTAATCATTCCTGGATCAGGCAGCAAACAAGCAGCTCCTTTTCCTTTTTCAATTACATGCTGGATATTCAGCACACATATAAAAAAGAAAAAAAAAAAGCAGCATCATCTCAAAGCCTATCATGTATTAAATGCAGCTCTTTGCTGCTGCATTAAAATAACACCAAGAATCTGGCTTCAGCCAACAAAAGCCAGAAATATAAAGTTAAAGCTACAGTCCTCTTTTTTTATCCGCTCCGCTGTGATAAGGCGTTGTAGCATGTGTAAAACAGTAGGACTTTTTCGATATCTTATGGGTGACGGTACTTAGCTAAGAGATCCTGACCTTTTTGATTCTGAGAGCCACAGCACATTTTTTACTATATTTAATGTATGGGCTCTGCTGGGTGCTGTTACTGTAAGGTGTTGCATTTAGTTTTTTGCACTACTAATTTGAAAAAAGGAGTGAGGTAACAGCAAACTGGCACTCTGGCTAACTTGGCTTGGAAGGTCCATGTCTTGATGGAAGTCCATTTTTTGATGAGGTTACTTATAAAACAAGATGAAATGAGTGGTCCTTGGTGGACATTTGCCCACAATAAACAAAGGGATCACCTCAAGGGTGGTCTGAGCTTAAAATAGGAGAGATGTTGAAGACCAGGGTGGGTATGAGTCAAAAAACCATGAGGGAAACACCAGGAAATACCTTCCTTGATGTTGGTCACCCTTAAAATAGTTCTCTAGATCTTAAACAGATTAAACCTGCACGAGGAGAGCATAGTTGACTTAATGGAGTCTTCTGGTCTTCACCTTGCTTGCAGGAAACACTACTTGTGATATACATATACATACAGTGCATCTCCAGTGGAAAGCCTGGTCTGAAAGGAAGGGATCAGACTGGGTAGATCTAACAGTTCTAGATAAATTAATTCCACAGCCAAATCCATAGTGCACTCGTGTTTTATCCTGGTCGTGAATGGTTTGAGCTCAGAGTATGGTTGTTTTGGTGGTTCATGGGCAGAGCATCCCCATCCTCTTTATTACTTTGAAGACTGGAGGATGGAATGAGAAGAACCCCAACCCTTGTTGAAGGACCACAAGGTTAAAATGACACCTGTAAATACAGGGCTAGTGATGCTTTTGAATATTTTTAGTGTTTTCATACAATTCTCCCATTTAGCCAGGCCTCAGTGGTGTTCATTGGCAAAGCTCAGCTGAACCCTGCTGAAGATCCAGTTCATTGTTCTGGATTCAGATGATGGGTCTGAGAAAGCAGGAAACAATAATCTCATTTTTAAGAAGGAGACTGAGGAATTGATTCCGAGTTTCTTATATTTGTGTTAATAAATTTGCTTATATAGCTAAGCACCTACCGGAGTATCGGTTTGTAATCTGGCCAAGGGAGACTAAATGCTATTTTCCTTGAAAGTCCATGATAGTGCTAGGGATTTTATTCAGTATTTTTGTGTTGGTAGTACAGTACTGTAGCTCATATTTATTATTTCTTCTAACAGAACTCCAACAAGCCATGGAAAATGCAGGGGAAATTCTGGAATGCATTAGAGAAGGAAAAAGAGGATGGATGTAGCCTTTTGATCAATACGGCTTACAGCAGTGTGTTACAGTCTCTTATATGAAAAGGATGCGTGCCTGGTTGAATATAAGAAGAATCTAAATAGAAACCACTGAAAAGCCAAGTTTTTCATAACAACCTTGGTGAGACCAAGGTGGAGAATCATGTAGAGAATTTCCCTTCTGATGGATACTGGTTTAGTTTGCAATAGATACAAATGAAGAGATAATGTCAATGGAGAAGAATATTATTGCAGAATAATGCTGTCCTGCTGCTACCCAAATGTCCAAGGTTAATCCAGGACATTTATTTTCCACTCAGGAGCCATTGATCTGGAAGGAGGTTTGTCATTACTTTGTAGGGCAACCCTGCAGATAATATACAGAGATATAAGGTCTTCCAGTGGTGAGTTAGAGTAGATCAACTAACTTCTGTGCTGATGGGGATCTAAAGTAATCTGGAATGATGACTATGGTGAGGCTGAAAAAATAGGGTTTATTTCTGGTCTTGAGATGTTGCTACTTAGAGCTAATGGAATCTAGAGTTCCTGTGCGGGTACAAAGGGCAGAATAGAGCCAGATGTACCCCAATCTGACCAGAAGGGTGACACAAACCTGATCTGTTCAGGACTGTTCTTCTGAAGCTTTGTCAGTGAGAGCCAGAAGGCGAAAGATAAATATGAAAGTCTGAGGTTCAAAGGTTAGTTATTTTCCTTAAGGGAAAATGTATCTCCTGCAAGAGCAGTTGAAGGTTAGTGTTCAATAGGTCACACTCTGTAACCTTTCTTTGGTGCTATTTGGTCATTTGATATCCAAGCCAATTCCCTATAAATGCAAAGCACGCTACACACAATTTCCACAGATACAAACCTGTACGCTAGAAATGTGACAGAAGAAAGAACGACGTGTATTTAATGAGCTCACTTGAGAAAGGTTCATCTCAAGGTAAATTTATTTATGGTCTGTGAACAAAGTCTGATCTCATTCCTCTTATTTCAGTTCACCTCCCACTTGACTTGCACCCAGTAATGGTTGATGTGAAAGGCAAGAGCCTGGGGCTAAACAGCTCATCCCTTGTTCCTATCAGGTGCGTCCCCCGGCATGTCCCCTGCCTCAACCCACTGCTGAAGTCCAGCGCAGCATCGACCAAATCCATACAAGTCTTGCGCCTGGGTGTTGTACTAAGTTTCCCATTCTCTGCATTTCAAGGCATTGATGTCCTGTTTGAATCCTGGTCTGTCTATGTTGCAGACTCTTTAGCAGTGAACATGCATTTGGACCTACACTGGTTTGAACGTGAAGATAACATAGAGTGTGAATACACAGCCATGGGTCTTCTCCATGGGGGAGGAACAGAGTGCAGAATCGAGATAGGTCCTGCTCCAAACTCTGCTCACACCCCGTGTTTCCAGTGTCAGCAGAGAAGTCCTCCATGATCCAGGGGGTATTTCACAGTTTCTGAATTTCTAAGAGAGTTTTGCCTGTGAGTATTTGTACTCATACATGTGTTAATGATGGATCACTCATTCTGAATAAAACAGCCCCCAAACCTGCAAAATAGCTCAGCATACTGGGACCATCTAATCTGCTGTTAGTGTTGGTGGGAATGAAAAATTCCCTTTGCTGGATTTGTCCTCCAAAAAATATAAACAGACTTGGGCTTAAAAGAGGGATATGTTCCCTCCCCAAGACCTGTGCCAGCTCTGAGAGTTCTGCAGCCTGCAGTGCACTTAGGGACTGGATTAAGGGTCTCAGTTTTGAACACATGGTTGAATTTTGGATGGCTCTGATCTTGTAGGTTTGACCATGTTTATCAAAGTGAAAGAAAACATTGATTTGGCCAATAATTCTGTACTAAGACTGTCATCTAAGTGGTTTCAGCTTTCAGAGGGCTTTGTTAAACTTCATTGTGTTCCTCAGATGGAAATGACATTGTCAGCTAATTTACAAAGATGGTTTGTGTCTAACCATGGAGATACGACCAGTCTCTCTCCATTCTGCAGTGTCCTGGGATCAGAGCTGAGGGTCTGGGGTCAGATCACTCCTTAACCTGCTGGTCTTATTTGTGCAAGGGTTATATATTCTTTTTTATTATTTTTTTTTCCAATCCTGCATTTTTAATATAAATAAAAAACTTGATCTCTGCCACTGGGAAACTGCATCCCATTTTTTTTTCCTAACAGAAAAATGGGAATAGGTTTCCTTTAACTAGTGGAAGGGTCTAGACTCTAAAAAGGTTTTTATTATTGTGCGCCCGGGGTCCTTAGTTTTAGACATTTATCTTCTGGTGAACCAGTAGGGAACTAGAAAGGCAGTATTTTGCAACTCCTAGACCCCCAGCTCTAAATAATGACTCAAAGCTGAAATTGAAGCAGGTGCATCATCTTCTTCATTGTGTCACTTTTAACACAGGCATTATACTTTATGGGCTTCCACTATCAAAATAGTTTGTGCAACGAACCCTAAAAATGGGGATACATCAATCAATCAGTCATGCTTTATTGCTTCAACTTTCTTTACAGTGACTTATAAGCCATATTATAATACAAGATAAGAAGTATAAGAGAGCAGAAATGCGTTGTAAAGCAGAACTATTTCTGTGTATTTACTTCCCGGTCTGTGGCTGCACTCTTAGGAATATCCCAGAGCATCCGTCACACCGAGCCAAATGCGTCCCTGGTGTAACATCATCGATTCTGCCCAGCCAGACCAGCTCAGAGGGATGGACCCAGTCCCTCCTGGGAATCCCAGCTCCTGGCTTCTGGGGTAAGCTGTGCCCTGGCTCTGCTGGTGGGTAGGATGGGACACGGTGTTCAAAGAGGACTGAACAATGGAGTGGGGTGGCTGGGGAAGCAACCAAGCGGAAGGCTGGATTTTCTGTGGGGCTTTACCAGAACTGTGGGTTCTTCATCCATCAGAAGGATGTTTCTACATTCTGGATTTGGGATGTGTGGCTGGTACACCCTGCTCCTAAGCCCTGGGGTTTTAGCCCATGTTAGGAGCTACTCATGTATGGTGGTTCCAGGGTTGCCTTTGCTCTTTCCAGTTGTTTGGCTCCTTTGGTGTGGAAATATCTCATAGGCTTTCCATAAACATTGATATTCTCATCAGCAAAGACAATTTTGTGAGGGACAGATACATCTATAGTGACACTGAAATAAATGCAAATACAGCTATGACCTGTGTTATGGAAATATGACCAAAATCCAGCAATATTAAACTGTTAGTGCAAATGAACAAGTGTCATAGAATCATAGAATAGTTTGGGTTGTAAGGGACCTTCGAAGTTCATCCAGTGCCACCCCTGCCATGAGCAGGGACATCTTCACCAGCTCAGGTTGCTCAGAGCCCCGTCCAGCCTGGTCTGGGATGTCTCCAGGGGTGTCCATCTATGGATTATTTCTTGGTTATTGCATGAAATGTTTGCAGTCTAGGCCTCAGGCTTTAATGTAAATATTTCTGTTTGAGATGGCCGTGGTTATGCCAGATGATTGGATCCATGTTAGTGCTTACATCAGACACACACACACACACAAATAAATCTTGCCTTGAAGCTGTATGCTGACATCTGCATAACTTTCTTACATCAATCAGTTCTTACATAGTTCAGAAGACTAACTTAGAAAAGGTGAATTAGGAAAAAATTATGATTATGGCAAGCAAGAAAACAAGAATTTGGCTCTTGCGTATAAAATTCTGTAAGTTATAATATAAGATACATTCCATACAGAATTTTATGCTTTGGATTATTTTAAAGAGAAGCAAAAATTTAGGCAATATGATAATAAAAGTTGTTTGCTTTTTTTTTTTTTTTTTAAATACTTAACCAGCATCTATTCTGCAAAACAGAATATGCTATACTTGTCCCTTTCCCAAATACTCATGTTGTTTGTATCAGCTCACAGAGTTTATTATAGTATTTGCAGTGGAAATCTCTAATTTGATATTTCTCTAGTGAGTTTAATGAGCCTGAAAAGTGACATTTAGAGCTAGTTTTCTCTTTGTGCTTTGAAAAATGAAATACAAGTAGTTATCTGTTAAATGAGATAATTACATTGCTACTTTGCTAAAGGCACATATTAGTGATTTTTAGCTTGTTTCACTTAATTAAAGCTTTACAAAATGTAGAGTGCCAAACCGCTAATAGACCTGCTGGAACAGTTACTGAGACCGTGAAATAAAACCAGTTGTTCTAAACAAGTCACAAAAAGAGATTGATGAAATGGCTGGCAGCTCAGACATAAATTTAAGCCTTGGCTGCATTAAAGCAAATGTAATAATAGCAGCAAGTAACCAATATTTTTAATTTTACTGATCTTTCTGCAATAATTATAAGGAACTTTTAATGTCTGTAATTAGAATGTTAGAGATAGGGTGACTTAGACCAGTGCTGCACTGTGAAAAATTGGATACTTACCATAATTGAAAATTAATCATTTTTCATTACCAGGAAGGGATGCAGTTATTATTTTGAATGAGCTGAGATACATCATATTAATTATGGGCAAACAAATTCACATATTTGAAGTTAGCGACTTTGAGGCCAGTCTGTGCCAGGAGTATCTCTGCTGATGTAATATATTGGAAAATGAGAATTGGGATGTGTTTGTTTGACTGGTAATTGCAGCCTTGACTTTTACTTTGCTAAAAGTTCTGATCAGAGGATCACTGAATATTATCAGTCACCTTGCCAATGTTGGGCATCATTGTTCAGAAACCACCTCCTCACCCCACGTAAACAGGGAAAGCTCTGAAGTTCAGAAAGGTTTGGGCTCCCTGACAGATGGGGCTCCACTGGGGAGAAGGAAAAACCCAGCTTGCAGAAGAGAACAATTTTAGGCATGGTGCTCTGATGAAATTCTGTATTTCGTGACCACTGCAGGAAACTTTTTCCATGCAGG
This sequence comes from Patagioenas fasciata, assembly GCF_037038585.1. Taxonomy (NCBI): domain Eukaryota; kingdom Metazoa; phylum Chordata; class Aves; order Columbiformes; family Columbidae; genus Patagioenas; species Patagioenas fasciata. The sequence continues at coordinate 38,750,380 of NC_092527.1, forward strand.
GAAATCCCTTGTAATTGAGGATGGCACCAGAAATAACATTTCTGTGGCAGCAGTTTCACATGAAAATATCTTTTTAAAAGATCAACTCTTCAATTGAAACTCTTCAACAGCTCTGCTCTGTTGCTGTGTATATTCACTGACACCAGATTTATGACTTTAACTATCACGCGTAGCACCCTCAGCACCCTATAGTGCCTTTGCGTTTAAAAGGTGGCATTTTATGCTCAAAAGATGATGGCAAAATGTTACCATCTTGCTCAACAATTCTTCCCCTTGTGTATCTGTCACCAATTCCAGCTGCCGAATGCAAGAGCAGCAGCCATACAAAGTCTGCTCCAAACATTATTTTGTAGGTCGGCAATAGTCTTTTGCCCAGTTATGAATTTCTCAGAAAACACTCAATTTTAGGAGCAATAAATGGGCATAACTATGAGACGGATCCTTCCCTTCTCCTTGGCTCTAAGAGCTTTGTTCTGGCTGCAGCAGAAGATGTAAAATAAAAGCATTTGCTGTCCCTGTGTTTCCATATGCGCAGCTGTACCATCCAGGCTACACACCTTCCGTTCTTCTCTGTCATTAAGCTGAACAAGGATGTGGCTGCTCATGACGGGGTGATTGATGTCAAATGTAGTAGCAACATTAAATTTGTCTGAAATGGACAAAGAAAAGCATTATTCACTGTAAAAGTCTTGTCTGAAGTTCCCATCTAGCCAGTGCTGTTCCTAAATTACATTTGTATGAATTTTAAAATGGTTTTTTAAATTTCTTGGCCCATGGTTGTTCCCAAGGTCACAAAATCAGAAAGCTGGGACCTGAAGCTTGTTAAAGCTGGTGTTGAAAAATGTGACCACAATTTATCTTCATATTTGCAAATGTATTTTATTGCTGTCCATATCCTGTGAGAAAAATCCAATGTTCTGAAAAGACAAGAACTGCTTGTTATATAGACACTTATTAATGTTTATTAGAAACTCATCTCACTAACATCCATGGCTTTATTGGAAGTTCCTTAAGTAGCAAATCCAATTTCCTTTCTTATGCTTGTGCTTACTTAATTAACATCAAAAATTGAATGAGGCAAAACAAAGTTTGATATTCATTTTAATAAGTTATATAAAGTTAGCATAATCTCATTAAGGACATTCTTCATTGCTCCAACTGCATACACAAAGTGGCTTTGCAGCCGTTTATAGTTTTGCATCATATAGGTTAGATAACCTAGCAACTAATGAGGCAACCAGTAGAAGAAAGGACTTAATTTTCAAATAAGCCCTTTACAATTTGCGTTCTGGGGATAAAAGACTTTGTGCTGTGTAGTGGTTCATGCATGGCAGGGAACTGGAGATGCTTTGACATAGAAAAGGGTTAGGATCCAATCCTGGGAGGAGATGTCCTGCAGAAAAACCTTCAGAAAGCCATCAAGGAACCACATGGCATTATGCTTATAAGGACGGAAAACAGGCATCTAAAGTGTATTTCTGATTATGACACTTTTTTGTGAGTGCATCATCCTGCCCTGCGGTGAGCTCAGCGCGACACGTGCACCGGCTGAAGCTGCACCCGTGCTGGAGACTCTTATCCAAATATTTACCTCATCATGTGATGCCTGTTGACCTTAGAACAAGCGTTATCATATTGGAAAGTAATGATAAAAAAATACTGTACTACAGTAAAGCTATTATAAGCTGTAGTGTTCGTGCCATTACTGGGGAATATGGTATTGATTTTTTAATAAATTATGCCATAACCTACATTTTTGCCTTAGGTTAACATTTAACACCATCAGCAGGAGAAAGGTACAATATTATACTGATATCGGAAGAAGATTTTACCCAACCACAGATGTTAGCACATGCTTTCAAATCAAGAGTGGTGGAGCCTTGGTCACCTTTGTTTGTGATGGTCTCCTCTCCCCCGGCTCCTGGGCAGGGCAGAAGGACCCAGAGAAGCAGTGACCCCAAGAAGGTTTGATTTCTCTCCTGGCCCATTTCTCTTCCAGATGGTGCAAGGTTCAAAAGCAAATTGCAACTATTCCTTAGCCAAAAAATAACCTTGCTCCCATAGTGCTGAGTATCAACAAGGAACATCTCAGAAGTAGCTTTATGGACGTGAAAGAAAAAGGAAATCCAACCTGATAACTGTTGTGAGTAGATGTTTTTCTATTAAAGTGAAACATTTTCTCTCTGAGAGTGTTTAGATGATGGTTTTTGTTATAATTTTTACTTTTCAAATACTTTTCTCATTTTGGAAGGAAAAATCCCTGCCATCAACCTCTTCACCCTTTTCACAAGGAAGAGGAGTAAAATAGTAAAAGAGGAAGTTCTGCACCATTCTTCTAGTGGCTAAATATAAATATACATGTAAATCTTGAGCTGTATCACATGTACTAGGCTGGTAAATGGGAATTAAAAGCAAGAGTATTTGCTAGAAGGGCTTTCAGTGCAAATTAAAAAGCAGCTCTGTCTGTGTGTATCAATATTGTGCTCCGAGAGGGAAGGTGGGGATGGATAGACATCTCTGCTTTGGACACAGAGTTGCTCACTCTAGTGCTGTGATCTTTATTTCTGAGACAAATATTGCAAAACCTGTTGTTTTGCCTCCCATTTTCCACCCAGTTAGCATCAAACAGTCAGTCTTTGCTTCATCATTCATAGGAGTTTAAGACAATCTAATGTTTTATCGGAAGTTCTGAGAATGTTGCTCCTTTACACAAATATGTCATCATTCGGGGCAAAGGTGCCATAAGTAGGCACAGGTACCAAATTATTGGTTCAAAATGATGGAATAACGGTTTTGATGCAAATACTTGTGCATATGCTCTCCCTGTTTGTGAATCATAGAAAATTCAGGAGCGTAAAAACCATCACTATGAATTTTCTCACCTCTGCAGATACCCCAATTTGCAGCAGAAAGTTCATAAATGCAGATCCCTGAGTGTTGTCTCCGTTGCCTGAGGAGGGCAGGACGCCTGTGGCAACAAACCAGATGTCCTAGAAGGTGAAATGCCAGAGAAGTTCAAGTGGAAGTTAGTGAGGGATACATCAAAATCTATAATATCGCATATGCCCGCATCATGAGAATATGCAATAGACAAAGCAGCTGAGCTAAGCAAGGGAATGAGTGATTCAGAAGGTTGCATTTCCAGAAGAAGAAAAGCAGCCAATGGGTAGAACAGGGATGGACTCACCAGCCCCACAAGTGAAACATACTTCCTGCTACAAAAATATCTTATTAATGCTCTGCTGACAGCGGAATTAACTCTCTGGGGTAACAGTTTCACCTACAAGACCAAAATCTGCAATCATGACTACATTAGTCTTTTCAAAACCTGCATTTGTGCATCTCTACATGCGTGCTTAGAGACTACCGTGGTCATTTTGCTCTCTCAAAGCAGGAAAAAACTCAGACAATTTTTAGATACTTACCAAAATATCCTCTACGTAAAAAATTTAAAAGTCCCCATTAGTATTAAACATTTCCTCTTCATGCTGTCAGTGCTGCCATAGAAAGAGAAATGTACCTTAGCTGGGCTCAAGCTTAAATTCCCCCTCTTCTTGTACTCCTTAAATAGCAGATTGTCAGCTTAAGAAACCTGTTGCTGCTGCTGACTATGATTCACGACCCATCTGAAAGAACTGGGAAGTTAATGGCTGTTTTTCATATCCTGATAACCGCATTGTACTTTAATCCCTTGGCTTCCAGATTTAAATTCATTTAGATGTATTATAGTGGCTGTTTCAGCTTCCAGACCCCAAGAGGCTTGGTTTTATATTCTTCCCAGTGCTAAGCCTGGATTCAGTGGAGCTGCTCCTGACTTACACTTGTGGAAGAGCGGATCACGAGGCTGTTGGCTTTAATGAAGTTGGACAGCTGCAACCGAAGTCAGGATTTTTCTCTTCAGTTTGAGATACATGAGCACTCACAGAGCTTCGTTACTTCGAAATACCTGGCTGGAACGTATGGGACATAACAGTCTAAAATTAAAAATCATGTCTGCAAATTCATGTTAATTAAAAAGGAACATCTGAAGCCAAACAAAAAAATCGATTAACTAACTGGTCCTTCCTCAGTTAAGCAAGATAATTTATTCAATTTGTTTTATGTCTCTAAGTGAAGAACCTTTTACTCACTTTGATTCATGGGCGGAGGTTAGAAAATGGTACAGTAGAAAGGAAATTAACATTTAACCTGCCCACCTGCATATCCTAGCTGATGTCTCAATGTGACTGCAGCTGTGAGTAAATTCTCCCAATAAACTAGACAGAGTATCTATAATATTCATATGGCTACTTGTGCTTTGAAGAAAACCCAGACTGTTTTGTAGCTATTACAGGCCAAATTAAGAAAAATAATCTGAGCAGGATGTATTCCTACTTTACATGTATCTATTATTTTTCAGTCAAAATTTAAGGGGACACAGTATTGGCCAACGTACACCATCACAGCTTCATGGACTTCCAGTGCTTGTGAAAATTACTAGTTTGACAGCCTGGAGACTACAAACTGCCTTTTCTGAATAAAGTTATTCAAGAAGAGGCAATGGTAAAGCAAAACCATGGCACCACTCCATAGTACCATGCAAATTTAACTTGCATAGCGTTTCGCTTCTCGTCTGTAGGCAAAGATCATTGGTGAAGAGGGTATGTAGAGGCTGGTAGGCTGTGGACTCTTGTTCACTAATCCCACTTTAGGAACAGACCTATGTATAATCAGACTCAAGGACTTCTACATGTTGTTCTTTTTCCCCACAGAAAGGTGTTATAACGTGACGGACTACACTTTGGAGAGCCAATATGAAAATACATACCCAGCATGGTCACGTAATATTTAGTTTATGTAACACACTAGATTTTTCTTCAACAGATGGCACATGAAACACCCTCAGTATCAGAAAAAGAACTGCATCAATTGCGTAGAGAGTGGCTAATCATTTAAAATAAAAGTGCGAAGTACATTTTAATTTCATCAGGAAGCTTTAGGATCCTTCATGACTTTTCTCAATCTTGTTAGAACTTCGTTATGTGCTCTCAAATGTGTCCGCACCGCGGGTGGGGTAAAGGTCAGCCCAAGGCATCTGAAAAACAAAGAGGGATTGTGAGCCAAACATTTTACAATGCAAAATAGAAAGCTGAATGAACATCAGAATATCCTTTCTGGCTTGCTGCAGTTTGCCATCCCACTACAGAAACTTATGGCTTTGAATTTTTCACTGTCTTGCTGGAGATACAGTTTTATTTATTTATTTTTTGTTGTCATTGCCATGGAAGCAATTGCAATAGCATGTATACTAGATTCTGGCATCTGTGAGTGAAAAGGCAGCAGATGACTGGTTATAAAAGAAGAAAGCTGGTGTTTACACTTAGTGATGTGCACCCGGAGTAATCAGCTATGATGGGGAAAAAGGCAGAAAAGGCCTGTAACAGTTTAATGGGTGTTTTGATAAAATATTATGTATTTTTTTTTCAAAGTTTGCCAGAGTGAGATGTTGTTTAATAAGCAGGATGATTATGGTCAATGTAGAAAATCTTTTTACATTCATTTTTCTGCTCCCTTCCAGGTAATAGTAGCCTAATCACAGAGTTACAAAGATAGGTTCACAAAATCTTGTTTCCTTGTGAATTTGAAAGCCGACTGCCTAAAAAATTCGGGAGGATCCAGGAGCCTATTGCTTCTGCAAGAACAGGTGCAAGATGAGACACCTATCTGCTGCATCTACAAGCAGAGATTCTTACTTACTAAAATTCACAGTGACTTGAATTTCCCTGTCTGTGTAATAGTATGGCCTTCTCTGCTCTCCTTGACTGTCCTGCTATGTTTTGTGCTGTATTAACTGCATATTAACTGCATGATTTTGGATCTTTGGGTCAAGAGCTTGCTCCAAAACACCAACAAAGCAGTTTTACATTACTCTGACAATGTGTGACAACCTTAAAATTAGGACAACTGTCCCATGCAGGGACTCTCTGCATATCTCTAATGGAGAAGGTTGTGGTCATCCCCCAAGTCCTTATATTTGGAGGTCAATTTCTCATCTGAGGTGCTGGCTGAGCTCTTCACCCACTGTTGGCCAACATGAGTTGGGTGAGCTGGAGTCACTTAAGTAGCAGATCTTTGGTAGCATGGTTATGTCAGTTGAAATGGGTTCAGGAGCAACCACACAAGCAGGGCAGCTTGCAGATCTGCAGGGTGGTGGCTATGGCTCAGAGGGTGACAAAGCGGGGACAACTGTCTCTTGCCCTGCAAGCTGGAACCTAGGAGGATGCAGTTGGTGGTGAGAGGTGGTGGATGCCCCATGCCTGGAGACATCCCAGGCCAGGCTGGACGGGGCTCTGAGCAACCTGAGCTGGTGAAGATGTCCCTGCTCATGGCAGGGGTGGCACTGGATGAGCTTTGAAGGTCCCTTCCAGTCCAAACTGTTCTGTGAGTCTGTGTGGTTATCTCAACTCAGTGCTGATAGCTGTAGGAAACAAAGAATACCAATGAGGCTTAAAGGTCCCTTTGCTCCACCTTCCTGAGAGGACAGATTTTGTATCTCTTTATATGTTTTTAGGGCAGTACTTGATATACTGGGTGCAGAGTCTCAGCTGTATTTATAGACCCAAGTCCTACTGAAATACTTTGAGAATGTGGAATACAGAAAGCAAAAATAATGCCAAGATACAAGACAGTGGTGGCACCTTACACCATACAAACACATTTCTGTTTCAAATGGGTATTGGTTTTGTTCCTTTGTAACTGTTGTTAGAACTAATTTCAAGACAGTAGCTTCCTATGCCTTTTTCAGAGAGAAGTGAAGTACCGGCTTCCATACATTACAGATGAGGAAAAAAAAGAGGACTACAGAATAATAGTGTTTGAACCAAGAGGAAAAACGTTGCATATGTGCTGCTAGATGTAGCTTTTTTGTTTGCACTTCATTTGATTATCAGTATTTTCAGCCATCTAACGCATTAATACTTCTCTGCAGGGAGGGGTAGAGTTCATAGCCTTTTCAAAGCAGCACTAATGAATGCCTTTAACTTAATAAAATGATCATTTACCAACTACTTACCATAATGTGAACTAGATGCTTTCAGTCCAGAGATTAAAAGGAGTTTTATTTGTAAATGCACAGTAGTTACTATCGCTTCATGAGTCATATGCAGATATATAGTATCTTCATCAGTTATTGTTTTTGAAATCTTGGGACCTCATAAAGTAGGTTGGAAGGCGTTGTTAGAGTCTATATTGTTTCAATAATATATGGATTATCACTCTCTAAATACGCAATGACATAAAAGGCAATAATGCCTTTTATGGATCCCTTGTGGCCTATTACACTAATGATCCATGAATAATGGGGTCACGGGATGAGTTTTGAACAGTGCCTTTCTTTGTTGGTTGTTTTTCTCATTTATTTACCCTGGAAAATTCAGTTTTAAGTATCTGCTTTTCAGCAGGGTCCTACAATTTACGGAGTTTTCATGTGAGTTAATGGAAGCCAAAGAGGTCAAGTGACTTCCCAAAGGTTGTACAATGAGTCACTGAATCTGTTCAGAATAAAATACAAGAACCTCCTAGTTTTCAGCCTTTTGCTCTGGCTAATACTAAAGCAGAGATATTTCGGATCAGCACGACCTCTACTAAACCCTTGTGTTGCTGCTTTGAGGAGGCATCAAAGCTTGGTGTTCAGCGGAGAAACCTGAAGCTCCTGAAGCAATGTTTTCCATATTTCTACCAAGACAGAAAGAACAGGAGCGCTGCAGTGCAAAGAGGCGATTTTGATCCTCGGGACATAGAGTCTCTCTTAAAAAAAACCAACACCGAGTGAAATAAACACAAGGAAGTCCACAAACACAGTTAAGCTGATGCTATCCAACACAAGAGTGTTTGTGTAGAACTAATTATGCATCCTATCTTGCTGCAATGGTGTCCCTTCCACTTCATGTGGAGACCCTCTAAATTACTCCTCTTGATTAATGAGGATGATTTACCCCGGCACTGCTCTTCTAAGCCCTGTAGATGTGGAGGCTCAGTTGCAGAAGGGACCTGCGTCCTGGAGACCATCACCTCCCTTCTGGATGCACTGATGGAGATGCAAAGCACATCGCACATCTGGCCTCCCACCTTCTTGTCAAGTCCCTGCCAAGAAGAGAAGGTTGGACATCAACTGGTTGCATAATCATGGCTTTTACCTGGCTGTGCCCATGTTCACTTGGCTGCAGAAGTGAGGTACCTCTTGCTATTTGCCTGTGTCTCTGGATTTTATGTGTACAGAGAGCTGTGCAACTCCAAAGGGTTCATTATTATTATTATTATTACTACCTGCTGAATATTATTTTATGCATTTAACATAGCATAAAGCAATTACAAAAAGTAAGGTACTGCGGAAATACAGAAAGATCTGCCTGGAATAATAATTTGATTTTGAAACTTTGTTGCTAAAAGACTTCAGGGTAAAACTGTAGTGCAACGTATGAGCTTTTAATGAAATGACTCCCATTACTTCTAGTATAAATGGAAAAAACCCTACATAACACATGGGAAAGTTTTCATTTAATTAGCAAATAATTTATATTAGAATACAGTTGTCAAATTCTAATTCATCACACAGTATTCAGTAATGAACTGAAAATGTTTCTAGCATGTACGTTTCCATATTTATACACCTCCAAGCTGGAAACTGTATCAATTGTTTATCTGAAAATATGTTAGGTAAATGCAGTTGCTTATAGGTGTAGAAATAATACAGACTATTCATGAGAAATCAAACAATATGTCTCTGATCCAACTGTATGTTGATGTTGCTGATACCTGGTGGTTTACAGGAGATGGCTGGGATGTATTCAGGCAAAGGGAATGAGGCCACAGAGTGTGTTTTAGTTATTCCAGATTAAAAGGAGGTCACAATGAATTAATTAATGTTGCTCGTATTTTCTTAACCTGTGTGTGCATTGTTTGAATACTCTGGTTTTCGCATTGTTTTGCTTTGCCTCTGCACGAGCCCATGCTGTTGCTCTCACGGCAATAGCCTTGTGCCTGCAACCATCTTACTTAAAAATAGATTTAAGACCCGTGCTGTTGAGGAGAAGTCACACAATGGCTTAGTGACACCCCATTGCACACGCTGATCAAGGCACTGGCTTTAAAACAGTTTGGCTTATAATTATATCTTTACAGCTAACTGGGCTATCCAAATGATTTTCTTCTCTCCCCCTCCCCACGTCTACTGACCTGTGGCTAATGAGATTTGTGTTTCGATTAGTTGTAGAACATAAATTAACTAATCAATGAGAATGGATTCACATCCTTTCTTGTAAAAGAGCTCTGTTGCAGTGATCTGTATTTAATATTCAAATCAATTTCAAATTCTCAGGATGGTTCTGCTAATATGGCAGGCTGGGACTCGCAGCATCTGTATCCTTGCCACAAACTGTAAATAGGGGATGTTTATGGAATCGCTCACTGACCTCCAAAGCCTTCTCTGGTCTCATTGATTTACTATTTCACTTAATAGTGATGATGAGAAGCTTCGAGGCTGGCAACGGAGCTGGGAAAGTCATGTGAGGGAGCATTTTCCCTTTACTTATAAGAGTGCTAAAACTAAGTCACAGGACTTTGAAAAAAATGGTGGTTTTGATAAGAAAATTTGGGGTCAACTTGATGTTCCAAACTCAAATTTCCCCTGTTCTAGAGACGAGGGTAAATATGGCCATTAACAAAAAGCAGTTTTCTAAGGGTGAGTTTCTTTCATTTGCTTTCAAGGTAGAGAGAACTTTATCTTTTGCCTTGCTGTAATTGTCTCATCTGTACAATTAACCAGCATCTTGGCATAAAATGTGAGAATTTGTACAGTGTTCAAAGCATCTGTGGCCTTTATGGTACAAGTTCTGTTAGTACTGAAGCCACAGAAAATTAAATGTTCCCCAAAGAACTTCCAGATGTGTTTTATTCTAATAGGGTCATTATACAGTAAATTAAAAAGCAGGGTAAATGGAACTGTAAAATTTAAATTACTCTAAAACCACATCTCTTTGCTTTGAACATTCATTTGTGGGGTTGCATTTGCAATAAATGTGAATTAGGCAGCTGCAATAACTGTTAATCATATATTTATAAAATAGTAATGAGGAAATGAATAGCAGAGTAAGACAGCTGCACATTTCTCTAATAGTATGTCAACTGTGAACATAATAAGATGTAGAAAATTGTTTGGTGCTATGCTGATAATGCAGCCGAATGTAAGAGATCACTTCAACCTCTTAACTTTACAGGAAATTATATATAAAATCCATAAAAAGCCATAATAATACATTAGGCCTCTGAATTGTAGTCAATGTTTTCCTTTGCTTTGATTTTTCTGAAATGGGCCATACTTTTCCCAAAGTAATCTGCCAAAGATCACTAAGGCTTTTGTTTCAGGCTGCACTTTATTCACCATCTTGCGATTTTATTTAAAAGATAGTGCTTCTAAAAGCCCAAAGTGATCTAACTTCCCTGTTCCAGGAGAGATGCAGGAGCTCCCACCTCCTTCTCCTCACAGAGTTCTGCTGGGTCTGGGATCATCTCATCTCCGAGCTCCAGCAGAGTTATCACTGCTGAAACTAGTAATTCAATTAACAACCCCACATGAAGTAAAGCAAAAGGTAAAATTTAAATTTTATATATATATGTAAATAGATATGTATATGTAAGTATATATATTTTAGACATATATAATTTTACATATATATTTTTACATTTCTATGTAAATATATATGTATATATATGTATATATACATACATATATATGACCAAGAAGGCCAACGGCATCCTGGGGTGTATTAGAAGGGGGGTGGTCAGTAGGTCAGAGAGGTTCTCCTGCCCCTCTGCTCTGCCCTGGGGAGACCACACCTGGAATATTGTGTCCAGTTGTGGCCCCTCAGTTCCAGAAGGACAGGGAACTGCTGCAGAGAGTCCAGCGCAGCCACCAAGATGCTGGAGGGAGTGGAGCATCTCCTGTGTGAGGAAAGGCTGAGGGAGCTGGGGCTCTGGAGCTGGAGAAGAGGAGACTGAGGGGGGGCTCATTCATGGTGATCAATATGGAAAAGGTGAGTGTCAGGAGGATGGAGCCAGGCTCTTCTCGGTGACAACCAATGATAGGACAAGGGGTAATGGGTTCAAACTGAAACACAAGAGGTTCCACTTAAATTTGAGAAGAAACTTCTTCTCAGTGAGGGTGGCAGAGCCTGGCCCAGGCTGCCCAGGGAGGTTGTGGAGTCTCCTTCTCTGCAGACATTCAAACCCGCCTGGACACCTTCCTGTGGAACCTCAGCTGGGTGTTCCTGCTCCATGGGGGGATTGCACTGGATGAGCTTTCCAGGTCCCTTCCAACCCCTCACATTCTGTGATTCTGTGATATGTAAATGGTTGTTGACATGGTCTGAGGGCATCTGACTGTCTTTTGCAGCCATGGTAAAATTTTAAAGGGTCAAGATAACTTCAGAAAAACAAGCCAAATAACCTGAACCCAAGAAAAAAATTGAAATATACGAACAGCCCTTTATATTTCCAGTTTGTGCTAGCAGACTTCACAGCCTGCCCTTGTGCCAGGTGCTGCTCTCTTGCACTCGCAGTTTTTAACCAGCTTTAATTGAATTTTGCAACTGGATTGGGGTGAAGAGGAGAATTAGAAAGCTAACAGGAAAAAAAGAATTAAGCAAGTGCTGGGCTGCAAACAGCGTATCAGCCAAGCAGGGAATAGGTGCTAAATGTGTAATAGGGAGGCTGCCATGGGAAATGTCACTTATCAAAGTGGCAGCACTTTGAAAGGAAAAGGAGGGGAAGAAATGAGGGACTCAGTCCCAGCTCCTGCTGACTTTGCTGTGAAAAGTCCCCGTGACTTAATAAACTGTAAGGCTGTGTGGTTTTGGAAGTTGGGTTGAAACCTGTGAATTTTAACCTACAGCTGCTATGCTACCAGCAAGGCACTGAGCAGAGCTCCAGCACAGGGGTTCGGGGCACAGGGAGCCTGAACCCCTTGCAAAAAACACAATGGAATAGCAAACATCCCGACTTTGCTATTGATCAAAACCTCTTAATGACTCCCTTTTCACCATGGAATACCTTTGTTTGCGCGATTTTATTGCAAGTATTTCTTCTTGTACCATGTTGCAATGTGTTTTTAATTTTTATATGCATTTGAGATGACACAACCAGCTCACTTTTATTTCATTTTATTTTTTTAAATACAGAGAGAAAGGAAGACTGAAGATCTTTTCACAGATAGAAAATCTTTCAGTATAGAGAATCCACGATAGACTTGAAAGGTCAGTCAATGAAGGAGAAATTAATTCTCACTGGGCAGAAGGGAGGACTTTTCAATTCTTTCTGGGTGTTTAAGGGTGAGGTGAGGGGCCACTGGAGATCTGGGTAGACCAGTGAAGGTCAGAAGCTCTGCAGCACCAACAGCTCTCTCAGCCTCTTGTAAAACCTTTATGGTTGCTCGGTGAACCCAACCTTTAGTCTTCATCAAGCTGTTGCCTTTAATGGACATGGCTTTTTCTTTTATTTGTCTTCTTTTTGTTCGTTTGGTTGGTTGTTTTTTGTTTTGTTTTGTTTTGTTTTGTTTAGGAGACGACACAAATATTTTCAGCCATCTTAAAAATTGTAAAGCTATTGCACAATGGCCAGATAGGAACGAAAAGCGTCCTCAGTGTAACCCTATCATAGGAAATATTGTTCATACGACAACGCTGTGATATCCTGAGCTGACACGGGCAAAGAGAGGGAGAAAGATGGATACAGGCAAATGGATACGGATAGAGACACAGATAGGGAGACATGTTCAGGTTGAATTTCTCCTATAAAATTTTGGCCTTCTACTTGCCAAAACAAAGCAAAAAAAAAAAAATCTTATTATTAAATATAAATTAAAGTATAAGCAATGGAAAATGGCTTGTTTTCAAATATATATGTATTTTTTCTTCTTTGAAACAGACGGTTCAATTCTCTGGGAGAAGCAAAGTTCAAGCTCTCATTTCCCATTGTACATTTCTGTGTTAGTGCCTCACAAAATAGCAGTTCATTTCTGGAAATCCTATTACTGTCCACACTCAAGCAGCAACTTTAACAGATACATCTGTTACCTGGCAGCTTCTTCCTACACAACTCCCACCTCTGAGAGTTAAAGCTTATGGTTTTAAAAGGAAAATTGAAATAGCCCAATTTTGAACAATGCACATTTTAGGGAGGGGAAGGAAAAGAGCACACACCACTTTCAGCTATGAGAGCCTCATTTCGTCTTACATGCTGATCTGGACAGACATAGAAAACAGAGTGGTGCATTATCATTATCTTAGAGATGTTTATTTGGTGTGTGGACACTCAACCAAAGAACTAACGCAATCAGAAAGTTAAAATATATGGGCTGGAAATACAAATTCATTAGATGTACACAAAACGTATGCTGCAGCGGATCTGTCATTTAAATTAGATTTTGACAATTATATGGATAGTCTGGTTGAGATGATATACGATTTGCTCACTTTATCTGTGCCATGATTTAATTATTGCAAAAGACGTGTAGGGTTAGGACTCTGTTGTGCTCTCATGGACCTAAGCTGAAGTGGAGCTGGGCCCATCTTGCATACTTTGTGTTAGCCCATGGAAGGATTTTGTATGTATATGTATATATGTATATATATATGTATGTATTATTTATTCTACATGAAATGAGCCTGTGTTTGCACCCACTGGAACTGATGCAAGTCTTTCCGCTGACCTCAGCAGCTCTGAGAGATGCTCCTCACATGGAGACCATGTGTCACTGTTCAGGGTCCAAAGCAGACAGTGAAGAGCCAGGTCTTCTCCAGGCTGCTCCCAACCAAGCCCAGGTGCCTTGTACCTTTGTATGGGCACAACCGTTCTCCACCTTCCCCATCCTAGGCCAGGATAAGAAAAGCATTGGGTCTCTTTAGGACATGATGAAACGGCCTCAGGTCTTGCCAGGGAAGGTTCAGATTGGATTTTAGGAAAGATTTCTTCAGCAAAAGGGTTGTAAAGCGTTGAAACACGCTGCCCAGGGAAGCGGTGGAGTCACCATCCCTGGAGGGGTTTAAAAGACATATAGACATGGTTTAGTGCTAGATTTAGGTTATGGTTGGACTCAGTGATCTTGAGGGTCTCTTCCAACCAAAATGATTCTGTGATTCTAAGATTCCAACCCCTCTGCTCAGAAAGATTTCATCTTGAGATGCTGCAGTGGTAGTGAGCTCACAGCTGGACCATTTCAGACTTCTGGAGACATCATCTCCCTTTCCAGCATCCTCAGAGGTTTACAAGAGACATCGTCAGCAACATGCTGCCAATTACTGGTGTGTCATGGTGGAAGCGTGTCCAGCCCCACGTGAAGTTCTCCAGATGCTCGTATGACTTTGGGATTAAATCACTGCTCTGGTGCTAAATAATTCTTGTACCGACTGCGCCTCGGCTCCTCTGGCTGCGGGGGGTGACACCACCCTGCTCTACCTTGCTCTTGCCTGACATTTATTAGCAGTATTTATTCATACTATAAACATGGATGTGTGCATAAAAAATGCAGCATCAGGCATGATCATTTAGGCAGACAAATGACGGCGGCATCTCTTCTCTGTCTGGATGTTGAATGCGTATTAAAAAAAAAGCCCAACTATTAAAATGGAAACATGATTTGATAACTTCTTACAAATGCAGTAAATGCCACTTCTTACAAATGAACACTAGCAATCAATTTAATTTCTCAAATAAAATGATTAAATTGCTGTTATTGTGGAATCATTATTTTATTGCTAAAACCTTTTAAAATGTTAATTATTGTGCCCCTCGAAAAGCTTTCATCTTGCCTGACTTTGCTCTTATACAAAAAATGTCTCCTGATTGTGACTTGTGAATTGAATGAAAATTCATGCTTTACCTTTTTTTTCTCTCTCTCTCTCTCTCTCTTTTTTAACACCTGCAACTATTCTCCTTAGCTGTAATATTTATATGAATTTAACTTTAATTTTTCTCTGCTTTCATCTTCTGAATTAGTCAGTATAAAGCACAGATCACTCCTCCTCTGCGGCTTTCCTGTTTATTTGCTTTAACAATAGATTCATTAACTAGATTTTGGTGCTCAAGCCATGCGGACACATCCATTTCAAAGGAGGCTTTAATGGCATTTCATATTTTTCTACATTAAGGAAGATTAAAGTATATTACAATACCCTTTACTGCTCTATTTTCTTCATTTTAGAAGTGGTCAGTTTTTAAATTTTTTTTCCCCTTTCTTTCATCTGCAGTGTTCAATAAATCGTCCAGGTCTTTCAGATGATAGTTCCAGCAAATTGAGTTCTATATTACAACTCTGAACCATTGTTTAGCCCATCATCAGTCAGATAAAGCACTCCTATTCACACAGGACATCAAAAGAACAAATATATGTTCAAAGTGGCTAAAAAGATTACTGTGACTTGGATATATCATTTTGTTAATTGTTAGTGATTATTCTACTAGTTTAGAGGTGGTAAATTTGCTGACTCTGAGCTTGTGCTTGTGATGTAATCAGAGTGTAAGATATAGATATTCACAACTGGAAATTACACCATTCAAAAAGGGTCAGGTCTATCATCTTCTAATAACCGAAGGTGGACTAATAGCAACATTTTAATAAGAAGAAAGATGCAGACTGACATCTTCATTTCACATGTATAGCATGTCACCAAGCACTCCGGGGGATTTCAGCCGTGCTGGTGCTCGGGTGAATCAGACGATGACCACGGTGGGTGCTGAGCCAAATTCGGCTTTGGTGCAACTTGAGAACAGTTGGGTTGTACCTGGAAGGAACCTGCCCCCAGTGCAAGTCGAGGTTGTTTGCTATGTGAAAATGGTGAAAGTTAATGTATTCAGGTCCTGATCGTACAAAGATTTATTCACGTGTGTTTAATGCTCTACACTCCGAGCAATCGCTTGGAAATCGCTGGCAATATTTTAGGTATTTTAGTGACTCCCAACACCACAGTGTCGTGGTACCACACAGACCTAACATCTTTGTCCTTACAGTTCCAGATGCAATGGAGAGCTATTTTAGAAGTGGGAAACAGAGATGCAAAACCTGACACCCTCCAAGATACTGAGGTGTCCAATTCCCAGCGACTGGAGAGAAACGACGGAGCATCTGCTTCTGAGTTAAAATCACAGAGATGGGAAAAGAAATGAGCCCATCTGAACCGTCAGCTCCCAGGGACCGATGCTTCCTCCACAATCCCTGAGACGTGAGTATCTCAGTAAAAACACACACATTTGCAGGATATAAAGCGAACACACCCGCATCTTTGCAGGTAATTTCAGAAATCTTGCAGATGCAGAAAGTTTAGTGGGAGATTTTGAATAGACGCTGCCTACGATCGCGCGCTGCAATTCTTTTGTTGTTTGTTTTACCCTGCATTGGGCAAAATGGAAAGGCAGAGCTAAGGGTGCCTCGTCGTATGTGAGGCTACTGGCTGGAAGACAGATTTTACAACAGAACAATTGCAGGGTGTAGGTTTTAGGCAATAAGCAGGTAGCCTCGTTCTCTCAAAAGAAAAAAGAAAATAATGGAAAACTGTAACATTCATTTGGAGGCCTCAAAGGCATAAAAAACCCAATTCCAACTGTTATAGGTCCCTGCAGGAGTCTACAAAAGAACTAAGCTTTTTAAGTAAGAAAACTAGATTTTGGCCCAGAGGGCCCTGTCATTGCTGCTTAATAGATGAAACTCTTTTGATACAAATATGCTGTTTACTTCTCAGCTTCAGCTTTCATAAAATATAACCTTTTTATGATTTACGACCCCAGAAAAAGTGCAGGATGGATTTTTAGCTCTGAATTGGTTGAATGTCAACAAGAAAAATATAGATAACATATAGAAATAGCAGGGTGTTAATGCCACACAAAATGATGAAATTATTTTTGTTTAGAAAAGTTAAGTTTGTTCTTGAAGTTCTTTGTGAGTGAAACTGAGGAAAGGGTTTGGCAGTAAGGCCAGGGGAGGTTCTGCATAAGGCTTTCTTTTTGCTTTAGGACACTGTTGGGCTGCCTGCAAATTATAAAACTGATGACACAGAATCCAGCTGTCACTTCAGGGAGGGACAGACTGTGCAATGTGGCCGGTAACACTCCTGGGGTTGGCCAGAATTTACCTAAGTTTTGGCCAAGTAAGCAGTTGAGATTCAGTTCTTTAATGACAAATTCAAGTTTAAACACTTGTTCCAAAACTGAAGTTATATAAAGACTATAATTACTTGTGATGACTATTAAAATCAAATAGAAATGATGAGAAATTACATAATCTAATCTTCGTCTTCATTTGCCCAAGTTGTTATTTTTGCCCCTTGGACATCCATATTCGGGCCTATGGACATGCTTTAATATATAGAGAAGTTTTAATATATCAGTCAGTGGCTAAAAAGAAACACAAACCAAATGTTGGTGATATGAAATGAAAATGAAAATATCAGAGCTTTGAAGACCGAGATAAAAATGTTAAGATGAGGCAATAACTGCTGCTGAGAAGATTGCACATATTTTCTTATTTTTTAAGGTCTACCACTTTGTGTTATCTCTTTTGCAGCTTCTTTGCTTGGTGTTAGTGATGTGCTTGTTTTTCAGGTGGCTTTTTTCATGTTGTTTGTGAACAAAAAACAAAAGTGATTTTTTTTTTCTGGATGCTTGGGGAAATAGCCTGATCCCAGACAAATTGCCCAGGAAGTCTCTGAAATGACTTAGCCTGCCACAGAAGCAAGGTTGTAAAAATTGAAAAGGTTTTCACTTTTGACTCTTCCAACTATCGCAGAAAGAGGCTTTTGCTGGTGTACGGTCTCTGAAAGCTGTCACCGAGCAAATTAAAATAACAAAAATATCCATCTGTGAACTCCCACACATCCAGCTTTCCTGCCCTGCTCTGTCACGGGGTATTAATCAGACAGGGAACCTGTGATGTGCTCAGCAACAGCGGCTGCCAGGAGGGTCAGGCGGCTCATAGCAGCTGCAGGGTTTTTACAGTGAAAATACACAGATATCGGTACTAGAAAACACTGTACTCTGCCGATCTGGGTGTCCTCTTGTACTGAGGAGAGGAGAGGAGAGGAGAGGAGAGGAGAGGGGAGGGGAGGGGAGGGGAGGGGAGGGGAGGGGAGGGGAGGGGAGGGGAGGAGAGGAGAGGAGAGGGGAGGAGAGGAGAGGAGAGGAGAGGAGAGGAGAGGAGAGGAGAGGAAGAGAAGAGAGAAGAGAAGAGAGAAGAGAAGAGAAGAGAAGAGAAGAGAAGAGAAGAGAAGAGAAGAGAAGAGAAGAGAAGAGAAGAGAAGAGAAGAGAAGAGAAGAGAAGAGAAGAGAAGAGAAGAGAAGAGAAGAGAAGAGAAGAGAAGAGAAGAGAAGAGAAAGAGAAGAGAGAAGAGAGAAGAGAGGAGAAAGAGAAGAGAAGAGAAGAGAAGAGAAGAGAAGAGAAGAGAAGAGAAGAGAAGAGAAGAGAAGAGAAGAGGGGAAGAAGAGGAAACTGAGATGAACAGAAAACTTGTGGAAAAGAACGGGAGCCTTATCCATCCTACCCAGGTATTACACATCTCTGGAGCCTTTTCCTGGGCTCTGAGGATAGGAAAACAACCCGGAGCACTGATTCCTGAGTCCCTGAGGCAGGAATAGCCTGAGGACTAGGTAGGTACCTGCAACAGCCAGACCAAGGCTACCCAGGACAAAATTTTCTGTCTGAGGCTTGCAGGTGCCTATGGGATGTCTGGGACCCTCTCCCAGAGCAGGGAGCCAAGGGGGAGCCCTGTGAGCCCAAACCTTTCATTACGAGGGCTTGACTTGCCTCTAGGTGGTTGAAGTAAGTGGGATGAGCTCTCCTAAGAGGCTCAGTCTCTTTTGGATGTCACTCACCTATTCACAAACAAGACAGGCAGCCATTAGTCTTTTACTAAAAGATTGAAAATAATGCCCTTGACCTAGCCTTCAAGTTGGAAGAACTAAAAAGAAGCTGCTTGCACTGTTATGAACATGCTTTGACAGGACTTCAAATAGTAGTAGTAAGTCAATTTGCAGAAGCTGGAGAGTGTGGCAAAATTTATAGTGTGTTTTGTTGCAAGTTCCTCAAGGCACCTTACAACGAAGTAATGAAAAATCAGTATAGCTCACCCATAACTTTCAATTTTAAAAATCTATTAATATTATTCTTACAGTAGATAATTGCTATAGAATTTTTCTATTTGCTTGTTAATAGCTGCAGAAATGCTTCTTAGTTCAAAGCTTTGGTGAAGTCAGGCCAGAAATCAGAAATGCAGATGTTGGCTGCTCTGGTTCTCCTGCCACAAGGAGCACTGCCTGTGCATCCCACTGTCGGCTTCTTGGGCACAATCTAAAGCCAAAGACTGTGTCTGCGTTTCATAGTCTATGTTTTGAACTGTGAAAAAAAGCAAGCAAAAAAAAAATCTTTAAAATATATGTCTAAAATACACAAATAAATGAAGAGATGGTGTTAATTGCATACTGGGCAACTTGAAACCTTAGGGCTATTTTTCCTCTTTATTGACTACTGAAGAAAAGTCTGTACTAAGGAAGGTTTTAAGCAGGTGGTTGAGGTTTAGCGCATAGTTACCTAAATGCCTCTGTTCATTATTCTGTTAATCAATCCATCAATATCTGCACAAAGCTTTGAAAAATGCCACAGAGGAGGAGGAGGAGGAAGGGAGGAAGACAAAGATGGCCATCACCTAGATGTTCAAAGTTGCTCAGCAAGCAAGCAAGGCAAATATTTGCCCAATGGAACCTCCAAAAGCACCAAAACAGGGGAACACTGCAGAATTAAACTTGCTTTGAAACTTGCTGTGCAAGTTTGCTGGAAGCACAGTTTAGAGGATCCCCAAATTTGTCAGACTGGTGCCTGCTCAGCTGGCCAATTGAAGAAAATAACTTCAGAAATGGTCTTGAAACTGAGCAATGATCCCCCTGGCCAAATGACAAATCTGGTGGTGTGATTCATTGGTACTAGGAGTATTCGTTTTACTTGGGAAACTCATTTAGCTGAAGGCACTGTGCTGATGTCCTGCTCAATGGCCTTTGGATAAAGTAAATTTACTTTACTTGTCTAGTTTGAAGACTAGAAATTTGGTAGTGTTTTATTTCAGGTAGAAAAGCAAAGAACTGTTCAGATATTCTCTTGAAACTGCCCTGAAAAGTGGCTCATAATGACAGAATCATAAAGGTCATGTGCTATTTTCTTTCCATAAATCTGGCAGTGGAAATATTACAGGTTTTCCTGGTCTTTTTCCTCTCTCTTGCTGCAATGAGGATGTCAGATGGTTTTTGGTTCTTGTAAAATCCTAAATGCTGGAAATAAAATACAGAGCATGGAAGAGTACTGCTGCACCTCCTTGTTGTTAGAGGTTGGGACTGGGGATAGCAACAGATAGAAAGCTCATGGCAATGTGAACACCTGCAGAAGATTCTCAGAGTCCATTGGAAAGGGAACGCGAAAGATGGAAAACCCCCTGGTAGCATCAAATGCAACAAGAGAAATAAGAAGGACATAAAATTAGGTCTTGGATTTTTGGTGCTAGCCTGGGGACGCTGGAAAAAACAACAAAGGTGGATCTGAAATACAGTCATGAAAGAGAAGACATTCAGTGGCAGGGCTACCATTTCATCTCGCATCTGTAGACCACGTGCTACTCTGCAGCCATTTGATATGGGTCTCTTTGGATCGCAGCATGCGTAAAAGGAAGACTGGATGTTGAAGATGAATACAACCCCCAAATCCTGACTTCAGGAACAAAGCATGGTTTGCCTGAACTTCTGGCTGGGCTCAGCTACTGAGAGAAGCTGCAAACTGGCATAGTTACTCGGCATCTGTATGAACTCAAGGTAAACAGAGGAGCCCATCTCTGCTTTTTCTTGGACTACTGATTTTATCTGAAAAAAAGAAAGGAAAATAAACTTATGACTTCGAAAACTTTGCTCTTAAAATATGTCAAAAGTCCAGATAAAATCGATTGAGATCCTTGTTCTGGAATAATGTGTCTTTTTCCCCCCTCGCTTAGAGCTATATTTTTTAATAAGAAGAGCTGGTGTGTACAAGGGAGTGAGCGTGGAACAAGGGTGGGGTTTAAATTTCAAGCACAATAATGATTGTTCAGTAACTCCCAGTTTAGATACTTTAATACCACACTCAAAGTGGGGGTTTTTTTGTGCAGTTTAGCATCATGAACTCCCCAAAGGAGCTCAAAGGAGCCATTGGAGTGTGAGTGTCCACAGAGTGGGAAGAGAGAGCCCTGGAGAATGAGCTGCTCTGCAAGAGCTGCTTGGGATTATTTCTCCAGACAGACAATTTTTAAATCTGGTTTTCTCTGAGTGTTGAGACCACATTTGTGGCTGGCTGTGTATATGTGAGTGAGTGTGAGTAAATGGCTTTTGGCAGGGGGACAAGCACCGTTGTTTATCCCAGACACAAACCTGGCCAGAAGCTGGGGTTTCTTCACATATGTCAGTTCATTGCCATGATGGTGAAGTTTGCCAGATTTATAAACTTATTGGTCAGACATGGAGCTGGATCATTAATTAAAGGTAGTAACTGTGATTGATCCTATAAAATACAGCATATGTTTACATTTTTAGGACTGTGCAGCCTTTATTCTTTTTAGAGTTGTGGCCTGGTTACAATTCAATTAAGCTCAGTGGCCAGTTTATTCAATTCTCTCTGCAATCCAAATCAGCATCCACGTGATTCCTGTGGACGGGGTTGGTAACAAAGAACTAAATTAATCTGTAATCTTAATTGATATTTATGGAACTGTGATATCTGACGCAACATGTTCGCATAAGAAAGCATGAACGGAGACCAATGTTTTGTTTTGGAGGAGATGCCCTATCTTTTGCCTCTTGTTTTTGCTTTTCCTGTGGTCTAACTGTCATGTGTTCATGGTTTTGATATACCTAAATTCTCCAGTTCTCTGATTCTTTGCTTCTATAATTATTTATGCCTGAGAGTTCATAAGTCTGTAAAAGATAACAACGTGGTGTCTATAATTCTGTCTGTTAGGAGGTATTTGGCGATACAGGGGTGGTACCTAAATTCTTGGAAAAAAATGATGTGTTACAGTCATCCCTAGGGAATCACACTTATTTAATACCAACAGTGAATTTGGCCCTTTTTATTTTTTTCATGGCTGGTTTTGAGCCAAAGCAAACATCCCAAAATATTTACTCATGGAACAAGTCCAGGTGAACTGCACAGTCTATCTGAGGGTTTTGCTTTGGTTTTGCTTTATGTTCTTGAGTATCAGTTACACCACCGGGTCACAGGACAGGCTTTGGCGATATTGTAGATAGTGTTAAACTCTCTGTCACCATCAGTGTGAACTACGGATTTGCAACACAGCCAAAGGTGTGTCTGCTTATTTTGTTTTTTAAACATTTCCCCATGTTTGTGCAAATTAAACAATCCTTTAATGTGAAATCATCGTTAAAGTTTTCTTAATGAAATTGTTACGTGACTACAAGTTCATTCCTGATACTGAACAAAAACAAAGTGTAAGATCCTTCTGTTGATGTATTTGTTGGCCTGGGGAACAATAGGTAAGGTCAGCCTTAGCTAAATCCTCTGCACAATTACCACGTTTGGTGTCACTAATTGGTATTTTAGCAGAGAGAACATAGAGAGCTTTTACACCACTCCAAATCTGGAAGCATTTTATAAGAAATAGTACCATGTCGGTATACTTACAACAGCTAGTATATCCTACTTATCATGGCTAACCAAGTCAAAACCAAGCTCCTGCACAATAATAACAGTGTAAGCCTTGCCAGTTTGTCTGTGGCTCTCATTCTAACAGTGCAATGGGGCATCAGTAAATGAGATTTAAGCAGTCAATAGCTTACAAATTTCTCCCATTCTTTTGCAACAATACCCTGGAAATCTTCAATTTATTTAAGACAATTCCACAGCTCCCTTACAGAGTAACTAGCAACACTGCCATAACAAAATTGTTAAATAACTCACCCCAAGAATTTCCAGTTCTCTTCTGCTGTTGTTATTTCCTGTTGGACTAAGACCTACAATAACTTACACGTGTGAGTAATCAGCATCTTGCATATATTTACTCTCTCTTGCAAGCGTTTGCAGTTTGAGGTTTCTAGAGTAACTGCAGCTCAGACAAGATTTTTGTTCTCTTTGCACGGAAGTGCTTAATTGTGGACCTGAGTCTGGGCCTTACAGTAGAAACAATATATATATATAAAGGAAACGCTGAGAAGAGTAATAAAGAACAATCTTCCTGTGAGTAAATAAAAATTACAAAAGGAAACAATAATCAATACATTTTACAGTTCAAGAGTTCAGCACACGCTGTTTCAGTACAGTACAATGGATAGGCGGCATCTGTGGATTATGAATTCCCACGTTTATGTGGAAACAGAAGTAAATAACTGAAACAAGAGTCATGTTGCAAGAATGTAAAACCAAGCTGGACTTAATGGTGTGCTATATTTAAAAGAGTGATGTGGTCCAAGAAGTGTTCACTTCATCTTTTCCTTCAAGCTTGGCTGCCTGCAACCTGCCAGGACCAGCTAATTCAAAAGAAACCATTTTTCTCTATTTCAATCACCAATAAAATACAATATGCATTGCACTTTGTTGCCCTGAATCTCAGAGCCTGACATTACCAAACAGCGATGTGTTATGGATGTAAATAAGCAGCGCTTCTCATTCGAGTTGGCGGAACCATTATTTGGATCAGATATAGGGGGTGGGCAGGGCAATGCCATGATGCCACATACCCTTGCAATAATTTTTTGAAGGGAAAAAATGGCTAAAAGCTTCTTGCCATCTTGTAAAACCTTTTAGCTTTATGACTCAGATGCAGAAACACCGTCAGAAACACCTCATCCTAGATCACCTATTCAAAATCAGATTTTGTGCATACTTCATCACCTCTCCTCCTTTCCTGACCTGTTTTTCCCTCATTCCCTGCATCTCCTGCTGTTGCAACCATGAAACAGAGACTGATCTCCAGCTTTCGTCCCTTCCATCTCTCCATCACTACAAGAGAAGTGATTTAACAGAGACATTGGTGATTCCACTAAGCAAGAAGGTTATTCCAGAGGTTTTGAAGTGGTGTAATTGGCTTCCAGTCTTGTCTGCCATGAAAACTCTTGGGCAGGCAATACACAATGGGTCTACTCATCCCCAGGAGAGAAACAAGGTTAGATGGACCTGATGTCACCTGAGAAGCAAGGGATGCAGGTGGTGGGTTGCCCTGATGCTTCATCATGGTGAGGAGCAAATGTTCAACAGCATTTTGGTCTGGAAAGGCTGGTCAGTAAGCCTGGATTTTGTATAACTAAAAATCTCATTAACACAGGGTTGCAGGCACCTTGCAAGAGAAAGAGGTGAAATCTTGGTTTGGTTAAAATGCTCCTGTTGTCAGGGACGGATACATTTTGCTCTAGCTGATGGTCTTGATCCAAACTGAGGAGTCTCATGCATAATGCAGATTTTGATTTGATGAGACACGTCCCATTTTCCAGGTTAGCATGTGTTTTATCCAATAAAGGCTACATCTTCTCACACATTAAGGGTCTAGTCTTGTACATCATGTCTATGTGATAATACAATCCAAGACATTATATACGAAAAAAATTCTGACATAGATGTACTTTCTAAAACCTATATTAAAAAAGCTATAATTTAGAAAAATAGTTCTTGCAATGTCACATTAAGAATGAACAATTTTGAATAAAAAAAACACAAAAAGGATAAATTTTGAGTGCTTGGCATTGTCAGACAAATACCATTCCTATAATCTTCATCAAAATCAATCTTATACAGATAGTAACAGTTGTGCCCTTGTTCTAATATAGAAGAGCCATTTTGTTAATTTCCCTGTATTTTGCGAGGTGCATGGAAAATACATTTTATGAGCAGGTGCTCTCTTACTTTATATAGGAAGTATTAAATTTGATACCACTTTCCTTTAATAAGACCAGATAATGGCACAAAATCTGAATCTATTATCACAAGGAAGAAAGTAACAAGGACAGAAAACGAAACAAATGTAATTTTTTCTTATTACAACATTCACATTTCAAACTTGTGGAGTGTCCGTGCTTTACTTTGTAATAACTACAGTGACTGCATAATACTGGGATAGATATTGTTTAAAAAAAGAAAAATCACTGATAGGCTATTCAGGGCTGTGTCTTTGTGTTCTTATGGTAGCCCATCTCTTTAAGTAGGTTGAGTTGAACAACTACCCAGCAGGTGGAAAAAATGTTCTGCTACTAGCATATTGCAATCTTTCATTAAATGGTTACCAAATAATCGTATGTAGTAGCGAGAAAGGAATGCATTTCTACCTGCTGGCAGATATCTTTACAAACTGCAAGGTAACAGTATTGTGCGGATATAGAATGATGCTTGCAACGAAAGTATGTGCATTTTCTCCAGCTCCTCCTCTCCCCCAGCAGCTGTAATATGCTATGAAAATCAGCCAGCAGAACAAACGCAAATGACATAGTAAACATGCAGGCAATGATTTTTTTTTCCACTGCATACAATATTAGCCATTAGCCTGCAAGCAATGATGTTACATTCATATTTAGGGTAATTTTCACACTAATATGGTGTATGCAAGCCAGATCTCTCACCAGAATGAAAGTGGTTTAATGGCTGAGTTTAGGCAAAGAATAGAAGTCTGATATTTATCAGCACATTTTGCTTTCAGGAGTGACATAAATTTATCTCATACCTTTTTTTTTTGGTGGGAAAATAACGAAGCCCCTTCATCTGCAGAAGTGAATGAAACTTACTTGAAATTAAAAATAAATAAATGTGGAGGATGTTTTGTGCATTACATTTACTGCTATATACCAACAGTTTCTTCTCTGCATGGGTGAGAGGTGCTATTTTGTAATGTCTTTAATTTTAAATTCCTAAGAAGAAATCAAGAAAAATGTTAATGCAAACAATAAAAGGTTTATTTTACTCCTGCAATGCATAAGATTTGTGCCGAAGAGTCTACAGTCCCGCTTGCATCTGAGTGCAGCCCTTGGTTGTGGCAAAAACGAAACTGAAGTAACCTTGATTCTTTTAACCGTCTATCCAAACATTCAAAAGTGGTGTCTCTCCATTCCTTTGAAAGAACCAAATCGATTAAGAAATGGAACCAACAAAGGAAACACAAGAAAAAATTCACGCTCATGTTGAGAACTTTGACATGAAGTTTTACCCATTAGGAAATATCGGCTGACTGAGTTATTACCTCTCAAAAAACCAGCATTCATAACGGAGATCCTGACAAAGCCTTAACTACGGCTGTGTGAGTGGCACAGCTATAATTAGCTCTGCCTTCAGAGGCTTTCCATTAATATTTTAAGGATTTTTAATTAAAATAATTGTATTAGTTTATGAAAAATACTCTCTCCCTCAAGTTGTTTCATAGAGAAAATATTCCAAACACATTTCTTTTTTTTTACTTTTTTCCCTCTCTCTCTCTTTGGCTTTCTGATTCTCACCTGCACAGCAGGTTTCATCTTTCATGTCTTTTCCTTAGCTAAATCCCCAGTTTCTCCCCAGACCACTGAATACTGAAGTTTTTCCCCTTTGATTTTGTGCCTTTTCATGTTTTGGAAGCTCTGTGGGGCAAACCCCATATTTATGTTCTCTGAATCATTCCACCCCTTGCTCAGAAACTCAGCCTGGTATCGAACATCTGGGTTTTGCACATCTGCAGCACATATCAGCTCTGCTCTGGGGTCTGCATGGGCAGCCTGGGTGTTTCTGGGCAGAGATATTACCTTGGTTTTGCTCATAAAGCTTGGAGAAACTCTATCCATGACAGCTCTTTCCTTCTCAGTTCACTCAGTGGAGGAATCGTCACCAGGTGAGGAGGTGACATCGGCAGGATTTCTTTGGGATACCTTCAGCCCTGGAAACCAATTCTCTCCTCTCCGTTTTTCCTTGTCAAGGTCTAAAGCTCATGTGCCCTGTCAGGAAAGTCAATCTACTCATAGCAACCGTGCAAAGATATTGTTTGTGTTTTAAATTTTAGTGGTTATTTCTTACCGACCACTCTCTGAATACCATTATATTTATCTTGACAGTTGCCATTTTTACTAATTCAAATATGACTGGAACTCAGACTATACCTTTAATATTTCACTTATAAACAAGACCATATTGATCATCCTTGGTGCAGGTGAAACAAGGAGAAGATTAGCTATGAGAAGTGCTATTTTGTTTTGGAAGAAAAGGTTCAGGTAGCCAGAGTCTTCAGATAACTCTGCATTCGACTTTCCAGTATATCACTAAAATGATGCTACAACAACATTACACTGCTGACATGTAGGTGGGCAAGTAAAATGGTCACAGGCATATAATAAATTGCACCAGTATATAATAAATCTGTTTCTCATATACCTACAACCAGTACAACTTCTCATACAGATAATACTTCAGTGTATGATAATTTATTGAGAGACTATGCTTCTGATACATAAAACTATTTGTACACAAGAAAAAGCCCAGCATGAATAATTTAACCGACTGCTACAAACTGATACAAAGCAGAGCCTGCCATCCAAAACAAATGAGACCCCATTCAGATGCTTCTATTGACTTATGCTTGAATTCATTTCATCTTTATTTTATTTCAACTCTACCTTTTTTTTTTTGGTAATCCTCTGTCCAGTGTATGAGGTGGGTAACTTTTGAGCAGGCTCATCATTTGAATAATCAGCCATTTAGTGACATGTCTAGTCCTATTTAATGACTGAATCTGTAAAAGTATGACCTCAAGCACTGGTTAACTTTAAAATAGCTGTGCCCACTGCATGACATAGCCAACAGGAAGCCATTAGAGCTCCAGCAATTACCATTTACATCCATCGACGAAGTCCCTATTTTATTTTAATCTGCTTAAGTACATTTTCTGCACGAGGTTAAAATATAAATCCCTTCTCCTGAACAAGACTGGTTTTCTGGCTGACTTGAGAGCACAATTTACAACTGATTTAATTTGTTCTTCACAAACATTCCTAATGACATTACCCTGGTGCATATACTGACTGCCTCCTCTTATTCCATTAACTCCCAAATCGGGTTTAAAGACCATATTGATGCTAGATGTTATTATGGGTGATTATCAAAACAACAGACAATGGGGCAAAGTGTTTACTAACTGGTTTATATATAATTTCTGTAATAACTACAACAGATGGTAATGCTACAAACAATAAATCAAGCTTTTCACTGCTGAAATAAATTGGCAGCCTGCAGTACAGAAATGCTGTATGTAACTATATACAGATGCTTCAGTCATCAACTGTATTGTTCATCTTATTAGAAAATGGGTCTGTTACTGCTATTACAGGAAATCTTTCCATTTGCAATTACAAATGTATATTTTCAATTAAAATTGTTTTTAACTGCCGAACTGGTTTAAGTATACTTTAACCTTTAATTACAAATAGTTATCACGTACTGCCAAACTGGTTTGAGGCATTTGTTTGTGCCCGTGGAAGTTCCTCTTCAAATTGGGTTTCCACTCCATAAATATATTTCTGCCCTTCAAGAATCCTCTGGCCAAAAGGCATTTGCAGTAACTTTAGGGAGTTAATTCAATAGTAGCTGCGTAAAGGGATGCTTTATTCGACAGTGCTTAAAACAGCATCAAACCTGCAATTAATTCCATTCACGTTTGTTTGTAGTAGTTTATCAAAACCTTTGTCTCCCTGCACTGCCTTCTTTCCAGCTCCTTTCTGGGGAGCTGCTTCCATGTCTTTGTACTCATGTCACCATCTTCTGGTGCTTCAGAGCTCCTGGGCAGCTGCTCCACCAGTGACTTTGGGATACAAGTTTTGATCCTCAAGTTGGGAGAGAACGATGGTGAACTTCAGGGACCTGTGCTAGTCTGGTACGAACCACAGGAGTGTTTGCTCATTCAGAAATTTTATTACAAATAATAGCTTTATTACAGTTCCAAAAATTACTAGGATTTTTGGTATTGTTCCTCATTTTACAACTCTTTTTTTTTTTTTTTCCATAAAGGTAGGACCATGAAAAGAAGATGGAAATAACGAACACGTAATATTTTCACAAGCGAGCTTGCAACTGCCAACTGACTGAGACCTATACCCTGCAGGTGCCTAATTTACACTGATTTTGGGTTTGAGTTTGACACCATCCACTGCCGAGAGGATGATTTAAATTGGTCTCAGCACCTACCTGCATATTTAGGCACTTCTTTATCTTTACAAACACAGCTGCTGTCCCATGTTTTTCAGTCTCAGAATTTTGGTCCAAATTCTGCTCCCTGATCTCCAGTGTCTCTTTGTGCAATGTTATCCAAACATCCCGTCTTTGCATATGCATTTGAAGCCCTCATACTCTACAAAATCCTTTAAGAAGCTGGGAAATGATAGAAATACAGAAATATGATGCATCTCAAAGAAACCCGAGTTCTTATGTCACAGAGAGAAGAAAATGGTTACAAAAATGCAAAGCCATGTATTTGCTGACCATTGTGTAAGAGACAGGATGCATAATACAGAATAAAATTTGTCAAAATATTCAAAACGGATTGTAATGAATAATTCATGAACAATCCCTGAATACAAACATTTTTTTCCCCATAATTTCAAGGAGTGAATTAATCCATGAAAGTCATGATTGCTTTATGAACAATTTAATAACAAGACGATAATTGACATTCGAATTAACTTTTCAGGAGTAGTGAGAATAATATATTAGCTCTTTTACATAATTTTTGGCCTACCTGTGATCTCACTAGTATTAGCTGAGCTTTAGTGTAGCTGTTGGCTTCAACAGATGTCTGCACAGAAGAGGTAAAAATGCCACTTTAGTGGTCGATCTCTGTAAGCATGGAAGAAGAGTTTTATTCCTAATTCTGATAGGGTGAGATGGATGTGAAATGAACCGCCCCAGATCTGATTTGGTTGCTGACAGACAATGAATCCACAAAATGAAAATGTCTGTAAAGGAATAGCTTTGATAACTTCAGCTTTTAAGGTTGGTTTAGCAGGAGGCCAAACCCATGTCCCGTGGATAGTGTCACTCTCAGATTGCCAGTTCTGGAGGTGACACCTGCTCTGTTGCTCACTGTGATGGTCACAAGAGATCAGACGGGGTGGCTTGTCTTCTCCATGAGGAGTAGCTGTTGGCTTAGGTCTAGACCTGAAGCTCATGTAAGCCTTGGGGGGCCACCAAAGCCAGCTTGGAACCTGGCGGTGGATTTTACAGGGCATCAACTGTGCATTCTCTACTTTTGTAGGGGACTAAGGGGCAGTTGGGGCCATGACATTGCCGATACCTACTGGTCCATGGCGGAGGGCAGCATGAATCTGGATGTGCCCTCTTGCTGCCCCTGCCACAAGCTCAGGAGACAGTTTTTTGTCCCAGTTCCATTTCTTGCCTTTTTACGAAGTTGCTTGGGCAGTGACCTATTTGTTGAAGATTCCTGATCTATGAAGAGGACTTTTTGTGTGACAGCAGTCTGCAGGATGACTCCCACTGGAGACCATCAAACATACAGTACAAACTTCTTCTATTGGTTATACATATGCGTGTACAATGCTGTATGCATGCAACTGATGCAAGTTATATCTGCTGTGTAAAATAAAGATGAAAAAATATATTTCCAACATTATAAAGATCTTTCATCAGAATCCTGCAAAGGTGCAGTCTGATTATTTGCTAATTGCCTTTCCGTATTTTTTCAGGGCCTCACAAAGCATTGGGGATACTAAAGAGCAAAGAGTGCTTTAAGGCCACAGTACAATGTGACAACAGTGATAGATATGCTAATTTCTTCATTCACTCCACTTCACTTCTTTTATTCTTTCCAATTAAAGCAAATGCTACTGAAACTGTAATTAAGCTAGTGCCGTAGCCCTGATTGCCTGCTGTTTTAATGAAACCCTATTGATTTTTCTTTTATTTCTAATGGCCACACATTGCGTTCAATGGTCAAACACATGGATGTTACAATGTGCGGCCAAACCTAATTTTTGTTCTCTAAAAGGGTGGCCTTATCAGAAAGAATATCAAAAGAGCTATTTGTGTGAGGTCTCTATAGTTTTTCCTCTGTCTGCCTGAAGAGACGCACTTTAAGCAAACATATTACCATTAAAAAGAAATGAGTTTCATTTTGTAGAGAATAAAAATTACTATTAGTCTCCTGTAGTTGCCATAAGTTGCACACAGATTTGGCATATTCACGATTCCAAGCATACTTTTAAGTTTTTTATTTTTTGGAAGACAATGTGTGGAACATTACATTATCTCCACAAGATATTACAAATCACACTAGCAATTTAAGACATAACAGGCTATGAGCACTTTCTGATTTGTTAATAATTTTATGGAAGAATTCATTTTCACTGGTAAAATTCACTGAATTATATTCTGGTTTGCCTGGAAGTAGTGAAAAAGATAAGGAAAAGAAAAACTCTCTTAAAATCCATAAAACACAGAGTACACCTACAAATTTATTACTCACCAATTGCATTGTTCAGCTAGAGAATTAGGTGTTTAACTGGGTATAGCTTTTTTTGTGGCTTCAGATTCATGCTCAGGAGCCAGTGTGTACAAATCAGTGCACTGGAGGAAGGCACTAAATCTCACCGCAAACGAATCCATCCAACCTCTTACAACACACCACAGCAGAAACTCACTGCGTGCACCGGGCACATCTACAGGAGGATCGAAGATTTTAATTCACAAAACATGAACATGTGTGACCCCATTCCAGTTTTGCTTGAGGAAAACAAATGGTAATAAGGAAACATGGTCTCCTACCATTCCTTATCTAAAAATGTTTCTTCTATGACTGCTGCGAAAGACGAACTGTACTCACATTCAGGATACACAAAGTCAGCAGTCAGCTTAGCAAATGCACAAAACACGCATGAGCTAAGGCTCCGATCCATCCTCTGTGTGCTCAAAGGCCAGGATATTTTTTCCTACATTTGTTCAACTTTGGTCAAACATTCACATTTTTTTCCTGGACCAAGGCCACAATTTGCTTGTTGTGCAGGCAAAGCTGCGCTCAGTCCTTACAATTCCTTAATCAACACCTTTAAATTACAACTTAAGTGTTAGAGTGTTGACAATCTGTAGGGGGAAGCATCTTCTCACAATAAGAAATAAGTTGCGATATAAACTATTTTACATGCAGAATGTGACTATACATGGTCTGAGCCAGTTAAATGAGTCCTTAGAGCATGGATCTATTTTGCTCTCATTCTCAATGAATTTTAGGACACATATTATATATGTACCCATCCAGTGTTCCAGGTCTTCATTCTGCACTCTGTTCTGCGTGAACACATCCTTGGGCTTGCCAAGAATCACTGTGAATGACTCTGTGGTGTTTTCTTGACACCAGAATCCACCACTGTAATATTCCTGATTGTTTCATTGGGAAAGTGACCATAAAATTCTGTCATAATATACATAAATGACACTATAAATACTGTATTAGCCTGGTATGTTTGAGAAAAGAAAATGCAGAAAGAATACGAATGGTTGAAAATAATCTCTATGGGGTCTAGTATCGTGAAATGGATTTGGGCACAGCCTTTCTCCTTGCTTGCTCAGTGCACAGCCCACCTGCATTCCCCTTAGTTTACAACAGCAGATCCCATTTTCAAGGTGCATATCAATACAGGGTACCCATGACACTGATCTAACCACACAGTCATCGTAGCCCCGTGCATAGAATCTCCACGACACACAACAAAACCAGCAGAAGGGGTTGGAGGAGTATGAGAAAAGGTTTTGACACCACAGGTGGAGGTCAGGTAGACCCAACTTGGTGTAAATGCAATGTAAATGTCAAAGTTTCCAGTTTACACCATGTCACACCATTTGCACCCAGGGCGGCCACAGAGTCAAAAGGATTTGTCCTCACTGGCCTGTCCTGGCTTGCCAGTTGTTCAGCTCTGCATATTGCATGAGAAATCTCTCCTCAGCACTAAGCTCACTTTCGAGAATTAGAAAAAATATGTACACTTAAAAAGTGATTTTAAATTCTTATTGATAGAGTTACATTCTGAATTTTAGCCACATCTTGCAGAAAGCTCAGCTTTTTTGCCATAGCCACTGTGCTAGCACAATTTCAGGTGAGTAAACAGAAGATGTGAAACAGGAAAATATATTACCTTTTTTACCACATTGACCAAGAAGTCTTGCCTGCCTTATTTCCCAGCTACAGTTCTGAATCACCTTGTGTTTGTGACCGCTGAATGCTAAATACACTTTTATTTTACCTGTAGGCGCTAAATTTTTCAAAAGCCTAGCATTACTATTAGCCTGCCAGCAAACCAGGAACATCAGCTCTTTTTAATTAGGTTTTCTAACCGCGATGTTCATTCAACAGGGGATAAATTCCCTTTAGTGGAAGTTGTGGATTACACGTGGACTTGTTAGCTCCGGAGAAGTGAAAATAATAAATAAAATCTGTCAGGGAAAAGGTAACAGTAGGAATAGTAGAAAATAAGATACCATCATGTCGCTACTCAGCCCTGTCAACTGTTACGCTAATCAGGACAGAATTAAAAACACATTTTCTACCAAGATGTTTCACAGCCAAACCGGTTAAATACAGATTTTAACAAAATTGAAAGCATATTATACAGAGATTTGTGGTTTCCAGCTCAGTGAGTGAGTGCTGAAAGTGTGATGAAATAACAAAATTGCAGCCTAATAATCTATAGAATAATATTGTCAACTAATGGATTATAATAAAATAAAAGCTATTATTAGGGTAAAACATTATAACAAAAAAAAATCCAACTTTTATTTGTAGCACCTCCCCCTTAATGGTTTCAAGCATTTTGAAAGGTAATTTAAACAAGTACATTGTGTCCTTATTGAAACTGTTTCATCTCGCTAGCTGCTGAAAATGGCTTTAACCATCTCTCTGAACAAAAGCTCGCTAATAAGACAACAAAAAGCCTACAAAAGCACTGGCTCAGCATCACTGCAGAAAGGCAACTAAAGGCAGCCTGCAAATGGTCTGTTTCTTTTTTCTTGCATGTAATTAGATGAATTAAAAGGACAAAGTAGTTAATGTTACTGTTGTCCAAGGCCCCCGGTTCTTTTCATATCGTCCGCTCTAGACAAGAGCCTGTGGCTCTCGCTCCAGCAATGCGGTGAAGAATGTTGGCAATAAGTAAAATTAACAAGCTTAATCTGTGAAGAATCTGGTCTGAGTCATAGATGAAATGTATCTCTAGCAACGAAAGGCTAGTAATTCCTGGTCTCCTTTTATATGCCTAATAAAACTTACAATAAATTAACTGCATTTTAGTTTGCAGCGCTGGCTCTATTAATCAGGGCCGAGACGTGTAGTCAAGTTACAATAGAAAGAACTCAACTGGGTGCATTTCAGTTATGCAATTAGGGCCCATTGGCCCGGCTCTAATTAGGCCAGGGATGTTGATATTTCAAGTACTGTTTTATCATTAGGTTTCATTTCCTTGGAACATGCTCAATGGCCAAGTAGTGAGAAGGGTGGAGGATATTATAAGCACAGGTCATCAGAAAGTCATTAAAGGGAGTTAGGAAGGGAAGGGCTGACATTAATACCTCGTCCTGTGAAATGTTGAGCTGTCTCTGGGAGACTCTGAGCCCCTCCATCTCGGAGAGGAATTGGTGGCACCTGAGAAGGATCAGGCTCTGGGTAAAGGACATCCCTTAGAGATGATATTGTTTAATTATTAGCTGCTAGATTGGCGTGTCCCGACAGCAGGAAATGCAGAGATGGGTGACCCTAACACAGAAGTGTTGATTTCTCACCCGCCTGCAAGCGGCTGGGGTCAAAACCAAAAAGAAACACCCATTTCTGCCCAGTAACAGAGAGATGATGCTGGATCTTGAGTCAGATTCAGTTTTGGTGATGTTGCTCGGTCATCCCCATTCTGCTTTCTCTGGGCACAAGACTTGCTCTCAGTTGTTGGGTGCACCACACAGACTGAGGATGATGTCCTGGAGGTGCCTCACCTTCCACCAACACCCACAGATCATGAACACGAAATTTTCTCCCATTAGCCCAGATGTGGTTGTGGTCACTGCATGGACAAATCCAAACAGTGAAGGTCAGATAAAATCGGAGGGAGCAAAAAAAAGAAGAGCCCTCATTTGGGCTTTTCTTGCCAAACCTTAGCTTAAATCTGAAACTCCAAACAATACTTTGCCTGTTTGTAAAATATGACTTTGTTTCATTATGAAAAAAGAAATTACATAATTAAATTCATTATATCCAATTACTATATGATTCATCTGGCGGCTTAATGAAGCTTCGCATTATACTAACAAGATAAAGCAAAAGAATAACATTTTATGAGACTGCAGGCATTCTGTGTACAGCAGACTAGCTAGTTTATGAGCTATATACAGTGCATTTCCTAATAGTACATATTGTATTAACTCTAGTAGGGAAGTTACTGCTTGGTCCTGTGATATCTCACCCACCTCATTCTGAAAATTCACTGAAACAAAAAGTTCAACTTTATTTTCCTTTCTCTCTGGTCTAGGGCCTCTGCTCTGAATGTTGTCAAATTTCATCCAAAAGGGCTGTACGATGCAAGGAGCTTAACAGGATTATAACACACAAAAATCTGGGCAACTCTACGGCTGTCAGAAGGCAACACGTTTGGGATGTAAAAGAGCTGGTTTGGTTGTGAACCAGTGACCCAGAGGTGAATTACCTCAGTGTCTCCGTTGATAGGTATATAAATATTTTAAATACGATTTTGCAGAAGTGTAAAACTGCCTTTTCTTTCAAAGTACATTAGCAGCCTAAAGAAGTCTATCAACTCTGTCCTCCCAATAATTTATGATCTAATAAAAGGCTTCTGTCTTTGGAAAAACTGACAAAACCCCGTAGTTTTATCTTTTGGGAATGAGATCCGTCAATATAGCGAAGCCTTGTCTTTCAAATGTGTCTGTAAAACTGTTTGAAATGTTCACGATTTTGAAATTAGTTGCTAATACAGGAAAGGGACAAATTAAAGACATTCAGCCTCCTTTTTCTTCCATGTATGAGTGCCCTTCAGCTTTTTTCATTACCATTTAGTATTTCTGGACAACTATTGATATTCAATGGGAATGTAAATGGGCTTGAAAATCATAAATAGTGAAAAATGGGTTTTGGAGACATCAGAAAAGTTTGAGGGAAAATGGCATTTGCCTATGTGGGAGAACAGCAGGGATGATTTCGGTTTGTTACTGGAGGATAAGTTTGACGTCTCTCAAATGGGGAGCTTTGGTTAGTTATTTCGTGAAGTTTCTGATTTCAGTTTTCTCAATTGAGCATACCTTGAAGCCTCAGAAGAAAAGGGAGTAACGAGTTCCAGCATAATTAAGAGCCCCAGCTTTAGTACTACTGGCAATTTACTTCAGCGAGCAGTTTGTGCTTGCTAGTTGCTTTCCGAAGGAGACACGCTGAAAGCCATCAATGAGGGATTAAAAAATGTCTCCTCTAAATCAAAATCTATCACCCCATGACATAAAAACTGAAATATTTCCTGTGGCGATGCCTTCATCATCTCCTAATTTCTTTAATTAATGTAAGAAAAACCATATCTGCCTCTGGGCAAGTTTCAGTTGTGGTCATTTGTCTTACCTTCTGTAAGCAGGAATTGCCTAGAAGTGTCGGCACACATGGTGGAAAGGACTGCCAGTGCAAAAGGAAGGATTGAAATAAAGCACAGTGACAGGCGGCTGGCAGAGCATCCTCTGCTGTACGTCTTCTGTTCTAATCAGGAGATTTCTGAATGACCCAGAAGTTCTGATGGTGAATAAACCTGTGCTTGTTACTCTTCTATCTGAACTAGGATCAAAGGATGCTTCTGCCAAATTGAGAGACAAGCTTCTAGAGAGACCCTGTTACTCCAGCCAACACCAAAGCTTTTCCCCATGCTGGGTGATGAAGCCAAACTCATCTCCAAGGGGTCCATGCAGCACATCTTTCAGCACATCATGCAGGTGAAATATGGCAGGAACAGCTTATAAAATCATAGAATTATTTTGGTTGGTTGGAAGAGACCCTTAAGATCACTGAGTCCAACCATAACCTAAATCTAGCACTAAAACATGTTCCTTAGAGCCTCATCTAAGCATCTCTTAAACTCCTCCAGGGATGGTGACTCCACCACTGCCCTGGGCAGCCTGTTTCAGTGTTTTACAACCCTTTCTGTGAAGAAATTTTTCCTAATATCCAATCTGATCCATCGCTGGTGTAACTTGAGGCCATTTCCTCTCGTCTTATCACTTGTTACTTGGGAGAAGAGACCAACACCCTCCACGCTCCAAGCTCCTTTCAGGCAGCTGTAGACAGTGATAAAGCCTCCCCTCAACCTCCTTTTCTCCAGGTTAAACAGCCCAGTTCCCTCAGCTTGGCACAAAGTGTCCCAGAGCCATCCTCTGCTACCTGTTAGAGACATTCATGTCCTCTGCCCTCCTCGGCTATGCCCATCACTGGGTGAAGATTGGTTTGCTGAGGTCCCAGATCTACCCAGAGATGCTAGAGGGATCAACCAGAGGACTCAAGCACACGGCTGGTGCTCTATCATCATAATTCTTTTCCCAGGCATGTCAGAGCAGTTTGCCTGGCAGTGGGTTATTACAACATTCCTGCAAATCTGCTTTTTCCTCCCCGAAAAGCTCCTGGAAGCAGGGAGGCTGCTGCTCCCTTTGTCTGATTTTTTGCCACAGCAAAGAGAGCAGCGGATGGTTCGAACACACATGTGCAATGCCTATCAGCGCTAGATCTGGAGACACACACAGCTGATGGACAGAACACAGTCTGGCGGATCTATAGCCATTATAAACATATTATGCATCTCCATTCAAAGTAAGATAACAATATAAATTGTGCAGCTCTTTAACCAGTTGCCATGAGTGACAACCACAAATAGCTGCTGGGATATCTTGAGAGACTTGCCTCCGCCTCTTTACAAGAAGCAATCAAAGGTGCTTCTTATTTCTGGGGCAGAAAAGTGAATCAAGGGAGCTATCAGATAACCAAGGTTCTTCCTCGCCTCCCATAGCAGCTGCTGCTTACAACCGCGTCATCGTGTAATTGTAAAATGAGTATGGTAAACATGATGCATAATTAAGTAACGAAGTGCAGAGAACCTTTAGAAAATGCACTAAAGGCATCAATAGAGAACAGGATGAGATTTCTGCCAGCAGTGAATATCTTTATTAAAAGGTTGTAGTTTCTGGAAATTATTGTTTAACCACATTATCAACGTGAATGAAATCAGGCTTGGGGGGGAACTTCTAATTCATGCAATATATCAGGTGTTATTTAACTGTTGTTTATACTGTGTAGAAAAAGCAGCACCATCACATTGTTTATCAGTAGTAAAAACACTGATTTCTTGGGGACTAATCTCTGGTTGTCATGATGAAAAATATGAATAATTTAATGCAAAGCTATTTCGAAATATGTCTTCTGTATTTACACATTTTTTCTGGGTGCCTTATTTTAAATATTTTGTTGCAGAGAATGGGTCTGAAACCAACAATAAATACTAGAGTGGGTTTAGTGGGTACATCATTAGCTACAATCGTGCATTAAATCAAGTGTTTGAAAAGACCAGTAACAACACTATCAAGTAGAAGTAGCTTGAGATCAGCATAGGTGGTAAAGAAACTGGACACAACAGGCAGAGAGCTTGAAATGAAAAACACTGAAAGCACATAAGGTGCTTTAAATCCCTCTGCAGAAGCTGTCAATGCCTCCCTCTCCAAAATATTCTCATTTTGGCTGGAAAACCCTCAGTATGAGCTCCTTGGTTTGCCAAAATCACCCAAGTGTTGGTGTCGTTGTGCAGATGAACACCTGTGGTCAAATTGGTGAAAGAAAAATCCAAATTTCCAGGTACAGGCATGCACCTGAGCTTACAGTTCTGGCACCGGACAACACTGGTAGAGTACTGGTCTGCTCTCTCTTTTCATCTTTTTCGGATGACGTGTACGAGATTGTTGCTGACAGAAGGACACACTGCAGCAAGTCACCTTTGCTAATCGAAGACTTCATTTTTCTGGCTTCCCTTCATAATAACACCCTCAGCTGAAGTATCCCTGCTGAAAAAAGCAGAGAGATTTATTCTTGGTTGCTTTAGCTGCTTCGTTATGTGGAATTGCTGTGGAAAGGCTGACTGACTCAAGAAGATGAAGCTGGGAGATAAAAAGAGTAAGAAAAGGGATGTGTACAAAATGCAGAAACATGTATTGCAAATCAACAAAACGTCCCTATTTTTCACTAATCAATCCATTAAAAATGGGATTTTTCTGTGATAAGAATAGTAACCGTTTGACACTGGTATAACTTCAATGACCAGTAATTACCCTTGGAGAGTTTACTAATCAAGAATGATGCAAGATGGTGATGCTCATTTTGCAGAAACTGGCAAGATCAGTGTGTTCCAAAGCACGTTATCTGACTCTTGCTTTACATTTTCTGGGATCATCTTGACATTCATCTCGATTCTCAGGAAAAGGGAGATCTCCAGGAAAATATCATAAAAGGGCCATCAGGTAGAAACAACTTAGGAGAGAATAGAAATCTACCCTCTCCATTGTAGGATGCTTGGTCAATTCAGATTCACAAAAGATGACTCATATCAGCATCAGCCTATGTTATTCTTCCATGGAAATATTTTAAATTTCTTTGATCTGTGTAGCACAGCATTCTTTTTGTTAAGAATAATAAAAGCATTTTGTCACAAGGATGGGTTTATCTAAGAATCTCAATCAGCCTCAATCTCAAATCTCTCCAAAGTTTGCCAGGTCCCATGGTTTACCGGTCTGTACTTCTGGCTTCTCACTGTAATTTTGAAATGTTTGCCAAGATGATATTTAATCGGGGTGTTTGTCTTTTAAAGGCAGAGTTAATAGGTGCTCTGCAAGGATCCTTTGCACATGTTTTGTCCTGTTGATGCTTGTTCCATAACAAGCTTCAGCTCATTCCCTAAACCTGGCCTTCTTGGATATCAAAAGTGACAGCAAATGGTAAAAGGTTTGCTTGTGCCTTTCTGCAAGTGAAGTATCTGAAACCGTAAAATAAATACATGGGGACTCAGATCCCCAACAATTACAGGTGGCCTAAAGAGCTACATTAGAGCCTCTAATTAGGCAGTTTTCTGTCCCAAACAATTCTTCACCATCTTTATTAGAAGTTCAAATCTCTAAATAGCTGCCTTCTGTCCTTCATGCAATGATGTAAAAAAGGCTTTGCTGTTTGCTGGTAGCAAGTGCCTTAAAGAAAAGCAGCAAAAGGAGTTTCATTTCTTCATATATGGCTGCTCTCGAATATGATACATAAGCTGCAGTGAGACTAAAACACAGTTATGGGGGAAGAAAATTACTGCAACATTAGAAGATGTCCCGGAGGGGATTCTCACACCAAAGCAGATTTATTCCTCCTATAGTGACTGCCACCACAGCACCATTTTTACAGCTACATGCTAGTTTCCCAGTTGAACTCCATATACTCTGCAATTATATGAAGTAACTGAGCAAAAATTAGACTGGCTGTCTTTATTTAAGGAAGGAAGAAGAAAACCAGGGAAAGAGTGTGGCTCACATGGCAAAGCCCAGGCAGCAGCTCAGGGGGATTTGCAAGGACAGTGATAGTGGTTTCCCGTGGCTTCGTCCTTCACTGCCTGGAAGGTTTCTGAGCAGAAAACCACCAATTTTGGTAAATCCAATAGTACATTTTGAAACTCGGCAAGAAAAAAACCCCTAGTATTCATCAAGGAAGCTTTCCTTGTTTGAGGTGGAAAAATGAAAGTTACTTCAAATGGGAAGGTTGTATGGCTTAAAAAGAAAATCATTAGCAAATCTCTGTTAGAAGACTCGAACCCAGTTTGGAAAGCAGCCCCAAAGCCTGCCTACGAGTGCTGTGCACAGTGGCAGTGGATACCACTAACCAAGGTCCATATGCTGCAGTCAGTTAAGAACATGCCCAACTGCAATGACTTCTACTGGGAAGGGCTTTTCAAAGACACCCATTGCAATCAGGCAGAAGTTAGTCAGAAATCTCTACCTGGAAAGCGAACCAGTATCTTTGACATTGAGAGCAGCTTTGTCTTATGCGTGAACCTTGAGTTTCTTGTTCAGGATATAATCCAAAAAAATAGGGGTACTCTCCAATGCACTTGGTCAACATGCAACTGGGGCCTTGGAGTAGCAATGGGAAGCGGCAGCACAAGGGAAAACAAGTTTCTGCCAAGCAGCACAGCTCAGCTCTTCCTGCCAGAGCAATTAACCACCTCAGAGCAGGTATTTTGGTGCATTATCAGGGGTAAACAAATTACCAGAAAATTGTTGGCGCTGAGCTCCCAATGAAATCAACCCACAGCCTGTTGTATCACATGAGGACTTATCTCTTGGGGACCCTTCTGAGGTATACCCAGTATGTTGGAAAATCAGATTTGTATCCCATGTGATATTATCAGTGAAAATTTACCTTTGATATCAGCAAATGAACTATTATCTGTCTGCTAAAAGTCAACAGTTCAAAAGGTGTTTTTTTTTCCCCACACTTCTTGAAACTTCTCATGCATTTTCACTTATTATCTTTCATCATTTTGAAATTGAAATGATTGTGCTTTGAGGAAGCATTCACCTCAACATAAGCAACAATCTTTATGATTTTCAGTGTCCTGAAATATAGGCATGAATAATTCAGGTCATTATAAATATTATTGCTGACAACATCACATAGATAGAGAACACGTATTTACCAGTGCAAAAATTTTAGGGTAGGGACCAACCGATTTTTGTAGAAAGAATATTTTCCATTTAAAAGAACCTTCCATTTACTTTACAGTCCATTGTATTTTACTACACCTAATTTATATTTAGAAAATAAAACTATTTTTTTAATACGAAATAAACCAATGTAAAAAGCATAACAAACTAAAATATTGTTTCTGCAAATGTAATTATTCTATGCAAAATAAAAAAGCAAAACATCATCTTTCAGTCTACAAAATTATGTGGATATTTATTTAGTTGCCAAAGAAAATTCTCTTGAGGGAAGGAGTAAACGAAAAAAAGAGCTGTCTAGCATGTGAATGACATCTGTCATGTTTGCCTTACAAAAAAATGTTGAAGTAAGGCTGTTTGTAAGTAATATCCCAAAATGTATTCTAACAGTAATTTTTATAGCGGCTACATACACAGGATTATGTGTTGAAGCAGTTCAAATGCAGGACTTCTGGTTCTGCTGGCTCTGTGTCGGAGCTGGGAGCCCACTGGGGCATCTTCCTCTGGGTCCACAGCAAGACAGTCCCCAAGAAATAAGTCCTCATGTGACTTATGGCTGCCATTACGCCACCCTGTCGACCTAATGTCTTAAACATGATGGACTCTTATCTGGAAGATAATTATCACGATCATCGGAAATATGCTTTAACTTTAGAAAATATAAATCACTTTAATTTGACAGCTGCAAAGGAAAAAAAGCGTAATGAAGGTCAGTAGCAAAAATCGTAAAAGCTTGATCTGAATTTTAAACCCAAGAATTTTAAACAATCAGTGATCAAATATGGTAGAAAAACATGAAAGCAAACACTTTTTTCCTTGTAGCGTGTATGTTAAAGACTCAGATCCTATCTGAGCAAGACAAAAATCAGATAGAGTCAGGTTTCCAACTCTAATTGCTTACTGTGGATTTCAGCTCAAGCTTTTAAATCCAACAATGTTGTGACTTAAAGGGAAAAATCCATGTGGAGCTGTGAAGTCTGTGTTTGAGTCCAGCCTGCCAACAGCACCAGGAATTCTTCACTTGTTACCACTGACTGAGGCAAAATACTTATTTTAAAGCTCTCTGGTCCTTCTGTCTACGATTTTAGCTATCAGTTGATGGCATTTTGAGGTTTATGTATTCTTTTATTCACAGTGATGGATTTTTGCCAGAGACTAGCAGCGGTAGCAATAGAAACACAGATGGTAAAGAAACTGGTTTGTGATTAGATATTTTCATGTTCCTTAAACCAGCCTGTGTCTTATCAAAGGACAAATGAGAACAGGACACTGGGAAGTCACTAGCAGATGGGAACACAGGACAATAGTCACTTGGTGAAGGATTTCTAGAGATAGATCTGTTCTAGATGGAAAATGCAACTTCATTAACCCCAGATTTCCTTAAGCTCAGATGTATGTTAAAAAGCTGTTCCTCTTGGGGAAGGACAGCACCAACCCACTCAAGAGATGAAGGGACATGAAGAGATGCTGTGGTATCAGCGGCTCTTATTCGTGTCATAAACACTCACAGAAACAGTAAAGGTCTTCTGAGAAGATTTATCTTATACATAGAAACCTGAGGATCAACATTGCTTAAGCTACAAAAATGAAAGGAAAATAAAATCAGCCTCCTCACAACGCGTGGGATCACCTCATGTGTCATAGGCCAACAGAGAAGACCAAGGCTCTTCAACCTTGGAAAATGAGGTAAGCTGGGGATAACCCATCTGGGGCTGGAGCTCCTTGTTCCCAAAGAGGCCCCATGTCTCATCGCTGGTGTCCCAAAGGCTGTGTGGGTCTGAAGCTCCCCACCTGTGATTTGCTTTTCTCCGTACGTGAGCATCACAGGTAGGAGGTTCCCAGCAGGAAAAGACACCTCATCACCAGTGCAGACATAACCCTCACACAGACACACACAGACCCTTCCCAAAGCTGACAATATTAAACTTGACTGGGCAGACAACCACCTCCTTTATCAGTCTTACTGAGTGCCAGGAAAAATTCGCCGAGATCCCTGTTTGGACGTGTAATTGCTATTTGCCAACTCCTGGCTCATTCTATCTGCAAACTGTGGA
Source organism: Patagioenas fasciata (assembly GCF_037038585.1). Classification (NCBI taxonomy): domain Eukaryota; kingdom Metazoa; phylum Chordata; class Aves; order Columbiformes; family Columbidae; genus Patagioenas; species Patagioenas fasciata. The sequence continues at coordinate 38,794,243 of NC_092527.1, forward strand.
TTTCCTCTCTCTTTTGCCAGCCACTGGTTCAAATGACAAGGTTGATCAGAGCAGTAAACAGATGAGATATTATTTACTTGTTCCTGTGCCAGCAGCACATAATTCAGGCTGGACAGACTGCAGCAATTATGATGCATTTTCATTCACTCAAATGAATCAATCACTTCCTTCACTTGTGTGGGATCAAGAAGTAACAAAACAAAAACAAAAATTAAAAAAAAAATCAAATCCAAATACTTGTTTGTTGGACAATAAACAGAGGGACAGTTTGTTTTTTAAGACCAACATTTACATGAAATTATCTTCTTCTATAATTAACAGCCCCTGGTTAATAACCAGTCTGCAAATAGCTGTGTATCTATTGAAATGTACAGATGAATCATTATCACTTAGCACTTATAGGATAATAACAGGATCTAAAAACTATCAAAAAAGGGAATACTTGCAAATCTACCCCAAAGTGGCACCTCCAGAATAAAATAAATGTGCAAAATGGAAAGATGATAGAAAAAGTTTTAAACATGCAAAACACTGGTCTCTGCAGTCTGGTTCAGGCTTGAAATGAGTCGCTGGTGTAAGGTGGTGTATGCACACCCAGTAACAAACTGCTTGTGCTTACAAAGGGAGGAGAAAAACATAAGAAAGCCAAAAAGCGGAAGAAAAGGGACATGATTTTGTCTGGCTATAGGCATCCAAAAGTCTGCATGCACGACTCACACAGTTACATGCCGTGTTCTGTTCAAAGCCACCTGGGATCACCCCTAAGACCCAAGCGAAGCTTGGAGGTTTTCTAGCCTTAGCATGTGTAGCTTGCCCAGCTTCATACAAGAAATCTGTGAACAAAATCCATTTCTCCTGCATCCCATGTTCTTGCTGTCAACATAAGATTCCCCCTGCCTTCTCTGAGAGGAAAGAAATGAGCCAAAAAAATGATATGGCTAATTTCAGAAATAACTCTAATTTAGACTTAAAGCCTCTGAAGCCATAATGGGGCTGTATTATGAATATGATTGTCTGAAGTTAACGCTCTCTTTTTATTCATTTGTCTAGCAATTTATTTGTAAAAAGTAAGCAAACTGAAATGAGCAGGCAATCAGCTGCCCTGACTTAGTATTTTACCCAAGGGTATTCTCCAGGAACGGAGGCAGACTATTTCAGCCATACAATGTAATATTTATACCTCCATCATGAGAAGAACTCATGACCTTACTCCTAGTTGTAATGAAAAGGTATATATTAAAAAAATAACCCTCTCTTTATAATGAAAGACGTTGCAATACCCCAAACTCTAATACAAGTGGACAGAGATATTTTGAAATATTGTAGGACTTATTCCATTGGAGAAATTATCACCAGCTGGTCTGTATGTACAAACGAGCACCTGTACAAAGCAGCATCTGGGAGAGTTTGCTTACATTTGGAAAGCTGTGAATTCAACTTATATGCAACTGTACTCAGACGTATCAGCCTGACCTTTTTTTACACAGATCTTTGCTTTATGTATAAAGCTAATTTGTGAGCAGACAAAAGTAGCCATTGCTGAGAAGCAGCTCTTGCACATGGTGACTAATCTGGAATAGCCAGACAAATGGAGCAGTTCATGGGCAGTCTAAAAGATGAATTAGAAAGTCAGATACGGCATTTTCGCTACGAACAGCCAGGGCTTTTTTAGTTGATCAGGGTAAGAAGAAATCACCGAAGACTTTTCATTCATTGAAATAGATATTATGCAGGTGATACCTTGTAAAAATACTCTGCAGAAGATACCCTCACGTCTGCACTGGTAACATCACTTACTCCTCTTGCAACAGGCAGCATTTTGCTCTCATCTACCCCATGATAGTTTGGTGTGGTTTTGCCTGACGGACGTGGTAATAGCTAGAAACAGAATTTGACCCGATATGGATACACCTGTAAAAGGGTCTGGTGAGCATTGACTGTGAGCCAGAGGAGTGCGAAAGTCTGTACTGGAATGAAAGCAGAGTACTTTCGGAATAGTAATAGTAATAATAATAATAATAACAATAACAACAGTAATAATAATAATAATAATACTACTAATATGAGCGCTAGGCACAAAAGAGGAGAGGATTTTGGTAACATGCCAAGATCATGCTGTGTTCCTTCCTCCATCCCTGTGCACAGCTCAGAGCCCGGTCCAGGCTCACCAACACCTCTTTTAGGATAATTCCGGGGTAGAAGTAAAAGACGCACAATAAGATGAAAGACAGTCTGCACCAGTGTTTCTCCTTGCTGGAGTCACCACCACTGAAAAGAGAATATTGTTCCTGTAACAAAGGTGGATATTGTGAACCCAAGCAGATGATGATGAACATTGGCAACAGGCTTCCTGTATCGGTGAGCAGGGAGGCTAAATTATACCGGGGAAAAATTAGGATTAAAATAACTATATGATTAATTTTTCTATTTTACTTGGAATAAATAAACCTTCCCTGCTGTAACCACTGTTCTATCTGGGCTGGTATGCTGGTATCTGCTAAAAGGCTAACATATTTAGTTTTATTGTTTTGTCAAAATATTAAGAATATCAATATATCTCCATAATTCAGTGTTATACAAAGAAGCATTTTTGTGCCATATATAGCAAAGATTGTATTATACTTTTGAGATCATAGGTAATGATGACAAAGTGATCTGTGTTCAATTTCAGCATTAATGTCTGGTTTGAACAAAGCCTGAAATATGGTCTGGGAGCTAAGAGGCTTTAATATTAAGATCTTTAACTGTAATTTATGTGACAGAAGATAGGGTTTAGCATAATAAAATGTAATGGGCTCCTAGAATGAAGAGGACTATGAGACAATTGAAAACAAGGTAAAAATGGTAAATTATAAATAACAGTAAATTTACCTTTATGTTGTTACTTCATTTATTTTTGATTTGTTAGACAGGCTCTGTAATTTCTCATTTTGCTACATTCGGAACGAGGTGTTTCTGCACCTCAGGAATAAAGGGTCGAAGGCACAGCAATACTGTTGGGCCACTTTTGTGAAAGCTGCACTAGGGTTTCAAATAGAAACCCTCTTTTTCTCCAGAGATTGTAATTTACCTGTAAAAATTCAGCCTGAGTTGAATTGCAACACAAAAACATGTGGAAAGCAAAACTATTTGCTTGTGTTAGCTCCAAAATCAGTTTGGCTTTTTTTTTTTGGATGTTGCTGAAGTGTAAAAAATGAAGAACATCTGTAACATCTTTTCAATATTTCTTGAAAATTGGTGTGTTGAAAGTAAAATAACTTTAATAATATGCTGGTCTTCTTGCAAGACGTATTTTGCAAAGTATTTTTAGATGGTGACAACTGACTGAAACCTCTCGCCATTACAACCGAGAATCTGCACAGGTCCTGCACACCAAAATGAATGGTGGCCCATAAGAATTTACCTGAAAGTCTGTTGAAATGGATAGAAACCTCTCTGCTTCTTTAAAGGTCTCTGGACCAGCTGTTGTGAGCCCTGCAGTGGCATGTCTGGAAGAAATCAAGCACATCAGGAAAAAAAATCTGATATATTTTACTTCTTTTGTGGTTTTCTAGCTCTGGGACTTCTAGTAGCTCAGCATCCTTTAGCGTTTTTTGGGGGGTAGCTAAAAGGCCAGCCTGTTCTTACAGTCTGCTTTGCGTACGACCAGCTCCAGCCTCCATGTGTTTCTTTATTTTATAGCAGTTCATTAAAGGTCTATTTTTGAAGGTTCTGGAAATCCAAACTGTTTTCCCCCCTCCAGATTTCTGTCTAGTTCTTGTTCTTCTTGAGGTTCAGCTCTTGATCCAGGTCTACAGGTTTGGGGCTGCTGTCCCAAAGCAAAGTGTGCAGAGATTTGCTACATCTCTTTGCAAGGGCTCTCATTTATTTTTTTTCTCAATATTAATTGAATTAATTTTATGTTACTCGTACATATGTAGAGTACTCACGCTTCCTATGGTCAAAGACAGAGACTCCTTTTAGTGGTGGAAAATTCTTAATTTATTAGAATTTTGCCTCGTTTGGTCCTAGTCTGATCCAAAAGTGGTGATAGAGAGGAATAAGATTTGCATGTGTGCAGGAACAAGGTATTTATTAAAGGCTGTTGATTTTTTCAATGGTTACATCCTATAAAAGCTCCCAAGGAAAAAGCAAATCTTATAGTAAACAGAGCTTTCTTTCTTCATAGCAACAGAATGCTGCAGCAGAAGAACCACCAGAACTATCTGACATAAAATAGGAAGGCAAAGCAGATTCTTGTGTTGGGGAATTAAAGGCAGCAATGATAAAATAACAGTCAAGGTCCCGGGTAAGGATCCTGCTCCTCCAGGTCGTGGACAAGTACAGAACAGAAGTGATGGTTCCTACACCACATCCCTCTCCATAGACTGACTTTGGTCATTCTCATGTATGTGAAAAAGGCAAAGCCCAGTGACTCTTGAGAGTAGTTCCCCCCCTGCCTTCTATGTCAGAAATTATTATATATATGGCTGGTGTAGGTCAATGATCTAATAATATGCTTTACTATATAACTGACTTGATTTGTAGACCATTGAAAATCCTCCTATCATTTTCTATAGAAACTAGATTGGAGTCCCACCAAAACAGAAATCAGGTTTGAGATTAGAAAAGGTTAAGAAGAAAGTTTATGGCATTTCAAAAAGTAACCCTGATGAAATATGAATTAAAATAAATACAAGGTTTTACTAATAATTAATAAAACATGCTGCGAATACCATAAAAATGACTGATACATAATAAATGAATCATGCAAATGTATTCATTAGCTAAAATTATCATACATAATAATTAATTTTTCTGAAAAATTTATGATACAGGGAAATTCCTGCCCTCAGATGTATTTGTACAGCTTTCTTTGACTTCAACACAAACCTACAAGTGTACTCCAGGCTCAAATGTGGCCCTGGGTGTGTGTGTGTTATTACATTAATAACGCTGGGAAGGGAGTTCCATGCTCTAAGAAGTATATAAATTCTTCCTGCTGTATTTCTTATTTAAAACCATGCTGTGTGTTAAATGAAATTGTGTAGCCCAAGGAATCTTTGCTGCAGCCCCGCATTCTGCACAAGTGAAAACTGTTACTATAGGAAACATGATTTATGAGAAATGAGAAAAAGTTTTGTTTCGTTTCAATTTCCTTGGACTTCAGCTGTCCGTGTATGCAGGCATTCGGCATCCATGGTCACACTGGTTGGGCAAGTGTTGTATTAAATTTCCTTCTGAATTGAGTAAGAACTTTGTTTAGAAATGCGTTGGCTGCTGTCTGGTGTGGAGACCCAAAAGGTGATCCCAGGGATGATCTGCTCTTCAGCAGCTTCTTCTGGTCACAACTTCCACACGGTTCGGAGGGGCAATGAATAGCAAAATAGCTTTTTTTTTTTTTTTTTTTTTTGTATTTTATCGTATGAAAGGTTACTTCTGGGTTTGGGATACTGAGTAAAATCATGGTCTTGGCCAGCAAAGTTGTGCATAGATGTTGCTTCCACTCGAAAGGCCATCTGCTGAAGTTGACTTTCAGGTCAAATAAAACCATCTATAAATGGAACTAAATTCTCAAATACCAGGGCCCGGCGATTTCCATCAAGGTTTTCTGCCAGTCGGCGATGGTCCCCAGCTTTCTGCACTGTCAGTATCTGTGTGATCAAGGTACCTGTCTCCTGAACAGAGAATTTTCCACAGCTCCTTTTGAGAGAGTATTCTCCTAAGGACGTCTACAAAGAGGATGAGCTCCCTCCCTGGGAGAACCTGCGGTATCAGATAGGTGTGTACCATTCAAAAGTTAAGCGGAAAGAGGCAGACCTGGAGAGGAGATCAAAGGTTATCAACAACAGCGAGCTTTAATGAAGATTGCGGAGGAGAAAAGCAAGGGCTGATTTCAGGACTTGGCCATTGTATTCAGTTCCAGCTACAAAACAGGGGAATTTGAGGATCAGATAGGCAAGTGCAGGTGGTGGCAGACTGTAGAAACAAAGTCAAAGAGTTTGAAAGAAAGCCAAGCTTTTTTAAAAAACAAAATACTTATGACTTATTCACTTGGGAAATCATATTCCTTTCCTGTCTTATCAGCTGATCACATTTCTGCTCCCTGTGAAATCCAACCCCAGGGTGGAACACACAAGATAACACGGATGGAAGAATTTTGCTTTTCTTACCTAAAATGAGAAATATGCATTCCCTGTGCTATAGCTAAATTATGCTGCAGGCCTTGGACCTCAGAGCCTGAGTGACATGAGAAAAGATCTACAAACCATTTCTCTGCAAGACATAAAAGTCTCACGTTACATATTCCTTCATATTGTTTCAACATATTGCCTGGACAATTACCGCTTCAGATTAAGAAGTATGTTTAAAAAGCAATAACATGTGTCTTTAAAATAAACACACTTTCTTTAATAATCGCAGAAATTTGCCATGACACATAGCCAAGTGGCTCTGGCGTAACAGGTTTTAGGATTTGATTACAGCACCATCTACTGGGTATTGAACTTCTCATTTCCTCAAACCCTTCCAGGTATCTCTATTGCAGTAAAAGTAGAGGATCACTTTCAAAAGAGGATTCCAGGAAAAAAAAAAATGTTATTTCACTAGGATCTAACCTCAAAGGCGGTTGAAATCAGTGCAAAGATTCATTAACATCAGCAGGATGCGGATTGGACTCTTTCCAGCGATGCTCAGTTAAAGTCATATTTAAATTACCATCTTGGACTCAGTGATGAAAAACAGATCTAAGGAGTGAGACAGCATGTTTGCTGCAATATGTTTCTTATCATTACAAGAAGCGATCATCTATTTAACTAATAGAGGCATTATAGTACTGGCTGGGTGTGCCTAGACAGGTAGGAGTGAGCAAACAAATGTGATGTCCTCAGGCAAAACCAACTGAATGGCAGCAGAAAGCACTGAATTAATTTAAAGAAAGAAATTTTACTTGAGGGATTAATCAGTTAGACTTAACTCATACCATGTAGTAGGAATCCCTTGTATTACTCGCAAAAAAATTGATTTCCTCCTGGAGAGGTGATATGTTTAAAAGCTGATTAGTGGAAAGATTGTTTAGAATATTTTAATTCCCCAGTGATTGTTCATTTTACACATAATCTGGGTTCCCTCTGACTTTTAGACAGCTGTAAGTGTTCTGGGCATAATCCTGCTAACATCTGAGTAGTGCTGTATGCCATCTGTTAGTACCATGATCCTTAAGCAACACAGTGCTCACGTATGGTACTACTCAACACAACCCAGTAATGCCGAATCTTTTGTAGTAGGCAGTGCTCTTATTTTGTGCCCATAAATGGATTTCTTGTACCCTTTATCTGACAGATTTTTGGGAAAGACTGGCATATAGCTGTTACTAACAGAGCTGGCAAAAGCAGGAGCTGACCCAGGAGATCCTCTCCTGATGGATCCCGGGTCCTTGGGGCAATAGTTGTGTTTTGGACCACCTGGGTGGCAGGTCTGACAGCCCCAGACCTGTGACACCCCCCAAAAGGCACCTCACAGCCCTTCACCTCTCCATTCCCATTTGCTATTACACAGAGATACTGGCCAAAGTATTGTGCTTTGCTGTGATGGATGAATGAATACAAAAATGTCCCCTCCTGATCGACCTTGTTCTCCATCACTTCTAGTCATGTACCAGCTCTAAAGTGGCTGAGGAACTACTCTGTTTCCCTGAAAATAGGACAAAACTTACTACTTTTTTACATGTATAGCTGCCCAGACACTATTTAAATTGACTTTTTAAATGAACTGTAAATAGGGCTTATTTTTGGAGTAGGACGTGTATTTTGAGCATCCTCAGAAATCCTGCAAAATCATGCTAGGGCTGATTTTTGGGGAAGGTCTTATTTTTGGGGAAACAGGGTATATGAACAAAGCCTAGAAGACAGTCTGAGTCCAAAAGGACAAGACTCATTCACCCTTTTCATAAACTAACGCTTGATAAATTCTTCCTTGAAATATTCTGTGTTGTTGGAAGACAAATTCACACTTCCCAATGGAAAACAAAACAAAACAGAAATCTGCTAAATAAAACTTCGCAATCACACTGATGTGGGCACATGAGGTGGTAAAAAATATTATCCAGCTAGGAAAATGAAACCCTGTGCACAATGAAGTAGATGCCAAAACCTCACGTGTGGTTGTTAGGGATGAGCTCTCACTGCTACGTCTTCAAATGTGTGATAATTTTTGCTCATTTCAGAACAGCCAGGAATAGCTTTCTGAGTAGTCTGATCTGAAGGACAACTGATAAAGGTGGCCTAAGCAGTCATACTCAGCATTGCCACCTTTTCCTCAGCCTCCTTAGGACTGACACTGGGTGAAAGTTTCGGCTTTGTCCATTGAATTACTGTGTTTTCAGTACTGATGAAGACCGCACCAGAAAGGTCATGTTTTTTGCATAAGATAATCCAATAGTTCATGCAGACTGGTTTTAGCATGAATGAGGGATGAACCCAGCCTCGAAGAAAGATTTTTGTGGTTGTGCTTATGAAAGAGAAGCTGCAAGGTCAAGCTTCAATTTTTTAAAATGCTTACATGCAAATTCTTGATATATTCCAGTGAGAAACATCTTATATTTGTACAAGTATAAATATAGCAGCTGGACTAATCTATGTATTATTGAGGTGTTATTGTCTGGATAACATTTATTTTATTGCTGTTTTATTAAAGAGGGATTTTTTCCCCTCATACATGATTAGCAGAGGTCTATACTGGATGTGGCAGTGACACATCAGAACTTTGATTTGGGCTACTAAATTGTTGAAATTTGTTTATTGTAGTTAATATCAGCATATTTTTTATTAGATGTGTGGTGACAGCTGAAGACTGAACGCTGTATTGCAGAATCCTTTTGAAGTCTATCAAATGAGCCATTTTGAAAGTATATTGTTAATTCCTTTTCAATCATAGTAAAGCAGAGCTTTGGTTGGTATGTTTAGATGTGCCTTGCTTCTTGGTAGTCTACTGTGACAGACTTGTAGGCAATTAGATTATGACAATAAAAAGTTTTGTCTGTCCATCTATCTGCCTATAAACACTCTGTATAACTGTAATGCATTTCCTACTATTTGTTTTGCCATTTTTAAAGCATGCAATATTTACATCTGGCTTTGTAATTCTTCTAATTTTATAATTCTCACTGTTCTCTGAGGCATACAGGGAGCTGAAGGAAAATCTAGGAGAGGTGAAGGTTCCCTGAAAGGTCTTTTAGCTTGATGGAGAACAAAGGGATGATGGTGGTTGTGTTGGTGAGGATGGTAGCTGAGATGAAAAATGACAATTCTCTGATGTTTAGTAGCCTCACTAGACAGGGACTTCACACTTGTTCTTTTCAGGATTATTTTGTTCCAGATTCCACCTTGCAATAGATGCTTTCTGAAAGGTATTATAGCACATTTTTCATAGCGGAGACTGAAACCAGTGGAGGAAACGGGGCTACCTGATGAAATACCCTGTTTAGTTCACTGGTGGTAGGATGTTTAAACCCTCCACCTCCAAAACAGAACTTCAACATTTGCTAGAAGTAAACAGCCTCGACTGTGCCTTCAGAGAGGTACATAACGGAGTGATGTTTGATCTGAGGCAATCCAATGAAAAATATTCAGGACTGTAGGAAGATGAAATACCTCCTTCCATATGTATGAGTTTTACTAAGCTAGTAATCCACAGTTTAAAGAACTTTTTTAAATTTAATAAAGAGGTTATTTTAAACTTAGATCTGCAAAACACTCATACCTCCAGCACATTGCCTCAGTGAAATATCCCTCTACATGAAAATATAGACAGTTAGTTTTTTCTTCCAAAGTGAAACACTGCAAGGTCTTTCATTACTGGTTTATTATGCTTTCTGTATCTTTGCTCATTTTTCACCAGTATTGCATTAAGTATTGATATTGATTTCTTGTAAATGGTACTGAAATGGATGGCTCACAGTTTTTGTTATTGTTCTGTAGCACTTGTATGTAATTTATTATAGCTGCAATGGAACCTGCCCCTTGCTGCCAGGGTTTAAATTAAATGTGCCATGTTTTGGCCCCTAGTAGTCACATACATTTCTCATTCTAGATCTAAAAGTGTTATGTAAAAAGTTACTTTTATAATTACTTCCTTGATCTTATTTTAAAAGTTTATTTCAATAATTTTAGTAATTAATATGCAATATATTGGTTGAATTAACAGTATTTTTCTTTTCCATTACAGAGGCAAATTGCTGTCCTGTAAAAGTAACATGACTGGTTTTTCTCTTTTTGAAAGAAAAAGGGCAAATTGGCTCCCAACATGTTCAGTGTGTGGTGGATCTGAGACTTCACTCATGCATGGACTCCCAAAAAGATCATAATGGAAGAAAAAATTGGTATTGACATGGTGTAGGGACAGCCCTACTGGAAGGACATTTCTCTGGACCATGCTTTAATACAGTGGACCTACTTTTGGCATAAAACCTGACTCTGAATCATCAATTAACTTAATTTCCTGAGGATGAAGCTATGGAAGTGATAAAAATGAAGTAAAGCTAAGAGATTCCCCACACCAAATATCTCTGTACATGCAGTTCCCTCATGTAGGGTTTGTAGAGAAGATAATATTGATTGAGAGAACACTAGTGATTTTGAAGAAAAAACCCCCGAACATGATTGATAAGACAGTATCAACATCATTGGTGTTGAAAGAGGCTTATTGTATATTTTCCAGTTTTATTTGCTGCTATTTTTAATAGAAATAAACTTTGCTATTTGGATAGGCAGTGGGCATTTTTTTCACTCTGCTCATGAATGATCTTCTGTTCTAGATTTGGAAAGGACTGGGATGAAGGAAGGAGAAATATTTGGTGTTTCATTCAAGGATCTCCTGCTGATGTTTTGTTTTGCTTTCGCTTGTTTGTTTGCTGTTTTTGTTTTAGGTTTTTTTTTTGGTAGGTTCTGGACTCATGGATTTTCCTAAGCCATTAGCGTTGCACTCATGAAATGGTTTTGGTGTAAAGCGCGTTATTTCTAAGTTGTTTTACAAGTCATTTATAACAGCACTCAGAGCTTTTCACACAAGATTAACTGAAACTCTTCACAAAAAGTCCAAGTTCCAGTTCACTGAATAAATCCAATTGCCATTTCATGAGCTCTTCTCAGCCTTTTCTTCCCCTTCATTTTGGGCAATGCCCCTTAGACTTCCCCTGACAGCTTTAAACAGGTCTGTTCCACTCAATTCCCTCTGCTCATCCCGCAGGCCTGTGTGTACAGGGTCTTTGAAGCAAACCAGGAATATTCTCACAACAAGCGAGCTCACAGTCACATTTCAAAAATTCAATATTTATGCAACAAAGCGGCTGAAGTCACTGTTTGTAAGGCCAGTGTGAACACAAAGCAGGCACAGCTGTAATTCCCAGGCAACACAAGGCTCCAGCAAAGCGTGGACTGGCTGCTCCATAATTATTCACAGGTTGGGAAGGACTTTCTATTCATAAAATGACATTGCATTTACCTAAAAGCATCTTTCAGGCATATTATGTAGCTCTGTAGTTTACTGACTCAGCCAGGTTCTGGCCAGATTCTCCATTCTTATGCTGGCAATTTTTTTTCAACAAGATCTACGGGACAAGTTCTCAGCTGCAAGCACAGGGGTTGTTCTGGTGCCTTTGGTCTAAGACCTGACTGAACAATAATTGAGAGGAAACTGCGTTTTTGGAGCTGGGATGGGTGGAGAAGCCTCCTGCTGCCAGGGAAATTGGGAAAAGGGAGAAGAAACTCATGGTGGGGAAAGCAGGAACATCCCTGGATGTCAGGGAGGTGCTGGGGTGTCACCTCATCCCTGGGAGCTTGCTCCAGGGGTAGCCTGAAAGTGGCAAAACCTGGAAGAGATCAAGGTTTGTCTTTCAGAGGAAGTAGGTGGGAATGGGTCAGAATATTATACAGGTGTCAGAAGTGGGTTGAGTGCTGATGGAGATAGAGAACAGCTCCATTAGCTGTCAAGGGTAGGTACATCACTGATGGAAACATGCCTTGACCTTGAGCATTTCCCTAGAGCTATTCACAACATTAAAATGACCTTGAATCCACCCTCAGGATCAGTCAAGCAGAGCAGCTCTTTGGGTTTGATGCACAAGCCTGACCTGGTGCAGGGAAAGGGAGCAGGAAGGACATTTAACCTCCACAAGACACCATTGTGCTAGGACTGTAAAACTGAGGGAAAACGACAAGGTGAATATTGCCAGTTAAAAACAGAATATAGAATTTTACGTAGCTGTGAAATCCCTCACTGGTGCGTAGCTGAACTGACTAGTTTTCATCCAGGAAATCCTTACGCATACACACAAGATAAATCTTGGTTGTATTACACATTTCTGTCAGCTGAAACAGCATGTACTGTGCTTTTTGCCATGAGCTACTGTCCTCTTGTGGTTAATCAGGAACCACCAAAAAAAACTCTGAGTTGTAAAAGCCTGACTTACATTTTCATTTAATCTTTTCTGGTTTAAACTCAATATTTATCTTATTTTTTTTTTCTTTTCCTTATTTTATTACATGAAAATCCAGGATCAGGACCGCTCTGAGGATTCACTCATGGACTCTTAGGTTCTTTGTCTGCCTCCTCACACATTTACAATTACACTGATAAAAAGCGCTGCCTAGTTGCAATTTCACCCATCAGTTACCTGGGACCAAAAGGTTGAGCCACAGAAACAGGAAAAGTAACCCAAACACGATCACAATACATGAAAACTCTTTGGGTCTAGAGGAAAGTTGCAACGTACAACACAAATGGAGCAAAGTTGCCTTCTTTTGGTTTTGTGCTATTACAACTGCCATGGACAAAGAATGAATAAAAACAATGAAATATTTTGCTCCTGACTGATGATTTCAGCAGAGAAAGGCTGGAAAGGGGAATCGGTAGAAGCTCAGGTCTGATCTTGCTTTCTAAACCCTGTGTGGGGAGCACCACAGATACAATGCTGAAGGGCAATTTGACGTGTAGAAATGGGGTTGCCCTGGGCATGAGTTATTTAATGCCTCAGTGGGGTGGAAGCAGAGGGTGTGCAGCATCCCAACAACTTTGTGCTGTACAAACAGAATGGGAGTCCCGACTTCCCTTGGATGTTTTCAGCAATGAGCACATTATCTTGTCATATTTGCCCCTGAAATCATGGTCCTCAGGTCTGAGAGCTGGATGGTACTGTCGTGATGTGGACAATATCTTCCCGATATTGTTTCCCCCGACTCATCTCTTTCTTGTTTTATTAAAAATAAAAAAGTTTGTTTTAAATAGCACTGTTCTGTGTGTAACATATGGAATAATGTACCAAAAAGTTCTTTGCTTGATAATTGCACAAATTGTTTTTCTGACCATGACTATTGACTACAACCCCCCTCCCCAGTCTCTGGTCAATGATTAACTTCAGCCGCTCAATTCACACTGAGCTATTGCAGTTACCAGATTTGTCTGGAGCCTTGCACTGTAGAAAGAAAATGGATTTATTGAGAAGATAAAGAAGAAAAAGTCAGCTCCTCCTTGATTTTTTCCCCCCAAAAGGCAAATTAACAACGCAGATGGCTTAGTTTCTCCATTGGAAGGGACTGCTTATGTTATTTTTGCTTTACGTCAGTTTGTTCAAGTCTCCTGAGAGCAACAGGTCCAGAATCCAGAGCTCATATTGCAACAGTGATGACGTGTTTTGCAGTAGCAAGGTGGAAAATCTGAGTATCAGAGGCGCTAATCTGATCTATCAGTATTGGTGTCCCACACCTCAGCCCCGGTGCAGGAAATTAAAGAATGAGATCTGCAAGGGAACTATTTCATAATGCTTTAAACAAACGAACTTCTTAACATTTTATGATCTCTGGAAGATTGTTTTGTTGGTGGCAATACTGCCTGCAGTGCAAAGCGTTTGCTGAATAAAATGAGTGGTGTGGCAGCCGTGTCAGCTACAGCCCAGAAAAACTACACTGAGGACACTTCCTTGGGCTTTATCATTATCGGGTAAATTACTCAATCATTGTCAATTTTCACTTGCACTGACTTTTATGGGAAGAATTGGCCCAAACCTAGTGCTGCAGCTTGCATTATATGGGAGGGGAGTAAAAAAATCACCCAAAAATCACCCACTTCACCCAGTCTCTCTCCCAGATGCCACCAGAAACATTTCGCTCATGTGGGCAGTTCACAAATCAAGTTCCATTGCTTGGTTCACAGGGGTTTGTGATGATACAAGACCATTAAAGCTTTTTGCTGGTTTATGCCATTTAGAATCTCATCCCCTCCTTTTAGACCATTTCTGGGAAATTTCAATTCACTTTACTGGCTCTTTACCGTCCCCTGAATGCAGAGGGGTAAGGGAGACATCCAGCCTTGAATCTGCAGGCTGCATCTCTTTGCAGGAGCCCCAGATCATGTCTGAAGAGAAATAAATGCAGCCGGTGCTCAGCGAGAGGCTCTGGCAAAGATTCAGACCAACATCTCCTGTTAATTTCAGAGTCCCCTCAAGAGGAAAAAAAAAGGCATATAAAAAGGAAGCAGAAATTCCTCAAGGATAATGGTAATGAACCCTATCCACAAATTACCAGCAGACCTTTACAGTAGCTTATCGCCTATAAAAAGCTTCAGAGTAGTCATTACAGTCATTGAGCTGATGGTAGTTTTATGACTTTTACTCACCACAAGGCAAGGCAGCGGTAGCCTGATGCAAAACCGCTGCGGAGGGGCCGGCAGGTACCTCTGATACAGGGGGCATCCCTGGGGCCTCACCCAACAGCTGCTGAGCTGGAGAAGGATGGGACCATAAACCCCCATCACATCTCCACATGACGATGGTTGGGTTTCAGAGGCTGCCTGCTTGAGCTCTGGAGCAGGCTGAACCTGCCATCAACCACCAGCATGAACAGCGGGGATGAGCTTTGCACCCCAAAGGTCTAGGGAGATTTGTCCTTCCTTCCTACATCCCTGCTTCTCTAAGGACTTATTCTGTGTTTGCCCCCCAGGCAGATATTTTAAAGGTGTGTCCTGCATGGTTGTTTGTGTGCCTTGGGGCTGGTAGCTGAGAGAGCAGTGGATGTGATAAATTTTCCTGATGCATTTTCTGCTGCTCTGTTGTCTCTCTGTCACCCAGGCATCACACCCCTTCATCACCAGCCTCCTCTTCTCTCCTTCCTGCAGGCACATATCTGCAAAATTCCCAAATTCAGCCCCCATCTCCCCCAAACACAGTGCTATTGGAAACAATTGCAAATGATTTCATTTGAATAGTGAAAAAAATGCTGGGCTGTGCTTTGCAGTCTTTGCATACGGTCAAACTGTCTCCCAAGGTCTGTGTAACCAAACCCACGTGGAGCACCCAGATGCAGGTTACTGGAGCTTAGTTGGTTTTAGAAGAAATGATTGCTCTAACAACAGCAGGACATACCAACACTTAGATGTACATCTTGAAACACAGCCTGTGGCAGACATGCATTTTCAGGTGTCTCATCTCTAGTGGTTTCCTTGTGGAGCTGCTATTCATGGCTCTGTAGGAACATCAGGCTGTTCAGCCTGACACAGGCTCTACAACTGATGAGGTGTCAGTGTTCCCAGACGGCTGCGTGTGCTGCGTTACATCAATAATCAGCATGGAAGAACCATCCTCCCATAGCTAAAAATTAATGTATCATGCATGAGGCGTAATAATCTGAGGTGTTGCTTGTGTGATGAGGAACAGAGCGTACATTACACACTGCAACGCTTGTGCCTCTTTGTATAACAGAGCAATGTGAAGAATATAGGGTCCCCAGTGTTGTCACTGCTGTCAACTCCAGCAGATCCAGCCCTGGGTGCTAGGATAACATGTCTTTCCGGAGGGGGGGTGTCTTTCGTGGACGCTCTACACAAGTTTGAAATGACTCATTGGCCCAAATCCAAGGAACTAAATTGTTGTATTAATTATGGTGTCTGGGACACATTGTTCCTGAACATTGGGGAGGAAAAAGAAAACCCCCCAAGAGTATTTACTGAATAAATGAGAACAAGCATGATCAAAGCTCAAAAAGGAGGAGACAGAACTAGTTGGCAGGTCTGCTGGTCATCTCTGCCCAAGACAGTGGGGTGGATTTCAGACCTTTAAGGAAGCTGTGCCAGGTACTGGGGGGCACAGGAGAAAGCACAGTGGCTGCCCATCTGGTAGGTGATGGGCACGAAAACTGCTGTCCTGGGAATGTGTGGGAGATTCAGCATTTCACTGCTGTGAGGATGATGAAGACTGGTTGTGAAGGGCTTTGAAAGCAAAGCCAAGGAATTTCTTATATATATATACATATGTATGTATATATATGTGTATATGTGTGTGTGTGTGTGTGTGTGTGTGTGTGTGGAGAAGAGGGAACCTGTTTAGATCACATCATGATAGTCTGTTTTAAAATTATACTATGCTTATACGCAAGATGAAGAGATGAGAGTCAAGTTAATTAGAAATAGATCTCTGGGTGTCCCTGCTTAGGCAATGGCCAGTTTTGAATAGGGTCAGTTTTTTCTTTTATATTTTCATCGGATCTTTGGATGTGAAAAGAAGAGGCTTCCAGGAACGAGCTGATAATATCTCCCTTTTTCCTCACTCTTCTTTTGGAGGGGAGAGATGGACTGATTAAAAGATGGAACATTTCAGCTAAACTGGACATGTTGGATATAGTTAACCATCTGAGTATATTGGATATTGCTGTTCTATTTGTCATGCAATCAACGACGATAAAACTAAGAAGTGCAATTGAACACAAGCTCTATGCCAGAATACAGATGAAACTTCTGTGTGTGTTCTGCAGGGGAATTACTGTGACTATCCTTGCTCTTAGACTCCAGTTCTGTACTGTAAAAAAGTTTCATTCTGTAATGACCCCAGCAAAGAATTTTAAAATTTGAATGTATTCTCATCATTTGCAGTCCAACACTTATCTTTCTTATTTATAACCAGAGTATTACAGCGGTGTCTATGCAACTTAACTTCACTCTCTGTTTTCCTCTTTAGTTTTATTTGCTAGCAGGGAGATATCACTGGAGTGAGAATATTATAAAAACAAATCATTTGGAAAAACATTATTCTACCAGGATAGGTTAACAAACAACCCACGATCCCACCTACGTCTACTGGAGTTATTTTTTTGTCCAGTGCGGCAAAAGCTTTTACAAAGATACAAGGAAAACCAAGTACTTCAAATAGAAAAAAAAAATATATTCTGAGTACACACACAATCCTGAGCAGATGTTTACTGACTACAACACCTGGAACAATTATGACACTGCAGTGGAGCAGCATTTGATTTAAGAGGGTGAGCCTTGCGGATGTGTGCTGAGCACAGTGCCCATGTCCTCCAAAGCACAGAGTTGCTCCTGTCTCTGTCTTTCTCTTGCTCTTCTTGCACTAATCTTGTACTTAGAAATAATTAATGCTGTCCACTGAAGGGAATGGGATGGAAAAAGGAGGAGACTTAGCAGCTGTGCTTGCTACAGTTATTTTTACTTTTGCTCTAGTTTGTATCAAATACGGGTCAGACCTTTGCTGCCCAGCAGTACAGGGAAATGCGCATTTCATTAAGGAATGACATGCAAGTGGTAGCATTTCAGCCATTTCCTGGCCAGATGCATCAGATGATTATTTATAAAGCAGTTAATCCAATAAATGGCTATTTAGAAATAAAAAGTCAGCGTTCAAAGTTATTTTTAGGTTCATGAGAGCAAACGAAGAAAAACTGCAGCTTCCACTGAGTGCCCTTCACATTTTCCTTCTTTTTCTTGATACCACATTGACAAACAAAGGTGCCTTTTGTGTGTGTGTGTAAATTACCTTACTTGATCCCATTGCAGTCTTGAAGAAACCACTTAGGACTGTTTTTGTTCATATGACTTCTGTCACTTATATGTGCTCACAAAAGGACATCACAGGTATCTTACAGACATAACTTTGTATGCGATGCATAACAATCTGCACAAAAACTGCACAAACTCCGATTAAGTTGAATCCCATTGAAAACCAGGACTTCCCTCAGTCTAACATCTGCTTGGGGTAATCGACTCTAAGATCCTAAAGACATCAGGCAAACTAATTTAAAACCCCAAACCTCATCAGAAGATTATGTGTTTTAACGATATACTTCATACAGTTATGGAGGCATAGCTGATATATATGGAAGGAAAACAAGGCCTAACTTGTATGTTAAACTCTGTTCCCATCAATAAATAAGTATTACTGGCTTACATTTATGTTACATTGTCAGCACACTTGTTATTGAGAAATTTGGGTAAGAAACGTAAAGAATTTGTGACTCTTATTTTTCTCTCAAAGAATTCCCAGGAATAATTCCTGGCCAATGAAATGTCTGCTTGTAGTATGTACCTGGCAACTTGAAATTTAAGATGCACTGGTTAGTCTTGGCTGGACATATTAGTTATACTGCATTCTTGATTTGATGCCTTCTAACCAGATTTTCAAAGTAAACTCCTGCTTTTATGCAGGAACTAACTGCTTTCTACATGGATGGGAAGTAGCAGTAGAAAATCATGAAGCCAGAAGAGCGAAACATGAGCTGAAATGAACCCCACTTTCGTTCAGGTGAATATTTACATTCTTTTAGGTTGTTACTCAATTCTGTTTCATCATATTCCTCACAGTGGATTAGATTTTCCAGCTGATGACAGTGGTTTTTTTTTAGAAAACCAATGTGCTCAATGCATCCTCCCTTGAAGGCTTGCTTGGTCTAAATATCGATTGGATTTTACTACCAGCCAAGGTCAGAAACTGAAGAGGTTCTTGCTGCAGCAAGCTGTATATTAATCTCAATATCAACTAAAGTACCTAAACTGTTATTGGAATTTGATGATCAATTACATCTTTGAAAAGTACTTAGTATGACATTTGTTGGGCTTCCATATTTCGTGTTATACAGTCACACCTGATAGTTCAATAACTGGAAAAATATCAACAAACTATCTCCTCAGTTCTTTGTGCAGAAAATATATGCTTTATATCTCCCACTTCTTGCTTTTATTCACATTAACAGGCATTACACACCATTAAAAGGTTTTCTTGCTGTCTCCCTTACATTATTTCAGAGAATATACTGCCATTACACATATTTAGGAAAACAAACACACAAAACCTACTTCCAGAAGGAGGTTTCTTCATTTCTGACCCTGCAACCTTTATGTTTGGAAATGCCATCATTAAATTCAAGTGCACCAACTCAGTTTGTTCCCCTTTCATTAAATGCTCCGATATGGTCTGTGGGAAAGTGGATCCACACAACATCGCTCAGGAGGATATTCACACAACCTGGCTGCAGTGGGGAAGGGTCACTCGCTCTAGTTACAGAATTTTTCCTGTTCTAGATTAAACCAGTGTTGTAGAAGTAAAATCATATCCCTACCCATTGAAGGAGGTTGGACTAGATGACCTTTAAATGTCCCTCTCAACCCAAACTATTCTATGATTCTATACTTGTGACATCAGCCTCTAAAAACATTTACCAGTCCATCACCTTCCTCACTTTCTTCCCAAGAGTTTTTCATTGAATTAATTACTTCCTAAGAAAGCTGGCCACTCACTAGAAGTGGGAATAATGAAGAAGTTTTGCTTAAAGAATCTCCTGCAATGGCATCCTTAAAAAACCCAGTGTCATTACAACTACAAACACCTTGCAATTTTAAGGCACATAAAACATTATAAGTGAACTTCTGTCTTCTGACATACAAGTCCCACCCTCTGAATGAGCTGGAAAGAAAGCTGAAAGGAGGGGTTTATCAGGCATCAAGTTCAGCCATCCAAATATTGCAAACCTAGGTTTTGTTGCTACCTGTACATAATTTTGAAAGAGTTTTTAAATATAATTCTCCATGTACATGGTGTGCACAGGCCATGCACAATCAATGGCATTGCCAAGATTAGCAGCTCTGTTTCTTAGGCAAGTAGGTTTAGTGTGCTTTATTGGAAGCAAAATACACCCTGAGGCATTTTAAACATAGCAGCAGCCAGATAAGGTGAGACTCACTGCAGTGAATATGCTTCAGAAGGTCAAAAATGCAGGTGTTTTTGGGATGCCAATCACACCAGCTGGATTTTGCAGAAAAGTTACCTGGCTGAGTTACCTATTGCTACTATGTCTGTGCCTCAGGAAGTGAAAACAAGAATCCCTCACCCCCATCCCCATACTCCCCTTGTGTTATGTAAAAATGATATTTAACAGTGCTGTTTTGTTTTTCAGGCTGATGAGAATCAACAGTCCTTTCGGGATCTTTGCTGTTGATGGGCAGGTATTTACATCAGGTGCCATTATAAATCAAAGCCTAGAACGTGTCTCCTGCCAGTGTCCTCTTCTATACTTTGTGGATATTGTAGTTTACTTGACTGTGAGTGAGCATCACCTTAAACTATGTTATATAGCACTACCTGACATTTAGAGGATCTCGAGCGTTATGACTGGATCTCTTTAATTTTGCGTAGGCTTTCTTAATTATGGACAATAGTTTGAAGAGGAAGAGATAAAACTCTGGGATTTTAGACTTTTCTAATCCATTCTTAGTTCTATTCATAATGCAAAGACAGGCTAATATAGGAACTTTCTGCTGGCAAAAAAAGTGAAGTTTATAAGTTGCAAAGTCTGGTTAAAAACCAAAACAACAATCAAGAAACTATGTCTGTTATTACTGTGCAATCTTCATGGCTGATCTTTGCCTATATTCTCTTCTGCTCCTTTTAAATCTGATTATTGCTACTATCAACTCACAAAGCAATAGAGGCCACAGTTTCAGCACAGAATAACTGAGACAAGACAGCAAAAAGCCACCCTCAGACAGCAGTCAGCATGACTTACACAGCAGTAAACCACTTACCAATGAAAAACAAGAATATTCATTAAGCAAAATCACTACAAGTGAGATTTTATAGCGAGAAACTGTCCAACTAAAATCACAAGTAACAGCAGCATTTGTATACCAATTTATGGCTATTGCATCAATGCAGCATAGACCCCATACAAAGACAGATCATAGAGCAGTGAAGGGAAAAAACAAACAACTTAATTACCTGTACAGCGAAACTCAGCACACATGTGAGTGAAGATATGATGAGAAATGCCTGCAAAAGTCCAAGGTAAGATTCAATAGCCCAGATGGTCTTGCTGACCACAGTTTATATGTCCTTTAGATCTCCTGTTTTCCCCTCCCAGGCCCTAGCCAAATGCTAATGCTGCTTTTCCAGGCACACCTGATGGCTACTCCACCCAACAATCACTGAATTAAAGCAATATGTTCATTAATTAGTACCTGTTTACATTTGGATATTTGATTTTTTTTTAATATTTACCCCTTTTCTGTAATTTCATATTCCAAAGATTTATGCCAGAGAGGTCATTTTCTTTCCAACAAGGGAGTTATCTTTTTAGTCATGAAAGCAGGTCCCCAGAATCATAACTTATTGCAGCAGCACAGAAGAATAAGTCAAGAGTTATCACCAAGTATAGCCAATTCAAAAAAAAATAATTTTTTTCATTTTGAATTATTTTTCAGCTCCAAATCCAGTTTCTGAGCTACAGTTATGAGACTCTCAGCTCTAGGCTCAATTCTAACTAAAATTTTCAAGAAATCACAGAACTATTGTGTTGAAAAGCCCTCTCAGAAATTAAAGGAAAACATTCGGTTGTTGAGCTGACGCCTTGGAAATGCACCATGTAGCCCCCATAAAACCTGTCTCACATGAAATGTTAGCTCAAACTCACACAAGTGCTCAAATCGCTTTTCGTTTGTTGGTGACCTGTATTTTTTAAGCTTAACCCACACTTGCAAAAGCCCAAAGGAGTTATATTTGGAGTGTGGATATTGGTGTGTCTTTCTACCTTAACTCAACTAAACCAGTTTTCAAATATGAGTGACTACAGCTCTTTTTCAGTAGCTAGAGATTATAGTGCAATAGAAAATAATGACTTTATTTCATGAGGCTTTGAAGACCGGTGATCAAACTACCAGGTGAGTTTGTTCACCTCTCCAGCTCACTGCTGTTGAATTGGCTTTGATTTGGCTTTGGGTGGGGTGGTGTTGGGAGACAGGTAGATGGCACTTTGGAGAGTCAAGTATGGATCTTGCCAAATGTTTTCTTAACCAGACGAGCAGATTTACCTAATTTCTATAATGGTTCATAGTAAATAACTAGAATAGCTGCAGCAAGAACAGGAGTGCCAGCTTGTAGCTTCACTACAATACGAAGTTGGATGGTCATGACTTTTGGAAAAGAGAAAGTATTCGCGTGGGATTTAGAATATTAACTGAAAGAGATAATGGGCAGAATTGCATCGATGCCACCTACGTGAACAAGACAGTAGAAGAATTAATAAAAGCATTAGTTGGCAAGAAGAGCCACCTGTAGAGTCAAAGAGACCAAGTCAGTTAATTAAGTCAAAAATTAAACCCGGATAATTCTTCTGTGGATTGCCTATAATGCCTTGTTCATTGTTTTGAGCAGACGGTGAGATCTTCAATCTGCATTTGAAGTTCATGGGGAAAATTCTTGGGGATTTCAACAGAAAACATATTCTAATGTACCTAAGACAGCAACAGGGCATTGGGGGGCATTCAAGCTGAAGTTCACTCATATCTGGAAAGCCTGTGTAAGATCTCTGCAGCATTTAAGTCCAAATGAAGCCCTATTTTAAGCACTTCGGCATGACTTGAGTAATGTAAAGGTCTTGTCTTGGGCTTTCTGCCCAGGAGTGAATTTCACCCTCAGTGAATTATTATTGTTGTTATCATTATTATTATTAGACTTCACTCTTGAAAACATAAAGCAAACAACCCGTGCAGACAATGCTAAAGCAATGGGAAGTGGAAAGCCCTAATAGTCTGAAGAACTCCACAGGAATTGCTACATAAACCCTCCTTTCACCCTACAGAAGGACACTGGATGATCCATGGGTTCTCCTCCATCCCACCACCACCACCTTCCAGAAAGAACTCTTTCTTCATAAATCTCTGGTGTATCAGGGATCAGGTATTAACCAAGCACGTCTTTATTTCATTTTTTTTTTTACTTATGTAACGCAGTATATTAGTTACATTTTCCCAGTCTCTCATGAATATTTCCTGAGTCAGAAGCAGCTATATCCCATGGAGGAGGAGTTGTAGCATTTTCCACACCTCACTCATAAAATCAACTATTTTTTTCTGCTTCAATGTATAAGTGTGCACCGCTAAGGACATTTTTCCTTCTCTGAATTCTCTTTCTCCCAACTCAAAAATGCACCCTTAACTTCATTGTCAACCTCCCTTGAACCATTACTGATTCTTTCAAAATGTATATTTATTTTTACCTCTTGTGGAGATACAACTTTTTCAAAAGCACTGTACTCCTCAGTTTTGAGATTTCAGTGATTTTCTTCTGTCTTGAAACAGATCCTCTTGGATTGTTGGTATGTTGTTGGTAGGAGTCCCAGTTAATAGATACACAAACCTGATGCTAACTCTAAGTGTGGGAACAATCTTCATGAAGTCAATGGCATCCTCATGAGCTTAATGTCACAGGTTCCCTTTAACCCCCCCTCAGCTTTGGTGCTCTGTGCTCAAGACTGTGCCTGTGTCCCCCGCTTTCTCTCCCCCTCTTCCATTTTTCTTAATAATCTAAAAGTTGTGCTGTGGAGAAAAGGACAGCTGATGTTCACAGTTGATCAAAAACAGGACTGCTTCTGTATATGAGATAAAAATCTTGCGTATTTGATAGGCATGGATTCTCATATGAGTGTGTGTGTATTTTTTTGTGGATTACCTTTCTGAATAGCAAAAAGCTGCTGCAACCAGCCATGCCTTCACGCACAGATCAACTTCTGAACAAATTCAGATTTTGAGTAATTGTGTGCACTGAGTAATTTTGCACATTGCTACCTCAAAACAGAGGATGAAGGCTCTTTGGTGGATGTGGGAGACGAGCAAAATTCAGGTCTGTCGAATTTCTCAGACACTGGACAAATTTTTGATGTGTCTTTTTTTGAGATTCCACTGCAGACATTCAGATCAGAATTTCCCTAAAAGCTTAGAAATGTTCTAGTTTAGACCTTGTACTTTCATTTTACTTATGTCATGTATTGTGGTCATATGTAGGGTGTCAAACAGCTTTTGTATTGACTTCTTACACAAAGGTACATCAAGGAAATTCCATG
Organism: Patagioenas fasciata; assembly: GCF_037038585.1. Taxonomy (NCBI): domain Eukaryota; kingdom Metazoa; phylum Chordata; class Aves; order Columbiformes; family Columbidae; genus Patagioenas; species Patagioenas fasciata. The sequence goes on from NC_092527.1 coordinate 38,818,389, forward strand.
ATGTCCCCAATGGGATCAATGGTTAAGCCACCTAAACAAACTCTGCTATCACAGCAAAGCAGTTTTTCACTCAATTTGTGTCACTTACATATATCAAAGGGTAGATCTTAGCCTATAATTAACTTCATTTATTTGCAAGTATTCTTATACTTTATTTCAGAGTCTTGAACCATAGTGTGCAGTAGTGCTCACTGCAAACAATGCTTACCCTGTTACCCTCACCTCACTCTTCATTCTCATTCTGTAAATATAAAATAAACGCAATGCAGTGTACATCAATGGGCCTAAAAAATTCAAAGGCATTTTTAGCAATGGAGAAAAAAATTAAACAACTTCAGGTGACATGGTTCCTAAAAATGCAAGTATCAACTGGTAAGTTTTTTGAAAATTGAATATAAAATCATAGAGAAATGCTTTATTTGATTCTCTGTTTATGGGAAATTCATTTTATTTGACTTTTTTATTTGTAATATCAACTATATTGCAGAGCAGAGTTTCTAGGTGCTCCCTTATGGTACCATTCTTCTAAATTATTAATGCCGTACTGTTGATATATTGTCAGCCTTGTACATACATTCTATGAAAATGAGTTTTACAGTAGGCTGGGATTTATAACAAAGCTTGACATATGCAGCTAATTCACCTAGACAGTCTTGTCAGTTTTAGGTTCATAAATAATTGATACTCGGGGCTCGGAGTTCAGCTACTGTTAGTGCTCCAGCTGTTAAATTTCAGCAGCATAATGGATGAATATTTGTTTATAATTTCTGTACATGGGCCTGATGTCAGATCCCCAGTCTCATTTACATAGGTAGATTGAGATGTTGGAAGTGTAATGAGCATATGAAGATGATGAATTGTTTTCCTCAGTGCTGGTGCGTTTCTGTAAATGTTTGATTAGTTTTGAATGGATTACTGTTAGATTATCTGGTTCAGGGGTTAAAGTGAGCAGCTCTTTGCTCCCAAAGCTTTCCTGATCCCTTGCTGACAGATTTTAAAATTCATACAGTGATATGAGTGCTGCAAAAGCTAGGGGTATTCTTTGCAACAGATGTTTAGTAATTAAACATACGGTTTCCCTGTTTGGAAGTTGCTCGGGAAATTTAAATCAGAATGATTTGTTTACCATAGTTTGAGGGAATTACAATTTCTAAAAAATAATATACTTTTGCCCCTAAAGTGCTGGAGTTTTCCCCTCAATGACACTAATTAAAAATGAGCAAAACACACACATACCCTCACAATAATTCAGATGTTTAATGCCTGGGTAGACAGATGCAAAGCTATTAAAACCAGAGGTTCTTCTCATTTTATCCTTTTGTAAATTAATGAGCAATATTCAGAAAAACATTTTCAATTGGATATCCCAAGCAGAGATGCTGAAGTAAACCAGATTTTCAACCATACCTTTCTGCCGAAGCTCAGCAGAGAGAAGCCGTGGGATGTGGACTCATGTATTACACACAATTCCCAATGACGTAAAGAGCTACACACAATTCCCAATGACATAAAGAGCGTGATCATGGAGAGGGGCAGGGAGTGTAATAAGGAAATGACATTGGAGAAGCACTGAATAAATTAAAATGAGATGTATTCTCATATACTGACACTTGGCATGTGCCATGCAGCTCAAGGGATGGTAGATCAAACCAGAAAACAGTGGGAGTGGACTGGGTCTGGTTCACTGTGGGTTTATATGAAGATGGGAGGAAGAGGAGTGGGTCATCCCATCTCTCACGTGCTTCCACCAACCGCAGTGACGCAGGGGATGATGCGGAAACTGAGCTATGGGGAGGAAAAGCCCCTGCTGCTGCCTCCTCTGACACTTCTCACCCTTTATATTCCTGTTTAATGCCTGTTCCACCACACCACCCTCCGAGCAAGTCGCCCTCCAACAAGATGGTCTTGTGGAGCAGCTACTTAATGAAAAGATTTAGTGGCCGCAGCTCCGTGGAGCCGAGTTCCCCCGCTCGCCGCCGCGTTGCATTTTGTCAGCCCCGTGTACAGTTCCCCCGGCTTGTCTGGCAATCATGTTAGTGATTATATGGGTAATGAAACACGTGCTCTTTTTGTCTGTGGCTCTGATTAATCTGCTTTCTATTTAGCCGTGATTTATGGCGCTCAACTGTTGAGGTGAGCACTGGCCCATCAGTTCCGTAGCCTATTACGGGGGCTGCAACGGCAAAATGCCTGCGAGGCTTGAACTGTTTCTTGACAGCCAGGCTTCCCGCTACATTCCCTCCAATCTGTTTTGCTTCCTGGTGTGACCTTTCATACAGTAAAATACATTAGTTGAATAGCACAGTCTCATTAAAAGAGTGAATTAACCGAAGAGTCTTTTTAACTAAATGACAGCCAAAGGACTGAGTGCTATTAGCCAGGGGCAGTTAGAAACTTAACTCATGAATCAGGCTGTTAATACTGCTCGGTGCCTGAAGCGCTGAGGGCACCACACTCTCTGCTTGCTCTCATAAGAAGAAAAGCTCATTACTTTCCTCCTGATGGGAGAGAAAGAGTGAGCGAGCAATAATAAAGCTTGAATTTTTCAATACTGTTAAAAATGGGGCTGACAGATTGCCGACAATAGGAGCAACGGGCTAGACACTGCAAAGAGAGCCACTGAATTAGCAATACCATATATCATACAATCTAATTAAATCAACCCGAAGAATGAAATTAGTTTTCTGTGAGTGAAATGGCCTTTGAAAGAGCGCTATTAAATGAACTGTAGAGCATTAATTAAATAATTCACAGTGAGGGATTTTGCATTTATACAAAAATTGTGCACTTAATTGTCCATGCTGTATTACAGATTTGGCCTTATGTTAACAATGTGTCTAAAGCACACTTATTGGAGCATATCAGGAACAGCTTAACATAAATGCGGCTTATAAAGTTTTAAGGATTGCCAAAGAAACTGCAGAAAAGGACACGATGGTGAAAAATACTCACAGAGTTAACAACTTTTGCACATTAATACTGCGCATGTCTGACAACATATGTTTTTTTCCCCAGTGGTATGACATTAGGACTTCTGATTTTTAATTAAGCAAAAATTGCAACTTTTCATGATTTAGCAGAAAGAAGTCTCTTTATTTGCCTAAAAGCAACATTTGCATGAAAATAGCTAGGAAAAGCAGTATATTTTGCTTTGGAACATGGAAAGACAAACTCTTCAGTCTCCAAGTTTTCAGTAAGAAGAACAGTGAAAAGCAAATAAGGAACAGGGAATCAGCTTAGGTTTTTATTTTAAATCTTCATTGTGCTAAAACTTCAATTAAGGAATATGGCATTTTGAAATTAAAAACTTTGATTTGAAAACCATAAGAATGAAACATTTTTTAAAAATCTATCATTTGGGGTGGTTGAAACTAATTATAAAACTTCATATTGTTTTTGTCCCTCCAGATCCTGATGTTTTCATAATTATATAATGGCTTGACAGTAACATTATTCTCAGTGTTAAGCAGCTTCTTATCAAAGAGAAGCTTTGGTTGTCAAATATACTTGACAATATGTTGCTGTACCAAATACAATATTATGAACATCAATAGCTTATCTATCTCTTTTTCTGCTCCCTTTTATTTTCATGTAAATCTGTGATATTACTTCAAAACATGAAAAAATGTCCCCTGCCATTTGGATACTTGCACAAGAGTGTAAGAACATGTAGAGCCATTGGGATTTTAAGATGTTGGTCCTAATTCTAATTCTTATAAAACCAGGTTTCATTGTTCAATAGTTCATTTAGTTCAGTTTATGTATTATGGTATTTGCTTTTATTATTTTGGATTTTGATTACTGAAAAGAATAGGCGAAAGCCAGTACTCTAATGTTGCCAACCGTGGCCACTCCAAAAGCCTATGGGTAAAAGAAAATACACTCCTGTTATAATGAGATCCAAACTAATTAACTTCCCAAGTTAAACCACAAGAAACTTGGGGAGTTATCTTCATATTCTCTGTCTTCCTGACAGTCTCAGATTTTGTCAGTTGTTTCCTCAATTGGAAAAACATTGTGTTTTAGTACTCATTTATTAATAGTGTAAGCTTGAAGATGGTGAGAAAATTGTGATAGTGAAGCCGTGGTAGGCAACATCTCTGTCTTGCTAGCTAATTTTAAGCAGAAGATGGAGACAATTGAGTTAAATGTCTTATAATATTTTAAAGCATGTTATCATATTTGGTTCCACTTTGAGACCAAATCCCTGTGAAGGATGAGGTGGGCACCCAGAAGATGTAACAAGAACCTGGAAGCTAGATATAGGGAAAACGGGTACTCACCATCTGACACAAGGCAACTGGGAGGAAATTTCCTTATAGAAAGTGGACAGAAATGGTGATTAGTATCTTGAGGCTGTACATTGTAGTCTATAGGAAGAGTTGTTATGGCCTCTCTTATTGTCAGCAATGGGAAAGCAACAGAACAACTCCACAGCAACTACAACTAATATAGCAACCATCACATGCCAGGTCAGATTTACCATCCTGATTTACAGCTTACTAACCTTCAGAATTGATGCTTTTTATGCAAAGTAATGGCCTATGCTGATAGAGATGGTTACGACCATCTGTGTCCCCTGGGTGAATACAGTAGTTCTGCCTCTGATGTTTCTGTAAGGTCATAGGGAGACCCACACCTATGCCAAAATCCAAGGGCTAATCCTCCTAGTGACCATCTATAAACCATTTGGCCGTGAGATGCTGACACAGGATCTTCAAAAGTGTTTGAAGTGGAGTATTTTGCTCTTATGTCCACCCTACAAATAATACAATGAGCCTGGCACCATCAAAGAATGCTTGGGAGACAAAATCAACAGAGGCATCTCTTGGGGTTCTGCTGAGAACTCACATCCTGATAACAGGCAGCATTAGTCACTGCAGTTATGAATTAAAGATGTCCAGTGAAGTCAAACTACCAGGGCTGATAGGCATATATTGTCCTCTCACAGGTATGGATGCATTGCAGCTGTCCTATATTGTTTATTTGGGTTTATTCTCAATTTTACACAAGACTGTAATTTCTTCTGCTGCACTAGCTCATGCTGACTAGTCTTTCACCAAAAATATTTTCTTAAATGACACCAAAAGGCTTCAGTGACAAATCACTGTAGTCCCATATTTCCATTTATTTTATTCTGAGATTTGATATTGATATAAAACCATTGTGAACCTGTTAATGATATTTCATGTGCAGTAATGTCAAACTATTCAATCAGTCGCATCATTACCTTTCATATTAAGCATAGTTAGTTTATTCAGTCGTAACAAAGCATTTCAGCAGTAAAGGTTTCTTTCCTCCCAAGTACTCACTCATTTCAATATCATTTCATATAATCTCTAAAAATACATCTTTTGTCTTGATTTTAGATGAAAGCCAAAGGAACAAAATGCTTTATTACCTAGTTGAGAAAAACTGAAGATTTGTTCCTCAAAATCAGCAACTGAAAATATTTGGGCTATTTCATTGCAAAGCTCTAAGAAGCCTGAACTTTCTGAATGTTTCCTTTAGAAATTTTGCAGAGGCTGGAGACGTTTGTAAAATTGGTGGAAATGTCAATTAGATCTCTGGGTCAGCCTACTGGCAAGGCAAGGTGTGATTCCCAGTTTGAAACTAACACTACACTTGATCTTAGCAAAGGGACTAAGAAGCATGGAAACAACTTTACATGCAAACTGCTGTAGGTAGGTAGCTTACTGAGCATTATTTTGGCACAAAAAGGAAAGAAAACCGCTTGTTTGATGTGCAGCCTCTCGCTGCGCAAATTCGTAATCTGGTTCAAACTTCTTTTTGATCCTCTGAGAGTGATATGATGGAGAAGAACAATCAAGGTAGAGCCTTGGCCTTGCCTTTCTTGGCACCCCGACTACTGGAGATGGGGCCAAATTTGGAAGAATACGCATCCAACCTGTCCAACCTAGGGAGGGAGCTAAAACAGAAGAGGTGGTAGCTTAGTTTTTGAGCCAAGGCTTCATTCAAACACTGCTTCTGACAGAATATCTAGATGTCTTCTTCCATGTCCGCTTTTTGGGCTGCCCATCTTAGAATCATAGAATCATTTTGGTTGGAAGTGACCCTCAGGATCATTGAGGCCAGCCCTTAACCTAATACTGACACTAAACCATATCCCTAGGAACATCCTTTTGATAAAAGAGCTCAGAGGGTAGAAAACCAAATGAAGATCTGCTTTACCTAACACTCACCAGAAGTGTGTACTTTACACCTGCAGTCAAATGAGACTCACTGGAGGGAATGCTGGTTTTGGTATTACCCCATAACAGGGTAACACCATAACCTCACTTAGGGACCGTCAGTGAGGAAATAGCTGACACACCTGCACAGACAAACTAAAATATGAACAAACATGGACTCACCACTGGCATTTAGAAAAGCTCCAAATACATTTACAAATATTTCATTCATTATTTCATTATACATTGTTATTATACTGCACCATTTGATTTATTTTGGTTCCAAAATATGACTGGAAGGATTATGTGGAAGAAGTATAGTGATCATGAAAAGCTCAGCACCACACAAAGGAAAAGGCATAGTGCAAACAGAATAAAAGACTGATGCACTTATCCAGTCTTTCCAAACAATTCAGATTTTGAAGATGACAGATCATAAGGAGAAGAGGACAAATACTTTTGATGGAAGAATAAGAAAGACGATGTAAAAATTTTAGGTATTCTGAGAAAGTGTGGTTTTGAAGCAGTTGTACAGGTTTGAGTATACAGCACAGAGAAAGCAACCCTTGGATTTTTAAACTTTATTTTAGTTATGAGACATTATAAGGATTGGTAAATGCTAAGAAAACCCCTAATACACCTGTTACTGGAAATTTAAACAAAAGTAAGAAAGTTCTGAACAAAGAAGATTCATTAATCCTCAGACAAGCATCTGACTTTCTGTGGTTTATCTACATTTAAGTCTATTGGGCTGTACCTCTTGCCTCAGGGAAGCAGGGACAGGATTAGCATTGCACACATTTATTGCTGCTTCTGCTTAATATCAACATCCAAGATAGTCATCATTCAAAACAAAATGAAGTTCCAAAAGATTTTGGTACAAGTGAAAGAGCCAGAGTTTTATGGCTCTGCCCCTTACCTATTGCATTACCTATAAACTATGCCTTGTAAATGAACTAGTAGTCAGCATGGCATAAGACCAGTGTGTTATATATCAATATATAATGTAAGAATGTGTCATTCAACATGCTGCAAAACTTGCTATTAAGAATTAATCATTCCCTTCCTTGAGCAGTCTCTTCAACGCACTCCAAAAAGTTGCCATTTCTGAAAATATGCCCAGTCAGGAAAATCATCTACTCCAGTAGGGTATGGGTCAGAAGAAAAATAATTACAGAATTTTGATACAGAGTTTGGCATGCCTTTTAAACAACTTTTGCCTCTTAACAACCTTGGAGACTCCTTGCTGCATGAGACCAGTGGCCCACTTTGCCCAGTAATCAGCAGAAATCGGACATGCTCCTCAGGGGAGGCTGTGGAAGTTGGGCCAATATCTGCAGCCCACTGCCTACCTATTTACCTTGCTTTTGTACTCATTGGATTAGAGGTATCTCAAGGCACACGCTAACAGCTTTCATTAGCGTCTATATATGAGTTTGTTGTCCATCCATCTGCCTAGTGCCTTTTTGATCCTGCTGGTGCTCTGTTTCTCCACAGTCTTCTATAGGAAGGAATATCAGAAGGTCACTATCCACTCTAGGCTGTCTTGTATTCCGTTGGAACAGATCTACTAGTTTCATAGAATTTCTTCTTCTGTTGCTGTGGGATTTAGTAACTATCAGTTGTTCACTCACCCTACTCATTGCCTTATGATTTTGCAAAATTCAGTGATGCTGACACCATTAAACCCTTACAAACATGATAGATGTCTATCTCCAGTCTTACATGGCCCCCTCTTTCCATGTGTCTTTCAAGGTATCTGACCCATTGCGATTAGCTTAACTGGATGTTTTAAAAAGACAAGTGGACAGACCTGGTGTAAAAGCTCTGGAAATGCCCTGGTCTGGCCACCTCTTGTTGTGTGACTTCAGGGACAGGGCAGAAACAGGCCACCCAGTGAATAAGGGCAGGGAGTGAAGGTTGTCCTGGTGACTTTGTTCTTATAGCAAGTCTACTTGGTCCCTTCTCCTGAAGGGTTGGGAGTAGGAGATGTCCAGATGTTCATCACTAGCCTTCAGGAGCTTCTGCGTCACACTTAAGTAATTTAGTAACACAGCTTTCTGAAAAAACAGGAAAAAATAGTGTCCTGAATGCTCTCAGAAAGAGGCGTGAGATTTGAAGCTCTATTATGGGAATGGACATGCATCTAGAACATCTCTCAAAAAGCTTTCCCAGGAAACAGGAATCTGCAGACACAGATCATTTAGTGATGATCTAAACCACATGGAAGAGAGAATGTCCTGTGACCAGCGCTAAGTAGTCAAATGTCTGCTTAGATTCCTTGGGAGAGATGAAAATAAAAATCAATACATGTATGATGAGACTGTTAAGAAAACCTGACTTAGAGGTACTTGTGCTCATTCACTGGGTGCATTTTAAGTAAATGAACACTAATCTTAGGAAAACATCTCTTCATCAGGTGTCCTGGCTGATTCCACCTCAGACAATAACCTGATATGAATAAATGACTTGACAAAGGCCCCTCTGTGCATCTGGTTCTATCAACCAATAATTTTTATCACTTTCCATCAATATTTTGATTCTTTGAGGAATCCAGCTTATAATAAATGTGTTGTAGATGTTCTAACAAGAAAAGAACAGACGCAAGTTTAGTGAATATTGAGTTTTAAACTTGTCTTGTAGTGATTTGTGGCTGTGTCACTGCAAATATTTTTCAATGTCATTGCCTAAGCCCTGGCTGTCACTAACATGGTCAGCTGGGGAATAGAAGCCCTAACACTATGATCTCAGTATTAATGGGAGCTGTTGAGAGTGGCAAAGGTGATAAAGTATTGTTTAGTTATTGGTGCCATACTTTTGCTGCAGGACATTATTATAAAACATTGGGGTTTTTTGTCAGATTCCAATCACCTATCCAATAACATATTTAGAAACTTACTGCACAGAGTCTTATAAAAAGCATCTTTGAGAGCTTTTCTTTTTTCTTTTCTTCTTTTTTCCTTTTAAGATGGGTTTCTTCGATTTTAATCTGTGGCTAGAACTATGGAAACCTAACACCTTAGACAAAAAAAGATTTAAGAATGTCTCTGATGTACAATTTATTCTTCTGCAGTCTAGCTGTAGTTGTTTTTATGCAAATGTTTTAGGTTCAATGTTTAACTCAAACTGAGAAAAAAAATCCCTGTGATCTGGGATGGATTGGCAGCTACTAAAGGGAATATAGTTCTCATATTCTAGACCTCTGGATATCTGGTAGGCTATCCTTCCTCTTGGTGCGCATGTATATTTTATACCGATGTTAATGGAAGTTATGTGTAGGTATTCAAGAGAGAGCGCATACCCCATTTCGTAGGTAAATTTATGTGCCTCTCTTTTTCATTATTCCCTAGATCAGTACAAGGAGAAATAGAGATATAAGATTTATAAAGCTTCTACAATATCCTGTTTTGCCAAATTGTGTTCTAGCAAGGACATGACAGGATTACCTACCTCACCCTTGACACCAGAAGAACACAAATTAATGACTCACTGTCATTGTCATTGAATAGCCGTGCATGTTTTTAAGTTATAATTTAAATTACATGAAATTCAAGCTTTTTCTCATGGCCAAGTTTGCTTGATTTTAAGCCTTTTGATGAACACATTCACTGTTACTTTAAATGAGGTACAGTACCTCTTTATATAAAAAAAAAAAAATATAAAATTAGATTATGAGAGTTTATACAGCTTTTAAATATCAAGCTGTCAGGGTTTGTGCAGGTAGAAATATTATAATCGAAGGACGGTGAAGAAGGAGTTTATATTAGAGGGGATTTTCAAGTAAATTCATACCAAGTAGAATATAATGGAGACAGGCTTTTTGCCAGTGCTTTGGCTCTGCTGACCTCCATTTGCAGCAAAGATTAGCTTGATAAAGCCGACACAACCTCAATAAAACACTAACAATGGAAAGGAGTAAATAGAAATCATATTAAGCAGCAGCAATATTGCATGAATTGAAACAAAAATTTAGGTATAATAGCCTTGGTGGGTTTTAATATTGTTCCCAATCTCGCATCACAATATGAATCGTATCACAGTGATTCTAAATAACATTTATCATCTTTAAATCTTCTCTCCTAGTAGACGACTCACATTATTTAAGAGGGTTGTTTCTTTTTTTCTTTTTTTTTTCAAGAGTTCATACATAATTAAATGTGCTGGAAGCAGAGGGTACAAAATACCTTGAGAAACAGTAACTTTGTGTTATATGTTCAATTAAATGCAACAATTCCATATTTATCGTTATTTCACTACCTTCCAGAAGTTAAATGACTAGAATAATAGAATGGTATTGCAGAGCAAAACTCAAATAAATCTAGATGGGAAATTTTATTCAGTTTTCAATTACCGTGGCATTGCTGAGTTCTGGGTATGCTCTGTAAAGCATGACAAAACGAAAAGAAGATTGGTCAAAAATGCATTTGTAGGGGATTAGAGGCTAAATATAACAAAAAGAGGGTTCAATTCATTTTGTCAGAAAATAATCTGTCCAAGGGACTATATCTTCATTTACAAGGAAAGAGTTCAATCCATCACGTGGATATTCTCTCCTCACCATGGGATTCTGGGGTCCAAATTGTAGTGCTCCACTTTTCAGCGCATCAGGACAGCCTTTAAATAGCCTTGGAAGACTCCAGACTCTAAGAGAAGAGGTATGAGATAATTTCAAACTCACAGTTTTTCACAATCTCAGCTCCAAAATATGGATCACCAAACTGTTTCTCAATATCTGGTTCATCCTGAAAACTCATGCTTTCTCCAGGCACCCAACCACCCAGGCATTGTGCTGCCATCCAGTGAGACCTGGACAGGCTGAACTGGGCAGAGAAGACCCTGATGAAGTTCAACAAGGGCAAGTGTAGGGTCCTGCACCTGGGGAGAAATAACCCAGGTATCAGAACAGATTTAGGCGGAACTTCTGCAAAGCAGCACTGAGGAGAAGGATCTGGGAGTTCTGGTGGACAACAGGTTGACCACGAATCAACAGTGTGTCCTTGTGGCCAAGAAGGCCAAAGGTATCCTGGATTGCATTACGAAGAGTGTGACCAGCAGGTCGAGGGAGGTTGTTCCTCCCCCTCTATTCTGCTCTGGTGAGGCTGCATCTGGAGTACTGTGTCCAGTTCCGGGCTCCCCAGTTTAAGAAGGACAAGGAATTACTGGAGGGAGTCCAGCGGTGGGTTATGAAGATGATTAGGGGCCTAGAGCACCTTCCTTATGAGGAGAGACTAAGAGAGCTCGGTCTGTTCAGTCTGGAGAAGGCTGAGAGGCAATCTCATCAATGTCTATAAATATCTCCAGGTGGGTGTCAAGAAGATGGACCAGACTCCCTTCAGTGGTCCCCAGTGATAGGATAAAGGGCAACAGGCACAGACTGAAGCAAAGGAATTTCTGTCTGAATATGACGAGACACTTCTTTACTTTGAGGGTTACGGAGCACTAGACCAGGCTGCTCAGAGAGGTTGTGGCGTCTCCTTCTCTGGAGACATTCAAACCCGCCTGGACACGATCCTGTGTGATCTGCTCTGGTAACCCTGCGTTAGCAGGTGGGTCGGACTGGATGATCTCCAGAGGTCCCTTCAACCCCAGCCACTCTGTGATTCTGTGTGATTCTGTGACTCGACACGCAACGTTACTAAAAGCCTGGTGTTGCCTTTAAGCTCTGTGAGAAGGGATGTTCAATACATTAAGTAGCATCCCACTCATTTGATATAAATTATGGGTCTCCTGGCATGATCTGAGCATGTTTTATGCACTTAGTTGTGTATATTGTAAACAACAAATTACTTTAATGGTGATGACAGAGAGACATTCACTTCAATTTATGTGTAAAGCCATCTCATTGCTTAGAAGACACCAATGTGTATCTCTCTGTATAATAGAGATATCTTCTTTATCTACTGACAGAGCTATTTTGGAGGACCTGACTACAAATTTTGACACTGAGGGCAACATCTTGGAAGTGGAGCAAGAGTTCAAGTTGTTTTAGCAAGAGGACATGTCTAAAGCAGGGCTCTGCAGATAGGATGTCCAAGAACTGTCCGTTTTTTTTCATGCCTTGTGGGAAGCACCTTGCTCAGGTTCCTGACGTCGGTACAAACCTCATGGATGTGGACCCTGAATTGGGAAAGCAATGTCAATCTATAGAATGGATAAGGAATGAGCCTTTGTGTGTCCTACTTACTGTCCTCTTCTGTTGGTGTTTTTTGTAGAATCTGGTCAGATAAACATTTTCATATTGCATAGAAAGTTTGCTTGGTGGCCTTATGCTTAGCTCTAAGTTCCTCTTGATGGCAAGATATCAGAAGGCTCTTGCAGATGGGGTCTTTAGCAGTTTTGTTTGAATACTTCGGACATCAATAGTGACCTGGTGATAGCTGACATGAATTGAAAAATGACAAACATAGGATATTTGTCCATTAAACATTATGAAGCCCAATACTGACTCTACCTAACTGAGATCAAATAGACAGTGCAGTCTGTCATCTGCAATCAATTTATCATCTTTCACAGCCTAGGTCCAGTTGGTTAAATATCCAAGTTAAGTAACTATAAGGTTGTTTCAGAGGTCCTATCTTCAGACATACAATTTTAATAAGTGGGCTCCATTGTCTATTTGTTCCATAACATGGTAAAAATATCTAGAGTTATACAAGTAATATATAGTAAAAAGAGCAACATGTCTGTATTATGCAGTAGTGATTTTATAATATGAATTGTAGGTGTATCTGACAAGTCAGGAGTGCTCAGTGGCATTCAGTGTGAAAAAATACAGTGGTCAACTACAGCACATATTTTATGGTAGAGCATACGCATCATGATTTTATACTGTAAGAAGTTTAAAGATAGATTCATCTATTTGAAATAGAGGTTAATAAAGATAAAATGCAACAAGTCAATGAAGTGAACAACTAGATGAAATATATAAAGATAATTAAGACTTAACAATTAGCAATGAGAATAAGCTGAATTTCCCTCAGATGATTAATTATCAAGAAGTGAATTTGCTATTTTTCATATATAATGTGGGTCTATATGAAATATATTTCATATTATATACATAAAAATGAGTATCACATGTTTTATCCATGACTGTTCACTGACTACTGTTGAAGTTGGTTCTCTCTGGCATCGTGGCAAAAATGAAACGTGAATACAGAAAAGCATGGGCAGATGAAAATGACCAAGAATAACAGGGTGAGATGAAGTGGTCCACTGAAGAAGATGCAGAAGGAAAAACAAATGAAAGAGGATGAACGGTGGCTCAGATGCCAAAAGCCAGTAATGGACAAGATGCACAAGTCTTTTAGGAGATCAAGGAGGAAGGTAGTGGCAAAAAAAATGAAGTCTTTGTTGTCAGAGTCTTCAGAGAAAAGGCAAGGACATTTCTATGAGCGATATTATGACTGAGTTTTCCTTTGGCTCACACAGCACATAAAGAAGTAGCTGTTATCTCTTCAGTACACAAGACATTTTTCTGGGACTGTTAAGATGCTCAGTAGCCAGATGTAGTCTGCTCTTCAAAGACATACCATCTGGCAATAGGTTTCTCTCTAGAAAACAAATGTAGTCGTCCTTTCATAACCCTGCAGTCTAAACAGCCTTGAATGATATTATGACTGGTAAAAAAAAGATGAAATCCTACTGGTTCAAGTGCTGAAAAAGACCACTGGGATGATCAAGGAAATAGCCTGTTCTGGAGGGTGGGCTCAGCAGCAAATATGGTCTGTCACTAAGGTGAGATCTTCTCCATGATAAACCCTATGGATGCCTGTTGGCGTCATAAATTATGATATATCACTTATGACAAGGGTCCTGCTAGAGTTGTGTTGGCACAGAGAAGATGCCACAACCCCATCGAGAAGCTTTTTGGATATCCCAAGGGTGAGGAACCAAGATCTTTACATTTCAAAAATGAATCTGCTGGATTTGTCAGGGACAAGCAGTAAATATGAGGAGAGAGACCTCACACTAGGTGTGGGCTCAACACACATGCAGACATGTCCATTTCCATCCATAAGCATTCTGCTTTGATGATGCATCCTTTTTAATGGAAAACATCTACTATCAGGTCAGTGAGAATGTCAGGTTGGTGTCCTGTCTTCTGCTCTTATGAAGGACAAAATAAAAGATAAAAATATCTGCACTTAGGAACAATTTAATTCTCCTATAAGAACGATTAACAATCTGTCTATTCTTTGCCAAAACTAAATAATTATTATTTTCATCAAGTTCTTGTGGTACTGATATCTTTGGGTTCTTTGGAAAAAATAAAAGGTTTTTCTGACCCTGTGACTTTAAATTTTTATGTTATTTGTAACCAAAGTACCATGGTGTGTAATTTTTGAGGTTCATGACACAGTAGTGGCAAAAATTAAATCAACTACTAACTTACATTTTGTATCTGATTTGAACACCTAAGTTGACCATTTCTGGTATATGCATCAGTTCATTAATACAGGAAAATATGCTATCAAACAGATAATCAAATTTCATGTAAAATAAGCTCCAGCATTAAAACTGTTCCTGGTATTTTATGTATAACTCTGTGGGTAGATATATTTCTTGCTACTAGAGCAAAACTGATTTGTGTGATGGTTCCCCATCATGAAATCACTTGGAAGGTTGTGAGATAAAATGTCGCTTAGGATAATGTAATTGGCCTTAAGGTACAGGAGTTGAATTATTTTCAGTGATTTATAATCTGGAAATTAAAGACTCACTCATTTTCTAATTTAATTCCATCTTCAATGGAAAAATGTTCACTCTGAACTAAATTGGCGAGTAATGTTGCTAATTCAAATGCAGATGCAATTTCGATTCTGGTAGCAGTTTGCTGTGATTGACGAGTCCCCAATGGATCATAATGATTCTTATCTCCCAATCTCGCAAATTCTCTAGCAGTTGTGATAATAACTTCAGCTAAGGAGAAAAGGCAAAAAATAAATTCTCTGCTGCACTGTCAATTCAGGCTTTGCTTTTTTCTGACATGGAATGGGGTTTATTTCAAATCTATTGCATGTTGGAGACAAATATGAAACCTCATTACTAAATTATGTGTCATCATAAAACTGCAGTTTAATTGTTTACTGATACTCTTCTAACTTGCTTCTAAACCTTCCCAAAAAGTATTTCAGATTTCCTATTGTTAATTAGCTCAAGTTACATTTCAAGCAATTCATTGGTAGATGTAAAATATTGGGAACATGTCCAGCAACTACCACGGGCAATAATTTGGATTATTCAGATTGTTGCCCCGTTTAAAAGATATATTGATGTATCTCTTATTTTCTCAATTATTACATTTAATCTTGGTAAAAATTACGGTGTTGACTCTGAGATGAAGATGCACGTATTCTCACTTTCCTAGACCAGCTGCTGTAGTTGTGAACATCGAATTTCCTCTATCAGGGACAGGTTAGCATTGGACTGGTTGAGCCAATTAGATTCTCACCAGACCTGGCACGTTCTCACAATGGAAAATGTGCAGTTGCAAGAAAATTCCTCCCTGGGAAAGTATCTGAAAACCAAAGAGTTTTCTGTTACAAACTTATAATCATAGAATGGTTTGGGTTGGAAGGGATCTTCAAAGGTCATCTAGTCCAACCCCCTGCCATTAACAGAGACATCTTCAAATAGAACTTCCCCCCTTCATCCTTGAAGCCAGATTATCCAGAAACCTACTGATATGGAAAGCAAAGGAAAGGATAGTGGAAACTCTTGTGAGAAGTTCCCAGCAGTGACTGTGCACACGTGTGGGTGAGGATGGAGGTGCAGGTGAGAAGTTCCCTCACCAGGTGCCACTCTCAGCAGCCCCCAGCCCTCTGGGTGACATGGGGAGAGCTTCCAAACCAGCTCAGGAGCAATCTTTTCTTCTTTACAGCTCCTTGTGCGGGATCAGAGACATCCCAGCACGCATGCGGTCTAAGGGTGACACCTCTGCTAACTCCACCTTGGAGTCTATCTGACACAGACCTTCCATGAGGCTCAGACAAAAGCTTCTACACTCCTAAGCACTTGAAAGATCTTGGAGGAATAGCCTAGCAGAGGGATGGGTTGCCCAGCTGCACATGTCAGTGTGACCTACTCACTAATTGCTTATTTGTCCCATTAAAATAAAGGTTAAAAAACTAAACCCAACTAAAATATTTTTAAATGCCATATTTATACTGAAGGACTACCAAGAGGCTGAGGATACGTGACTAGAACCCAATAATCCTTTTTACTGAAAAGGACTGTGAATCTATTTCTTACGGAACTTTGGTGGGGAGAAAACTGCCACGTTCCATTTGTTTTTGTTCACAATGGTCAGGCCGAGAGCTCCAAAGTGATGGAGCTCTACCAGCTTTGCACCCTCTGGGCCAGGTTATTTGTGTCATTAAAGTATTGACAGTGCTAGAGATCAGTGGAAGTAGAATATTACTGAAAAATCAAAGAGTGCCCCTTTGAACACACTTTATTGCCTTTTTCATCTTATCAGTACTTGCCATTATTAACCTGAGGATTTCTGTCTGAGTGGGCTATAGAGGCAGGGGATATCAGGGGGCAGAAGGAGAACAGGTAAGGTGTGGAAGAGATAAGCTGATGCACTCTTTCCTTTCACCCACACACAAGTGGTCATATAAATATCCTGATAAATGTCATATACCAGAAAGTCTGTTCAAGAAAAACGGCAAACGGCTTCGAGCCAGGGATCTACACAACCAGTGGCACCGACTGTGGCCTGAGAGTGTATAAAAGAATCAGAACAGTCTGATGTTATCTGTCCATTTGCCTTTGCCTTGGACTATGAGGAGGGACTATGCAATGGAAATCAGAGAAGAGCTTTTAATGTGTGATGGGAACATTAAAGAAAAAAAACAACAAAGTGCTCAACAGTGGACTGAAACATCCAGTGCAGCTGGTTGGGTATAATTGTATGCAAGATGTCTTTTTTCGTTCAGTGGTTGTAAGTTTTCTAGAATAAGATAAATATGTATGTTCTCTCTGCATTTTATGGAGTCTTTCTCTCTCTTTTTTCCCAGAAAAAAAGTACTACTCCTTAAGTGGCACTTGGAATGATTCACCTTGATCCATGAACTTGGTGGTACAGGTAAAACTGTTGTTCTTGTCCAATATAAAGATTTTCTTCATCGTACTCTCAAAATAATTCTAAAACTTTTTTGTTGTTATATCAGTTCCTTAATGAATGTAAGTATTCAACAAAGGCAGCTTTGATTTTCACTGTGTTCAGAATGCTGTGAAACTGGGACTTGTTCAATGGGATCAAGTGTAGATAAAACTGCATAAAACACAGAGATCAGACCCAGTCTCTTACTTGCTATTGATGCTGTGTGGTTGTCTCTAATGTCAGGAAGCTGCTTTACATAATTCAGTATCAGGGAGAGTTCCATTAGTAGCTGATGCCTGGAGTATTTTCTCCCCAGCTCCTGCCAAGATTGCCTCATGGCTTTTCACCAGAGCACACAAATCCAGGGCTGTGGTGGACTCCGAGCAGCTCATCAGACAAAACCATCCCCAGCAGCTCAGGAGATGGAGAATGTATGGATCTTAAAACACCAGAAGCAGGTGGCCACTGATGTCAATACTGGATGTTTTGCTCTCTCCTACTCCACGGTGTGTCCCTCCCTTCCTCATATTCATCATGCAAACTTTTATGGGGAGAACCTATTGGATGGGACCAAGATGACAGGAGACTATCAGGGCATGCACATATCTGTTACAGATAGGCTAATTTCTTACTCCAGCTTCCTTTTCCTCCTACCTCCATCATTGCCACTTCACCCACTGAAAGCAACACCTTCTTCCTGAGCAGACCCTTCCAAGACTGTCCTCTGCTGTTGGAAGGGCACCCGGACTGGGATGCCAGAGGGATATAGGAGCCAGTGGTGACAACTCAAAGCCACCTGCAAGCCCCTGAACTCATAACTCTAGGACCTGGATGCAAATGAAAGCCGTTGGATACCCTCACCAGCATCCTCTTTGTGATCAAATGAGGTGCAAGTCTGATTTAAACTGTGTTCTTATGAAAAAGAATATAAGAGATTTATATTTGAGACCCATCACCATCATAGCTTGCAGCCCTGGTGACAGTGAGTTAGGGCATGTAGAATCTCATTGGCATGCAGGAGAGGGGATTTTTTGGAAAGCCTCGTGGGTGCAAAAGTGGGAGGTTACACTGAGCATTCGCTCTCAGTAATTCCAACAGCTGAGTACCTTTAAAATATACTGCTGTGCTCATAATGTCTTGCCAGTGTTTCACATTAACCTTTAGACTATTTGAATTTAACTCTGTAAGTAAGCTGGATAGCTTTCTAAAATGGTAGATAATATAACAAAAAAGGTAGAGACATGAATGAAGATGTGTGAGCAAAGCAGTTATTAAAATTAGAATGATTTATGCTATAATATTCTGAGGTATCCTACATGTGGAAATCTAAGTAGCTGTTCTCTTTAATTTGCACATGTAACTGCTTAATCATGGGGCACTCTGTAGGTAAACTAACCCAAGCTGCAAAAATAAACCCAGAGCAAAAGGAAAGAAGAGATTGTTTCTTTGGTATGCTACAGAGTATTGGAAAATGCCATCGTCTCTAAGGTCCAAATTTGTTAATCATAGACTTGTGGAATGGTTTCTGTTGCAAGGGACCTTAAAGACAATCCAGTTCCAACTCCCCTGCCATGGGCAGGGACATCTTTCACCAGTTCAGGTTGCCCAGAACTCCATCCAGCTTGTGAACATTCCCAGGGATGGGGCAACCACAGCTGCTCTGGGTAGCTTGGTCCAGGGCCTCACCATCCTCATGGGGAAGAATTTCATCCTTATAACTAATCTAAATCTACCCTCTTTCAGTTTAAAGCCATTCACCCATGTTCTATCACTACTTGTAAAAAGTCCCTTCTGCCAGTCCCTTATCCTTAATATTCTCCTTATTCCTTATGAATAAAATCAAACACTCATGCTTCTTTGTTCTAGATGCACACACAAAACATGACTATAAAAATGTTTAGCAACAAACTTATTTGTGGTACCATATCAGAGGCCACAAATCTTGTGAATGGATAAAAAAAACTACACTAAAAATAGCTATTTAGAAATCTAATCAGGTTTCACATTCCTGAATTAATTGCACCCCATACATGTTTTTATGGTTCTCTATGTCCGTTGAAAAGCTGAAACCTTACTGCTTAGCAAGTAGTTAACTGGAAACGTCATTACATCACATCATATTCCACTTTACCCACATATTTTTAAACCAATTTGGTCTTTGCAATAGAAGCAGAACTTACAGTGGCATATCCTCTTGATTCATGAACATAACTCTCATTAACGCAAATAGAAGTTATACACTTGCATTGAGAGGGGAATATATCACAAAGAGCTGATGACCATCTTAGACTAACACAGTAGCATATTGAAATTTCTCTCCTACAAAATATGTACTCGCTTTCTTCCTAATTCCCTGATGCATATCACTGCCAGCCCAGAAACACACGTGCACGTACCAGAAATGATGTGTGGAAACAGCAACTGGCAGAAGTTAAACTGATGAGGAGCAGAAGCCGTAGACACATTTTGAGGCGGATCTCACCAGTGAGAAGGCTTGAGGTCAGCTTCTTATTTATACAAGAGGCCATCAACAGAGAAATTGTCACCTGGTGGAAACGACAAAATAGAGAAAATGAAGCATAAAAGTTTTCTAGTTTACTTATTAGTACAATATGTAATTGGATGGAAGTAGCGGGTTTCAAAAATTTGTCTTACTATAATGACTATAATTTTTTAGAGATCGAAAATGAATCTGACTAGAAAATATCATTAAACTACCAACTTGGTTAAAATTTAAAGGGTAATTCACGTATAATGCTTTTATTTAATAGCCCAATTTACAAAACGTCTAAAATTAATGCAGATCTTTTCAGGACAAAATCAGCTGTAACTGCACCAACTAATTTTTGCTCATTTGAACTGAATTATTAATAAGAGAGAAATATACCATATGTTCCCAAAAGAGCTGGATACATTTATTTCAAATAAAATTGCTGTGTTTGGTGGAATATAAGAGGTTTAAATGCTTTCAGAGAAATGGGTTACTTATATACTGATTTAATAGAGTATAAATCAGGCTGCATAATTAGGGACACAGCTGTTTCCTAACCTAAAGCTGGCAGCTTTTGTTGGTTAAGTTCCTTTATCACCTGCATGGCTTTAATCAGCAATAATTTGTTCTTCTCGTGGAGCAATACAAGTTAATCAATAATTTTGCTGTTTGTACTATACTAGAAAAGGGTTTTTATGGTGGGTTTAGCTTAAACTGGGCATACGTTCTCCTGACTCATTCACCTGATTTATTTAATTTTATGGTGTTACTGATATGAATTAAAAATGAAAGTGAAGGTTAGTTTGGCAACAGAGCCTCTACCTACAGCTGGTATAGATATATATATATATATATATATATTTAACTTTTTAGTTCAGTTTATTAAGTTAACACTATATACATATCTGGCCATTAAACCAAACACCTGACTCAGTAAAGTAAAACTCCATGAAAACTTCTCATAGAGAACCCTTGGAGATTTCCATTCTGTCTGCACCCCTCCAAAAATAATAGGGAAAATAATTATTCTTCTTTTATTTACTTTAGATTTTTAAAAGTTTCTTGACAAGATATCAAAACAAGACTCTGCACACATTTAATCTGCAACTGAAATTCACTCTTAATATACGTGTGTCTACATATATTGATGGACAAGCTGTAGAATGTGACATATTTAAATGGAATTCTTAAATTGTAAGTTGGCCCCATGAATGCCACCGGCTGTTTTCAGCTACTTGTTGCATAATAGAAAAAAAAGCAGCATACAATACAAATTTAAAGCAATTATGGCTGAATATTTTTATTTACATCCAAGATGATCTCTAACTAATGCAAGCCCATGAAAATTCACCTCTGCAAAAGGGGGTTAATTTCCCAAGCTCTGCAGTGGCACTGTGGGGGCTCCAGTAGCACTGGATTTGAATAAGAGTTTGTTCTCTAATTGCAAAGGTAACTATATTTTCACCTGGGCATGGGGAAAGAGATGGAATGGGCTCTGAGTAATTTCTGACACCAGGTTTTTACTTTAAATAGTTATATTTTAAGTGCATCTGCTGCTTCCAGCCTTTCTCCTCAGCTTCCACAGGCATACACACAGATAATCACATATCTTGCTTTTAGAGCCAGAATACTCTTTTAAAACCCCGAAGAGGCAATATGCAACTTAAATTAGAAAATTATCTTCGCTCACAAATTATGCATTAAAGAGAGTCTGTATCTCACTATACGTCTTGCTCAGAGGGAACTTCCACGTTCAGAGATTCCAGCTGTGCAAGCTATAAAAATTTTATGCTGTAACTTTTACAGACTGAGAAGGAGTTTCTCCTCAGATAGACTGGTTCAAAGGACTTTCTACGAAAGGAATGAAGAAAACAGTTTTGCAGTGAAGTGCTTTTCTTTCCTCCTTAGACAGCTCAGATCTCCACCATCTGAAGATTTCCCTAGCTTGTTTACACACAGTGCTCATGGTTTACTGCAAATAACTGCACCCCTGGTCTCACATCAATATAGAGACCATAGGTACATAACGCTCAAACTAATTTTCCACATCTGTGTGCTCCATAGCACAGATATGACCATGCAAACACAAGCTATCAATTGAACGGTCCATGTACATCAGCAGATGCTACAGAAGCACCACTCTGCAATCCAACATCTACCTGAATTCCTCCTAAAAGATGCCTACCATGGGGTGAGATTGAGGTTTTAATCAACAGATGTAGTCCTTGGCGCTCCCTGGGGCTGAAATACCTGAAATTCAGATAGTTTACCCGTTAAGCTGTACTTCCTTCTCCTTCAATGCTCTCTTGTTCCTACAGCCTTATTTCAAAGGATTTATTCCAGTTTCTGAGGGGTTTGTTGGGCCCCAGGCCACCTTAGCAGCTTCATGTAACACATTTTTCGCCATTAAGAGCAAAAAAATAGTTAAAGCTCCTATGTAAGTCTGAGTGTCCAGAGAAACCTCCCTCTACTGATGAGCAAAGAATCAGGGTGTCCAGAACTGGCTGATTTTATTTATAATTAATTTTCATTTTCTTCCTCACAAGTAACACCATTAACAGTAATGAAAAAGTTATTTGGGAGCATTTGGCTTATAATGTTTACCTTATTGTTGCTCAATATGTGTTATGGTTTTAAGCCAACAAATGTAAGTAAAGAACCATTAATTAAATAATTGGTTCTTTCTATGCACAAGAAATATGACTTTTCTCCTTTGTATCTAATATATGTGTAGTTGTGGTTGTATGACCCCCTGATTCTTAATTTTGAAATGCTGCAAAAAATGGATAAGGGCTTGTAAACAAGATATATTTGGCCATCCTTTCAGTGTATTTTGATCTATGTAATAAAGGTCAGCGCTCAGTGCTTCATTCTACATTCTCCCAAATATCTAATTGCCTAATTATTGCATTATTTCACAGCCAATCAGCTGAAAGAGTTTGTATGGGAGTACAGCAGAATAAGAGGGTTGTCAGTCTTTGGTTATGGTCCTATAGTTCTAATTCAAGAATTAAATATCTGTCTTTTCTAAAAGTCATTACATGATTTATTGGAAAATTGGTAGAAACAGCCCTGGGGTGGTTGTGCTCAAAATCTGGTTTAGAAGAGTGGCTGCTAGCTATGACTTTTGATTTTCTTGTCTCAAAATGAATAGCAGTGCCTGTTTCTATGCAAATTAAATGTTTGAATGTATTTTTTTAAGATAGATTACATTTGTTAATTTAATGGTTTTTCTTATGCAATGGGGTGATTTGTGTTTTGATCTTTCTTTCTTGAAAAAGCAAATTTCTCCCCTTTTGCTGCGGATTCACCAGAAGTGCAGGACTGTTTTTTCTGTTGTTTGATAGCTTTAAAATGTCTGCTGAAATTGCAGGTCAAGAATTACAGCCATGGTAAATCATGCCTCATGAATGAGAAGTCATCTGTGATTTCTCTAGGGTTTTTTCAATCTGTCTTTAAAAGGAGCATAATATTCAGAAGAAAATAAAGGCTTCTTTAACATATTTTGGCATAAATATGAACCATGCCAATCCATGCATATTTATGACATTCAGGCTCTGTTGACATCTAGATTTAGGCTATATCAAACAGAGATGAGCCTCTACAAATAACCTCAAGAAAAGTAATATTTTAGTAAGAGTTATTCCCAGTAATTATTATTATTTAAAATATAATTACATTTATTTTCTATTATAAAAATGATACTTACTTCCCACCATGAACCAAGAGATGCCTCCACCCTCTCTCCCCTTGCTTGTTGAAATGTCACTAGTGAAATTATGCAGTTTTCAACTATTTCTTTCCTGCCATAGGACCTGAGCATGCTAGTCACTTCTTTTATAGAGCAGCAACTCATCCCTTTTCCTGTGTTTTAGGACTAAACCAGGAGCATGTGGCTCAGTCGCCCCCAGATCCTTTGCTTTGGGGCAGCAACTTTATCTCCATCACCCAAATTACTTGTGTACACTTACATCCTGCCCCATCCACCTCCGTTTCTGAAATAACTTGTCCGCTCTTGTAACACCACTGAACAATAAAAGCCATTCCCAGAAGAGCTGCAAGAGTTAGACGAGAACAGGCATCTTTGTGGCTTTTGTCACCTCCTTCTCTACGGGAGGCTCCTCTTTTTTCGTGCTTCCTGAGCCAAAGGCTCAGAAAAATCAATAACTGCTCCTGCTTTTTCTCCCTCTTTTCTGCCAAAGTATCTGTCAAAATAATAACAACGATTGTGGCTCGAGGAAAAAGTCACAAAAACGCATGGTTACAAGCAAATGAGGAGTTAACTTTCCTATTTATTGGCCTGATAGTTGATAAGATTTTTTTGCATGTATTGTCAGCAGCTGGACTGGCATAATAGCCCTAAAGCTGCAAAGGGCAAATAAAAGGCACATCAGACGCAGCTGGACAGATACAATAGATTGAACATCTCCAAAGAACTCCCATTAGAGTCCACTGGGTCAATAATCCACAAACTAAGAAGAATTTACATGATGGACCTTAACAGCTGTTTTGGAGCCGTTACATTTTATCAAGGCAAAATGTAGTTCTAAAACTATGGTAATATACATAATTATGTGAGAGGTCTTGCTGCCTGTAAAGCTGTCATTCTAGGTTACAGATAACAAATATATGGCATCAAAATTAGTAACAGGTTCATAATAGTTTATTTATTGATTTCTGAAAATATGTGAGCCACTATGAGCCACTGTATTCCTTTGAATGAAACTGAAAACTTAGAACAAAGCAGTCTGTGCACACTATGTAGCTATGAATAAGATGCACCTTTATTGAGGGAAAAAAGGGCAAAACCAAAAAGTTTTTTACTTTACTTTGACATACTGTGTTCAATAGTGACCAGGGAAAACTTGGCATAATATGGTGACCCATTTCCCAGTGCAGCCAAACTGGACTGAATCTGTAACAGGAGGATGAGGAGGACTTGCTATTCTACCTTCTTGTTCTCTTTGCTCAGGGTACCCAGAAATTAATTTCAGCTTGGTTAAATTTAGAGCAGCCTCAAAATTCCTCTGATTTACACCATTGTGTATAAATTCCTGTGTATCTGTTCCATTCTTTTCTTTGATAGCAATGCTCACTATGCTTTTGCAGGGAGAAGCCTACATCAATAGAAGGAACCAGGGAAAAAATGAGGGGGAACTCCCAGTTTTTATTGACCTTTTCTTTTATGCCACAACACTGGTATTAAATGGATGTAGAAAATGCCGGGATCTAACTCCTTTTCACCAAAGGTTTGTAAAGAAAAAGTACTGCAAACAACACGTAACAAGAATATCGTTACAGTTACATGGTAAATCTGCAAAAGACCTAAACATTAAAAATTAATTTCAAGACTTTATTATTCCTTTGTAACTCGGCACTGCAATGATCTTTGTGTAGGGGAGATCTCCGCAGTGCTCATATGTGCTCTTATGCCTAGGCAGAATGCCATGAATTAAGGATGGAGCGTAAACCTTGCCTTTGAATTTCCTGGCTTTTGTTAGTTTGTGTCATAAACTCAACATTATTCTAATCTAGGGTTTTGTATTTAATATTATTAAATGCCTCCTCATCAATGCCAAGTCTGTAATTGGTCACAGTGAATAGGTGATTAGACAGATAAAGTGCAATTGTGATTGCAAAAACTATCACTAGCTTTGCAGAGGACAATAATTATGTAGCTTATAATGTTTGAAAATATTGCCTAAATCTCTTTCCCACATGTTGTTTGTGATGGAAAACAATTAGACAAAGGATTCTTTTTCTAAGCTGCCTCTGATTCAGATTTGCCTGATGAATGGTCTTTATACTGAACCCAAAGCATTTGTTCCAAGTAAATTATATGTCATTGCAAATGCAAAAGGTCTGCTTCACAATGTTTATTGGGATAAATTAAATCTTCTAAAGATGGTAAACAGAAGGCCTCAATAATTATTCACTTCTGTATAGTTTAAACTGAAAAGGATGTTGCAGTTAGAAGGATGGAGATGAGGCAAACAACACTCCCTGGATTGTGTTAACAACATAAGAGGTACAATAGGGAAATTTAATTTGATACTGATCTACATGAGGCATAACACAGCAACACAGTTTCAAATGCTACTTTTCTAATGGTGGCTTTTGAATTGCAAATTTCCACCAAAACCACCTGATTCATTACTTGAACATGTTCCCAATCAAGTCAAGGAGTCGTCTCTCATTGGCTTCAATAGGGGCAGGAGCAGGCTCCACTTCCTTATAATTTCAGGAGGCGGATGTAAAACCCAATGGATGTTTTACTTGTGAAAGGCTTAAACCTGCAAGGTGACGAGCGCACAGGCAGCTCAACAAAATAGATGCTTCTGGGCTTTGCTGCAGCAAGCCAAATTTCTCCTCGCAATGAAAGGTCAAGTCCTGGAATAGTCTGCAGCCCTTTTGTAAGCGCTTGCCTTGTGCTCAGAAAGGAGACTTTTAAAAGTTGGCAGTGATTCGAAAATGTTTTGTGGCTTCTGTGGGCCATTCAAAACCCACTAAAAGAAGTGACAATCTTTCATTTAATGTTATCAGGCTCCCGATGGAAAATTGCTCTGAAGATGGCAGAGCCCTTCAAAGCAGAAGAGTCTTTGGCAGATGCCTCT
Organism: Patagioenas fasciata; assembly: GCF_037038585.1. Taxonomy (NCBI): domain Eukaryota; kingdom Metazoa; phylum Chordata; class Aves; order Columbiformes; family Columbidae; genus Patagioenas; species Patagioenas fasciata. The sequence continues at coordinate 38,844,795 of NC_092527.1, forward strand.
TCCGCTGCATCTCCAGTGGCACAAATCTGTACAAGGTGTATGAAAAGGGAACGTAAGCGCAGTGAAAATCTCTAGTGCTTTCTCACTTCACCTGAGAATGCTGTGATTCAGCCACTTCATGTTGGAAAAGATCCAGTGGGCTGCCTTCAAAATCGTATTCTACTTAAGCCCAAAATGAATATATGGGAACTTTAAAGGATGTCAGTTAATTAGCTTGTGATATAGTTTAACATAAAATTGGATCTTAAATAATTTCTGTACGTTGTCAGATCTTTTCAGTTACCCCATTAGCTCATTCCTGTAACCATTATAATTTCTCTAACTTTCCAGATGGTTTAAACTCACTGGAATCTTGTGCACAGGTGATTAAAAGATGTCCTACGTAACATCAAAATGCCATATGAAAAATATTAGCTGTTGCTCAACTATGTTGTTGTCTTTATCAGACTATTTCATAAATTTTAAAGATATTATTTCTTGTGCTTTTAATACTAGTTCTTGACTCATTGCAACCCCCCTGGAAAGGTTTTCACTGTGTACTTTCTGTTTATTAGTATTCGCAGCCAGAATTACACCTTTAATTCACATTCACGCATACACTCCCAGACACAAGCTGTATTAATGGGACTTCATATCTGATCTCTAACACATTTGTACTTAAACGTATAAAAGTTGAAAAATACATAAATGTGTGTGAGACTGCAGTTACTTGAAGGCAAAATCTATTTTCCTCTTTGCTAGACGCTCCGCATCTTCAATACAGCCCAAAGCTTGTGCCACCTGAAAGGACTGGTAGGAAGTCAGGAGAATTTGTATCCCTGCTTTTCAACAGGGGCAGAACGTATAGCAGAGCAGGTTTGAGGAAGGTATAGAGATCTATGGTCACGCATGAACATCTGCAGCGACAGGCCCCCACAATTAGACTTAGGTACTTCATTACTTAGAAGAATGCCATTAAAACAAGAACAAGCACGTTTTACATATTCACCTCCAAGGATGGCACAGACAATATATACAAGATATTCTTTTTTATTGCTTGCAGTAGTTTGTAAATGAAAAAATACCTTTGTGAACTCAAGGTTTTTCTCTGCTTAGCAGATGGCCAAAGGAAGCAATTATATTGTGTACTAAACAAGCAGACTTTTCTTTCCAAAACAAGCCACTAAAATCCTTTATATCTGAACAAGCTTTTATTAGTGACCTTTTTGAATTTTACTAGTAAGCCTAGCAATAATGCACGGGTATTGTCAGAAATGTAAATGTAAAGAGATAAGGAAATTTTCAGGCAAATCTATATTTAATTTCAAAGAAAGCTGCTCATTTCTAATGACCCTGTTTGCATGGATATCTGATGGTAAGGCTAGGGGCAGGGTCACAGCAGATAAAAACCTAACAGGATCATTGAATGAAAAACAAATATTTATTTTCTCTTTGTCTCTTTGGGACTCATTTGCATTAAAACTGCAGCATTTCCAGAGACCGTTAGTGAAAAAACCCCTCATTTATGCATTTCGTATGAAGACAGCTCTTTGAGATTAAGGTTGTATAAAAACAGAATCCTCTCTACATACTTGTCTTTCCACAAAGAATATCAAGTTGAAACAAATGGTACAGATACTTGGTTTGTTGTATACCTCAAATTTGCATTTTATTGCACCTATGTATTTTTATAACTGTAATATAGATCCTATTGTCACACTCGGTTTCTTTCCTGAATTCCAGCTCCTATTCTACAAAGCTATTTATCACTGATTATAACCTTGAGCACCCAAAACTCCTCACAGGCTTAAAATCAAGCAAGAGTTTAAATGAAGTGCAATTTCAGGCATTCAGTCAATCTTGCCTGGCTACCAGAAGCTCTTTTGCGTTATCTCCTTGCTCTTTGGCTCTGGCAAAACCTTTTGTTGTCATTCCTAATGTTATGAGATTCCATTTAGAAATTAAAAAAATGGGGGGTGGATCCATTTTTCTGAATAAATTCTTGTTGTTTGCTGAAGTCTGGGAAACTTGCGGTCAGGCTTTAACCTTTTGTAAGTGCAGGGTGGACAATAACTCCCCCAATGACATTTTGCATCAGGGCTACTCCCAACAGAGATAGGATGGGGCAGAACGTTGTGTCAGCGTCTTCCTCATATGGAAGAATGCAAATATCCAACGAGTTGTTGGAAAACAAGATGATCATTCCAGGATACTTTGCATGCCTTTCTGTTTCTAACATTGCTGCATTTGACACACAATAAAACTATAAAACGTGATCAGTGCACTGAGGTTCTTTCATTTTTTATTGTCGACTGGCGTGAATAAGCATGGTGCATAAGCCAATTGTTTTTAACGCTTTAATCTAAAAAGCTATGCCAGCACATGATTTATTTTTAAGCCAACTGAGATTAAAAGTTACTCAGTACGCATAAGCTCTTAATGGAGTTTGGTATGGAATAGCATTACACAACAGAATAATTACATCTCTATGCTGATTAATGATTAACCTGACTCCTTTCTGAATGCCAGCTTCAGTCTTCGGATTGATTACCTTTGAAGTCAATAGGACAAGTCATGTGTACATCAAAATATGGAAGTTATCTTTGTCATTAACCTTGAGAAGCATCATTGATTACTGAGAGTAAGTAAGATCTGATGGTTTTAGAGAAACAACTACTTCAAAAACAATTTTCGAGGCATATTTGACAATGAGCTAGATGAAGCTACAAAAATATGTCATTGATATGATTTGGTACAGCTAGCTCAGAATAGCTTTATAATGCAGTTCAGCTAGCTTCACTAGTATACTAAAGAAGATAAAAATCACTATGTTGCCTTGTTTTCCAGCCAAAACCAGCATCTGTTTATGATGCAGAAATTAATAGAAGTAGAGAGCCATGTGAGCACAATAGTGACACACTAACAAGATCATTTTAATCATCAAAGTGATCACTACTGTGCTGCACGGTTCACTTCAGCTCCTTTGTAACTCAGGTGTACTTGAAAATGTGACCACATGCTTATAACCTGACTGGGAAAAATATATACACACACATTTTCCATCCCATTTTTTCTGTTTGAAAGGGCTTTGCAAGCCTTGGTAACTTTCGCTGTCTATATCAACAACAGCTGCTAAAACTATTGATGTTACTTCTCCAGTAGGTAAAACACCAGTAATTCCAATCTTTCAAGGTGAGTGTTTAGAAAGTACAAAACGGGCTTCTGTGGGGGATTTTGCATTCAGAACCTCTGCACCATTAAGGACTTGCATATTTAAACTTTAACCAGTGGAACTGCCTTTTCTTTTTTTTTAATTTTCTCAATATATATTATACATGACAATGCATTTTTAACAAAGGGAACTGTGCTGTCACTCAGTTTTAGGCTTTCCAAGATTAAAGAAGTACCTGGCCTATTCTACATTGCCTTCATCAGAGACATCAGAAAAAATTTAGAAATGAAAGAAACCTCTTTGGACACCTGGTCCATCTGTTTTCCAAGCGGACAACAACATTTGGTACGGCGTAGTCTGTCCTAGCGAGTTTTAGTAGACTGAAATATTAGGAATTCGCAGCTTTCTTTGTAAGCCAAATGCATTTCAGATCATGACAGACATTTTGCTGATGCTCTTTATACAGTGTGCATTAGGGGACTAGAGAGACATTGAGAATATGGGTCCAAATCTGCCTTGGTTGGTGTTTTTAAAGGGATGTGTCAACTTAGGGTCTTGGGAGAGAAAAAAACACAGCAGATCAGTAAGAGAAAAAAATCAAATATGAATCCTGTGTAAAAAACAACGAACCTAAGGATATTTTGCTGAAATAAAAGCTGATGTAAAATTATTCTACTGTGATGCTTGGCTAGCAACAAGCTGCAGAAACTTAAGGCCTAAGTCTATAGTCCTAACTCAGGAAGAACCTCAAATATATGAATCTTTTGCTCAACCAAATGTTGTAGAGGTTACCAGTCTGCAGTAAAGTTGCATGAGACTGACTTTAGCCATCTGCATCCAGCTCTGCCTATTTTATTAAGATGTGACCCTTCTCCTGCTGCAAACTCATCCCTTACACCAAGATTTGCAGCAATTAATTGGTCTGCTCTAAGCTGACTAGCAAATCCATATACTACTGTAATTACCTGAATGTAAAATATTTAGGAAATATCTATCATGCTCTCGGAAGTCTCAGATCATTGAAAGAAAGCCAATGAAATTGTAACCAGGCTGAAGGGATTGGATATCAGCTACTTTTCCTTCCCCCCTCCCTGTTCTCTTGGCTCTCAGCATTTGTCTCTAGGGCATGACCAAATAGTGGGCATGTGTCATAAAGACATTTATCATGTAATTACAGCTTTAAGATCAGTTTCTGTTGATGTGAGATGATTACTGTGTATTTCACGCCTTTCAGTTTCCCAGCTGGGATTCAGAGATTTGAGGACATGGGATATATATTTTGTAAATTTATGAGATAGCTATTAATTTAATTAATTGGATCATAAGAGTTCAGTCAGTGACCAAATAAGAATCCTGCAAAACAGAGAGAACAGATGTTTTATGAAGTTTCGATGTTTTGGACATGTATAACTTGGAAAAGCAAAGGCCTTTGTTTCCTCTTCAAGGAACAGAACATTTCTGTGGAGTTAGAAAAATGATACATCAGAGCAATTCATTGTGAAACCTGATATTAGAATAAGAATACTGTTAAAATGAGACTATTTTAAGCCTGACTTAAAATGTATTGCTCTTCTGTGTCAGCAATAGCTCATTGCCATTTCTATATGGCTTACATCAATACTTGCATTTTAAAATCTGGGCTCAGACATTGTAACTATGATTCTTTGAATTAATTTCAAGATTTTATGTTGTGTTTTTATTTGATTTTGTGTTTTCAAATTGTGATTTGATTTGAATTATTGCGAGAGGACTCCTGTCACCAAGGTGATCATGCAGCTAGGTTTCCAGTGTTTTCAATATTCACTAAATTTACGTGATCTCTAATTAAAACAGATTTCCATTGACTTCCTGTTTCTTCTGATACTGGGGTCAGCTTTTTTGACCATCCTCTTCCTGCAGTACAGCAGCACTTACAGTGGTTGGAGCAGCTCCCATGGAATTAAGTAGCCCAGCCTTGATGCTGTGTGTTGTTTGGCTTGTGTGGTCACTTTGGTTGCAGCTTAGGTGTAGGACAAGCAATAGGAATTGCCTTAAGATTCCTCATATCTGTACTCAGAAACTTATTTTGTCCCTTAACTTGGGGTCTTGGTAGTTGACATTTTAGGGTGCAAGGTATTCATGTCTTCATGTCTTCATGTCTTCAGACACGTAGGGGCACCTTTTAGGCCTTTGCCAGTGTTGGGTTAATGGTTGGACTCAATGATCTTGAGGGTGTTTTCCAATCAAAATGATTCTAGGATTCCTCCCTGGCTGGGCTCCTCACCCTGTGTGGTGGCACTGCCTCCTCTCCTGAGGTCCTTTCTCTCTCTGTGATTGGAAAATGTACATATTTATTTTCACTGTTTTCATATAGAGTTGCTTTCTCTCCATGAGTTACCACCTGCCACATCTCCATTCAGGAGGCTGAACATCTTTCTTCAGCACCGCATCTGAAAGGTTGAGGTTTTTTGTCAAGACCAGCAGTTTCTTACAATCCATGTTCATGAGTTTCTATAGAAAGCATTGTACTTCGTCCACTCAAATGCTCATAAGTCTCAAAATCTCTTCTTTTTTTTTTCCTGAACTCAAGTGACTTACCTGTCTTCCAAGTTCTTCAGACCAACCTCTTTGGCAGAAAGATCTCACTATATCTATAGTCCCATGTAATTGAATTCACCTCTTCTCTACATGTCAATCATGTTTACTTCTTTTAAAATAATCAAGCAAAATGTAAAACCAAAGTATTGTAAAAGTCTATTTTGTTTGACACAGGCGTCAGTAACAGAACATAGAAGTTTATTATGCTAATAAATATTGTTGTTTGCCCTTTCTTTTGATGCATGTTTGCCTTCAAGGTAAATTTATTTCCATGCATCTTTGTACTTTAAAATGGTAATGAAAGATACTGAAGTGTCTGTGACTTAGAAGTATGTCTAACTAAGAACAGTTTTCTTGCAAACCAATTTCCATGCTCTTTTACAAACTGATATAGAAACATTCCATATAGTAAATATTTAATACCAATATAGTCATGAAAAATTCAACCGCTAATAAATGGGATTTATTTATTTTCTACCATTTAAATTGCCGCTACTGTCATCTTAAAACTGTTGATGGATAAACTATCTAAGTGAAAATAAATATTCATTTATTATGGGCTGGTTTGTGTTTATATAACCTACTTAGCTTCAGAGGTGTCCCCTAGCTTAGATTGTACCAGGAGCATTGTGGATACATGCTGGCATTTCTACACTTCATCCCTCTAGATTATAAAAGTAAATCTCTATGTAATGGTCACACTCTCTCTTCTTGATTTTTTTTTTTTAATAAAAATAACAGAGAGAGGCATCAAAAGAGAGAGGCATCAATTTTTCTTTTCCACATGCCTATGTGGAAAACCCAGATGCCAGGCTTTTTGTGGTGATGTGATTCATATCACTTCAGTATAGGATGTTAGCTCTGCATTTAGTCTTGCCTAGACTGAAACGAAGAACAACGATTACTCTGGTGATTTGAGCTAAAAGCATTAGAATACAGGAAACATATAGGGGAATGCAGTTTCAAAGTGGATGAAAAGCGTGTGAATGAGTGAACATTCAGTTAGGTAATTACAGCTTAAGTTTAGTCCTGAATTTTCTTCAGCCTTACTCTAGTGAGAGCCTAATGGCCATACCTGAGTTTTTAATGGCAACATCTGGGCAAAAAGTATGGCTATTAGGTGAGCAAATGCAGCACTTTATCCTGGAGAAATGGATATCACCTTCAGTGTCAAAAGTAAAGAAGAATCAATTCAGCTATGCGAGCTATGAAACTTTTCTGTGGGAAATCCTAGAACGGTCGCACTCCATGGGGAAGGGAAGAGAAGGTGTTGTCTGAGCATGGCATGTGTTCAGCGCAAAATATATGGTCAGAGATAGTTGTTTCCATTCTAGCCACCTCAGTGAAGCTATTCTGGATTCACAACAGCAGGAAAAGAGAATTTATAATTCATGCAAAACCAAGTAATTCAGATCAAAAGAGATACAAAGCCAAATGAAATACGAGCATCATTTTCATCACCAGATGGAGCATATATTTCACCACAACAGGGTTCTTTAGATCAATGAAAGGAATTTTAATGTTCATAACACTGGGTGTCTCTTTGGGTGAAGGGAATACTCCACTTTCTGAAGAAAACAGCTTCAATTTCATCTACAATGATTAACAGATTCAGGTAGAATGGAAAGAACAATCTTTGCTCTGGCCCTTCTCAACCCTAGTTCTGCAAATCAACCCATGCATATCCATTATCTGCACTGCCTTAATTCCTTGCAAAGATTTTTATGACCAGTTTGGGCCCCAAATGGACCCCAAATTGCAATTACTGCTGTGTGCTTGAGGCTAACAAGAAGAACAAAGCAAAGAATTATGGAGAGACCTTCGGCTCTCCCATCTGATGTACAGGATGAAACCTGAGCTTGTCTCCTGCCAGGCTCCAACTGGGAGAGAACTGGGACAGGAGCAGCAGAATCTTATTTTGACATGGTTTTGGCCACATGTGAAGTCTTAAAAGGTTAGATAATCCAGATAAGACCATCCAGATGTGCCCAGAAGAAATGACCTCTGGTTTTCAATATTTTTTTCTTTTATTTTTAGCAGGGGGATCTGCTACTGTGACATGTATGCACAAGCATTACATGGACCAACCTCCAGGGATATTTCTCTTATTATTTACTGCAGTACCTTGTATTTCTACTACTAGGTAATTTGATCCCTCAAACAGTCTGAATGTCCTTAAAGTGAACTGATGTACTGTACTTAATAGCCTGGTGACTTCTTGGATTAGACTGATCGAGCCGGTGATGAATAGGGTAAGTATAGTTAACAGCCATTCTTAAACAACTTTGAGTGTCATTAATTTTGTTATAGGACAGATTAATCTGAAATGTCAGGACTTGCTGTACTAGACCTAAAATTGTATTTTCAAACCAATTTTAACAGATTGTATTTCACTCTTGACACAAAATTCATTTACTCGCCTTAGATTGCGGCTTTTATTGTAATTGTATCAAATTAAATCAGAGCATTAGATCCATAGAAAACTAAGTTGAAGTTAGAGGATGATAGTTGCACTAAATTTCTTTCTATTTTCATTTTTAATAGATTTTTTTTCTTAAAAGAAGCTCAAATGCACGGACACCGCTATAGGTTAAGAAGAGATTTTAACTGCTTATTGTCTAGGTATGTAAATAATGTAAATCATAGGTAAATTTCACCGAGACATAGGACAATACCTATTCTGTTGGTTGTTTTATTTACATCAACAGAATACCTGCTTTTCCTTTATAAATTTCGTATTTGTTCTGAGTCACAAATTATGTATTAAAGCCAGTTCATTTAAATCCATTTCAAACATCCAATTAGAGAGCAGCCTTGATGGCTGATGATGGCAAAAATGAGCAGAACTGAATTCAGACCCCATGAAGGCAGCAAACAGAAAGTTTAGCTCTTCTGAAACCTCCAAAATGAAGTTTAAGGACGAGTTACGGGGCCTTTGAAATGGGGTAATTTCACCTCAACCCCCAAGTAATACATTTCAGATAATAAATAGTTAAATCAATAATCTGTTAATAAGCAAACATGTACAGCAATATGTGTTTGGGCAGAAACATTTCTTGAATAATTTTGAATTATGAATAAATTCGTAAAAGTACCAGTCAGTTCACAGATAATTCATGAGCTGAAATAAGGGCAAAATTTGTCGAATAAATTATTCACCACAAATAGTTCCTAAGCTCTCCAAAGTACTATCACAGTTCATTTATCTCTTGCCTTAGGGGTAGATAAAAATACTCAGAAAAAAAAGTTATATCTAACCTGAATTTTTCCTTAAAAAATTCAAACTGGAACATCTCCTTCCACAGTATTTTAAAAGGTAAGAGGCTTGTTCACCTGTAGCTTTTATTCCCCCTCCATAGAAATGTGATTTTATGTCAGAGGTCTCTGATTTTTATCTCAAAATCAGAAATAATACAGTCAAGAAAGAGGAGATCTAATTCCAGGTCCCCAAGGGCTGCAGCAGTACCAGCCAGAAGTCTGGGTTTGTTGCAAGAACTCTGGAACAAAACGAAGAATTGTGGATTTTTTTTCTCCTTTAAAGTTCTGATTTCCTCCTGGTACCTGTTCTGCCTCTAAAGGGAGCTGTGGTTGTCTCAAACCTGCTAATCCTGAGCTTTTGGATGTGTTTGCATCAGTGCACAAGTCTGTAAAATAACTGAGGGGGTTGATTTGAAGGGCACAAATGGCACCAAACCAACGAAGAGTGGGTACATCTCCAACTTATTTGTGCCAAGTTGGTCAGTGTGCTATGGATTTTCAAGATTCATATCCAGAAAAGGAAGCTGGAAAAGGTAGCAGAAATGTCATTAGAGGGACATCAGCTCATGTAATTCCTGGTATCAATAACTACAGCAGAAAAAAATGCCTCTGAGGGAGTCCGGTAAAAATGGCTTTTATACTCTGTATTGATCCAAATCGACAAATTCATTGTCTACTATAAAGTAAGAAAGAGAAAAAATACTTAAGAAAACTCTTTTCTGTACAAGAAGGAATAGAGGATCTTTCCAGATGTAGGCAGATATTGGAAAATTGAGGCCTGTGATAGCCCTGTGCTAGTGTACCAAAAACTTACAGAAATATGAAGTACTTGGGATTCTGCTCTCACTATTCAAGATGAATCTTGGCAGCATGACATGGCTCATCATTCAGCAATATTTCATGTAAGAAGGCTGGTGCAGCAAGGACTCGTTTGAGCTTGTGCTCTTCTGACTTCTTTCCATCAGGCAACTTTAACTCCTCATACCAAAGCAAGGGAAATGACACAGCGAAATTCAGACAGTGAGCAAAACACCTCCTAGAGCTTTCAGAACAGGTTTCAAATCCAGAGGAACCTAGGTCAAAAAAAGGAAATGAAACACCATGTAATTCAGAACTTGCACGTGGGATGGGTTATACTGGGTTTTCCTCTTAGACCCCCAATAAGAGAAGATCCAGGCCAGTCTATAGAAATGTAGAAAAATTTAGTCTTGTACACTGATGTCACGTTAAATTATACCAACCCCAATCTACAACCTTTCAAAATGCCACCATGTCAATGGACCCCAAAAGACACCAGCAGCATTCTCCAGGGGAACAAGTCAGTAGGCATTTAACCGTATGCCTGGCTTTCCTCGCTTCATCAAACAAAAAATAAATTAGAAGGGTCAAACATTGTAGATCTAATCTCACTGTGAACTGAAAACATAGTAGCTCTCCTCCCACCAGAGCAAAGCGGAGCCCGTGGTGACCCCACCATGAACTGGAGGGGATGGGAGATCATCAGCAGGTGCAGTCTGGGAGGACTCAATGTCGCATTCAAGTTTATTCTTTGTATGGTTCTGAGAATGGCAGGATTGTGTTTTGAATCCAATACCCCGGGGCTTTCACTTGCTTTCTCACAATTACCTGTGCAAGAAGAAGGGGGGTAAGAGGGGGAAGAGAGAATTCTTCTGTGGCATAGCAGGATCGGTCAAGGGCAGTTCAGATTAAAGCCCATGATTGGCACAGGCTGCGGAGAGGCTAAGCCAACAAAATAAAAAATAGAACCATCCTGTTTAATAGAAACAAATTGCTCTCCACTTCTCAGTGACACAGATAGTGGGGCCATTTTTACCTGCTGCCCGTTGTTGGGAACAATGGCAAGGAAATGTACTTGTCTTGAGAGGGATAAAATTCTTTTTTGTTGTATTTGGCTATCTCAGTTCTGCAGAACAAGCACGGCAGTTAAGTAGTTGAGCTTCCTTGTACATTTGTTTGATTAAAGGTCTGTAACGCTGGCTCAGGTAGAAACAGCTCAGCTGCATGAAGCGGCGATGAATGAAGGGCTTGTTAGGGAGCAGCCAGCGAGACACGGCAGAGCTGCCTCCCGAATCAGCTCTCAACAGCGGCTTCTTGTTTTGCTTGTTCACTTTAGCATGGCAACGCAAAACTGTACATTTTAAATTACAAGCGAGGAGATCCGGGCTAGTTTGCATGTGTGCATTGGGAAAACTAAAAACTGAAGGCAAGCTCTTTTGCAAGTCAACCCATGAAAACAAATATCCTTCAGATGTCCCTGAGTGCTCCAGTTAACATTGGCATTTTGAAAGGTCAGAGTGGAGTGTGTTAGAGCATATTTATGGACTGACCAAATAGAAGGTTTTAATTTTGATCATAAATGGGCTGGAGAAAATCCAACCAACTGCCTAGCTGATAAAAGAAAAAAAATATCTGGCATTTATTTATGTTATTGCTAATCTCATAGGGACAGATCTCTCAGTATAATCTTGATCCCAGCTTTAGCAATGCCAGTCTCCTGGGGTCAGGACTAGCTGCTCCAGCTATCTCTGCCTCCACCAGCTCCCATCAAGTAAACCATATGTTCGCTCTTAAGCACATCTGTTTTGCTGAAGTGCTGCTGTAGTGAGTATGGAAATGGATGATGTACACACACATGATGTATGTACGTATATATTAATACATCACTTTACTCTCTGAATGCTGCCTGGCCTCTTCACTCAGTTTCTCTTTGTAAATGGACTTAGGTAGATAAACTCTGACATTTGTGCATGGATGAGACATCACGCTCCCTGCTGATGAAAAATGGCACAAATGCACAAAAACTATCTTGAAAAAGGTCTTAAAATCCTTCTGCTCCTCAAATTTGGTATCAAGGTAACCAGTGCCATAATTGCAACAGTTTTGATTTGTTACTTTTAAGGGAGCCCGACTATCACTGAAGAAATTTAACCTCTTGCACCTTTGACTGAACATTGGATGATTCCCTGGGAAATTATTTTTAAATGTGTTTGTGCAAACTTTAATTCTAAAGCTGACATGTGCTTAAATAAGAGTGTCTAACTGTTCCATGTGCTTTTAGAATGGAGAATATATTTGTTATCCATGAGCATCAGTACATACTTGTTAGGCGTGATTTCTAAATAGTGTCATATGGTCATAGCCCCATTGAGCTCATCATGACTAAAGATACACACTGCGATCTCCTAAACTGCATAGAAGGGCACATAAAGTGGTGAATCATGAGCATGGAGATTGCACCCACCCAAGTAACTGAATCATAGTGTTTAGCAACTACGGGTTAGCTTTTTTCTTTTATGACCAGAATTTTAAGTAATGGGACTGTGTGTGTGTTTAAGGCTGAGTATGTTTGTAAGCATTTGATTTCTGAGGGGATACAAAGCTCCCCAACTGAGCCCATAAATGTCCACACTTAAAACCTGCTTTGCAGAAGAGTCTTTCTGTGACTTATCTGCATATTGAGAATATTCCTGACATTCAGAACAAAATAAAAATGGGCTTAGTTTCACATTAAAACAATTAATCAGTATTTGACATTTAATCTATGAATGGATAGACCCGAAGTGTAGACCTGAAAAGAGAAATATTTATGCGTTATTGAAAATGCTGAAAGACTTTTTTAATGTCTCAAGCCTTTTTCTTTCTTTTTTTTTTTTTTTTTTAAATTTTTCATGCTTCTGCTTTTCTGACAGAAAACAGTTTTCGATTATAAAAGAAATAATGGAGAACAGACTGCCAGAAAATATCTCTGGGATTGTACCAGGCAAGCCCAACATTATTCTCATCTTATCTGATGACTAATCAAAAGCCAATAGAAGCCAATGATTCTCTTTCAATTGATCCTGTTAGACCCAGGCTAGTCATGCATAGCTTCACCTGTAACCTGACCAGCACCGATGGGTCTTCCTGACTGGCAAAATGCATCTTGGATCTGACTTAATGTTTTCCGGCTGAGCTTTTCTTTGTGAGGTACTCAGTAAATGTGCTCTTGCTCTTCTGACTTCTGTTTCTTTATAGCTGTAAACTGACAATGGGAAACCCTGAACATGATGGTGACCCAAAGCAAGAGGGCCAGTGGCTTCAGCCAGAGACAGTGAACTGTCCTGAGATTGGACTATCGAGTGGTTGGGAAGGTGTTGAAGCAACTGTGTAGGAAGAAATTGTCAGTCAAATATCCAATGTCACAATTAATGGGCAAAACAACTCCCGATAGTGTGTGGACTAGTAATGTAAGTTTAAAAAGTGATTATCTTAAAGATAGTCTGTGTGATTTTACTGACTTGTCAATTAAAAAAAAAAAAGGAAAAAAATACGATTATTTCATATCTATATTTCTATGAACTGTAGGGACACAAAAATACAGAATCTACGTATCTTCATAATTAATATTGCTTGGATAATTCCTGAATTCCTGGCCTGCTGAAGTAGGATATATTAGAAATCACCACCACTAAATGGGGCACAGAGCTTTTGGCGCTTTCTGGCATAATGCAAATGTAAAAAGTGTAGACAGCACTCCTAATATCTGGTGCTTCTAGGAATCTGACCTGGAAAGGCTGAGGATCATGTTAAGCAGCATCATAACAGCCTGATCCTCTGTGAGATAGATACAAACTTTGAAGAACAGAAAATTTTTGGTCTGCAGAGACCATCGGTGTTAGGAAAGTAAGAGTTTATAAGTACAAAACATAGCAGGAGCGGGTTAAGGTGACCTATCTGTTGTGATGGAGATCTGTATTGAACAAGAAGACTGGAAATCCTTCCAGAGGTCAGTATTTAATGTGTATGGTAACTTAAATAAAAGTATACTGAGGTGCAATGTTGACCCGAGCAGAGTTAATTTTTTTAATAGAGAAAGATGCCACCTTTCACATTTTAAGGTGAAACATGTACACCATTGAAGATGGAAGACATGTGGGAATGGGACATTTTCACATGGACATATATTCCTGCTACAACTGCTGCTCTGATTTGTATCTGGAGGTGCCTCCCTCCACGTCAGCCATGTAGTAAACTACTCTGAGTGGCATCTTACATTTTGAGTATATCCTAGTGAGACTCTCTCCTCCTCCCTTCACCCCATGCAGAATCTTTGTGCTCTTCAGTCTCCACTGAAAAATGCCATCTATAGCTTTCTTTGACAATTCCTTTTTTTCTCAGGAGTGTTTCCTTCATTTTACTGAACATCCATTTTTGCACTGTACTTTCTGGATAGTGAAAGCCTTCCTTCAAATTATACCATGAATACAAACTATAAAAATACACAGCAGGGAAAGCAGGAGATCAGTTTGGGCTGTTCAGTTGCTTCTTGCATTTGCAGCAAGTTGTGCCACATGGAAAGTTTGGAAGGAAACAGAGGAATGCCCAAAAAAAGAGTGATGGTATCACAAACCCCTGCTGGAGAAAAAAATGCTCTCTTAGATCCTCGCTCCAAATCAATGTGCATTTTGAGCTGATTTCATGTTTACAGAAATTGACTGAAGGTGCCCTATCACCGCCACAGCTAATTTCAATTGGAATACAATATATCCTTAATTAAGAGAGGCATACAGCTAATGGTGATTTGGTTTGACTCAGAAATGGATAATTTGCCATCAAATCCTTTAATAGTTCATGCTGAAGTTTCTGTCATTACTTGTTGCTCCTCTCAATCTTTATTGTAACAAACCCTTTAAAAATGCCTGGTTAGAAAAAAGTGCCCATTAATCCTTTCAAGGAAAGACCGCCAGTACCAGATTAAGTCAAGCTGGCATCTGAAACTATTCTTTTCTTTATGACACATAGTAAGTGGTCGGTAATCCACATCTTAATCTCCTTGTTGCACAGCTTGGTTTATTGTAACCGATACTCCTGTGACTGGTGCAGACTCCTATTGTGTTACCTTCGGCGTTCAGCTCTTCTTCCTGTTTTTTTCCATTGGAATGTCTGATAAAGGCACCCTTGAAGTTGACCATAGTCTCTTGAGAAAGTGCTTTTCAGAGGAAATGCGATTTCTTTAAACTCGTATTTAGACTACTTTTGGATTTTCCCCTGAGCAAAGTCTCCAACAACATTTCTGCCAGCACATGGATTTCACTGCCACTTAAAAAGAAAATCTCTTTTAGATCCTCTATTCCGGTCTATAATTTTCTCTGAGCTGCAATTATACTTTATGGCAGTGCTTAAATATCAAGAAGAAAAATAAAGAGCTTCAAGAAGTGAATTTTAGCTTGACTAATATGTAAAACATGTAAACATCAGATATTTAACCTGGTATGGCTGTGTTTCCTGC
Source organism: Patagioenas fasciata (assembly GCF_037038585.1). NCBI lineage: Eukaryota > Metazoa > Chordata > Aves > Columbiformes > Columbidae > Patagioenas > Patagioenas fasciata. The sequence continues at coordinate 38,860,070 of NC_092527.1, forward strand.
GACTGTCTTTCTGAGTGAGGAGATGCAATATTTTGAACAGTTTTCCTGAGAAAGAGCTTGAAATGTAAAAACTCCACATTGTCTGCTGGTGAAGCAGACATTCGCCACAATCGTTATTTTAGAGATGAGTAAATTGAAGTGAGGCGATATAATAGTCCCTGTCTGAACTTCAGCTCTGTTTGCTGTTCCTCAAGTCAGTGGCAAAACCAAAGTGTTTTAACAAAAAGTTGCAAGAAGCACCCAGGTCCCGAGTTTTAGTGTTTCATGACACAGAGGCACTCATCTGCCTTTTGCAAAGGATGGAAACATGATCTGCCATTTCTAGCAAATACAAATTTGAATGAATTTTATTAAAGAGAGAAAGATTATTGGTAATTCTGGAAGATGTGTCAGAAAAGGAATTAGAAACCTCGTGGATAAGTAAGCTCATTTTCTGATGTCAGAGCCATTTTTCTCCATTGCAGGGACCTGGAGCACAGCAGCTTTTGTAACATTGATGTTTCAAACTCAACAGCCCATAGAGCCACGCCAGGGGATGCTAAACTAATGCTTAAACCACAGTGTGGGTTTTACTGGAGAAAAGTCAACTTCCACCATACTTTAGTCCTTTTTCAGTGATTTGATTAACATGTCCAAATTCACAAAAATGTTATGTTTCAAGCAGAGGAAATCTAATGAAACAAAATATTTTACTTTAGAGTTTGAAATGAAATTTGTTCTTACGTCTGGTTGAGCAGATTGGGGCAAGAATTTGTGTTTAAATATCTGTTGAACAGAGCTAGAACAATTTATGTGCCTAAAATAAAGGATTTCAAGAGCCTTTCTGAATTGGGGCCCCTCTGAAATATAATATTCTCTAAATATTAAGTTGCCAGTTCATGAGGAAAAAAAAAAAGTCATATTGAGCTCCAGATTTTGGAGCTTATAAAGGTTTTCACAAAAACTCAACTTCTTGATTTGTGCTCAAGTACTTTAAAGTTCACATATTTCTTATTTGAACTTTGCTAGGTGCAGTAATTTTATTCACGCTGAGGCTGGATTGGTTCTGCGTATTCAGATCTCATTAATTACAGGAAACTGGACTCATGCTCACGTATCCCATTCACCCATCCTGCCCTTAGGCCAGGCAATTTATCTGGCATTTAATGAGGAGTTTTAGATTCTGCAAGTTATCAGAAGTGGGCTCTGAAAGTGTTAGCTTGTGAATTCTAAATAAATGGGCTACTCCGGGACTTTTAAAACGGAGAGCACAGCAACTCCCCAATATGTGTTAAATGAGTCTAAAATGCTGTGCGGTGTTACGCTAAAGGTGCTTTTTTATTTGTACTTTGAGAATATTGCCACTATTATCTTTAATGTCTTCTAGTTGTGTGAGAACTTCATATTTTGTGGACTTAATTACCCAGCTTTTGGGTAATTGGCTGCATCAATATTTTGTATCCCCAGCCTACCAGCTGAAGGGGGCTTCATTTAGCAGCACTTCCAGCAATAACTCAGTACTATTGTCAGTGCTGGTTATTTGATATCTATCAGTATTAACGCAGGTCCAGAGCTAAATGAAGGCCATAACAATCTCAAATGCATATCAAAATCTCTTTGAGGTGTATATGACACGTCTATTAAGCATATTAGCACTGTAGCATACTCTTTGATACAAATTTAATTTCAACATAAAAACCAGCCTTTGACTGTGACATCTGCAGCGGTTGGCTCTGTGTCTTCTCGGCACAGATGCCTTTGGAGAACCACCCATGGCCACATTTGCATATAGAGGCCACCACATTTGGTCACCAGTTCCGTAGTGAACCATACTCTGCTTATTAACAACCGCTCATTCTCTTAATGTAAACAGGTTTCTGTGTTCAGGCACTTTTCACAAGTCACTGTGGAAGGTGTGGGATGCTCATCATCCATCTTATGGCGTCCTCTCCCTTGTCCCACAGACAGAAGCACAAAACATCTCCTCTTCGGGGTGGTGGAGAGTCCCGTATCCTTCCCCTCTACCTTCTGTTAAACAGGTTTAACCTGAGAGGAAGTAGAGTGAATGTCAGAATATCATTTAATTCTTTATCACACCTTCTAGAGAAGTGGTACCACTTTGTTCTCTAGCAAAAGCATTAAAAAGTAGTATGAATGATGCAATATTTAAAAAGAAATGTTAAGTGTGAGGCACAATGCTGTGACACACACGACCACACACTGGATATATAGTGCTTTGCCCGCTTCAATCTGCACAGAACTCAATGCAGCTTTCCACATGATATTATAACTGAGCAGTTGAGCAGGCTTTAATACATTCCCATTGCTATACAAGACTAGTTAATTGCAAAGCAGCCTGTCTGGACCAAAATGAAGCCTGAAGCCCTGTTGCAATGTATCCTGTACAATCCGAGGGTAAAAAACTGCTTTTCAGTACTTGTAGATATATGCGTATAGATGTGTTTCATTTTTTCTCCTGGAAGAACAGCTGACGGGTTTCACCTCCGCTCTGTGCTAAGAAGAAGATTGCCATCTATAGATAACTGTCCCCAACTGCACATCCTTACCTCAACAGGGGAGGAGGAAGGTCAGTGGGGAGACCGTGTTATGCTTTCCCAGAGTGGGATGTGTGCAAATGGACTGTACCTCTGTGTCAATAACCTCAAAATAGACACATGGTACAAAAGCGGCAGTTTAAAGGTCTTCTATTATTTTTTTTCCTGTTGTGTGACTTATGCAAAATTACTGACAATAATTGTTGCAAATCCAGGAACATTTTCAGTAACATGCAAACGCACTCTTAGATTACTTTCCATTTATTTGTGTTTTCTTATTTTGCAGACAACGTGGTAACAGCCCCAAAACAAAAAATCCATGGTACTTCTCAGCCGTGCCCAATTTAGACAGAAAAGAGCCAAACGTTAAGAATGGAATTGGGCCTTAGGTGATGTGCAGGTGTAATGCTCAAGCAGAAGTAACAATAAACCAAAGATATAGGTTGTTCTACATATAAAAGGAAAACATGTTGATGAGCAGAAGAACAAAGAAAACGACACTGTTAAATCTGCGCACAAACATAACAAGTGGGAACATCTTTACACATACACACACTCAGCAAAAAATGATTATTTGCCACTTTGAAAATACATCATGACTAAAACAAATACTGTTTGTTTCTCAACAGCTTGACCATTTACTTGCATAGAGTGGAAATATTTTTGGCAAGTTTTGAGAAGTACAAGGTTTTCACAAGGACCTTGAGCTGCAGAAAAGCCGACTGGGAGTGGTGAGTACTGATTGAACTATCAAGAGAACAGAAAATAGAAGTACTATTCAAGTGCAATATGTTTTGAATGGCCTGTTATTTAAAAACCATTGACCTTTGCTCTTAGCCTCTTGAAACTTTACAGAAAAGCTCTCCGGTCCTTCTGAAGAAATCTGGCAATTTTCAGGATAAACTATTCTAAACTAACGTTATTTTAAAGCAAAGCTGGTAATTTCAATGGGATTTGTAGAAACCTTGGGTATGGAAAGGGGACTCCATAAAGCTAGCAGAAGAAAAGCATTTTGTAAAAAAACATAGTTTTAATTTTAAAAGCAGCTGTTGCAAGAATCAAGTGTTCTTTTACTTGTCTTTGGTATACAAACGTACAGCAGCAATATGTAAAATTTGTGAACTAGTCCATCCTGAATGAAAATGAAATTACTTTGGTCTTGTCAATCTACCAAATCTTTCATCTTTTCCCTGGTTGCCTTTTCTTGCTACATTTCCTTTATCTCTGCTTGCAGTTTTAAGAAGTGAATGGCAAAGAGTCATCTCCAGTTCATCTGAAGATAAAACCCATTAAGCTGTTGTATTCACATTTAATTAATGTTTTCCAACTCTCATTTCCTATTTGCCTCGTGAAAATCTTGCCTAAAGTGCCATATGCCAAATAAAATAACTCAGGTAAGGGATATCTGATCCAAATGTTTCACAGGAGATGATTGGATAAGATAACTCCAAGGAGTTGATCATTTTTATTATTTGTGGGCAGCCTTTCTAGCCGAGTTCATTCGTTGCAGACAGACTCTTATCCCTTAGGGCTGGATGGTGCAAACTGAGCCGCTCCTTTTATTTTTCAAGCATTGCCTGATACTGATACGGTTGCACTTTAATCTCCATTCATTCAGACAGTGGCTAGTTACTCGGATAAATCAGGTGCTAAAATGAAATGAAAGCTCCTATTTCTGCAGATCGCCCAGCGCTTCCTGACGCTTCCCAAACATTAATCCAACCAGGACACACGACATCAGCTCTGAGGCTGGGGAAGAGGGTGATTTTCATTTTTACAAGCAGACAAAGCAAGGGATGGCTTGTCCCTGTGGTGACAGAGGTGGCCGGGCGCAAGATGCAGTTGATGCAGGGTTGGGGTCGTGTCTCAAACCGGTGCTCTGGGCAGCAAATGCCAGCAGCTCTCTGGAGCTCGGGTGTGCAATCCTTTCTCTGTCAAGCTGAGCAGAGAATAGCTGTGTAATTACCTGGCTGTGTTTGCCGTCCTGCTGCGGCTGCCATCGCACAAGGGAAAGCATTGAAGCAGCCGGACCAGGTTTTTGGGGGGCAGACATTGGGGATGGAGAACTCAGAGCTGGGGAGCATGGCAAAAACTGGAGCGATGAGGGGGTCAGGGCAGCAGCCAGCGGTTGTAATCTCAGTCTGTGATCTGGGTATGACCTAGATGAAATGAAAATAAAGATCCAAAGCCAAAAAAGCCCACAAAAACCCCAAAACCAAGTCTGAATTTTACGTTGTAATATTTGCAGGGCCGACTGGCTGTGTGTTCAATACCAGCGTCCTCACTGGAGTGTCTGGAGTCAATGACAGGCAGCAATGAGCTGGAGAATACAAGCTGCTGGTGACAACAGAGTATTGCAGAATGGGAAGATGATTCATGAAAATAATATAAGGACAAAATATATACATACACATATATATGCACACACACGCACAAACGGATTGTGGTTTTGATGCTGAATAATTAATTTTTTAGCTCTCATTGCCACAGTTGTCAACTGTTTTTGTTGTTTTATTGCTGAACCAATCGTGCAGAATTAGGACATCTGAAATTCTTCCACTATAAAATAACCCTTCAGACATCTCAGGATCTTTCCCTTTAGATTTAAGAATTTTAATACTTCTGGTAGGAGCAAGTGATAAAGATTTGCATATAGCTGGTATGACTAGTAAACTGCAAGGATTATTCCTCTTCCTCAAACATTTTTCCCCAGTGATCACTGGTGTTTATATTCTTTATAAAACATACTAGATTTTAATATGAATGCTTGCTACGGAGATTTTTCACAGCATTAATTTTATCACTTAACCTTTGTGAGGTGGAATCACACTGTGTTATCATTTGTCCACATTTTATTCAATCATCTCCTTCATTAAACAAGAAACACTAGGCTTTTAAAACCTAGTTAAACACTGTCTAAATTGTCTCAGCTTTCATCTAACACTGCTTATGTATTGTGATAAAAAAAACCCAAACACAACAAACTTTTATCAAGTTATTAGGCCAACAAATGCTTTTCAGGTTGAAGCTTACAGTACAGGATTTTGACTTATTGGGTAAATATACACATTTCATAGTGGTTCCTTTCCTCACCATGTAGAGGGGATCAGACCAAATTAAGCCAGGTTTTCTGACCTTGCAGAGCTGATGGTTTGATTCAATAGTTATTAGAGGGGGGAAAAAAAAGTTCTTTGGACTTTCGTGATTCAATATTCATTTATTGGTTGATTTGCCATGTTACATTGCAGCGCAACCTCCGCAGGCTGAGCTGAACAAATTGAAATGACGTTCATGGCGAAATCCCGTTAAAACCAGTGGCTAGGACCTGACCCAACAACTGGAAATGTTGCAGATCACTGCTGAGATGCTGCTTAGCCCTGATACCGCCTGCCCAGGGAAGCAGCATCTCCTTCATGGACCACTCTGTCATTACCAAAGTCCTGCTCAGCCAGGGGATGGAGCAGCAATTAGCTTCTAGGCAGTTAATCAAGCATAATAAATGAGTCTTCTATCCAAATTACAGCAGCATAACATCCTGCCCCTTTTCTGCATCACCCGGCTGTTACCAGACCCGCAGCTCCATCCCCACCATTCTCGCATCTTCTGCATCCTGAGACAGCCGGAAATCAGAGCAGACGTGCATTGAAACTCCTGCCTCCCATCGAAGAACGAACTCCTGTCAGGTCTTTGGAATAAACAAGGAATTATTGAGAGCTCCACGCGGTGCCGCGAGGTCATTTCAGATGAAGGGATCAGTCAGGATTTCATAAAGTATTTATTTAGCTGACAAAGGAATTCCCAACCTCCCTTTCATGTACGTTAGAGCTGATGCTAAGTTTCCGAGACAAGGCTCCGATTGTGGCTGTCACCAAACAATGACATATTTCTTTTCTTCTCTTAAATTCTCTGTATCATTCTATATAAGAGGGCAATTTGTCTGTCATGCAGCTAAAACAGGGCCCACTCACTGCCCTCATTAAACTGACAGCACAGTTATTAGCAGTAAACGAAGCCAACAGGCAATGAATTTAGCCACTGTTTTATGGCGAGCGCCAGTGAGATTTTTTCAGTAATTAATTTGATAAATATATTAATTATGAATTGAGTTGACAGTACAATCAGATTGTCAGCCTTCCAGACAGGCTCTTGTGATAAGTAGCTTTGTGTTGAAGTGGTCGGATTTCAGTACCTGTCATCCTCCGGTGTCAGTCTCTTATCACTGTCCCGGCCATTCACTCTGTAATTTCCTGTGTGTTGTAATTAAATGGTGGCTTTCTGATTGGAAGCGACTCCTCAAACTTAATCTCTCATTCTCTCAGAATATATTGTTTGTTTTTTTTTTTTTTTAAAAAAAAGGCTCTTTGTTTCGGCAGCTTTTAATGTTAAAAAAAGGAGCTTTTTTTATTTCACTTTTGGTTATTGCTCTGGCGGGTGTTTGGGAATGGATGTGCTGCCTTTGGCTCTGGCATGAGATGAAGTGAAGCATCTGGGCTCTGTCACCATCACAGAGAACAGTGGCATGAGGATATGAAGCCACCAGGCTATGTCCCAATGTCCCACTTGTCCTCTCTCTCATGCATCTCCAAACAGGGATCAGCCCAGCACAGTCTGGAGGACTTTGGGAACGGTCACTGCCAGCACCTCTTGCCAGCTTTTCTTTTTTTTTTTTTTTTAATGAAATTAATTAGGAACAGTGCTTGAGGTCATTTGGCTGGGGAGATACATGTCAAGATAAGATATTTCAAAAACATCTCCTTAATAATTTAATATCAGGTTGGAATTTGGAAGCATGGTAAAGAATTGTTTCAAATTGTGAATTTAAGCAAGGTAGGAAGAAGTCTTGCAAAAGAAAACAAGCAAGAGCTAGTTAGATGTTCTTCATTTCCCTTTTAAGCCTATCAGGGGAAAAAAAATACAACACTCCCCCCCAAAAAAAACCCAAACAAACCAAAAACACAACCAAAAATGTCCCATACAAACCAACAAAAAACCAAACCTATGGACAATATTTACTGACTGCAGCAGATGACTGTCTACTTCCACTTGCTTCTTGTTGGAGGGGAAGGGTGGCCAAAGGATCAGTCCCCAAACTTTAGGAACTATTGAGTCCTTATGTAAAATTCCTCTTTGACCTTGAACAAGTTAGGATGACCCAACCCAGCAAGAACTTCTGTATGTGTTTAATTTAAAACTGAATTTTAAGCACATGGACACAAGCATATGGACACATTTTAAGCAAGTTGTCTCGTGTAAGTCTTATTATCTATGTTCTTAATTTCAATGTTGCGTCTTTTTGTGTGCATGCACTTTAATTTTGAGACGTCTGTAGGACAACTTGCATCCATGTGCACATGCTGTCCAGCTGTCACATGCTTGTCCCAACCCAGAACACTGTTTTTTATCAAACCCTATTTTTTCACATCACAGGGAAGAGCATCACTCACAGGGTCCAGACATCTGACCAGTATCTGCACATCAGTGTAATGAAAATTTGCTGGCATCTGCTGGAGATGCCGTCTACTTGCCCCAATTCTGGACACCAATGCCTTCCAGTCTTTGGGTTCGAGTTCTCCCAAGCACTGCTGCTTGTATAAGTTTAAGTCTTTCACTAATTTTAGACTAAGGGACTCAAGGCTGTATTAAAATATGAAACATACATCAGAATCACGTTCTGGCCGTCAATATGAAGCCCAAAACCAGCCATCCAGAGCTGAAACAGCGACCTACTGCTGGGATTTACATTATATCATACAGCCCGAAGCCCTGCAATGAAACATTAAGGACGGTCTTTTTGAACTTCTCAACAGGGACAGTCTTCATGGATTATTTAAGCATAAAAATATACTGCCTTCTGGAAAAGAACCATTTTAGCCTCTAGGGACTCATACTAACTATTGTATTGTAGGAAGATCCATAATTGAGCGTGCTAATACAGATATGCTATTGTTTGAGATAAATTTCACCAGGTGTGAGCCCATAATTAAAATTATGCCTTAAAAAGATAAATTTAAATATGCTATTGTATCATTTTACTGATTCACAGATGCATTCACAACACAATCTGAATTAAGCAAATACTGGTAAAGAGACTACAATTCACTTTTAAAGGTGCTTTAAATTTTGCACAGTAGTTATTTTTTTTGTCAGCCCAATCCCATAATCATGTGAAAAACATATTTTAAACAAACTAGTTTCTTTATTAAAAAAATCTATGCCTAAATTTGGTAATTTTAAATGAGATTATTTAATTGTCTTTTAAAAATTGGAATGTGTCTATACTCTGTTCCTTTGGATAAAGCATGTATTGTCTCTATCTACATGCAAGTCTTCCATAACGGCATTGAAATTTCTCAGTAAGCTCTGAATTTTCTTGTTACTGAATGTGTTTGGAGCTTGTGACCAATGCTCTTGGTTTCTCTCACATAGCACAAAGAACTACATTCAATAAAAAATGTATATGATGGTTCACACTTATAAGGGTGATTAGGTGCCTCTCTCTGCAGGCTGGATAATGTTCTATTAACTGCTTTTTCTATGTATTAAATGTTGTCAAGTTGTTCCATATTCTTACTTCTTTACTTTTGGGGCTGTCACTGATACAATTATTCCTGAGACAAGCTACTGAGGAACTGCACCATGATAGTTGAATTCAGATTTTTTTCTTTATTTACGGTATGGTTTTTTTTGCCTCTTAAAAATCAGCTTCAAGTGTAGAGCAAGATTTGCTTTCTGGTGAATGAAAAAAGTGACTTATTCCTAGGAATAAGACTAGGCTTGCCTGCAAGGAAATACATCTTTATCACGTCTGAAAAATTCTAAGCCAAACTGATTAGGTGTCACTTGATAAAGTGCTGGAGAAGAATTACAGATGAATCCCTGTTCCCACTAAATCCAACAGTGAACTCCATAGCAGAAGCAGCAGCTACAGCTCCCAGAGCATCCTCTTTGCTGCCAAGCTGCTGCATGTATCCTGGCACTGCCAGCAAGTTGCGAGGGGATTGTGATTATTCCGTATGGAAAATGCTCAGTATTTCCTGAGCGAGTCTTTAATCCTAGTTTGAAGTCATTGCTGCCATTGTAAGGTCCAAGTGGGAACTGTGGCGCTTTTGTGCATCTGTCAGACGCCGCCGCTTATTACGGAATCAGGAATGATAAATATGCGGAGTGCTTTGATGTGAATATCAGCCTGAACTCCTCCAGCGCTCAGGTAGAAAGCAGCTGAAGCTATTGTTTTCATCTTCCATGAAAGGTTGAACAGATGCTTGAAAATAAATAGGACCTGGTAAAATGATAAAAATCCTGGGGTAAAAAGCACGACCTCTGTTCTCAGCGCCTGAACTTGAACTATCACTGCAGCTGATATGTATCTCCAAGTATTGTACAGAACTGCCCATTCAGTAACAGCAACTTGCAGCCACTAGAGAAATAAAATCCACATTATCTTTCGAGATTAACTACAAATCCACATCTTCAATTGGCTGAGAACAGAGAGACTTTACAACATCAGCTCCATCATCTGCATGGATGAGGTTACAGGACTTGTCCCAGACTGAGAGTTTGGCTTCTAGATGTGACATAGACCTGCTGGGTTCATTTGTGAGAGTAATTTAGGATCCAAAATAGACATGAGGCACCCAAAGCTCAAGTGAGCTAGAAACTGGACGTTCATATATTTGTCCACAAAGCTCTGTGCAGGGCTGTGAAGAGTCACCCCAACCAAATCCCAGTCAGGCAGATGAAATATCAGAAAAATATAACCGTGCAAGTGTGTTATCCTCTTTGGAGAGCATTAGGTTGTATAAACATTCTGCTTCTCAAATGTTTAATCTGTCTACAAGGCTGTCTACACCTTTCTTTTTTCCCTTCCCACATCTTAGTTTGTGCTTGCTGATGGGTCATGGAGCAGCCGGCACCTCCAAGAAGTCCTGGTTATGAAGCAGGGATAGCAGAGTTACTCATCTTCATCCTGGCTTCTGCATGAGCCGCTCACCATTGCCATTCCTCATTAACTAAAGGCATTAACAGTAAATTTTGCCAGAGCAAAAGGTGCAGTTTGAACGTTTTTACTGATGCTTTGAATGAGAAATGCAAGGTGTGAGGAGAAGCTACTGCTAGTGCTATAGAAACAACCTCTCCTCCTGTTGCTTCTGTGCTTGTGTTTCTTAAAGCAGATTGTCGGTTTCCTGAAATATATCCTTGCTTCCTGACTCCATCAACAGCTAAAATCCCTGTGTGTTTGCCCATAAACCTTCTTAATAAATGCTTTCCAACTTCTGAGTAACAGGTCAAAGACAGCAACAGTTTTGACCACAAGGAATAGATCAAGACAATCTCTCTAGTATGTTATGCCATCTGATTTTTACATTATAGGTCTTTAAACTGCTGTTACTGGCCTTATTTATGGAAGGGACTGATTCTACTAACAGGGTAACTGGTGACTGAGCCAGGCACGCTTTGGAAGGCCACCAGATCATTATCAGCTCATAGTCATCCTTTGATGACTTTTCTAGTTTAATCAGTGACATGAGGGGAATATATTGTCTAAATCCAACTCTTCCACACTCTATTCCTTTCAGTTTGTCAACAATATCACACAGACTGAAGGAACTTTTATTAATATTTATGCTAAGGCCATGATGCTGGTGCATTGACCTTACTGTTTGCACCAAACATGCCTTCAGTGGTGGATGGTTTCCCATTACCCCATTCACCCCCTCCCACAGGTCTCCCTTCCACCAAAATCCACCGTTACCTCCTGCCCTCCTTCAGAATCCAGTTTCCAAATGAGAATTCACCTCCAAATGAGTGTGACTTTTTATCGCCACCTTATGATCCCAACTCTAGTTGTCACAGGAGGCTTTTCCTGGTGAGAATGGTGGAAGTGCAGATGGAGAACTGTCTCTCTCCACCTTCTTGGGTTTCTGCTTAGTGACACCAGCATGTCCAGGCAGAGATGCTGTGAGCTCTTAGCAGGGGATTTTGAAATGAAATTGCATAGTAGTGGGATGAAAGGGAGAAAAAAAAAATAGAGGAGAAACAAAATGAAAAGGTTTTCTCATTCCCCATTACTGGTCATAAGCAAATTAATGTAATGGTCTCATTAAAATTAATGTGCTTCTTGTAGTTTTCTACTGAGGTTTTATTTCCTGAGGAGGTTAGCTACATATTCTAGTCCACTATGGAAGAAATAGGAAAACAAGAAGGAAAGGGTAGAAAACTCAGCAACAAAAAGCTAAGTCAGAACATCAGTATAGAAAAAAAAAATATATATCACCCTGAGGTACTGGTCCACAAAAGTGTTTTACAATAGCTGAACACAAAAATCAATTCAGAAATACAGTATATCACAGGCCATAAATAACATGTCCAATCAGAAAAGTGTGAGGGGAAAATGACAAAAGGAAAAAAACTCATTCTTCCCATGGGTCAGCGAGGAGGTGGGGAGGGCATGAGGAGCACATCTGCCCTTTGGAGGAGAATAACACCTTTACTCAGCCAGAGCCCAAACTCAAGAGAGCAAAGTCCATGGACACCCCCCATTCTTGCCTAATCTTCCACAGACAAATGACAGCCTAAAGAAGAACCAGTTCTACTGTACAGTGTGTTCATAAATATACACAATATACTTGGCTCAGGTGGAAAAAATTCAGTCCCAACTTATGATTCTTCTTTCACATTCCTTCTACATTCAAGGCAGCTGCCTCTAATTTCTGCCAGCCAGGAAATATTTGAGTCTTGAATGAGTAATCATTTTTAAAGCATATTCCATGTCACTCCTTCAGGGGGAGTCTTGTTGAGGAGCTGCCGAAACGTATTAAACATATTTGATTAAATGTATGTAATAATCCTTTAAGTTTAATCAATGTAAAATCAACTACAGTTGAGAAAAATTATCAAGGATCGTGTTTTAAACACCGTAACAAACAGAACTCTTTTCAGTCGTGGTTTACTGACACTGCTTACTGTGAGAAATGGGAAGGTCTTATTTTGCATGTACAGCCAGGTGAGCAAAGCACAAGTGTTTGTTTAAAGAAAAAATATATGGTAATAGGAAATTCTAAGAAATGCTGTCCCTTGTGGAAACAGGTGTCAGATTTTTGTTGCTTAGTGGCAAAGGTCTTAAGTTGGGCTAAAGCTCAGTGAAGTATTGAAGTAGTTTTATTTTACAGCATTTGTGTAACTTTTGTCATGAATAGTTCATCCAATGGATGTCAGCACTCGTGCAGCTCCAAGGTCAGTACTTCATACTCTTTGGCTCATGCAAAATGCATAGGGAGAACACGGACACATGTTGAAAACATTGCCTATTATTCAATAAAACAGATACAGCCTCCCTTAGGAAGTCCTGGGTTTGGTGGTTCTGAGTTTTATTCCTGTTTGTGACATCTCGTCCAACTGTGACTATGGTTCAGGATTTCAGTTCACTGGGACTCACTTTTCTCCAGTTATAAAAGTGGCAATAAAGATATTAAGCTTTTTGTAAAACACTTTGACATCTTGGGTTCAACATTAGTAATGAAATGCAAGCCAATACTTCTATTTATCAGTACCAGACAATCATACCACTACCAAAGTATTATATACATATATATATATTTTTTTCCTTACTACTAATCTGCTAACCAGTCAAAAGGTGATTTTTATCATACAATCTACTTGCATAAAATGACACACATGCAAAAGGTGACACTCCGGCACCCTCAGACCCTGTTCAAGTCCTGCCACAGATTGCAGCCAGTGTCTCCAGTTTTCCTAACAGAAATACATACACTCTGCCTGCAGGAAATGTGAGAACCAGTTTGGGTCAAATACGAGTTTATTTAACTACCACCAGGAATCTATCTAGATTAAAGTTTGCAGTCGTCTTTTGTTTCTTGTGGTCTTCTCATTCCGAGCTTTAATGTGGTTGACAAACAGAGGAGACCAGATATCGTGGTGGGTGACAGTCCTCTTGAATTTCCCAGGTTTGAATAAGCAACGGCACTGAACTAAAATTCTGAACCTTCTGAGGTTCATCCATCACTTTTACTAAATTACCTCTTCATTCCCTTTTCTGCTAAGAATCTAATTTTTATAGCACTGTAGAGAATTTTTATAGCACTGTACTTTATCTTGTCACAGTATTTTTTGTCATTATTTTCGTCTCAGTGAACTCTTGAATGATACTAAATAGACTGTGAGAGCCTGACTGGGAGATAATGAGAGAGGTGTTACCTTTGCAAATGTTAATAGCTCGCCCCCCCTAGCCTTTTGCCTGGAAAGTCAGGGTTTGTAGCCTTCTTGGGCAACATACAGAGAAATCATCTATATTTAGACAAGTTGTCCCTGCTCCTTGCAGGAGGGTTGGACTAGATGACCTTTGAAGGTCCCTTCCAACCCAAACCATTCTGTGATTCTATATTTAGTCTTGCTCTTTTGCTTCTTTTTGCAAGGTTGCACCTACAAGGTTGCTGAGAGCCTGATTTCTTTGTGATACAGAGAAGGTTGAAATGAGCTGCTAAAGGCTGAGGAATTAGATGTGTGTTTTCCCCATGCAAACCTACAGAAGAAATGCTCACAAGCTGTCTGTCAGTATTTGCATTTCTGGGGGCAGAGCCGCATTTTTTTTGCAGTCATATGGCTACAGAGAACTCCCATCCCAAACTACTTTTTATCTAGAACAACTGAGAGAGGAAAAAGGGATGAAGTGACTTGTGCGAGGTCACATACGACCCTGCCAGCCACCTTTGCACTGTCCGTGTCTGCAAACAGTTTCCTCCTGGGCTGAGTTTGGAGGAAAGGTTTAGCTCTTCATGTCTGCAGAGCTGGTGCTTAGAAAAGTGCATATACCCAGCTCTGCCAAGTCCCTGTTCTCCTTGCCTATCACCTTAGAAAAAGTGTTTTCTGTGATTGGGTGGGGAGAGGAAGAGAAAGAAAATTTGGCATTTTTCCCCTCATCCAGTTTTCTCTGCCCTCTCCCATCCTAACCTGACGCTAGGTCCAGCAAAATGATGGTTTTCTAAAACGAGACCAAATAAATGTGTATGAAGGTCAGGGGTGGCAAATTTAGCTAAAGATTTTAGTTTTGCTAAGTGTTCGCCCAGCCTAACTCATATATTTAATTCACCTGAATATACAATCCTGCGCAGAAAGCCTAGAGGCAGAAAAGTCATTTAAACTTCCACAGCCATAAAATTTTGTTCAATTAATACACTCCTGCACCAGACAGCTAAATCTTCACTCCCTATTACACCTCCTTCATCCTTCCCCTGGTAGCAGAATGAACGTGAAACTGCCCTGATGGTGCAGCCAAGAGAATGCACCCAGAGAGCTGGATGCTCAGCAATCCCAGCCAGCCACCCTAAGGCTGGATATAATTATGAGCTGAGCTTTGGAGCAGCGAGAACATCAGCCACTCACTGCAGCAAAGGAGAGCTCCGGAGTAAAGCTGTTCCCGTCCCACACAGAGCAAATAGGTGCAGCAGAGACAGTCATTAAAAGTACATAAGCAAGTAGTGGATCCCTCCAAAGACCTTCCTACTCAAGGGGAGATGCAAGGAACAGACCCTAATTTCTAGGCAGATGCAGTGAAAGAGCAATCTGGGAATGAGACAGCTGTGTCTGTCCAACCTGGAGAAGAGAAGGCTGAGAGGTGATAAGTATCTCAAGGGTGGGTGTCAAGAGAAGGGACCAGACTCTTCTCAGTTGTGCCCAGTGACAGGATGAGGGGCAGTGGGCACAGACTGAAGCACAAGAGTTTCCATTTGAATATGAGGAGAAACTTCTTCACTTTGAGGTGCCAGAGCCTGGCCCAGGCTGCCCAGAGAGGCTGTGGAGTCTCCTTCTCTGAGACGTTCAAACCCACCTGGACACGACCCTATGCGATCTGCTCTGGTGACCCTGCGTTTGCAGGTGGGTTGGACTGGATGATCTCCAGAGGTCCCTTCAACCCCAACCAGCCTGTGAAACTCATCACAGGACTTAGCACACTCCCACAGGTTGTCCTGTTTTACAACAAGGGTCCTTCCAGCAGGTAACCTCACACTGCTGCCTCTGAGCATCTTCTGAATTCATCTCAACTTTCCACCTCTGCCTATGAACACTGGAAAACCTCAGGGAAAATATTTATACAAAGTGTCCCTAGCTCTGCAAGGCAGTAACAAACCAAAAATGTTGTCTTCTATAACAGTGCCAAGCACAGGAAGAAGTCTTATGGATATAGTTACATTCGTAAAATGGACAAGCAAGAGGCTCTCTGCAGATACACATTGTGCACAGAGGGGTGGGACCAGAGGAAGTGTTAGAGCGCTGAGAGCCACAGAAGGGCAGGCAAAAGATCTGACAAAAGTTGGGCTGTCTCCCTCTTGCACTGCCCTTCCCAAGCCTGTGGGTTCATGTGTACTTTGCACAATGTTGCTTTCCATCCCTGGTTCATGAATCTTGAAGAAGTTTGTGATCTGCTGCATTAATTTCCCCATATTACTGTCTGGGCTTCAGCATCACCAAAATCCTATGGACAAATCCCAGCATCAATGTGAATGGCATTAACCAGACAGGAGACTACAGAATCAACACCGGATTGTCTCTCTTTTAGGATTTGGGAACGGGTCAAATGGAGATAAACCTTTGCCTGCCCTGGACGGGAGTCCCAGAAAACACGAGGGCAAATACAAAAAAATAAATTGGAAGAGGGACTCTGTCCTAATGCAACCATGAAATCTGCAACATTTGGAAAACCCTGAGGTTTTCTTCCTAAAGTTTGCAGGTTTTGATTGCCTAGGACTGCAACACAGCTTGAAACCAGCTTGGATTTACCTAGGCTCAAGCTTAGTTCAGGAAATGCCCTATGACCATCAGCCTGCTGACATGGTTTGCGACAAACACTATGGAGCATGAAAGCTTAAAAAGCAGCAAAGTCAAAGTGGAAAAGATCACAAGAGTTTGAGTATCATCAAAATTGAGAGGACTAAGAAATCCCAAAAGATCCCAAAAGGCTCATGCAGATGATCAGTTCAGCAGAAAAATATCTGCTGCCTTCTATCATATAATCATAGAATAATTTTGATTGGAAGAGACACTTAAGATCATTGAGTCCAAACAGTCCTAGCATTAGCAAGACTGCTTTACAAGCACCCTGATCTGTAGTGGTCATCGCTAGCAAGGGTGACAGTAAGAGCACAGCTGTACCACCAGTAGACATCATTTTCAAACCTATTTCTGAGGTTTGCATTCCCTGCAGGAAAGCTGCACAGCTTCATTAAACTCCTCTGTGCCTGCTCTGTACAGAGAAGCACCAGCACTAGGACAGGGTTGGACTCAGCCTTTTAGGGGTCAGAATAACTTCTTGCAGTCTTAGAAGAAATGTATAAATGGAAGAGCCCTCACTGAAGGTTATCCCAGTTTGCCTCCTCTCACTGTTGATCTTTGCCATCCAGACTGCTAGGGAAATAATGAATTTTGCACCTTTTTTTAAAAAAAAAAATAATTTTTAAAGCTTTATCCATATGGGTAACTTTCATCAGTTGCCTGAACTGAAGTACTCAGGGCTACCATGTTCCTGCAAAGTCACATTTGTTATTTATTTTACTGATATTCAGCTGAAAAGCCTCTTGTCACTAACTTGTTACATTCCTGCTGCACGCGTGTCCATGCTGGTGTTCGCAATTGTCCAGTTTCTCAAATGTACACTCTCTATTTAAATCTTCCAGTCCCAGTTTCTTGTCTTACCTGCTGTACAGAGGGAGCGGAGCCAGGGAGGGTGGAGGTGATGACAGTGGGGTTTTTTAATCTGTAAATCTCTGGGGGGATAAGGTTGCATGGTTTGCAATTAGACAACCAGGTACTGTGGCTGAGGACATCATTTCCTTCAGCAGGTTATCATTTTGAAAAAATCGGGAACCTTTTAATATACAGTATATCTTGCTGAATCTATTGTGGCTTTCTCTTAGCCAGCTTAAAAGGCTGAGCTTAATGACCTTTAACTCTTCTGACAAAAACAAGGGTTTAAGCTAGGCTGCTTTATCCCTTTCTTCATATCCAGCTTAGAGCTGCACGGTGAACACTTTGCAATGCAAAAGGCAGAGTGAGCTCCAAAGGCAGCTCCCTGCTGACACGGGTTCTCACAGCAGCTAAGCCAAGTCCAGCTTATCAAGGCTAAGCCTCCAGTTCTGGCAGTATTATCTGTGTAATGGCCAGCAGACGCAGCCCAGCGCTGGGTTACTGAGGCTTATCTTTTGTTGCAGAAGAAACATAGAGCTACATTTATGAAAGCAGCTATGTGACAGATGATGCTGAAATTCCCATATTTTTTTCTTCCCGATTGTGCAAAAAAAGGAGAAACTACAGCTCTAAGCTTGCACTTCCAAAAGGTGTAGAAAGAGATTTAGGACTTGGAAAAGAAGACACTTGGAAAAGATGCTGCTTGTAAAATCCTGAGTATTTTTATACCATGGGAGACCTACAGGGTGGACTGGAGCAGTGGAGCAGGGCATGGGCTGCTGCTTAGGCTGTTGTTGCCTTCTGGGGCTTTTGCCAGCATCCTCCTGAATGGAAAAATATTTTCCTCAAGTGTATTTCTAGAATATCTCCAACTATCATTGCACTACAAAAACAATATTCAAAAAACGTTTGTTACAACCTGGTGATGTGAAGAAGCCTGCCCTGTGTGAAAAAGTTATTTCCATACTCTCTGTGTCAGTGTTTTGGGCACCACTGATCAGGAAGCTTTTTGATAATAACTCAAACTACTTGTCATCAGAAGCTTTTTCTCTGACAGAGGTAAACATTATGTTGTTAAGACTTCTTTTTTCATGAAGAGATTTCAACATAGGAACTCTTCACTTCAACCGGACTGTTCAGACCAAATCGGCATTAAGGCTGTGTGTTTAAATATGGTTTTTCTTTTTGATCAAGGAGCCCAGGTGATTGATTTTTTTAGCTACAGGAGATAAGCATTTCATTTTTAATATCTGTTGCCCCAAGCTACAGGAGCAACAGGATGGCTCCTCCAAGCTATCACTGAGTGAGGTTTTGCCCTTTGTTCAACAAAAATGCCCTGGTGTAGCCAGTCTTTTCCCAGCAACAAGAAGTTTAGTCTTTCAGACCTATAACAATGCAATGCCAGCAAAAAAGTTTTATCTAAATTTCCTGATGCCAGCTACATGATATGACAAGAGTTATAAAGGATCGTTTATCTTGTCAGACAGAAGGGGCCATCATCACCAGGCCCCAGAGACTGATCTTCAAGGTCTCTCTGAAAAATTACGCACCTTAAAAAGCCTGATCCCAAGCCAGCAATCAGAGCAATACCCATATATAACTGGAAAGACAGTCAGTAGGGTGGGCTTTGAACTTCAGTGGTATTTTAGCTGGCATCTTCTGTCATCAGGCTGCAATTTCCCTTTGGAGAAGATGTTGTCTTATTTCTCAACATGATTTAAGTAGAATTGGCTGGAAAAAACATTGTTAGAATGAAAACATTTGGTTGAAAATTTTGTTTTCAACACATTGACTCTCCTGAAAATGTGTGGCTTTAAAATTATTTCTAATTCTCTTCATTAATAAAAAAGATATTTTCTGTGAATTCTTCCCTTCACCTTCTCAATCTCTGTTTTTGAAGAATGGCGTGAAGAAGGCAGAACAGTGCCTCTTACTCTCTGACCTGATCAGCAAGCTCAAATTATTTAATGAAAATGGGGGTAAAATGCTATTTTTCATTATTATGAACAAATGACAAAGATGTAGATGGAATTTACTAACAGTATTAAAAAATAGTGACATATAGGGCTCTAACTTACCGGTTTTTACTCACAAGAGGGATTTTGCGTGTTTCTCCAGACACACTTGTTCAGCGACCAATTAGCAAATTCGCTGCTAGAAATTATTAGAACAGAACAGGAAAATAATCTGTCTAATATCCCTAATCTCTGGTGCCTTTGCACACAGTGTAGATGCCTTAATCCACCCTTGAGTGTCATTTTTGTCATTCTGGGAGAGCCCAAAGTGTCTCTTGATGAAGTTTCTGCAGGGAATGGGACTCCTGCTTGTCCTGCACCATCTGCCATCCCTACATGGAGGGCTCTGCAGCATCCTTGGTAACATTATTTGTCACATATGGAATTATTGGTGTTTAATATTATTTATTGGTTATCCAGATTAAGACTTCATCACGTATTCTCATTCCATGGGTTGCTCCATGACAAGTTCCTGGAAACACTTTAATTCTCTTCTTTATATCTCCTTTCATGAAGAATTTATCTCGATATAACTCAGAGGCAAATTTTTCTGTTATATTTGCTTATATATAATTTTCTTGTGTCTCTGTGTGGGCATATGTGTCCTTTAGGTGTTAGATCTCTATTATATCCACTTAGTGTGCTATTATAACACATTTTGTTTCTCAGATATGTGATTAGTTGTTCCATCTCTTAAACCTCACATTTGATGAAGGATGATGCGTGGCCGCAGTGGCACAAGGCAAACATTTAAACTGATGCTACATGGTGTTTATGCTACAGCAGACAGGAATTTATTTGGGACCATTTTGTTCCACCATTCAATTCTATGCAAAAACTTTTATGATCAAGACTGGAAGCTAAATAGAATTAAGTCAGAACAAATGACACGAGCACTTCTACTTGTCTGTACCAGAAAAAGGGATAAGAAAAGGGGAGTTTTGGGCGGTGAAATTTTGATTTGTGCTGATATTTGCAGGACAAATGAACCATTCCCAGCCAAAAACAAGCTACAAAAGTAGGAACTATTTGTACATCACCAGGGCAGAACAATCATTTCATGTTGTCAGGATTTAACCCACATTTCAGGATTGCTTTGAAATCTTTTCCTTCTTAGTAATTTAATTCTTTTGCAGTCCTCTCTCACTGGACTGAGAGAATTGTTTTCTTCTATCCCTCTTTTTCTCCCCCATCCCACCTCCTTTTTTAAATGGGAGATATGATTTATACCTGTTTCAGAGAATATGCCACAATAAAGAATCCATTTCTTTCAAGGATTTTTAAATCTCCTCAGAGAGTGAAAGTAGCATTTGCTGAAATTAAGGTGCATTTTGCCAGAAATGTGATGCTAATCCTCTTAGTTTTAATGGTTTTGAAATGGTTTGTATAAGAAGGTAAACAGCGTAGTTGATTAATAGGAAGGAAGTCAATTGGCCGTGTTGCAACTGTTATACGCTGTACTGTACAATAGTTCTTTATTTCTACGGAGTGAAACACAGACTGGTCTCCTTTTTAAAGTTTTTAAGTGAAAACTGATACATCTTCTTATACTGTACAATTCAGAAGTGTTTGATTCCAGCACCAGAAAAAGCAAGCAGTGCACTTTTGAAATAGAAGTCAAACAAATATCACAGATAAGACATTGACGTGACACCAGTTATCTTCCCTTTTTATTGAAAATAGGCAGATATAATGAGGTGCTTCACATTTTAAAGTCTTAAATCTTAGAAAGCTCCAGGCCTAGATGGTTTTGATTTTGGCTGATTAAACTTGCAGGGTGGGGAGGGGGGGAGGAAAGGAGGTGGGAGGACTCACTTATCACTGTTATTTAACCTTTTCATTGGCCAGAGATTTTTGCCTGTAATTTATTAAAAGGGTTGCTCGTTCCTGAGTTACTTCCCAGTGTCTCCTACCCAAGCTCAGATGCCAAGACCCACTCAAGCCAGGTAGGTGCCCCAGCAGGTCCATTCCCCATCAATAATTCACCCCTATGTCTCCCAGACACTCTTTACATGTAAGGTGATAGGAGCCAGCAGTTACCTCCATTCTTTTGTCTGGCACAATAGCAAAACTCTTGCTGTCATGAGCCATGAGGCCGAACACTCATGTCAATTGTAGTCCATCAATTAACACTTAACAGTTAATTGCTCCAACAAAAGTGTGAAGTGGTTGAAGATCTGAGCAACAGAGGTAGTAGGTAACCCAAGAGCTTTGAAGGAAGACGTGGCTGCAGTTACAAAAGATGGCTGGGACAGAATTTCAGGGCTTAAATAGGGAAGAAGACAACATAAATTTGAGAAGTAACTGAGGAATAATTGGAAAAGCTGGGATGGATGGAGGGAGTTCCCCAGGGCAATTGCCCACTGCTGCAGGAGTAGAACTGCCTTCATCCTCTTTTAAAGACATTCTTTATGGTAAATGCAGTGAAATATTGCAACATAATTTAAAATATATGAAGGACTGGCTGTCTGAGGGCAATCACGTTATCTCTTGCACCTTTGTTCTGACTAGAAAGTTTCCTTTTCTAAAGCTGGCTCTGAAGACCCTTTTTAGCTGAGGCAAGTAATCAAAGTGATCTGGTTTGAAAATTTGACTTAAAAAAAGGTTGTGGAACTAAGTATTCCCTCTCTTTTTGTGTCTAATGACAGATCAATATGAGTCAGAAATAGATAATGTTAATTTAAAAATGAAACCCTAGGACTACTAGAATGATTCTGGGCTTCGTGTCAGGTTTAGACACCACAAACCAGTGTCTTCACATGTGCAGTGGTGTTTCAGCAGATAAACTGAAACTCTGATCATTTTTATTTGTAAATGAGACAAAAAAAAAGACATATTATATACAGGGTGGGAAAATGCATGAGTAAACCCACAACAGAGTGCAGCCCTTTTGTGTAATTATCTCTGAGTGATGGGAAGCTCTCCAGAAGCAGTTTGACCTACTGGATTTCAGTGATGTCTATTGCTGCTCCATCCCACAAATACCTTTTTTTTCAGCTTTGAGTAAAGAACAATTTTTACAAAGCATTAATTTATGACTCCATCTCATCTTGCAAATTGCAGCTCTCATTTAGTGAACCCCATGAGTAGTATAAATAATTAACTCTCTGTCTTCGTATTAAGCCACAAGTAACAGAATTATCTATGAGCCTTTGAGAGCTATATTTGCCTCCTAATCAATAATTTGTTATTGACTCAGCATTAGGACTTGACAGCTTTATAAATTTATCGTGTGGTAGAACACTTGTAGAAATAGTAGGAAAACTACTAACCATTCTCCTTTTTGCATTAGTCCTGGTGAAATAACAGAATTTCTGCAGGAATACAGCTAAGCACAACACAGTCAGCACAGAATGTGTGTTAACAAACACATCTGTACGATGACGTCTAACTATTGCCTCTTCCAACACTTAATTTTTCCTTCCAAGATGGCTACACTCTTATCTGAATTTCAGTAGTGTCATTCAGGAACAATTTCATGAGATTAAATGGTCTGATAGGCAATGCCAATTGTAATCAATAGCTGCAACTCCAAGAAAATAGCTCAATGCAGACTTTCAGTCTTCTCTGCCCTCTTCCTTGATTGACTTCAGAAGTGCTGTAAAGTCAAAGAAGCATTTCTGTAAACTATATTTTAAAGGACCTCAAAGCCTTCCAGTTTTACAAAGCTGTCATCCCTTATCTCTAAAAGCAAAGGGAAGGCTTTTTTTAGCCTGGGATAGTTTAATGTCTCAGGCTACGAGTGATACCAGGCAGATAAAGACCATCCTGTCCGAGTGGGTACACCTCACTTTGCTGTAATTTCCTTGGTTGCCTCACTGCAGTGGCCTCGCAACATGAAAGGAAGCCCTCAAGCAGTATTTCTGAAAGGTTTGAGAGCCCTGATGAAGTAAAACACTGAAGTTTTGCGGCACCTTCAAATAAATCAGAACCTACACGTCAACTTTATTTTTTTAAACTTTTTTATTTTTTAATTTTTGGTTCCATGGACCAGGATGCTGCTTCCCCTCCTTCCTGCTGCTCCCTTAGAGTTGGACCCAACAAAGCCTGAGCTGAGGATGGTGGATATTGGCAGAGAGACTTCTGTTAACTTCATTACCCGCTAATGACCCACCAGCAGTGGTGCAGGGAGCCACCAGCACGGAATGTGAAATATGGCCAGGACTGTTCTATCAGATGCACATCCTTGTTCAAAGTCACTTTCAACATTGAGAACGTGGCTTTGGGGAAGCTCTCTGCAAAATTTCTCTGCCATTCCCATATGTCTGAAGCCAGAAGAAGCTATAATTCCACCTTTATTCCCATTTCCTTGTTATATTGCAGATTCATCGTATTCGTCACGTTCATTTCAGTTCCCCCCTTTCATTCTGCGCTTTACCCGTCTTAAATGCAATGTGTAACTCCTACTGTCTTGACATATGCAGGTGTTTGCCCTACACTTGACATCTTTCAGCCATGCTGAATCTTGAATGACGAAGCAGTGATCCATGTAAACGTCATGTCATCTCCAGCTTGATGTGATACCTTTTAAACACAGGAGGTGAAAAAGATAATCCTTTCCCTTCCTTCTTTCACCTGAAAGATAAATCACTCTATTCGTACTGGCTGGAAAATTAAAAAGCTTTTATTTAGCACTGCTATTTCAGAACAATCACCTTTATGAAATACAGAGGCACTTTGGAAACGCAGAAGCATATTTTCAAACGAGTGCAGATATTCTCAACGGCAATTTATGTATTTATTATAGCTCTTGCACTACCGTCTCAGAAGCTGATGTATTTATATTTTTCATGATGTCTCCAGTAGATGATAGGGTATACACCGCAGTTTTCCTTATATACTTGGGAATGAAAGAAATGCATTTTAGCATGCATTAATACCATATCTTGTCATTCTTTTCCCAGATGAAAGCGGAGGTAGATCAAGTTCCCCCCTTCTTTCCAAAGCTCACACAGGTGTTTCTCAGGGCATAACCAAGCTCGGATCTGAATGCTATGCAGTCAGAAAGACTGAATCCATGCAGAACAGAAATAAAAGAACATCTGCACATCTAAGAAATCTTGACACCACCTGTGGCCCCAATGCTGAATAATGAAGGATGATTTTAACCATACCACTTTGAGATTTTCCATGTTGGTGAGAAGGCTTGGAGACTGCTTGGGCACCACACTGTTTCAGGGCATTCTGACGGGAAGAGTTACTAAAATTTACCATTTTCCAGCTGCTGCTGATCCTGAGACTGGATATAGCTTATTCCATATACCTGCCTCTGCTGCTAACCAGGCTATTCCCTCTGAAACCTTAATTCTTGTAATGCACCTAAATTAACACCTTTCTTTAACCCTTAACACTAAGCAAGGATATATTTCCTTGGATTATGGTGATTTGTGCATAACTAAGCTGTGGCACTGAGTTGTACAGTTTGCAATAGGGTGTAAGCTGGTCATGGCATTGTAAAATCTGTAGTGAAGCCCCTTACAAACATCTCTGTCTTACACTAATGCAGATTTGTGGAAATTAATTCTGTCTTACACTAATAAAGATATATAGAAATTAGTAGGAGCTGCTTCTGATTTAGTCATATAAATAAAGAGAAGAATGTTTACATTTTAAATTCATACATAACTCAGCCTTAAGATTTTCACATTTTATCTTTCCAGGCTCTAGAGCATTTTCTTGCAAAGTTCCCACTACTAAACCTTAGAAGTCCAGTGGTCTTTAGCCCACTGCTATTAGCAATCAAGTGTGGAAACTGCAAGTGAGATTGATTTGCACAGGATGAGTCCAGGATAAACAGAACTTTGGTCCTAATTTGCTCAGAGATTTTCTGTAGATCCTTGAGTAACTAGATTAGCTTCTATCAGTTTTTGTGAAAAGTGCAGATAAATAAAGCATAACACTCTGAATTCTATCTATCAGTCCTTTCTTTGGATATGAAATTCAGCCTATACTAGAAGCAATATTTCAAAAGTACAACATGCTCCTGTTTAAGAACTTGCTGAAGTTACTACGCTAAAGGCCTAACTTCAAATGACTTTCTCCATGACTTCTACTGATTAATCAAACTCCAAAAGCAGAGTTCCCTCCCTGGGTGAGGGGCTAATTTACACTCGTCTGACCGGGGTCCTGCAGGACCCGCTCTCCTGCCTGCGGAGGGGAGCTTGAGCTGCGAGTGCTCAGTGAGCCCGGAGCCTCGCTCCCTCAGCATGCTTAGGAAGGCAACGCTAGGCTTGCAATTTGACTTTTCTTTTCTTTCCTTTTTTTTTTTTCTGTCAGTCCATTACTGAATTTTGAAAAATATCAACGCTTGTTATTTTCCTAGTGTTTTCAATCCAGCCTGCTGGCTTTCCATGCCTTCCTTAGCAGCTTGGTCCATTGCTTGGCTGCTGTAAACATTGCTACCTGGTATCTTTATACAGCTGGAACAACCACATGTCTCCACTTAGTATTTATTAGTGCTTCTTATTATTTATTTAATTTTTTATAAAAGGCTCCAGACTGATAAATAATTCAGCTGGGTCAGTGGAGCAAGTGGCGATCAGAAGACTTGGGTCCTATTTTCTCCATTGTGTGACTCCAAGTGAGTCACTATCTGCTCCTGCCTTGACCATCAATTCTGTCCATGTGGGTCAGATTGAGAACCACTGGCACAGCAGAAGCAGATTTGGCTAGACATGAGGAAGAAATATTTTACAACGAGGTTGGTAACACACTGGCTCGGGTTACCCAGAGAGGTGGTGGATGAACCATCCCTGGAGACATCCCAGGCCAGGCTGGACGGGGCTCTGAGCAACCTGAGCTGGTGAAGATGTCCCTGCTCATGGCAGTGGGTTGGACTAGGTGACCTTTGAAGGTCCCTTCGCACCCAAACTGTTCTATGATTCTATAATTCTATGGAATTTCAACACAGGCTCCATCACACAAGCTGTAAGCCTTTGTGCTCCTTGCTGTCTGGTACCGAGTTCAGTGAAATAAGTGGGCTGGTACAATAAAATCTGCACTTTTGGCAGGCAGCGCAATGCACATCCCCTCACCCGGCTGAGGGTGTTTAACACCCTCGCTGACAGCAGCCAGGGTGGCACAAGCTCCTGCACCACATGCTGATGTTCTGCCTCCAAGCCCAGCAGATCTGTCACTAACTCTATCAATTAAAGCATTTGCTGCTCTATAATTCAGCTGAGTGCTAGGAAAGGCTTGTTCTCACTGGGGTGTAACAAGAGTAATTATAATAAAGATTTGCCCATTCCTCATGACCGTATTTTCTCTTAGCAACAGGCTTGGGCACCGCAAGAAATGTGATCAAAGTTGAAAGAAAATTCTCTTTTGATGCAAAAGAGTTTTTTGTTGCTGTTTTGGTTAGAGAGGGCAAGCAGGGGAGTCTGTCAATGCAGTCGGCTAATGACAAACAGGGGATAAAGCTCCATGGGGATTAGCGAAGTCTGAATGCAAGTCAAGTGGTCTGATTCTGTAATTTCAACCAAATAGCAAAGCAACCTGCAGGCTTTTTACTGTTTAGGTTGCCACAAAGCAGCTTTGCTGTCATCTCTGAAACACTTTCTCAATAAGAAATTTCCTGGAACACCAAGGTCTTATTTCTTGTGGGAGGTTAAGTCATTGCATTACCTCCTCAGGTGAAAATTCATTATGCTCATCTTCTATGTGTGTCTGAACAGCCTCTTCCTGTACAACAGGCTGCCCATCTCTCCCTGAGGCAGTAACAGCATCAAGTGATGTTCAGTGCTACTTATCTTGCTCACCTGCCAATTAGCTATAAACTGTAAGAAGCATTGTACCCAAAAAGAGAGAGGGAAAAGAAAAAGCTGGATCAGTTTCAACCTTAATTACTCTAAAAGAATTCAATATATTATTGCCTCAAACGACGAAAAAAATCTGAAACTTTAATCCTCTTTGAAGATGCTTCTTACTGATATATCCCATCACATTTTTAACACTGGTGACAGTACTTAGAGAAATCATATCCTATGTTTAGTTAAGCCAGGAAATGTATTTGATTCTTCTACTACAATTTTCGCAGTAGTTTAGTATATGTAACCTCTTTACCCTTTGAAAACCATCCCATTGATAGTACTTGTTTAAATGTCATGTAATAAGTGGAGTAGCTGTAAATTAATTTCATGTGTTTGTGTCTATATCACGTAACACATTCATCTGACACATATGAATTTATTTATTATTCTAGATCTGCCTTTTTTATAGAGATGTTAGGGTCTTTAAAGGGTTTCCACACCACTGTTTGTGCCCCATGCCTCTGAGATTAAACTCGAACCTGAAGGGAAGGAGTGCAGGTGAGATTCACCCCCATCCTCAGAGCATGGCCGGCAGGGACAAGGGGACATTTGGGTAACAAGGCTAATCCTGTCTCTGGAGCTTTTCTTAGATGGGAACGGGGAGCACAGTGGGCTGATCAAGCACTCTTGGGAAGAAAATGTCCTTAATTTACTATTCTCTGATAGACAATGTTTGAACCAGGAGAAGCAAAACTAAGCAAGGGAAAGAATTAAAATGGGGAGTTTATACGCATGGAGTTTGAATGCAGCCATGAGCTGCAAATTTCCAAGGGTGTTTTTCTTACTTTAAGCTTTCAGGGTGGCTTTGTGCTACTGGTTCGAGCAGAGCACTCGAGTGTGAGCCCACTCTGATTTTGCAGGGGTTCAAGGAGCCAAACTGGTGGTCTTGGCTGTTAGAGGGGATGCATGGGATGTGGGGGGTGTGTGCGTGTGAGATCACATGGGAGGGTTCAGCAGGGGAAACCTCCACCCATTGAAATGCAGATGTATATTCCTATGGTACTGCTCTCCTGAAGTGCAGGAGGTCCTGGTTTAAATGGGCATGGGACCTGCAGGACCTGAGTGGCCAGCTGGTTGAGGGAGGTGATTCTGCCCCTCTGTTCTGGTGAGACCCCCCTGCAGTGCTGGTCCAGCTCTGGATCCTCAGCACAGGACACACATGGACCTGCTGGAGAGGGCCCAGAGGAGCCACAGACATAAATGATCAGAGGCTGGAACAGCTCTGCTGGGAGGACAGGCTGAGAGATTTCGGGTGTTCAGCTGGAGCAGGATCTGGGGAGACCTTATTGTGGCCTTTCTGTGCTTAAAAGGGCCCGATAAGAAAGATGAGGACAGACTTTTTAGCAGGGCCTCTTGTAACAGGGCAAGGAGTGATGGTTTTAAACTAGAAGAGAGGTGATTCACGCTGGATATGAGGAAGAAATTTTTTATGTTTAGGGCGGTAGAACCCTGGCCCAGGTTGCCCAGAGAGGTGGTGGATGAACCATCCCTGGAGACATCCCAGGCCAGGCTGGATGGGGCTCTGAGCAACCTGAGCTGGTGAAGATGTCCCTGCTCATGGCAGGGGTGGCACTGCATGAGCTTTGATGGTCCCTTCCAACATAAACCATTCTATGATTCTATAATTCTATGACTTTGCCTGAGTGCCTACAAGCAAAATCTGAGGGGCTCAAGGGTTTTTAACCCCCTCTTGGCCCCTGTGCCTACTATAAAGTATTATTAGACTTGAAAATCAGACATGAAATCTGGATTTCAGGAGCAACCAAACAACCATGCAGGGATTTTGCTTTAGCAAGATTTCTTTGGCTGATTTCAAAAGAGCCCTCCAAGTATCTTCAAAGTTTTGAATAATGATTTTCTTTCCACACAACGGCAATGGTTTGTCTTGTTTTTCCCTGTGAATCAGGTCATGCACTAAGCATTTCCCATATTTGAAAAAGGGCTGAATTTGTTTTATTTTAAAACTAATCCAGCTCTTTGATGTCGTGAGATTTACAAAACAAGACTGTTTTCAACATAAACTGCTTCAAGACTAAAGGTCCTTACATTTCATGTTTTCTTCTTAATATATCTTCCTTTTTTTAAAAAAAGGAACTGTTGACATTTATATTCCTCAATAGATCTATTCTCAAAAATTGAATATAGACTATTATGCAATCTGTTTTGTATTTATTTATGTAGTGACTTAGAGTATAATGTTGCATTATTTTGGACAAGGACACACTTACAATAGAGTGGCTCACTTTAATCCTTTCTGAGTATTCCTTGATTTCTGAGTATTACAAACACATGTAAATACCTGCTTCGGAGTTGCATTTATGTTGTTAAAACTACTCAAGGGTCCTGATTTAATCCTTCTCAGTTAGGTGGCTGTGGAATGAAAACCAGGCAGATAACAAACCTGCACTTTTGCACTAATCTGAGCCTAAATGCACAATGTCAAGAAGATTTAATATTAACCTTAATCTCAGCACTGTTGGTTCACCCGTGTAACAGCGGACAAAGCAAAGAACAGAACTGCGGACAACAGCCCCTTTCCCAAGGACATTGGCTTCTGCCTCATGACAACAACCAATTCACACCGCGACGGGGGCTCGTTGGGGGTGACGTAGAAACTGGAATCTGAGGTAAAATGCTGAAAACCGATTATTCTGACGCTTTTTCAGCGGTTTAAGGCAGCCCTCTAGAGACAGGAGAGCGCGCTGCATGGAGATCCGCACCGCACCAGCGCCAACCAGCGCGGGGGCTGCGAATATGGGCTCGGCTCCTTAAGAACAGATAGGTTTCTCGTATTTTTTTTCCTTAAATTTTGTTTTGTTTTATTTTATTTTATTTTGCTTTGTTTATTTTATTTTATTTTATTTTATTTTATTTTATTTTATTTTATTTTATTTTATTTTATTTTATTTTATTTTTTATTTTGTTTTGTATTGTTTTGTATTGTTTTGTTATGTATTTTATTTTACTTTATTTTATTTTATTTTATTTTATTTTGTTTTGTTTTGTATTGTTTTGTTATGTATTTTATTTTGTTTTATTTCATTTCATTTTATTTTATTTTTATTTTATTTTATTTTATTTTATTTTATTTTATTTTATTTTATTTTATTTTATTTTATTTTATTTTATTTTATTAATTTTATTTATTTTTAATTGTTTCTTTGTTCGATTGCCTGTTTTAAATACAAAGCTTCCCCACTTATCCGAAAAAATGCATTACAGCAAGTCTTTAATTCACATTTATTTCCTCTTATAGCACTTCCAACATTTCAAATATACCGGTTAACACATGATACCAGCAAGACAGGTGAAGCTGAAGCACAACGATGCTTCGTCGAGGTGGAAGGGGATTATTTCTCAGGGAACAGGGCACCTGGGGAGGCACTGAGCAGCACCTGTGTGAACGAACCATCCAGAACACATGAAACACAGGGAAATGCCAAGTTATTTCAGTGAATTTGGGGTTAAATATTTAAGAAATGTACAATTTGGATGAAAATTTGCACTTGAAGTGCTTCCTGTGTGATACTGGCATTTGATGAGCTCTTAAGGCTGGAATGTGTCGGGGCAATGGACATACCCTCATCACACCAAGAGGCTCACCTTTAACTTCCACTTGCCCGTTTTTTCTCAAAAGCCTATAGCTGCTGGATCCGAGAGCTTCACAAACCATCTGCTCAAAAAAAAAACCCCAAACAAAAACAACAGAGCTTCTGGCAAGGAATGGAGTTTTGAGATGGACGGTCTCTGTGGGATCTCCCTCCTGAGCTCCCATCTGCTGCAGCCGCTACGTGAGATTTCCCCATCTGGTTCACTCGACTTCAAATGGGCTCCCAACCCTGTGGGCTGCTGACATGTGACCCTGAGAAAGTGGGTTTTCATAGAGAAAACATGCAAATTTCATATTGGAAACTTAGCTCTGTTTTTTTGTTATCAGCAGTTTTCGAGCAAAATGTCATATATGCAGTGTAAGATCTGACCCATCTTTGCTTCTTGCCTTCTCTATCCCAAAACTGAAGAACCTATCGGTTTGATTTCAGAATAAAATACAGAGTCACCTGATCTTGTTTCTTTTTAAGTTGTCTTCAGGGTGGCTTTTGAAGGAAAACGACCTCTTCTAAAAGCGTAATAAGAGTAGATCATTGAAGAAAAAAGGCACAGTGTCAAAAATACACAGTCACTCCCATAAAAAATACCTCTTACTTAAACCAGGTATTTGATAAACTGGACACTGGGAGAATCACATCAACTTTCATTTTAGTGGGAGCTGATGCTGAGCGTTGGCCCCACAGTGGCAATTTTTCTGGGATGTAGGAAACTGATGCTATAATCGATGATAGAGCTTACGTACTGGTTCTTCACATTATTTTGTTTCTATATTTTTTTTCTTGGCTAGGAATCACAAAACACTGAATTCCCAAAAGGAAGTCTGAGACACTACAGAGTGTCAGATCGTTAGGTCTAATCCACTGTGTGAATTTAACGAGTATTCGGACAGAGCTTGTAACTTGGCTGCTGGTGTTTCACAACCTTCTGGATTAGCATCTTTATTTATATTTGAATAATGACGATGCCTCATGTCACACTCAGTTTTTTAACCCAAACCCAGGCCCTCAGCAACTTGATGATGAAATATGACAGTGGCAGCCAGAAAATGAGTGAAGCAAAGTAGAGTGTATCCCTCAAAACCTTTGTAGTGGGTTCAGTTGACTGGGATGGTCGTCAATGTGTTTGAGTGACTGGAGTGATGCTCTAGCAACAGGTCCTGGCAGTTTGGTATCTCATCTGTGTTCGTGGTGGGAAACTGGTCCTAAAAGTATGAAATTTGGTAGAATTTCACATCTGGCTTGGGCACAAGGAATTTCTCCAAGCACGTTGGAGGCAGAGATGGGTCCCATGCAAAACCTTTAATCTGAATAGCCCCATAGCCATCCTTGGTTTTTGGACTTGACTCTGCTTGAAAATTAGAAAAACAAAATGAAGTAGTCTGCTTGGTTTGCCATTTCATGTGTGGCTTTCAAAATCAACACATTTCCCTTGGAGCAGGCAGATGTTGTGCTTTGTGCATCTAGATGGATGGCTATTTCAAAGTGAGATTTTATAAACAAGGCTCTTTTTTTCCTTTTTTAATTCGAAAAACAACGTTAATGCATAAATACTGTATATTTATTTGTCATGGGCTTGTTTACTCTAGTCCACATCTGGCAGAAGCAGTTGCAGTCACTGAACTGAATAGAAATTTTACAAATGCATTTCTATGTCACCTGGAATAAAGAGCAGTTTGTGATTTATTACCTCTGTTGCTGAACTTGCTTGTAAGAAGGGCAGCAATGCTCCATTCGTCGTCAGCAAAATCTTCTTCCCCACAAACACATAGTGGTACCTCAGTCTTCACTGAGCACAGTCTCAGCCAGCTGGGGTTTATTCAGCCCAAGGTACCCAGCAGGTGCAGCTCAACCAGATGTGCAAGGACCAGATGCAGCTCAACAGATGTGTAAGAAATGCTGGCACTTGTTGATGGGGAGTATTCACCCCAATGGATTGCTCAGAAAATCATGCAGGGAATAGGAGCGCCACAGAGAAAGGGAACAAGGAATGATTTGTTCATTCGCTTTTTGAGTGCACAAGCTAAGGAGCATTGGATTAAACCAAGATGCAAGTTTAAACCAAGTAAAAGGGGTTGCTCTTTCACCCAGTGCACAGTTAATCCTTGCCACCGTGTGGACACTCACAACATGACCGGCTTCCCAAAGGTATTGGACAAAGTCATGGAAGAAAACCCCATTTAGTGATTTAAATATTTAATCTCTATTTCTGACTCAGAAAGTCTCCAGGTCACTGACCACCCCCTAGATTAGTGATTACTTTAAAATATTTCACTATAAGTTGTCCTGCTCTCCTTAAGCACCTGTTGCGAGCCTCTACTAGAGAAGGGATAATAATGTCAATAAACTTGACGAAGTACAACTCTTCTTCTGCTCATGTTCAATAGAGAAGGCCAGAAATGGTCAATGTCACATAAAACCAGGTCATATCATCCCCAAAACTTCATATAGAACAAATGCAGCCAGATGTACCTCAGAACAAGCCAAGGCCCAGTAGTGTTCATGGTATAATTTTTGGAAAGCATTTGTACACCTGCTCTCACATACATCAAGGAATCATAAATGTACATCTTTAACAGGCAGGTCATATGTGTTTAAATCAGTGATTTCGCTGAAGTTAGCATGCCTTTTGGTCCCATTTTTGTACCTCATAAATAACCTAAAATAACCCTAAATAACTGTCTTTGCCAATGTAAAGTCTATTTCTGTTGCCAGCCTTTGATATGTTCCTGTTCAGCTCCTGATTTTTCATATTGACACCTAAAATGGCCCTTAAAATACAATTTATCTGTGAAATTACAGTTATTGCAGCATCCTTCTTCCATGGGCAGGGAGACTGAGCAACTGGTGGCCTAAAATAACAAACCTGTGTAATTTGGTTGCACTTTTTTGATGCACTTGTATTCACCTCCCCTAACCCTGTGCTAGCACAGTAAGCATAATAATTTTCTCCCTTGTACTATATTTTGGCCATATACTGGAATTTGATCCAACAGTCACCATTTGCTAAGGATAAGAAATGACTTTAATGCCACACACCGACACCCGAATCCTATCAATTTTTCCCTGTTTCATTTCTTCCAATAACCCAACCAATTGGCTTGAGCACGCAATTCAGGAAAAAAAAAATAAATGTAATAGAGGTCCCTCTTTTCAGAAAGGTACTTCTGTCCAATTGCTTTCATCTTGAGAATACAGCTATGAGGTCTGTTTCAAGGGATGTCCTTCATCAGGCAGCATGAATTGCAAAATCAGTCACATAAATGGCCTACAATATATAAAAATAACCAATATATCAACAGGGCTGAAGCCAAGCAGCAGTTGAAATAACTACCAGATCAGTAACACTAAACTTACAACAGACAGATGCATCTGAGAAGGAAAAGCGCAGGCCATTTTTAGTTTGATTTATATTATGACTTCATTTTTTATTCAAGGTAGGAAACATTCTGAACAGCAAATGCTAAAAATTGAAAAAGATTGCCATAACAAAATGAAATACAGTGTAAGTGTAAAATTGATAGTGGAATATTCCTGTCTCTAATGAGGCAGGATGCTGTGGCTGAGAAAAAATGTGAGGTGATCGTCTCTGTGATGGAAATGCCTTGGATGCTGCAACCCCTGCTCATGCAACCCCTGGTTTTGCCTCTTCATTGCTGCTGCTGTAGGAATGAGTCTTACCCTGCCAGTGCAGGCAAGAGTCCCTCCAATGACCTTTGACCTTTGAACTCAATTGACCTTTGATCTCCAATGACCATTGACCACTGACCTCCATTGATCTTTGACCTTTGACCTCCAATGACCTTTGACCTCCAATGACCTTTGACTCAATTACTTTTGACCTCCACCGACCTTTGACCTCTGGTGTCCTTTGATCTCCAATGACCCTTGACCTTTGACCTCCAATGACCCTTGACCGCCAGCGCCCTTTGACTTCCAATGCCCCTTGACCTACATTGACCTTTGAACTCCAATGACCGTCGAACCCTATTACCTTTTACTCTAATGACCGATGACCTTTGCCCTCCAATGACCTTTGACCTCCAACGACCTTTGTCCTCCAGTGACCCTTGACCTTTGCCCTCCAACGACCTTTGCCCTCCAACGACCTTTGCCCTCCAACGTCCTTTGGCCGCCAATGACCTTTGACCTTTGAACCGCCAATGTCCTTTGACCTTCAATGACATTTGACCTCCAATGACCTTTGACCTTTAGTGACCTTTTGACCTCCAGTGGTCTTTTGACCTCTTTCCCAGGGGGATTGTTGGAAGCGGGTGGGCGGGGTCAGGGTATTTGAGCCCCAGTCCCCAGGCAGGGAGCTCATTCTGCTCCAGGACCGCTTCGGTGCTGGCTCTCTGCTGCTCCTTCAGCAGTCGGCTGCTTTTGAGCTGTTTAAGCTACGTGGGCAGACGTCTTTGGAGCAGTGGAGGTGTCTGTTTGAGGTAAGAGCTTCAGGAGCAGCAAAGGTTCAGTAGCAGCTGTAGTAGAAAGGTTGTTTGTCATTATGTTTCATTTGTTGATTCAGTTTCAGGTGCTTTGCATTTTCCCAAAATTCCTGACTACAATGAAGACAGAGTGTTCTTTTTTGGTTTGTATTGCGGTATTAATAGTTATTAATATAATCTCTTCTCCTGGAGGAGTGTCTTGTCTCCAGAACCTTTGCAGCGTGCAGTGGCCACTGGTAGATCATTCAAATGTACCTCCCAGAACTTAGCCAAGGTGAGCAATTACTCGTAGGCTACTACCTATAAATATTATTCGGGTGCTTAATAGTATGCGTGTCCTTGCTTTCCTTATTGTAGATGATGATGGAGAAAGTGACAACTGCAGGAAGATCCTTGTTAGCCCACGTTGTGTTTTCCTCTGTTGAAGATGCATTCAGTCCCTTGGCCTTCTTAAAGTTAAGTGGAGGCATGAGGGCTGGGAACGGGCTGGGAATTGCAGGTTAATGGTTTTTTCTTTTTAGGTAATTTTAAAATTTAAAATTTAAAATCCCCTAGCTGGGTTTTTTTGCCTGGTCCCAGCTGCATTGAGAGGCAATGTTCATCGCCAAAGTTTGGACAGGGTTCAGGCTGGGAACGGGGCTTTGGCAGCCAGGGAGAGTTTAGAGGTTCCCGGGAACAGCGGACATGGGGTGATGGTATGAGCTGGGAGAATGGCAGCCGTGTGAGAGTGTGGTGGGTTTGGTATCTGAGTGAGTGGTGTGGTTTAGCTGTGTGATCTGGTATGAATGTGTTTTGGGGTTGTAGTTGGTTTTTTTTTTTTTTTCGCAGGTTTATTTTGAAATTTACCTGAAAAGGAGAAAAAAAATTAAAATACAACAAAAAAAGCCCTGCCAGGGGATTCCCTCTCCTCTGCCCCCCCAGGAGGGTGTTTTTTCCCCAGGTCCAGACTGCTCGGCAAGGCGGAGTTTTAGGCTGAGCTGTATTTATTCATACTAGTTTTCCAAAAGTTTTGAAAGCGTTTATTTGGAGATTTCAAACGAGAGGATGGAGGGGGTGTTAAGTCAGAGAGGCAGCAAGGTAATAGGCACATTTAAAAGAAGGACTTAGCAACAAGCTGTGAACCTCTTAGTCTGTTCTGAAACCCCACCACAATACTGCCTATACTGGTATATTCTTCCCTGTTTTCAGGGAAAGAAGGTTGTGTACTTCCAGCTCATATACCTTTTTCAAGAATCATCCAAGTTCACAGTTAAGAGAATAAGGATCATCTCCATGATAACTCAGGCTTGAGAGACCAAGTTCAGCTCGCTCCTTTCTGCCAGATTTCCTGCATCATCTCTTGATAACTCTGGTGAAAATGCGCAGCTTCTAGTAAAAACAGCTCTATAACAAATGCTGTGAAGGTCCTGGAGTGATAATGATCTGCTAGAAGAATGAACAAAGCACATGCCATGGACAACGAGGGTGATGTCCTGCATGTTTGCTGTGTGTTGGAGGATGCCAGCCCTGCTGCCTCTGAAAGCAAAGAAAGAATTGGATAGGATGAAGGCCAATAATATGAATCTGTGGTACATATTATAGAAGTTGAGACTAACCTTGTCTGTACAGTAGTAATGAAACTTAATGGCAACACAATTTCTAAAAGATGTATTTGTTCTGCCTTAGCAGACACACAGACTGAAATCCAACACTGCTTAAAGTCATTAGCAAAATTCATGCTGATTTCCGTGAGACCTGTAATCAGCAAGTTAAATTATTCAAAAACTGCAAACATATTCTCATAGCTAAAGACAAGTTGTTGCTATGTGGCTAAAACTCAGAGTGGGAATAGATACCCCTTTATGTAAATTCATGTGCAAGTAAATACAAGTCAGGCTACAAAAACATTTGAGAAATTCAGGCCTAATGTGTCTTCAAAGTCCGAATTGTTCGAGCTGTGCCCAAGGTTGAATGAATCAACAGATTTCTTTCCAGTGGTTTAGAAGTAATGTAGAAGAGTTGCTCTCTAAACTCCTGATGATGTCTTACATATTCCTAGCTTGATTCAGTGTTTTGGAATACCTGAAGATGGATTTCCCATAGCTCTAATACTAATTTGAGTATGTTTTCTGCTGTGCTGGCAGCTGCTGGGCTTACAGGAGAGCTGATAATCCATTTTATCAGATGGTTTTTCAAGGGGTGAAAGGAGGTGCCTCAGGCTTCACAGAGAGTGTCTGGAGACCCCATCTGTAAGAGGATGGATATGCCTTCAGAGTTTTAATAGCTTTAATTGTGTCAAGCGTGTCACTAATGTTTACCTAGTAATGTTCAATTAGTCATAGTAGTAACGAGGATGTCTTTTTAGGCTCTGAAAACCGGATTTTGAACCTCCCGTGCTGTAGCACTGAACACGCAGAACTCCTCAGAGGCGGCTGGTGATTTATGAGAGTGACAGGATGGGTATTTGATTAAAGAACCGGCAAAGCATCCTCGGAGACCCGTTCCTGTCGCCACGTCCTGTGGCCACACGGAGGAGCCGTCGAGCCACGGACCGGCACCGGCGGGGACTTCTCACCACATCCTGGTTAAAAAGGTAACGAAACGACCTCTTAGAGTGAAACGAGCTGACAGCCTTCGAGAGAAAATGTCACTCGTGTTTTTTTTTGCCACAGCTGGGACGTTTTCCAGCTGCTGGTGGAACAGCTCTTGCTTCTCCTATGAGGACAGCCTGAGGGAATTGGGATGTTCAGCCCAGAGAAGAGAAGCTCCAAGGAGACCTTATTGTGACTTTTCTGTACTTAAAAGGGGCTGATAAGAAGGATAGGGACAGACTTCTTAGAAGGGCATGTTATAACAGGACAAGAGCTGATGGGTTTAAACTAAAAGAGGGGAGATTCAGGCTGGACATGAGGAAGAAATTTTTGACAACGAGGGTGGTGAGACCCTGGCCCCTGTATCCACCTAAAGATTCAGACAGCTGGGAAATACCAGAGGTGTGCAGCTAAAATTACCCAGATCCCACATTTAGTCTTGGCAACCATCCTGGGGGCTTTTCTTGGGAATTTGGCATCAGCAGCAAGTAGCTGCCGTAAAGATGGACTCTGGTTGCACAATATGAAGCGACAATTGCACCATCAACCCGCAGTCCATAAACACACTCAACACAGCAGATGACTCTTTTCCCAGCCCTCTGGATACAGTGCAACTTCATTATCGCAATAACAGTATATTCCTCAAACCTTACAGCATTATCTCCCAGAATTGGTTACTTACACATTTTTTTACTTTCCTCATTATTTAAACATGCTGATGCCTTTTTTTTTTTTCAGCAGATATTCAGAACCTATTCTATTTTACTCTCAGAAGTCACTTCATGCCTTACTTGCTTGTCTTCTCCTTTAATCTCCTTATAATCTATGGTCTAAGAGCTTCCAAATGAAAAAAATATTTAATCCTAGAAAAACATATGCAAACCAGTGCTTTTTTTTTGGGATAGCAACATGTGTGGGCTTTTTTTGTCCCCCAGCAACACTGGACCAAAGCAACTGAGCATACATTCTAATTATCCACACAGGCTTTCAATGAAATCACTGTAGCATATAGTGCAGAATCTTTCCCTTAAGCAGTTACTTGTATCAAATAATTTCCTGATTAAATAGTTTACTGTGGCTTTATATTTTTATAGTTTTCTTAATTAGTTCAGTCGTTAAACCTGATGTGCTGTCAAGATCAGCTGGAAGATTTAAGATGTTCTTCAGATACACCTTGGCCTTGGCTAAACAAATATGTCTCCAGCATCAGCAGATGAAATGGCAGGAGCTTCAGTGAGTTTTCAGAGGGCTGTACAAAAGAGAATACCCAGCACAATGTCTGTAACATCAATTAAAGTCCCTTTTTGAGGTAGCCTGTGAAAAATGACTGTTTTTACAAACAACAGGCTTTTGAGATCTAGTGATGGTGTACTTGGCATGAGCTAAAGAAACTGCTACAGAACAAAAGCAAGATGCAAGAGTTACAACTCCTCTTTTCCTTATGAATGCCGAGGTTTTGCTTCTGAATTGGACGATTCATTCCTTTCTCCAGTATGATGCTTGCCATGGGCACATGAAAACCAGATTAAACAGGGTAGATGCCATCATATATTAACCTCCTGTGCTTTCCCCCACCTAACAACAATAGGTAATTGCTAGACCAGCTTTATAGCGCCCAAACCGATATGCTAAGAGGTAAACTTTGCCAGCCACTGTAGCTTATAGGTTTTATTGCTGGTGGCAAGATTTGTTTGCTCAGATGTGCCCTTCTTGATTGTATGTTTGCCAAAAGAAAAGTAATTAGAGCGATGAGTTCTGGCATCTCTGTTATTCAATGGAATGGCAATTAATCCAGATAGTCATCAGCTGATTATTATCCCTGTTATTAATTATTACTCTGTATCCTTTCCAAATCTACTTGGATGTTTGCAATCACTCTCTACTATTATAAGTGTTAATCAGCATCGGGATTGATGTTGTTGGGGACGGTGCAAAGTCCTTTTTAATCCTGGCGCCTGGCAGTCTCTGAGTTACAGCGCTTGTTTTGTCACTTTGAGGAGCATCAGATGAGCTGCGTTGCCTCAACATACTCGTAACACACTCAGAGCTGTGCACCGACACACGAAATATAGAAGCATAGAATCATTTTGGTTGGAAGAGACCCTCAAGATCATCAAGTCCAACCATTAACCCAACACTGGCACTAAACCATGTCCCTAAGAACCTCACCTATGCATCTTTCAAACACCTCCAGGGATGGTGATTCCACCACTGCCCTGGGCAGCCTGTTCCAACGCCTGACAACCTTCTCTGTAAAGAAATTTTTCCCAATATCCCCAATTTCCCCTGATGCAACTTGAGGCCATTTCCTCTCATTCTATCACTTGTTACTTGTGAGAAGAGACCAACCCCCTCCATGCTCCAAGCTCCTTTCAGGCAGTTCAGAGATCAGAAGGTCTCCCCTCAGCTCCTGTTCTCCAGCTGAACCCCCCAGGTCCCTCAGCCGCTCCCATCACACTTGTGCTCCAGCCCCTTCCCCAGCTTCATTGCCATTATGATTATGATCAAATTAGAATTATGATTAAATCTCATGCTTTTTTTTTGGACAATTTAAAGGCCCAGGAAGCCGTCCCTAATGTTCAGCTGTCTAGATGTCCCATGTGGACTTTTATTCCCTTTTTCTCTGCAGCTGAAGGGCAGGTACCCAGCAGCACCAAATATGTGAGAACATTACAGAGGCCCCTTCTCAGGCCAGGGGTAGCTGCACTTTTTGGGATCCAGCTGTGCTGGTACAGAGCTCACCAGCAACAGCTGTTCAGTGTTAGGCGTTACCATATCCACTGATTTGCTGAGAATATAATTAAAAAATAATAGAACATATAAGGTAGTTTTTATCAGATGGGAATAGAGGGGTTTTGCCTTTGTCTGCAGCAGGGGTTCTGGTTCCCTGGCAGGCACCCTATCACAGGCCAGCCTTGTCTCTGCATTGAGGACACAACAGCATCTTCAGCCTTCTGTTTCTGAGCTCTATTTCAGTCTCTGGAGGAAGAATGTGCCCTGAGCTCTGGCAGCGCTTCCAGAGCAAAGCTGTCATGGTTTCACCCAAGCCAGGAATAGCAGATGATCTTCTGAGGTCCTATCCAACCTGGCGTGTTCTATGATCTCCACATGGCACATCATGCTGTGGTGTGCTTGTGGTACCCAAGATGATGGGCTGGATGACTTAATGGACTCTCTTGACACTAGTCTCTGGGAAGCTGCAGGGTCAGTACTTGAATTAGTGACATCTATAGCTCTGCAAAGGCAGAGCTGATGTGTTATCAGAGCTCAGCCTCCTCTGGTGAGACCAAACAGTGGAAGTGTGGTGCCACTGGTTGGAGATGTGTCACCTCTTAGCTGGATATGGATACTTTCCTCTACCTTCAGTCCCATGATCTTCTGCAGTGTGTACAGAGGCACCCGAGGCTTGGACTTTCAGCCAAGCAGTAGCTTTATGTTGGCCTGACAAAGATGTCTCTGCCTCACTTGTCCCTCAGCTGTGCCCCAGGTGATGGATATGAAGCTGTGGAGGTCCCTGCCTGAGGAACCAAGCTGATAAACCTATTTTAGGGCATAGAGTGGCTCTAAGGTAGGATTTCAGCAGCATCTCCAGGTCCAGGTGAGGAGACCTATCCCATTTCCAAAACCATACAGATAAATGGTAGTAAACAGAAAGAAAACATGACTTGTCTAGGTGGCCACAGAAAAACAACTGGAGAGATAGGAATAGATTCTTGCAGCAGAAAACCTGCTTGTGTGAACATCTGTGGGTGAGGAACCTCACACCAGTGGACACCTGAGTCAGACAATAAATATAATATTAAATATTTGTCTGTGAGAGCTCTGTTTCAAGGTCATTAAACTTTTCTTCCTGGTTGTCCCTATGAATTTCAAATGTTTCTGGGTAGGCTAATAGGGGTATTATTCATACTCTTTAGATGAAAGGTGTTATAAAGTGTACACGACCATTTAGTCTGATCAGATCAACCATGTAAGCTGTCCTCTTGAAGCCTATTAAGTCACCTAAATTTAGAGTGCATTGTAAATCATGTAAACCAGAAATTACACGGTGATTATGCATTCTGTGAAAAATGTGGGTGAGAAATCACACCTTTGATTATAAAAGATGAAATGCAAACTGTACGCAGTCCGATGCAGCCCGGCTCATTTATATCGCCTGGCATCCCGGGATGCCGCTTGTGAAGTGGCAACATATGGAGCTGAGTACTGACAGAGATGACAAATTGCATTTCCAGAAGCAGCATGGCTGCCTTTATGAGTATTAATCAACAAACTCTAAGGCCTATAATGCAGGAGAAATAATAATAATAATCATCATCATCATCATCATCATCATCATCATCTTGGGAGGCTGAAGGCAAGGAGGCTCCTCTGGCTGTGATTCAAAGCCTGAGGAAATCCAAACCAACACTCCAGTACAGTAGCGAGGGGAAATTGTTGAGCTGTGGGCATCTTGTTTATCTGTGCTGAGGTGTGCAAGGCTCAAAAGCCCTTGGATAAACATGGGATAGACAGGGAAAGCAAACAAACAAAAAGATACACATGTAAAGCATAATTTGTTTTGATCAAAAAGTTTAGCTGAGAGTCTGAATATTTTCATTTTCCGACAGGTAGGTTGTAATAAGCAACTCATTGAAATCAAACACAGTAACCTGGTGAGTTTCATGAGTCTTTAAATTAAAGGTTCACAAGCTATCCAGGACTGAATTAATATTCCAAAGAAGTCACAGAACATGGTGGATGAGGTACCAGGCCTGGCCAGAAGAATAATTGTGTTACAAAGCAGTCCTGGAAAAAAAACATAGTTTATGAGGAATGGAAAAACCAAAGTATAAAGAAAAGTTCTGTGTGCTAGATGTTATCAAGTAAGGGAATAAAATGAGAAGGATTTTCATACAAACAGCAGAAGCTTGTTTAGGCAGATAACTATCAAAAGGAAAGAAGATGGATTATCGTACAGAAAAGATTGGAGATAATCCATATAAGGCCCAAACTTAATGGAAGTTCTTCATTCTTTTTAGAGAGGAAGACAACAAGCACTGCAGAAAAAAAAAGACAAATTAAGAAAGTGAACGAGGGTATGAAAATGGAAATCACTGCATCAAGCTGCTTCATAAATGCGAATTGTAGAAACCAATTTGCATCAGAGAAAGCCAAGGAAACTGGCCACGTGAAATGACATCTGACACCAACTATTTCTAAGAAATCTATCAAATTACAGGCTGACAACTACAGATAAGAAAATAGCAAATAATGTATAAGAAGGAAAGGGTAAAAAGTAGTGAATTTAACTTTGCCATTAATGCCACTGAGAAAAAAAACCTCACAACTTTATTTTCATGTTAACATATGACATAATGGCACAATGCTTGAAAAAAAGAAGCAAACTGCATTACTAAGCACTGTAGTTTACTGTGTCATTGGATAGGCTAGTTGTTGCAGTACGTGGTATTACAAAGAAACCTTTGCATATAGCACCATTCCTATAGGTTTGCATAGAAAAAGAGCCTTGCCTAGTTTCTTCCAACAGCTAAAAATCTCAAATATTCACGATTTTTATTGCTCTTTAGGTATGAAGCAATTGTGGAGTCCAACAGATCTCTTGTCCTCAGCGTATGTCCTCTCTTAAAAATTCGCATGAGTTAAGATTCCAGCCAAGAGCACAAATACAGGGAAAATGTCCATGGAGAACCTTTGAGTGAGCTTGCCGGTAATGCGGCTGAACAAAATACAAATGCCACATGAGCCTCAATAAAACTAAAACTAGTTCTTGCCATTAAAAACACATGCCAATTTTAAGCTGATCTTTCTCACGCTCATTGTATAATAACTGTAGGGGAAGGGGAAGATGGAAGTCAACCAAGTCATGGAGTGAGATATTACTCATCATGGCCGTTGTAAATGATTTCCCCAGAGGCTGTAATTTCTTTGAGAAACTTGCTCATTCTAAGTCATTTTCACATACTAATCATGCTTGTAATTTATGCTGCAGATATCTCCATTTCTGTGGTTTGCTTTTGGTCTTGACTAATATTCCTCTGGGGTGGCATGTGTCAGTATGTGTCCCATTGGGGACCTCAGTCCACCTAGGTCCTGCTGGACAAGAGCAGCTCAGCGCTTTGTAGGACTGTGCTTGGCAACATCAACTTCTTTGTTTCTAAGAGATCAATGGGTGGGAGGTACAATAGTCTGGATTTTGGATTTAGCACCGAAGGATCAGTTATCCCAAGCAAGTCTTTCCAAGATGAATACTCGAGTACCTCTTACATGTTTTTCAGAAAGCCAGTGGAGACCAGATGACTTGTCAGGGAACAGAGATTTTTGGGAACCAATTCTCTTTTTTTAAGAAGCAGCAAACACTGATTTGTTTCAACATAATTTCCTGAAATGGGGGCAGAGAAGAAGCAGCTTTCTGTGATTTTCTGCACGGTGCTGTGGCAATTACTGCTCCCCGCTGGGCTCCCTAGACATTATTGC
Source organism: Patagioenas fasciata (assembly GCF_037038585.1). NCBI lineage: Eukaryota > Metazoa > Chordata > Aves > Columbiformes > Columbidae > Patagioenas > Patagioenas fasciata. Next base: position 38,904,221 of record NC_092527.1, read on the forward strand.
ATTTAAAAAAGTGGAGTGATCTTTTCCTCAAATTCACGACGTGGTGTCACTCAGCAGTATGGCAGGGTGTCTGGTGTGCTCTGGGCATGCCCTACAGCACATGAGCACTTACTGAGCTTTAGCAGAAAAGTAAATGTTGAGAAACCAGGGGCAGACGCAGCTCTCGGCACCCTTGTACCACCCCAGAGACCTTCCCAGTCACGCAGGGAAATGCCCAGATACAGTATGAGCTTGAAGAACTGAGGGGTTTCAGCTTGAAGTTTCAGATTTAGGCACAAAATTCCACCTAAATCCTTCTTTAGGCAATTTAATCCTTTACTGAATCTAGTCCTCAGCCTTTTCCTACCTTAGTTCACCCAAAAAACATTTTCATCCTGAGGCTGGAAGCCTTTTGGAAGTGAGTACCTGTTGCTTTCGGTTTGCAGAGAAATTAGTACGGCAGGACCTTGGGATGATTTTATGACTTCTTGGTACAAGCTAAGCTGGGAAAACCATGTATGAAACAGGGAAGCCTTTCAGTTGTGTAATGTGAGCATAAAATATTATTAAATCAGAACTTAACAAACAGTATAGAGGATTGCTTTGCAACAAACGGCTTGCTGACAGTGTAAAAATGCCCTTCAGTAGCTCTGCTAATTGTGGAATATTTTACAGTTGGGGAATTTTTCTTAAGAATATCAGAGTCACATAAGAAACACACAAAAAGAAGGAAAGCAGGTAAGACTGAGCATTCAGGACAGACCTACGTCAGGAGACAGGCTTGTTTGAGAGAATTAAAATCACAGTTTGTTCGATGTAAGCAGACAGTGAGTATGCAGTCTTTGGCTATTTATAACTCACAAATAAAGCAAGCAGACAGCTAATATAGCCAGGGGCCAGCAGTCACAGAGCTGTGCAGTTTTATTAGCAAGCTTAGGTGGACACGTCATTTGATATATGCATGTGTAGAAGTATTTTTTTATCATCTGTATGTTGAAAAAGGTCAGAGACGCTTTAAATAGGAAATTAAATAAAATTAAACCTTACTGAAGATAGCTGGATCCCTCAGGCAATTGGAGTCTCTCAGCGGCTTAAACAACAGTTAGAAAGAGAAGTGGGCTAATCGCAGGGGACTTCAGTCTATGTTGAAAAATCCCATATTTACAATAGAAATAGGCTTTACAATAGAAAAAGAAGCAGCCTATAGAAAAATATGACAACTAACAACAGAGAATAGCTGCTTCATTCTAATCTTCTCCATGTAGACTTTCTGACATACCAATTGAAAAGTAATTCAGTTCAATTAAAATGTTAACAGTCCAAATAATTAGCTTGGCTCATGATATCTCAGTTCCATTGACCAGCTGATCCCATCAGCTGGATAATTAGCCAGCAGTAATCAGTTAAGCTCCAGCAGAGGCTTAGTTGGTTTAATACACCTGTATTTAAACGCACCTGTATATAATTACACCTCTATTTATATCTTCCAAGGATAGCTTTATGTTGTAAAAATGAAATAACTTGCCCCAGCTGATGTTATTTCAGGTATTTCAGTTTCCTCTCTGCTGTGCTGGGTTTCTTGGCTGGAAATACTTGTGGTGATGTGCTATGGTTTGACTTTCTTTGGTGAAGTCCCAGAGAGGCTGTGAGAGTCCCTGCTCTGCAGGTCCTGGCATCCCTGGAGGAAAATCACAAGAGAGCTGCACGTCCCGTGACGGCCCCAACGGTGTTAACACACTCATCTTTCACTTTTGGAGTGGAAAGTTTCCACACTTCTTTTTTATTTTGGCATATTTGTCCTCAGTTAATCACTTGCTTTTTGAATAGATATATATATTTTAACAAAAACTAGTTTCTGAAGCAAGCCCATGGTTTTTTGTAGCATTTTTCGTATTCTTAATTACAAAAAAAAAAATCAGTGAGAAGGTTTAACTACTGGCAGCAGCTGGATTTTTGAAACAGAAAAAATATTAAAATATTAAAAAAGGAAAAATAAGGGGAAAAAATACATATGTAATGACTTTGTGGTTTCTTTGAAGGTACAGGAACAACCATAGTGATGGCTTGGGTAACTCTGTTTGTGGAATAATTTCCTCATGCGTGGGAACCTGCAGCCCATGGGACCCAATGGGAAAAGACAAGGTGAGCATCTGTAATGATACTGATCCTTCCAGATGTTTTGTATTGCTTACTCATCCCTGTGCTCTATAGTATATTCCTTATGATGATTTTGTAGTTGTGCAAAACTTACCATGTGTATATACAAAATATAATATATATGCTCTTATAGCATATTACATATATTCTACCACTATTGGTTTAGCCTCCTTCTTCATTATATTGCATTCAGTAGTCAGCTTCTATATACTATCTTGAAGAATTAATTCTTCCATAGAGAAGACACCTATTGATTATTTTTATAAAAACCAAACAAACAATTCCCCCCTCCGATTTTTTATCACTTTGTCTTTAGGTCTCAAATAGTTTTGACTCAAATTTTCCTTGTTTTCTTTGTAACTGTCAGTGAAAAGGCACAGCTTCCTGACGAGTCAAGTCAATATTAACCAATTTGTTGTATTATTTTAAAATAATGGGAATTACTTCCACATTCTGTATGCAACTTTGTATTCAAGTTGCAAAGAAGTCTTGATGGAGTCCATTAAAGTGTATGAATACCAATTCATTACCATCTGATTTCCTCCCCAAAATACCTTGCTCAAATGTGTTCCATCTCCACATGTTGTAAAGGGAAAGTGAGGAGCATGGAAATGTGAGGGTATATAACACATCACCATAAGGGCCTCTTTTGCTGTGTGATTTCTGTGTTTGGATGTACTGAAATTGGATGGATGTGGTAAAGGAGAATGATCGACCAGCTCATCCTGCATCTACTTGTCAAGGGTCTTTAGAATAAATCCCAAATTGTTGTTGATAATTTTTGGAATTTGAACCAAAACGCCTTCAGAAAAGATAATAAATATGGGGGCATAATTGTGGCAGCCTGTTGCCTCATTCAACTGAAATACAAGAGGATGAAGAAGATGAGGAGAAAAAAGAAACCTTGATCCCTTTGGTATGGAAAAGTCCTGCGGGTACAAGCAAGGATTTGCAGGATCACAGATAACATGTTTTGTGGCTCTTAATGTAAATTCACGTTGTATATATTTCCAGAATATTTAAGTTATTTAGTATTTTGTATTAATGAGTCTGCTCACCACTGCCCATTGAAAGACCCCTATTGCCAAATCTTATAGCTTTGCCTTATGTGAAGTATTTGGATTTATATTTTCTATGACAGAAGTCACTTTTGCAAGGAAATTACTACCTTTCAGAAAGCAACTTGAGCATTAAAGTAGGCCAATAAAACTTCAGTTTGCTCAATGTTTTCTTTTTCTCTTTCCTTTTGATCTTTTAATCTGTGTCCCCTTTTGATATTTATCTTGCTGTTGGGAAAGGCTGAGCTCTATTCAAATCAAAAGTGTTTGTGTTAACATTTGAACTCATCTTGCTCTTCAAATACATGGACAGCGAGAATCCAACCTTGTATTGCTACAGACACTGAGAGAGAGCAGAAGACCTGAGGTTGGAAAGCGAAGATTTGGTTTTGTTTCATTTCCACTTGCACTGGAGAGGAAAAGTCCTTCCTACAGACCTCTGTGCTCCTCACTCTCTTCTACAGCACCATGAAACCAAACTCTTCTCATGTCATCAATATTGGGGAAAGCTGTGGTGACTATAAAATTGGGAGAAAATGAATTTCAGCTGTCGAAGCATAAGGCCCTTTCATAAGAAAGGCACTTTCTGTGTGCCTTGCTTACTAAAATACCTGGGAGAGTACAAAGCCAAATGGAGAATAGATTAATCTTATTTCCATCGCAGGTTTTGAACCGAGTTTTGCTGGGGACAATCACAGGGTTTTTTGCATTCTTAATTTTTCCTAGGAGAAGAGTTTTCAAAATCTCCAAGTGCATTTGAATAACAAAATAGCTTCCAGTTTAGCTGGTGTAAATTCATAAATTAATGGGGAAGAGTTTTCTGCTTATTGATGAAAAAAGTAGTTCTACTTTCTAGGAAAAGCATTTCAGCCTGCATGGGTTTTGTAAGGCTTGCAAATACACAGGGTATTACTCTTCAAAATGTAGACAACAAAACAGAGAATGCAAAACAATTTGGGTAAGAGAACAGTGAATATCACTCAACAAGTGTTACTTTGAAGGAGTAAAATGTTATTATCCATTTCATTGACCATTTCAAAATACACATTTCCAGTTGCCTTTCTTAAAACAGTAGCCATCTGTTTCTTCTAATCTGAGTTAACCTTGCTAATCATTTGTCTTCTTAAAAAATAGGAATAAAACCAGGACATATTCTTAAAATCACAACAGTCTTTTGAATTGCTCTGTTTTCAGTTTCTTTAGAATAATGATATTCATAGAAATTCATTCTGTTTCATTCCTTTTTTGAGCAACTGGTGCAGCTCTACTGGAAAATATTTATTCCCTTGGCTAAGGACAGTGTGGATACCTCCTTTAATTTATGTTGCTATTTTGTCAATGGCAAACCATAATATTTCCAACATAAAAGGAGTGGTTGCTATACACCATGCTGCATAAACAGGCATGAAAATAAATCCATTCATTCAGAAGGAAAAGAGGAGGTGGGGCTGGAAGAAGTTTTCCAGCCCTCTGAGCCAAGTATTCTTCTGCTTTGGCCAAAAAAGCAGCCACCCCCCTGCCCCCAGCCAGCAGCAGTGTCCCTGTGCATCACCCACTGGTACTTGTCAAAATAAATTGTATATTATGCATTTAGGAGAAGGGAATAGCCAAGCAGTGACACAAAGCTCAGGCTAATTTTAACCACGTTAAAGAGAATTAATTAATCTGTGTCAGAAAAATACAATTCACCAGCTTACTGTTTTTTTTTCAGAGCTTTTTGTAACTTTGTAAAAGGAAAGATCCCTGAGGAGCAATCCATAGCTGCAGATGCAGCTGCCTAAAACACGAAGGAAATAATTCCTATGTGTCTTTGACATTTTTCTTGGGTGAGAAAGAAAGATATTTAAGCTTCACAGCACAAATATCAAGACAGTAGGATCTACATATTTCTGTGATAGACTCATTTTGTATTTCGCTGTGTGAGATGAAGCAGAAGAACCAGGACAGTATTTTGGCCCATCCTTTACGTATCCTTGATAATTTTTTTCAAGAGCAATGGCTTGTCTGTTTTCAAGTCTAAAAATTCCCCTGTATGTACTGTCGAAAGTCTTTTGCTGCTTTGCACTGCTGATTCAAGAGATATGGGAAATCCATCTACTTGCACAGCAAAACTCGGTGGTATAAGCAAGGAAAAAGGGGGGATGGGGTGGGGAAAGGCACACAAACCTCCTTTTTTTTATGCTGGGCATTTTTTGGCCAGCTACAAACTTACTGGAATCAGATGTCAGATCATGTTGTACAGATGAACTGAAAAATTGAGTATTAGATTGATTTGCAGCCTTGATCTACCTGTGGGTTTCCATTGAAGAGAACCAGTCTACAGACTGCACCATCCTTGGAGAGTCCGTGCTCCTTGGAGTAAGACCATGGTGGCTTGATAGGAGGGGGAAAACAGAGGAGTAATTTTGTGTGATATCTACATAGGACCAGAAGGGTCCATACATTAAAGTTTGCACCCTGGTCTATGGAGCACGGTTGGGAACTGGGAATACAAGTTCAAGTCCCCAGTGTAGTAGTGGGACAGAGGGGTGAGTGTCTTCTGGGGACTTCTATCAATAATTCCTTACTGCAAAGCCCAATTGTACACCCTGTGTTCTCCTCCCTGTCGCCTTTGCTCCCAACCAGCCTTCAGAAGCACTTTCTGGGGAAATAGTCATGAAAATACATAGTGATACAAGAGTTTATATTTTGTAAGAATATTCCCATAAATAAAAAACGTCACTTGCACAGATAATTGTGAAGACTTTATGGGAGGAAATACAAAGGTAGCCTGGAGGAGAACGCTATTTTTATTCAGGTAAGCAGGTACAGATATTCTTACAAATGGAACACAGCTGGCAGCATGCTTGAATATACATATTTAATACATGATTATGCTTACATATAGAGAAATAAAATCTGCCAATGCCAACCCTCAGGCACACCGAGGACTACTGCGTCCTCATGAAGTGGAAAGCAAGGATGGTGAGAAGCAAAAGCAACAGCTCGTGGTACAGTTCCTGAATACAGAACCAGTGGTTCAGTTCCTATTTCTGATCACTGCTATGGCTAAGCATTTTTTTTTTAATCTAGAGTTTCCTCAAAAATCTTTGTCTATGCCCCTAAATAGATTGCAAACTCTTTTGAGCCAAGAATCTCAAAAATTGGCAATACCTCCTATGGTGAGGATTTGATTTCAACCCTTCCTCTGCTAAAATCAGAACCTCCTGAGATACTGTCCTATATTCCTCAGATTTCTGTGAATCCAATACAACTGGCGAGATATTTCTTCCTTTGGAAAGAATCTTGGTCTGAAGCTATAAGGAGTGGTATATACGGCAGTATTGCTGCTGGTTTTGTGGGTAAATTGATGACAAATATTTTTTCTAAACTACCTGAAAGGAGGTTGGAGCATGGAGGGGGTTGGTCTCTTCTCCCAAGTAGCAAGTGATAAGGCAAGAGGAAATGGCCTCAAGTTGCGTCAGGAGAGGTTTAGATTGGATATTAGGAACAAATTATTCCCAGAAAGGGCTATCGGGCATTGGAACAGGCTGCCCAGGGCAGTGGTGGAGTCACCATCCCTGAAGGGGTTTAGAAGGTGTTTAGATGGGGCCCTTAGGGACATGGTTTAGTGCTAGAGTTAGGTTATGGTTGGACCCAATGATCCTGAAGGTCTCTTCCAACTGAAACGATTCTAAAACAAGTCTACTGCAGCCACCATATCTCCCAGCATGTGTGCTCCAGAGATGTGTGATTTCTCACAGGCATATGGAGAAAACCTGGGGGAACCTTCTTGGGAAAGTGCCAGTAACACCTCCTGCAAGAGCCTGTGGGAGCCCCCACTGAAACAGCCCACAAACACCACTGGTAGTGGGTGTCGCCTGGACTCATGCACTTGTCAAAAGCCACGTGCAATGGGCTGGAGGACCTTCAGCTTCCCAGGTGCCAGTGGGAGTTTAGCACTTCCCAGGGATGTAAATAAGGAAATCATTTTATTCATGAAATACACATGAAATAAAGATATTTGATTAAAATAACTTACAGCAGCATTGAAACATTACATATATATAGATATGATAAAAACCCATTCCACATCAATCTCCTAAACTGAAGACCAACCACAGACAAAACTAATAATTAGAAGCAGTTTATAAGGAACTGAAAAGATCATGAGAATAGGGGAACAAAATATATTTTGAATAGAACAATATAATTTTATTGGCAACACAATGGCATAGAAGCCTCTGGAGGTGTCATGCTGTCCTCTTTGATTAAAAGCTTGCACAGAAATATGTGTATTAATTTAAAAAGGCTGTTCATATCTGCAGTCTCTCTAGAATATTATTAATTGGAGTATGCAAAATGAGGTCTTCAGAGCTCTTGCAAAATATTGTGAGCAGCAAGCCTTTATGCAGAAAGATGAAGTGAGGATTTCAGAGGGTTTAGAAGTAGTAATTAAGTTCTATTACTTGCAAGTGTATTCATTTACAGGAAGAACTTCCCCACAGAAGTGGACAGACTTCTATTTCTTTGTTTTTCGTCAACAGATATTTCCTGAAGGGAAGATTAGCAAGATACTCTAATTAATCCTTAGGAAGAACCCACCTCATTACTGTAAGCAACCTGAAAATCTGAACTGGCTGTCTTGGATCCTTAGGCTATGGGACTTCAGCATCAATAGTGAGACAAGCAGGTTCAGAGGGGGTATCACCCCATCCAAAAACAGGGGATAGTTGAAAAAAGTCATCTATAACAATTTATTTCCCTCAGCTGGCTGTGGAGGTGAAATTCTACTTTTAAATGGCTGCAGGTAGGACAGACACATGCCTCTCAGATCACCTTTCCTTTAGTTACGGCATGGGATCCATTATGAGTTATTTCTAGGTCTTTGCTAGTATGGGAATGGAGAAACTATTTAACATTCATGTCTCCTTTTAAGCTCTGAAATCAGCATCCACCATTACTTCACTACCTTTTTTAACTCTAACCCAAAACCACCCTGCAGATATATATTAATCATTTAGAGAGATACATGTCTGTGGCTCAATGACAGAAAGAAAATATCAAAAATCATCAGATGGCTTCAGAGCAGATGTATTCTTACTCTTTGTTGAGTCATTTGGTCTGACCAGGCATCACAACCTGGCCTGCAAGTTGTTAAAGGAGGAAGAACTTGCTCATCAGAGTCATCAGGCAAATGAGCGGTGTTAATAAGTGTATTGCCTCTACCATGTAGCAGGTGAACACAGTTGGCATCTGGTTAGATTTATGACTACTTAAATGATGTGATTTTCCCCCGTAGAGCTACAAAAGCGGGCAGTAGAGGAGGTGATTGCCAGTGACAGACCAGGCTCAGAAAAGAGGAAAGAGATGAAGGAGTGAACTCAGGAGCTGCTGTTTCTAACTCAATTTGTCTGGTGTTTAGAGCTGAGAGAGACAGGCCCCAGGCAGACAAGAATTTCCATCATTTGGAGGAGCTTCTTAATTGGTAATAAAGCCAGCTTTCACATGGCAAAGCTGAAAGACTTAAAGATTTTTTTTCCCCTGTTTTGATATTTAAATACCTTTAAAAAAGAAAAGAAGTCTGTTTTTTTCTTAAATGAATGGTTCTCTCATTTGAACTTGCAATCAGAGACATTTAGGTAACATCTAATCTCCAATCCTTCTTCTCAGGAAGGTACCATCTTTCTCATTACAAGAGAATATAAGGATCCCCTTGTACCCTGACGTCCACCAGCCAAGAGAGCTGATGCACGGACTGCAATCCTTCCTCCTCCTTCTTGCTAAATTTTACTTCAGGTCTTAATAAGAGGTACTTAATTATTCGGATGATTAAAATACCAGTCTAGCAATCAAAGAAGCATGCCACTGAAATCAGGGTGCTTTAAAAATAAATTGGGGTCATCCTGTGGTATAAGCACAATCAAATTATGCCCTAATTTTTACAGGACTCTCTTAATCAAGGCTTAAACTGTCAAGCTCTACCAGTCAATCAAAGTGATGGTGTTTTCCCATTATCGGGTGCTACTCTGCATGAATAAGGGTTAAAAGATGGAGTCCCCAAAAGCGCAGCTGATCCTGAGCAGAAAAGCAATGGATGGGAGCGTGATGTATGCTCAACTTCTAGCTAAAGTCATTACACTGAAAGTAAAGTAGCTCAGGGAGTGCCCATTGCCCAAATCCAATTTTCATACCAATGTGTTGCTGAGAGCACAAATTACTGAAAATTTGCCAATCCAAAGCTAATATTCAGAAAATCCTTTCCAGTAAAAGTGAAAACGGCTTTTCAGTTAGCAGTGCTGCTCTTCCAATAAAGTATATGTGAAATAAAACCCATGTAATTTCAATAAATAAAACAAAACATAGAAAAGATGGTTGTAAGACTACGGGTAAGAGGAATTGTATTCTAAAGCTGAGTGCACAGGAAGAAACCCTTTTGGAATGCTTACTCCCCAGCTGAGTGGGAAACAAAATAAATCTTGGTGCATAGTCAAGGACCAGCCGATGGATTTCTTGGTGGGAAGAAAGCCAGCTGGTTGAGTTTCACCAGTAGAAAGGGGAAAGCTGGGAGTGCTGCGGAACCATAAATCCTGGATAAGCCTAAAGTGTATCTGCTAAAGTTACTTTCCCCCACCTAATAATTTCACTTTCTGGTATCTATGGCATCTACTTGTCTCCTTGTCTGCCAGACTCACCTCCATATTTCTTCCTCTCTATACCCATATGAGATTACGTGATTGCTCAGTTCCCAGGCATATCATACATGTCCCACGTGGAAAGGCTGTGCTGGTGGTGTGACCCTCTCCTCTGCATGTCCTTCTGCCTCACCAGCCCTCAGTGGAAATCTCTCCCAAGATTAAGAATTTACTGCCTTTCATATTAATTAACGATTAACTTTCTAAATGTGATCTCTCAATGCACCTCTAGCTTCCCTGGGACGTGCGTGTGTGAATATTTGATTTACCCCTTCAGGAGAAAACAGTTTGCTGGCACCATCTAGAAACTGAGCATGTCCCTCAGCCCCAACCAAAGTCTTAGCTACAATCAATAAATGATGCTATGAAAAGAGCGCTTAGTGCCTTTTTGCGTTAATCCTTGTGAGGTCAACTGTAATCCAGTAATTCTGGTAACAAAAGGGCAAGATGTCAGTGAATAATTTAAAATAGGTTGGAGAAAGTTTGGATAAACTAGATGTTTTCCAACCAGGTCTCGATGATTTACCTGTTGAACACCTTACTTAAAGAACAAGCCAAATATTGGTGAGGGGTTATATTTGAGATTTCATTTGTGGATCAAGACTGGAAGGATTGATCAAGAAATAGGGCTTGAATCAGGAATGTGATTGTAGGATGGGCATTATCTAATTCTTGAAAAAAGGTAAATATCTTGAAAGAGAAATTTATTAAAATTCTGATTAAACCCAGTGGGTGCATATGCAAAAAATTACTTTGATGTGATTCAAATCTGTATGTGAGTGAACATTTTGACTTTTGCATATGCATATTCTTTGGCCAATTCAGGTGGGATTCCAGAAAATAGGAGCTGTTTCCATACAGGTCCTATAGTACCAACACAGCCTGGCATTACCCAGAATGGCATTTGACTGAGTTGTTGTTATGCATGGTATCTGTTCAAAAGGAGAGTTTGCTTAGAAAACTGTATTTGGAGATCAAGGAGTTAGATGTAGAGGGAAGTCTTTTTTCTATCAGTGCAGGTTGACTGCTGAGAGTGAATTTGGTGCCTTATGAAACAGGGAAAATAATTTCTGCCTCAAGAAATATGCATGTTAACTGTACATTATTTTGAATATTTTAATATTCTAGCTGACACTTTTAATCCAAATAACTAAAAATTTCCTTTTAATATGCACTTGGTAATCTGGCTATTGGTAATTTGTAGCTGATGGAGGAAAACTGGAGAAGATTGTTTCAGAGGAAGAGTGTTTCAAAACATTATTTAAATGGTACCCGGGGATTTATAATCCCCAAATGGTCTCAGTTCAAATGCTTTTGTTTCCAAGCAGATGGAAAGGGTTGCTGAATGATTGCCAGCCTTATGTACTGATCCTGGGCTTGGGGTGAGGGACACTGGAGGCTTTTCTTCCCGTGTTATCAGGAACAATAAAATCTCTGCAGCCCACTGCAGTGCACATGTGCTGCCACCAAATTCACACAGATGTGATTCTCTGCAATTCGGTAAACAGTTCTTTTGATGATGCCCCAGAAAGAGAATCTAGTTCATTCCCTCCAGGCTATGCAGAGCTAACTGGGATGGAAAAGAGTAAGCAAATAAGTGGAAAACAGCCAGCAGAGGCGAAAGAGCGGATGGCATCCCCAGCCTGCTAGGAAAGCAGAGTGCAACGCGTTGCTAGAAAGGTTTTCCTGAAACTGCCCGAGCAGAGGGCAGCCAGCTGAGCTTGTTAAATGCACATTTTCTGATGAATAAATATTGTGCCTGTCATTTAAAGAGCTTCTTTTTCCAAGAGAATAATCTCTTCCCCAAACAGAGCCCAGCAAACAGGAACAGAAATACTGTTCAACCCCTCCTGCTTGGACAGGCTGTACCAGGGCTATGTGGTGTTTTCTTACTTCCCCACGCTAATTTGAAAGGACATGATTTCAGTGTCTATGTGGCCGGGTATTCCTCTGCAGTGTGCACTCAAGCATTCAACCTTTCTGCTACAGTTTGAGTCATTTTATGATACCTCTATTATTAGCAATACCTGCGCAGAGCAAATAGAGCACATCCTTTTAGTGGAATTGCTTTTGCACTTAACTTATTGGTTTATTTATTTGCAAACACTCTGGCTGAAGGAACTTATTAAATAATAATACTGGGTTACAATACTGAAAGGGCTGGCATAGCATATTCTTAAAAATCCGATAGCATCGTCATGCTGCCATAAATTCAAATTCAGCATTGCAACAGATTTAAAAAACATGTGCTTTTATATGGGTTGCATTCCCAGTTTAGTGAGCTTAAATTTCTTCTTCTTCTTAATACTTTTGTTTATGGTCTTGCTCAGCCCAGTAGACCTGACTCATTTGATAGCTGCTCAAAGAAATTAGAACAACGCTGGATTTCTGTGGTGTCTCTAAACAGCCAGCGAGCGTGGGAGGAGGGCAAGGCAGGGCAGGTGTGCGCCAGGGCTGCTGGAGGAAGTTTTGAGCAATATTCTTTCTTGTGCCTTGGCAGATCTGCACATGGCAGCGCAGACCCAGAACAGAGGAGTGTTGCACACCCAAGCTTGGTGTTCTGCATGCCAGGGTCACATCTGGGGAAGGTACAAGGGGCTTGTGCATGATGGGGAAGCCAGGTCGTCTGCAATATGAGAAGTGTTCATCTGTCCTGTCCTTGGCTAAGGGCCCTGTGCATCTTCACCCTGCACCAACTCACCACTGCTGGGTGCTGCTATAATTTCCAGCAGGGTTGGCATTTCCATAGTAATTCAGAAAGAGACTTCTTTTTGAAAAAATGACCTTTTTTTCGTTTGGTTTTTGGTTTTATGTATGTTTGTTTGTTTGTTTGTGTGTGTGGTTTTTTTACTGGTACAAAATCAAACTATGGGAGCCACCTGTTTGCGCTATTTCAGTCTTCTAGGTGGTCTCTGCTGACCCCTGAGGTGTCCCACGCTACAACCACCAGTTCCAAAAGGGATTTGAGGTCACTAAATATTCTCTGGCAGCCCCATTTCCACACAAGAATGACTGGAATTGATTAAGAGAGAAAAATAAGATAAACGCCACTGAGCCTTTCTTACGATAGGCATGTCAATACCTTTCACCAGTCTGGTCTAAGAGCCAATTTACTGCGACATCCTCTGCAATTAGCTCTGAAGCTCTGACAATCAGCTGGGATGAGAGCTCCTCTGGTCTGGGTGATTTCCTGATGCTTATGGCTTTTTTCCAGCACTTGTCTTTATATGACAGCTCAGCCTTCCAAGTACTTCTCCTTAATAATCTTAGTGATAATAATTTCCCCAACTTAAACAGAAGGGGCATGGAGAATCCAGGCAAGAAGATGCTTTCTCGAGCATTCAATCTCTCTGCTTTCCCAGCCAGCTTTCTCTAAACTTAGCAGCATTTGCTGCCTCTTTCAAGGGCTGCCTTATAATACCTGTGCTCAGATAACGTGTGGTGCCTTGCTATCCTGAAATGGCCTCTCTGCATGAAATGAAGCTGGTGATTGCTGGTGGCATTACCTGGTAACAGTGCCCACTTCTCCATCAGCAGCGGGGACCTCCGGATGCCACACATGCAATGGGACCAACCTCAAACAGCAGGCACTTTTGCAGCGTAAAATATCTATCATTGCTCTCTTTGCTTAGGTTAGGATTTTTACCGAAGCTTCAGACACCCCAAAGCTGCTACATTTCACTAGGATTTGTGTGTCTGATTCCCTTCAGCTCCTTTGACAGTCCCCCCTCCGTTCCTACGGCAGCCAGCTCTCCGCAGCTGTAAGCCTTTCATCCAACTTGGCAATTACCTCTCTATTAGCATGATTTCCCATAAGACCTCATCCTGCATCAAGCTCCTGACAGAAAATAGTATTGTAATAATTCATAACTTTGTATATACTTTGTAAAACTTGCTGCCAAGATAAACTGATTCACAGCACCTTAGCACAATCTCACCCTTCTGTAGCACATATAATCAAATTATTATGGAAGTCTTTAAAATAGGAGCGTGTCTGTTTAAAACACGTTTGCAAATAAGCAGAACTTATGAACAAAATAAGCTTTGCGCAGAAATTTCTAGCCTTGCAGATTTAAAGCAACATCACTTAGAGCTTATTAATATACCTCTCCAAAATGTCTCCTGTGTCGCCTAAGCTGGTTGGCTGTAGGGGGATGTTGCCAAAGGTCTCCCCACAGAGAATGACCAGCTTTGGGGTGTTTTGGTGGGGGGTGTAGGAGGCAGAAAATCTAGCGAGAAGCGATAGTGGTAAAACCTGCTGTTAATTAACTGATCCGCAATGAGATGTGCTGCCACCCGCTCCTATCCACAGCCCCGCTTTCTGGTGTGCTGGTTGCTGCAGAATCTCCCAAAGAGAAGAAAATCAGGCTGGGAACAGCAAAGCCATCCTCTCTCATGCCTCATTATATCCTTCTTTTGACACCAGGCGTATCTATTGCTACTGCACTTTATGTGAGATGCTAATCAGGCAGTAGCTAGGCTTGGGTTTGAAAACCAGATCCTCTCCCTGCTGTTTCATCATCTAGACATACAGGTTGTTTTCTCCCTGATGAGTATTGCTTTTATTAATAGTATAACTGGTGGATCTTTTCATCACAGATAACAAAAGCAGCATCACGGCTTGCTGAGAAGGGTCAGGAGGGAGAGTCCACCAGCTCATGTTCCACTCTTCAAATTGACTTCTACAACCAGCACATTAGGTCTTTGCCCCCAGTCTCCTCATCAGCTGGGGCCAAATTGCACAGAGGGGAAAAAATCCTTTCTACTCCCTTACAGTACCCAGACCTCATGGGTTAAGTAGTTTTCTTTATCAACCACTGCCGGTTGTAAAGGTTTTAGAGGACGATCACCTCTCTTGGCTGGAGCTTGGCAAGCTATTTGCCAGCTTTAACTACCTGGGCCCTGCCAGGCCACCTTGGGGTGTTGGTGTTATAGGGACAGGCCACAGTCCCCCAATTTCAAGATTTTGTTCTCAATAAAGCACTGAGCTCAGGCTTAGAATCATGGAATCATAGAATCATTTTGGTTGGAAGAGACCCTCAAGATATTGAGTCCAACCATAACCTAGCTCCGGCAATAAACCATGTCCCTAAGAACCTCATCTACATGTCTTTTAAACCCCTTCAGGGATGACGACTCCACCACTGCCCTGGGCAGCCTGTTCCAATGCCCCACAGCCCTTTACACGAAGGAATTTTTTTGAATATCCAATTTAAACCTTCCCTGGAGCAACTTGAGGCCATTTCCTCCTGTCCTGTCACTTGCTACTTGGGAGAAGAGACCAACCCCCTCCATGCTCCAACCTCCCTTCAGGCAGTTGATGCATTGAGTGAAAAACAAGTATTCTCATGAAGCTGTTTTAGAAGAAAATTACCCTCTGAAATCACATCATGGAGAGAGTTGTTCTCATGGCTTCCACTGGGATATTATCTGGGTTTCATAATCAAACAAGCCTGACATAGCTGATCTCGCTCACTGAAGTCTGTGGCTCACCACAAATATGAGCAGCAGATCACAGCCTCTTTCTCTATTGTTTCTGTATGTATTCTTGAAGGATCAAGGACAATAAGTGAGGGCTTTGTGAGCCACCTCTGTGGTCTGAGGCCAGAAAGGACTTTTCCATCCCTCGTGTGAGATGGAGCAGCCTTGCAGAACAGCGTTCCTCCTGTTTTGTGCTGGCTCTAACTGAGGCTGTCACACTAAGAATAGGGAGCTGATAAACAGCAAGTGGGATGAGTTTGGAAGGGGATAAATGTCTGAACAGGCTCTGGGTTTGCAGAGATGGCAGAAAAACCTTTAGCAAATCTTCAAAAGTTGTTGACAGCAAAATTGACTGTTAGCTAAGAGGTTTTCTCTCTGTTATTCTTGCCCTGCTCTCCATTGGTGATTAACACTCCTCCCTCCTGGAGAAGGGTTAATTCCTTCCTACAGGTTGACATTTTGCATTCTTCATGAGTTGCTCCCTGTAGGCAGAATGCCACGGACAGTTAGATCTCCTCCCTAAAGTGACTTGTCACCCAAAGAGCAACTATGGCAACAGGCAGTCAAGAGACCTATCAGTTACAATTACCACGTTTTTCCCTCTCGTTTCTACATCTGAAGCCATCTGGGTCAATTTAGATCTCATTGACTTGCCCTCTCCCTGGCTTTCCCATGATAACTGTCCCTACTGAACTGCAAGTGTTTTCAGCCACAGGTAGCAGGTAATAACTAATAAAGGTATTTCTACCCATATATTTATACTACGTACAAGGGGCATATTTTGCTTTTCTTGGGTGATGATATTTTATGGCACATAATACCTTTTCCCTCCTTATCATTAAGCTTTCTGTTCACTCCTTAACACATTTTAGAGGACTGCAAGAGGAAAAAAAAGGAAGATAAGGTAGTTTTCAAGCATAGCAGATTACAGTAAGCAAATTGTTTCACTGATTTTTATTTACATTCATTTAACTCATTTTATAACCAGGGAGCAAGAGGTTACTGCTACTCAGAACATGCTGTTGGGGTTGTCCAGATTTCTTGGTATAGACATTCATTCAGTTAAATTTATTTAATGTGTTAAATGACCTTTTAAAAGTGCTCTTTCATGTCATATGGAATATCAGCAACACAACCCTGAGTCCTTCCAACCCATCTCAAATGTTAGAAGAAATAAGGGACCAGCTGAGAACTGATCTGTAATTTCACTTATTTGCCTAAAATTTTCATGTACTGTGCTGAAGTGACTTAGGTATTAGTCCTAAATTCTTCTGCAATTTGCTTCTAGAGATGAAAAATATATGGAGACTACACACAGAACACCAAAATGAGTATACACAGAACACCAAACCCTATGGCTGTTTAAGATGCATTAGGCTGGATGGAAAATATTTAACATATTGATCTTTCAGAATATGGAAGTCAAGATAGACAGAGTAGGGAGGCAATAGGTAAAACAAAGAAAAGAGATAAATTACATCAGGTAGTGCCCCAGGGTGCTAATTGAGTGCTTTTGCATTCCTTTTGAATTTTTTTAAAGGGCTTTTAAATTCTTTTTTTTTTTCCTAAATCCATACAGTATTCCTTATAGGAGCTCATCTCAAGGAAAAGCAAAGGGCTGAGAAGAATGGAAAATCTTCAGTGGCAGAAGTTGAGAGACACAGAGCACACAAGGACTGTGAAACCTGAACACACCTCAGAGCCCCAGAAAATCAGCTCCACTTGCAGCTCCTCACGCTGGCGCTGATTCTTGCTGTGCCCTTCGCAGCACGTAACAGGGGAGCACAGGCACCTAATTTGTGACTGCAGGGTGGTGAGCTCTGTGACAAATACGATATTGAAGCGATTTGCTAGCTCTGGTTTACATGTTGAAAGCTTAAAAATGAATAGATATGTGTATGGGGACGTGGAATGTGCAGAAGTGTTATAGGAGACCCAAGCAAGGGAAAGGGAGGGAGAGGTGGGAAAGGATTGAGCGGCTCTTGAGGGATGGGGAAACTGGGGGGGTCAGTGCTTGTGTGAGTGCAAAGAAACTCACCAGGAGCTGAAAAACATTGTTCCCAAATTTGGGAAAATCTATATACCCAGCGTCAGGTTTTCCAGAGGTTCAATAGGCAGCCGGACCAGGGTTGTCATCTTAATAAGTTGCTGGTGCTCAACAGCGAGGTGCATCATGCCTTGCGGTACCCTGAAAGTCTCTTTTTTAGCTTCCATCTACTATTTTATTGCTGTGAAAAATGACTGTGGTATTTCCGATATAATTGCACGTTTCAACAGATATCCAGTGGCTGGTGTAGATTATGGTACTATGCAATGGAGTAACCACAGCAGAGGGAAGCACTCACAAATGTTATTCTTCAGCATCTATAAAAGCCTAGAGTATTTTAAGCTCACATACTCTTCTGTACTGATTAATCTTTCAATACAAATCAGTGGGTAATGCTGACAATTAGTTACTTCAACTCTGTTTTATTTCCTTCAATTTAGATGGTTAAATATAGATACAAAGTTAGATAATTACATTCCAACTGGGAGATGTACTATAAACAAATGAGATACAGTGTCTAAATTGATTAGTTAATCTGCATAAAGCTTTCTTTAAATGCAAAATATTTTTTTCATTACTGTGTAATTATTCATTAAATGCCATCTGTTAAGAGTCAAGTTAATAAAGTGTGAAAAAATGTAGGATAACAACCAAAGTCAACTCATCTTGAAATAATTTTCTTGAAATGGCTCTCTGGAAATAAATACATTTTATTTGAGCCAGTGGAACTTGTCACACAAATCTGAGGGGGAGAGAGGATAATGTTTGCTGAGGGTTTCACTGTGGAAACAAATATCTTTCTATTTGCAAATATCATTTTCATGTTGGTTTTTGAGAATCAAACACAACACTTTACCCAAACTCTCTTAGAACATAGTGATATTTAAACCTTTATCAAGTTTATGGGAAAGCAAAACCCACCACTTCTTTTCTGTCTGAAAATTTTCCCAGACTCTCACTGTCAAATTTTTTCCCATTATAATTTTAAAAGCGAACTTAGTTGGATTCAATATATTTGGCTGCTTTTTCCATATGGAATAGGAACAGTGTGAGGTTTGACAAACCACAGGGATGCTGCTGCTAGAAATCCTCTCATTAATTCTAGGGTTAGGAAAATGCAACTGTACATGGCTCACATGTTGGAATTTCTATCTGTAGTTTTGAACCCTCTTCCAATAGTAGAATCGTCTCTGTAAGGGACAAAAGTGCTCATCGGCTCCTGGGTGGGGGGAAAAGCTGCAACTGGGGGGGACTGAAAGCTTTTTGCTTTGGTTTTTCAGCAGAAACATTGCAAAACTGGCAGTGATTGGGATCTCCTGCTCCTTCTCGAGGCACCATGGTCCTCTCCTCGCTGTCGCTCTGGCATTCGTGTCATGGTGCCACTTTCTTAAGGAAAGTTTGGAACACAAACCAGCTGCATTTTTCAGCCGCCTGCCAGTTAAACAGCAAGGGTTGCCATACATAAACTTCCTAATTTTTTCAGAAATCTGATATTATTCCCTGCTGCCAATTAGGTTTAGCATAAGCCTTTTTTTTCCCCAGCTCTTTTTCCACTCCATGGAAAAGCCTGATGTTTTTCTTCCTCAGCTGGGCTGAAAAGTCAGCAAGTTGAATGACTTGTACAATGGAAAGTTTAAAATAAGCATGCATACGGCAAAACATTTGGTTTTAACTTTTTAAATGGAAGCGAAAGGTTTGGATGTGCCCAAGTCAAAGTGTTTCATTTAGATTCATTAAACTAAATCAAAACTCTGCATTACATTCTCGTTTCACACCAGATGCCCACAACATCTGAATGTTGTTTCCCTGGAATCATGATGGTTCATAGACATCCAGCTGATTTTGCGGTGGTTACTCCTCTTCAGGTCCAGGAAATAAATAATAACAGTAAAATAATAGTAAATAATAGTAAAATTGACCCTCCCAAGCAAGTTATGGCCACCACAAGGAAGGGTGGAGACTCAGGAAGGAGGTGAGTGGCTGAAAGAAGAACCCCTGGTTCTTCAAACCAATCTGTCTGCTAAGCCTATATTAAACTGGACATGATGTTGAGGACTTCTACCCCATTTTGGACAATTTGCCACGCCTTTCTAATCCTGTTTTATTCTCCAGAACTGGAAAAGCTTCCTTGCATGTCTGTGTCACACAAACCACTTGGGTGTGTATCAGCCCTTATCCAAAATGCTCTTTGAAATACCACTCTTATTGAAGTCTAATGGTAGTCTATGCCTACACAGTTTATTAAATATTGAATGATCACCTCAGCTACGGAGTATCTTGAGGCTGATAAATTTCAGATAAGAAGCTGAATAAAATATGTATTTATAATTAAACTAAATTAACTCTAAAGCTTGTAATGTGTCTTTTCTAGTACACTCTTCTTATCACACTTAAAATCATGACCAGAACAAAGAAGGCCACGCAAATATAAAACTCTTTTTGTTAAAGGAATAATTGCTGTTTAGGAATTTTGTTCATGTTTATGAACATAAACCAATTTTTTAAGAATTAGAGTACTACAGAAATCCATGACTCTATGTAATTCAGGCTGTTGGGGCAATAAGCAAACTAGAAGCAGGAAAACACAACTACTTCCTTTCTGAAATGTGGTAAGCCATATTTCACAGCAGATACGAACAATGTGCTTTCCTTTGATCATTTTGTTGGAATAAGAAGTCAAACTCCTAAAAGGGGTCTCAGCCTAACCTTCAAATTTGGATTGGTCTTTACTTTCACATTCCTGATTGCATTAATTCAACCCAGACATAGAGCATCTTAGTGAGTTCCATTTTTGCTCTCTTTCTGAGGGACATGGTTGATGACTGGTTGGTTGCTCCAGCTCCAAAGGCATTAATTTCTTCCCTGCTCAACACTCAAAACAAAGATCACCCCATCTGGACAATCATGTAGAGGGCACTGGTTATTTGGGTAGCAAAACTATCTCAGAAAGAAAACATCATGTTCTACTATGTGAGCTCATTGAGACTTCTGCAATCAGGCTATCCTTGGCTTATTGTGGCCTAATGTGGTTTAAAATATCCAGGAAAGATTAAGACTAATCTCAGAGGGTTGTGGTGATCCAGTGGTCACGGTGTTTTAGCTACACTTTGTACAGGCTGGAGTGTAATAATAGGACACAATTTATTTTGAGCTTGTACAGAGTGCACTGTGGATTGCAAGGACCCAAGAGATGTGAACTGAGACACGTTCTCATAATTTTCCCCTGGAAAATGAAAAAATGGAGGGATCTTCACAGATACATGCTGAAGATTTTCAATTATCAACAAGTAAAGTAAAAAATGATTGAAGAAAACCCTTTAGGCTGGCAGACACTTTGCTGAGAAAGATGTGTTGGAAGCTGGTGAAGTCGTTAAATCAAACACTTTCAGGGATTGGCTGTCACTCATCTTTCAGTCCCATCAAGAGACAATAGTGGTGCAGGAGTCCAGTGCAGAGAAATAACTCCATGGCTCTTGAAAGCATAACAACCTCTTCATGTTTTGGGCTTTCACAACTCAGCGGAGACCCACTTCTACACACACAAGCAGATCTTTTGCATGGCTTCTACCTTATTTCCCTTTACAGCAAATTAGTTTTATCTGTTATAGACAGCTAATTCCTGGTCAATCACATCACAGACTACTCAGTAACAAAAAAATCTCTGCAGTGCCATGGTGAATAGATTCCTCCATGTGCTGGTTTATCTACTTTAGGATGGCTGGGATCATATATACATTGGTGCTCTGTGATATCTCATACCAGCAAAGGTCATGGAACGTTCATCCTTGAGAACACTAGTATCTGCTGGACTCTCATCTCTGTCCAGATCTGCTATACTTTGTCTTTAGCAAGAGGCATAAATACAGTGGTTGTGCCGAGTAAACAGATCATGCTCTACATACTTCCAGTGCATAGAAGATAGCATCACACACACACAATGATAAAAATCTGCAATTCAAACATCTCTGTTGTTAGCATCAATCGTAGCTTTTCAGCCTCTTTTTCATGAATGACTGGTTGTGTACTAACCATTGGGTTTACTTTTTCATTTTACTTGGTATAAATATACCTAAAGGCCATGCTTACAGTTTCATGACTTGGTGCATGGTCTGCCTGTTCGAGAAGTACTCATAAGTAGCCTTTCACAAGTAATAGAGGAAGACAACTACACTCAGTTATTTTTACCTATTTGAGAAGCTTTTCCCTGTTTAAAAGGCTTAAAAAGGTTTAACTAAAAGTCCTCAGAGTCTTTCCATCGTTCTTCCTACTAACTTCAGCAAGGTTAGGATCAGGTCTTAAATACTGTATGCCATAGGGATTGAAGTCTAAAGTGAATATTGGGAAAAAGAAGTGAAACAAATGAGAAATAATGCTGATTACAGAAGAATGAATGACCCAAAATATCAAAACCCCAGCAGACTTGTGTCTTGACACCTCCTACCCATGCTGCAAATAACAGCAAGACACATAAGTAAAAGTCTTTTCTATCTAATCTTGCCAGAATTGCTCAAGAAATAACTTTGTGGGGGGATTAACTGTTCCTGAACAGTTTCTTCAGCGTATTAGTTGAGAAAGCCTTTTTTCTTGTCATGTCTTTCTCACCTATGAGATTTTCCTTTGGAAGGAAAAGAACCGTAACCCAGAAACCATATTTTTTCAATCTTATTAGGAAACGATACATTTTGCTTGTCCCTTTTATCTTGCTCTATTGACGAAACAAGTAATGTTACCACACTCACCTGAAAATCAAATGCTCAGGTCTAACACACTCAGCAAACTTGGCAGAACAAGGATGCTGTTCTTGTTAAAAAAAAACCCACCCAAACCCTTTAAACATACTTTCAGTAGATCACTGAAGGAGAACTTAATAGTGAGGGCTATATATTAAATAATGAGGGCTATACATTAAAAGCATCTTCCTCTGGTAGAGACAGCAACAGATAAAATAGTGCCCTTTCTGCAGCCTGGTTGCAGTCAGGAGAGATCCCAGGTGACCCAAGCACATAGCTAGAATATATTTTGCTCGCATGATTGAAATTCTCAGCAGATTATTGTTTTTGTAAGGTATGTCACAATTCCCCATTCATGCTTTTCAAAACCCGTACCTACCTATACATACACATGATCATATAAACGCCATCCTTCTCAGAATTCATGCTCCTTTAATATTCACATAAGTAAAATTCATCTCTGAATTTCTCTTGGAGCTAATATGGTACATCTGATTGGGGAGTTACAGAGATGATATATTCTATATTATTGTGAAAATCAGATAATCAGAAAATGCCTCCTTGGGTTTCTACATGCAAAGTATAGGATCCTGTAACGGGGCAATAAAAAAAATGGAAGAAATGAGAGAGATTATTTTGTTACCAAAATCTCTTAGAAAATTTAAAGTTCAGTTTAAATAATGTATTGTCTCTTAGAATTGTTATTGTAGGTCCTGCGCTTTTTTCAACCATGATATAATACAGCTTTCCCTGGTGAAAGTCCTGTAATATTGTGCTAAATAAAGTTGCACGGCAAGTATTTCTGTGTAATACTGGTAATATCCTGGTATATCGATGGATATTACCTGTATCTCTATCTGTATCTCTGTTTGTTTATCTATAGTAATTTACCAAGAAAGATCACAGAAACAAGGGTTACTATCATGCTCTGGAAAGAAATAGCTATATTTCTATTAGAAAAAAGAAAAGTATAAGAAGAATGAACAAGATTACAAATCCAGTTTTCCTGTTAGCTCAGGAATGGACAAGAGGTGATTTTTCTGCCTTTTCCATTGTGGGATCTCTTTGGATAACCGAGAGCAAGCTGAGGCTGTCGTGGGTCTCCAGTACAACATACATGTAAAAATCAGAGTATAATTCTGAGATACTCTCATTGCATGTTTGTGTTTGCAGTGCTATAAACTTTAATTGCAGACTCATATTTTCAGTGATGCAAGTCTTGTCAGAAAACAAATATTTTAAAGCTGAGATTTAGCAGTGCAATCCTCATCCTGTGAAGCTTGTAAAGAAAAAAATCCCAAACCATACTTTAAAATAAAAATATTGATTTTAGCTGATTCATGAGTCAGTAGATAAATATGAGCTTTTATCCTGATTTGGAAACCCTGGGAATACATGGCTTGGAGTCCCTCCTGCTAAGGGAGGTGCACTGCCTCTAGAATTACACTTTCATTTTCTTAGAGCAAGCAAGCTGTTTGTTGATAATGCACTCACATTTGCTTCAACATCGCTCTATCATCTCCTTCAGTTGCAGTAGCCCATCACATCTTTTTAAGGCAGTTTTTATTATACTTGCCTCTAAGATGTTCAAATTCTTATGATATTTCCTTCTGGAAATCATACCAGGGACCACATGGAATTCAGGAACAGAAATCTCCCAGCCTTTTGGAATTAAAGATTCAGATTTTCCTGCCATTTCAATCACCTTGACATCTCTGAGTAATGTATAAGGAAATAATTCACACACATGTGAATAGAGATTGGTACCATACTCTCCAACTGATTTATATTAGATGCAACCAGGGAGGCAGGCTGAGTGCTACACAGACAGGTATTACTAAATATGATCTTCTGTCCTGATATTGGGACTAAGAGGACTAAAATGCACATTGTGTATATAAAACAGGCCTTCCCACAGTGCTGCATTCCCATACCCTGCTCCCAGGACAGGTCCTTTTCTCTTTTGGCAGCCCAAAAGTCTTTGGCAGGGAGATGTTCACCTGCACTGAGCAGGGAGGACACATTAGGGTCATGACCAGAAGAAAAGGGCACAGCTGTAACAATGATTTTTCAGTGATTTTTGAGTGTTGTCATGGTTTCCTTGAAACTATAAATGAGGTCTTTACCTGGTCTTGATAGCAGGTCCTTCAGTGCCAGGAGGCAGAGGACGGGCTTACTCATACACCCTGAAGCACACATTCCTCTTTCACCTCAAATGTCCAGCATCAGTACCATTTCTGGCCAAATCTGCCTCAAAATCCAGACCACGTGTGTCCACATGTACCTCTTTCATGGAACACTTGAGCTCTCTTGGCCAACTTCTTCAGTGGTGTTTCCAAATATCTGCGTGCATTGACCACCTCTACCAAGTTCCTCCAGAGCATGAGCATGGTCAGCAAGCTGGTCCTTCTCCAGACCCTTTGGACAAAAACCTCTGCTGAGAAAATACCGGCAAGACTCAGTGCAGACATCCCCTTGTTTAAAGACTTAGGGTGCAGTTTGGTAGTTAGATCTGAAATGCTGTTTTGAAAGGTCTCTTATCTGAAAGGGGTCACTGACACTTGAATCTCTGCCCTGCCAATATATGTTAGAGGTTTTCCTGAGGGGAAGACATGCAGTTTGTACTAACTGGATTGCATTTTTTATTCTCTACGCGTGCTCTCCAATATAACTCATTGCAATGTTCTCTCCTTCCCCTAAGGTAACACCGAAGACAGTTTGTCAGATATTAAAAAGGTCTGCTGAGAAAAATAAGGAAAGTATCAGAGTTTCAAATTCTGTATTTTCCCCTCCACTAACTTGCAAGAAAGGTTAGAAGAAACAAAACTCAAAAGTCACTCTGACCTTACGTAACTGGTATCAATAAGGGGAAGACATCTATATACAGAGAAATTATGATAGCTGGAACTCCAAAGCAGCAACACTGCTTGCAAATGAGGGAATATTGCAGAGAATATGTATTAAGACAACCTCAATTTCTCTGCATTTAGAGAGAATTTTCAAGACATGGTTTCAGTTTAAAGAAAACTACCTAGAAGAGGGAAAATCCTTCAGCATCATCTGGCTATAGGGCTGCAGGGACCTGTGTCTTCAGGTGTGGAGATATTCCTGGTTGCAAGTGTTTCTTCACCTCCTGGGGTCTGCACATTGAGAACGGACAAGTCCTTGAAGCTAATTGAATTATACCAACTTAAAGTGAAAAGAGTGTGTGTGTGTATATGTATACACACATATATTTTAGAAATAGATTTTTTTTCTTTCACATAAGAGAAAACATCATGCTCAGGAAAGAGAAAACATATTTGGAGCTTTCTGTCCAAATCCTTGGGAGGTTTCAGCTTTCCCACAAATAACAAAAAGGGATTTTCTGCGATAATGGAATCCATCTAAAACTCATGATGAAGAGTGGAAGATCCCCAGCACTGTCAAATGTCAGAAACTCTTTTAATTCTTCTTTCTTTATAGCTACCAGATCAATGAGATACTCATGAATGTAGAGGAAATTCTTACATGAATACCGCTAAAGCATTATCATTTCCAGAGCTTGCCAAGAAAATGCAGGTGTTCCTTGAGCCCTGAGTAATAACAACCCAGGGCTCCTGGGTCTGGATGACAGGTATTCATGACAAAAGGAAGTAATCTTTCTGCGTGGGAGATAATTGCAGGCGATGTTTATTATACCTAGGGTTGATAAAAATCAAATAGTGATTCAGGACATAGACAAAACTTCATCACTTTCTTCTTTTCTGCTTCATAATTAGATTTTGTAGCTAGAGTCTCAACTACCAGGTGAAATTTAATATAAGAAAAGTCAAAGATGTTCTAGAATATTATGATATAAAGGATATAACAGATCACTTCAGGGTCTCTGTCCTCACTTGCTCCCTCCACAAATCTTAAATCTTCTTGTGTGGTTGCTTTTTTCTTTTCTCGTGGCTGCTCTCAACATTAATCAGAAGAATGTTTTAAAAAGACAAATGTATTAGCTAGTAGTCATGAAAATAACCTATATGAATGTGGATTAAATTCATTTTTTTTCCATTGTAGGAAGGAACTCACTTGAGACAAGTCCTGAGAAGTCCTTAGTTAAAAATAAACCAAAACTGTAGCTGTTTGTTTACAGCTAATAATTGCACAGTACTACTGTGAACTGGGTCGTTTTCCAAATTGTTCCATCAGTGGCTTGCTGATCTTGGAGGCCAGTTTGGCTCCATCTCTCTGCAGGAGTTTTACATAAATTTTCTTTCATTATCAGTAACCCACATGGAGTACACTGACTGATAAGAACACAGGAGAAACAGCCAATACTTGCTATTTTGTTGTTTGAGTTTTAAACATTTACTGCATCTTAAAAAAAAAATAAAACAAAAATGACAAGGCAGTTATAGTTGACTGAAAGCTCATGATGTTTTTAGAGGAGTTTTATCTTTATGCTCTACAGACATTGATAGAAGAAGGGTGGTGGGATGTCATTTTGGCTGTTACAGAACTGGTTTTAATGTGAGACTTTTACACTGAAAAAAACGTAGATGGATACGATACCCTGTTTTGGTGGGAGTTTCCAAAATCATTATTGTTTTGAAATTGGTCACTTACTGAGTTCTTTCTTGAAAACTTAACTCCTGTTTCTTCTTCTTTGATAATGTTAACCTAAAGAAAAGTTCACTAGTTTTTGTATTTATTGCTGTGTTCTCATTCACCCCTTCTGTAAGCCTACTTCGCTTCAAGACAAGCAGGAAAACAAGATCTTATTAAATATATGGATTGACCACTGATGTCACCAAGAGAGGACTCGGAACATCTTTCATTTTTGTGGCTGAGACCTAACCTGAAAAGGCAGTTTGGATGGCTCAGTCAAACTTGGTCTTTGGGTCATAATGAAAACTGGAGGGAAAAAAAAAGGGGGGGGGGGTGGGTTGAAGCCCTTTATCAAGTGATTCATTATTTCCTGATGAACAGAGTACTCTTCCCAAAAAGCACTAATACATTAGAAGCTTCCTTCATCACCATGCAATTTTGAAGAGGTAGTCTTTTAAATATAAAACTTGTAATATTATTAATCAGTCTATAGCAGTATATTTTATTGACTATGCACATAAATGATAGCTTACAAGCTACATGAAATTAAGCAAGATGAAATTTAAGACATGAGTGTTCCCTGTTTCTTAGAAGGCACTAATCTCCAAGCAAGTTAAACTAATCCTTGATCCGTAGCTTTCTGATCCACTCATCTACGCACATTGCTGTATGTGTTTGCCCAACAGAAATCCAGAGGATTTTGCTTGATTCTTTAGCAATATTCCTGTCCAACTCAGTATGCTATTATCACGTTATTTACCTGCATTCTCATTTTGCTTAAATTCATTTGCAGTGCTGCAGAGCATTCTGACTTATTGACTCCACCACCTGTGTGAGCACCTGAATATATCAGCCACAGGAACTCTCTCACCAATTAGTTTTGCATTAGTATTTTTCTGGAATGTGTTCTGCTCTGAGCCCAAGGAGAGTCACCGCACAAGATCTGCAATAGGATGAATGTTGTGTTTGCTCCCAGCTGTAGAAAGCAATCGGTGAAACGACAGACAGGATATCTCACAGATAAGGTTCGGTTCAGTGTCAATAAAAGATCATAGAAGCAGCTCTTCTGATTTATCATGATCTTAAAAATTTGATGCAAGGTGGCAAGGATATTTTTGAACAGAAACTGGTGCTCCATCCCTCTTGACTACAAAGCAAATGTCGATAAAGTTCATATGTGATAGTTTCACATGACACTTAGAACCTGCTGGTTGTGGTTGATGGTCAAATGATTATTTTAAATTAACACAGAAACCAAGTATGTTTAATATTTACCCCCTTTCCTCCCACCTCCATTTTGATTCTAAAATGTTGACTTCGTTTCACAGGTTCTATTATAACTAAAAACATTTAAGCTAATAACATTTTAAGATGAAAAGGCAGAACTGATAGCGAGGGCATGCTGTACCTCATTAATAGTGCTTCCCAAACTATGGACCTGGAAATAGCGTATCTATTTTCAAAAGGCTGCCTCGGCTTATCGAAGGAATTACATAATTCCTTCATTACCATGGTAAGCCAGTTATTGTAATAATCAAAATTAGAATTTCAAAGTCCTTAAAGCTAGTGGACCTGTAGAAAGCTCCCAGTTAAAAGAAGTGTTATAAAAACCTTATCAATATATCACAAATTCAAAGGAATCACAAACCCAGAAGAGCTGTTAAAGGGAAATAACTTAAGCCTTAAATAAGCTCCTTTGCAATGAGTCTTTTAGTCTCTTTAAGACCTATGAACTGAGTGTTACTTTCCCTGGGCTGGAATGGCATTAGTAACCCCTCCAGCGTATTGAAAATATGTGGAGAATTTGCAGATGATACAGGATTAGTTGAGCTCTGAAGTCCACAATTCCAGCACAGTAAGGGCACCAAGGAAAGCTGTGTATAAAAATACATATGATCGTGTACATTAAAAACATTTCTGAACCCAAACTCTTCTGCCCAGCCTGAGGCAGAGATCCAAATATCCTTCGTTAGTAAAGCAAACATAGTTATAGCATCCCCATGTATATAACAACGTTTTCTCCTGCAGAACTTATTAGAAAGAGCAGAAATAGTACTCTGCTCAGCAGAAAAACAAGATGCAGAAATCATTTATTTCAATCACAAGATAATACTTTTAATAATTTTGTGCAAAGAACTGAATAGATATGAAAATCCACATAGAATCACTACACTAGAAGAAATTATAAAAAATAAAATACCTAGCTAATTGCTAAATGGAAATTTATGACAGTGTGTGCTCATGTATGATTTTTTTATATAGAAACAGGCACTGCCATCTACGTATCGTTCTAAAAACCTTCTGTTGGAAGCCTCTATTTCTGTCTCTGCTGAGTGAGAAGGAGCCAGCCCAGTTTAAAATGGGAGGAAACTGAAATACTGTACATCTAAAAAGAGTAAGTGTGACAAAAGTGATTTCTGCTCTGACATTTTGAAGAACTACAAGGTAAAGGGGATAAATTCTGCCTAGAAGAGTGTAGATGTGACAGGTATCACTTGGTTACCAGAACACAAGACCAATATAAAATGGAGCACCTAGTCAATTCAGTCCTGTCTTTCCTCCACAAACACTGGGAAAAATATTTGTTTTACCTGTCTTTAGACACCCAAGAATATTTTTTGTCTTTTAATTAATGATCATCCATCTTCTTCTAAAATGTATTCCCTGCATTTCAAATATCCAACGCTTTTCCTATGACGGTTTAAATCCCAGGATGACTGTCACATCTCAGGTGGCACAATGAGCAGTGCACTAGAGGTCACTCCTAAGCTTAATTTCTTTCCCTAAATGAGTACCTCTCCAGTTGCATTGCCTTCCCATTTGAACAGGGGTCTTCAAATCTTGTCAGGAACTCCACAAGCACAAACTTCTCATGGCAAAGCTTTCCTCCAGCCTACACGTAGGTGTATCTAAGACAAAGTGCCTTTGGATTTGTTGGACACCTTTAGCACTGCTATTGCAAATCAACCATGCAGTAAGACGAACATGAGTCTCTAAAGTTAATCAAGATGACAAAGCCACCCTCGTTAGCCATAAACCCATGCTGGACCTCTGCCAGCCATGAGTCTGGGCCGCATTCCTACCTGAGTTCAGGTTGCTACACCAAGTCCCGAGGCACCTCCACTTTTGTGAGGGACCACATCACATCCTCATGGCAAGCCTGGAAAAGGAAATGTTGTCACCATCAGTTTTGAACAGCTGAGCACTTGTCAAGAGACTCTCAATGTCTGACAGAGTCCTCATTTGTGTCTCCTCATGGGAGAAGCACTCTTGGGTGCTCACAGAGCCCCTTCCACACGCGCATCAGTTTGCTCCCATCCTTATGACAACAGTGACAGGAAAACATCAGAGACACTCAGAGCAATAATAACAGTTTTCTAAATTCAGGTGATATTTGATTGACATGTTTTCATGTGAATAACATCAGAATAGCTATGCGGCTTGCAAATAATGATGGCATCATCTAAGTAGACTTTCAAAAGCATTAATTCATTTTTTCCAGTTTTCAGAAGGCAACTCTCATTCAGTTGGTGCACATACCATATTAGATAATGTTTCAATAGCTTCTGGAATCTGGAAATCAGCCTTTCTAGAAACACATTCCAGGATTTGGGTCAGAAAGTATGTTAGAGTGTACTGAATAGTTCTAACCTCTGCAGACGATTAATGGTCAAAGAGCTGACCAAAAAATTTACTTCTCCTCTCTGAAAACACTGATATTATTCCATAGGCTGCAATATTATGATATATTAGTTTAATACTAATTTATAGGGGGGGTTATTATTTTATTTTGATTTTTTTGATATCTCTCAAAGAATTATATTCATTTTCAGTTTAGTTACTCATTTATTCATTGTCATGGAAAAAAATGAATGAGGAGTAAAAACAGCTTGAGAACAAAAAAGAAAGAGAAAACAAAACTAGAAGTCTCTTACATATTTTTAAAAACTGAAATAAAACCAATCATTCTTTGCTAATAAAGATAATTTTTGTGAGAAATGGTAGTGTACTTAAAAAAAAATCTATTGACAAAGCTTTTATTTGAGCCCTCCTATCTGCATCATTTGTGATAATGACACAGGATGATTCCACATTATACATTGTGAACCACAAACCATGGTGGAATACACCACTTAACATCTTGCATTTGCAGAAGTATCACAGAGAGACCAAGTTACTCTGCTCCTGTCACCAAATGATGGAGCTTACTCACCCACTAATTGGTCCCCAGGAAGAAAGCTCTGCCCTGGTTCAGAAGACCCCAGGGAAAGGGAGATCTGTGCCTTCCACCTGCACACACAAAAGCCCCCCCACTCAAAGTTTCACATGGTTTGCTGGCTTGGTTTGGTTTCCTTAGCTGCCCTAAGAGCCCTTAAAAATCCATCCGGCTTCGGCCATGTGCCTCAGGACCCAATGTTTCTTTAATTCCATGAAGCAAACTAACAGTGACAACCTGAGCATGAATAATTCACCAGGAGGGCTCTGCAACCTGTTGGAGATGTCAAGGCACTTGCAACTTGCAGCAAAGCAGCAGAGGGTTTTCCCCCCATTTCCCCAAAGAGGTGGCCCATGAAGAACCATCCTGCTGGCCAGTAACCCCCAGTTAGTCCCAGCACACCATGCAGCACTCACTACGTGAAACACATCACACCTACCAGTGAGCAAGGAATTGGGCAATAAGCCACTCTGCATGATGCTAGTTTTTGGAGAACGGGAAGAATTCAGGCTGAACTAAAAGAAACTTTGGACAGGGAAGGTGACAGAAAAGGCGTAGCAGTGACTTCTTCACCATGACACCCTGGCAGGGTCTGAGTGGGACAGAGCTGCAGCTTCTCTCTCCACCAAGCCAAGTCGCCGAGGCTTTGCATGATAGTGGGCTGAAGACAGACCAAAGTCAACTCACAGGAGCACATAAAGAGCTTTGTTGTGTCTTTTCTTCTTTAGCCACTGTCCTGGCATGGTTACCAAAGGCTCGGATTGCTTTTCTTACAGTGACTCCAAAGTGATGACTTTGCAAATGCAAAGGGAAAAGTCTTCTTCACTGCTTCTGACATTGTTCATGGATCAATGAACTACCAGTGCCAGATGCCCCACTAGGTCTGTCTGCCATCCTGACAAAGTGTATAGACTTTACACAAGTCATTACTCAGGTTATCCCTACTATACGTATATGGTGAAATTCTCACAGCTGAAGTCAGTGAGATCACTGTTGATCCAGCAGAACAATTATTTCACAAGCCATTCACTCGCTTAAAAGAGGAAAACACTTTGTTTTTTTCCAATGTGACACATGACCTTCAAATAATCAGACTGAAAATTTAGTTTAATTGACAATAAAGTGAAACAACCTGGTTCTATAGTTTATGAAAATATTGCAAACGCTCCAAACGGCTGTGAAGCAAAAAGCTGGTGGAGGTAGGAGGAAATAACCATGGGCTGTCTGCAGGCACATTGGCTTTCCAGGGGAAACTGGTTGTCTTTGAACTGGCTAAGACACAGATAAAGGAGAAACAATCTCTCCCATGGGTCAATTCTCCTGTTATTAAAAGTCCTGTAAAGTTTGTACACTGCTGATCAAAGGAGAAAGGTGAGACAAGCGAAGTGCAGTGAAAGCACTAAACTGAGATTCCCAAATATGACAGAGAAAGATTGAAGAGCTACAACCTTCAGTACAAAGGAAATGCATCAGACCTCAAATCCATTTTCTGGTTAGATTTTCAAGTAGTTTTCTCAGTGGTATAAAGCCTTAAACATAAGCTTCCTGTGAAATTATTGCCTTAGATATTTTAGCTGTGTCATCAAAATAGCCTCCTATATAGGATATATTGGACATTGAAAATGTCATTTATCCCAAGTAGCTATTTCAAAATCTCAGTGGGACAACATGCAGAGAAAGCTTGGTCCCCTCATGAACATATCTGTCCACATGCTGTAGAAACTTTGAAATTGAAAGGTTTACCCAGAATATTGAAGGTTTAATCAGCTTCCTGCCTTTGCCCATTACCAAATATATACAAAAATGTAATAAAAATTACTACATAGAAGGCAATATATTAACTTCTTATCTAGAGGAGTTTCTTATTTTTACAATACATCTCCTGTTTGGTACAATACTAGCATAAATCATATCTCTGTCAGAGTAAACTGCACATGGTATGTAGGCCACAAATTCATTAGCCATAGGCCCTTGTAAAAGAACAGCAAGAGATTTCTGTAATCCTTCTAGAACTAGTCATTTGTGGATGAAAATCATTATTTGATTAAGATAAGACCTTTAGGCTCACAGTCAAAGCCTGGTTGTCTACAAGCACATTGTCTTCATCCCCATGAGTTTACAGGACAAAGCAAAGACTGGAGAGGTTTAGTGAACTGGTGTCCCCATGGTCACACAGGACCCAGGTCTCTTGGTTAGGAGCCCATTGCTCTACCTGCTCTGTATCTTCAGAGAGCCACCTTTGCATTTAATATATATAAAATACAACAGAAAGTCCTGCGGTTTTGTGTGCCTGATAATGTAGCACACACCAAAGGAGCACTGATCTTTTAAACTCAGACTTAGTATTGTCAGAGTTCACTGGTGATAATCAGCATTTATTAATAATGTTTATTACTAATTCATAATGTAATCTGTCATTCAAATATTACAAACCAAATTTGCAGACCCTGCCATTAGGACCTCACAGGCAACACCTTTATTTCCTCTACAGTGATAAAATATACACAGCGTATTCTTTCCTCCTGTTTTGTATAAAATGAAGCTATTTGACGGATCCATCATGCTTTCTTAGCTATGCATGATAAATAAATCCAGAAGCATTCAGCAAATATCCTCAGCTGCAGGGATTACCAACAGGGGAATCAATTATGTAAAGTACTTGGGCCTTTAGAGTTAAACATACACACTGAGACTCAAATCACTCATCAAGAGAAAACTTCAGCTTTCTCCTTTCCTCTTGGATGTAGATTTAAGCCCTTTTTAGCTGCTACGTTTTTCCTGTAAACATTGGGAGTTGATAACAATGTTTTCTTTACCTGAGAAATGTGTATAACACAGAAGAGCTTGATAAAAAAAGGCAAATAAATGAGCAAACTGCATAGCATAGTACTAGGAATGCTTCATTCATTTAGGCTAACAATTACTGAAGCACATACCAAACCTGCTGCTTTAATATAGCTTTCCCACACCACTATTAACAGTAATAACATCCTACCAGACACTGGGGTAAAAGGGGCTAGGTGGAGGGGAACAGATTTCAGGCTTTGGAAGAAGCAGCTCAAACATCATACAGGGGGGACACAGTAGGTCTCCTCTTGACAATCCTGCAGCTATCCACTGCTGTAGGCTTCTCTGCTTCCCAGTAAAGAGATCCAGAGCCAGTCCATGGTCTTGCCAAACTCTTCTGTCCTTCAGGATACATCCACCATTACCCTTTATCCACCATAACATCCACAACATCAGCTCCACGTTGGACTCCTCACAACAAAGCCACTGCAGTGTCTACCCATGCCAGCCCCAAATGTGACCTTTCATATTCCATCACTGCTACAGTAACTATCTCATTCTGCCTCCCATTATTTCCTAGCTATCCATCACTTTGGGAGAATCCTCTTTTACTGTCATCCTTAATCCTTCCTCTTCAGACACAAATTTCTTCCCTCCCTGTCCACCCAGGCTTGACACTGATGCCAGACCTCCTGCCACATCCATAAATTACTCACAAGTTGAAATTTTGAATCCAGGAGGCACCATGGCTCACCAAAGGGAAAACAACATGCTTCTTCAGGAAACCATCCTAATAAACCCAAAGCCCCAGGTGTTGCATGGCAAGATAAATGGCTAAATTACCCAGTGCCTGTGCTGCTGGGTCTTGAATGGTTTGTGCAGCTGGAGGACTTGCAGGATTGATTTGAGTCAAAGAGGAGGCTAAGTGTGGGAAGGAGGAGTCAGGTATCACCTTGACACCAGGTGGGCATGAGATTCCCCTCTACCACAGAGTACTTGCCTCACGAGGTTTTCCTCTCATTTTTCCCTGTCCTTCCTAGTCTCCCAGCAAGTCTTCCCACATTTTTATTCTTGGTGTCTTCCAGCTCATACGGCTTCTTCCTGGGGGTCTGCAGCTGTCTTTGCTTGCTGAGCTTTAAGGTACTGTAACGTGGACACGCTGCTCGGGCTGTTGATGCAAGGACCTTCCTCAGCCAGGGCTGTTGCTTCCTACCCAAGAAGGAAACTCACTGACATCCTGGTGTCATGTAGCAGCAATATCTGCATCTTCTCTCTCATCTCCTTTGCCTACCTCTCCTAAGAAAGTAAAGACCTCGTTTTCTTTAAAGAAGGGGTCACCTTTAGCCTCTTCTCAGGTGGCTTTGGATCACCGCCTCAGGAAAAGACCAGATGCTGAAGTCCTGCTTCTCATCCATCCAGTGTGAAGAAATGTACTTGTGTTCTGGGAGCAAGGAGCTCACAGGGTTCATGGACAGACAGACGGAGGCTCTGAACCCCGAGCCGCTCTTCCCCTGCTGAGTGTGTGCCCGGACAACCTGCACAGCAGCTAAAACCTCCTGGACAGTCTGAACTGTCTCTGGTGATGGTCTTCTGTCTCTATCACCCCTTTAAAACCTGGTCTAAGGAAATGAAACAGAAGTGGAAGTGAAGGGGTCTTCTGACAACACGCAGAGCTCTGACACCGTGCAGGGCGACAGCTCTGCTGCTGGGCAGATGAGCCCGAGTTTCTGCAAGGAATAGCTGCTGTAAATCGAGCATGAACGGCTCCAGCAAGGGCTGCCAGAACAGGGGAAAAATCCGTCTGTGCATCTAGCTCTCGCACACGTGCAGAGGCACTTACTGAGCCACAACAACTGTGCTGCAGGGTATCTTTTGCCTTCTTATTGTGCAGGGATTAAGGCTCGGCTGCCTTGATGAGAAAGCTGCCCTGATTGCTCGCAACCTTTTCAGTATTCCCAGTGAAAACTGTCTTAAAGAGACAGAAAGGCAACTGTAAAACAGTTCCCCTGCTCTGTCCTTTAAAAGAGACTTAATTTTAACACCCAATTATGTGAAATACAAACTCAGTCCTATTTGCTCTTGTCAAGCTGCTTCTTGGGTTTGATCTCACAGGCTGCTCACCCTCACAGGGAGGGATCTTTGATTAGGAAGAGGGAAAGGCTGTTGAAGGGGGGAAAACGTGACTGAATAGCGAGGCTGGCAGGACGTTGCTGTCTCTGCCACTCACCAGCTCTATGACCTTGGGCATGTGACAGTGGCATTTGGGGCTTTGTTTTCCCTGCTTTTAAAGGAGGAGGAGAGGCAATAATTTTCCTTTTCATGCACCATGCTTGGAGATACAGGGCTGCAAATCACTGAACTAGAGCAGCAAAACCATTCTGATAGCATAATGACAGACAGCTCCAGAAAAGTAGCAGGATACATCAAATTTTGCCCATGTTTTTGAGCACAACTAATGGAGAGAAGATAAAGACCCTGCCCTGGCTGAGAGCAAGCAGCAACTGTGGAAGCGATAAACCAAAATATAGGAAACACAGTGGACTGCAGGAATTCAGTTACATGGCTGTTTGCAAATTAATGGCTAAATCAATTAAATGAAAGCATGGGATTTCTCTTGAGGAAAGCCTAGTCACAATCGCAAGGAGAAGGGGAGGGGTTGTGGAGTGGGCATGACATAATCACGTTTGCGAATCACCAGCAGTGTGCATGCTTTAATCCATTAATGGGGTTTTTATCTGTGATCATAAAAAGCAGGTTACATTCAGCCTGGAAGGGAGTGAGGGTTGGAGGAGAGGGGAGGGGAGAGAAAGAGCAAGAGAGAGAGAGAGACAGAAAGCAAGAGAGAAAGAGAGCACAATTCACTCGGTGAATTGCTTGCAAGCTTTGGGCTGATAATTAGGGATCTCAGGAGAGCATTTCTCAGAATAACCTTCCCTCCTTCAAATGGACCGAATGGAGACAGTGGTTCAGTCCTGCTGATATATTTTAAGCCCTCCTCGCAGTTTGATGGGCATTCCCAGTGCTTTTGTGCACGTCTCGGAAAGCGTTGACGTGGAAAGGAGCAGCGAGGAGGGGGAGGTTGGAGAAAAAAACACCCAAAACCTGCAGCTCTTCTAAAAATACGGAGGGCATGCAAGAGTGCGAGCAGGCTGGGGAGGAGGGCAAGGTGAACGCACCTCGCACCATGTTCCCCGGGTGCCGGCGCGGCGCAGTTTTGGAGATGTCCCTCCTGTGACTTGGATGCACCATGAGCATCTGGGAGGTGATCCTGGCTTTCGTGGTGGTGGTGCTGATGCTCGTGGCCCTGCTGGCCAACGTGCTGGTGCTGATGTGCTTCCTGTACAGCGCTGACATCCGCAAGCAGGTCCCGGGATTGTTCATCCTCAACCTCACCTTCTGCAACCTGTTGATGACTGTTTCGAACATGCCCCTGACCTTGGCTGGGATCATTTACAAGAGTCAACCAGGAGGAGATCAGATCTGCCACATTGTGGGCTTCCTGGAGACTTTTCTCACCACGAACTCCATGTTGAGCATGGCAGCTTTGAGCATTGACAGGTGGATTGCTGTGGTCTTCCCTCTAAGTTATCATTCCAAAATGAGGTACAGAGACGCTGCTCTCATACTGAGCTACACGTGGTTACACTCGGTGTCGTTCCCGATAGTGGCAGCTTCTCTCTCCTGGGTGGGTTTCCATCACCTCTATGCCTCCTGCACCCTGTACAACAAGAGACCAGAGGATAGGACACAGTTTGTGATTTTCACTGGGGTCTTTCACACCCTCAGCTTCCTCCTCTCCCTTATAGTCCTGTGTTTCACATATCTCAAAGTGCTGAAGGTGGCACGGTTCCACTGTAAGCGGATTGACGTGATCACTATGCAGACCCTGGTGCTGCTCGTGGACATCCATCCCAGGTAAGGTGTCTGTGTGTTCAGCAACTGAGAGTATTCACTGCAGAGAAAGCCAGGATGGGGTTCAGTGTTATGTTAAATACAGTCTGATCTGTATCACAGCAGAGGATGGGGAGGGGGAGAAAACAAGCATCCTTCCTACCAGTTTCTATTCTGCATGTTTCTTGTTACTTGTGTTTATTTTCCGGGCTCTAAAAGCAACTCTTTTTTTGTTATGCTTAAGAACTTGTTTTGGGAGGGAAAGAAAAGAAACAGGCAGTTTTAGCTGAGCATGCACTTCCCTTTGAGATAGTGATCAGATCACTACCCTTTGTGTCGGAAGGTGGATTTAGTGGTTGATAGACTTGCATTTTTTTGGCACTGTCAACCCAAAATGTTGCCGGATCCCCAGGAGGGAGCAGGCTGAGGCTGCACTTGTCCCTCCAGCCAGAGTTGAGGGGAAGCTGGGCGCTGCGTGCTGCTCCTTCCCCAGTAGTTTCCCCATCGCTGGGCTCTCTGGAACTTTATCTTTCCTGAAGGCAGCTTTGTAAGGAAATAACATTTGCAAAATGCATACGCTAGAATACCTATATTTAAATCAGAGTGAGAGAGACTTCAGTCACAATGTTAATATGACAAACAAGGGATGTATAAAGTTCATTTCAAACGAGAATCTTTAAGAATAGGAGAAGTCTGCATGGGGCTGGGAGGATAATGGGCTGAAAGGCAAGCACTGAACGGGTATGAACGTGTGCTGGGATGCCGTGCAAAAGGCTCAGACCAGGGATTATCCACAAAGTATAAATCTTGCCTGGCTAGGCTATGTCTGGATCTGGAAGGGATGGAGGTTTGGCTGATGGAGGGAGGGCGGAAGACGCAATTTTCCCTGGGTCAGTAGGGGGAACAGAGCACATGAACCTGCATGACTGAGGCAGTACAGGGCAGGACAGGGTGACTGATGGATCTGAGGGCTGAAAGTCTCGGATGAGCTGGGGCTGATGCTCTAAGACCAGCTTTGACTGGGATGGGGAGGCAGGATCAACAATTTAGTTCTGGAAAGGGGAAACCAGAGGCACCGGTTGCAGTGTGGAAAGAAATCAGCGCAGTTTGCTCAGGGGAATTAGTTTGTCTTAGTGTTCAATGCGGAAGAAGCAGGTGATTAGAAAGAAAAGGTCTGATGTATTTGCCTAGAAAAAAGGGAGAGAACAGTTTGGCTAGATAGTGTGACAGAGCGGCTGTGAGGGATGCGTGTGCTGCTTGGGAGACAGTCAGAGACAGGATCTTAAGGTTCAGACAGTCTTTGTCGGAGACTGAAAGGAAGGGAAATGTCTTTCAGAAAAAATGCTGGCAGCTGGCAGTGCAGGGAGGCGTCTGATACGGGGGAAGAAATCTGCCTGGAAGAGAGGAGAGCCAGGAGCAGCTGAAAAGGATGGTCCCACATCAGATATTCCACCTGACCCCCACAGCTCTGCAAGCTGGAGATAAACA
Organism: Patagioenas fasciata; assembly: GCF_037038585.1. Classification (NCBI taxonomy): domain Eukaryota; kingdom Metazoa; phylum Chordata; class Aves; order Columbiformes; family Columbidae; genus Patagioenas; species Patagioenas fasciata. Next base: position 38,943,307 of record NC_092527.1, read on the forward strand.
TCATCTCTCTCTTTTTGCAGCCAGACAGGAGCAGAGCTGCAGGGCTAAAGCACATGTGGCTGTCCTCAGAAAAAGGTCGTATTTTGGGGATTCCTAAGTCTAGGGCAAATAAGCCTGAAAGGATCAGGGCAGGACAGCAAACTGTTAGAGGAACAGAAGCATTTGCTCAAAATTCTCCAGTTAAGCTGCTTGATCTGTCTCTTGACCAAGAATGTGGGCCAAGAACTTCGGGCAAGTCCTGTCAGTGCTTTTGAGAAAAACATGTATAAATCTTTTCTTATCCCCCAAGTCACACAGAGGAGAGAACGCCCTCCTGCCCTACGTGCTGTCTGGTTGCTAAAGTGTACCTTGACTGGTCTGAGCTGCTGCACGCACTGAGATGTGGTGGTTACAGAGCATTGACATAGGGCTATTTGAAATAACAACTCTTCTGCCTAATGCTTAAAGTATGCCTGGACTGCAGAGCAAAGTTGAGAACCAAGGCAAAAATCTCAATGGTATTTCTCCTCCTCTGTGTTTTTTTTTATGGTCTAGGTTAATTTGAGGGCATCCCTGCATTTTGTAAACATCTCACTGAGAGGTGGATTCAATAGGGCTATGTGAATGACACCTCCTTTCTTCAGAGTTGCACTTTGCTGCCAGTAACCTGTGTTACTGACCATTATTTACCTCTTGCATCACGTTTTTCTAATGCCTCTGTCTAAGAAAGGAGAGTTTTACCTTCTTTCCCAGACTATAGAAGTGGTGGCTGATTTGGCCCATGTTAGTGTTGTCTTAACTGGTGACAGCTATCACTGCCAAGAGGGTTAGACCTTGGGATGCCTTTCCTGCTGTGAGAGCTACACAAAGGCTGCAGGTCTCCTGGAGCAGCCAGTGATGCTCATGAAGCTCTGACATTAAAAAAAAAAGCATCATTTGAATTACATAAGTGGTATCTATACAGGGAATTTCAGTGTTTACTGTAGTACCTAACAGCATAGATGTGGATGATGGGTGAAGGCACCTGAGAGAACAAAGTTTGTAATCCCACCTTAGATTACCCTGACTTCTCTGGCTTTTTGCACAGTTTAGTTTCAACACTGAGAAATGTGTACAGACAATTTTCTGCTTCCTATGACTCAGAATCCACCCGCAAGGGGGTCTAGCGACAGGCGTTATGACAGATAGCTTTATTACCCGTGACTTGGAAAGACACGAGTGATCTTCTGAAGATCATTTAAGACGAGTACGGAGGAAACCTCTAAATACCACGCGAAATCGTGTGAATGTTTGGGGCACACGTCCTTTCAAGTTAGCTTAGGCATTTTTACTGGATACTGCTTTTTCTTGACTTTGTTCTTAAGACCAAGATATCTTAGGTATTGTGAGAGGTTTGGGCAAGACTTCAGTTAAGTGCTTAACCCCTGTATTTCTTCACCCAAATTGTCTATACTATCTTTTTTGGTGTACCCAGCTCTACAGATCTTAAGGTCCAGTATCCCATAAACTTTGTTTAAAATACCAAACCTTCAAAGGGTATTTTCCAGGATATTAAAATCTTTAAATAAAAGCTTAGTCAATAATCCAGTTCTATTACTAGTGTCACTACTGGAACTTGCATATATGTTCTTATCTTAGTGCATGAAAGTATGTGCAAAAGCAAAATACCCATCTGTATACATTGTCCATGTGAAGGCATGAGATAAAATACCTTCCTCTGTAATGTGGTATTTATTAGCTACATCTGGAAAGGCTGAACAAAAGAAATTGGTTGAAGTCTATCAGGGCTTCCCAAGTCCTGTGTGAGTTCCAAGAGTCAAAGACAGCAGGAAAAATACATAACTGGGGATACTGTTCAAGTCAAAAAAAACCACCACCCTCTACTTCTTAACAACACCATAATTGAACCTACTTTGAAAATATCTTTTCCTATACTGCTGTGTGCCTGGGAGACTATGGATTTAATAACACAGGTCTTAAGCAAAGCTGTTGAACCTGTAAGATCATTCATCTGCGCTTAAAAATACTCCAAGCTCTCCAGATCTTGCAGAACTGAAAACATATAGGTTCCCTTGAAAAGGTGGATTATATTTTCCTTCTCAGCTGTCATTTCTCACTGCAAATAACTCAGTCATAGAGCACGTAACACTTTTAGATGTGTTATAATTCTGCTTAGGCATATTCTTTAAAAGTGAAAATATTTGTTATTTCAAGCAGAAAAACCTTTTTCTCCAGTATTTTTGTTCATTTTGCCATCATGGTAGCTGCTCTGGGGATTGGCAATGTAAGACCACATGTAAAACGGATCAAAAGAAACACACCTTCTTTAACCGGATCAAAATGTAACATAAGAACTCACTGCCACAGAGACCATTAAAGCACACTGAGATCCTCAGGACATAACATGGTTAGATGATGATCAAACATTTGCAGGTACAGCAAACAATGTGAGGTTATGGCCGTAAACCTCGGAGTTATTGACATATATGAGTGTGGAACCTGAGCGTGAGTAAATTTGTGATAAAAACAGAGAGGACAAAGCCAAGCAGTTGCAAAATGCAGCACATGGGCCAGACCATTCAGTTTGTCCAAGACGTGGTTGCTTTACCATGGGACCTGTGCAATAAGTCAACATGTACCAGTGCTATGAGGTGGGTAGAGAGGGATTTCAGGACTGGTTGTGGGTTTGCTCTTTCCCAAGAGGACCAGTTCAGGTACAGATAGATCTGGGAGATACAACTGGTCTTGGCCAGAGCATCACAGCGCTGTGGGTTTGTCATACGATTCCTGATTTAGCAGAGCATTCAGCACAGTGGCTGCTGGAAGATTTATAGCCACACATTTCACAGCTTTGGGACATGGTGATTGCTCCAATATTGAGTTGAATGTTCAAAGAATATTTGTTCCCATTATGATTTTATTGCTTATCTTGCTGGGAAGGTTCTCCTGTCTAAGGTAGAGGTGTTTGAATTGCTGTTTCTAGGGAAGTAACATGTTGCCTACCCAATTCTGGATATTTTCTAAATCTCTGAATATTGTGAGGTGAACTCTAGTCAGCAAGTACAGCTTACAGTAGTTAAAAAAGGAGCTGCAACTGAATTGAAGGCTGAATTCCACAAATTTGTCTATATATAAATAGATATAATAGGGGTGTGTATATAAAAATATATAAACGTGTTCCTCAGTTATCATTTTTGGAGAGTAAGATGATCACACAACGCATTAATATTTGGTATTGTCCCATATAAATGCAGTGCACCTGGTATTGGCTTATGTGAACGCAGCGCTTTTACTAGAATGATTGATTTCCATCATTCCATAAGTTAAGCGGTTAAAATCTGCTACCTGATATTGTGATTCATGTTCTTGTTTGTGTTGAATGTCACACAGCGTAAGAGAGCGTTGTCTAGAAGAACAAAAGAGACGGAGGCAGCGAGCAACAAAGAAAATAAGTACCTTTATTGGTACCTTTATACTTTGTTTTGCACCTTACGTAATTACAAGGTAAGTGTGATCCTACATACTGGAAAAGACTATCAAGATGCACTTTTAACTCAGAGAAGCAGGGCACTCTGAACCAGAAAATTATTCTGGTCTCCTGCTGTGAAAAGTTTGTGCAATGTTTCCACTCCTATGACAGATTGCATTTACTGAGCTAACAAAACTATGACAAATGCCATCACGCTTTTCCAATAGAATCCTGCAATAGTCTGTGGGCCAAAGTCTGTTCAGTCAGCCCAGCTGATATGTTGGTCTCCTGTGAGGTAAAGTAGGTGCTTACTCCTCCTATTGCCTCCAAGTTTTGGGGAGTGATCTGTAGGGCAAGACATTTATCTGAATAGGTCAGGCTGTGAAAATCTGGTCAACAAGAGCCAGCTGAGGTGAGAACATGGTCTACGGAATTAAATGATAGTTTTGTCTGAGTGGATAGAGTTTATTACTCATAAAAATCAAATATCAAATGTGTACTGGCTCATAGCTAAAAAAAATTCTTGTGATTTACGGTCAGATGTCTGTCTATCTACGAGCTTATCTTTGGAAATTGCTCCTGTGGGAAACACAAAATTACTGCTATGAAACATAATTATGTTATGAAACATAAAATATTAGAAAGCGAGTATATCCTGAAAAGCGTTATCTAGTTGTTGAAGGAAATTTACAACTTGCTTTCCTTCTTAAAAGACCCTGAAAAAAAATGAAATGCTGCTATGCAGAACAGAGAAACCTAAAAATAGTTGTAGGTATCTCCTATTCCACTTCTATCAAATAGAAGTTATTTGGGCTGATTTCAGTCCAAGAGATTCATCATAAAAATAATAGAAAAAGCTGAATTAGAACTCTGTAGAAGTGGATATGTAGCCAATACCAAGTTCTCCCAATTCAGTATAATATCCTGAACTTCTGTTTCTAACAAAACATTTCACAGGAAGGTCTTGTATTCTTTTGGTAAAAATAGAAACCTGCTTGTCACATTGACTTTATGCTCATGATAATAATAGCTAATTGATTCATGCTGTTTATTTGTAGTGATGTTGACAATACATTTGCAACAGATTTACCTTCCACTTAGTAGTCACAAGAAGACACTCCATGTCACACACTCTAAAAGGGTATGAAAGGATTTAAAACTATTAACGTCTAGCCTTAGTTCTCAAGCTATAAGATAAAGTGGTTTTATTATTGCAAATGGTTAATTTTCATTTTATGTTGGGTCTCTGAACTCAGTGAAAATTGTCAGAGTCACAGAATAGCTCACGGCTGCATCCTGAGTGACACCGAGTGCTTTAACCAGAACTGTCGGAAATATTTTTGTGCTTCTCCACAGCATGTGGGCACCACCTCCCCACCTCCTCTTAAGTCTGCTGCATCCTAATTTGTGCCCCAGTAGCCTTGAGATACAGAAGGGGGTGTTAGAAAAATCCCAAGCCTCCTCCTTTTAGTCCATACAAGGATCACTTAAATGTTCTCCTGCTTCTTCAGTCTGTTGAGGACTAATAGCTTTGCCACAGAGAGTGATGATGAGAAGAGGCAACATGTAGGGTCCTGAGTGCACGAAGATGCTTACCTGCATGACAGGTGTCTTGAAGACAGCCACTTTTCTGGTGTTTTAATTTCTGATGTATCTTGGGAAATCACTGCACACCAGAGGGAATTCCCTCTTTAGCTACTTGAGGGACCTTGCTGGACACAGCACCACATGGACCTGCTTTACTGTGCTTCCCTTTGCCTCACAGATATAGCTGAGAGTGTTGAAACCAAAGGGATTAGGAGGCTTTTGAGCTTAATTATGTAAGGAATTATAGTTTTCTGGACTATGTCCAGTGCTTTGCATTCACAAGACAGAGGCAATCAATCACACTTCAGGCCAGAGAATAGAAGACAGCCCATGAAGTGTGCTCCTCAGCCTCTTGTTTGGACAGACAGCTCTAATAATAAGCAACACGTTTAAATTAAACATGACCTTCAATATTTCATGAATCAAGGCCTGAAATCAGCAAATCACACGGTTTTACTATCACGACATGTCTCTGCTTCCACAGTAAAAACAAGTAGTTGTGTCCAGCAATTCCATGAGCCAGTGAAGTTGTGCTTATAAACCCAGCCAGATAAATTCTTCTCTGGGTAAACCAGGGTACATTAAGGTAAAAATCAGATTAGGCACCTCTTTTATCAGGAAAACACCCTTTTGATTAGTTCAGTTGCTTATCTTAAGTACTATAGCAGTAGAATCCAATTCTTCCTGATTCAATGTCTTCACTGTACCAATATGACAGATGTATTACTCTGTATTATTTATTTCTAGGCATGTTTCTTGGTTTGTAAAAATTCTATTAGTGCACATCTTTTCTCTTGTTATACTTATTGTTATGCGATTAAATAATATTGTTTAAAAGCCATTTTCTCCAAGGAGCTTTTTCATAAGAAATATTAAAACAAGTCATACCAATTTCTTATATTAATTCCCAACTCCAGGCGCTGCATACTGAAATACAGAACTTTCCTCATGGAAGTTAATTAGTGCTGTCAATGTGTAAGAAAATTGGCGTTAGATCAGAAGCCCTGAAGTAATATCAGCAAGAAGTTAATAGCCCCAAGCCCTTGGGTTACAGAGGATGATGGTGGAAGAGGCAGAAGAAGATTAAAATTCTCTTGTGACATCTCTGGGGGATAAGGTGTAAACAAACTGTGTTTTTAACCTGGTTTCTCTGCATGCGGATCCTGCTTAGGTAGACAAGCAAGTTCAGAATTCCTCTGCAAGTTATGTTCTTGCCCATCTGCACATAAAAATGCAAGATTTTCCTAGGTGATCTTAGGTTGACATATTCGAAGAAAGTGGCCTTCTAGTCTGTGTCAAAAGCCTCAGCTGAAGTGAGGTGGAGATATTTTCCTTCTGGTTAGGAAAACTTTTTACTACGAGCTGGACGTTGTTTCTTGCTGTCCTCATATCCCTGTGCTGACAGGTGGTTCCTGCAGCTCTGGGGAACAGCAACAGCTCAAAGCAACAGTTTGCAAGATTTGCTACAAGAGATTTGTAAGATTAGCTACGGAAGTCTGCTTTCTTGCAGAACTTGGCCAGTTGTAATATCCACAGAATCACAGAATGTCAGGGGTTGGAAGGGACCTGGGAAGCTCATCCAGTGCAATCCCCCCATGGAGCAGGAACACCCAGCTGAGGTTCCACAGGAAGGTGTCCAGGCGGGTTTGAATGTCTGCAGAGAAGGAGACTCCACAACCTCCCTGGGCAGCCTGGGCCAGGCTCTGACACCCTCACCAGGAAGAAGTTTCTTCTCAAATTTAAGTGGAACCTCTTGTGTTCCAGTTTGAACCCATTGCCCCTTGTCCTATCACTGGTTGTCACCAAGAAGAGCCTGGCTCCATCCTCCTGACACTCACCCTTTATATATCTGTAAACATGAATGAGGTCACCCCTCAGTCTCCTCTTCTCCAGCTCCAGAGCCCCAGCTCCCTCAGCCTTTCCCCACACGGGAGATGCTCCACTCCCTTCAGCATCTTTGTTGCCCTGCGCTGGACTCTCTCCAGCAGTTCCCTGGATGCACCATATAATATACACACCACTTACAAGGCAAAACCAGCTAAGGGTAAATCAGCTAAGAATCACCGTGATGTTACTTTTATTTCAAAAAGCAGCCATTAAAATAGAGCTTTTTCACTAAGAAGACAGCATACAGAAGACTCAGTCTATCGAGAAATAAAGTAAAATCAACATCAAGAGAAAATTCATGGTCAGCTTATTCATATCATTGAGACACAATAAATAACTAAGGTCTAATTGTGATACTGAATTTCTCCTTGTGAGAACTTGATCATCTACCAGCTCTAAAATGCAGCATCAGCTGTTTTTCACTCCTGAACAACAAGATGTTTTAGTTTGTTTGAGACTCTGGTCTATTCACAATTTTTGCCTGAACTCAGTTCAGTTCTTGAGTTTAAGCAAAGCACAGCAGACATGTCATTGTAGTCATCTCCAGCTGAACATGTACACGTTCAGTAAAATACTTCACTAAAGAGATAAATTCCACATATATAGAAAGGGTTCTCAGTGTGCATTATCTGCATAAAAGATCAAGGTCTTAACCTTCAACATAAAATTCTCATTTGTTTACTGAAAATGAAATAACATAATTGGATAGCCATTTGACATGACACATGCTACAAAATTATAAGTATCTAAAATATTGACAAAGCATCACACCAAATCATAGCTTTGAAATAAAAATGTGTTGAAGATGAGACAGCAGAAGAGCGGCTTACGAAAACAAGATAAGGACTTATGTAGCTGATACTGCAGAATTTCATTTACAGGTTGCAATGAAATATTAATGCTCCTTCACTGAGAGTGTCTTCTTTTTGGCGGAAACTTTTTCATGAAAATTGAAGCTATGCATACATAAACTTTCATATGCTATGAAAGTTTATGGAATGAGGATAAAATGATTGAGGAAAAAAAATCCTCATCTCTAAACTGCTGGAAGTACCAACACTATTGTAATTGCTGCTGCAGGATCCGTGTTTCAGAACGTTCCTTGGAAATGGTGCTTAATCTGAAGAAACAATAGCAAATGAAGTATTTTTCCAGGCAGGTTTAAGAGCACCTGCTGTTGAAAACAGTTTCAACAGAGATCATATTTGCCATTGCATGATGGGGCTCTCAAGCAGCACAGGCGGCTGTTCCCTCTCTAGAAAAATCAATAGTTTCTCAACAGTTGTGCAGACATATTGAGCAAAACTGACCTTCAGTGTTGCTCAGAGGCACAGGGAAAGAAAACTTTATGGAGTTATCAGTATTTCACTGTCAAAAATACTCTAAGTCTCAGTACAAATGAACTCTCTGTGTTAGTGTAGGTACGAGGAGTAGATAAAGCTCTGTCCTTTCTCCCTCCCTCCCCTAACCAGTTAGAAGTTTTGCCTTGTTAAGTTTGTTTCAAATAGATATGTTTGGCCTTTAAACTGACCAGTTTTTTAAATTCAAGATACTTTAGGATGGATTTTCCTACCTTGCGTGCTTTTCCTATGACCCAGACAAACTGTCTAAAGGCATCGAACTCTCTCTCTCAGAACTGGACTGGCTAAAAACGCTTGATAGATGAACAAGATGCTTTCTCAGATACTCCAAAGGGACCTTGGAACCATGAGTGCAGAGTAGATGTTGGATTTTTAGATAGCTAATGGTAGGGGAATACATCTTCCATGGGACCAAGCACCGGCACTTTGTGTCCTGATTTCCAACTTCAGTGCTCAAAGTATGGGTTTGCTTAACACTTAGAAAACTATATTAAGCTATGCAGACATTATTTTTTATAATACTTGTGGTTAAATTTGCTGTCATGATGGATTCAATGATGACAATAAGTGTGAAAGACAAAAGGAAACATACCTGGAGAGATTATACTCCTTTCATTCTATTTGGAGTTAGATTCACTCTGTGATGAACTTCAGCTGCCAGAAACACGATGTTATGACTAGAAAAATGCTCAAAACAAGAGCACTAGATGAAAAAAAAAAAATTAAGTGAAATATAAAATGAGAAACTTTGCTTTCTAACAAGAGAACTTAGAGGACTGCAAAACCTAGAGTCATCAAAGTCCATATAGATTAGTGTTGGCACAGAGACTAAAATTGTTATGGCTGAGGGTAGGTTATGTAGGAAATTATTTTATGAATAGATGCTGTATGCTACTTTTCATCAGCAGCAAACCTCCTATGAATTGTTGACCTGCCTGCCTCAGAGTATTTATGAACTCAAACAAGGCTCTCAGTAGATAGAAAAGATACGGTTGGTTTACAGAGCTCTAGAGAGAGGCATGTCCCTTTATTAAGTATCTCGATGGCCTGAGTAAGCCAGATGAGTTCAAAACTCAGCTCCACATCAGAGATTTGGAGGCAGTTTTTTGTCTCCAAAGGGTGCATTCCAATAACAAATAAGTAGGCTGGTTTGAAGACTGCCTCATATCCTGCTGGAGCTATTCCATTTTGCACTGAATTCTTCAACATCTATTGAGGCAACACATCCAGTGTCTACTTCCAGCCCCAGTAAAGGTACAGAGTCAAGGATGCCTTGAAGTTGGGAGGTCAAGACACTTTAAGAGGAGCTGTGTAGTCCCATTCTTGGAAAACAGACCTCAAATTTACATTCGCAGTCTTAGAAATGTATAAGAGGAACACAACACTGATGTTTTCATGAAATTGATTTTCTACTGTTTTCTTGCAATTGCCCAGAAATAAATGGGAGGGTTTTGTTGGTTTGGGTTTTATTTTTCTGAGAGGTGTCATTGGCTTACACTTGTGCTGTTACTCTATGTATTTAATATGAATATTCACTCTTTCAACCTTCCTCTTTCCACAGACTCGTTGAATTATCCTCTGTAGTTCACATCAATTCCCACTGGGGAATCATTTCCAAGTGCTTAGCTTACAGCAAAGTTGTTTCAGACCCTTTTGTGTACTCTTTGCTACGGCATCAGTACAAGAAGACGTGGAAAGACATCATAAACAAGATCCTCAAAAGAAGCTCCATCAATTCCTCTGCCCTCACAGGCGAATCGCACAATCGGAATATATTGCAGCTGAACGAGTGAGGAGCCTGGTATGTGACCTAGAAGACCCAATGAAATGATATATGGGAAACTAAAGTAACTGGCCTATTCCTAGTAGCTATCCTCAGCTGTCAAGGTTTTGGGAGGCAGTCACAGACAGGTTGAAGCTCATCCCGTGTCCCTCCAGTAGCCCACGTAACACCTAAGGGAGACAGGCTGCTTTGTGCCTCCTGCCTCCAGATAAAAGTGCTGTTGATAGGTGATCCTTCGGGCTTCACAAATACAAATCTCCCATTGATTTCCATCAGCAGTTTCATATACCCATGGGGTGAGAATCTGGACCTCAGCAGGGGGACTTGTGAAAGTAATGGGAGCGAAAGGGTGCCATCATAAGATTGCTCTAAGAAGCTGCACAGGGATATTTGTGCTGTATTTTTCACTGGCTGCAGGTAACTCTCCATCTGATGGAGCTGCCAACCTGACTTTCCAAAAACAGCCCTGAACTATTTGCTTGAGTAGATCCTGTATAGATAAACTCTTAATAGAAAAGCTTAATAGAAAAATCTTTACTTAGATACTCATACAGTGCCCAACATATCATTCAGTCTCTTCTGAGACAGATTCTTGAACAATCCTGTAGAAATGAATGAAGAGCAAAATAATTTTTGAAGGATGCTACAGGCTGGATTCAGCCATACTCTTATGGGGTTTTTCAAGTAACTTCCACAGAATCCCATTAGTTTTCTCCCCATTAAACTGCAGAAAAATAAAAACGCTAGAGAGGCTGGAAATATCAGGACACCTCCTGCCTACCTTCCAGTATAGCTGAGCTATAAAGTGATGGACCTCACCCAAAGCTGCAGAACTGGGCCCTGTACCCAGGGAAAAAGAAGTTTAAAAACCCTCTCTTTCTGAAGTGTTATTAATAGTTTTCTTTTTTCCTACAGATGTGTTACTTAAAAAGGAGCCTACAGCTAAGTTTAAAAGTATTATTTCCAAAGCAAATGAGGCAAAAATAATAGACCTCCTTCCCACCATGAAAGTGCAGCCAATAATCCAAATGTACAAATTTCAGGAGGTTTCAATACAAATCTTTATAGCACTAGATTGTAGCTCTGCATAGTAATGTTATTAACATTTACCATGCATTCAATTCAGCCTGCAGCTAAAAAAAGACCTAAATAACAGTAAAATTTTAAAAACCAGGACAATCCTACATGTCATGCCTCTTCAAATGCTACCACCGTATCTTTATTTTTGTAAACATTATTTAGTTCGTTCTAAATACATTTGGTGGATGGCTTCATAACTGTCACATAGACAGGTGATGCGCCCATGATTCATGAAGAATTACTTTCCTTGGTGTAATTTTCAGTGAGTTCTCTCTCAACTCAGTGAAAACACTATGAAATAACACAGTTTTAAGTATTTTCTTGTCAAGATGTAGGCTATCAAGAGCAATAATTAATCAGTTATCATTTCTGTTGCTGTGATTTTTTTAGGAATAATCAATTCGTAAACCACAAAGTGTATAATCTCATAAACTCTTAAAATTCTTTTCAGGTAAAAACTATTGGTTTCAAATGTTTCACATTTATACTTTGGTTGGCAAGAGACTTATGACCAATTCTGACCTTAATTCTGCACACATTATTCTCCAGAAAGTGACTTAAAGTCCATAAGACAACAGCACATTAACATCAGAAATGAAAGTTTTGAAACAACAGCATAACCACAATAAGATATATACACAAATTTAGTCGCAGAAATTAAGTAAATTTTTACAATGCTACATTCAAAATTAGCCCTTAGCCAGATTAAGTAGTCTACCTCATCATTTTACTTCTTAGGCTTAACATAATTTTCTCAGGTTCAACAGGTGAAAACACCCAGTTAATACTAATTTCTTAAGATATTCAAGTTATTTTGATGGCTTGATTGTATTCTGAAAGGATATTAGGAAGTTGATTGTTAGTGAGTTTAAGAAGATAAAATGCTCTATATCAGACTTACATGTTTTAGTAACACCACTTTTAGTTTAGTAAATTGCAACAGAATGATTGTTAAAATCCACAGCTGTTAACTTATATGTGGTGCTGCTGCCAAAGTCAATGGGAGGTTTGTATGTTGATAAAGCTAGTCCCAGAAAAATGGTCAAATTTTAAATTAATCATTCAAGTAGAGTAAGATATTTTCCCAGGACAAAAAGAATACATACATATATATATATATACATATTTTAAAAAGTACATTTAGGACAGATAGTAAATGATGGAGAAGAATACAGCATTGGACTTGTCTCATTATGCTTGTGTATCACAGTCAGACCCTGGTTGATTTACGTGTTACCATGAGCAATAAATCTCTCCCCTTGTATGCGTTTAAAAATTTGTCTTTCCTTCATGGTGCCTTTCTTCTAGAATTAATCTTATAACAGAGAATAAATACAATTTCCCCCTACTTACACCAGCTCTCTGACACATTGTCATATTTCTACCATCTGAAGCAAGCGAGAGTTGTAAATGCTGGTGCTTGGCAAACTGACTCAGTGTACAAAATAAAAGTAATAACCTAACATTTCCTGATGACATTTTATAAGATATTAGAAATATGATACTGTGGCTCGTTAAGTGCTAGATATTCAGCTGAATTCTTATAGGCAACCGGCAAAATTTCCTAAAATGTGTGTCTCAGTGATGAATGTAGATATGAGTAACTGTGTCTGATGAGTATTATATGTACTACACAACACTTTCACTCGAGTGAGCTAGAATAATGATGGTAAACATAATGCACAATATTTATTATCTCTGACCATGAAGCAGAACTGTTCTCTTGTCTAACACAAATGCGCATGTATGCCTGGGGCGGGGGGAGTGGATTTTTCCATTAGTTCTTTAAATATTTTTGAAAAATTTTGTAAACTATGACTACAATGTGTGCCCAAAATATGGAACTGCATGTGCAAAAATTGTGCAGCTGCTTTGGCAATACGCAGTATTCAGTTTGTTGGTATCTGCAATCCATATGCAATATCTATTTCTCACATGCATGTTCAATTAACATTTTCTTCATATCTTGTAAATTTGGCAAGCAGAATGTTGGCAGACAATTAAGAGGATTTAGTCCACTGTCATTTTGCCGATTCCGAGCTTTTTCCTCTGCTCATTTTACAGTTATATAAATAATCTAAGAGCCCTAACTATGAACTAGGATCCTATTTTATGTTATGTTTTTGACCCAGTCTGAACGTGAAGATTTGAATAATTGTGCTTGGCCAAAACTATGAAAGACTGATAAGAGTTTATTGAGTAAATAACAAGTACCAGGTCCTCTCCTGACAGAAATCAATATAACAGGTGTTTGTCTCACCTGATGATCAGGTCCCATTAGATGGCTACATCCAGGTTTTATTGATCTGTCTTCTAAATGTGCAGGGCCCTGTTTTCATGGTATTTAAAAATGGAAAGGTGCAAACAAGATGTAGTGAGTTCCTATGTGCCCACTTGCAATGTCAGGCAACCACATGACTCTTCTCTAAATAAGTCCTATCCCTGTTCTCACTCTTTGAGGTAAAGACCCCACCGACCTGTTTTAAGTCTTAATCAGACTTTTTCTAGCTATTATTTCTGAAAAAAACCCCACCAAATCTAGATGTTTAGAATATTCCTGACAAATCCTTATCCAGCCTGATGACTGCTACAGCAGTAGCCATGTGTATCACAGCATGACAGACCAGCTGAGGTTGGAAGGAACCTCTGGAGATCAACTTATCCAGTTCCCAAGAGGCACATCACAGCCTATTGTTGTTATTTAACATCTCAGTTTTGCCAGTACATCATTTGTTCTGCGATAGTGCTGGGAAGTGATCCTAGATCATCAATAAATTCTTCCTGGCAATGATTGTAAAAAAAACCAAAACAAAACACTTTCGGGAAGATATCTTAGACTTCACTTCAAAAGCAGCTGCATCAGAACAATTTTAGAGGTTAAAAAACTAGGGCAGAAATTATTGTGAATGGGAAGCTGGGGGTCAGAAAGGTTGTGGAACTATAAACTGGCTCTGCTGCCATTGCAATGTGTGTTACCCTGGCTGAACTGGCTCTTCCCTAGTGATCTATTTCCACATGGAGACCTCTCAGATTTCCACTTACCCCAAAAAGAAAGGTAACATTTCCATCAAAGCCCAGCAGCTGCCATAGAGCTGAGGCTGCAAGAGCAGCAGAGACTCCACAGGAGAATCCTTGTTGGGTTGGGAAGACACTAATGGTTTTCAGCTGGGCTATATGGAAACTACTCACGTGATTTGAATGATCAGAAATCACCTACACCTGGTTGAGCCTTACTTTAGGAAACGGTTTAACTCTTAAAGCCCAGGAGGTTTAAACAGCTTGTGGAAAGTCATTTTTTTCTGGACTTACATGGTTAAGGTTTCATAGACCCTTACCCCTCTTAATGCTAAATGAAGAACGCTCTGAATATCTTGTCCTATGTATTTTTGTCTGTGCAGTGAATACCTTTGAAACAACCCTTTGCAAATAGCTTGCTTTTCATTACTGTTAGAGCTGTCTTCTCCCCACATTAAATGTCCTTGTAATTAACTGAAGTCTAAAAGCAGAGCCAGAGATTACACACCTATGTCAGCTCATTTTTACTTGAATCTAAAAGTCACTAAATATTTCAGCACGTCACGTTCAGCACAGAAAGCTCAGTTAGATCCTGATCCTATGGTCACTGTGTGTTTGCTTCAGCAGGTAGCCCTGAATGATTAGGACATAAACACAGGTTTATGTGTTCGCAGAATCAGAGATTATACCTTCGTAACCTATTGAAGCCTGGATAAATGAAGACAACATTTTAGCCTTAAATCCTTTTACGTTTTAAATTTGATTTTTTTTGTGTGTGCTTTCAGCATTTAATGTGTCAAAAGTCTTTGACTGGTGAAGTTTCTTTATGAAAACCATCCTGCTCAAAAAGGCAGCTGTCCCTGTTGGGGTATAAAAGTTTACATGGAGAAAAGAGCTGCTGCAATCTCTGTAAAATGTCTATAGTCCTGGCGTGTACCATGTAAATATGTATTTAGGATTTTCAGTTTTTAAGCAAATACTGCTGATCTAATGAACAAGAGAGGTTGCTATAGTTTATCATACATGTCTATATTTATAAGAAAGATGGTTAGCCCTATAGACTGTAAGTGCACTTCGGAAATATGTGTATCGAGAAGCAAATGCATCAGGTGTATGACAGCATGCGTGTGGTAATTCTGTAGTAAAATATTGTATTTTTTTGTTGAAGAAATACTATTGCACATGGTTTCAATGTTCCCAAAGGCATGAGTCCACATGGTTGATTAATAATCTACAAAGAGATATGAGGAAAAGGATCTCCATTTGCAGTTAATACTAAATACTAGGAAACCGGTTTCTAATCACTGTAGTTATACATTAGTACTTCAAAGTTAACCTTTATTAAAAATCATACAAATAGCAAAAAAATTAAAGTCTCCATCCTCCTGGGACTTGGATCCAGCGAGAGGTCCTAAGGAACTAAAAAAAGCACCCTGTTGGATATCAAAGTGTTTTTACATTACCTTCTGACCACAAAATCCTTATGCAAAGACAGGTAATTTCTACTCCTCCTGCTTTGCTAATGCAATCAATTAGCAACAGAGGGAGTAAACAAACAAACAAATAAATAAATAAATCAAATTACTTTTGTTAGGAAAAAAAAAGTCGGTAAAATACTCTGTGTCCTTATGGTCACACAACAAACATGTGATAAGGCTGGCGACAAGTTCTCCATGCTCTGGCATCCAGCTCAGCCTCTTTCAAGTAAAATGAAGTTACCTGCATCAGCCAGAGTAAAGAATGGATCTTTTTATAACAGAAACCATAGGGCTTCCCAGATAAGACATTTGAAAAATCATCACAGATTGCCTTGGAAAATAGAAATAGATAACTAAAAGGTGCCTTGATTTACCTTTATTTATACACAGGGCATTTTTCTAAACCTTAGATTTTTTTCACAGTGTTTTTATTTTCTTAAGATCATTTCAGGGTGAAAAATCCCACATATTTGGCAATCACTACTCATGCCCTTCTGAATTCTTTCAGGAATGTAATGTATTACCAGTCTTTACAGATGTCGTTAGATATAAACATCTTCCCCTAGATTAGATTATCAGATGATTATTTCATTTGAAAAAACAAAAAAGTTAGGGGCTGGTTTTACAAATCCTTGCTTGGATGAGTAGGGACCATTCATATAATGAGAGGTATAAAAGGTCCAGCCTGTGTATTTAAACCTTCTTGTTTTATCTTGCAAACAAAGAAAAGAGATTGTTTCTTATTTCAAAGAGCACTCAGCAAATCTGAAGAAAGATAGTTTCAAAATATTGCAACAATAATCGCTGCTACAGATATGGCATGTTTTAATTATATTGTTATAAATATACCATTATAATTTATTGCATTTTATTTTTTTGTATAACGGTGGGATATATTATAACTGCAGGGGCTATTTATTTAGGAAAAAATGGCAATATAAATAGAACCTCTCTAAACTGCATGGATAGAGAGATGCACAGACCAATTTGGAATTACAACTTGCTCTAGAGTGCCCGTGGGTTAACATGGACTTCAGGGTCCCTGGTCAGCTAAACTGCAATAGTCTCCCAATAGGTATTTCAGAGATACAGATTCATTCACATAAAAGCAGACACATCAATTAGTACCTACAGTTTAAAGGAATACAAAAGAATAAATTTTAATCCTGACTTCAAATTTTTGAATAACAAGGCCTGTGCTGTCTATTCTGTTTACAATGGCTTGCGCTTTGTGAATACATATCAAACATTGTAATATATTTTTATTACATAGAGTTAATGGTTAATACAGTGACATATACAAATAAATATATACTATATATGTATATTGTGATTTTGTTAAATTTACTGTTAATGAAATGTGATTATGATAAATGACTTGGTGTGAGATATTTTTTCATATAAAAGTTAATGTTTTAAAAAGTCTGTTTCACTTCATTGTTGTGAAAGTCAAGCCTGTAATGTCATTGCAATGACGTGACCTGATCAGTCCTGCTCACTTGTGGAAAACAACTACAGAGTCAATTGCAATAGAATATTACTACACTGCGATACAAGCAACAGAAATGAAATAATTAGTATCATAAAATCTAGAATATCCTGAGTTGGAAGGGACCCACAAGGATCATGGAGTCCAGCTCCTGTCCCTGCACAGGACACCCCACAGGTCACCCCGTGTATCTGAGGACATTGTCCAGTCTCTTCTTGAACACTGTCAGGTTGGGGCCGTGACACCTCCCTGGGAGCCTGGTCAGTGTCCAGCACCTGTGGGTGAAGAACCTTGTCCTCACGTTCAACCTAAACCTCCCCTGGCCCATCTTCTGCCATTCCCTCAGGTTCTGTCGTTGGTGACTGAAAAGAAGAGTTTGGTGCCTGCCCCTCCTGCTCCCCTTGTGAGGAAGCTGTAGACCACTCCCCTCAGTCTCCTCTTCTCCAGGCTGTACAAACCAAGAGACGTCAGATGTTCCTCATACGGCTTCCTCTCCAAACCCTTCATCAACTTCATGGCCTCTTCTGGACACTATTGCAGAACCTTAGAATCATAGAATCATCTTGGCTGGAAAAGACCCTAAAGATCATTGAGTCCAACCATTAACCTAAATCTGGCAATGAACCATGTCCCTAGGAACCTCATCTATATGTCTTTTAAACCCCTCCAGGGATGGTGACTCCACCACTGCCTTGGGCAGCCTGTTCCAATGCCCAACAGCTCTTTCTGGGAATAAATTTTTCCCAATATCCAATCTAAGGCTCTCCTGGCACAACTTGAGGCCATTTCTTCTCATCCTATCACTTGCTGCTTGGGAGAAGAGACCAACCCCTCCATGCTCCAAGCTCCTTTCAGGCAGGTGCAGAAAGTGAGGAGGTCTCATCTCAGTCTTTTCTTCTCCAGGTTGAATCCCTCAGGGGTCTTAGCCGCTCCTCACAAGAGGAGCATATGTCTAGTGTTAACATGTGTGTCTGGTCTTAATACACACAGTCCTACTTAAATTTAGCTGTTCCTTGACACTCTGAGCAGGTTTCACACTTGGTGCAAAACCAAGTTTGGGCAGGGGAGTTGGTAGTGCAGGGGTCCTTCTTCCTGTTCCTTGAGCATCCTTGCCCGCCCAAAAAGTCACCCACAGAAAGGTCTCTGGAGGTTCCAGACTCATCCCAACCACCACTCACAAGGCATACCCTGCAGAGGGAATAGCTGGTAGTCCTCACAGAGCAGAAGTCTTTTATTGTCTATGTAAGGTCCAAATTCTTGCGTTCTTCTGCTGGTTCATAGGGTTTTGTCATTAGCCATGCTTTAATAACAACATCATAACTTCAATTCTCAGATGTGGGTTGACACTCATGGAAATCAGCAGTGATATCACCCATCTCCTCCCTGTGATCTCTAGACACAGATTTGAGTTGAAGATTAAATTCCACTCCAGTGCACAGATTAGGCCTCTTAAGGGCTCTTTTGCTTCCCTTACAGGTGTTAAATCTCTGCTGTAGAAAAGCAGAGGAGACCCCAGAAGAGCTCAGATTTCTCAGACATGGAATAAATTCTGATGAAACCAACACAATTACCTAGTGCTATGTCTTTGGTTCCCCTTTGTTTTAAACAGCTCAGCAAATAAGCTTCTGTTTTGCATCTTTCTGTGTGTGTGCCATCCCTTCTTGGAACACACACACAGATTAACACCACGCTCTCAGAAAGGCTGGCAGAGCTGGACAAGGTAAATAATTTATTCATGTTCAGCTCACAACCACTTTAAATTTTTACTGAGAAATGCATAAATCAGGCTCCAAATGCAAAGCTTCCACTGTTTTCTTCGGGAGAAGAAGCTGGAGACACGTTGGCTCTGCAAACTCTCAATGTCAAAACATCCTCTCACACAGGGAAGACATTTCCCAGCATCATGGATCCCTCCTGGGCTCCAGACTCAAACAAACACCCCAAAGAAACCTGCTGACACAATGGGAGAAATTCTGGGAGGCTGTTCCCTCTGAATCTGTGGGAGGTTTTATTTTGCTCTGGTCTCCACTACAACCGCTTCTTTTTATCCCTTAGGAAGGACCTAAACATTGCCTTTCACATGACAAAGGCTGACGCAAAGGAATATTAATTCCTGGAAAGTTTTGCCTGGAGATTTAGCAGAGACAGAATAATTATCCTGGAAAATGAATCTCATTTCAAAGGACTCACCATCCACGTGGTTTTAAGACTTTGTTCTTTTGCCAGTATCATGCTAGGACCCAGCTAAAAGCTTCATGCCAACTTCTGCTACCCAGTCTTTTAAAGGAAACAAGCTGTAATGGCAGCAACGTAGTGGGTATGAGTCCAGCATGGCAATACACATCAAAAAATAACACTACTTATTTATTCTTTTGTATTTAGTGATGTGTACAATGTAGAAAAGGAGCCTAAACTGATGTTATATCCCTGTGTGTGACTGTACAGTCTGTTTTCCAATGGGCATGTGCAGATGTGCCATTCAAACAATGCAGAAATACCCATATCGGTGCCATTAACTCGAATTATTTGTGTTAGTGTCTCTCCCAGAGTATTCCCAATGTATTGGACAGAAAGACTCTAATGAAAGATAAAATTAAAGAAAGCAAGCCAGCTATCTGGCAATAAACAAACAGCTATTCACATTTAGTGTTGTGTCAACAGAAAGAAAAGGCATTCAAGAGGAATGTTCGGGGTTTTGTTTGGTTGTTTGTTTTGGTTTGTTTGTTTGTTTTTCAAATTAAACTCTACAAATTCAGATATTTCAGCACAGCATTTTCCAGGTAATTACTTTATTAATCTTTAAGCCTCATAATTGAATGTGTGTATATCAAACCATTATATTTGATAATTAGGATCAATTAACTTTGGTCATTCTGAATATGCACAGAGGCTGCAGCTGAAGGAAAAATGAGGAGAAAACACTGCATATCATTCCAGCAACAAGCAACCTAAATAATACAGCTTTCCAGCTGAGGTTGGACATAATTGATGCTATTTGCTTTTGGGTTTTTGTGAGGAGTTTCATCACTTTAAATTGCAAATATTTCTTTTCAGATTTCTCTTTCTTTTCATCACCTCCTGAAAGTGCTTTAGAGAACCTATTTCCAAGATGACAAGTTATGTTCTGACATCTTTCCTAATAGTTTTGTCATTACATCCGACTTAATATTTAAAAACTAATTCTGCACCTTTGCTGTCCAGGTATCACATTTAATTACCATTATACTAACAGCAGCTACATTTTCCTATATCTGCATATATGTCACCTTTGCTGTCATTTGTTCTGTAAGATTTTTAAACTGTAAAATAAATAATTATGCACTATTTCTACACAGCACTGCTATGTATAAATAGCCAAACTTTCAAGGCATATGGGAAGAAATAATGTTGCCTTGTTTTATTCTGTTCTACCCGTTTCTGAGGTTGTGTGCTTGAACTTAATACTCTCAAAAATCTTAAATTTACCTTTTGATCAAACTGACCATCACAGGATTTCACTAACATCTTGGGATGAACCCCTCATTCTGCTCGTGTTTGAGGAGAAGACCCACAGGAGCAGGATCCAGCTAAAAAAATGTTTGTACTATTATCTCATCATTCCTTCTTCTTTCTATTGTAAATCCTCCACTCCTCACAGGCAAACTGTCAAAATCAAACTGTTTCATTTAAAAGCAAGTTTCTCTGGAATCCACACCACTTCACACCATCCATTAAAAAAATTAATGATATGAACAGCCAGCCCAACAAAACGATAGCATCTGAACTTGCTCTAGTCCAATTAGTTATCATCTTTTAGACAAAGTATACTTCAAATATTGGATTGCAGAAAGGGAACTTGCATTTTCTCCCTCCAGGGACATCAGTCACCCTCAGTGTTCCCACACTTGCCCCAGGACCACTCACACAGGGTGCAGCACCCAAGCAAGGACCAGGCAATGGGGATGCCCATGTACACCTGGGCTCCAGGTCAGGCTGCCCTCGGCACCTCTGGTTTGGAGGGAACGTTACTCCACATCATCATTAGGACAAGTTGAGGGAGCTGGAGTGTTCAGCCTGCAGAAGGCTCCAGGGAGACCTTATTGTGGCCTTTCTGTACTTAAAAGGGGTGATAAGAAAGGTGGGGGCAGACTTTTTAGTAGGGCCTGTTGTGGTAGGACAAGGGGTGATGGTTTTAAACTAAAGGAGGGGAGATTCAGGCTGGACATGAGGAATTTTTTTACACTGAGGGTGGTGAGAGCCTGGCCCAGGTTGGCCAGAGAGGTGGTGGATGAACCATCCCTGGAGACATCCCAGGCCAGGCTGGACGGGGCTCTGAGCAACCTGAGCTGGTGAAGATGTCCCTGCTCGTGGCAGGGGTGGCACTGGGAGAGCTGGGAAGGTCCCTTCAACCCAAACTGTTCTGTGATTCTGATTCAGTCATCATCTGCATCACTGAGTCCTCAAGCCACCACTCTGGAAGTGTCATTGTTCAGATGGATGTGAAAAAGGACAAAATATGTCAAATGAATTTTCATTTTCTTATTTGGTGTAAGAGTTGCCAACAACCATAAACATTTCGGATACCTTCAGGAAGACCAGTGCCTTGATAATTTAGGAAGTCAATTTTCCTTCTACCTTTAGGGAATTTAATACTTCTCAATAGATTAATGTAATCTGGTCTACTAAGCATGCACTTGCATGAGAGCCTTCACTGCTATTTAGAAGAGTCTATTAGTACATTGTAGGCTCGTTTTCAGCAGTGAGTTTCACTTCTCTGGCTTTGCCTCTCTGCCAGGGAGATTTTCACGCCAGCTGATATGGTGATAAGTCTTGGCTTGTGCCTAGGACAGGTTTGCAATCAATGCAAATGGGCATTTCCAGAGGATTAATCAAAAATCCCATACTGGACACAGTAAGATTCTGAAGTAAGGTGACATGGCCTGATGTTAAAATGTATACTCTTTCTTTCCATAATTTTGCTGAAACTTTTTTTGTCTGAAATTTGTTTATAATCACTGCAATCCCACTATATGAGCCCTGCATGTTGGGGTTTTTGTTTGTTTGTTTTGGGGATTTTTTTAGTTCTATTAAAACTGTTACTAACACCAAACAGCTAAAATTCTTCTAGGTCCATAGGAAAGTACTCAAAATAAAATGTTAGAGCAACTGATAGCAGAACATTCTTGAGATAGCCTGAAGCGACCTGACTCACAGGATATTGTAGAGACTTTCCACCGAGTCCAGGGGACCGTGGAATGAAGTCCCAGATCTGAAAGAGTTTGACTATGAAATTCCCCATTTGCAATCAAGAAAGTGTAAACAATAGATTTACAATCACAGCTAATCTGTCATATGTACACCAACAGAATCACTTCCAACTGCAATGCTTTGGACTGGAAAATGAGAAAATCATTGTTAAGGAAAAGATTACAGTGAATCAGCTGTTTGGGGCTCCCTGTCTTCAGGTAGGCTCAGGTATAACTAATCCAGCTTCAGCACAGGTTAGTCTCATCTGGTTTTTAAAACTTCCAGTGATGGTTGTTCCACAATTCCTCTCCAGATTATTTCAAAGTTTTACTGTTCCTACAATTTGTTTATCCTCTCTAATATCTAACATTGCTGTAAACCTTGATGTAAACTGTAAAGCTCTTAATCTTCCTTATGCAGGTGCAGTTACAGGAGAAAACACTTTCATAAGTGAGAATTTGAAGAGCTAAAGCTTCATTTACAAAACAAAATCCACAAATATAAAGGAAACTTTCAGAAAAAAAAATGCATAAAGTTTCCAGCCTTTTTCTCCTGCAAAACCCCTTTGAAATAGATAAACAGTTGCACAATAAGAGTCTCCATGCAGATGGATGGGCTGCTGGCATAGTTCAGCTGCATTATTTCCAAGCTGGTAATGAGTCAACAGTAACAGTGTCAGATGATATTTTTGAGAAGACTTCAGGACATTAATAAATATGAAAAGAAACAAACCCAAATCCCCACATTTTCAAAACTTTGGTTATAAAAATCTTAGCTTTTGCCCACTCAGTGTCCTACAGATGAAAATTGTCAATGATATTTTCTATATAAACTATACATAACCCACAAGATTTGTTTACCAGGGCTGGCAGGTTGGTGCTTTTTTAACAAATGTCCTTTTCATTTCTCCAAATGTCATTCAAGAGCTCCCTTGTTGTTCCCAGGTGGATATTCTTGTCTGAATGGAATGAACATATTCTAAAAGGATATTTTTTTCCCCCAGCTCCATTTATTTTTATAACATCTACATACCCCTCTGTTTTATAAGTATGAGTAGTAGCATCTCCAAGCCTTGAAGCAGAAATCATCTCCAAGACTTCCAACCCAAAGTCCTCCAGGAGCCACGTGCCTGCCAGGGTCACCACATCCCTTCAATGGGAATGGGGATGAGGATCCTGCTCCTCAAGACCAGCCCTGTGTGCCACAGTCCCCAGGGCAAAGATGCTGCAGAATCACCCTATAAGCCGTCGTTTCTCTACGTTCAATCCAAATTCAGTCAATTCCTGCTCTCATGTGCCTTTGCTTGTCAGATCAACCTCCCAGCAGTTCAGGTGCTAAAAATTCCAGGATATTCTGGAGATGAAAACAGTAATTACGAAAAGCAGGTGCCTTTTTTAAAAAATTGTAAAATGCCGACAATTACCGCAATCATTCTCACAAGGTGTTTTGCTAGAAAAAGATCCACCTGCACACTGTGGATTCAGAGAAAGAGGATGCTGCAAAAGTCAACATACAACCTAATAAAAACGCCAACAGCAGAACAAACCAGGACCTGACAGCAAACCTGGTAGAGCTCTAGAGATTGATCTGAGTCGAGTCTTTTCTGAACTTGGAGAGAAGAGCAAGAGCCAGGGCAGCACTTTGCTGCATTGATTATTTACTAAGCTGAATACTTTCTCAGGGTTACAAATTGTTGTTTTACCACTATGAGAAAAAAAAAAAAATAGTTCATTTAAAGATTTTAATCCATCCAAAGTCATGATATGCTAATTTTCCAAGGCTTTTTTCTTCAATTTTTCTGATAGAAAGATTGCTTTCAGCACTTTGTTGTCTGTCCTCATTTAATCCCTTTCAAAAATATCTGTGCAGCACGAAACATTGTCGTTGATCTCATTAAGTGTCTTCTAATAATTGCAGGTTTTAAGCAAGCTAAAGACAAAAACTGACTGAAATTAAGCTTGTAATGAAAAAGAACAAGAAAAAAATGAGTAGGAGTATGGTAATTACATGCTTACGACTGTGACGGTAGGCAAAAGAAAACAGAGCAGCAGATGGTACCTAAATCTAAAGGAAAATGTAAATGATGCTGAACTCAGACAGTTCTCTAAATAATGGTATATTTAGCAGCAGGTAGATGTTCCATCAAAAGAAGCCTTGCCTGACAATTCAAGGATGTACATCTATATAGAAAGGATGTACCTGCCTTCTTTATTTGAATGAGAAATCACTTTATCAATTTCCACGTACTGCAAGGCTTTGTTTCACTTTCCTGGCCATCTTCACAATTTTGCTTATCAAGAAACTTACATCAGATTTGACGTTTCTCATTGGTAGTCACACAAAACACCACCTCCTTCTGCGACCTTGGTAGCCTTAACATGGCTATTTGCAACTTAGCTTGAGTCAGCAGTAGCTGCCTCTAGTTCAGTGGGGAAAATAAACATAGGACTAAAAGCCAACAAAAATTATCATTGACATTTTAGGACATGTTCCCAAGGAGGCTGCTCAGCATCACAATAAAAGTGTCATGTGAATAAGTGCAATGGAAAAATCGGGTCTCCCCAGTTTCCCGTCTCTGTGCCTGCAATAGAACGTGAAGAGGAGCCGGGCAGGAGGTCTGGCCAGCAAAGTGCTGACTTACAAAACAGGTTTATTTCTGAAGAAGGGTAGAAAGCAGGGCATGTGTGCAGTCCAAGTGTTTCATCAGCAAAAGCTTGTGTGTCAGGTCTGATAAACTGCTGGCTGAAGCACCAGCCAGTTGCCTAAAAGCCTCTTTCCAGCTATGAATTATTGGGTGTGTATAAACACAGTTAATAAGATTCTTGGGCCTTGTTTTGCTCATGTTGTTAGAATTCTGGAACCGCTAATGTACGATGATTCTGTAGAGCCAGGCAGTATTTGTCTAAAGATATTTTTACTCAAACTATGTTCCTACTTTGCAATGTAAAAGAAAGAAGAGGATGGGAATATATATCTATGCATTTTTCTTATTTATATAGCATATAAATATGTATGTGTTTCACAAATACAAATATATTCCTCCACAGGAGGCAATAAAATCTATTATCTGTTAATAATTAGCCAAATAACTTTACCCAAAAAATAGTATTTCGAAATTATAATTATTTTCACTTCTCCTGTGTCAAGAGGACCCAAAGAACATTGCTGCCTACCAGAAAACAATGAATATACATAGGCAGTGAGATCATCATCTCAGAAGAACTTCTGATTACTTCAGATTGTTTTCTCCTCTATTTTTTGGCCAACTTGCACAGGCTTCTTCCAGGGACTGAGGCATATTTTTCTACATAGTAAAAATAAGCAACTTAGGTAATGAGTTGATTAGGTGGTGAAGATAATACCCATGACTTTCTAATTTTACTTTTTTGTACTCCATAACCCAAAATTTGATGTGCATTCCAAAATCTCCATCAATCTTAAACAGTTTCCATACCATGGCCTGCACCAGCAACATCCTTTTATGATTTGCTTTATGCTCAAGATCTTCATTACGTTGTCCCAGGCTACCTTGCAACCTATTTTCTCTTTACCTCTTAGTTCCTACCGGCCTGTGCCATGACCTTCATACAGGCTGATGAATTACTGCTTGTTAATCCATATATTTTGCTTCTTTTAATAGATGCAGGTGCACACGCTGCTGAGATGTTTTCCCCAGGAGCCTGCAGTTCCTAATCATCCTATTAAAGTGATTGTGTACTCGCCATAATTTTCACATTATCTGCTTTAACTGCATACACAGAGCTATTCAAATTATTTGTTGCGAACAGCTGATTGAATTTAGCCCTGTTTGTTGTTCCCAAATCGTCCCCTGTCTGTCCATGGTTTTAAGGAGCTGCTGAGCCACTGATGTTCAAGGTATTTGAGATATTTTGGGTTGAGGGGGAGCATGAGCACTATTGCTTACAGTGAGCTGACCTGAGCATAGAGTTTCTGAAATGTCACGGAGCACCTTGCAGAATAGCACCTAAGCTGCTGGCATCCCTGCTTTGCAATAGGCTATCAGAGTTTTTTTCTCATCATTAAAATACGTTTGCATAGCGTTCCTACAGCAGCAGCATCACAGAAATAGCCTCAGTGCTAAGTCGGCAGCAGCAGCCTTGGTGGACAGAGCACTGAAGCATTAAGCCATCAAAACAGATATGCGTCCTGACTTCTGTTTATGTAGAGACTGTACATTTTTGTCTCATCATACTACATCCTTCAGTCTTCTGGTCCAACTGCCTGTGCATGAAGCAAGGGAGCAGCCAGGCAGCTGTTTAGCCTCTTAATGTAGTAGAATAGTTTGCTTTATGTTTCTTTGCTGGACCGAGAGGGTATACATGTGCATTGCTCCTGCCTTAGAGCAAAGCGATGAAGACAAAAACCTCAGATATATTCTGGTGCTCCTTAAGAATCAGTGGTAAGAAAAAGGTATTAACTACCACACTGACCACAAAGACCTCTCCTGCTCTGTTGTTTCTTCTTCAAACTGTTGAACATGTTTCAATATTGAGGTTTCAAGAAATCTTTTTGTTTGTTTACCTTGCAGAAAGAAATGTGTGTACGTGGTGATTTGAAAGGCTCTATACATTTAAGAAGGCATCTCCTGTTCAGGAATGCTTCCCATGAACCTCTACTCAAGAAATACAGTACTGTTTTGGAATTGGTCTCTTAGCTTTTCCAACATGCATGTGTTTATAACATGCAGATATGTGCAGTGTTAAAGCTAATTTAGCTTGCACAAGTTTGAAAATTGTACCTTGGCTTTTGGAACAATGAATCAGTGAAATGAAAACTACCACACGCTGTTGTGAACATTGCTGCCACCGTGCCCTCCATGCTTACTTTGCATTCATAAGAAAAAAATATAGAAACAAGCACTAGTGATGCTACTGAGTTTATGTGTACATGGAGTACCCTTTGCCTGAACACAGGAGGAATGAAAAACAAGGACATCGTTTCCTTGCTCTTGAGTCTCTTTTCTCTCACCTCTTCTCCCTCTGGGATGTTTTGCAGGGTGTTTCTTTCAGGCTTTCTCTTGTTATCTTCTTGCCCTTTACACAGTTTCCCTCAGTCTTTTACACCACCGCAAATTAGTGATCAGCTACTGAGAGATGGCTAATTGATGAAGGGAGGTAATTACAGCTGAATGTCAGGGAGTTTTCTGTACAATCCATAACAAATGTACGAAGTTGGATGTGCCACTTACCCACATCCATCCCCACGTCTCCTCATTGTGACGTTTGTCTCTATTGGGACTGGGGCTGTTCTCCATTTCTCCCTTTTGCCAGCTGAACAAATATTACAAAACTGTTTTTTACCAAAACGGGGTGATTTTCAGCAGACTATGGGTCTGTCTCCAGGAGGCTAATGCTTATTGATTAAGATATTTTGCAAAAAACTTGAAAGGGAAGAAGAGGTAAAGGCAACAAGGTACCATGTGTACCATGATTAAAGTGATCTCCTAAGCAGATGAATTGTTCTTATAAGCTCAATATTAATGTTAAACACAAAGTTCTTATAAGAAAAGCCACCTTAGCAAGCAACAAGTGAAAACAAAAATATCTTCATCATAGTACCAGTTCAATATCTTAAAAATTTGTAGCCTGGCTCATGCAAAGTCATTAGTTCAGCTTAAAAATAATTAAATTACCAGAAAAATGCAATTGGTACTTGGCCATGGTTTCTTCAGATGCTTGCAAGCTTCCTTCTGCAATTCTGAAGGTTTTTATAAAAACAAAAGCTGAATTTCTTCCAGGGAGATCTGTATAAATACAGCATTGGCAAAGCTAGAATGACATATTTTTATTAGTATTTTGTTTACGGCAGCACACACAATGTGCTGGACCTTTTAAAAACATTCAAGTGTGGATGGGTCACAAATTTTTGATGAAAAATTAAAGAAATCACCATACTTTTGGAGTAGGAATCAGAAAAAAATTAATTCTTGGCAAACCCTGATCCCAGTCTTTGAATTACTGTTGAGAGAGTCTATCAAATGTAGGGACAAAGCAGCTGGGCAATTTCATCTTGATGTCAGTAGGCTTTGTGTAGCTACAACAGATGAGAATTTGTTCTTGTTTCCTGTCTGAAGTCTCTACAACCTGACATATAAAACCATGGGCAAGTTCCCAAAGATTTCAAGGCAGCATTTTCATATACAGAAGTCACAGTAGGGTGTGTGTGGGGATTTATTTATGTTTTCTTTCTTTTCTTTTTCTTCTCCTCTTTTCCTTTTTTTGGAGGGTGGGAGGAATGTTAAAACCACTACTTTACATCTTGAATTCTCAGGCTGCAGCTTTATCACAGAAACAAACCCAACAAGATATAATCAGGAAAGCTGATAAATACTCCAGCCTCCTACACTCTGCTCTGATTGTTACTATAATAAGGCCACATTCGTACAGTTTGGTTTTCCTAATGTCAAACAATTGGCAGCTCGGCAGTGCTGATGCCCCCCGAGGGCTGCCTCTCCTCCTAATTGCTTCTATCTGCTGAAAGTAAACATATGAAGCTATACAACATGCCCACACAAGGCACATAAACACACGCACCAGTATTGGTGTGGGTCACAGAGACTCATTTCATCTCTACCATCTTTCACATCCTTATTTGCTGCTTCCTCCCAGAGTTCATTACTTTTATTTTTCCTTCTAACAACAGACATCTATTTCATTTTCAATTGGGAATGGATAATTTCAACATCCTGAGGAGTTTGTGATACTTCTATGGTATCTTTTTAGAACCTCAACACCTCTCTCCAGCTTGTTTATTATGGGACAGTGATGATTTGAAGCTGTGCCTGGCATGGGACAAATATCCTGGACAAGAGGAGGTGAATAGAGCCCTGGTTTGGCTTATTTCTCACATCCAAGGACATGGGGCAATGGGTACAAACTGGAAGACAAAAGGTTCCACTTAAATATGAGAAGAAACTTCTTCTCAGTGAGGGTGGCAGAGCCTGGCCCAGGCTGCCCAGGGAGGTTGTGGAGTCTCCTTCTCTGCAGACATTCAAACCCGCCTGGACCCCTTCCTGTGGAACCTCAGCTGGGTGTTCCTGCTCCATGGGGGGCTTGCACTGGATGAGCTTTCCAGGTCCCTTCCAATTCGTAACATTCTGTGATTCTGTGTGATTCTGTGATCCATCCTCCTGCCATGAAAAGGACGTAACACCACTTCCTCATTCACACCAAACATGGAATTTGTATCAAATCATTAACTCATCAAAGGAATGCTTCTTTGACTATGCCCTGAGCTTTTACCAGCGTTCTTCCAGTTCCCTCGCTATGAAAAATACTGTCTACTCCTTGCCAGATCCGAAAATTCAGAGTAATTCTCTGTTATTTGAATAACTGAAGTTATCAGTATTTGGGAAAAAATAATATGCCAACATCTGCTTCTGAACTCTCTGGTTTGGACTGGAAATGTTGAAATGCCATCACTTAGGCTGTTTTTCGTTTATCATCTCACTGAATTCTTCAAAAGCAAGGACTGCTTGAAAATTCAGGAAAAGGCAAGTTCAGAGAGGATTATGCAGGACAAGTAGGAGAAGAGAAGATCCAAACTTGAATCCTCTCTTCCATGTTCCCTGCAGAATACAACGATGAGTTCCAGGGAAGCTTTACTGATTTATATTTTGTGCAGACCTGGCCTATGGTACTTCTTCTCAATCAGCATTAATGGTGCATTTTCAAACATGGGGAAAATTTGCCAACCAAGCAGCCAGGTGAAACCCTGTCATTCTCAAGCACCTATTACATTTGATTTTCAGTCTGCTAACAGCAAATCAAGGAATTAATAATACATCTAAAGGATGTGATAATCTGAAAAGTACTCTCTGGAGACTCATACTGCTTTAAGAATGACAGATTGCTCCTGAAGCCAAGATGGAAATTCAGCAATTAATTTGTATGAACACTTTCATTAGCAAGAAACCGATTTTATAATGCTGGATTTTGTCCAAATAATTTATGGTCTGCGCACCACTTAATGCTGAAGGTGCCATGGTTGTTGCCAATATAGTACCATCAGTACTCAAATTTAAAGTGACTCAGAGTCATTAAATTGAGCCTTGACGACCTGAGAGCAAAAGTGGTATAAAGTTTGCAAGGAACCACCACTGTGAAACTTCAGTAAAACCAGATATCATGTGTCTCTGAAGAATAACTCTCAAAGTTCTAACATACAAGGAACTTGGTGTTTAAAAATGAAAATATAGCAACAAACAAGAGCAAAACCTTTTGAATTAAACAGAACAGGTAGATTTAACAGCTTACCCATTGTTGCTGGTGGAGCTGTTGAGTTGATGCTCTTGGTCCTCCACTGCAACCATAGGGTGGTGAAATGTTACCAGAAACTGTTACGTTCATTACAGAGCCAACTATAGAAAAACGATCTTGTGCATTTAGGCAAATACAAGGTAGATCATAGAAGCAGAATCCATTTTTCTGTTCAAATTTCACTCCTTTCCAGATTGTACTATAAAACTACCAGTTCTGCTAGTGAGCTGGGTTAGAGCTATGGCCATAGGAGACAACCAGATTGATGATTCCATTCACCTGTGAGTTAGAGGGCCCACAAAACTGTAATAAAGTGGAATTTGATTTTAATGCCTTTTACATTGAAGCCATGTAATCAGATCCAGATCCTTGTGGTAAGAAATAGACCTCAAATTTAAATCCCCCTGGTCTATTCAAGTGAGATTATGTTGCCATTGATCCTTATTAACCCAGGTATTGAATTTCTGTCACATCTAAACCACAAAAAGTAATTCCATTTTTCATATTTTTACTTGCTGACAATAAGGCTGCCTGGATTTTGTTAGATCTTTAAATGATGGCTTACTCTGAATGTTCTTTTTTGTTGCTCTTTGGTTAATACAGAGTCAATAAGAATGACTGTGCTGTTGACATAAGTGGTGTATTGAATTCTAGAAAGCAGCTGCTGCAAATTAAGTGAGAGTTAATGATTAGAATAATTAAAATATCAGGTGTTTGGTATCACTTCATGTAACAATAGGTGGGAATTGTTACTAACTCCTTTCTCTAAACAATATCAGTATTTCAGAATATACAGTACAGATTTGGAATGCAGAAGAATTCAACAGAAAAGAGAAAGCTTTCTGTCCAAAATTGGGATTTGGTATTACTCTTCATAAATATTATTTCAAACAAGTAGAGGAGGGGGTTTTTTTTGCTTATTTTGCTTGCAATAAGCAAAGTAACAAAGTGGGTTTTTTGTTGTGGTGGATTTTGCTTGTTTTGGGTTTTTTTGCATCTCATTCTCATGGAACAACCCATCCTGTATATTTTTTTGTCACAGGCTTAGATGGTTTCTACATGGATGCTTACCAAGTTGCAATGCTTGAAGGTACATCCTGGGTCTCTACAATTATATATTTCTTCAGATCTGTATGTCCCATTCCATATAGCTTTTTCTGGCCTTGAAACCCACTGTGCACACTGATGCGTTACTCTCTGAGAAAGCGTCTTTCAGCTGCTTTCAGCCTCTGGACATTGCGATTCCTCAGGATGGAGTGAAGGATGATTTAAGTCACTGGAGAAAAGTACTTATTTTCATATGGATTTCACAGGTGTTGCAAAACAGCTCTAAATATATCTATAACTTCTTCATAAAATCTTGAAGAAATTTGTTATGGAGCTATCATTGAACCTTATTTTTTCAACGTTTGCTGTTCATCAGTCCTTCAGCATTTTCTTTACCTATGTCCTGATCGGGAAAACAAAACTTTCTAAATTGCCCACACCTTCCCTTAGAATAGTATTAAACTACAACGGTAGGCATTTGCAGAGCAGTGCCATGCTCCTTTGTAGTATTTTGCTGGAAAAAACCTACATTCAGAAGTCCACCTTGAGAGCCCAAGTGTCACCTCCAGATGACCATTGCGGATGAAGGTTGGACCTTCATCTGGGAGCCTCGCTAATGGGGAGAGGTAAATTCTGGAAAGGTCTCTGAAGGTCAGTTTAGTAGAGCCAAGCAAAGCAGCCTGAGCAGAAAACTGTGGGATATTGTTTAATCCAGCCTGCAGAAACCACCAGAGACAGGGGAGGGGAAGATGGATTTAACCTGACACTATAGCGGATCATTGAAGGCACTCATATAACTGAAAAGGCAGATTAAATACATAAACATGCAGCTATAAAGTACCTTTATGTTCACTGCCTTAACTTTTTTTACAGGCTTCTTCCCATTCTTGGCATTTTTTACTGATAAATGTATTCATTCCAGGTAGTTATGAGCTGAAGTGTTATACCAAAAATCGTCCAGTCAATACCACCCATCTAAAATTTATGAAAGGCATAAAAATGTCATTTTTTCTGCTTAATGAGCAAAGAACAGATAATGAGTATAAGAACACTGTTCAAAATTTTCATCTGAAGCAGTAATCCAAATCTCCATCAAAATAAAATTTAATAACTTGTCCGGTTAAGAGGACAGAGAAGCCACCACAACTGATCACCAAATTGTCCTGCAAATCTGAATGTGAACTTGGTGGGGTTGTACGTCTCATGTATAAACTGTCTATGCGTGCTGTAAAACAGTGATGATATCAGTGGAAAATAGCAGAGAATGGTTCCAGGTACAAGATTGCATTCATCATGATGGCTTCATTGCACATAAACATTGCTGTTAAAAAAATAATATTATAGTATTACAGTGAAATACAAAAATGTGATCTCAAGCTAAATGACCTTCAAAAAGAAATTAAAGACAAGTAAGCGCATTAGACTAAGCGTACAGATGTGCTTTAAACTTGCAAAATTAAGGAAATACAAAATAAAGACCTAAAACTTCTGTAAGTTAATCACCTGAAGCCAAAAAGCATTCATAGCTGTTTTTCAAGGACTGGAAAGGCCTGAGAAAACTGCTTGCCACTCTGATAGGACAAAGCAGCACAGGCAAAAGTGGTATTAAGTTATCCATGAAATCAACTGTAAAAATCACTGACCCTCTCTCCAACTACCCAACTGCTCCAGTAAGAACGGAATAAGATGTTTGGAAAGCTGTATCCTCCTAGTGAGTGTGAAATAGATCTTCTTTGGGCTGTTCATCCTGCAATGTGTCCATGCTGGAGTAGCCATCAACAGAAGCAGGAGGTGATGCCACCACTATTTATACAATTTTATGTCCTTTTACCCTTTCTCCCTCAGGCTTATGGCTACAACCTAAATTCACACTGGTTGCAAAGATAAATGGTAAAGAGGCCCTTTTGCCTCCAAAGTCAGGCATTTCCAGACCCACGGCAGATCTATTTAAGGTAAATTTTAAATGTTAACTACTCCACGTTTTTGGTGTGAAACCACTTGTGCGCTATTTCAAATGAACTCATATCTGTCCTTGTGTTTCTGTAAAACGTCGATCACCTACCACACCGCGATAAAAGGGGCAAGTAAATCTGGCCGTATAACTCCATCACTGACTGCCAAAATCCACACTTTGGGAAGATGTCCCAAATTCACTGAAACTAATGAGCTGAAGTTAGAGGAAAAAAAAACACAACCACACATGAATAAAATAATGTAAAGTAGTTGGTGACAGAAGCTGAAGATATGTGGCAGGCTTAAAATATCCAATGACAAATTGCATTTCTTCACCAGCATAGTCAACAACTTCATTCACATTCATTTCTATCAGTGTATTTTACCCACACAGAGCTCACCCTGCTGGTAAAAGTGACCTTCAGATAATCTCCTAACAGTCAGCAGATTAAATTTGGGTTAGAGATTATCAAAATTCACTACAGTTATACCAACAAGTAGATATAATTTTAGTAGATATAGTTTCATTGGTTTCAGCATTCCCAGGCTGATTTGCAGATACCAAGACTGGTCTTCGCGAGATTACCATACCAGTAGTTAGGAAGATGGATGAGAAAAACTGACATACAGGGTGACAAAAATTATGATAATTAAACAGATAAAAACTGAATAGCTGGAGAGCGTGATGTAGATGGACAAGGAGAAGCCAGCCAGCTCCCACTGTATTTTATGATTGCTCCCATGCAGAGCCCTGACAGATAACTGATGGTTGGAGAGTGGAATACGTCCTGGTTTAACCTTTACAGTATGGGTGAGATTGTGTAGCTGAATTTCTTATTACTTGGGAAGGGATTGTATTTTTTTTCTTTTATAGCAGGGATGATCAAAATTTAGCAGAGTTCTCATAGAAGTAGCTGTTAAAATGCATATGTAATTATAAAAGGATCGCTATCCATCCTCAAGTTTTATGTCCATTGTTTCTGCAGGGTTGCCTAATTTTCTACAACACCAAAAAGATGAGATTAAAAGCACAGACTTTACCAAAAAATTACCTGTTCTAACGACCTGGAAAAAGCAGATAAATAGAAAACATCAGTATCCAGATATATTGGTTTGTGGTTTGGATCTATCTAAAGGTTAAATATTAGTGCTATGCATTTCAAAGAAAATGAGCATTTTAACTCCCAAGTGCATAACTATAGTAGTAAATAGGGCACACATCAGTTCAATATTATTATACTCAGGTCAGGCATAAGCATCTTTTCTCAGCATATGTTCACACATCTGAAGTTCCTAGTAAAATTCCTCTGAACTCGAGTGTTCTCCAGTGTAAAGGTGCTGGACAGTCACAAAATAATTGCACAGACAAGTACACTTGACAGCTATTAGGCCGTTTATTTAGTAACGCCTGGACTAAAATGGAGTAAGGTCACCTGCATTAGTCCTGGTCCTGCTGTGCCCAAGGATGTGTAAGCACTAGTCTTGGCCAGTAAAAGCACCAAGACCACTGTCTTCAGCAGGTGATGTTACTGACGTCTTCAGCAGTCACAATCCATCTAATTTTATCTAATAGATATCAAGGAATTTCCCATCAAATCCACTGCCTGCTATCAAATAAAAAATAACTTTGCGTTGAGATAACCTCATACCTGCGAACAAAGCACAGGGACCTCTGGGTTTGTAAAGTACATCTCATCTCAAACCAGCCTGAAATGTTATTTCAAGGTGGAAAGAACTGACCTGCCAGGACTGAGACAGTGGTTTCCACCTTCAGCCTGGTTATCAGAGTGATTGAAATTTCCATGTAAAAATCACTGTAAAAATCACTGACCCTCTCTCCAACTACCCAGCTGCTCCAGTAAGAATGGAATAAGATGTTTGGAAAGCTGTATCCTCCTAGTGAGTGTGAAATAGATCTTCTTTGGGCTGTTCATCCTGCGATATGTCCATGCTGGAGTAGCCATCAACAGAAGCAGGAGGTGATGCCACCACTATTTATACAATTTTATGTCCTTTTACCCTGGTTAGTTCCTCATCTGCCTGTGTACAGCAACCACCCCAGCAAGAGGACTGGGGAGCTTTTGTGGGATTCCATCAAGAAGCCACCTAAGAAACTCCATGAGTTCATAACACAAAAAATAATGTATGGCCCTGATCTGTTGTGGTGGTAACAAAATCTACATATGCCAATGAACAAGCCAAATTAAACTGCTAACAAGTTGTCTGCTGTCATTATTTCATATTTCAAAATTATTTCCCATCGCTACTTGCACAAAGACACCGTTAATCCCTTCTCAGCTGCCAAAAAAACACTTCTTGACAAGTTGCTGTTATATTTGCTATACAAAAATATGTAGCGTATAGAATGTTGTAAGGGTGGTAAACAGAGTGAAGTAAAATATAATTCCAAATGCTAATGTAATGACTGTATTATTTGTTTACCTCTATTACTTAATTTAACAAATGCTGTCTGGGAGCTTGAGTTCCATAATCTCAGTTATAGAAAATTATGTACACATTCTCCTATTTTCTTTGAGCCCTTGCTGCCAAATACATTGCTATTATTTAATGATATCTGCAGAACAAGCATGGGCTGGAATTGTCTAAAAAATAAAAGAATACGACTACTTATTAAGCAAGGTTCATGATTCTTCACTCTGCAATCTTTTGTCTTTACGTGTTTACAAGATTTGTTGACAACAAAAAACTTTTAACACAGATGGCACATGCTATTCTAACAGCAAGTTTTCTGCTTGCACTTTATTTTTTCTCAGTCTTGAATGATACTTTGGTGAATGTCGTTTCCAAGAATCATATCAAATAGACAAAAACTGCAATAGCAATTAAAATGTTTTAAACAGAACTGTATTTGGAAGTGTATGCTGCAGTCTTTCTACCAAGCATATTAAGAGATGTTTATTTAGCCACAGACCTTTGACTGTCTAAAATCATACAGCTGGCCCTTCGTTTGGTGTAACTACGGCCATAACATTGAAGATAAAGGAGCAAAGTTGTTTTTCACCAGCTGATACTTTGTCCAGTGTTTATTTAGTTCATTCTTTCCCAGACCTGATCTGCATCTTTCCTGAACCTCAGTCCTATCCTGCTGTACATTTTTATTGCTGAAAAGCCAATAATAAAGCACAAATCCTTCTCCCATAGAGTCGTAAGGCCAGAAAAGCAGTAGCAGCTGCAGTGGCAAGATGAGCAGACCATGCAGAGAATACAAAATCCATTGCACGTCATGGAAGACAGTGGCACAAGGTGTGCATGAGCACAAAAGGCACTTTTAGGCAGGTCAAAAATAAAAAAAATACATATATCTATAGGTGGATTTTTGAACTATGCACATACCAGTGACAAAACCTCTCCTCTTATTAATATAAACGTGATACAACCAGCTGTATCCACCAGAAAAGCTTTGCTTCAAGTCTTTCTCCCCGGTTAGAGAGGGGCTGCCACACCACAGTGGTCTTCGTCCCATGCACTTTTTGTTAGGTTTAGTTCATGGAGTAAAAACACAGCCTTAAAAAGCCAGAGGAGAAAACACTCCTGGCGTTAAACTCAAGAATCACAAGATACCCTTAAGTATGAACAACCCAAGCAGGAAAGCACAGGTGGGTTATTCGCTTCAGGTTTTTTCCCCAAATATTATGGTGATTGGCAAAAGGTGGATTTTCATGGAAAGGGGGACTGAAAATTCTGACACAAATTTTAATGATATTCAGCAGAAGTTGTCCCCTCTCAGCTTTCCTCCCATATGAGAATAAAATGTAGAGCGTCATAACTGGTTTTGAATTGTAAAAATATACCAATTTTATAATTTAGAAACAGCACTTTTCGTTTTTTCATGCGAAATGACACTTTTCCTTTATAAGTATCTTTTTTTTCTCCTTCTATTTTTAAAGAAAACAGTTTTACAAAGGATTAAATAACTCAACAAGCAAAAAACTTCTTTCCAGGTTCACTCAAGACATCCTTCTGCATTCTTCCTGCCTCTCCCCCCAACCCAGGGCTGATTTTGGTTACACTTTAATTTTGTTTCCAACTTTTTGCCAAACTGAAAAACCCCACTATTCGTCCAGCTCCGCTAACAGAAAGGCCTTGTGCAGAGAAATACGTATGAAGAGACAGGCTATGTAACTCTCACTACAACTACGGCCAGGCTGACAGAAGCTCATGGATGCTGGGACCTATCGCCGCTGCCGCCACTGCCGGGCCCTCTGCCTGAGCCGCCGCATGGACAGGCTCATCGGTTGCTTTCCAAACTTCCTCATGATCTCCTTGATCCTCGCCAGGTTAGTTTTGGAGATGGTGAAGTCACACTGGGTCGCTCCCATGTCGTAGCCAACTTCGCAGGTCTTGGTGGCGGTGGTGTAGCCCTCCGCCTTCACGCCCACCACGTATTCCCCCGGGTTGAGAAGGCGCCAGTAATCCCCATCGGCTCCTGGTAGGAAAAGAGATGGTTTTCAGGACAGTGGCCCTTTCCCCTTGAGAAGGTGTTCATAAGGATACAGAAATGCCTGTATGTGGATTAGATGGCAACACAGACAGCAACCCTGCATCCTCACACCAGGAGTGTGTCAATGAGGTGTCCCCTATCACACATAGAATCATAGAACCATTTTGGCTGGAAGAGCCCCTTAAGATCATCAAGTTCAACCATAACCTAAATCCAGCACTAAACCATCTCCCTATGAGCCTCATCTACACGTTTTTTAAACCCCTCCAGGGATGCTGACTCCACCACTGACCTGTTCCAGTGTTTCACAACCCTCTCCACAAAGAAATGTTTCCTACTATCCAATCTAAACCTCCCCTGGTGCAACTTGAGGCCACTTCCTCTCATCCTGTCATTTTCTAAATGGGAGAAGACACCAACACCCCCCCAGCTCCAAGCTCCTTTCAGGCAGTTCAGAGATCAGAAGGTCTCCCCTCAGCTCCTGTTCTCCAGCTGAACCCCCCAGGTCCCTCAGCTGCTCCCATTGCACTTGTGCTCCAGCCCCTTCACCAGCTCCATTCCCTTCTCTGAACTTGCTTCAGCACCTCAAGGGCTTTCCTATAGTGAGGGGACCAAAACTGAACACAGCATTTGAGGTGGGGTCTTACCAGCACCGAGCACCAGGTTACACATACCCCTCTTCCTGCCAACCCTACAGGAAAACAGACCTAAAATATATTACCCAAATGGTGAAGGAAATGACAACAGGCTTCAATTTGCCCTAAGATTTCTGTCAGTTTTAGTCACAAAGATCCAGAGGCAAAGGGCCACCGTGTAATAGCTGGTGATTCCTGAAGGGTATAAAAGACCTTCCCCAAACTAATTTGTCATTGCAAATAAAGAGAAGCCCCAGGGAGGTACCCACATCACACTCATGATCCTGGCCAGACCACCTGGACATGTGTGTCTTGGTGCTATTTAGTATACAAGCATGTGAATGCATAACGTCAGTTCACTTAGAGATGTAAGTAAATATCCCCTTCCATAAAATCTTACTTTGAGTTTTATTATACTAATTTTCCTCCAAACTGTAATTCATCCAGGTATTTAACCACTTGCTTACCTTGAAATGCATGAACAGAGCTCCTCTCCCATATTCACCTAAACTACTCATGTGTAAAGTAAGTTGTATTTGAACACCTCACTGAAGCAGGACTGTTTCCTTCTTTTTTTCCCCCATATATGACCTCATGTTACCCATACAAACGTAAGGATAGTTTTAGACTTCTTTCTAAATATTATTGTAACTAGCGAGTATGCTTAGCTGTGAACTGAAAAGGTGAAACACTAATATCAGTTTTGCACTATATCCCGGGAAAACCCAGTGGGATGAAAGTGCATGTTCAAATATGCAATTCTGTATATAAATAGAAGTGCAGCATCTCTTGTATGAAGAGGGGTTGTTTTTTTAACATTGATAAGAACTGACAGCCTTACTATCACTAGCCTTAAGTTGCTTGAAGTGCAGCGTGTTGCAAAAACTAAAGATGATTTGGATTAAAATAGTACATTTGGGGAAAGATCAGACCAACTAGAGAAATATTATTTTAACTTGGGGCTTGGTGAAATAGTGAATACATTTGCGAACAGTAGGCATTAGAAAAATAGCGATACCCAACTATAACCTCATATTGCAATCTCTGAACGTGAGTGTGAACTTGTGTACAAGAAGCACGCTCAACCAGATTAATTTTTGTATTACCAGCTTGCTCAGGTTTTTCTTTCAGCCACTTTAACCCCACCTGGGGTGATGATCAAGGTCCAAATCTTCTGTTTCTCAGGACTCAGACATATTTAGGAAGGGGTCTCTGAGAAGCTCTTTATTCAGTTCTGCCTTACTATTTTATCCCTTGGCACCTTAACCAAAAGCTGAAACAAAAAGCTGTCCAAGTTTCTTGAATTTATCCCTAAGGGCTCGTTTTTAGCTGTAAATGCTCTGGCGATACTACAGGGCTGGCAAAAGGCTACAGATCACCCCATGGGTGGCTGTGAACTCATCCCTGCTCAGAGCCCGGCTTTATTTAGCCCCTGGAGTTCAAAACTGACCCACATTTTTCTGACACATTTAACAGACGGTTCATACAACCCTGCACAAGACTAGAAAAAACCCTACACATTCACACACCACAGGGAAATTATTGCAAAGCTGGATATCAAGCTGTTAGCAGGACGCACTTTACCTCCTTTCCATTTACAAGTAGACAGTAGTATTTCTGCCAGCTGTCATTGCCCAGAATTTAATACCAGACTAAAAGGTTGTGGGTTGTTTGTTTTGTTTTTTAAAAATCAGATTAAACGCAGTAGGTAAAAAATTTCAGAGCAGATGGCAAGAGAAACACAATTAAAAATACAAATAAATTTAATAAATAATATGTTTGCTAAAAGAATAGGCTCCAGTGAGAGAAGGCTGGAGATGGGCTACGTCTATCTCCTCCTGTTGGGTCTGGAAGAGCATTGTCATGTCAGTTTACATGAAATAACCATGCATAAAAATACGAAGACAGCATTATTATAAATTAAATGTGTCAGATGACACCATAAACACTTCAGTTAAGAGAGACACACTTTTTAGCTTGATAGGACAGACCTTTTTTACACATTTACACTTAAACAGACCAGATTTTGCTAACTGAAATACATTATAAAAAACTACCCCAATACACTGTTACCTAGAAAAAACTCTCCAGAAAAGCTAGTGATAGTGCAGCTAAAACTTAACTTTTCTCTACTGAACACGCCGTCAGAAATTAGTCTGGAGAGTTATAATACCAGAATTATGCTTAGCTTAGACTGTTATTAAATATTACTAAACGCTACTTCAAAATATTTTGGCTTGGTTACATAACGTATACCGAAATCATATGAAACTTACCAAATATTCATAAAACCTTCTCTGAACATTGTGTGAAATTAAATTATTTATGCTTTATTGCAAAAATCACAAAGTAAAGTACATCTGTCTTTGAACGCTGGCTGTGATACTTTATATTTCTTTATCAAGATTTGCTTTGAGATTTCCAAAATGTTCAATTAGAGGAAGTGACTCACAAAATTGCCTTTGCACCATGAAGAGAAAAGGTGTCCAGGTGCATTTGTACATTGAAATGATGAACTCTTTTCCAAAGGTTATCTCATAGAGCACAGGCCACATAACCAGAACAACATGTAATCACTCAGACCCAATCAATAGTTACATCTGCATCAAGAGAAAATGGAATAATTTTCCATAAAGCTCTCTCAGAATCAATGAGTTCAATTAGCTCATTAATATTATGTCAGCCACCCTCTCTTCCCATAAGGTATTTTGTACATTCAAGAGAAAGTAAAAAACCAAATTGTTTTCCATGCACATTTTTGTCCATGGGAAGAAGCAAAGAAATTTTCTCAAACAAGTAAATTTTATTAGAGGAACTTTAGAGACAACATTTGTCTGGCTATACAGGGTAGTTGACCACATTAATGTATCAAAGAAACAGTAGATAGCTTACAGCTTAGCTCACTTTAAACAAAACTTATAGGAATAGAGATAGAGGCCGTAATTCTTCTCTTGCTCTATTTTTATATGACGGCAACTCAGAGATTTAAAGGGATACATTTTTCATTTTAAAAGGTATAAATGAAAGAAGACTGCTGACAATTTGCCTTCTTTCTCTGGAGTTATACATGTCATTTTAGCTTTTGGGCTCCAAAATCAATTCTCCAGTTTCAAAAGACTAATGAGACATACATTGTTACCTGTATAATATAAAACGAGATAGAACTTTAATGTTCCCACCTACAAAGTGATTCCCAAACAGAGTGTCAGCTTAAATGTCTCATTATGAAAATAATTTAAAAGAATGAAATAAGAACTTTTATTTTTACTGACAATTGCAGGAGGCCTTGAGCCAAAGAATCTCAGCTCTGAGCCTGCACGGAAATAGCTGAAGTCTTCCTGAGCATTGCAGGGTGGATTCTGGGTTCCTACACCATTATTACCATGTCACCAGGGCTCCCGTGTGCGTGTTTGCTGCCTTTAAACTGTTAGGTTTTCTTTCAGGTGGCAATCCAGCATATTGAGAGCTAGAGATCAATCACTTATTGCATTTCCTCGACCTCAACCAAAGCAATATATTAATTCTGCTGACAGAGTAATACAACTTACAGTTTATGGCAGTCTTTCAAGACTGCCAAGGCTTCCAAGACAAGGAAACCAACTGATTACTTTAATTCCTCCTATCATTTCCCAGTGGTACTATTTTAAAATATTTAAGGCAGAATCTTTATTGCCTAATTAAATATCTGTCATTCGATAGTTTATTTTACAACAGACACACAGTAGCACTGAAATAAAATAAAAACTAAGTTTGATATTCCAAGATTCGTATTTGGCTCAGATAATCTACTTCAGCAAATATTAAAGATTCCTAAGTCTATTATATAAAGCTCTATGACATTCCATAGCCTGAAATCAGTTACATGTCTAAGTGTGACATATCATACCTTAGTGGCAAAGCAAGTGAAAGCGGCAGCTAATGAATGACCCAGAATGTCAGCCAGGATGTAAAATATACATAGATTTTCTGTTACTAATATTAGATCAAACCTAGAGTACACAACACTATGGTTTGTCTGGTTATTCATCACGATGCTATTTTTCTGTAAACATCCAACAGACACCTTGTTAACGTATTGCAAACAGCACTGAGTGCA
Organism: Patagioenas fasciata; assembly: GCF_037038585.1. NCBI lineage: Eukaryota > Metazoa > Chordata > Aves > Columbiformes > Columbidae > Patagioenas > Patagioenas fasciata. The sequence goes on from NC_092527.1 coordinate 38,986,133, forward strand.
ATCACTGAAGACTCCTGCTGACATCTCGTTTTACTATTTCTTTCCACATTCTCCTCTCCTTGCTGCAGCCTCTTGTTTCTCCATTTAAGACAACCGTGTGTCTTAAATCACAGTACATACATACACGAACACAATGGCCACTGGACACTATCCTGCCTGCTAACTGCCAACAACAATTTCCAGGTATTACTATTAATCTTGTAGTTGCTAGTGTCTATTTAAAGTAGTTCTTTATTTAGTGTCATAACTGCTTTCTAGGCTATTAAACAGGCCTGGAGTTTGCTCCAAGTATAAATATGTGTCTGAGTATAGACCAAGACTGTGCTAACAAGGCAAATAGCCATTTGTGCATTTTTTTTTTAAACTATACATATTGAAAAGTAATTCTCTGGGCTGAAATTCACCCATAAAAGCAGTGTCGCTACTGAGCCCTATGAAATAATCTTTTATAAAGCCGTGATGTTTTGCAGGAAACTCTTCAGGTTGTGAAACTCTCCCTTTCCCCACAACAGCTGTTCCTCCTCTGGACACAGTTCCAAATCACATCTCCAACACATTCACAGCCCTACAACTGTCATCAGCCAGAGAAACTCTCTTTGCACCCACCAGGTATCACCTACACCCTTGTCTTTCAGAGCTATAATTCTTCTGGGTTAGATTTGCATTACCCTTACATGAGAAAAGGAGCAATAATGCTCAGGCTATTGATTTTGGGCAGACAAAAGGCTATTTGCTAACTGCTTTAAAAGAGGTGGGAAGAAGAGGAAGGGGAGCAGAGAAGAAAGTCATAGTTGTGTTCTTGTCTACGCAGCTGCACCATGGAAAGAAGTGACCCCCTCCTCCTGCAATGTGCTCCTTGGACTGCTGAGGTTCTGTATTTTGTTATTAAACCATTAATCTGTACATTTGCACCAATATTTTATTTTATTTACCTGTGCGAATGTCATGGTTAACACCTTCTACTGAAATAACAGCATTTGGGATTCCTTTTCCATGCACATCTCTTACTATGCCTTTGATGCCTCGATGTACCTGTTGAGAGAATAAACAAAAAAATAAATATTGCACAGCAACGAACAGTAGTATCATTAGGAAAATACAACAAATCATTAATCCCATATGTGAATTAAATGCATTCTATTTCTACTTTATGGTTCACACGATTTAGAAATATCATTATTAGCACAGTATCAGCCTTCCAGGTATATGCTACTTCTGAACCACCTTCCTGTTACGATTCCTGAGGCATCAAATTCAAAAGGCAGCCAAAAAGCAAATAAAGCAGTAGACATAACAGGTTTTGTTAGTTTGTTTGGGGTTCTTTGTTTGTTTTTTTGTGGGGTTGTTTGGTTTGCTTTGCTTTGCTTTTTGTTGGTTTTGTTTTGGTTTGTTTGCTTGGTTTTGTGTGTGTTTGGGTCTGGTTTGGTTTTGTTTTCTGGCAATCAGCCATTTCTAACAAGCTCTGCACTCACGGCAAATTTCAGCAAGCTTCTTTATTTTGTCTTCCACCTACGTTAAAACAGTCTGGCTGCAGCGATACGCCAGTACTGCTTACAGTAAGGTTTCTATCACAAATACCAATAATCACTTAATTAGCCATGCAAGAAAAACATCAGAAACACGAAGCTCCCTTTCAGTCTGAAAGGAGCCATCAATTAATTCAGCAGTTGTTCTTCTGTCGAATACCTGTTCCATAAAAACGATCAGGGACTCGCGGTTGTTCTCCCATTCCTCGGGCAGCTCGCTCTCGTGGGGATACTTGTCACAGCCAACGTAGATGGATAGCTCAAAGCAGTTTGTGTGCAGATAACTGAAGTCATTTATACCTGTCAATAGGAGGTAAAAAAGAAACACTTTTATATTCTCTTTTAATGTATTGATCAGATCTGTTTATATTATGCAAAGCAATATAACTTATTTAAACACAAACTGGGTATTTTTCCAGCTGGCTTAGTGTGCAGATCTGGCAGGGCAAAAGTTTTTTTACAAATGTCATGTATCCTGTAACAAAGCAGAGTAACATCAGAGCTGTACATTTAACAAAAAACCCAACTTCCTAAAGACAGCATCCCATCAACACATTCAAAACAGAAAACACAACAGACGGACCCAGCACATCCCCAATTCTTTGCTGCAAAGAGCAGCATCCTTCTGCCACCACAAAACTTAAAGGAAACAGAGATTTAGCAGAAAAAGAAAGGCCAAACACACACAACAAAACACAACCTAACCAACCAACTAAACAAACAAACACAAATTTCAGCTCATTCCAGATAAAGGTTCTACGATATTGATAGAGAAGATAGGGGCATACCAAGAAGATGTTATGAAAGGATTTTAAGAAAGTACTGAGCTTCAGTAATCCTGGGTACAATCCCATGGAGCAGTTCTCACTTCTGTTTGCCCTGGGTAGAAATGGCACGGTCTAAGTTGCCTCCCATGGATGTGGGACCATTAACTGAACTGAACCCTAAATGTCTGGATGTAGAGTAATGCGCACACGGTGACTGTTATATAGGATTTCTCAGCATAGCTGCTGCAATAGTTTCTCAGTCTAAATGTTTTCCCATGTAAGTAATCTAAATGATTGAAAAGCCAGAAAAATCAAGGTAGTAAAAATTCCTTAAAGTTATATATGGTGTCTGTTAGCTTGTAAGGAATGAAAGGATCTATTCTGGTTTTTCCCTATTATGGCTTTGCAGAGCACTGGAATCTGCACTGCTGCTCTGAAATAGAGATTTCCATTAGAAATGTGTCCTGATCCAAACCCAGGAACCTCAGTGCCTCTGACCACTGAGGAGCTGCAGTATAAGTCCACATTACAGAGAGCATTTATTAATGATTGTTTATTGTTATATTTTAAATGGCACAGATCAGCAGGAAATGCATTCACCGAGCACTTCTGACTGAAAAGAGTTAAAAAACCCCTCTAGTCCCATCCAATTACCACAGAGCAGTAGTCAAGTATTTAACGAGACCTCAGTGCCTTCTGGATGCAGAACAGGAGGATTATATAATACAGATGTTAAGCTTTCCACTTTCCTGATGGGGAAAGCCCAAATATCAGACAGTGGCATATGCTACGCTGCATGAACGTGCTTCCCCTTCATTTAAGAAACAGTCACAATTATTTTCCCCTCATATACTGTATTGCATCCTGATTAATCTGTTCTGAAATATTTTGCAATACACAGTAATTGCTCAGATGTAATACATATATTTAAGAAAATGGTTTAACATTGCCAAAAGCAACTCTCCGTGTAGCATCTGAAACATGCAAATCCAGCCTTGAAAAAAACAGAAATAAAATGAAATTAATTTGTTCTTTGCCTTTGTGCAGTTCACCCGGTATAGAAATATTTTACGTGACATTGCTGAAAAACTCGCATGCGTTGCAGTACCGAATATATGCAGGGAATAGTTTGGCTGGGTTTCAAAGGCATGCAGACATGTTTGATATTTGTGCAAGATATCTGTGGTGCACAAACTCCTCTGAGGACTCTGTGGTGTTGAAAAGGAATCAGAAAAATCCCTTATAAATTTTCCCATAGCATAAGCAGTGAAAAGTTTATGTGCATAATCACAAGCAGGTGGCTGAGAAGGGAGAGGATGGGCAGCTTCAAGTTGTGGTACAGCAAGGAGATGTCACCCACACCAAAGGACGGGGGGACAGCTTTCTGCAAGCAAAATATTGGTGTGTCACCTTCAGGTCAGTCATTAGGCAAGCAGGGCGGTTAGGAGATATTAGTGTTACACAATTATCTAAAAGGTAAATAAAGAGAAAAAGTGGAGTCAGTTGCATCTGTACAGTTACAGAGTGAAAAAACACAGGGGAAATCTGTCTCCAAATCTAGAATCATATTTGGACAGCCACAAGGTTTCCAAATGGAAACACACCTTTTGAAGTTTATTCTGGAGTCCAAGGTATAAAGAATTGAAAGTAAACTCAATATTCTAGCATTTTCTCAAAGACAATTTTGGAAGTCTGATTATAATGGAGGAGAACAGGATGTAAAGTATAATGAGAAACATCATAAAGCAATAAAACAAGTCTGGTGAACCAATTCCAACATGCAATTGTTACTAAGAGATCAAGATACTATTCAGCATCTATATTGTACATCGTTACTTAATGTAAATTGGTGTGACAGCTGTTAGTGACATGGCCAATGTCATCTTTCCTGGATCAATTCATAATCATGTTTCTCACAGCACTTAGGAAAACTAAACTAATAAATTAGATAATTAAGCAATCAAATTAACATTCAGTAGTTTGGGTGTTTTTTTTAGAATTCGCAGAAACGCTTAGAAATGTATTGTCAGGCATTGGCCTTGTGATCTAAGCAGTTCAATCCTTCCCTCTGAATTCACCCAGCACTTTTGAACCTCCTGAAGAAATATTTGAAAAGTTAATTCTTGGCTCCAGCCTTCAAAGACTGGCCAGCATTAACTTCACACATGCCAATGTAAAAGGATAAAAGCTGTGTCCAAAACTTAGAAATGTTTATGCAGTGAAGCTACCTGCAAGTTACAAACAAGAGCCAATTCCAATAAAAACGTGGTCTGCATCTGTTTGCCATTACTGCTCCAGTTGTTCCTATGGCCATTCAACTGAAGGCAGATGCACAGCTCATTTCTAAATTTCAGAGAGTACACTGTCTAACCAAAGATTTTGAGCAGAATTGTGATGAATCAGCAGAGTTCCTGTTCCAAGTCTGCTCGAAATGTACACCCATGGAGATAACTGCGCCTACTGCAGTTAAAAATGTGCCTTTAATTGGACTTTCCTGGAAACTGATGTTTTCTCTACACTACAGGACCTGGTCTCCCTTTTGTGCTCCTTGACTGGGCAAGAGGTTTGGGCATGTGGTGAACGATGCAACCTGTAATTTATTCTGGCAGTGGAAATGCCTGTGGAGCCCATGCAAAGTTTAAGTGCAAGCGTGTTGAGGTTTTTTAATAGGACGGTAGTAGGCAAATAGCAGCTTTTCATGGCATGTTTTTACAACCCAAAGCGAGTGTGAGTAGGGGCCGATCTGTGATGGAGTTCAGAGAGTAGGAGGCTGAAATCATCATTTTCTTACCCAAGGGCCACCAGAGTGTCTCCTGGGCTTCCTGACCAGTGTGGGAGTCGCTGCTTCTGACACTGGTTACCTTTGATATTTGGCAACAATTTTCTGTTGGCACCCACTGAATGGGCAAAGGATGACAAGCTCCCCCGATAGTGGGTTTGGACTGGGTTGGTTTTCTCCTGAGAAATCATCTTGAATGTACAGAATCTATAAAACTAATGTATTGTACGGGCACTTTTGGAAACCCCAGTGGTAAAGGAAACGGCCAGTGACACAGTCTCCTTCAATCCTCTGATGAAATGCAACAAGAAGATCTTCAGAAGTGGAAATATTCCTCTCAGTCCACATTCTACCACCATTGCCCACTGCAATGGACACCAGGCAGTGATGGCATCAGCGTATTTCATAGAATCATGGAATGTCCTAAGTGTAGAGGGAACCACCAGGATCATCAAGTTCAACTCCTGGCCCTGCACAGGACAACCCCAAAATTCACACCATGTGTCTAAGGGTGTTGTCAGGTTGTTTTGTGAATATTGTCAGACTTGGGGCCATGACACCTCCCTGGGGAGCCCGTCCCAGTGTCCAGCACCCTCTGGGTGAAGAACCTTTTCCTCATGCCCAACTTAAACCTCCCCTGGCACATCTTCTGCCATTCCCCCAGGTTCTGTCGTTGGTCACTGAAGAGAAGAGCTCAGCCCTGCCTCTCTGCTCCCCTTCTGAGGAAGGAGGAGTCACCATGAGGTCTCCCCTCAGTCTCCTCCAGGTTGAACAAACCCAGTGACTTCAGCTGCTTCTCATATGGCTTCCCCTCCAAACCCTTCACCAACTTTGTATCCTCCTCTGGATACTCTCCAGTAGCTTTTTATCCTTTTTATCCTGTGTCCCCAGATCTGCACACAGTGCTCCAGGTGAGGCTGCACCAGAGCAGAGCAGGACAATCCCCCTCCTGCCCAGCTGGCAACGCTGTGCTTGATGCACCCCAAAACACAGTTGGTCCCCTTGGCCAATTATCAAAGTAACGCTAATTACAGTTTCTACAGGCACCTACTTCCAGCCACGGTATGCCAGGAGGCTCCATTAACGGTGCCATCCTCCTTTTGGAAATCCTCTGTGTGACACGCTCTCCTCCTCGCGTCTGTCATCAGGCGATGCGTGGATGCGTAGGAATATGCAAGCCAGCGAAAGACGTGGTCATCTGGGGTAGGTGTGTAATCCTGGGTTTTCCACATCGACCGCACCATATCGTAGGGGTACGCCACCACCAGCTCTCCTCCCTGCAAATTGCCGCCCAGCACAAAAGGGATTTTTTCCATCCAGGCTATTATTGCCCGTGTCTCGACTGCCACCTGGGAGAAAAAGAAACAGCAGCTTTGTTGTGACCTGCGAAACCTGATAATTATGTTTCAAACGTAGACCAGACGCAAAAGTCCTGCTGTTTACTGAGTCCTTCTGAGTTTCTTAGCATGGAGTAGCCAGCACAAAAGATGTGGCCAAGGAGAAGGGCTTCTTTAAATTAGAGTGCCTGCCTGCCGTTCTTCGGAGGTCACCGTCAACCCATAAAAACTAACAGAACCTTAATGTTTGTAATTTATGCAACAGGAACATCTTTGAACAGCAAGGCCGAGAGCAGCAACCAATAAAGATGTCAGAGCCTGACACCGCTGCTCCTGCTGAAATGGGTTTCCGAAATCGGGATTCCTAACACAGGAATTTGTAAAGCCCACAGAACTGCCCCAATTAACCGCTTTCCCCTCAAACGGAGGGAATCTCAGCCACTATAAATAGCTGCCGTTCTGTTTAAAAGACCATGTAAAAATAAGCTAAATTTTTGGCACTACGATCCAATAAATGACTTTAGCATAAGCCACTGCATTGGTTTTGCATATGTCTCAGCATTTGTTATTTCAAATAAATATATAACAGAATCAGAATGGTTTGGGTTGAAGGGACCTTCAAAGCTCATCCGGTGCCACCCCTGCCATGAGCAGGGACATCTTCACCAGCTCAGGTTGCTCAGAGCCCCGTCCAGCCTGGCCTGGGATGTCTCCAGGGATGGTTCATCCACCACCGCTCTGGCCAACCTGGGCCAGGCTCTCACCACACTCAGTCTCAAAAATTTCTTCCTCATGTCTAGTCTGAATGTCTCCTCCTTTAGTTTAAAACCATTACATCTTGCCCTATTGCAATAATGTCTTTCAAATAAGAGCAATTAGAAAACCCCAGGAGAAATCTGTATGTTGAATGAGTTTGCAGAGAGCCTATCTATGCCTCAAAACTAGGGAGAAGCTTGATTCACAGACTGAGCTCTGTGGCGGGTTTAACTTTGTCTGTTGTTACCTAAAAGTTGGAAATCAGGTTCTCCCAGGTTATAGCAATAGCTCAGGGAAAAGAGGATCCTCCGGGAAGCAGTTCCTTTCCCAAAGGCTGCCTCTAAAATATGGAGGTGAACAGTAATTTCTGTTTCCATTGACTAACAAGGTTAGACCAGGTATGTAACTTCACCTACAAGTTACTCATTTCTTAGGGGTCTTACTCACGGTGGCGTTTTCGGACAGGTACCAGTCAGGGATCGGGATGTGATGGTTCGGAACTTTTCTTTTCTTCTGATCTTCAGACTCCCAGAGCAAAGAGTTTAAATCAGGGAAATTATTATTGATGTCGATGCCGTCCTGAGTCCATCGTCCTAAAGACCAGCCCCCTAATTCTGAACCCTTAGATTAAAAAAAAAAGGATAAAAAGTGAAAAAACTTGATGCAGAACATGACAACCTGTGAGCCCCCAGCAAAGTGGGATTGTGTCAGAGATAACTCTACACAGAAAAGTGAAAGGTTGAATTATTTCATTAACTGAAATGAATAACTGGTGCTTTTTTTTCATTTTGTATGAAACCTTGAATAAGATGAAGCAAAAACCATGAAAAATTACTTGGGCTTAGCCAAAATGTTCTGGTTTGTTTTCAAGATTTCTATTTAAGACTGGGTTTCCCCTGGGTTGCAATAGGGATGCCATATATTCTCTTCCATGGCTGTAAGTCCAACTTTCGTATTCCAGTCTTCTACAGACTGACCTGGAAGATTTTCCAGCGCATGTGACCAGACCCTGTAATTTTCCTCCTGGTGTCTGTCTTCTTCCAGACTGAATTATTACAATGCCCAACACATCGTGCTCTCCTTAAAGACACACTATTAAATTTCAGCTGCGGAAGAATGCAAATTTTCATGTGCTTAGCTTGGTTTCTCGTAAGAAACATACTGCATGAATTTTCCATTTTCCATAACAGTGTTCCCATCGATCTGTACACCTCAGTATGGTTTGTTCTGGCAGTTTTAGAGACCCTCCTTTCCATACACATCTTCCCCATAGGCAATGTCATATCGAATACTGTTTCTTTCAGCTTTTTTTCTGAATGTTTCAGTAGTTTATGTTTGCTTTGATGTGCTTATTTTTTAATTTGTTTGTTTTCATTGCTTGCAAAATATGACCTTTGAAAAAAAAAAAAATAAGGACAACAGGAGCATGTTTCATTAATCTAATACAACTAAAATAACTCCTTGATATGCTCGTAATGATATTACCGCTTTATAAGCTTTGTCATATCCGTCCGGGTTGACTGAGGGCAGGAGGTGGATTCTGGTGTCTTCAATGAGATGGACAATGCGCGGGTTCCCAGCCAGGTATTCCTGACACATGAACTGCATTAACAACAGGATGAGCTCACGGCCAAGCACTTCGTTCCCGTGAGCTCCTGCAATGTACCGAAATTCTGGTTCCCCTGTTGAAGACACACGGGGCAGAAGTACAGTCAGAGCAGTAAATCAATATTCAACTAAATTTGATCCATGGCAACAGCAACATTTCACTGAAGAAATGCCTTAACTGAACAAATGATAGGTGAAAATGTAACTTTACAGAAACAAATAATTACTTTCTGCTGCAATTTTAGAGGAACAAGCTTATGTATCAACGGTATCTAAAGCCACTGTGTAAAACCTCCATAACTCACTTTCCATTAAACAGATTTTTAATTATACTCACAATTTCAGCACGTCACAGGGAGATTTTTAAAGTTCTGATTGTCTAAAAATAACATTAAAAATACATTGCTGGTAGTTCATTGGGACAGATGTTAAAGCTCTTAAAAGTTAAGTCAGCTACTGTAAGTAACTGATCTCTGACTTCACGCACTCCTTTACCTTCACTCATCACATAACAGGTTCACATATATTTTCCTAGGTTATACTGAATGCCACAATACTTGCAGTCAGCTGCATTAGAGCTGATTAGGAATAGTGCCAGCTATTTTAAAAAAGCTCCATAACTTAGTTGTCTGGCCCACGATACGCTGTTTTCTGAAGGCCTCTCAAAGACAGTTAAGTGGACACAGCAGATTAATTATTCTGCTGTTAATATCTGAGATTCAACGAGTGCAGGTTAAGATCAGCCCCAAGTCTACTGAGATATTACATCTACTATGCTTCATCCCTTATGGTAAAGTATTTGGTGTTTTAGCAGCACGTCCCAGAATTCTTCCTTGGGTGGGATGAACAAGTATCAGAGTATTTATGTACATGGCAAAGCACAAGACACCTTTATTCCAACAGCTGCCCCAGGCCAAATCATAGTGAGGTTTTTCTTTTTCTCCACAGACATATCAAAGACTGAGTAAGTTTCTTTTCTGAAGAATTATACCACTGTAGGGTATTTTACCCCGACACTCACCAGTTAAAGATGATTTGGAAGATTTCACCTGTCCTTGCTTGCAATGTGTTCACCCCATATGAAAAAAAAAGGCAAATTTCTATCCAAAGCCACATAAATCCTCGCAACTAAAATCCATTCCCCAGTACTAAAATTCACTTCTATTTTGTTATTGCAAAGAATAAAACTCTTTATCATTAAAGAATTTGATCCCACATTCAAACTGCCTTCTATTTGTGCTCAGCCTCCTCTTCCCAATTTAGAAATATAGCGCTGAAGTTCCTCCCACATACATTTGAAAGCTTTGCTGCCGTGAATATAATTCCATCAGTGATAATTACTGCAGATACAGAGAATGAGGATTAAAAAAACAGATTTAGTTAGACTAAATCCTAACCAACTTCGTGTTCTCCGGGGTTGTCAGAAATCTCGACAGCATACAGCTTTAGTCCTTGGTTGCTTTTTCCAATATTGTAAATTCTGGTGATATTCGGGCACATTTTATTCACAGTTTTCATCAACTGCAAACGACAAAAATGGCATATAGTTAGACAACACAGCATCAAAACAGATCCACCAGTATTTCATTTCAAACTGGTTGCAGCAAAAACTCTTCATTTTCTTTTCTGGTAACTTCTTAGATATAAAAGTTTTATGTTTAGTTCATGAGTTAAAGCTTTGCTGTCACACAACAAAATGATGTTCAGCTGGAACAAGCTGAATCCTTTCTGCTGAAACACTACAGCGTAGGTGAGGTTCAAGATCTTCCTTACATGAGATGTATTTGTCAATTTTTCACTAAACTAAGGACCTGAGGGAGAAGTCCAATAGAATTTTATTTCAACTGAGTTACACAGATGTCATGCAGATAAGGATATCTGGAGTCTAAATTGTCCCACAAACACTTCACTGTGACATCTCAGGTGAATATTAAAATTTACAAACAAGACTAAAAATTGTGTTGATAACAATTATTGCAAATAGCTTTAAATTACAAGGATTTATTTGTATTTTTTTTCTTCTCCATTGGAAAGCATTAAAGAAAGAAATAAGGAATTTACTGTAAATTGGAATCCTAGGGACTATTAATTAGACAATCTTTTCATAAACAAGGGTGCATACATTATTGAAGAAATATTGTAGCATAATAAAACTTTTTGCTCACACAGTGTTAATTTAGAAACAATATTGGATGATAACAAGGCTGATGATTTTAAAAATGCCATAATTAGATGTGTCTGATTCCCATGCCACCATTTACCAAATCTAAGTGGAAACAAGATTCACATTGGAAAGAACATCATTAAAATTCCTCTCATAAAAGGCTTCACTTCTATTTATAATCCTGTTGCAAAGAGACTGAAAAGATGCTATTTTTGTACGTTTGTTCATCTCACACGTTGGTTTTATACATACGAGAATTTATTTTGCAAATCTAAACTCGGCATTCATCTGCAAAATACAGTCAGGTACGCTCTTCCAGTGTATTTTCTAATTCCATATCTATTTTTTTTTCTCCACTGTCATCACATCTGTGTGTTGGTATTATGGGTACCCAGCTATTTCCATGGAAGTCTTTTTAGTGTTTTGGGCATACATAAGTGTATATGTCATCATTTGTTGTCCCGGCTGAAACATAAGGTGAAACCAGAGGACAGTATTTTACATTTTACAGCGTTTGATATAAATGTGTCAATTACTAACTTTGTGGGACAAACTTCTCATGGTCAACCGGCTCACAATGAACCAAAAATACTATCAATGGATATGGAGCTATAGAACTCTTGCTAGAGCCTCACAGACCAAAAATTACCCAAGGTCTACTGTGTGGGGATGATTAGTTTATGTCCTATTGACAAGAGGATTAAATGGATTATTATCAGATCAGATACAGTGTTTTTCTCCAATAGAGATAAATACTACTTATTTCACTCTGCCAATGAGTACAGATATTGCATTAAAAGGAGTTCTATTTTAGCCAGCTGAAGCCCTCTCTCTATAATGTATAAATAATGTTAGTCTCAGCTTTGTGTTTACCAATTCCTCTCCTTACACTCTCCTCAAACTGCAGGAAAGTCCCTCCTGGCTGATGTGTCGCTGCATCCAGGCAGCTCCCAGAGACGTGAAATAATGAAGATGAACCCGTCCTTTCAGGGGTGTCCATGAAACCGGGCTGAAGCTCTTCCTAAAATCCCTGGCACTGAAGCACTGATTCAGGAAAGCAGTTAAAAAAGTAAGCTAAGAGTTCATCACTAGTGAGAAAAATGCCTAGAATCAAGTTCAAAGTGTATTACAATGAGTGAAAACATTCATATTGGCTTCAGAAAACTCCCCATCACCTCTTTAATTGCAAGCATGGGATTACTTTCCAAGTCAACGACCCTTTCCTGAATTAGGGCATCTGCAGTAGACCTCACTGTGCCTCTTTCATAGCACTATGCATATAGTAATGTAGTTAAATGCTTATATATAACTGCAATAGTGAAAATCAACATATTTCATATTTGCTTTTCTCATATCCGTTTCCTACAAATGGCACAACAGGTCACCTGAAATGTCACAGTGTTTTCTTTGTGCTTTGCACAAACTGTCAAAGACAATTGATGGTAACAGTCAGTCAGGGCTTTATTAGCAAGCAGCAGGACTGTAAAACGCTTCCACAATTATGTTCTCTAACAGTTCTGAGTTGACAGTTCCTATTTGTTTGTCACTACCAATTATTTACCCTATTAGTGTCCTGGAAAAAGACTGCACACGGTCCTCAAAGAAGCCTCACAAAACTGGTCTCTTGAAGGTCCATTTTGCAGAAAAGGCCCATTAAACCCAGGTCTAAGTGCCGTCTACACTTAGAGGAGGCAAAAGGGTTCTCAGTCAATGCCTTTCAGGTTATGACTATTCTTTACTGTCTCTGGAAATCTCTGTATTTCTTGTTCTGCTGTGGGCAAAACAAGAAACTACCTCCTCCTTGAGCTTGGAGACTATCAGACAGAGACTGTCCATCTGGCTTTGTGTGCAACCTGGATGTTCACTGGGTATCTCTCTAGTCTTCTACATTTGGTGGTTTCGCCCACAAATAAACCTGTTCAACTAGTAACATATACAGTGATCTTTAATTCAGAAGAGTTATCTGCATTATCATTACATGATTTCATAAACACAGCTGGTCATGAAGAGCAACACCAGACTTCAGGGCTGCTCAGAGTTTGGCTTGTCCGAAGATACGAGTGACATCCAGTTAAGTGCATTTCAAAATTAACATACTTATTTCCTAATATATGATCAGGTTAGCTATTTCAAAGGCAGAGTTGTACTCAAATGTCCATCTCAAACCATTCCTGGGGTTATCTATAAATTATTTTAACAGCTTCCTATACAGAATGAATACACCATGCAAATATTTTTGACTGTAAGTCAATCCTCACTTCTGCATACGAGATACAGCGAGTGTTCCCACTGACTAAAAGAAGAATCTTGAATGCTCTTTTAAAAGAAAAAAATTAGTACTATAAATTTCATCTTCCTAAACAGAGAGTTCTATTAAGAAAATGTGACACAGAGAAGATACCTCCCTCTCAGAAATACTTCACATATTGCAATGTAATGTAATGATCCCCAAAATGGCCCAGGGAACACATTTTTCTCCTTCTTTTTCAATTTTAATGATAAATAACTCCAAAGAACAGCATTTTTCTAAGATGGTTGGCGGCAAAGTAGCTAACAAAACTGACAATAATGCACAGTATATTTTTTTAATTGACTCTGGAAATTGACAGTTATTCTTCCATTTTACACTCAGAAAATAAATTATTAAGTTCTAAGAATAGTTTGGGGGATCTAAGACTTATCACAAGTCAAAACATAGTCTTCTGCCTACCAGCAGCAGAACCCAATTAGAATCCAATGAGCTCTAAATAAATTAACTATTTTGACACACAGAAAACCAGAAACTGGAAAAGCACAGTCAAAACCAGTTCACAACTGACCAGCCGCAGCCAAAAATGTTCTACTTGCAAGAAAAGTAGCCAAAAAAATCTGTTTTAAAGCTGTGTTTTTCTTCCAAAGATACCTGACCAGCCTGTCTTTCTGCAATGAGGATCTGAAATACACTTTATTTTATTGTTCTTGACAGTAATTATGCCAATTGAGTTTATACTTGTCTAATCTTTGTACTAAGAAATATAGGCCACAAAATCTCTGCCGAAAAAAATGTGACTCAGTAGACAATTGCTCAATAAAAATGAATGGTGATTCATGCAGTATAAATACACTGAAAATTCAGCATGCGGCAAATGATTCACACACTTCAAGTCCAAATATATTATCTTCATATTTGAAGGGCAACGGGCAGAAATATTTCTTTAGCGCAACCCACACCTTTGCCTGTGGTGATATGAAGCAAGATTAAAAACAACAACGAGGTAACCCACTTGATGTCAAAGGAACAAGATTAACAAGGCTGGCTTGTAGGTTTAAAATTATACTAACAGGATTTTTTTTTACTAGTGGTGTTTTTGGTGAGTTTTTGCAGATTTTCACGACTGCAAATACAGAATTGGATTCTTTTTATTCTGATTATCCAAAACCACCAAAATATAGGAGAATTCTGATGGCTAAGTCAGGGTCAAATATGATAGAAGAAACCGCTGAACGTTCGTAACTCGAATATACATGGAAGAAGAACAATGGTACATCGTGTGTCAATACTCCCTCTGTCATGAAGTGTCACTTGTTTAAGGTTGGATGATGTACAAATTAAGCCTTTGGGATTTTAATGGTTAAAACAGAAAACAAATAAATAGATTGTAGACACTGTTTAATAATATTTTTAACAGGTATAATTCAGATTCTGTAAGAGCTCAAAAGCCTGCACCCATCCATCATATCCAGGAGGTGATGCACCAGCCTCTTTGCCTACCTGCCTCATTTCCTTGTAGTTGTGATGTTTAAAGTCAAGATTATCTGTGGTTGTCATTTCATTTCTTCTGTGGTAATAATTATTTGGGTCTGAGAAGAGAAATAAAAGAATTTTCATCTGTTTATTAGTTTTGAATATAAGGATGCTTAGCCATAACACATGAAGAAATGCAGAAATCTGAATTCCACTGTTCTACATGCATTCAAAACAGATTTTCAAAAGCAAAACAACAAATTTGAAATATTTCTGGTTACTGCTCAAATCAGCTCATATAGATTCAAAGAGAAGCAAGGAGGCAGCAGGAATCAGCCTGCTGAACAGCTGCTCGGCACCAACTGAACTGCAACAGAAAGCAGAAGAGCATCCTACGGCTACGGAGGAGGGCAAAAGATGCTGGAAAATGAGCCAGATGCAAGATAAAAGGGTGGGGAAAAAACACCACACCGGAGGAAAAAGCCCCAGTAAATATTTTGTGTCTACTTGATTAAATTACTGTTATCAGATACAAGGAATTATCTTTCAGTTTTCTGGAGTATTTTTAGAGTCTATGCAGTGCTTGCAAAATACAGAAAGGATCTACTGTGCATATTAAACATTCCTGAGTATATTCCTAAACATTTTTAGTGGAAGTCTTTGTTACTTTAAAATTAGCACACTTATTTCTATATGGATATAATTTATAGCTTGCATTTTGAAGAATCAAAGGAGAATATATAGATAGAACAATAACTTTTATTTCCTTGACTTCCCAGGCCATTCACCTGGATAAAAAACAGCCAAGACTATTAGGGCTGAGATCTGTATTTCCTGATACATATGCTCCTAAACATGATCTAATCTGATTTACTTTTAGATGTAAACAGATCTATTTGGGAAATATTGGAAACATTCCTTAATTTGCCACATCTGGAACGTCCGGGAGTTTGAGTAATTGTTTGTCAACCAGTGGCTGTCAGGTTGCTATGATAAGTTGCTTCCCTTCCGCAAAATCATCTTCATTTGGTTTAAATTTTTTAGAAAAAGAAAGACAAAAATCAAAGCCTAAATATAATCCTGTCTTATTGCAACACAACCAAAAGAGAGTCCCTAGAGAAGAAAAATGATTCTTTTAAACAGTACCACACAAAAGTTGCAATTTTGGGGCGGGTAGGAAAAGCATAATTATTATTAGGAAGAATGCATAGATACTGTCCTCCAATGACAAACAAATTATTGAAAACCTGTAACACATAAAAATACTGAAGACATTTAAGCTTCATATTTGTGATGTTAAACCTTCTAAATACTCAAATTTGTTCTTGCTATAAATTTTTTTTCTTGTGTGGCAGAAAAGCAAACTTTGAACCATTTATGTTATTTATGAAATGAAACATGCAAAGTCCATTAAGCTTCACTGTAACATTGCCCATGTTCTCTACCACTTACTTATTCTTCATTCACATGCTCGTCTCTACTTCTCTTCCCTAATCTACAGAAGAAATACTGGAAGGTCAGTTGAATGCTATTCTACAAATACTACTAAAAACTGTCCAAAAAAAATCTTCCCTCAACAAAATCTAGTTGTTCGACACAGTCTGTCCTTTCCAGTAAGTACTAAGTAAGACCACCTGGAAATAGATTTGAATTAGTACCTAATCGGGTGAGGAAACAAGATTTCTTTGCTTATAAAACGAAAGTTTTGAAGAATCAAGAGGGTTAAGTTTCACATAATGCACCTGTATTTTTAGGTGTTATTTCCAGCCTAACTGCAGCCTAAATTGATGCAAATCCACTGAAGGCAGCGACGCTGCGGTGACCCTGCAGATGACTCTGGAATCACAGAATCACAGAATGTTAGGGACTGGAAGGGACCTCAAAAGATCATCCAGTCCAATTGAAACCCTTAAAGGTCAACCCATGTTAATTTGAGAAATTATTATTATTACATTGATGACTGAGAAATGGAAATTATAAAACATCCAATGCTTCTAGATACACACAGTGTGTTTAATGCCACACAAAATCTCTTCAGCATTGTAAAAATATCTCTGTGTTGTAAAAGGATAAAAATAAACATCATAAAACTGCCAGGATGTTGAAGGCTCTCTCTATCACCATGAGCCAAAATATACAGCAACTGATTTTTTTTCATAATACTTTAATCCCATTCCTTTCAAAGTCTGGCACTTCTTCAATACATCAAACATGAATATCATGGGAATGACTGTGAATGCTGTAGAGTTGATGGAAACTTCAAAAAGTTGCCCAGTGAGAACAATTGTATCACTGGTCTGCCCTCAAAACCAGAGCACAACCTGCCAGCTCCCTGGAGAATTAACATTCCTATTTTGCCAGGGTCCACTGTGAGTCCGCTTGGAACACTGAGATTTCTACTGCAGCAGGGATAAGGATTAGAAAATCAAAAGCTAAAATGTAGAAAGGCACAAGGATCTGTTGCGCAGCTGGTTCTTTCATAAAACAGAGAAAGAGAGACCAAAAATCTCAAACCACAGAAGAATTCAATTTGAAGTATACTCATTTATTCATGGCACTACCTCAAACAGTTTCTCTTTCTTCCAAGGAGAAAAGATCCTGCGAATGTGTGGCACTCCCATTTATACAGGGGAATATATCAGTTTTTTCTACCACTTTACGTTACCAGTAGAGTCAATCAATTTTCCAAGTAAAGGTAGCTTGTAACCATCGCACTTCTACTCTTTATACAGATGGACACATGACTAAGACGACTTTTCTGCCTTCTGTTTTATCTCTTTCTACAATGCCCAACTACTTTCCAGCATGAGGGCTCTGGGGTCTTCCTACAAAAAGTAGGATAGCTCAGCAGTTTGACATATAGAAGGAATTTTCTGTTATATTACAGCTCTCGACATCACCTCAAGTGGAGCCTTGATGCTTCCAGGGGTTTCCAGTTATTACGCTAACAACAACAGCATCTGTTGGTCTTTTCGATCTTCTTTAGTTTTAAAGTGTTCTTTTAACTTGCATGGAAAGGTATGAAATGAGCTTTGCCATGACCTGAAGATGGAATCAACACTCATAAAACAAGATTATCTAAATACTCTCATTTATTAAGTAAAACTTGCATCCGTTTCCGACACAATTTGTTCATCTGCTTCATCCTCACAGAAGTCTTACAGCAAGTTGTGTAGTAGCACAGGGATGGAGCTTGCAAGCTCAAACAGGGCTCACATATGCCAAATGAATGAGATAATTAAGTCATTTCAAGTGATTTAGATTAGTTTTTAATGAAAAAAATAGTCTAGTCTAAATCCTTTGGACTGCCTTAAAAACCTCACTGTGACTTTTTTGCAAATGACTGATACTTTTTTTCATTTCCGTGTAATATAAGTGAATTTGACTCGTCTTCATAAAACTGAACATGTCACAGACAGCACACGCGTAATCTTGAAAACATCTGCTGGCAGACATATCAGAGGATTGTGATTTTTTTTCCACATGATCTATTTCATGGCAGTCATGATCATTCACATCACACATTAAATCAACAGGGAAATAATATTCTGCAACTATTTATGGATTTTTTTCTATATATGTTGATGTGTACTTGAACACTGCACAACTAATTCCAGTTAATGATAATGAGTTATAATAATGTTTAAGAGAAAAAACAAACTCTCAACCCACGGTAATTGTTGCTAATGATTTCCTACAGTTTGATTCTAATAATAATGGTAATTCTGAGGACTGGCAATAGTCTTTCAGAATAGTATACATCTCATTGCACAAATAAAATACGAAAGAAAACCTTTTAATGACACCCACTGCACTGCTGGGGGATGTTACACATCTGTATTGATGACTACATAAACATAATATATCGCCTTAACTCCAATACACTGCAAATAACTCCCAGGAGAGATATTGAAATTGGTGCCATTTTCATTCAGTCTTTGCTC
The DNA here is from genome assembly GCF_037038585.1 of Patagioenas fasciata. Taxonomy (NCBI): domain Eukaryota; kingdom Metazoa; phylum Chordata; class Aves; order Columbiformes; family Columbidae; genus Patagioenas; species Patagioenas fasciata. Next base: position 39,004,738 of record NC_092527.1, read on the forward strand.
AAGCAAACTTCAAGAAAAAAAGTTTTAAATCGCTCAAGATTAAGTTTTAACTTTGCAATGATAAAAGCAGAACACAGGGACAGATTGTCACTAAGTAAAAACTTACTCTCGGGAGTAATCAGCTGAAGTTAGTCCTGCGATATGCATATTCACTTGTAGTGAAAAATACTTGTACAAGGTTACAGTTTTATGCAAAACGAGCACATTTGTAGACTTAACCAGGTAGCCTGGCAAGAAGAGACAAGAAATGAAAATAGGACTGAAAGATGCATCCACTGCGAAACTCCATTACAGAGCAGCTCGTCTTTCATCTTGGGTTGAAAGTGATGGCATAATCATCATACCAGTGATAGTTTTCTATATAAGAATTATTAAAAATTAAATTTAATCACAAATGTATTCCATTAAAATAATTGACTATTGCCATGAATACTCTACACTATAAATAAATGCATGAAGAGCTCAGTTAATTTCCTCTCTCCTGTCTCTCAGCACTTTTGATCATAGGCAGTTTTTGATTTTCCTTAGGTCTGAGAAAGAACAGGCAAGGAAAGTACATCCATCCCTCTGAGGCAACTGCAAAAGATTGCGCATGTCAGTCTACATCGATGTAAATACCAACATCTTTGGAAACTGGAAAGGGAATTAAATGCTGGTGCTTTTGTCCTGTTTTTCCCCAGCAAGAAGTAGCAGCACCGGTTCTCTGCTATAGGTAGGACTTTCTGGCATCTTTCCTCAACAGCAAAATGTTTTTCCCTTGGTGAAACAGCAAATCATTTCTGTTGCTTGAAAGAAAGTACTGACATCGTTGTTATCCAACAACCATCAATCTTCTTTTGTAGAGCTACTACAGCGGTCTAGAAAAAAGCTGTTTGTCAAAACTAACCCACAATACACCAAAAACATATCCTATGAATAATCTGTAAACATTTCGCTGATAAAAATTACAATCATCTTATAAAATACCGATCGGATAATCAATTAACTTCTCTGTTCCAATTATCTAAATGGGTCCTAGCTGCCTTTAACCATTTTCATCACATTCTGTCAGTGTTAAATTAATATCTTATTCAGGTTTCTTCTCATCTTGCATTACCTTCCCTTTCTTACCCTCCCTTTTGAGACTATGTGATGGAAAGCTGACATACAGTATAGACTGAATGCAAATCACTTAATTTATTCAAAGATTAATAAAGACATAAAACCTACCATTACAAGTTTAAAAGACATTAAAATAAATCTACAGGCATGAAAAATGACTGACTTTCCTTTCGCACGACTTTTTTTCTTGAGTATTTCCCTACGTCACATCTGTCCCTGCATTGTCATTAACTCAGGAGGACAAGTGCATGGGATCTCAAAAAGATGACCAAAGTGCTCCTACTGAAAACATGATTTCTTGTATGTTCACATTCAAGGTACAAATATAACAGAAAACATACCAAGTATCCAAGGAAACTGAGCATCACATAACTTTTTAAATGGGTCTTTGGGCTTTGGAAAGGATGAAGTGTGAACTGCTAGAGCTCCACCTCCTGATTTTGATGAATTTAGGAGACTTGCTCAGTTTTACAGAGGAAAATTTTCTCAGGAAAAAAACACCCTTGGTTTCTAGTCACACCGTCAATACAGCGTGATACAGCAGCTCTATCAAAGGGGCTGGACCCGTGGCCAAACCAGTCAGTCACCTAAACTGGAACAAGATGACACCAGTAATGGGTGAAGAAGCTCATTTACAGGGAACTGAAAAAGTAAGTCATGTCCTACAGGAAGAAAACATGCACGGAAAGGCCTCTGCAACCTGGGAAACAGCTTTGTTTTGAGTGCTTCGCGTGCGATGAATAAAATGAGCTGGAAGAAAGAAATGTCAGTTCTTTCTGAGCAAAAAAAAAAAAAAGATGGGTCAGCAGCTTATCAAAACCTATTAGTTCTTTCAGTCCAATTACATTTTGAATAAACACATCCCATTCCCATTGTGTTTCTCAATGAATGATTCTGGTATTTTCTTTCAGGAATAAACTGAATCAGCCACTGCAGGCAGTTAACTCCATAAATGACTACCAAGAAGAGGCACTGATGCTGTTTCCGATCTAATCCAAGACCTGCAACAAGACATAACAGCACCCACTGCGACGCTGGTGGAACTGCAGGTATGTTCGTACCTTGGTAGCACCTTCACCCACTGATACAGCCCCGTGAAGCTGAAGGGTGACAAACGCTGACACTGCCAAGCAGAGTTTAGCCCTGTAGGGGTGTATAACCAATACAAATCTAGAAGGAATAACTGCCGCACTTAATAAAAATCACCTGTCCAAATATCAACATTTTTGCTCTTTCCTCTAAGTACAGTTTTATGGAATAGAAAAGGATTGTGAAAATTTCCCTACAAATTGCTCTCTGAACTAGTTTGAGCATCATCTCTATTATTCCCTGGAGACCTTTGTGTGTGTCCTCCATGCCAGTAAAGTCATGGTGCTGAAGAAATCTATACTGTTCCTTCAGCCTCTCACCCCGTTATAGAGAACAGATCCTCTGCAAACCCACACAGGAATTTGGGATAGGTGACTGCTTTCCAACTGCCCACCAGTCCTTTCAAGAGCTGAGGGGAAATACAGGCTGAGGAATTAGCCCTGTGGGGTAAAAAGTACAGTGAGAAACAAGCAACTCACAGGGCTGAAGTTTCCTAAACCCACAGTTGAAATAAATCAGAATCCTACTGAAAACATGAATATTCACGTACACAGGACACACTTGATCACTGCCACTCAAGGCCAAGATGTATTTGTTACCCTCAGAAATGCAGTTTCTAAGTACTCCAAACTTCCACTGAGCCATCGTAATACACCTGCAGACTAAGTTTGATGACAGTACTTGCCCCATGCTTCTCTTCATCAGAAAATTACCCTTTCCTTGCCCCAGACTGGTTTGTTGTTTGTTTGCTTGTTTCTTTTCATGAGTATTTAAACACCTAAAGGACAAAAATCAGGCTACATCTGCTTGGCATGTAGACCCTACATCAACAGTGGAACTGGAGGCAGCAAGGCTCTGAGCAGCAGCAGGAGCAGCTAAAGCGGTAATGACAGGCTCGGGAAAGGCAGTTCTCTTCCTGGCTTTAGTATTTCTGAAAATACTATTCACAGTCCCCTGTAACAAAAAGAGAGAGCTACCCCCAGTGCCAGAATTTTAAGATCAAAGAGGGGGAAAACAAAAAAAGGCAGATGAGAGATGCAGAATGAGCAGTGGGCAACTTAGAAAAGGTTTGAACAAACAGGCTTTCCAATATTTATATACATGCATACATATGTAGACACAAATCCATCATAAGACTATTTATAATGTGCTCAATAGGAACATTTTTGCCATAATTTGTAGCACTGAATGTCCACCCCCCGCTTTCTTTTTTAAAGTGGCCTCACACAAGGTTTCACTTTGTACACGCTGTTTAGCAAAACCTTAATTGCATTTTGCACTCATATGTTAAAAGAAGCAGCTAACACCCAAAGTTTACGCTTAACCTCAGCTTGTGTCTTTTCCAGAGTCTTTAACCAAGGGTAGGAGCATTTACCTTCACCTGAAAATCATGCTGGATTTGATAATGTTTGAAATTTGCTAGAAATTCTTTACATCCCTAACTCCCCTCCCTCCCCCGCACAGGATAAGCTCCAGTTCACTCACAGTATTTGCCTTCAAATTAATTCAGGGAAATCCTATGGCCTGCACAGTGAAATAATTATTAAAAGGGGAAAAAAAAATAAAATCAGACTACATAATTATAATGGTTCTTTCCTGGTCTGGAAGCTTAAGATATCTGCAAGTGACTGTCCTGATGTGTATCTCTATTGCCTCCTTACTACATGTACATTCAGTAAGATTAATTGCACTGCACTTCAGCTCAAAATAAAGAAAATCTTGTTAGATCATCCGTGCAATCTTTTTTATTAATAAAGCCACTTACAGATACTGTGCAGCTGCACTGGAAGAGGTATCCTGATATTGTCCATCTATCTGGACAAATATTTTCTGTTTCTTTTTGCGTAACTCTACTCACTAAAGACAGGTATGATATCAAAAGCAAGATATCGAAAGGAAATAAAATTTCTGATTCTGGGCACAGGCAGCCATGTCAACATCGATGGAGAAAGACTCTTACCTGGCAAAGGACACCCTAAGATTTCCAGTCTCATACAGATGCTGCCTTCTTCGAACCAGGACCGAGGATTTATACGGATATAACGTGCAACCAGTGGCACCGGCAACATATTGAGAACTGGGATCTCTTTCTCACTGTTTCCTTCAAAAATCTATGCAGGCCAAACATAGGGAAATGGCAAGATCAGTTCTGCAAAAAGCCTTTTATCACTTTTGGTAATAGAAACAAATGAAGTCACCTGGTGCCGCCCCAGGTTGATGGTGGCTCAGACCAGAGCTGCTCTTCAAAGAGCAAAATCCCCCCACATGCTTCTGATAAAGGGGCAAAGGAGCCAGAGCTTCAAACCCTCCCTCCTCATAGAATCACAGAATGTCAGGGATTAGAAGGGACCTCAAAAGATCATCCAGTCCAATCCCCCATGCTGGAATAGGAACACTTAGATGGGGCTACACAGGAAGGTGTCCAGGCGGGTCACCTCATGGGCAGGAGATGTCCCCAGGGACCAGCAGACTAACACTTGTACGGGCCACACAACAAGAAACATGTCTCATCACAGGCAAGAACACTGCCAGGGTGGCATTCACATCCATAGGCAGACACATATAGATTTGTTGTATAGGATATTCTGGGTTCCCGTCTGCATTGCATGATCTGCTCTTAAAATCAGTGGGATCGCTCAGAGATGTTGCTTTGTAGTCTTATACTGACAAATCTGGCAAATGGAAACTCCACATGGACAACCCCTCGCTTTCCCACCTCTGCTTATCTTCATAAAACATCTATTTTGTGATACTCACCACATCTCCAGATTCATTTCTGACAGCAGTCCATGCATGACTGTCATTGCTCACCAATACTCTGTAAGAGGTCACCCAGTTACTCCTTGAAAAAAAAAAAGAGTATCTAAGTTATTTTTTCATAACTTAGAATGACTGCAAGTTATTTTTAATATAATAAAGCTTGGAAGACTGCAAGCAATGGAAATTCCACTTGGCAAAGTCATGTCGACACTTGGCTGAAAAAGTGACATGCAAATCTAGATTCAACAGATAATTAACAAAGCCTGGCACGTTGAAGCAAAATAACAACAGGACAATATTCTGGGATTCCAGGAGGTGTGGGATTGCTGTTGGCTCTTCCTTTTATAAGCAAATTTGGGCATAAATGGTTTACCTAGAACAGATACATCCAGTGTTCAAAAATCTTACCTTTTCAGCTACAGAAAATTTATAATTTCTGCTGTTATTATCAGAAAAGATGGAAAAAATAATAAGTCCTCTAGGATGAAAAGCTTGTGGATTTCAACCAGCAAAATTTCCATTTCTTCCAACACAAGAATGACTGGAGCCCACAGTCATTCTCACATTTGTTAGCAATAGACAGAACAGAGACAATTCTGTCTCTGCACAGCAGAGTCCAATTGATCACAGGACCAGCACACTACTACAATCTCTGGATCAGTCTTCAGTAGGCTGATCTTTCTAGTGGCCTGTTATCTGATTTATAGCAAAATCCCCTTTAATCTAAAAAAGCTAAAATCTTCAAACTTGAATTTATGTCTTGTCTGTATTCAACTAAAGAAGAGTATGAGTTGAAATAAAATGCTGCTTCCTAACTTCAGAGTGGAGTTAAAGCTCTGTAGCTTTTGTATTGTCTGGGCATTCCCCATGGTAACTTGTATACAGCTATAGAGAAGGCGATGCCCTGACTCTCTTCTCATATTTGTTGGTCTGAAACCACAGCAGTAATTTTTTTCCCTAACACCTTGCTGGTTTCAATAGGCAGTGACTTGGTGCAGAGTTGTGGCTTGGAGGTATCTTCGTACCGTCAAGTCAGTCCAGGATGATTAAATTCTGTTTTCACGTATATAAACTGATGGTGCGTAACCAGCAGCACTCCAGAGCAGTCGCTTTTGGACACAGGTTCAGATTGCTGGGAATGAAACCACAGTAAGGAAAGCTTTTGGGACTAGAAAGAAGAATTTCTTGGGACTAGAGAGAATAGGAGCAATTTGGGCACTTATGGGAGAGCATATGGACTGGAGATAAGGGATCATCTAGAAGGACAGACACACCTAAGCAAAGCTTCCCCTTGTACTGCACCCATACTAATGCTGCTTTCTTCACTTTTCTTTCTTTTAAAATCAACAAATATTATCAAACTACCTATGAACACACATGTTGACCTCACTGTGCTTATGTTTAAAGAGACAAACTAGCTTATACATGTCCAGTAAAAGAGAGTCAGGATTCTAGTAAAGACCAAAAAAGGGGCAGGGGAGGAACAAGAATAAATTCATCGCCCACAAGCCCAGCACAAGTTCACTCAGTCTTCACAATACAGAGACCATAATGCCTAAGTCAATGCATAACTTTAGATTTCCATCTGTTATTTAATTTTCTGAGTAACGGTGGTCCCACTTACATAAAAAATGCAAACTTATGTCCAGACTTACAATGACGCCTATAAATCAAAGTAGCAGAATATAGAAAAGCACTTCTGTATGTGATTTACTAATACCCTCAAAAGTCAAAGACAAGATGTCACAAGACTGAAAAAATCAGTGGACAAATCCAACTCTGTTTTACACACTAAACCAGTCCTTTGCAAATCTTTCACCAGCCTTCTTCAATGAATAGATTTTAATTCATGCTGTTTTAAATGGAAAAACCTTGACTATAGCCAAGCAGACTGAACTCTTTATTACTGCATTGAAAAGATTAATACGTCTGCCACCTGTAATGCACACACTACTTCAACATTTGTTAAACAGCTTTAACAAGTTAGCAGCTTTCTGCAAACACTAATTGTCTGTCTGTCAGCAGAAAACATCCTGGGGTAGAGAATCTGCCAGAGATCCGCGAAGTGCCACGCTGGCATCTCAGATCTCCGTACAGTAAAATTATTTACTACAAAATAGACATTGATTTCAGCGCATTGTAAAGTTTCTACTAACTCTTGTAAAGAATTTTACTTTCCTCCCTCAGCTTCTGCAAAATCCTGGCAGTTGCACCAGAAGATTTCACTGTGATTGTAAGTCGAAGATAGATTTACATCCAGCAAAGGTGGAAATAAGACTCTTTGGAAATGGCCAATATCAAGACTCCAGGAAGAAGAAAAATAACTTTTCCTGATTGAAAAATAAACTAAGTTTGAGAGCAAAACATTGGATTTGAATGGGGGTGGTTGTGTACATATTCATTGCACGTTAAACGGCAGTGTCAGGTGGGTTTTTGGTTGTGGTTTTGTTCGGTTTGGTTTCCTGTTTTGGTTTTGTTTGTTTTTATATTCTTGGCCATTTTTCAAAATCACAGTAAATGACCAAAAGAGGCAATATTACAAACCAAAAAGACGTTATTGCTTCTGAAGTATTACAGATTTTTTTTCTTTACTTCAACTGCACAAATAAGATTAGGAGGACAAACACAATACATCCATATTCATTACTCTAGGCCTGAAAAAAAAGATTTTCAAACAGAATATCACAACAGCATGAAAACAAAATAACAGTGGACATTCTGTATAATGGAGAAATACGTAAGAAAATCATGGCACATATAGACAGTTCTTAAAAGAACCAGCTCATTTTATTGGCATAAGAAGATGTTACTGTTACACTAATACTTCCAATCTAGGACTTTTATTTACCATATCTTAATATTCTCACTCCCTACAGTTACAAAGGGTCAAATATCTCCCAAAGAAAATGTATAATAATCAGTCATATGCATATTCCATCTTGAGTGACAAGTAATCTGCTTTTCAGAGGCAGTCTGCCAATTAAAATACAAATGGGACTACATTTGGTCTTGTACATTTGCAGTACAGAAGGACTACGAGAGGGTCATGGGCCAAGATAAATCAGGCTAAGATATGAGGTCACACAACACATCCCATTAACTGTGCTTGCCTGTTCAGAACAAGCATCCAATTTGCATTTGTGGAGATGCAGAAAAAAACCATCACAGGTGACCAGATCCTCCTCCCACTGGCACTAAATGCAAAACTGCCTCAAGGGGCTTAAATTCTTCCCCTTTTTTTTCCTCAATATCATAAGAAAAACAGCTTCTGCCAATATGAAGAAGGCTGTTGTAAATTCAGATTCCCCTCCAAAATGGCACCTTCTGCCTTAAAATCACATTCCCTGTGGTGGGGAAGGGGAACTTCGCATGTATTCATATACTCAGGGTACCTCAAAAACTAGCATAGGGATCCCAATCAGGCAGCAGATTATCTTTAAATACCAGACATTTCTAAAGATACAGACCAGAGGAGCACTCAGACACTAAATCTTCCTGAAAGCTGCAGATTGTCTACACATGTGCCGCACAGGAGGTCTGGTGCTCCCAGGAAGCCGACGGATGTGTTGCACATGCTCGAACCAGCAGCCAGGCTGTTCACAGTCAGCACGGCGCCTCCTGGAACTGAAGAGTTTCATATACATGCGGTGCTCAGTTTATTCACGTAGACACAGAAATCTAAAGCTTCTGGGGAAATCCACCACAGAAACATGACAGCTAAAGCAAAGTCTTGAGCTAGAAGTATTGGGGAACGTCTTCTGTGCTGTCACCTGATGATGGGAATATCCAGCTCATTGGGTTTGGGATTTGCAGATTTTAATTTCTGCAGCACATCACATGGAATCTTTTGGGGACCCACCAGCACTGAATGATAAAACTGTCTGTAGAAAGCTGAAAGCCTGGAGAAAAAGAGGCTGAGGGGAGACCTCGCTGTCTACAGCTACCTGAAAGGAGGTTGTAGCATGGAGGGTGTTGGTCTCTTCTCCCAAGCAGCAAGTGATAGGACAGGAGGAAATGGCCTCAAGTCGTGCCACTGGAGGTTTAGATTGCATAGTAGGAAAAATTTCTTAATGGAAAAGGTTGTCAGGCATTGGAACAAGCTGCCCAGGGCAGTGGTGGAGTCGCCAACACTGGAGGGGTTGAAGAGATGCCTAGATGAGGTTCTTAGGGACGTGTGTTAATGCCAGAGTTAGGTTATGGTTGGACTTGATGATTTTGAGAGTCTCTTCCAACCAAACTGATTCTATGAAACTATAAAGCTTTATAGCACTTGGGACGTGCCTACCATTGTTTTAGAGAAGTTCTTCTGAACTCGCTCTATAAAATCTGTCTGGACCTACTGTTATATTCCTCAAATACTTGTCGATTTTATAGAGCCAAGGAGACATAACTCAGAGAAAGACCTACACCATTATTCAAAAAAAGAATACGTTAATTATTAAGCTCTTTCTTGCAGTAAACTAGACAATACAGAAATTATTACATGGCAGTATCTTCAAAAGCATTTGAGGTTACTTCTAGCTTATCATGTTCCAGTACAAATTCCTTCTACCACGGCTGCCTCACAAATTTCATCAGTGCTAGAAAAGGATCACAAGGTACAGATTTGACAGAAATCATTTGGATTCAGGTGCTTCCCATTAATAATCCTTATCTCTTCAGGATGAACCTACTTGAAAAAGCTCCGTATCTATTGCCAAGATTAATCACATCATTTCACAGAAAGTAAATGCAAAGATCAAATACAATTCAAATTTACTCAACGTGGTGAGGTTTTCTTATTCTTATTTATTAGTTGGGTTTTGTCTGTAACACAATAGCTTTAGACAAGGCTTATTTGGACATCTTAGATTTTAAATTCAATTTCTTGTGACGCATGGAAGTGTCCAGCTTGATCATTTCCATCCAAAAAAAAGACAAACAGAGGGATTAAGTGACATGCCTAAGGATAGAGAGAAAACCTGAATCAAGAGGGAGAATTAAGAGCAGATCTACAGCCTTGGCAGGTTCCTGTCCCAAGAACCAGCTTTTCCTTATCTAACTACATCATCAGTCTACTGAGCAGAGGGAAAGACAACAGGACAGCACCAGAACAGCAAAACCTCTTTCTGCCTTGCCTTCCCCAGAATAATTTTTGTACTTTTCTTTATGTGTATTGAACACGGAGATGAATCCCAACTCAGCACAGCACACAGTGAGTGCTAAATGGGAAGCGGGAGGGATGCCAGGGTTTTGGCTGCCCAGCCTCCAGCATCAGCTCAGCATCAGCTGAGACTTCTGACTATTTGGATACAGTTTTATTTTGTTTGAACAGCATCTGCTGCACATAATATTTCAAAGCCAAGCTTGTCAGCTATGGAAAGCTGAATATGCAACAAGTGAAATAAACCTGATACACTCATCCTAGTCTCTAAGGATGCTTCTCCACATCACTATACCCCTCATGATTGGAGATAAAAAAGGAAGGTTGGCAGGGGCTGGTCAGCAGAAGCCCAAGCCCACAGTGGTAGAGATGCTGGAGATAAGACAAGCAAACATTGGCAGAGTTCAGGTTGGCATCATCTGCAATGGACTTGGCCCCCACTGACTATATTATTCTTCTGCTGTCAGGTTAATCTGATTTACTTGCATTAAAATCCCAAAAATTGATAGAGAATAGAAAGAGACAGGCACACAGATGTGTATCCTCCCATTATATATAAATTGACAAGCCAAAATACTTGAAACAGTGGAATCTCTACATCAAAGAAATGCTAAACAAACATTAGATTAAACGTATTCAGGCAAAAGAATCAGCATGCTAGCAATTAAATGGCTTTCTGCTTGAAAAACTGAATTTGTAGTCTCATGCAATTAAATATAAACCCATTAATATTAATATTCTGTAATAATATTTATGTTGATAAAAGTTTAAATCACCCACTGCCCAACAGTTTCAAAAATAAGCCAAGTTAAAAAATGCTCAGGCTAACCACAGGTAGCCCAGCAAGTTTTACTAACTAATGCAAATAAACACGATTTAAGAGATGGAGCTTGACTAGCAAGCAGGGGTATTTCTTTTTAATAATTGAATATCTTTGAATGTTTAATTTTTTAAATTTGCTTCTAGCTAACTTAAATTAACATACTGCTGTGAAATCTGGCTCTTTGGAGGCCCTACAGAGAAAAGCTGAGGGCCAGAATTTCACTTGCTCAGAATGAATTAAGCCCTGATTTTCCAAAGCTCTCTTCTCAGCGAGGAGTTGGGGTTGCGAAGGCATTTCCCACCCAATGGCTTCCACTCCTAACCAGGTTTTTACAAGATTTTAATTTCCAATTTTCTGACCTTTCCAGAAAATCTGGTGGCAGATGTAGGTGTTTCCATTCACTGCTGCACATTCAGAAGGTGCCAGGACCCCTATGTGGGATCAGGCATCCTCTGCCCCAGAGATTTGATGGTCTTAACACCTGTGATTTTGGGCCATTATTTGCAAAGAGATCTCTGTGTGTTTGAAATTCTTCCTACACCAGACTTTCCTCTTTCTTATTTTCTGTATCTGTCAAGCACAACCAAGCTGTGATTCCATTTTAATTTCTAATTTTCCATTCCTGTCCATGCCTATCACAGCTTGTGTATCAGTCACATATTTGAGGAGAAAAATCTGAACTATAGTCACTGCCTCACTATGTCTTTTTGTCTCCTTCCCGTGAATATTAAAGGAATGAAAAATGAAAATCCCTGACTGTAACCAGCAAATACTGCCATTTGTGTGCATAGTCGTGAGCATATTTAAATTTTGAAGGGGCTCACATCTACCAAGCGCACATGAAGATGCAGTCAAGTGCCGCTTGGTGCATACAGAAGGGATGCTGGTTTGGGAAGGCTCCTCAGGGCACGAGTGGAGGGGACAGGAGCATCTGCCCGATGTCCTCGAGGTGACCCCAGACACAATCATTCTCATTGCAACGACTCATAATGCACATGCAAAACATACAAGTCAAGGCTGTGATTAATCAGTGAATCTGTTGCAACAGATGTCTGCATTCATTTGATGTATCCTTTTCCTAAAGGCTGCAGCTCACTTGAATTCAAACTTCCCACTGTAGAGGTTAAAAACCTTTCCTCCCTCTTTTTAGCATCCCCAGTGAGCCTCATGGCACAAACCAGGTTCTATCCACGTAACACCACCTTCTCCCAGTGCAAAGCGATGGTTAACTGGGCAGGAGCCCTTCTCCTGGGGACAGCAGTGACCTGCTCCCTCCCAGCCCTGCATAGTGAGTCACCAAGTCTTTGGCAAGAGTCAGAACTGGAGCAAGAGCCTCGTGATACCCGCAACAGAACATAATCAGTTTTGACATTTTTGTCAAACTTGTGAAAGTATAAATAAACTTCTGGGTACGCTGTCAGGACTCCATCTACACGGGACTACCTGAGCTGGTCGCAAACTCAGCTCCCAGGAGGGCAACAGAGCTGGGGAAGGGGCTGGAGCACAAGTGTGATGGGAGCAGCTGAAGGACCTGGGGGGTTCAGCTGGAGAACAGGAGCTGAGGGGAGACCTTCTGATCTCTGAACTGCCTGAAAGGAGCTTGGAGCTGGGGGGTGTCGGGCTCTGCTGCCAAGCTGCAAGTGATAGGACAAGAGGAAATGGCCTCAAATTGTACCAGGGAAGGTTCAGATTGGATATCAGGAAAAACTTGTTCATGGAAAGGGTTATCGGGCATTGGAACAGGCTGCCCAGGGCAGCGTTGGAGTCACCATCCCTGGAGGGGTTTAGAAGTCATGCAGATGAGGTTCTTAGGGACATGGTTTAGTGCCAGAGTTAGGCTATGGTTGGATTCAATGATCTTGAGGGTCTCTTCCAACCAAAATGATTCTACGATTGCCCAAAGCCAGGTGAGTGTTCATCAGCAGCGACAAATGCCGCACCACAATCCTGTGTGAAGCACAAGAATGGAGGAGGCAGATTAACATGGGACAAGAATTGAAGCTGGGTAAATAGAAGAGAGCACTCACGGCTGAAGCTGCCAAAGGCTGACTCTGCTGTAACAACAAAGCCCGTGAGACAGCTCCACCAAGCCAGAGTTAAAGAGAAACATAATTTTTTTAGAAAACTAATCATAAACCCTAGTGTAATACCTAACTAGTGACATTAATATATCAAGGGAGATTTTTCTGCATCAAATTCAGGTTGTTTTGTAACTCCCACCCATATACTTGATATGATTTTGGTGGATTTGGAACAATTCACTCTGTGAGAGTTTGACTTCGGGGAAGCTGTAACAATCTCTGCAGTCCTTTCACCCAGCCAGGGTCAATAACAGTTTGCACTGATTTAATGCACCGAACAACGCAAGTCAGCACACAGCAGCTGCTTATTTTATTACATGATATGGATAAAGCATCAAGACATTTTCACTGAATTTGCTGAAGTTTCATCAGGGTGTGTTTTCACAGCCTCTGTGTGGGGACAGGAGTTACCACTATTTGTAAGTCAATGTCACCTATGTCTGTTGCCCTCGTGAGCTGGACAGGATTTAGAATTTATCCTATTATGCTTTCAAATGCAGCATTTTGCTATTATTTTGTCCTTTCTTGTTATGTACAGTGCAAAATTCTGTTTTCTTCAGTATCTGTAGAAACAACTCATACCTACAAGTAACCACTCTACGTCCCAAATGCTAATGTACTTACACTGAATGGGATGCCACTGCTCTTTATACTCAGATTACTAGAACACTGAAGATGCTGATGTGATTACATCTTCGTGAAGCCAAACTTACTACTGAAACCATGATCTTAATATCATGAATGGCCAATAAACTGAGGAATAAGCAAGGATTTTTACCCTCTTTAAGCAAGGAAGTTCGCCACCTTGCAATCCTCACATACACACTGCCCACAAACACAAATCTCAGCTCCTGAGAAATTGCCAGTGGCTGTAGCAATAAACTAAAATTTGGGGCAATACATTAATTTTGTGACTGAAGAAAGAGCAGAATGCCGTACCGCCAAAATTAGAAGAAAGTTAATTGCACTGACCTAATTTTATCCTCCACTTTATCTCTGGAAGGTACCCAGCTTGGTACAGACCCACAATTCCCTAAGGACAGTTCATCAAAACGGGCACTGGGGGATGATGAAGGGCTACACTGCACACAGAGCAGGCTGAGGATGAGGGTGTACTATAGAAAACTGCTAAATTATTCTCCTATTCAGCTACAAATATCTTGTTCTTTAGCAAAAGCATGACCAGAGACACGATCAAATCCACTGGATAGTTATTATTTGCCATCCCTATAGAATAGCAGAAGTCAAGCAAGGGAGTGTGTAACAGTGTCTACATAAGCTTCTAGTTAAAACATAGCTTCAACAGTGATAGATAAAAATGACCAGTTTAAAAGTGGGTCAGTTTAGAAGCAAGTAATGTGTGTAAGTCATTGTCATTATTTCTTCCCCCCAGCAACACCATCGATTTGTTCTCTCCTCCAACCAACCAGCCTTTTAAAACCTTTTTATGCTCTGCAAGACATATGGACTAACGTCTATCCAAATCAGATTTTGAAAATTACCACCTCTCCATCTTTTTTCTTAAATACATATCTTCCATAAAAGTTTAAAATCAAATATTTTGATGAGGCTGAGAGGTCTGAAAAACAACGTACTTGGAAATACATTGTTTGGTTTGGTTTTTGTGGGTTTCTTTGGTTTTGTTTTTCTCCACTTAAAAAAATTCCAAATTTTGCTTTGGAATTTGAGCATTCTGCACACATTATTTTATCCATGCTTCTTATTATTGTTGTCATTTTGTTATTTCATGACATGCAGTGATAGTGCCTAATTTAACATGGTTGAGAGACTAACTTTAATAAAATACATCAAGTCACAAATAAATCCTACTCACTGAAACATTGCATCCTCTTCTAAAAACCAAAACATCCTCTGTGTTGAAACAGTCCAAAGCTATATATTACAGCCACTACACACTGAGTCTATTTAGACATGTGGGATTTCTCTTGATACAAAAGATGATGCTGAATTATCAAAAGATTGTTTGGGTTGTGGGAAACAAGCTTCCTATGCTTTTTGGATTCTTGCCAAACTGCTAAGAGGGATTAATATTCCCCCCCCCTTTGTCAAGAGACTGCATATTTTAAACTATCACATAATCTCTTTAAATATATGGCACAATTCCACACTAGCACTTCCAGTGTCCCACTCAGCAGCCTTGAACAGTTGTTTAGAAGATACTCAGTTCATAAAACTGAAAGGTCTATTGACAACAATATAAAGAATTACATGGTGTATCTCTCCCCCAAATATTCAGCCATAAACCCTCTTGTAGCCCAGCTATGGCACCATCCACCTCAGAGGAGGATGTCACAAGCCCTTCTAAAAGGTCACATTGCTCACACAACATTATCCAGTCTGAGAAGACAAATAAAACAGCTCTGCAAAGAGATGTCACTGATGTCCCTCTACCCACCACTGGATATTCCTAGTGAATCAGTGTGGTAACTGCCCAGAGACACTCATCTCCAGATGCTCTTTGTTCATACAAAGGAACTGATATTCTGCCCACTCTCAAGGTATTATTGATATCAATCAACACTTGTGACACTTCTCAGATTTGCATATCTTCAGTGCAAAAATCAAAAAGAAGTCTTAGTTCTTGCAGCTGGGCTCCACTTCATCTGTGAAATTCAATAACTGCAGACCTTCTGGATGATCTAAGCATTTATGATGGTAAAAAGATCACTCTGCCATGATTCCAGGTATCCCAAGAATGCCTGAGGCTTCCCAACAACAGCCACTGAGTCCACATGCTCTGACTGATAAAAGGAAGGACTCCTCAAATCCAAGAGTTTTGGTTCAAAGTCTGTTTTCTCTTGTCATGCAAGTAAAACACAACAAAAAGGCAGGAAGATTTTATTCCATGTGACTATCATAGAATTCACATCCAGGCAGTCTGAGCACAGAATTTGACTCAGAAGTGTTTTTCCTTAAAAAGGAAATTATTAAACAACTCAGCTATTCGTTACTAGCCACAAATGGTTTCCTTCTCTCTCTAATTAGGTCATTCATGCTTTCAAGAGCTGTTGCTGCACCTTGGCCTATTCCTCCTCAAGGCTCCCATGTCTCAAGCACAAGAGTTTCAAGACAAGAAACAGCAACCTCCCAAGTGAGACTGGGAGAGCAATAACTAAGGTGGATCAGTCCCTGCCAGCATACAGAAATTGATGGCCCCGGGCATTTTTGTGTTGTTTGCATTGTGTCAAGTGTAACCTTCAATTCATCCATTGCCCATAAAGTCCCAAAATCCAATAAGCCAGGCTGATGTGAGTCTATGGGTGGAGTAGGACACCAGCAGAACTGGACTAAGGTTGCCAGGGCTGCTATAAAGGAGCAAAGATTTGCTTCCACCTCTGCAGCAGCTCTGGCTACAGCATCAGAATTACAAAGAGAAACAAAGGCCAGACTGCTCATAACTCAAATGTTGCAGCCCTGCAATGAGGTGGAAAGTTATTTGCTGCGGGATTCAGCAGGGTGTCCTTGCCTGCCCTCCCGTGTCACTCTACATGTCCTCAGTAAGTCGGCAGCAGGAAGCTAAAGGGACCACAGGAGGACTTTAAGGGCTCAGAGAGGGCTTTAAGTAAGTTCTTCCACTTTCTTAAAGTTTCTTGTTCAATAGAAAGGGGGGAAAAGTGTTATTTTTCTGATTCTCTATCACTATCTCATAAAAGCATTGATGAATTTAGCATATAACTCAGCATCTTGATTTTTTATTATATTTTTAAATACAATGCTGGGAAAGTCTCCAAGGCTTAAATAAAAGGCTTACATTGGCTTTCAAGCTTGGCAGGCTTTTGCTTCTAATACAACACAGATCAGAGGGGTATTTTTTTGGCTTTCCTACCTGAAATAAGCTTATTCTCCAACATATATTTCTATTAGTTATGAAAGCACTATATTCTTGTTGCATAACTTCAGGAAGTTGAGGAGGTGCCTCAGGTAACAGAATGACATCTTTTTGTACAAAGTTTCATATCATAAACAGTCCTTTTTGATGTCATCACAGCCAGTAGCGAAGTATAAAAGAAAGAAGCGAATGAGTCTCCTTCACTTCCAGTGCCCATTACAGCAAAACAGCCACAAAAAGAACCTGCTCACACAGTAAAAGTCCTACCAGCCTGTTTTTCCTGGTCTGGCTTCACAAAAGGCAAATCACTACATGCAAGCTCTATGGCTACAGTCAGGTCATTGACTCCTGAGTTTGGCACTAGCACCAAAGGTTATACCAGTGCCTCTGAATCCCACCCTAAGGCAACTTCTGCTCCAAGCTCAGGGTCTCTACTGTTGTCTCGATTCAATTTTACTTGGAGCAGTTATTCTCCATGCTAGGATTTCATTTTTCTTTCCTTCTTCTGTCTTGACTGCTGGGGGAATTGGGGTAGAAAGTCATGCTGAGAAGTCATGCAACAACATGAGCAATTCAGAGAGCAGCATCTGCCACCTTCCCAAGAACGATGTTCCCAAGTGCTGAGACTCTGGAAATCCAGGACATCCCTCTTGGCCCAGATGCGGGTGGCAAACGTCAGCCCTAACCCTTTTGATAGCATGAAAATCTACTTTGGTACTTCAGGGAGTACCAAGTTATTTCTAAAATCTAAGGACTTACACGTTGCAAAAGCAGAGCGTGTACAAACATTAACTATGCTGTTTTTATCTGTTCCACCTGATGAGAGCAGAGAGAAAAATGAGGTAGACTCCAGGGAAGCCAGTCCCACAGCTAAGGTTGTTTCAAGAGACACCAAGTGAGATGGTGGCCATCACAACCTGTCAAGAAAAGCCACCTCCACAGCAGCTCCCTGTGTGCAAGCTGGACATGGGAAACTAGGTCACCCCTTCCTCCTACTGCCTCGATCCCTCCATAGGACAGAGTGTGATCTTACAGGACACATTTTCCAGAAAACATTAGCCTGCTCCACAGCGCAGCTGGTCCAGTTGAAACCATCTTTGCTCCTGTGAGGTAGAAACGCACCCATTTCTCCCCAAAACCGAGTAACAACCCAGGAGGAGCCTGGACCTGCTCTCCCAGCACCAACTCCGCTCTTCCTGCAGACCCTCAGGGCTCTGCCCACCAACTCTTTGTGGGGGAAGGAGGAAAAAGCAAGATCCAGTAATTTAAAAAACAAACCAAAGAAAAAGACGACTGTGAACACCAACTATAAATAGAGCGTCAAGTCCTGCTGTAAACTCACAATAGAGCTGAACTAAAATTAGCAATACAAGACAAAGCAGAGCAGCACTGGTGTTGATGGGAACAGCGGTGTCAAGAGTATGAATATAGGAAAGAATAAGACTTTGCTACAGTAATTATCTTACCTAACACAGAACAATGTGGAATAAATATAGAAACCTTAATGCCAAAAAGGCTCCTACACTCTCAGCGACGTTAAAAGAAACACACACACACACACAAAAATCCAGAAAATTAAACTATAGAAGGAAAAAAAGATACTCTTTTCTTGGCTATAATGGTATTTTTCTGGTTTTCTTTTTATTATATGCCACATTCATTTTATTAAGCAAGAGATATGGCCAGAGTGGATCTAAGGCTGTACATATCCTGCACACTTAGTCAAAAGGTCCAGCAGCACAAGTGAGATTATTTGCTTTCATAGCTCATCAAGATGTGACAAGAAATTAAGAGACTGAACAAACGCTGTAAAGATGAGAAAAAAAATTAAACCATCACCTCCAGCTCCTCTTTATGCCAGCTGATTACTTTATTCCTCATCTACAATTCTCACCTCATCCACACTGGCTGTATTATAGAGCAATCTGGGCACCTGCACTCAGGAGCAGGCCGCGAATGAGTAAATGCACACAAATCTGTGCAAAACAGTTATTTCCATCAACGCAACACAATGTGCCTGCTACCAAACACTTCAGTCCTGGTCGACGCATAATGTGTGGGTTTTCATAATAAATTCTTCTTTAGAACAAAAAAGTACAGATTTTTTATTTAACTGCTGACTTAAAAATCATGCTGTTTTGGAATTTTACCAATTACTTGGTGATTATATATGAGGAAGTCTCAAAGTGGTTATTCTAAACTAATATCTAGAAAGTAGTATCCAACTAATCAAGTTAAATTTAGAAAAGAATGAGAAAGTTTAACACACACAAATTTGACAAGGTGAGCATAAAGGTAAATAATCTACAGTAATCTTGTTGATTCCTTTGCCAGATGTAGATAATGACTACCGAGGTTTGCTACCCTTAAACTTGTATTTTATGCCATATATAATCACTTTGCCTTTTACTGTTCCTTCCCTCAAGTATTTGATGTCACACAGCATTTCCATTCTTTCCTTTTTCCTTGAAGGATCAAAACAATATGACATGAATTCTTCAGTCTGAAAGCTCAGAATCTCACGGAGAAAAGTAAGTGTGTACTTACGACCAGAGAGAGTTTCTTCCTTGTGTGATGACTCCAGTGAATTTTGTTAGCCTTCGAGCATCTACTTCAATCCACTGATAGGGGTCGTTTCTTCCTGCACACCAAGCACCATCATAAAAATCATTTTCATTAACACCTGCCTGAAAAGAAGGCAAAAACATCTTCATAAATCAGAACCAAGAAACTGGAGATCTTTCATGGGAAAAAGAAAAGAACAAATGAAGTCATCATTCATTCCACTTACTCCTTTGGCTCCAGTTTAAGACCCTTGAGATTGTCATTCTCAACAGTTATACGGAGCGATCAAAGTATTTTCTTACTCAAAGTGGGGAGAGAAATTCTGCAAAGTCCCTTCAAAACCTAAGAACCATTAGATATAAATTAGAAAGCATAAACTGAGCATCAGTTCAGTCCACCTGGCTGTGCCTGTGGTCTGATAGAGCCTTTATCCAGAACAAACTATCTTCAGAGTTATGAAAGCCCATGCAAAAAATGGTCAGTGCTGGAGCAATCTGCTTTCCCCTGGAAGGAGCAAAGGAAAGTATAAGGCATATGGAAGCACTAGTACTATTTCCCACCAATTTTCAGTTCCAGAATTATTATTTTCATCACTAGGTTGTCAAAGGTTAAAACTCAGGAATGCTCAAGTGTACTTCAACTTGTATACCAATCTATATTCCAATTTATGTTGGCAAAACCCCCACAAACAGCCTTCTCAACACTTTCAAAGAAATAGCTGCAAGGTATTTTGAGTAAGCTGTATTCCAAATACATCTAAAACAGCACTTAAAGAAACATAGCAGCCGAGGTCTTCAGATATTTATCTTATTACTAAAGCCCGGGAAATGTTTGGCATCAAGTTGGCTACTGTCATAGAGAGCACAGAAGCTTTTCCATATGGTCCTCTGAGGCTACATGTATTCTTATGGTATTTCATCTGGGTTTAACGTGGATTTATCATTGCCATCCATGCAATTCCAAGAATGGATATCCTTAAATATTTCCCAAGTATAAATTAAGAGTCTGGAGAACTTCGTAGGTTTATATTAGAGACAGATCTTAAAGCTCTGTTCAGTGGTATATTTTCAGCTGGAGTGTGTCTATATGTAAAACACAAATGACATTCCCAAGAACACAACTATCAACTAAATTTCCTGAGTTATCCCTCAGCTTCCCACTGAGCAGTATGAGCAGATATTACAGTCATAGCTGGTTACAACGGCAGAGATTGACAGTTTTGTCTAACTGCCTTTTTACAGGTGGTTTCTACCAAAACGGGTGTTGGGTGGGTCTAATACAGAAAGAGAGCATCAGTTGTTCATCCTTTTAAATCACAGATTCAATCCCTAAAACTTCTTGTTTTCTCAGGTATTGAAACTGAGATAGGGCAGCTTAAAAATTACTTGTTTTCCTCCATCTACCAAAACTACATTAAGCCACCTACTTCTATTTGTTAACTCTGATATTTTAAAGTGAAGTTTGTATAAAAGTTGAGGTACAAGATACAGAGAAAAACCCTCTTAACAATGGAAGATAAATTCTTCGAGAAGAACTGAACAATGGGAAAACACAAGAATATAAATATGATCACTGACCTGAGTTATAACCTTTTTCGAGAGAAGGTTTCATTGCATTTCAAAACGAGATGGAATTTGAAGTAGCCTTAGGGTTTAAAAATCAATGCTTGCCAGGAGGCAGAGCACCTTGAACCAGCCCTGTGCTAATCCCCTTCACGCTGAGGAAATTCCACCCATTTCTGTGGACCAACTATCCATATCATTGCTTCAGCTGGGATCCTTGGTCCTCATTCAAATTGAGGATATTTCCCATTGACGTGATGCTCATCAAGGTTTAAACCTCTCCTCAACACTACGGTGAGAAGAGGGAAGCAGAGGAGAGAAGGAAGAGCTGATTTGCAAAACCCCTCTAAATTACATACTCAAATCTCCATGGTGTCAACTGGCCTTAAATAAAGATATTGCTCAAGTTGTATATCAAATATGTGGAGTCTAAAGGACGTGCTTACAGCTACGCACAACTTAAAGTACTACAGCCTTAAATAGAGGCAAAGATACCACCCCCAAAAAAGTAAAATAGAAACAGCTGCTACTTCTTCCTGCTCTCTTACTTCACAACATCCGCTTCTTTGAGGCTAAAAGAATATTTTACTAGGTAAAAAGAGGTAAATCTCTGTATATAATGAGCACAGAGTACTACTTGAAAAAGAGGAGTTTAATCAATGACAAGTTCTTATTACTAATATTTCTGAGGGAAAATAATTCTAATAAATTTATGTCAGAAATTCTCTTTTCAAATCTGTATTTTTTTTCCTTATGGTGCCTGAAGTTTTGAATTTGCCATAAGGGCACTTTAAATATTGTTTCTACAAAATCTCAGTTTAGTAGTTAAAATTGTTATTAAATTTCTTTGAAAAAAATTTAATTCCTTAAAGATGAGAACAATCATCATCAAGTATTCAATCAAAGGATATAGATCAAGATACCTTTTCATAGTAAAATGTTCACTTGAATGTAAAAAATACATTGAATTACCAGATAATGGATTCAAGTTATGACATACATAACTTTTAAGCTATACATTTTGAACACTTGTAATATCTTCATAAGTAGGAGGGTGAAGGAACTAAGGGAAACTGAAAGGATGGACTAGATCTGAAGCAAACCCTTCTTCCTTCTGAATTTGCCAGAATAACTCAAATTCTAACCCAGCTGAAGTTTCACTTGTGGCCAAATGCAAAAACATTTCTCAATATGCAGAGTCTTAGGAAAAAAACACCTTCTTGACCTAGCAAAAGTAACTTTTTTCTGTCACTCTTGAGTAAGTTATCTATAAATGTGAGGAGGCAAAATTGTAATTCAGATAAAACAAATCAACTGCTTATTATGTACTCAAAAGTTAAAATGAAGGGAAATCAAAAGGCTACAATTCCTTTACAAATTAGATTGTTTCTGATTTTAATTCATGTTTCTCTTCTGAGTTAGACATGTGCAAAACAGAATAAATAATCGCTCACATAATCACTGTTTCAAAAGCCTTCTTTTATAATGAGGAGAAAGATGTCACTGCCTACATGGATTCAACTGAAGAAAAGAATTTCAGTCTTCTGCTACAAGTCAGAGCCACAGTAAAAATAAACCTAATATCAAACCACTCCTGCTTAAATTCTTCTCAGTTCCCAGCAGGGTGATCATAAATATTATTTTACCTTAGGAAATTTGGGAGAAAAAGAAAAAAAAATTACTCATCATAGGTATTTATAGCAGCCACTGCCAGTAGGAAAGAGAAGAATTCAAACACACGGGCTGAAAGAAGAGCTTGAATAATTTTGTCTTTTGCTTGTGTTTTGATAATGCAGCTTTTCAAGAGTCACGAGTGAAACAAAGAACTGAAGTGACAAAAAGCAATGCAACCTGCTTATTTGCATACACATGCCTGTATTACTTGGTTAATCTTCAGTGTCTGGATTTCTCCAACCAGGAAAATAAGGAAGGGGAAGAAACACAATTTGACTAATTATTTCAGGTTTTAACCACTGCTAATTATTTTACAAGTGACAAATACTAATGGCTTTTAACCCTGAAGGCAGAGCTCCTCGCTGAATATTATTTCATGCTGTTATTTTTCCTGATGATGTTAAATTGCTGCTGGTAACGCCACAATTGCAGGCTAGATCTCCAATAAACTGGGCTCTACAACCCAAAACATCACTCCTACCCTCCAGAGGTCCCAGATTCATCACCATGTTCAAATGGGACTGGGAGGAAAACCAGGTTCCATATAGTACAGGTCACAGGAGAAGCAGATCCTAGGTGTTATATCTTATAAGATACGTCTTATCTCCTGCTGAGCCTGTTCCTCCTTGGAATAAAGCACACACCAACTGGTTAATTTCATATGCTTCAAAAAAATCTCAACAGAAAAAAATAACCCTCAGAAACCTTTGAAAAAACTTCATTATTCTCTGGATTCCCAGTAAACCGAAGTGGTGCCAGTTACCTGGGGTGAGCCATAAGCTTCTCAGCTGACTTCACATCAGATGATGAAAATGAGACTGGATTTTGTCTTATTTCAAGGAAGAACACAACAGTCACATGGATATTGTGATGTGGTGATGCCCCAGACCGTGCCACAACAGCAGCAGCCCATAAAATTGTTCATCACCGCATACGTAGCATAGTGCTGTGGTGAAACTTCAGCCTCTCAGAGTCTCTCTGACTTGGGAAAAGTGTTTTTCTTCATGTGCAGCGTTAAACAGCACGAAAACTGCTTAAATACCTTTGCCTTTCCCCAGCATGCTGCAGCCTGCCCTGCAGAGCAGTGAACAGAAATCAGCAGGGACCTCATCACCCATCTGACACATCAGACCCCTGTAGGACCTATAATAATAGGATTTTATCATTGGTTTTAAGCATATATTTTTAAAATACTACTGAAATACAGAAATTTTAATGCAAAGTAAAATTAAACACCAAAAGCCACATGACAGGGAAGAGAACTGCATAATCAAAATAGCTTTAAAAATGTTGAAGCGCTATTAATTCTAAGCTAAATTTTAAGCAATATCTGAAGAAAAAACAGATGCAAGCTCATACTTGTAACACTATCAGTCATAGTGGTAACTGAGCGGCCAAAGTGTATAGAGAATTATTGTACTTATAGTATACAGTGGGTTATTTGCATATAAGCCTTCCACAGTCCTGAGATCAATTAAGTCCCTACACCAAAAAAGAGCAAAAGCAGCTTTTGGATAATAAGCGAATCAATCCCTGCAGAATTTATACAGCTCAGGAAAATGACAACACTTAAGTCTGTATCAGGGAGAAGCGTGAAATTGTGAAGCCTTTGTTCACAGCAACAAAAGGCACCGTCTTTTAAACGAAGAAGACTACAAAAGCAATTTGCACAAGACAGTGGGTTCATACACCAAAGGCTCTACCCAGCACTCCAGGGAGGAGACAACAGCCCCCATGCTGCAAAGGTGGAGACCTTATTCTCCCAAAAAATGCAAAAGAAACCGCTGCCACCAAACTGGCAGAAGCATTACAGTTAAAACCAGCAAGACCCAGGTATGGCTGCTGCTCAGCAGGTGAAGGTGGGATGGGAGAAGTCCTGGAGACAGGACACCCAAAAGCCTACACTTGGTCTAAACTGAGCCCTGGGAGATTTGAGGAAGGATGAGCTGAGTGGCATCTTGCTTCTGCTTGCTTCCCAGCAAGACTATGCCCTTGGCTTCCGCTGGAGGCTCTGGACTATATTTAGAGGAAATATCATCCATAGGTAAGACTCTTACACTTCTCTATTTTAAGGTAGTGTTACTGGTAATGATAGAACACAGGGCTGGATGAACTGCTAATTGCAACCTGTATGAATATCCTTGTGTTTAATTAAATTGGACTTCAACACCAGCATAAAAAAAGGAGAAACCACACCCAATAGGGAATTCAGAGGTTCGCATCATAGTCTTTGGCCTTATACCACTATATAAACAAAACTGTAGTAAAGTAATTAAACATTCCTATAGAACCCACCTGAATATCATCCACATTCCATTTCTTGGGTTCATGAGGGATTTTTTCCCCAGCAGGGAATGCAGAGTAAAGAAGCAAACTACCTCGCTCACATCTCAAAAGGAATTAAACATCAAGGCTGTAGGTGAGACCTCACCCCTCTGTACCTGCACGACGACTTGAAAGAGAAGAGCCCGTTCCCACCTCCAGCTGGCTCTGCTGCTCATGGGTTTGAAGAGCAAACTGGCTTATTGAGCTTTTGGACCAAAATACACTATTTTAAGTAAACAGTGGGATTTTAACCAACAGTGGTCCCTCCTTCCAGCAGCTGCCCACCATTACACTGCAATGGGCATCATGTGGAATCACACAGCTGGTTAGAGCTCATCTTTCCTAGGCCCAGTCTTAGTTCATTAACTAGCAACCCCTTTCAGCTGAAGAAGAAAAAAAATACATAATGGAGGGTCTAATAATGAAAGATAAGTAATAGATTAAATAAACTTCAGAGATTTTTCACTGTTGGCTTGTTGCGAGCATACCATTTACGACTTTTGAGTTTTAAATGTTGTACTTTGTTACACCGAAGTAACACTCTTACACTGGAAAAGACTGTAATTCAGAAAACAGCTCTAATAAAGTGCGAAACAAAACCACAAGAAATGGGAAAATAGAATTTGGTCCTGCAAAGCACCTAAGCACATCTGTAATGTTAAATAAAAGAATCTAAACCAGATTCCATGCTAGTGACTTCTGAATTGAAGCATTTTTTGGTAGCATAATCATCGCCTCTGCCTTAGGGCAAGTGCTTCGCTTAAAATCACACTTTCAATTAACTATTGTCATTAACTACAGGCAAACAACAAAAAAAGCAACCTGCTGTGTGAGCTTCTTTCCAGGCTGGTTGTTAAGGGAGCTGGGACCATCTCCTACAGCTGAGAAGGGAACATTTTTGGGCTGCCTCATAGAAGTCTGTTTGGAATTGCACCCTCAGCACACTAAGTTTGGAGGGTTTTTTCTAGCTAAACCCCACGAACCTAAAGGTTATCCATCAACCTTATTCACTTCTATAATTCCGGTGCTTCACCTTCATTTGAATTACATGAGCTGACAAAGTAGTCAGAACCAATAACCATCCATTGGTTCTCTTTATACAACAGCACAACCTTAAGCCATTCTCCCACTTCGGATTAAAAATGATGTTACCTGAATATTAAGCCTTCCTCTGTGGGCCCCAAGGCCGTACCGCTTTGCTGTAGAGGCATGGAGCTGGAAGTCAGTAATTTTTAATGTCTCTAGACCAAGTGGAGGACAATCTACAAAACAAAAGATTGATTAAAACTTAATTAAAGGAAAAGCAACACAAAAACAAACAAGTATTCAAAGTTTCTGGACTTCGCTTGTGCCAAACTGGCTGTGGGCCTCAGCTGGTCTCAATGAAGTCAATGAGAAATGGCAGCTCTCATAAAATCAATGAAGCAATGCTGATTTACACCAGCTGAGGATCTGGCTTTTTGAGGATCTCAGATAGTTATTACTGCTTGATATAAGCTTATTTTTTTTCACAGATAGGCAGTTTTTCCTGTCAAGTGCTTTTCAGTACAGAATGCCAGTAAAACAGCCTCTTATTTTTCTCTCTTTTGGCACTTTCTTTTTCATCTCTTGTTTTGATTTTTTTTCATCGCTGTACTCATTCCAAGCTACTGTATGAAGTTATGTTTCTAATTAAACTCTGTTCTGGAAACTCAAATCCCAGTCCCTCACGTTGCACAATAGCATCTGTTGCAGAGGTCTGGGGGGACCGGAGCAGCCCAGCTCTGCAAAGGTTGTGACTAAGCACAAAAAGGGCAATTTTGAAACAAGGGGCCATCTATCTGCGCTCCAAAGCCTTACAGAATAAAAGCAGATGCCATTGCTTTAGCAACTAGCCAGTAATGTAGCACACCACAACCTGGAGCTTTGGCTTTGGAAGATAAGATGTTGGAAAGAGTCTACTTGGTGATTATCAGAAAAATATTCTGGTCTAAAATGACCTCAGCCACCACAGTTCCCCAAAATGCATACCGTATTTATCCTCAAAATATCACGGTGAGGTGGGGAAGACTCACTCTCAGTGTTTCACAGGAGGTGGACAAAAGCACAGGGAGACACTTTGGGAGCATCTAAATGGTACAACGGAGCACAGTTTAGAGACCCTGAAGTTGAAGTCCACATGGGGCAGAGGTGGAAAGCAGTGTCATGCTTCACATTTAGCTCAGGTACTTGTTAGGTTAGGCTAGGTTTTGCACTGCCATGGCCATATCACTTCTTGTTTTGGGTAGAGACCACAGCTTTTTCTGCAGTCGAGTGTGGGAGGTTTGCTGTAACTTGCACAACAGGTTGTGACAGAGACAGGGGCCAAGCACCAGTCATGGACCCCAGGCCACATTTCCAGTCCCCAAACCATCCCTCTGGTCCTCAAACCATCCCTCCTCATCTCGTTTGTGCCACGGTTGCTGGAGAATTGTCAGAGACCTCCCTCCCATGTTTTACACCTGCAGCCCTCTTACATATACATTTTTAATCACTCACCAAAATGTCATGAGGGTATGTACCTGAGAACCTCATCCTTGACATGTCTAACTTTGACATGTAGTTTTGCATTACTATGCACAAACTGGCAAAATATATGAGACTTTTTATGTTCCTCCTTAGCTCATGACAACCTGAAACCCCTCAGGTATAACTTTACGTGCCCTCAGTTCACATATTTGCTCATCCTTAGGAAAGTTCTCACACAAATCCAGGGCAAATCAGAGGCAGTAAAGACAAATGCTAAATATTAATGTTTCTTCTGAAGTACCAACAGAGATCTTAGTCATACACAAGGGACGAAACGTAGACAGTTCCTCATTTCAAAGACCTTTCAATCTAATTATCCAAAACAGAGAAGAGACAGGATGTATAAGGAAAGCCAGAGGAAGAAGCAGCTCAGAGGATTTTTGTTTCAGTGGCTGATTGTTTTAATCACATTTCCTTATAGAGCGTTTCATCTTTCATCGTACTCTGACTGGAAGAAGTCCCAGGCTCTGACAGATCTCTACTGGTTGTAAATTATATAGCTGGGCACTGCCTGCCTTTCTTTAACAATTTCAGGACAGGTTTGGAAATGAATCTCACAGTGTAATCCTGCAAACTCTTGTGCACTTTGGTATATTTTGCTCTGTGAACAGTCTCACCATTCCCAGGCGCTCAAAAGCCACCTCGAAGTACCTGTGCCAGGTCTGAGCTGAAAATAAGAACAAGCTGCTTTTATATACCCAGTTCAGAAAATATCATTTAATTTGATGTTTATACTGAACTAGTCTGCAGGTATGGCTAGGGGTTAATAAAAGGGTAGAACATTTCCCACAAAGTGAAGAGCCAGCTCCATAGGACATATGGCTGCACAATCCACACTCCCCTTCCTCACCATTCTCCTCTTCTGTATGAGATCTATTTTCATGAAATCTGCAGGAAAAGCACTATTTTTAAGCCTAGCACCTGCCTGTCAGACCTGCCTGAAGTTACCTGGAGTGACATACACCTGTCAGTGTACACATGAGAAGCGGGTTTGGTTTTATTCAGACTGAAATGTTACTAATTTATTATAAAACTGTGGACTTCAGGGAAGGTTCCTTAGACTGCAAGATGGGCATCTACAGACTGAAAAAAAATCACCTGCATATATTTGTGTGTATTATCTCTGTTTCTAGAGAAACCAAAGCCTAATAATAGACTCAAAAATGTCCATATGGATCTCAGTTAAACATGCCTGACTGCTCTTTATTTTTCAAAGACAAATGATTTGTGTTGTCTGTGAACGCATCAGATTAACAGGTCAATATTATGAAATGCTCAATTTCAAAGGAGTTTTCAATGAAAGCAAGATTAGGCTCTAAGAGAAGGCAGGAGCAGTACAATATGCAATATAGATGCCTTTGATGAAAACTGTGCAATACGTTGTTAACAATGCATTGTCCTTTCTCAATGTTCTCAAGACTTGTGATATTTCAAGTGAGATCGTTAGGATCTTTACCATCCATTTGACAGTATCCAGGATTTTTTTTTCCTGTTATTTACATAAATTAGTAGCAGAGCGCCTAGCTTGCTTTTTCTGGAAGTGAATTAAACCTTAAGTTGTCACTTCATGAACTTACCAAACCATGTAAAGATTTTTTTTTTCTTATAACTTGGTAAGAAAAATCAGGTATTTTGCTCCAGCACTTGACTGAAAATTAATGGAAAGAATTCCCAAACCAGCAACAGAGCAGCAGGATTCTCCATAAAAGACCACTGACCTTTAGATGTTTCCGTCTGTGCAGCTCTGAACCAGGATGATGTTCTTGGAGCCATCAAGTCTATTGTTTGCAGTAGCTTTGATGTATGGGATTTGTGAAGTTTTCCACAAGGCAAGACCTTTAATTTTGCTTTCAAATGAAATTAGGTCTCCTATTTATAGCCATAATATTTGACTATTAACACTTTAGGAATATTACTTTTTTTCCACATGTTTATGAATTCCACCATCAATGAAAGGATGAAAAGTGGAATATATTAGACCAAAACATCAATCTGTAATGTACAGAGATGGTGGAGGCAAATTTTTCAGTGTGGTCTCACCTGATTGACTCCAAGTTACTCGCTATAATACCACACAATCCACCTAAAGAAGCCATTTCACCACTGAAAAAAAAATCCTGATTCATACTGTGAATTTAATTTTAGATAAATTATTTTGTTGATGTGTGTCCCCCCCACACTTCTTAAAGCTACTAGAGATAACTAGGACAACATATTTTTTCAAAAACATACAGGAAAATAAACTGATTTATGGCATTCATAAAGATCGTACTCTTTAAACGATTGCTTTATTATATTTTGTTTAACTTTTAAGAAATCTTTAGTGTAACAATAAAAATTGCCGCACAATCAGTGAGGCTGTCTTAATGATTTTGAATTCTCCATGTTAATTTGAAAAACACTGCAGAAGCTACAGAAATTGGGTATCATGAGTAATCAGAGCAGCTCATGCCTTATAGATTCGCCTGGAAATGACCCAGTTGTTTGGTAATTTCTTTAACTGGTTGAAAAAGTAACCATTATAAAATACAGAAACTGACATTTAAATCCACATATTAGGTACATAACAACTTACTAATAAACTGCAGCTCAAGTATTTATGTATTAGAGTGACCAAACAACAAGCATTAACCTTGCAGGTGGAGGGAAGAAGCTGAGTTCTGGACATTTCTCTCTTCCTGGCCCGTATTCAACCACAATTTTGTGTGTGATTTTGCAACCATGAATAGGTACCCACTTTAGAAACAAGCCATTAATAAAATATCTGGATCAAACTAATTAATTCCAAGACTGAAACAGAGACGGGGCTTGGATTCAGACTTAATAACGTGTATCTTGAACGCTGTACCCAAAGGAGCTGCTGAGCTCCCATCTCAAGCCAACATCAACTCAACTCATCTTGCAACTCTGTGCAAGGATGTTGGCCCAGGTTTGAAAGCAGTTTCAGCCTCACGATGGCTGCACCCTACTTGATGCAGTATCTTCCATTGAAACTCTGGTCAAAACAACCCACCTTCTGCAGAGCCAGCTTGCTTGTCTTCACACCTGGAGCTTTACACTGTAGCTGCTCTGCTGCAATCTTAGCTGTTCTTTATAAAACTGTATGATGGGCATTCTTAGAAACATATTAGCTCCATAAATAGAAGATAAATGTATAAACAGGTCAAGGAAAACAACCCTGTTCATTGCCTAAACTAGTCACTTACTTTCTTTTCTTCTGGTCTAAATAAAGATTGTCAGATAAGCATATGTTGTCATTATAGCTTTTGTCTCTAATAAGGATGCATTTAGGAGATCACTCTGTGCTGTTCTTTTGGAGTCATGGCAGATTGTTTTATTTAAAGAATATTTTCCATCGATCTAGGAGTATGTTCAGATTTTCAAATGGAAAGAAAAGAAGCATCAGGTTTCCTCTTCACTTATATTTTTAAAAGCTTTACCTTTAATCCTCTCCAATTCCTGCAAGTCTCCTCTTGTCTAACTCCTCATGCACAGTGATACTCAGACCTGGAAATGCCTCAAATATCAGCCTTGTGCAGTCTGACAGTCTCCTTGACATTTGGAGGCAGAATGTACCTTGACTATTTATTTTTTTATGATTCTAAACGTGTTTTAGCTCCAGGAGCTTTGCCATTTTTAAACACGTAATAATCTCCTTGCATTTCAAAACGTTTGTTTGGGGAGAAAGGATGTTACGCAAGAGATGCAGCAGTTCAGAGAAGACAAGGGGAGGTCACAGTAGAGCTGACAGTGAGTTAACACAAATTTTTCTACACGGAGAATGATTTTAGCACCAGGATTTTGCTGTTGTTGTTGTGGGTATCTATAGCTTTGCATTTGGGGCTTGAGTTTGCACCACCCAACTCAACAGAAGAAGATCACTATGATAAATATGAAGACCTCATCACCCTTCCAATGTAATCTATAGCTGACACAGTAAGGTCAGGTATCTCACGGTGAAATCCCATGAAATAAGACAGATTTAGTTTTAGGTTTTGATTCCCTGTTCCTTTTTCTGGGTCATCCCAGATTAAATGCAGAATTTAGGTCTTGTTTAAGCAAAACACTTAAACATATAATTAACAAAGAACAGGCAAATCTGTGAAGCTACTGATACAGGTACAATAATGCATCTATTTTGGGGGAAGAAGACTTTAATACTTCTTATACTATTCATACCATTCTTATGGGCTTGGATAAAAATTCTTAATGAGGTCAATATAATAAATTTTACCCTAACAGCTACATTTAGACCTTTTCCTATGAAAAGTGTGGTTGATAATTCATCTCCCAACAGCAGAAACTTTTAAAGGAAACCCTGGCAGTGTAATTCCTGTATCTCAAGTAACACTTGGTTCACAAGTATGCAAAGTATTTTAATACTGCAATGCACCTGAAAGGTGAAATAAGAGTAAAAGCATATTTCTGCTCACCTGCTACTTGCTGAAAGTATCTTTTGATTGTTTTTCTGTGGTAGACAGCCTTTGTGGGGGCTGAATGAAACAAAACAAGGTTCTCTGTTTTCTAAATAATTTGTTATATTTACAGTCTTAGGACATTAGTGAGGGGGGAACGTGGTCTAGCTAAATTTTGCTGTTTTGATGATGTGATTGTGGAAGTGTGAAATTTTCACAGATGTTCATGAGTCACACTCTATACTCGGTATGGCCCAGCTTTTCCCTGGAAACAGGTCCGTGGATTTCAGTCTGAGCGGTTCTCTGACTTTGTTCACATCCAAAGTGTTGCAAGCAACACATTCCAGTTTCTTTTCTGGCCTGGATTCAGGACATCAGCCCCTATGCACCCCAGATTAATTAAAGCAGTAGAGGCAGATGAAGGTCCTTCAAGCACACACAGTTTGCTTTTGTTTGCTTTTTCTTATAAACCCATTCCCAGGGCACTAAGAGAACAAAGTAAGCAATGTGCACTTATAACAAATCCCCTATATAGAAGCTAAAATACTGAATTATAGTCCCAGATCAAAGATCAAATAAAGGATTAAATAGATGCCAAAATTTTCTATCCTAAGACAACATTAATTGTTCTCTAATGTTGCATCAAAGCTGTGTATTTTTCTAGGACAAGCAACAGATACTGCACGGGGGTTTAAGATGTCAGGGACTTCTCTCAGATGGAAATGGCAATATTTATCATAGCACTGCAACATACACTTCTCTCACTTCTCTTTATGGTTGCTGTTGAAGATTAAAAAAAAATAAAAAGCCACAAATGCTTTTGGTTAAAAGCCACAAGAGCCAGTTCTGTTATGGGCCTGACTCAAAGCCTCCATAAATCAGGAGCGACACTTGCATGGGCTCTAGGTGAGAGCAAAGCCTGAGCGAGGCTCCCACAAATGTCACGCATCTGGCATCTCAGAGCTGCTCTGGATGATGAGATATGATTCTTCTTTGCAACCATCTTCTCCAGGACCAAGGAGCTGCATCTTGAAAGTCTCTTAGCTTGTGGGGAGGGGAGATGCTTTTTAGGAAGGGAGGTAGTTACCGAGAAGTGGCAAATATCTCCTGCGTGATGGCACAAAGCCAGTCCTGGGCACGGAAGGTGTGGATTTAAAGCCATAACCACTGGAGTTGGGGGTAGCAGACCAGAGTAAAAGCCCTAAGACGCTTTCAAGGCCACTGAAGTTGTGTCCTCACCATGCCTGATATCAGTCACACACAAGGACCTCCCATTGTACAAAGGCACTGAACACTTCCATGGTTTCTTTACGTCACCTAAACACTGAGCACCAGCTGGCAGGATTGGGCACAACAGCTACTTGAAAAATTGCAGGGTCCAGACTCTATGGAATGTGAAAGCGTTTCTTCTCCTCCTTCCAAGGTTAAGGAAAGAGTAAAGGCAAATAAAGAATAAAGTAAGAATTATCTTGATCCTTTAGGTCAGGTCTGACATGAAACCAAATACTTCTGAGGCTCAGAAAGTACACCTTGTTTTTTAGTTTAATTCGTTTTCACATTTTTGTTTCCTCACCAACCCAGGTTGTGGCTGGTTCTAGATGCAACAAAACAGCACATTTAGCAGGAAGAGCTTCTGTTATTCCTGGCACAGCTGGAAGCAGGAATTTCCAGAAATCTTGTTCTCTGGGAGATTTCTGGCCAAGCTTTCAGACTCAAGAGGCTCATCTACATTCCAGATACCGTATGACATTCCCTGAGCTGCCTACTGCTGCCATCATACAGCCCACCTGGGAGATGACGTGATTGGTGATGTGGGCAATACAGGGGCCTGATCCCACAAGTACAAAGTCATTAGGCTTGGGCACAAGGAGCATTTGCCATTGTTTCTCCTGGCTCTGGTTCTTGCTACCTGTTGTCCTTCTTCTTGAGGGAAGAAGCAACCATACCCATAGGTGCCTGCAGGCAGCGGCCTCCTCCAGGTGGGTGGAAGCACGGTCCGTAGCTCTTGTCTTCATCTCTCCCTCCCCACATCTTTTTAGGAGAAGAGAAAGGCAGAGAAAAGAGGTCATGGTCTCCAGGCCATTAACAGAAGAAACAATCAGACAAACAGGACAATTTAGGTTGGAAGGGACCTTTAAAGCTCATCCAGTTCAACCCCTGCCATGAGCAGGGACATCTTACCCAGATCAGGTTGCTCAGAGGGAGGACAGGGTGCATTCAGCATGGACCACCAGCATATGGAGGCAATAAGTATCAGCCTAGGCATAGCCCCAGGAAAAGGTTTTCTAGATGCTCGTGATACAAGGTACCCTCTCATTTTTATCCAAACCCAACAAGTCCTCCACTTTCTCTACAAAGGAATATGGGTATTTAGTCACTGTGAAAAAGACATATTATTCTCTTTAATGGCAAAAAAATACAGCCTGAAAAATACCTTATCAATTCTCAACTTTTTATTATGAGCTCTGACTAAGGCTGACTTCTGTGCTATTAATTTTAAAATGTCTCCTGTGATGTTTTTCTGAAGCGCAGGATGAAGATTTTCTGTAATTCCAGCTAAAGCCACAAAAACTGAGCACAGCCATCAAAAATGAGAACCATCCTTTTTTCTTCCTTTTTTTTTTTTTTCCAGAGCCAAACAAATAAGCTTAGCCAAACAATGGAGAAAAAAACTGAGACAGACCGCTCACACAATGGCTGGGTATGGGACTAAAATTACCATTAAAAACGCATCTGTCCAACGTCTTCGTGCCAGAAATACTTTGAAATATGAAATCACTGAGGTATCCTGCAAGATCAAAGATTCTACAAGAAGAACATTAGGTCTAGCCATTAAAAATAAACATTGAAACTTGGAATACCATGAACAAACACACAAAATAGGTACTGTCTTAAGATACCACCCTGGCCTAATAAATGAAACACCCTAAACGTGCTTAAGTTTAACCAGTTTAATGATACCAGTTCAGCATATTTTACCAAAGATAGTACAACTGCACAAAAACAGTTGTATAAAATTGGCTTGTGGTCACATTTTTCCTTCCCCCTGCCTGCTCGAAAGCTGTAGTACCAACATTTTACAGAAGTAATTACATTTATAGGTAGGTATTGCACAGATACTGTACAGTTGTACAGAAATAGGTGGCACCACTCTGACATCACCCAGTTCTCACCTTCTCTCTAGGACACACATGAAGCCCACACACATAGAGCAGGAACAACCTGAGAGGTTGTAAAGGAGGTCTCATTAGCACTGATGAGCCATTAAATTTTATCGCCACTACTATAGTTCCCTCCACTCCTGAGAACTAAGTTTACACTTGAGAAAGATTGAAATCAGCCACTTCCTGGTCAGCAATACTTAACATTATTCAACTTTTAATCAAGATAAACTCTAGCATAGACTAAACTGTATTTATTTTCTGTAAAATGTAAAACATGCTGAATATGGTACTGAAACAGATCCACAAGTTTCTTCTGATGAAGCAGTCCAAAACCTAACACAGGTAAATCAGGGATGGAGATAGAATCACCTTGCTGTGCACTTTTGGGTTTCATCACAAGCTGTTTTCTACCAGTTTAGCTCTCTGACTTAGCTCTTGGTGGGAGCCAGCAAAGTTCAGAGCCAGCATGACAAAGTAGTATAAGCGATGCCTTTAGGCAGCGGACCGACATTAGTCATCTTAGCTGCGAGTGGAAATGTCATCTTTCATTTTTTAATGATTACAACTAAAAATAGGCATTTACCAACAGCATGCAGAATAGATGTAGCAGTGAGACCTAGGTGAACAGCACAGGATCATCTCTCTGAGAGTCACTCCTCCGCTGCTGGTCTGTGAAAAAAACTAATCCTTGCCAATTTTAAACCTTCCCAAAGATTATGCTGCTCATCAGAAGTGACACTAACATTCGCCTTCTTTGCATGTACACAAACTTATAGTTGCAAACACACCTCTTTGCACAAGCAAGAAGACCCTCAAAGGTGGGCTGACCACTTCAGCAGAGATTGCCAAGCCAACCATCATCCCCCAGCACCCAACTGTGCTTATACCTCTTGCAATTAATATCCCTCCTCCTCCTCTCACAGCAGTAACTGTGAGGAAGCATCGCTGAGGGGGTGGGAAGGACGGTTCAAGCCTCAGACTTTATTTTTGAGTTGTCATCCCGCACAGGCTGGTCTCAGTTGCTGCCTAGCCCTCCTCCAGGTTGCACATCTGGGCTAAATACTTGACCTATATAGAGAACCCTGTGACAGGAAATACCTAAAACCAATCCAACTCGGGTTTAAAACCTTTTATAAAGTGTAAGTCTCGGTTTAATGGAGACCTGGTGCGTCTGCTCTAGCAGTGAGTTTAGACATGTATACTTTTATTTTTCTAAAATCACAGCTGTTGTTATTATTTCATATGGCATAATAGGAGGAAGGAATAAAAACAAACACTTCTCATAAAGAAAAGAAGTCACTGTAGTGCCTGGAGCTATTGCTCAGACAATGATTTCGGAAGAAAGTTTTATGGTTACAATGAACCTGAACTCAAACTTTGTGCTCCCTCCCAACCCTGAAAAATAAATCAGTTTGTACTTTCTAGAGCTCAGTAAAAGAAAAAAATAAGTTTACTTGTCTTTTTGCTTTTCACTTAATCTCTTTCTGATGGACTTTCTTTTAATTGCATGGGTGATTGAAGCTCAGTTCTAAGGCATTACTAAAGTCTGAAGTGGCTGATACATTTAAAGTCCCAAACAGTGGAAAACTGTCTTAGTGAAGGGATGAAGAAATGGCCAAGTGCACACAGAAAATAACCAGAGGTTCTTTGGATATTCCCAGAAGTCCTGAAAAGCAAAAGATTTAGGAACTCATATAACAGAGCTTTCTTCTTGCCTTTAAAGCCCCCTATGTCCAAACTGTTGCACCCTTGAGAAGCACCCTGAAAGCAAAGTATTTAAGAGTTCAAAGCGAAAGGAAGTAAAACTTCAAGAAAGAATTCAGTCTCTAAGATTTGAGAGAATCAAATCCAGGCCTGGGTTGAAATGTGAGTACCCTCCTTAAAAAAGAATAAAAATAAAAAATCCTAAAGAGCAGTGTTAGAGGAGAGGAATTGCTGGGGTGCAGGAGGGATGCTGCCCCTGCGACCAGGTCTATGGCTGGTGTTTGGGCTCACTCTGGAGACACAAACCCCAGGGGAGCATGGGAATCCCACTGGAAAACGCACCATCGATGAAGGTATCTAAGCACAGAGCCCAGCTTGCACAGACAACTTATTATTCCCTAATTATTGAAAAACGCATTATTTTTAAGGAGTTAAAACACACGCACACTCTGCAGTCAGGCTCTCCCTCTCTCAGATTTCTCTAGCTGGGCTTCCCAGGAGCTTTTGCTCCACTTCCCAAAGGATTTCAGCTTCCAGATTACTTTTTTAGCTTTCAGATGTTCATTTCCAAAAAGGCAATGGCGCATACCATAGTCCATCCATTTTACTTCCCTATCTCTACCTGCCCTCAGGCTAGTCTTGGAAAAGGCAATTTAGGGAACAACAACCAAAACAAAAAAATAATACCCCAAGCCCAAGCAAGCACCAGGATTCTGTGGTTTTAAAAGCTCAGTTAATATCTTTTAAATTCTGTGCACTCAGCACTTTCACAAGCCTCTGAGCTTCCTGCCCACAGAAAGCAAAAGGCTAAAAATACCATGAGAAAGACATGGCTCTCGCTACTTCTGAGCAGATCGGAGGGAAGAACTGGAGGTTCAGCAGGGAAGCTCTTGAGAAGCTCCAGCTCCATGCGAGGGAGCTGAAACAGTTCAAGCAAGGTTCAGATAAATATTTCCAAGGGTGGGCAACTCTCCAACTCAAATGACTGAGTCTTCAGAGGTCCTTCCTCCTCGTTCCAGCTCCCTAATGATCTTGCAGCTTTGTGCAGCCTGCAAAAGATTCCCAAAATTCATTCTGTCTAAACATCTTCTCTGCTTTGTTTAACAATTCAGCCCCGATCCAGCAAAGGCTCATAATCACAAGCTAAACATTTAGCACATAAAAGGTTCACTGATTCAAAGCTGTGTGTCAGAAACTTCGAATGATACAAAACATGGGATATTAGTGAGCTTAAAATTGCATGTTTGCTCATCTGCTTGCTCAAGTTTGAAAGTCCAAAGATTCACAGACAAGGGGTGATGGTTTTAAACTGAAGGAGGGGAGATTCGGGCTCGAAATGAGGAATTGTTGCCCCTGAGGGTGGTGAGAGCCTGGCCCCGGTTGGCCAGAGAGGTGGTGGATGAACCATCCCTGGAGACATCCCAGGCCAGGTTGGATGGGGCTCTGAGCAACTTGAGTTGGTGAAGATGTCCCTGCTCACGGCAGGAATTGGACTGGATGAGCTTTGAAGGTCCTTTCCAACGCAAACCATTCTATGATTCTGTGATTTATTTCTGCTGAAACAAAAATTTCTGCTCTAAGCCAATGAAAAATCTGTCAGAAGGTTAAAGTCTGGCCCTGTGTTCAGATCCTGTCTCATGCGTATGGGGCAAACTCATATTTTTGAAAATTATCTTGGGAGAAAAAAAGAGTGTTAAACCTAAATCTGGCATAAGGGGTGGTCATAAAAGTGGTGGCAGGAAGTGCTCACCTCCATATTTGAGATCAGTTCTTCTAAGATACTTTGAATTTTTCCCTTGATTTGACGGATGTTTTAGGAGGACCCTGACAGTAGAGAGAAGCCATAAAACTGCCACCATAAAACACTGTATCCCTGAAGAGGAGAACATAAAAATACTCTAATTTCTGGCAAAGAATGACAAAGAGAGTTTTCAGTTGCTCCCATTGCAAACAACATTGTCTCCAATGATTAACACACTCAGGTAGTCTACAGTGAACCTTGGATATGTTAGAAGGAGGAGATGCTTGGCCTTGCTCCATACTCTCTTGTCAAACATAACTCCCCTTGAAAGGCGAGACTGTTTTGCTTTCCAAAGTTCATATGAGGAAACAGGTAAAAGTCAAATCTGGGGACACTGGAGACCACAGACCTTCTGAGCCACTCCACAGACCAAAGAAAACTCTGAAAACCAAGCCCAACATTTGGGCTTCCCCTTCAGACTCCCTTTTAGGTCCCAGCCAGGAGGATAAACCCTGTGGAGTCAAAGAGAAGGGAAATGCCAAGAAAAGTAATAAATTTGTGGTACGTGGGAGTGTGAGGAAGAAACTGTCTACAGGAACTGCTCAAACCCTATAATCTAAGCAAAAAAATTAGACTTAGGAAGCCCTGCTAGATGTCTAGATGAGCTATTGAGGTCCAAAAGAACAAGCTGGACACAGGATTCTGGTGCTTAAGCCCAACTGAGACCCATCATAGAATAGCTGAAGGCTGTATCTAGTGTCCACCTTGGGACATATCGAATAGTGTCTCCTTCTGGGTGGTGAAGACCTGTCTGCCATGTACTAGGATTCAAAACTGAGCATTTTTCCATCCACATTTCCTGAACAGATCAGTCCACTGCAACCATGTCCAGCATTCCAGGCTCTGGGAGAAACACAGCCACCAGACATGGCATTGGAACAGGATATCTCCCTTTATCAAACTTCAAACGATTGCCCAGATGGCTAAAGGACTCTCATTGCTGAAATGAACACATATTTTGAAGGGAAAGATGCTGAACATGAAGCTGAGACACACATATGTTCCCAGCCCATGCTGCAGGAGATACTCCTCTTTTCGTGAAGCTCGGAAGAAGTTGAATCAGGGCTGGAAAACTAAGATAAGCATGATTATCCAACTAAGGGCTAGATGAGTGATGATTATCTTGATATTTGTATTAACTCCGAGTGGATGAAGTAGAGAAATATCATTTACAGTTTCAATCACCATTACCAAAATGATCACTACCCTTGGCCATATTTCTAAGGACAGGAGCTTCTCAGATTTTAATCCGTTGTCTTGAAAATAAAGACCACGCATCTTTCAAAACTCCTGTATTTTTAGGTGTTTATAAATATA
Organism: Patagioenas fasciata; assembly: GCF_037038585.1. NCBI lineage: Eukaryota > Metazoa > Chordata > Aves > Columbiformes > Columbidae > Patagioenas > Patagioenas fasciata. Next base: position 39,044,659 of record NC_092527.1, read on the forward strand.
AAAATGCACGTAACCTTTTAACATTGACTTGATAAAGACTGAAGTTGTGATGTTAGTTGAAGTTGGTCCTTGGGAATTCTGTTGATTATAGCAGAACAACACTATTGCCAGGTACATACCTCACATAATTCACAAGGAGCCTAAGGCTGATGTATGGTCATACAAGAAGTCTGTCAGGCAACTCATGCTAATGAAAAAAAATATAAGAAAAAGATAAATACCAAATAGATCTTTAAGAGCTAAATTAATCAGGTACACTATTCACTCTGAAAGTAATATTTTTATTGTTAGTAACTGGAAACCAGTGTAGCAGAAAGAAGTAAAAAGAAGCGTAAGCGGCCAATACCTGAACTATGTTTAACTACTGTATACAACTTTGATTGCATTCCTCGCTTGGACTGTTGGATGCAGCAGCAAATTTGCAAACACAGCATCCTGGTAATGCTTGTGTGAAAGCAGTAGAACCGTATTATTTGCTATTATTTACAGACCTGTACCTTTAGAGGTTTCCCATACTGTAAATAACCACAAGTAAACAGAAGATTTCTGCGTGCTTTCACTACTAAATCAGATGCATGAGCAACAGTTACTGGATGATCCACTGAAACTTGCCTGGTTTTGTATGATTTTCTGCAATATTTTCTGCAGCCCCACACAGGCCATGCACTGCAGGTTTGGGGCTCACTCGTGTGTCAGAATAGGAAATCATTCACTCTGCCTAATCCAAGAATAAAATGTGTTTCTCCAGCTCTGACCTAATAGTAGTACATCACAGAATTTTTTACAAGACAGTATTTTGAAATATACTTCACAATGTATTGAGCTTGATTCCTATTTATAAGACAGCTCCTTTAAACACCCCTCCAGAACCAGCAGTTACTTCAAAGCCTCTTGCTATTTAGAAAAAGTGTGTTGATTGCTGTGGAAATAAGGAATGAAACCTTTATCTTTCCTGATCTCCATTTAACCTGTAATCATAGAATATCTCGATTTGGAACAGAACCATGAGGATCATCAAGTCCAGACTCCCAGTAACATGATACAAATCCTTGCTTGCCAATTGCAGCATGTTACCCACCAGAAAGAAATTATTTTATTTCCAAAAGAGGACTTAGATATCTATCAGCAGGTTCTCCAGAATATCCTTTTAAATTTAATTCAAACAGGGCTAGAGGGATTAACAGCTAAACCCAAATACTCCAAAGATGCTTTAAACGATTCCCATGTACCTCCCCTGATGTCTCCATAGGCACCCCGACTCTCAGAGTCACCATCTGGCATCTCCTCATTCCCCTTCTTGTTTTTCTCACCTTTTTTTTGTTCCCATTTTTAGCTATGAGTAGAAGAGAGAAACAGTTTTCCTTTTACACCTGTCAAGTTAATTTAGCACTGCCTGGTGAATGCACGAAGAATGAAATGCCTTGCTCCTCTCTGATGGTGCTTCATCCCTTCCAGCACACAGCAAAAATCAAGAGTACCCTGTTTTTCCCTACACGGGGATGATAAAACCACAGGGGAATCGAATCATAAATGTTCCTTTTGCTGTGTTACAAGGAAATTAGAAATGTGCTTGCATAAAAAATCAGACAGTAGCAGTGTTAGATACCCATATTGGGGCTGGTCAGAATGTCCTCTGTTCCATTTTCCATGTACTTTATTCTTATTATATATTATGTTATTATATATATTATGTTCAAGCAGGTTACTGAGAAGTAAATTCTACATTGGAGATATAACCGCACAGCTATAATGGCCATGAAAAAAAAAAAGCAACCATGAAGCAAATTCAAATGCTGCCTTTGATTCATGACCTATTGAATTAAATAGGACCAAACTGTCTATTAAGGCAGCTCCTGGGGACAGAAAGATTAAAGGTGATTGTTTCCAACAAGAGTGATTATTTCTTTCACCTCTGTTTTCTTTCGGTGAATGTTTGTTTGAGCTGAGTAAAGGCTACAGAGTGTTTTCCATCTGTAATCACTGGATTTTAAAAGGTAAGTAATTTTGGCTACATAAGAGCTTTGCTTGTTCCCGTTTGCCTTGAGTACCCAAAACCCTAGTGTTAAGGGCACATATAAATATGTTCATTTCAGAAAGCCTTGCTTTATAAAACAAGTATCACAAGACATAAGCTCACCAAAGGCCTGACAAGAAGACCAAATCTGGTGCATCCTTTGCATAATAATAACACAACCACATGAAACCAGTATATAAGACAATCAAATCTCAGCTCTGTACCCAGACAATAAAGCTTTTGGTATTCTGCTTTTTACATAGAAAATGTATTGGGCAAGGCTCAAAAATTGCAGGAAGAAAAGGCTGAGACACTGAAAATTCAAGAAATTGCTTCTTCTGCACCATACCTTCCATTACTTCATCTTTTTGACAGGTTCTAAGTTCACATAGCTGACAGAAATCTTCATTCCAAAACCAAAAGAAATAAGTTAAATTCGATTGTGAACCATCAGATCGACCTGTCTAGCCAGCTCACTGAACAGAGAATACCATCAAATACCAGGAATGAATTTGAATAATGAGTGACTTGTAATACGCTGACATTTCAGGTACAAGTCTAGACTCAGGTTCATACTACTAAAATCTATTCAGTGAAACCATCCATTTTTTAGAGAGGTATTTTTCTCACCTTAAAAATTAGTCTGAATTCAGAGAAAGCTGCTAGGAGAATTATCATAGACAGCAGGTTCCTCTAGCATAATAAAACGTGTTTATTCTGATTTTTTTCTCGTTTCATTAGCCATTGAAGCCATGGGTATGAAAGATGCTAATCAAAAAGGTTTGGCCAATTTTGAGGGCATTGTTCATTATTCATTCTTAGTCATCCTTCATCCTCTTTTGTTGTGTCACTCTTTAGAGGACAGGTTCTCAAATGGAATGGCTATGTTGCATTTCATAATCCTACATATTTGTAGAAGTGCTGAAGAGAAAATAGAAGCTGGTAGATGAAAGAAGGCTCATTAAAAGCCACATGTTTTCATCTTCGCTTGTCACATCTGGCAATCAGGACATGATATAGGCCATATTAAAATCTATGGAATGTGCACCTAGGGCAAATGAGTTCATTCATAAAAGTTGGTAGCATATGAAGTTTTGGCAAAAGCTTTGAAATGACAGTTTACATTTTAGGACACAGGAGCGCTCCACTTTCTCTGGGCTTCTCGGAAGTGCAAGCCTGCTACGAGGTTTAAAACAGGATAGAAAACAGCATGTGGATAATTCTGTGCTTATTTCTTCTTAGTTCCTATATGAGTTGTTTATCACTGGTAACCAATGGCAGAACCCGAGGGAATGGCAGGAAGATGTGCCAGGGGAGGTTTAGGCTGGACATGAGGAAAAAGTTCTTCACCCAGAGGTGCTGGACACTGACCAGGCTCCCAGGGAGGTGTCACAGCCCCAACCTGACAGTGTTCAACAAGAGACTGGACAATGTCCTCAGACACACGGTGTGAACTGTGGGGTTGTCAATGCAGGGGCGGGAGTTGGACTCGATGATCCTTGCGGATCCCTTCAAACTCAGGACATTCTACGATCCAATAGCCTTCACTTAAAAACCAGCCCATGCATGCACAGTCATCCCCAGCCTTCATTCTACCCTCTGATTCAGTTCCCTCACCCAAAAGCCTCCTTTTACCCCTAAATTTCTTTTGTATTCCCAGCTCCTGCCCCATTTCCAACCACACCTTTCCTCCAAGCTCCTGGACACGCTGCTGAAAGCCACCGCTGGCTCTGCTCCCCGCAGACCCACGCCAGCCACCCGTCCCGTCTGGTTTTCAGCCCTCGCCTTCCACTCCGAGGCACCTTGCCAAGATTTCTAATGACTTCTTCTTCTCAGCCAGAGCTCTGAGGCGTCACCCCATCTTCATCATGCCAGCAAAGTTCAACATGCTGGACTTCAAATGTCTTTGGAAAACTTTGAATTTAATGACTCTCTTTGCTGCTAGACTTCCTCCTAGCTCTCTGGTGTGCCTTTAGTCTGCTTGTTTGCAGTCTCCTTTCTACCTTTGCTTTAGCTAATCCCATCTAAAACCACAATTTTGGCAAGCAATGCTGATTCACAGGCCACCTTTTCCTTCTATGTTTACATCTGTTCTAGCTGGAAATCTGGTATATCCCTGACTTCTTCAGTGCTTTCAGCTATTAGTTCAATACCTTACATATCACTCTCATGTCTTCTTCCTAGTCAACAAATTCACCATTCAAATGCCAATAACGCCATGATCTTGTCATGTTTTTAACTTCACACCCTCTTCAGGTCTTCATTACCATTTTGTCCCAAAATCTTTCTAGTTTTTCCTGAATAACATCTCTCTGATTCAGCTTTTCCTCCTCTTTCACTTACTGATCTGTCTCCAAGCCTTCATTATCTCATATCTTGATAAACATCTTAATTAATGCACTATGAGTCTACCTTTATACATTCAAAACGTTTCTGCAAGATAGTTTTCATAGTTGCTTGCATTGGCCATTTCATCCTATTTTTGCCTTTCATTATTGACTCCTCCTCAGACATGGGGTCCAGTGAGATCAACACCCATCCAACAGACTCCTAATGCGCTACATAACTTTAAAAAATAAGTAAATAAACACACCAAAACCCTTAAGAATTACATTGTTGAACAGGTGGCACATTACACTAAAATAAACAAATCTGGAGCAAGTAAACAGTGATGCATCTGAAGAGTTTCATTCAAGCCTGGGGAAAGCAATAGATTAGACAAGACAAAGGAAATCATGATTACTACACACGCACATATGTTGGATTGTGCAGACATCAAACACCGGAAGACCTATGAAATACAAAATAAATGTGCAGTAAACCCATTCTGAGCACTGCCATATAAATAAACATCACTCTCTTATTTTCTAAAGGCAATCAGAATTGAGGCATGGCCAAAACACAAACACTGTAACGATGTAAGTTTAAAAAATCAAACTTGTATCTTAGGAATGTTTGGTAGGTCCCAACTTCTGCACTCTCCATGAGACTGACAGATAGTCTTGAACTAAAGAGAGCTGGAGATAGTTCAACACAGGGCAACAAAGATGATTTAGGGAGTGGAGCATCTCCCTTATGAGGAAAGGCTGAGGGAGCTGGGGCTCTGGAGCTGGAGAAGAGGAGACTGAGGGGTGACCTTATTAATGTTTACAAATATATTAAAGGTGAGTGTCAGGAGGATGGAACCAGGATCTTCACGGTGACAACCAATGACAGGACAAGGGGTAATGGGTTCAAACTGGAATACAAGAGGTGCCGCTTAAATTTGAGAAGATACTTCTTCTCATTGAGAGTGCCAGAGCCTGGCCCAGGCTGCCCAGGGAGGTTGTGGAGTCTCCTTCTCTGCAGACATTCAAACCCGCCTGGACCCCTTCCTGTGGAACCTCAGCTGGGTGTTCCTGCTCCATGGGGGGATTGCACTGGATGAGCTTTCCAGGTCCCTTCCAACCCCTGACATTCTGTGATAGTTATGTAGGCAGTAACTGGCAAGCGTGGTATCACGTTAGCCATGAAAGGAGATACGGAACAGAATGTCTGTAGCATTGTGTTTCTAGAGTTATGTGGCAGCTACACCAAAAAGTGACAGAAGTACAGAAGAGTAATTACAGATGTAATTGTGGTTGATTTGGGCGCCTTCGGGTTGACAGCAGAACTGTTGGGTGGTGACCCAGAGCAACGTGCAGCACTGAGCGGTGTCATGGGGACCTCAGCCCCCTAAACCTCCCTGCGGTGAGTGTTTGCAGACAGACCCCAAAGCATCTGCAGGGATCTGCCCCACAGATGGCAGCTGGGACGGCGTATATTAAACTCTATTACGGGCCTCATAAAAGAAAAACATTGAGGTTAACAAGACTCTTTCCAGAGATTTGAATGGGTTTTGGATATAAGCCTAAGCAAACACGGATGGAATCAGAAAATAGAAATATGCATATACAGAAACCTGTCAATCCAACTGTTTACCTCCCAAGGATGACCTGGTACCACTTCATTTATGAGTCATTTGAAGGGCAAGGAGGCAGAGTGATATTTTTAACTGTTATCTGAATCGAATATTTGAAAATATTGATGCTAATAATACTTAAAAACAAAAAATAAAACACATTGCAACCTCTCTGGCGTCAAGAGGATTTCTTTCTACATCAATATCTTACAGATTGAAAATATCTATATTTTCACCACCTTCAGTAATTAGTTCAAATAAATTGAGTTCGTGGCATCTGTTACGTGCCGTGTCCTTCGGAACTACTACGTTTGATTTCGACTTTGATTCAAAGCTGGGGCTGATCAGCACCAGCTGCTCAGCCAAAGGGCAGATCACACGTTCCTGTTCCTCTGCTTTCTTCATCCCAGCTCCCAGCCAGGCTATTGTTTGTTACAACTAATTAATCCCGCATGCCCCGGCTGCCAGCAAGCCTCACAAAAAGCAAATTTTTGTGTTTACTGCATGCCCAATAAATTAATTCCAGTTCCAGATATATGTATAAACATGTAAATATATATATATATATATATATATGGACAACACATGTATTTACACAGCCAGGTTTATAGCTCCTATTCATGGATATGGGTTTGGCAACTGCTATTATTATTTCTAGCTGTCCCTTTAACAGGCCAAACGTGAGAAACTGTAGGTATGTATTATTATTTAGGCACCTCTGGCACCTTTGCAAGGGCCCAGATTTCCAGATATTCATGTCAAAGCGACCCCCGGTGACATGGTACCAAGCATCGGTGTCACTGCACCAGCAGGACCTGGCCCTTGCCTGCCTTTGGGAGAGAAGAAAGGAGAAATTCCAAATATTATAGCCAGAAGTTTTAGCGCTGTCTGCAGTTAAAATTGCCTGACACTTCCTGCTAAAAACCTCCCGGTTTTCCTTAAATCTTTAACAAATGGTAACCATTTTCTTTGCTGGGTGTTTGCCTTAAGGGCTTATTATGGCTATTTCAGTTAAAACAGTTCAGCTGCTCCCAAGGAAACACACTGAATTTTCCCATATTAAAGTGTAACAGCTAGTTTGTTGAGTTGGTGCCAAGCCTCCGTGCACTGAGCAAGGAGAGAAAGTTTGGTGGAGGGGATCAGTTGTTTATTGTACCTCTGGCTATTTTTTTAAAAAGCTCACAGGCTTTAAAAACTCCTATTGCTTGTGGCTGGTGAAAGCTCGGTAGCTGAGCTGTGTCAAAAGAGCACAAGGTTGCTCTGGAAGGAGGGACTGAGCTATTCGAGCTGCTTTGGGTGGTGCATCACAAGCCTCTCCCGTGATCCCCTTGACCTTGTGCTCGGCCATGCCGAGGAAGAGGAGGCCGAGGAAGGACCTCACCTGGCTGAATGCAGCAATGACTCCTTGAACTGAGTGGAAAGCAAAAAGCAGCCAATTAGAAGACAAAACTTGCACAAGTCAATTAGTTGGCACACAATGGAAAGTTTTCCGAGGAAGGTTTGAGGAGGTCTTTTTTCTTCCTTTTCTAATTATTTCCTATACAGAAAAACGAGTGCCATTCCACGTGTAAAATCAAACATTCTTAGGCGATGACCAAATTCAGACTGCTTGTAAGACCTCAGCATGCCGTGTAATATAGTTAGAATTCTGTACTGCTCTGTCTCCAGTGCATAAACCCAAGCAGGTTTGGAAGGGACAAGCGTTGCACCCTGAAGGAGGTTGTTACCCATGTGGCTGCTGCCTCCTTTGCCCCTGTGAAGTGCTCAGTGCAGGTGGGGAACAAGAAAGACACCTGTCTATAGAGATAAATGAACATTGCCCTCACATATTGGATGCTGTCGTCATCGCTGTCACAGTGCTCCATGTCTGGTGAAGTATATGTGATGCCACGGTGCCCGGGAAATTGGGAAAAAGGCACCAGGGAAGGTGAAAACAGCGCTGAACCCCAGAACATCCCACTACAGGCTGGAAATCTGTGCTGTCTCCAACATGCTGAAGAAAAAAAAGCCTGGTAGCTAATTAAGTAGCTTTAAAAACCCATGTGTTGCCCATGGTTAGATAATAAACCCAATAAGCCAGGCAGTACCATCTGCTTGGGAAGCTGCTGCTGGCCCGAGGGAGCCAAGGGCAGAGATGTCCCGTGTCTCTGCTCCCCTGGCTGAGGTATTAATGTATTTACTGTCATCCTTGACTTCTGCCTTGAGTTACACCAGCAATCCAAACTGCCTGCCCCACAAATGGCTTCCCAGATTTCAGAAACGCTGTTTTCTTATCGCTGCTTATTATTATAAAATCCTGTATCTTTGCTAATTAATTTCTGTTAGTGTCAACATTAAATTGAAAGTACTTTGTTTATTCTCTTTTAGATGTAACTGGGAAGAGTTACTGTCACTCTACAACCCCATATCCTCTGTTTTGCTCTCTGCATGTAATAATGGCTTTGAATTGCAAATTTTGTGCCATGTGCTCCAGCTATTAACATTAAAAGTTTCCTTCTGGAGTTCAGCTGTAGGGATTTGGGGTTTGCCCCAGATTTTACAATGCTGAAGTTCATCACAGGGGCCAAACTCACTTCTAAGTGACCCAAACCAAAAAGTACCCACCATCCATATAGGAAACACAGAAATTACTCTTCTTTCAAGGGAGGTGCAATTAGCTCGTAGTGGGAACAACTGGATGGTAAAATTGATCAAGTTTCTGCAAACTTTGATCATTGCATATTTCCATCCAATCAAATGCAGAAAATAGAAAAATGGAATTAAGGGTGGCTTTTCTATTGTTATAAGGCTTTTTTTTGTGGCTATTTAATTTCATTATTTTACAGGTCAATAATTACACTGAGCTTGTTATGGCTTAGTCTTTTACAGGAAGATCTTTCTTTACATACCTTCCTCTGGAGGGCTTTAAAGTGACATTTCAAAGAAATTCACAGGTTTGTAAGTAAAATTAATTCAGGAACCTCTCAGGTTAAAATTACAAGAGATAATGTAAAGCATCACCATATACAACCAGTTTTTACTGGGGAATCTGTCTTTCTTGCTTATAGAACAGCAGCTTTAACAGCAAGCCAGCTGTCAAGTGTAATTAAGAAGGAAAAGTCCGTATGCTAGCTAGAGTGAAGCATAATTAATACATTACCATTCTGAAATCTCTTTACTTGATGAGGAAAGGGTTAAAAAAATCTATAAAAGTTCAGCAAAAGTTCTGTGGGATATTAAAAATTAATGTGTTGTCATCATCATCATCACCACGAGCACATTTATTGTTACTGTTACCAAGACTGCCATTAACTGGATATTCATTAATGCTAAAAGTCACAGTCAGCATGAGATTCAGCAGACTCCAAGCTCTGGGGGAGGAGGTGGAAAGTTACCTGGTGGAGTTTCAAGAACGGCTTTTCCTTTTTTGTTGTTTTTCTTCGGTTTTAACTCTTTCCTGCTGGGTTTGAACCCTGGGTGCTCCTCTGTCTCTGCAGCACGGACGGGTCCTTCCTCTCCAGGTTGCTCCGTGAAAGGAAAAAACTCTTCACCAGGATACGGGAAGGAATAATAATGATCTCTGTTGCTTATCTCCTGCAGGTAATAATCCTGATCGTCCATGGGTACAGCCTGGGACACATCCCCCAGCAGCACCAGCCCAAAGGCGCAGAGAGCGAAGCAGAGCTGAGAAGAACATGAGTTTTTCTTGCTCGGGGCAATCATTATCCTTTGCTTTTGCATAAATCTCTGCAAATCCCAGAACTTTATTTGGAAAGAGGGGAAAACAGAGAGCCTTGGCAGCTGGGAAACCCCCCTTCTAGAGGGCTGGAGCAGCAAACAGCCGCCGCTTTGGGGTAGTTTTGCCGAAGTTGCGCAGCGGGACGGAGGCTGCGGAGGGAGGGGGCAGGACGGGGCTGCATGTGATCGGCGGGCTCGGCAGCCAGGCAGACGGACAGACAGACAGACGGACCAGCGCTCCGCTCCGCCGGCGTTTGGCAGGTGGGATCAGCACAGCAGTCAACTCGCTGCTTTTTTTCTTCTTTCACTTTTTTGTTGTTGTTGCTTCCCCCCCCAAAAAAAAGTTACAAGACACTTTCCGCTAAACCCGCCAACAGTTTCTTTAGGCTCCCCACACGCAGATTATCCCAGAGAGCATTTGTTTAAAAACATAAATAAACTGGGCAGCCAGCCCTTGCTACTCAGCCTGTGTACAAAAGGGTTTCCCTCCCCCAGGAGATGCTGTGCAGATGGGGGGGAGCACCCAGAGCCCTGCCTGGACTTTGACCCTGGGCATACACAAAGCTGCCTAGGATGTGGGGCTGTGATAAATCATCCTCATTCCATATGTGTTGGGCTATATTCCCTCTAATGATATTTTATTTTTGCCTTTTTAGTTTGTAAAAATGTAGGATCCCTCTCCAGCACCAATCTCAGCCTCCTTTGTTTGTATTGGTTGATATATGTACTGTATATATATACACTATGCTATATATAGTGTATATATGCACTATAGCGTAGTTTATATATCACTTAGTTTATAGAACATATAAAAATATTTATTAGTAGTATGTATAGATATAAAACTATATATAGTTTTATATATAGAATATATAAAATGTGTATTAGTTATATATCGTTACGTATTAGTGCCAATCACTATGTATTAGTGATATATAACTAATATAACTCCACACATAGCATGTACCAATTTATAAGAGGTTTCTCCTAAGGTGTATGGGAGCTCCCTGGACTCAGCCCAGCTGAAAAGCAGGTAGGACACCCTTCATCAGTGACCCTTTTCCCTACTCTTTTTGGAGTGATCCTGACTTTTGTTCTCTCTGGAATATCTAAACAGCGTAGGATGTGTTGTGCTGGCAGCTGCACACATGCAACCCAGTGTTGTTAATAGAATCAATTTGTCTGAGAATAAAATCTTATCTTTCATCTTTTCCATACCTCTAAAATAATCTTCAGTGCTGAAGGAAACGTGCAGCAGTTGGCTCGCGTGAAATGTGGATCCTTACTCCCGTGTTGAAAAGACCAGATTATATTTTCGTCATGTATGTTGTATTTCTTGCCATTGTCCAGTCATCTAGGAGAAAACATCACATCTGTGTGGCAGTTGGAGCTTTCAATGGTGCAGTTGATGGCTCTTTAACACCTTTTGTGGCCCAATGTCTCTCTCCTCCACCCCGATGGGGGAGCAGGAGGGGTGGGACGCTCACAGAACAGAGGCCTAAGCTAATGGGGGCCCAAGAACCTTCTGGACCATGCACCATGTAGGGAGACAAGCGAGGATGTGAACAGTGAAATTCAGGTCTTCTTGGCTGATTAGGCCAGCTGATAAGTTTTATGATGGTGGACTGGGGGACCTGGGGGTTTCAGCCTGGAGAACAGGAGACTGAGGGGAGACCTTCTCACTTCCTACAACTACCTGAAAGGAGGTTGGAGCACAGAGGGTGTTGGTCTCTTCTCCCAAATAACAAGTGATAGGACAAGAGGAAACAGACTCAAGTTGTGCCAGGGGAGGTCTAGACTGGATATGTGGAAAAATTTCTTCCCAGAAAGGGCTGTGGGGCATTGGAACAGGCTGCCCACGGCAGTGGTGGAGTCACCATCCCTGGTGGGGTTTAAAAGACATGGAGATGAGGTTCTTAGGGACATGATTTAGAGGTGGACTTGACAATGTTGGGTTAAAGATTGGACTTGATGATCTTAAAGGCCTTTTCCAACCAAAACAATTCTATTTTTCTCTGCTTGTGATGACCACAGGCATATTCCACCAGGCTATAAAATGGGATCACCAATGGAGACCTCTTTGGAGTTGGTCTCCTCAGAGCAATAGGTCTACAGTGGAAGGTTCTTCTCCTTAGACTGACCATCTGAGGGACATTCCTCAGGGACTGAGACACCTCACCGACCTGGTACGTGATCTTCTGGGTACTCTTGGGAGTCCTCACCTTGTAAGAATGGGAAAATGTGCATTTTGAATCATCACTCTTGAGTTTGGGGATCTGATCCCCTTGAGTTTGAATCAGCTGAGTAGTAACCAAACTCACACTCAGTATCTAAACCTGTGTTTTATAATGTTGTTGGATTGCTGAATAATTTTGGATGAACCCTGTTTGTAGTTGCTTTTCTGCTAAACCGTTCTGGTTAGAATAAAGTCTGTCTGGAGCTTGTTACCCAAGTTGACTTCTAGGGTGTCTCTGTGACAATTTGTTACTCCATTCTTTATTCTGCCTTTGCAATTGCATTTCATGTATATTTCTCATAACTTTAATATCATAATAAGCATAATTTCGTATCTCAGTATCTATATATTTTGGTATATTTGGGTTCCAGCTGCGGGTGATCCAGTCCCATCTATTTAGTGATCATCCTGGCTTTCTAAATCGCTATCCCAAAAGCAATTGAATTATTGTTTTCACTACAAATTCTAGGTTCAATTCTTCAGTTTTACATTCTTTTAAAATTTGAAAACTAAAATTTTTTCTATTTTAAAGCTAGGATTTTAATTTTCTAAAACTGGAATTAAAAAAATCATTTTCTTTTTCACCGCTTTACTGAATTATGCATTTTAAAAAGAAAATTCATTTAATGAAAAACTGCTTCCCATCGAACTTTTCAGGTAGGTTTATCTGGAGTAGGTGGCTTTGTCCCCTTTGGCACAGGGTGTGCAGTGACGGGGGAGCTGTGGGAGCTGAGACCCACTGGACATGGGGTGTGAAACAAGCTGTTTGTTCTCTGCATTCAGTGGCAAGGAGAATATCCTGGATATCCCATTTTAGCGATTTCACAGATGTTCTGTTTGCCCTTTCCAAAGTCTCCAGTCTTCTCCTTCTACCTTGTGAGGACGGAGCACAAGCCACAGAAAATGTGTGTAATTTTGTTACCGTTTGCAGCACAGTCTCTCTTTTGCATATTGCAGACATTCACATACCTGGAGAAGTAACAGAAAAATGGACTTTACCATGACATCCTTAATGATCTATTTTTTAAGGAGCTTTAGCTGCAAATTATTATTTAACTCATTGCAGTGGTCGAAGAAGGACACCTGGAAACAGAAGAGGATTTACATTTCCAAGCATAACAAGAAGTATTTTCATAAAATATAGAGTCCAATGTACATTAATAAAGACCTGAGGAATGTGATTTGTGGGAATTGTAAATTGTTTGCTTTTGGCAACTTTACATGTTTACATTTCAATAATGCATGTGTGTAGACATCACGTATTTTCTCTCCCACACAATACCTTTTCTATAGAGAGGCAACTGTGTGGACTTTTTTTTTAGTTTATCCTATATATTGGATATAACTGTCATACTGGATTTGGACCTTTTTACTAGGTGAGTATGCATAATATCTGTATATATGTAGATGCATGACTACAGCTGCACATGTTATAGCAGCAAAATTTTTGTCCTGACAATATAAGACCTGTACTTATTTAATACATGTAAAAAAAATGCATTTAAGTGACACAAATATCCATCCAGGTGTTACCCAGATCACCCATCACAATACCTTGTTATTCACGTATCCCAACAACTCATTGCTGTATGTTCATGTTGTTTAAGTGAGGTGTTGGTGTAAAATTAAAGGGCAGATCATATGCCAGCAGTGTTTCATTTCTTTTTTGTATCTCATCTCTAATAATTTCTCAATTTCCTGGCGGATTCAAGCGATGCTGTACCGCTCCTTCACCTCCTCCAGGCACCACAAATAACTCTCTCCTTTCACTCTATATGTACTTACCTTAAGAAAGATTTATTCATCAAACATACCCATCAATATCTATCGCTAGGTCTTGACCTGTGCCAATAACCAGTTCCTGTATATTTCTTTCTCTTGAATTTTAACTTTCTCTGGCTACAGGTATGGATGCACTGCTGCTCCTTCCAGACCCACCTCTGGTTCTGGGGTGTCCATACATCCAGCCAGCTGGAATCACACAAAAGTTTGTTTCAAGGCAGAATTTTGGTCTTCTTTCTCACTGTAAGATGTGTTTACCATTTACAAGCAAGTGGCACAGGAGTCTATAAGTTCACTGAAGGCTCAGATGTTTTTGCCTAGGGGCTGTTCCTTATTTTTGCCTGTGAAGCATCACAAGAGCTTTTAAAAAGTTACAGTCGATGTGGAAGAAGATAAAGCAAACTAATGTTTGTGTAGAACAACTGCAACTAACATTATCCTCCCCTTCTGGACCAACACCAGTGAGTCATTCTACACTTTGCTTTAAATCTTTGCCCTACTGAAGTGAAACACAATGTGCTGTTATCTGAAAACTAGCAGGGCTTTCCCCCTCTGTTCCCAAGAAGGATTTATTTGAAAGATGATGGTTAATGCTTCTCAAACTGTGTGTTTTGAGCCCATTTCAACAACACCCTTGGAAAAAAGAGACACTCCCAGCTCCCCCTCACCATTAGTCGCAGGCTTAGCTTGGCCGGTCCCCATCTAAACCCAGCTGGAGATGCGCAGGTGCCAGCAGAGAGCGGGGACATGGGAACCACCCTTTCCTGCCCTCCTTATGCCTCAAAATGTTATTTCCCAGCTCTTATTTCACATATACCATTTTGAAAATAGGTGGCTTTACTGAAACTAGTGGTTTGAGTTTGGGAGAACCGGGCTTTACGTGTTGCGTTCTGCCCCCCACCTTTGCAGCCTTGTTTTTCCCTCTTTGGTTGTCAGCAACCATCACTTCATGAAGTTCAGATTCACTAACGGATTTTTACAAAAGAGAGGCAAATTTGTATGTGTAAGCACTACACTGGTTCAAGATCTTAATTTGTGTTTGTACTCCAGAGTCAATGGTCGCACATTCATGTTTAATTCAACCACAAACTGCTTGGTGACTTGTGCAACTTCTCATTTGGAGTATGGGCATCATTCTTTAATTGGAGAAAAGCTTTGTGTTTGGAAAGAAAAGATGAAGAGAGAAGCATCCCTCTTTCACTGCCATTCCACGGTAACTTTCTGAGGTAGCACATGAGGTTTCTTTATGCCTTGGCAACAAAACAACGCTAAAAATAACTTTCCTCCCAAACACCAGTAAAGTTTCTGTTCCTTTGTACTTTAGATCTGTAGTCAATCACGGAGCACAGGCTGGAGCAAGAAAATAGGATTATACTTTTTGAACAGTCATTTTCTTTCCCACATAAAGCATTTACCCCTCTTGTCAACAAGGTCAAACCATCTCCGGGGAAATGGAAATGTAAAACTGACATTGGGAAATACAAAGAAAAGTGCTTCCAACATTTATGCATCTCTTAGCTGCCTGTTTCTTACATATGTAGCAGAGACAGATAGCAGCTGGCTGTCCTGCTTACCTGGGTACACTGGATGTGTCCCTGGGGTTTCCAGGCATTTAAAAGCCTATTTGCACTTGTTGATAAGGCAGATCCTTGAAAGAGCGGCTCTTATGGCAAAAAGAAAAAAAGGACTGGAGACAAAAACAAGCTCTCATATGGAGACATTTTACGGATTTTTAAGAGGCATTTGACATTGAAGAGAATTTGATTATTTTGCTAGATGAGAGATGCCAAAAATAGGTGGGATCTTAATTCTTCTCTCTGAGTGGATCAAATGATGCAAAATATGAGTGAGCCTAAAGAACGGCCGGTTGTGCTCCCATCCCTCGTGAGCTGCTATTTCCTTCAGTAAAACAGAGTTTAAAATAAACACATGGCATTAATGAAGGCAATTATTTCGTTTAGCAATTGCTTGTTTTAACTAGTTGGAAATGCAGCCTGCATCCTGACCAACGAAATTAGCCCAGTGTATTCTCTCGAACTTTTCTCGTAAGAACAACACGACCTTTGGATGATCATTCAGCGTGTTGCCTTTGTGCTTCTGTCTGAAGAAGGAGCTCGGATTGCCATGGAAACAAAAGTTCCTTGTTCTCTTATACTTCCCTGTGCTATGATATCATTTTCACTATATGAATCCTTTTCTTAGCAAGAAATGGAATCGTGTGATTTTTGTGTTTTTGAGCATCATCCCAGGTGATGGCTCAGTTCATGGCAGAAATACTTTGAATATGGGGCAGAGACTGCACCAACCTCATTATTTTAGGGATATTTATGTTGGATACATCTGCATCAATCCATTTCTGCTGGAGAAATGAAAAATCTCTATGTACTCCTTTCCAGAGCTTTCTTTACTTTTTCCTTCGATGTTGAACAGATGAGAAGAAACAGCATTTTAAGAAAGATGACATTAACCAGTGACATAAACAAAGCCAAAAAGAATTTCTGGCATTTTTTTAAGGAATGCAGTAGTACTTTTTTTTTCCTTCATTTTTTTGCCTTTTTTTTCTTATGATGGGAACTACATTTCTTCATGCCCCAGAATGCTGTAGATTTTATGTTGACAACACATTGCCCTGGCATTTGGCAGCCACTGTTGGATCAAAGCCACCAGGATTATCACTCAAACAGGGACTGAAGACGCTGCCTTGTGATTAAAAAATCTGTAATGCTAGCAGTGCAAAAAGGAGGACTAATAGTATAATTTCTCTAACACTATTTATTTTGATTAATTAGCATTTGAGAGACGGTAGGTCTGCATTAGTCAATGAATTCAAGTTTTTTGCATTGTTCAAAAATGGGCAAATTTTATGTGCATTTCTTTTTAACTGTGAGGCTGAGGCAGCATTAAGACAACGGACACGACTGGATGACAGTAGTTTTATGGAATGGTTGGAGGTAAATGGGACGAAATGCCCCCGCTGTGCACACAGCCAGGCTGCGGGTGATGCGCGGCTGGGACGTCCTTTTCGCTTTACTTGTAGGAAAACAGCCACTTCCAGCAAATTCTCATGGACGTTGCCTACCTGCCAACATTTGGATTTCCAAAAAGTAATGACTCTCACATTTCAGTCTGGTATTTCCTGGACCAGAGTTGCTGTACGTGTACCATGCAAAGCATGAGCAGCGTGGTTAACACATCCCAGGCAGGAGCGGGGAAATGCAATGCGGAATTGGCCTGAAACCTACTCAAAGGCCATTTTTCCTGGAATTTCTTCAACATTGACAGCTTGAGAAGTCATGGACAAAATTTCGTTGAAACTGAAGATGACACATACAAGTCTTTGTCATTCTATTATATCAGCAGTAGAGCTGGGAAATGCAACATCATCAAGAGTACTCCTTAACATTTCTGTATTTAAGAATTGCTTTTTAAAGACAGAATAGCAAGGAATTATTCCTTTCAGGTACAAGCAGTATTCATGGCTGTGAATAATTTGGGGTAAAAAATACATTGTGTGATACTTCCATGTAATAATTATGTCTCTACTTATGTTCAAATACAAACAGATTCAATGTAACAACAATTTAGTAAAGTTTCATTATTTATAGCTGATGTATTTGTTAGAAGGTGGGAAGAGCTGATTTTGTTTAACTTCATAATTACATATTTTGTCAACATAAATGCCTTCCATAATGCACTCACTTATTAAAACGGTGAAAATGCAAGAATTTATGGGAAAGAAAAGCGCTGAAATGGGTTTTCCATTGATATACAGAAGGCAGCAAAGATTCATGTCAGACTTACATTACCGGATATGACAATATAATTTCACAGCTGTGTAATAAGCTTGTTTGAACCTGACTTAGAGTCATTAAAAAAGGGCTTGTGCCAGCACGTTGCATAAAGCTGTTTGAAAGGTGAATTCATAGGCTCTAAAGACGCGGTGAAGCTTTAGGGCTATGTAGATGTTTACTGATACGTGGCATAGCATGAATTATAAAGTTCCAGATAATTCTTTGCCATCTCATATCACAGATGCCCAACTGTTCTAACTGCACTAACATATTTATTTGCATAGGTCTTTGGCACTAATTCTGCCAAGAAAACAGGATGGTGAAAATTGCTTTTCACTTTTACATCTATTTTAAGTACTTAGTTTAGAATAGCTTGGGTTGAAAGGGAACTTTGGGAGGCCGACATCTCCCTTTTTAATCTCCTTTGTATATTTAAACTACAAGTACTCCAAGACCGAGTTTATTTCTCACGATGTGGTTGTATATCCCACTAATTAATAGGATCAACACTGTTAGAGATATTATTGATTTCAACTGGCTTGTTACATTAAGAGACTCATCAACATTTGGCTTACTGAATTTGACTTTTGGAAATGTTGAAACTTAGCTAAATACACCCCATAGTGCAGTTCACATTGGTTTTGCTTGCTTTATACTGGTTCTGACAAACACAGTCAAAGTAAAATATAAAATCTGGCTTTGCTTAAGGCCAGATAACCTTGTCAGCTGAGCACAGAGCAATTTTCAGAAGCATCCATCAGGACTTAAACAGCTTATCTCAGAAATAATGGTAATAACAATATCTTTAAAGGAAATCACTTGTGACTAATAGTAAGAAGAACTGCTGTCTCCTTTGCAACAGCATCCAGACAAGTGGTCTTCTTACTTCTTTTTAACTACGGTCACTGGATTGATAACAAAACTGGCATTTTTCAGGATGCTGTTATGTGCTGTTATTGTCTCATCTTCTCCTGCCCCCATGGTCCCTACACATTTACCTTGGGATGGGCCTCCTCTTCTTTGGCCATGATGTTGTGTGACACTGACCACAGCCCATTGGTGGAGAAACTGAACCCAAAGGGCTGGCAGATCAAGGGCCAGGTTGCTTCTCCAAATGTTGAGATGTTGTACAGTCATCACACTCCTCGATTCTTCAGCGTCACTCTCCTAGATTTTAATACAAATATTGCTACTGAGTCCTGCCTTCATGCTTGTGACTCTGTTCTGCTTCGTTGTTCCTTTCTGCTGCTCCGTGGCCACAGTCCCAGGGCTCCATTTCATGGGAAATCTCAGCAGATTTGAAGTGGTTTTGGAATGAGATCAGCAGATCTGTCTGAGCCAGCAGCAAGGCTGGCAACCCAAGGAATGGGACACCTGCAGATCTGAGCCTTGAGGCTGGCCTGATATTTATAGAGGAGTAACACCACACCGTGATTATCTTCCCCATTGAGTTTCACAGGTGCTTCAAAGCCAAATTAAATATTATGCGCTTTTTTTTATGAATATAAAGAAGCGTTTTTCAATGCATTCATCACCCCTATTTCATTCACTACAGACAAAATCCCACAGAAACTCACAAGAGGCTCCAGATCATTTGCAGGGAACATTACCGAAGGCCTCTTTGCAAGAAAATAAGGAAAAATGAAAACTTAGCTCCTCACTCTCCAGAGAACTCCATCATGCACTCAGATACTTTGATTAATTAATGCTGAGGGACAGCTTTAGTTTTTAAGGGTACTTTACATGTATTTTAAATGAGATTGCAGTCATATGAGGTCATGATGTTTTATAAATTGTAGAAGTCGCTTGTAAACATTCATCTGAAAACTGTGATTGTATAAAAGATGTCATACCCTTCCCATACACCTGCATTATCTCCCAACCAATTCAAACTACCAAGCATGTTACGGAAGCATCATTTTTCCGTCCTTACTCCCTGAAACCCCATGGAAGATAATTTCTTCAGTAGGATCTTTGGAAATGCCCATCCCGTTGTAGTGCTCTGTCACCAAGCTGTCTGTCTGCTCATCTCCACAGGTGTTTGTCCATCTGCAGTGCGCTTGTTGCTAGTGGTGCTGGAATCCCTGCTGGATTTCATTTGGAATGAACAGAAAAATCAAGGCGGCAAATAAATTCTCTTCACATAGCATGAAAATTGGCTGAATTATTAACCCCAGAGATGGAAAACTGCACGGCGAATTTAATGCTTTTCTGTTCAGTTTAGCTACCTGATTTCTCAACATGCAGACAGCTTCAGGCCAACCCAAGCACACGAATCCTCTTGCCAAGGTAGCAGTTTGGGAGTGTGAAAGGAAGCCACAGCTCAGGACAGGAGAGCAGGAGATGGGAAGAAAAACTGAACTCACTGTGATGAGCAGCCATAGGCATCAAGTCATTAAAGAGGATTTCCATATAGGAGACATAGGATGGAGATGCAGGAGGAACTATGCTCGGTGTCCTTTATGCCTGTACATGCTACCTGTGCCTCAAGTCCCCCCAGTATACTCACTGCAAGCTTAGGATATTTTTTCTCATTTCTGCCTCAGACTTCCTTTTCCCAAAGGCTGCAATGGACTTTTAGTCCCTCTGTTCCTGGCCAAACTCCTGTCACAGGTGTCCTCTAGGGGACAATGCACCATCTGTAGAGGGGAGGTACTGCTGCTGTTTTCATGCAAGAGCCAACAATGGTCCAAAGCTGCCATTTCTGCACCAAGGGAACATGATTTCCACACCCTTTGCAAACCAAACAGACAGGGGAAGAGGGCAGAGTGCCAAAAGCTCTTCTGAGTGAGGTTCCAGACATGTAGGCAGCACATCATCAAACAGAAGGGAATTTTATAGGCACACTTGATTTAAATCACATATATTTGTCCTAAGGGCAGAGGGAAAAAGAAACTTCACTCACAGTACCTGTCCTACCAATGAAGTTGCCGTATGTGGAATTCACATTGGAGCTAAGAACTTCTGGGCTTTTTAACAGCTGTGAGTATGCATTGTGATTGGTTTCATAAACTAATACAAACACAGCCTTTGGCAGCAGATCATCTCCCCTGAATTTTTACAATGAGACAAGCCGTCAGCCACTTCTTTGTTTAATCCCAGGATTGCATTTATTTTGGTTCTTGATTCAGTAGGCACTTTGCTTCAAGAACTTGGTGAGTACCATTTGAGCAGGCTGGGAAAGTCCTTCCCTGTCCTGAGCCATGGTCTGTGGACACCTGTGAAGGGCTCTGAGCCGTGAGGAGAATGCTCAGGTAGACATGAGGCTCATGAGTGGTCATCTCTGTTACATGCCCATACACCTTCTTGCATGCCACAGCAATTCATTGCAGGGCAATGTTAGTTATTCAAGACACTCAAGGACCTGCTCAGACAAACTGAAGGTTTTCCAGTGGCATATTTTCTTGTGTTAAATGTTCCATTTTGTGAGCCTTCCCATATCTCCAGGATGATGAGAGGGCTGGAACACCTCTCCTATGAGCACAGGCTGAGAAAGTTGGGGTGTTCAGTCTGGAGAAGAGAAGGCTCCGTGGAGACCTTACTGCAGCCTTTCCATACTTAAAAGGGGCTGTTAAGAAAGATGGGGACACACTTTTTAGCAGGACAAGGGGTGATGGTTTTAAACTAAAAGAGGGGTTATTCAGGCTGGACATGGGGAAGGAATTGTTGACTCTTAGGGTGGTGAGAGCCTGGCCCGGGTTGCCCAGAGAGGTGGTGGATGAACCATCCCTGGAGACATCCCAGGCCAGGCTGGACGGGGCTCTGAGCAACCTGAGCTGGTGAAGATGTCCCTGCTCATGGCAGGGGCGGCACTGGGGGAGCTGGGAAGGTCCCTTCAATGCAAACTGTGATTCTATGACAAGCAACTTGAGGGCCAGCGCAGCAGGGAAGAAGGAAATGGTGTGCCTAGAAAGTTCTGCTGTAGCAGATCTTCACCTTGGTAGTGGAAAATTAGCTTTAAAAGGTCAGGTCAGCTGGAGGATCACTTACAACTACTTTCTACATGGTTTGCTTCTAACTGTGATCCATCATACATACCAGACTAATGGATTACAGTGCAGCAACTTTAGCTTCATCTTCCTGTATCTTGGAAAATCTGGGTAACGGCATTAAGTGTATTTTTCCATAAATAATTTATACGAGGAGGCCAACCTTGTAATTGCAATGGAAAATATTTGTTTCTAGATATTTCATCTCATTATGTGTAAATACCTCCTGCCTACTTGTTTAAGACAGTCCCAAAAGAAAAAAATACTTAAAAGGCTATGTTGAAAATGCTCTGGAAAACACCAGAAGCTTAAAACAAATCAACAGGGTAGAGAAAGGCAAAGCAAGACACAGTCACTTCCAGCCAGCCAGCCAAATTCCACTGATAATCATTAATCTGGAAAAAGATCTTTGCAATTTCTACGATTATTGGAAGCGGGTGTTGCTGTTGATTCAAATTTTCTAGTATTTAAATACTTCTACATAAACAGCATCGCCATTGCTCATCTCCCACAGGTGAACCATGTGTGAGGGTTCAGCTGCAAAACCGCATCCCGCCGGTGACCTGCCGGGAATGCCAAGTCCTCTGGCTGCAGACCTTGTGCAAACATCACTCCCGGCTCTAATTCACAACGGCTTTCCCTTTCAAACATCTCTAATGAGATGGTGTTTACAGAGCCCTGCTTGTGCGTGTCCGCAGTGCCAGGGAGCCCGTGGCCAGTGGTGCAGCCAATGCCGGGCTCCATCAGGCCAAAAAGACTTTCTTCAGGCTACATCAGTTAATGATCCCCCAAATTTCTACCTCAGTTCCCCTTCAGGTAAGTCAGTTATTCTGATTTCACATGGCTCCTTAATTTAATACAGTGTTGGTGTTCTCCGCGTCGCATTTTTTTCCAGTAGCTGTTTTTGCAAAGAAAATAGGATGAAACCAGAAGTTTTTATTACGTTCCCAACAGCAATCTATTGAGGTAGCTCTGCCTTTACAGACAGACCTTCCTGCTTGGTCTGTCAGTGCCTTTCATTTCCTTGTCAGAAAATAAATGTCTGTGCTATATAGAAGGGTTTAAAATGGGATAGCTGTGATTCGTGTCTCTTCGGAGTGGACTGTAATTGTGCTTCTATAAATCAAATATAAAGAGCTATTACTTCTGGAGAATAAGAATTGCATATCCATCTTTAAACAGATAAGCAGTGATACTGCACTCTTTCAAAATTAGGTTTAGGATGAGAGAGAGAGGAAAACTTATTTCTTCTCTGAATTTCTCCCTTTCCCCCAGGCACAGGAGGGCTCCTTGCATATTTGTCTTTTGCCCAGGTTCTCTGCACCAGCAACAACACATGGTCCAACCACAAGCACAGAAAGCTGAGGAACAGGTTCAGTATTACCAGTCCCTTCTCCAAAATATTTCTTGAAGGACCTACAAATTATAAACTACGAACCGGTTTTACAGACATCCTCTTTACAAAAGGGATTTGAATCGTCTCCCTCCTCTTTTGAGGTCTCGTCTCAGTGCAAATTTGCTGGATAAAATGGTGATAAAGCATAATCATGCTTTTCCTTTGCCACAAAAGTAAAAAAAGAATGGGTGAGATGTCAGTTATATTAACAGTCGATTCATATAAGTGCTACTTTTCAAAGGAAATGAAGGAAAACCAAATATTTATACTTTTCACTGAAATTAGGATATTTCCCTAAAGGAGAAACTTAGCATGAAAATTTTTGAGATATAATCAAAATATAACTTTCTGCATATAGCAATTGTGTTATGTGTGTATGTTTTTATAGAAAGGTATAGGATTACTTAGTGGTTTTGTAAGGTTACTGTAAGGTTACTGAAGTGCAATGTTCTTAAATGTTTAGTTTTATGATGATGGCTGTGTTTTATATGTATATATGTAAATTTATAATTGTAAATTGTATGCCCTATATAAAATAACATACTAATACTAACTATTAATAAACACATCTGTATTAAATAGTATGGATGAAGCTTCACAGGTGGACTGTGTTTGCCATCAAACCACATTATAAAGGCTGCTGTTGAAAGGCTCTGTGGCAGACATCAGGAGGGGATATAAGAAAATAAAGGCAAAGGAAAAGTTAGTTTTCTGAAAGCTTCACAGTTCCTGAATTTAGGGTTCCCATTTCAAGACCACATTTGTATTAACTGGACTTCTCACAGGTAGTTGCCTTTGTCAGTGCTGATTTCTCAGAGGTAAGGGCTGTGAATTTCTGTCGGTTTAGATGTAAAATAGATTGCTGAGCCTTTGCCCAGCATCAGGACAAGGTGTTGTAGCCAGAGCCTGATGGATGGTGAGTCTGCAGGGACAGGGCTGGATGCGGGGCTGAGCGACCTCCTTTACAGGTGCTGCTAATGAGGCTTTAAAAATGAGGTCAGGGATTTGTTTCTGCCCAGAAAAACACGCAGCTGATAATGATGTGTAACTTTCTCCTTTCCCCACACCTATCACTCATTCAGGCTAATTCTGAAGAATAGGCTCATGATCTGGCTGGTAAAAATTGTTATAATTGGATATTTAACTCCCTTTACAGAAGCCTGGAGAAGCTGAATGCTCTTGGACAAAAGCAGCAGAAACTCTTAAAAATGTCTGTTGACATTCTCGGAGGCTGATGTCATCATGCAGCTTTTTCTTATTAAAAGGGTGAAATATGTGGGTGCCTAAAGTATTAATTAACTCTTCTTTCTGTGTGGCTCTGGATAGTTAATGATTAACACTTCTATCACATGATAGCAGTCAGAACGGATTAGCTCAAATTGCTACTGTTAAATCTCTAAGGAAATGCAGATTGTAATATGAAACAAACAGCAGCAATGGCCAAGGCAACCTTTAAGTACAACATGCAAATGAGCTTGATGCAAATGACGATCCTAGATCATTAGTGAGAGGTTGTGTGTCCCTTTCTGTAGGGGTAGATGCTATTTCAGGGTGTTTCTTGCTTCTTGATTATATTGATACTTGTTCCAAAAACAGTCCCTCCTGTCCAGACCTGTTTGAGTCCCTGGATTCTCCCAGCACGTATCCTGTGACGAGCCTGGGGCGTGATGGATTAATTTAAACTGTAAATTGAATTTTTAGAACATGCCTGGAAGACACTGCTGTTTTCCCCAGGCGGGCAGTGAATCAGCCCCGTGAACAACCATCTTCATGTGAGAACAGCTGCAGGAGTGTGAAATCCTCTTTGCTTTCGGTGGCCTCCCCGAGACTCCTGTCTGTCCATCATGATGCCAAGCTGTCACCAGGGCGCTCACTGTGGGGCAGATGTGCCGGGGACAGTCACCGTCACTTATTTCCGACCACTTCACTACTCCTGACCGTTTCCAAGAGCAATTAATGTGGCAGCTTTCGTGTTGCTAATCACTTAGTTTCCATCATTTGCCTCGTGTTGTCGGAATGGTGAGTTGGGATATGCTTTGTCCTTTTTATTCTTCCTTCTTCTATTAGTATCTTATTTTGTACAGCTCTCTTGGGGTTCACCACATGGACATTGGGGTTTTGGAAGTCCCTAGGGGCATTAGCCTTACTGATTTTTCCCTGGAGTCCATGGACCATACTGAGCAGCGTTGCGTGTAGGCAGACACCAAGAAGTAGTTGCATTCCAAGATCTGGCCAAATATCTGTCTCAAAATCAGAACAGAAACTGACAGTTTACCTAATAACCCATTGCAATACAAATTATGGTAAATCATGTTTTATTGTGATTGAGCTACTTAGGATGTGTCTTCCCTACATAAATTCTCTGTTGTCTGTTAATAAGTCAGTTCAAGCTATGGGCTGTTCCTTACTCAGAGCATCAGTAATCTGTATTTCATAAAAATAAGAATGTAGGAAAGAAAATCGGTAGTAACTTCAAATATCTCCAGTTCTCTTTCAAAATGCAATGAGCCAGGCCATTTTGAAAAAAAGTTATTAGAGAAAACATTGATATAAAAACATATTTAATTAACAAGACAGGCTAATTAGAGAATCAAACTGGGATTTGGTAACAACACCCGGAGTACTAACAAAGTTAATCACATGTGCACAATTAAAATGGTGCGAAGGTTTAGACTAATAGATTAGAACTTTGGAGTCTCCTTTGAGCATCAGGAAAAGGTGAGGAAGATCTCATGACTGGGCCATTATTCAGATGGACTGTTGGGCATCAGTTAATGCAGGAGGCACTATAAAGTAAGATCCACAGAAATTTCTGCAGTACCGTCGGTGACAGCGACTGAACCAAGGTCACCTTGTGTGGTTCAAAGGAGCCCATTTACTTTCAGCTTCTTGAATATTTCCTTGAAATTATCTCACATGTGATGGATCCATTTAAATGAGATTGTACATGAATGCCCATTATAATTAATAATGACAGCAGCTGCAATGAGTTTACATGTCCATTTACCCATCTCCAGCATGGCTCATGCTGAGACACATCAGGGCTGCCCCAGCTGCGTACACTGGGCATGCTGGTTTGAACTGGTCAAACAAGACTGAAGCACGTGTAGGCAGAGACAATCAGTATTTCATCCTGGTTGCCTAGGTTTTCTGGGATAGATGACCCGTTCCTGGCTTCCATGGAGTGAATTTACCCCCCGAGCTGTCAGAGGGAAGAAAGATTGTGCTCAGTGATGTGGCAGCCAAGTTACCCTGTCTGCTCCTCCTTTCTGTTCCTTGATGTGCTCCTTAACTCTTGTGGTGGGCAGGGGGTTGTAAGAGTGTGGGACACTTCTGCCTGTCAGAAAGGGACCTCGTTTCCTCCTTGGAGCTTCATCATGGGTTTCTCTGCACAACCGATCCCCTGAAAGCCCCCAGAGAGGAGGGAGCGTTCAGCTGGGTGACACGAGGAAAAGCCCAAATGAAACCAGGCCCAGCAGTCAGGGTGAGGGGAGCAACCACCAAAATAGAAATAACTCCCACAGATTAAGTTTGACTAACATAAAACTGGAGTTTTAACCAGCATATTGTTTCCACTTTGCAGAAGCAGAGCTTTTGTTAAAGGTCCGTTTCCACACTTTTACTGAGAACCATGTTTTTATGAGACGCATGAAAATAAACTGGAAAGCTTGAGCCTTTGGACTGTTCCTAGCCTTGATGGCATTTGCAGGCACTATCATCTTACATTTTTAAAATGTCATGTCTTTCTTCTACTCTGGATGAAGGGATTATGCTATGAAATATAGTCCAAAACAATACCAGCCATACCACAGAAAGATACCTTGTCTATGAGTGAATACACGCCTTGTGGCTTCTGGTTCACACTAAAGACAACGTCTCAATTCGAGCCGTTTTTCTCAGTGCTTTGAAGAATAACTATTTCGAGGTGAAACTTGAGACTTAAAAAACTTGAGATAGGGAGAGACGGGAGAAAATGTATTTTTTGTAATTTTACCACAATTGAAATGCCAGTGTTTGCAATGCCAACCCACACAACTGTTGGCAGTTTTAGAAACGTTTCAGAACAGAGCTATAAGGAGGATGCCAGCATAAGAAATATCACCCTCCAAAAACTAAAATAACCCCTGTTTTTCTGCACTGTGCAACCAAACACTTGACTGTGGGCTATAAGCCCCCTGGGTACGAGTAGGTTTTTGGCAGCAGAGGGCTCTTTTGGCTCAGCAGATGACAGAATTATCAGCTCTAGTAGCTGGAATCGACTGATAAAACAAATAACAAGCAGAACAGACAATTTTTTAATGGCAAGGCTAAACTTCATTGGAACAACTTAACTGGTGACAGATGTGATAGGGAAGTGAAAATGTCTTTAAAAGTTATGAAATTTGGTGTAGAAATAACCTAATAAAACTCCCTTTCAAACCTGTATTGTGTATTAGATCAAAATGGATAACCATAAAATACATCCCAAATTTGCAGCTTCTTATTCCTCTATGGAAAATGTCATGAGCTAAGGATGGGGGGTTAACATTATTCGGATTTTTAGGTTTTATATGTTGGTATTCTAGAATTTTTTTTTTATGGAAATATTGTCCACAGAATTTTCACATTTGGTTTGGTTTTAGTTACACAAGTTCGCAAGCTGATACATTTACAGAGTGTTTGGAAATACCATCTGAGGCTTGAATTCAAGATCTGAGAGCAATCAGGGTAAAGTAGTTGAAATCAGCCAACTCAGGGTTCTTGGTCACTGGAAAATGATATTTTTTTCCCATACGAGTGTGAAGTGGACATTATAGATCTGTAATTTAGCAACAACAACGTTGCCTAGTCATGCAACTTGTATTCCTGAGGCTACTTTGTGCACTCAGGACCTTGTAAGACACGAGGATAAATGAGCAGATGTGCATGTAGATGCAGGAAGTTTATACTCTTGCAGTAGCTGATCATGATCTCAACCAAATGACTGACATAGATCTGATTTCTATTTTATGAGGCAAATTTCATCTTCTCTCAGGAAAGTGCTCTGATATATTTTCCATCTGAACAACAAGAAATGGCCCTCCTTAATGGGAGACTCCACACCACTTCTAGATCAAAACTTACTATTAATGTTTGATGCTTAATGTCACATCAAGTTTCTTATAATAAAGTAAATAGCATGTATTTGGTGCATAATCCTTTTCTATGAATTGGGATATTTTTTTCTCAGTTCTGAACTTGTTACTGATATTTATTTTTAAAGAACGTGGCTATATCTCTCTGTAGTATGTGGAAATTGTGATTAATCTCTGTTTAATCCAAGTCTACCAATTGGAGGTTACCTTAGCTCAGCATCATGCATAAATACACCAAAACAATCCAGTCATTTATGCAGCCTATACATGCAGTCTCTTCATGGGACATAGGGAATATTTGAATGAAAACTAAATACAGCCAGCTCTTTGAAATTCATAAATACCATATGTCAAATCTTTTCACATGCCCTTGTGTAAATTGTTGTTCTGTTTGCACTATGTAACCAGATGTTGTTATATAAAATTTCTCCCATGCTGAGAGCTGTTACTCGAGGCTGCAAAGAACACACGCCGTTAGCAAAAGAAGCAGTGTTCTTGCCTTTTTTTCCCTTTTATGTACAGTAGTTTATAATGGTTTTTCTCTTGCTCAGAACGGATTCAGTCTTGATTTACACGTTCCTGAAACAAGGAGCAGGCTATGTTTATGCAATGCCCAGTGCCAGCATTTCCATTAGCCCTGAAAACAGCTCGTTCTCCTGTTCCTTCGAGGTAATTTGGCCTTTTATCTTATGCAGAAATCAGTTCCCTTGCAAGAGCCAGTGAAGGGCTGTCCTTCCCTCCTGGGATACCCTGTCCGAGCAACAGGGTGCTAATGCTCATCTCCAAAAATTAGCACGTTATTGGCCTGAAGTTGGAATATAAGCTTTGCCTTTGTTGCTATTTCTTTTAATATATTTTCTTGGGCTCACTTTCTCTACTTTCACACAAAGAAATAATATCAGGAAATGTAAAAATTTTGCATTCCAGAGCATTTTATTGCAGACAACATGACACTATGCTTTGCACCTTCCCAATGTGTTGCAGAGCTGATGTCTGTGTCCCACCTGAGCTGCCAAGTCAGGTGGCAGATGAAGATCTGTCTTATTCTTCAACCTTCCCAGGATGAAGGGGCAGCTTTAGGGAACAGAGCTGGAGACTTTGCAATTAACTCAAAAGATTCTTCCCCTTCTGTTTCTGAGGGCCTCATTCATAAACGATACAAGTCTGAAAAAATATGGACAATCGTGGATATTTCAAAACAACTGTGGGCATTTCAATACCAGAAGCTTTTCAGAGCTGACTGTGCGATTTAGAAACACATGATTTTTTGCACACAAAGGGATCCGGGGCAGGACCTGCATGTAACGTACAGTAACATCCTTCACATTATTAATGTAGAACTTGAACCTCGCAGAAGAGGACCTTACAGATTAAAGGGAGGGATGAACTCACTGACTTTGAGTGCTCAGAGGGGTGAGAACCTACCTAAAAAGGATTTATTGTCCTTCCAAGAGCAAAAGGCAGATCAAGCCACGTTTCTGAGTCTTTGTGACAAAGGAAAGACTTTCTTCAAATAACGAATACAGTATTTCACAACAATGTGCTGCTTTGATCTGATCAGCTACCTTTATCTCTGCTGGCTGCAAAAATCTCTGTGCTGGCATTCGCATATGGGGATGTTTTAAGCAATTAGAAGAAAGCAAGACAAGAGCTGTTCTGCCACTTTTTTTAGGAGTTCATTGAAATGGCCCTTGTCATACAATGTAATGGACCACCAACCGCTAGGAGATTCAACCAGAATACAGCATCACAGTGAAAAATTAGCCTCCTAAGGAGCAAGTTCAGTTCTGTTTGGCTGAACAATGTGTTAATAATATCTCTGAGCATATGGCTCCCCTGTGATCCCCATTTAAAAACAATCTGAACTGATTGATGTGGGAAATTAAAGGGTACATCTAAGCAGTTCCTACAGCTGTTGAAACAGAAAATTATTTATTTTTTTTTTTCCACTATAGGAATATAAGATTCAACTTTCTATAAGGCCCCCAGCTATACCAGCATGTTTTTCAACATGAGCAGCAATATGGGCATAAGGCCTGGATAATGCTTACCCCACAAATGCTGCTTTTAGCCACCTACTGGCTTCACTCATGTCTGTCGACACCAGCTAACAGAGTCTGTCTCTGGAAATGAAATCATAATGTATTTCAAATTAGCAATGTGTTCCTATTTTCATTACTACTATAGTTATCCCTAAGCCTGTAACAAGGATTTCTGGTTTTAAGTTTGGATGCAGAAGTGGATCAAATCCAAGTGAGCATTTCAGTAAGGGGAAGTGCTCGGTTTTTTGGATTTGAACAGGTTTGATGCTCTGCACTAGGGAATCCTCACGCCCATTTTTTGCTGCTGGTGTCTCCATATTTATGCAGGTGCCTGGGACGAGGTGATTCCCGGAGATTTCCACCCCACAGACTCCACAGGAGCCAAGAAATGCTGGATCCACAGCCTCCACAGGTCATTGTCACTGTAGCAGAGCTGGCAAGAGCCTCATAGTGTGCTGTAGAAACTTCTTACAGCAAAGGGCACAATGGGCAGATAAAGAAATAACCTATTAGATCACCTCTGCATGGATTTTCAGAGACCATTTGTGAGTATTTGTATCTCTTAGCCCTGCCTCATGATGTTCTCATCAGAAAAGCAGAAAACAGGAGAGACATGCAGAGGTAGAGAGTCTTTGGCTCTGTCTCAGCTTGTCTACAGGATGATGAAATATCTTTTCATGGAGTTATAATCAAGGGAAATGGTTTTGTTCAGTTCCGGATACTAACATCAAAATTAAGTCTTGAAATAATGATGATAAAAATCTCCAAAATGGTTTCTTTTTTTTTTTTTTTCCTTGAGGCTAAATTAATACTCAAGAAAATGACAAAGGGCTTCGTGCAAAATAACTTGGCAATATGATGTATGAAAAAGATCTTTTACTAAAAGCTCAGGGATGAGCTGTCCTTTTGATGCGTGACCCGTGGTCCGAGTGGCATAGTGTAACACATTCCCTTAGGTCTTGGATTCATCCAGGAAGAAAAGGCATCCGATGAGCCCAGGTCTAAGGACCTGCTATGTCTGGCAGGTGAGATAAAGTGCTGTTGCTGAGCTGAGCTCAATTTCAGTATTTCGATATGCAGCCTACTCAGGCTGGAGATACAGTCCTGCCTGTCTTGTGCTTGTTAAAACTGATATTCATCATTTGTGCAATAGTAATGCAAGGGTTTCTGTGTCTGAATCTCTCCATAACGCCAAGGATTTGAATTGTCCTTTTGTGGCCTTTTGTTATCTGTGAGTCAGTACTGAGTCAGTATTTGTTTCTCTGATAACGAACAGTAAAATCTATTCATCTTTATAAATATGAGGATGCCAAGTTAGACTTTTAGGGAAATTTACTGAACAGCTTCAGAACAAAAGAATGCTGCTATTTCACATTTCTGATGGTGTAAAAGACTCTTTGCCTTCTACACATCACTACTTACAGTGTTTTAATAAGAAGCAAAACTATTGACAGAATGGAACAGAAATCCCATAATAACCTATTGTTAAGCAATTGCCGTAACAGTGTCTGTTGTATCTTTTAATAAGATAAACAGCCATTATGCAGTGAATCTCAGACCATGTGGTTGAGGTAGCTGGGTGTTATCAAATTTGAGGTGTTGGAAGAGAAAGATGAATCAAGAAGAAAGTAACAGTCACTGGTGAAACCTTTAAGCTCTTAAACAGGATCTTCAAAAGTAGTTTGATGCCCTAATTTTAAATGAGGATTGGGAGTGCGCTGGTCCATTGCAAAATGTATGTTCTACAAAGAAAAGGAAAAGAAGCAGAACTTTTTAGAAGTAATATAAAATTCAAAGCCTAGAAGAGATGCCATATAATGAGAAACTTCACATTTCTTCTGCTTAACAAAGTGAAGATTGAGAGTCACTTGTTTCCATTGAAAACATCTTTGCAAGTTACAGAGATAATCAAGTTCTCTCTATTCTATGTTTAGAAAGGTGGTAAGTGATCTTTCTGCCCTCTTTAGCTGGCAAGCCTATGAAAAGACATACGAGGCCTTTTTCCTGAGTCTGAGACGATTAATGACTGTGAGAAATGCAGAGCTACATATAAAAGCTCCATAGAGTGAAGGAGGCACAAGCATTTCAAAACACTTCCACTAATGTCTTTCATCTTATTCCTCTTCTATTGCCATCCAAACTGCAATTTTTCCATTCAATGCCTCTCTTCCATGCCTCTCATCTCCTCCTTTACCTTTCTCACCTGATTTTCTCTGTACCAAGGGAACCAGGAGGCAGTTATGTTTTACTGAGGGTGCCCCTGAGGGTGGTGAGAGCCTGGCCCAGGTTGGGCAGAGAGGTGGTGGATGAACCATCCCTGGAGACATCCCAGGCCAGGCTGGACGGGGCTCTGAGCAACCTGAGCTGGTGAAGATGTCCCTGCTCATGGCAGGGGTGGCACTGGGGGAGCTGGAAAGGACCCTTCCAACCCAAAATATCCTATGATTCTATGATCTCTCTTATCTGTCATTTGGATGGATTTGGATTTTCCCCCTTATACAATGTGGGAGCAGCTTTGCATGCACAGTTTTGCACATACACCTCTTTGCTCAGCCCTGGGAAACAAGCTAAGTATTGTTTTCAGGTGGTCATTTGCACTAAATAAACCTTCTGCTGCCTTTGAAATATGCTCATAAATTGAAATCAATACTGAGCCTGGAGTCTCCACTCCTTGATAAGAGCCCATTTGTCATGTTACAAGCATATTGTTGAGACTCTGGAGGCTGAATCCTTGTCTGCTGGCCAACATCTGGGGTATCATTTTTTAAGGCAAACATTCTAGGTCATTATAAACTGCACTAATCTCCCTTGTTGAAATTTACATTTCCAAACCAAAGAGGGATCATGATGCATTTGTCCTGTCACATGCAATGGCATTTAACCAGGAGGTTAATTCACTGATTGACTTACTGCCTCTCTTTACCCTGTTTTGCTACTAATCTTCCATACAAATGGGGTTAAGGAATATAATTCAGATTTACCGGCATAAACAAAGTGTACAGCCACCCTGCTAGCACATAAAGCTTAGGGAATTCAGGGCATAAGAAGGAAACAGCATAGCTGAAGAAGCAATAAAATTAACTGTAAAATCCACATGCTGGCAATGGTGAAAATGAGAAGGAACAAACGAGAAAGTGAAGTTTCTGCTTCCAGCAGCCAGGGCTGGGCAGAAAAGCAAAAGAGGATGGGGAACAATGTCCCTCCCACCTTCTAATCTGTGTTCGTGAGCCACCCTGGCTGCAGATCACAGGCTGCCCCTTCTTGTGGTGTCTGAAATCGCTGCCCAATGGCTGAAGGTTCCCCTGTTCCCCTAGAAATCCATGGCAGTTTGAAGATCCCCAAAGGACACTGCTGTGAGCCCCAAGGTGGCTGTCAGCTGCGTTTCCATGGCTGTAACAGTTGACTTAGAGCATCCAAAATAAACTGAAAGAAAGGAATTAGATAATCTCATTACGTTAAATGCCTGGCAGAAAAAGCCCCCAACTGGGAGGACTTGCTTCCTGAAAAAAAGTGCGAAAAATAGAAATTCTGGGTTTGTGTCTAGCTCAGTTTCTCTGCCCAACTCTCATCCTGCACCAATGCAAAGAAATCCTTCCTCTGCAAACTCTGGGAAGATGTGAAAACCCAGCACCTCTTCACATCAATTCCTCGGTGCTGCTGTTACAGTTTCAGAACAATTTCTACCCTGAAGGTAGATCCTGTCAGTATGTCTGTCAACCCAGCCACATGGGAATAAATTCTGATTATTAAAAGTATCATGAGCTCACCAGCTTGGAGACCCAGCTGGGCCCCAGGGACTCTGTAGCATCATCCAGCGCAAAACAAAAATAGAAACTTTTGTTAAAAGGGCGCAGGTTTTGCAACGTATGGGAAATATTCCTTTACATCTACCGCCAACCTTGTGCTGCTGCAGTTGGGACCAGGGTGCTGAGCTGAGTCCTACCGCCTTCACTACACACACTAAATGGCTTTCTCAGATACTCAGTTTGTTGAATTTTGACCCCTGAGCAGGTTGTCCCACCACCCGTCCAGTCATGGGAGCTCTGTGGAGATGGTAACGATGGAGGAGGAGGCCATGAACGCTGACATCGTTTGTGTTGGCTGATGCTTTGACGTGGGTTGGGAGAAAGGTGGTGATGTTGCTGAAACACGTGACATGAAGGTGTGAAATATGTGAAGCAATTACCAGCCTCCATCTCAATTAATGAACAAGTATTAGGCAAAGTATTTCTTCTCCCAGGTAGCAAGTGATAGGACAAGAGGAAATGGCCTCAAGTTGGCTAGTGGAGATTTTGAATATTGATATATTGATATATCGATATATTGATTGATTTAGATATTGAAAATGAGGAAAAATTTGTTCCCAGAAAGGGCTGTCAGGCATTGGAACAGGCTGCCTAGGGCAGTGGTGGAGTCACCATCCCTGGAGGAGTTGAACAGACGTGGAGATGAGGTTCTCAGAGATATGGTTTAGTGCCCATGTTGGGTTATGGTTGGACTCAATGATCTTGAGGTCTCTTCCAACCAAAATGATTCTATGAGTCTATGAGTTTTCCCCCTTTGCCTCTGTTTTCCTCTCTCTGGTTAAAATGCTTTAACAGTCAGGAGATTTTGTCAGTTGATAAATTAAAGGGAAAACAGGCAAATCTCAGGGTCAGAAACAGAAGAAGAAATAGTTGGGCGAGGAGTTGCAGCTGCCTTGTCAGAGAGTGCTGTGTTTGAATAGCAACCTCCTGCTTTCTCTGGCAAGAACATCTTCTTGGTACACGGTGGCAAAGACCACTATTGAAAAAGACTTAGAGAGATGTCAGCTTCAATCTCCTATCTGCAAACCACTTAGGCTCATTTGAAAAAAGAAAAACAACGAGTGTGCTTTGGATACTAAGTGATTAAAGCAAACCCTTTCCAACTTAGAATTTTTACCGGGTGAGAAGGTGAGAAACCTCCTCTAATTTTAGTATCTTCAGTCTGGTCATTATTCTTTAGCGTGGGCAACCTGTCATCTCAATTTTCTTCTTTTCAGAAACATCAAAATAGAATTCTTTTTGCCTATCTGTACCTTATATTGTAATAGAAGTGCTTTACAGGAGTAATAAACTGGCAGAACTCTGCACCTGCCCATAGCCCGTGCAGCCCATAGGCACAAACTTGACATTATAGTCATTGAGCCAATCTTAAAAAAAGAGAGAAAACTGAAAACATTCTAATGGAAACATCCATATTTAATAAAAATATCAAATCTTAATTGAAAAAAAAAAATATTCAAACATGTCTATCTTCAGCTAATAAGAGAGTATCTAAAACCTCTTTAAAAAAAGGCAGTATTTTGATAGCATTGTAAAAGGCTGATTTTTGCTGGCTTTATAAAGTACTTTTTAAAAAGTCTGTAGAAAATTATTATGTATTGAAAAGTTTCTCCCTTAATTTAAGAAGAGAGTAAGCCAGGGACTTGTTGTGGCTTCACTATCACAGTCACCTTCCCTGAGAAATGTTTATTCAATATTTGGCTGCTTTTCATTCTTTGTCCGACTTCAGTCTCACAAAAGCAAAACACAGATTTGAGGGACATTGTTTGGGACTCGGACAAGAAAAATAAATGCGAGAGTGTTTTCTGATCTGCTCCAGTTAGAAATGAGATGGATTGTTCCCTATTTTTTATTACTGTGTCTGGACAATTTTGACTTTTTGGGAAAATACCAAGCCAGAAGTATTCAAAATGTTCCCAAGATACAAGAGGGTAATTGAAGCTGAGTTGTCCTATTTGCTGTTCTCTTGGAGGAGCTGGACTATTTCGACTGATTTATGTTTTCTTCTTTACTGTCACCACTAAGTGGTAAAGAATGTCTCTGAAATGTGTGTGGCAGATCCCAAAGAGCATGTGAATTTAAATATTGGGAAGGACAGAGGATTTAAAGGCAGAAATATCGCGAGCACCCGGGAAAATGTCACCAATACATTCGTGAAAGATATGTAGAGTTCTCAGAAAAGGCAGATACATTTTGTGTGCAAATATCGCTGGATTCAAACATTGTTGGTGTGGATGCAGCAACACGAAGAATAAATAACAGCCCCGGGACAGACTTCAGAGAAAGAGCATTAATGGAAGCCTTTCTTTCTTTTCTTAACTCTCTTCGTATTTTAGAAGGTATAACCATTGTGGCTTCTTCACATAGTATGTCCAAGGAAGGCAGAGATTGGACAATATATTTTGTTTACCCTTGTATTCTCAGGGTAAGGATGACCCTAGATCTCAGTTTGCTGCACGTTCTGCTGTACAGACTGGTCTCTTGTGACTTACTGGGGAATATGTTTTCTGAAACAAAAAGCTTTTTCTTTAAACAAACTGTGACATGACTTTCATCCAGCTGACAAAACAAAACAGTGAACATTTCCAGTAGTATGTAGGAGTGAGTTTGGGGGCTTCTGTTTACACACAGAATTACTTGAGGCAATGAATCAAACTGCTGACATCTAGTTTTGTCAGGGCCCTACAATCTCTTTTCCTTTGTATAATAACATTTACTCTCACAGCACCTCCAACTACAGCCTCAAAATGTCAGTGCAGTAGATAAATTTCCCATACAAGTTACAACAGATACTTCCTTTTTTCCCCACACCATGATGCTGTGGTTTCTGCTTCAGATTCCTTTCCTAAGTTCTCCTCCTACACTCATTTTTCTCCAGCGTAACTTCCATAAAGTTATTATTCATATCAATCAGCGTGAACAAATGCACACAGGAATGTTATTAAACAGTTTTTGCAAATCTCAAACATAGCTTGGTTTTTTTAATATTTAAATAAGAACAGATTTTTCCAAATTTGTCTTGGTAGTAACCCACAGTACATTAATAAAATACGTTGTGTTGCTTGCAGTCACCTTATGCTTTCCAGAGGTTGTTCCAGTAACGAAAGAACGTCTAAGTATGTTCTTTAAGTGAAGTAAAGAAAACAACGATCAGGATTCAAAGCTGTACAAATTGAGGAGGGAATACACTCTGTGCCATGCAAAGGTTTCTTGGGAAGAGGTCAATGCAACACCCACAGAGCTCAGGTTTTGTGGAGCCAAGATGATGACCTACCCCAAAACCTTCCTCTTCTTCACCCCTGTACTCATCACCCCGTGCTCCCCAGCAGAAGATGCTGCCATATGTGGACAAACGGGTCCATAAAGTTACTCAGCATCCTCCTTGTGCTGGAGACAGGGACATGGGTCACCAAGAACATGAGACCTGGGACAGTTTGGTGGCCCAGCTCTCAAGTTAGCAGGTCCCCATACCACTGCTGTGCTGTGTGGTACATGACATGGGTAACACGTATTGAATTTGGTGGTGTTAGAGCTGCAGCTAGTGACACACATCCCATTGACTTCATCTGGATAGAGATTTCCATTTAAAAGAAGAAAAATTATTCCAGTTTTCTGATTCTGGAGGCAAAAAAAAGAGAGAGAGAGAGATTATTAAACTTAAATGCTAATAGGAATTTCCATAAACAAATGCCAGGCAAACTAAGCAATCTCATTGTGTTGCAACCAAGAAAATGTATTCAATTTTATAAATGGTAGAGCCTGTGTTTTTGTTATGGTTGTTATCATTGAAGGAAAGAGGGAATAAAAAGAAGAAAAGATCCTTTTCTATTTCTTAATGTTCTACTGAGTCCTGAGTCACAGGTTTTTTTATTCTCAGGTTAAAGTATTAATAAGAGGGTAATTTTCTAGTTGGCTGTGTGTCAGGAATATAATTTTTATCCTGCTTTTTAGAACAATTAACATTTATAAGACTGTGATTATGTGATGTGCTAATCCATGGTAACAATAGCAGGAATTCCCAGAGACAATATCCTCAAAAATCCACTGTTTTATTAAACTAAACTAGAATGCTACAGCCAAGAAATCATACATTCAAAACTCTGGCCATTTTGGATACAGTCCTTGTCCCAAACAGTAGAAAACCCCAAGTACTCCATTTCCTGACATTTGTGATTTTCTGGCGATTTAAATGAGTTATTCGTCAGTAAAAGAGGACTATAGTCTATAGGACTGTCAGGCATTTATCAGAATGAGATCAGGTATTGAAAGTATTTTTCATAGTAAAAGAGATCTCAGTTCAGATTTTGATCTGAATCTTCCTTTAAAAACAAAAATGTGTCAAACAGTCATTTATTGCTCGAATAACACCACTGACATCAATGGAACTGGCTCTATATTCAACAGGAACATGAGCTCCCATGTCTGTGCTTGTTTTCAGATGTAAAATGCCAACTCTGCAAAGACAGTAGATCCTCAGAAGATAATTTTGAAAAGAGTCTTAACAAATGGTTCAGCCAGGAATCAGTGCAAAGAGGCAGGAAATTTCAGAATGATGTGTTGAAATGATATTTCTTCTGCTCTTTTTAAAGCGTTTGTACTCTTCCTCTTTTCCTTTAGTTTTTACATCAAACTGAAAATTTTAACCAAGCATCTGACTTCTTTCCTTTATTCTTCATTTAAGTCAAGGTTTAGAAATTTATATGTTATGTTATATTGTATATGGAAACGTATGTGGTGATTTTATATGTTCCAGTACAAAACCACTAATAAAGATAATGTAATTGAGTATGGAAAATAGTGTCAAAATGGGAGAGGAAGATGCAACAAAATGTTGGGATGAATAAAGAGGAGTGGGAGGAAAGAAGAAGAGAAGAGCAAGATGAGCTGTATTATTTTCTTAAGGCATGATAATGTCTCCAAGTCTTGATCTCTAGATGACTGAAGTTCATGGATGTACATTGATAATCAGCTCAACAATGCCAACATAGACAACTAAGTGTCTTCCTGGACATTTCACTTCATTTGTACCACTAGTACTCAACTACTATTTTACAAAACTTCTGTTTCCTTCTGAACTGTCAAGATCAACCTCATTCTGCTTCCTTAAACTTAACAGAAGTGAAAATTTCTTGGAATAATGAGCCAAAATAATATCATATTTTATAAAGACAGTTGCAGTCCTGCCATCCACGAAATGATAGCATTATGTAACTGGGCAAGCGCTGACTTTTAAATAGAAATCATAATAAATACATTAAATGAAAACACGTGGGGCTAATTGCTCCAAGGCCTTCTCTATTTTCTTGTGTTGGCAGTTCCTGCTCCCTTAGCTCTGCACAGATTTCATGTTTCCTAAGAGTCTCAGGTGTTAGGGAAAGAAAAAAAAAAAAGCATTTTTATTTATATGGCATTTGTCACAGTAAAAGCATAGAAAGATTTTTTTTAAGGTCAAAAATATAAATAGAATCTCTTGTGAAAATAATTGAATGCAAATAAATGACTTTTGAGGAACATTACCTGTATCCAACCCACCTGCAATGATAATGAGGCCAACCCATGGACTTGTGTTGGCCTCCAGCATTTGCCTTGATCTTGGAAGACGACTGGAGGTCATTCAGCCACCAGAGACCATTGCCCACTAAACCCTCGAAGAAGCCAACCCATGAAGAACAACACTGCACACACCATGCCTCTGATGAAAGGTTTTATTACGAGTCGCCTGGTAATGAATGTTTTCTTTAGGGGTCCATGAGCTGAACTTATTTAATGTGCAGAAGTCTCAAATTTCTTTAAAAAATAAGTTCATTTCTAGACCACATGGCTGGGAAGGCAAACATGAAAAAGAAATCAGAAACCCATGGATAAAGGAAAGTGCAAACTTTAGAAAAAGCCTGAATGTTTTACTTTAATTAATCTCACATTCTGTGGGACTGGACTCACGTCTTTTAATACACAGGATTAGCAGCAGTGCGCATACAATATATAATATTTTTGCTCTAAAAATCATTTGGCCGTGTAAGAAATCCAATACTTTCAGGTAATTTTCTGTTTTCTTGCAGCTACGTCATGGTCCAAGAGTGGAGGTCTCCAACCATATCCAGGAGTGCTCAGTAAAACTGACATCTGTCAGAGATCTGAAGCAGCACCCTGACCGAATGACATGTCCAACTGATGCCTTGGATGAAAAGCATCCTCTATAAAAGTTAAGATGCTTTCCTGGATTTTCACACACAAACCCAGAGGTGGTGTGAAATAGTAAAGACTGCTAGGAGCTGAGGATTTCTAAAAGACCATAGCCTTATACTTGATAATGTCAATAAAATCCAATATTTTGGGTGGATGAATAGAATCAGTCTAGTATCAGCAATCCCAACTTAACTTTCAAAGACTTTTTTAATTTGGACTTGTGTGCAGTTCACTTATAAACAGCAAAATAGTTCACATTTTCTTC
Source organism: Patagioenas fasciata (assembly GCF_037038585.1). NCBI lineage: Eukaryota > Metazoa > Chordata > Aves > Columbiformes > Columbidae > Patagioenas > Patagioenas fasciata. The sequence continues at coordinate 39,084,937 of NC_092527.1, forward strand.
ACCAAAAAAAAAGCAAACAGATGCAGAACTTGACTCTTTCTCAGCTGAGAAGGCACAGCATTCAGTAGATGAAAAACAGGAGTATTGAAACACAAAGCTGAATCGATGAATATCAAGAAGCAAAATGTGCACAGTTGTGGTGGAAATGCTCTCCCTTTTCCCTCCCAGAAGTTTCATCCAGGTTGCACACAGAAGGTATTTGCAGCTTGACATCTGAAAAATACTTGTTTGGCATAATAATTATATCTAACCCTTCCTACTAATGACTAGTACATTGAGGATGAGAGGCATAATTATAATGATGAAAATGATATTTGCAAATGGTATCAAACAATACTCAATCGCAATTAAGCTGTAATAAAAACATGGTGGGTCTCAAATAACCTGAGGAGAATTCAGAGTTGAATAGAAACAAGACCAAATTTAAATGAGGCAATACTGACCTGGAAAAAAGGTGCTTCCTTAGAAATGGAAAATTTAAACATATCTATAATACTTATAAAAACAGAAATAGTGAGAAAATTCTCTAAACAGTGAGATATCAATATAAAATTGTCCCTTGGCTTGAAAGTTTCTCCAGTTTCATGAACAAATGGTCCACTTTTAGTTTTAGTACGATAGTTTGTATAGCAGTTAGTTATAGTAGCTAGATAGTGCCACAGTTTGAAGCCAAAAAAGAGCTTCTGACAAAGAGTCTGAGAAATGTAATTTAAATTTAGTATATGCAAGAAATAAGCAGAGAAGAATTGATAGAAAATTAACCTCCAGTGTGACTGAAACAAATATTGGCATCAAACACTTTCAGCAAGGTCAATTTTTTAGCACATGGGTTTACTTATTTACATCTCAGCATTTCTCAGCTTTATTTGTGTTGATTACAGGGCTGCTGTTGGATGTTCAGGGGTTACATGGGACCTGTGGTGGAGCATCCAAATCAGCACTGACCATTCTTGTCGAACAAATGACAACTGGCAGCCTTTCTATTCCCTGAGCACCTACTGCTGTGTCTTCCCATGATGAAACACATATGAGCTCCCAGCAGCACAGGACCACCTGGAGTACATTAGCATCAGAGGGGTTTAACAACCTGATCAGAACTTTTTGCAGATAAGTGGCATTTGGAGGCAGCAAGAGATGGAAACCTCACCCAGGCTTTCCAAGCAAGAATGCTTCCAAACATTTACCTGATTTTTCAGCACAATTTCCAAGGTCAGTAAGTAGCTGTGCGGGGTACGGTAGATAAGAGGCTCAGAAAATTGCTGGGAACTGCAATATTGCTGCCAGAAGAGCAACTGTACCTGTTAAATGATACAAGAGATCAGCAGCCTCTCACTGGTAGGTGCCAGGAGTGGGTTATCCAAAGGAGTCAAGGATATTGTTCTTCTAAAATTAAGATATTTTCTTCCAAAACTTGCAATGATCTTTTCATCAGGATCATTATACAACTGCATGCCAAGGATCATATGGCTATCAGATACCCAAACCCTTACTGAAACAGCATTAAAAAGTCTCAGAAGTTAGGAAGTGCCTCTGTGTGTGTCTGAATAATAACAATATACAATAGAGACAACAACCTGGAAAAGATTGCATAGGAATTAATGCAGCATTTTAAAGACCCTAGAGTACTTCAGCAATACCAGCCTAAAGATGCCTATTGTTTCCTTAAAGACCTGAAACACAACTTGTGGATTTGGAAAATGACTTTTTGTACAGATGGACTGGAAAAAAATCAGCACAAATAGTAATTTTTGCTTTGTTTAATTTTTCAGGTAAAGGAAAATCGTGTTATTTTTTACTGGGGAGGCGGATGGTAAGTACAAAGAGATCAAACCTTTTAGCATTACAGTCTCATGACTAATAATAACCTTTTATTTACTATATGAGAGCTTCCTCATGGAAATCAAAAAGACCCCTAGAGCAACAAACTTTTCTTTCACCACCTGGGTGAGCAGGTCCCATCCCATATATGCAAGGTAGCCATATAAATGGATGTTTAATTCAGAAGGGTCCATAAAACCCCATATGAGGTGAATTACACCCTGCAGACTACAACACCTATCCCAGCAACACAGTCAGGACCTCAGCTCTCTCCAGAGAGAAGGAACAATGTAGTAATTTCTTGATTACTCTAGTTACTTGCAAGAGCAACAGTATTGCTGTTGGGTAAAACTCCAAAAACATGTAGGTAAATTTCCATATATTTTAAGTAAGTTCCTAAGCTTTTCTTTCTACTTTTATTTTTTTCCCTGGACAAGCAATTTGTTATATTCCAGTCTTGTCTTATTTATGCATCTGGAAATGCCTTGTTTGTGAAATACTGAGATCCCAAGGCCATATAAAATTTTGATGAGACATGTTCTCCCGGGATTGAGAAGATTCAACATTTCACCTGAAAGTGCCTCTTTGTTAAAACTAGGCCACTTTCAGCCTATCGACTCACATGGCCAAGACAGCAACCCATGCTTTCTGTTTGGGTTTGCTGGCTGGTAAAAACAAGTTTCTGGCTGCAAGAAGTGTCTCTTCAGCAGCAGCCAAGAGCCTTCCCACTCACCAGACAGCTCCCAACAGATGTGTTGGGTGCACATCTGTTTGCTCAGGACTTGCTAAGCTGTGACCTTCCCCCAGCACATGGTGGGACCACCACCAGGGAAACACCTCCCAAGCTGGGACCTTCTTCTGCAAAGCGCCAGGTCCTCACAGACCAAGGGACTGGGCTTCGTACCATCCCACACTCACACATCTGTAGAGAAGAAAGCCTCTTTTTACCAAAAGAAATACCCTGAGGAGGTCCAGGTCAGACCTTTGGAGAGCTTCCCAGCAGCTTCTGTTGTTCTCTCCACAGATGGCTTTGGCACTGCCCCACTTTCTCCTGCTGTCCCCACATGGCCCATGGTGTACATGCAGGGTTCATCTCCAGAAGGATATGTGTGCTGATGGGAAGCAAAGCTCTGGCACTGTCTCTTCACAGAATCAGAGAATGGTTGGCGTTGAAGGGACCTCTGGAGATCACCCAGTCCAACCCATCTGCTAAAGCAGGGTCACCAAAGCAGATCACACAGGATCATGTCCAGGTGGGTTTGAATGTCTCCAGAGAAGGAGACTCCACAGCCTCTCTGGGCAGCCTGGGCCAGGCTCTGGCACCTCACAGGAAAGAAGTTTCTCCTCATGTTTAGATGGAACCTCCTGTGCTTCAGTCTGTGCCCATTGCCCCTCATCCTCACCCAACACGGGATTTGTGCGTATGTCACAGCCAGGCTGGCGGTCACCAAGAAGCACTGTAGCTCCTGCTCCCAGTCCCAGGAAACCTGCCCCCAGTTCTCCCTGCTGGTTTTACCCGCCTGCACTCAGAAGGGATCATTTCAGTGGATCACCAGTAGAATTATTTCCTAAGCAATAATTACAGAACCAAGATATATCTCAACAAAGCACATCCCAGTGTTTAGAAACCTATCAGAGGGCAGAAACAGACCATGCAGATCCAGGCTCTTCACTATTGCTTGTATCTGCAGGGGTACCATATAAAGAAACCTTTTCCTTGTTTTACTGTGGCTGTATTGCATCTTTTCATTTTTCAGTGTAAAGTCTGCAATGTTATTTTGTGCAGCCTTGATTTTCGGAGTGGAACTTCAAGTGGTTGCACTTGAAATACTGTCTTGTGATTTTGATTGAATTTTTGTTTAATTCTTAGCCAGTAAGAAATCCTTTGAAGTAACAGAACTAGGCTTCTCTGCAAGTTGATCTGGACAGGCAATAATCAGAGACGGGTAGCAGGCGAATGTGCAAGAGCAGAAATCTCAGATTTGCTGCTAGATTTGCTGTTAGGTCCTTGACAGCTCCAGATGGATCCTCTACTCAGGTTTTGTCAAAGAAAGGGGTGACAGTGTCAGGACTTTGCTCCATTAAGTCCCCACTAATACTGGCCTCAGACCAAGCAACAAAGTCCTCACTGCAGGGACTGCCAACCAGCCAGGTTGGTGTTTTGCCTGCACTGAACCCTGCTCCAAAGCATTTCCGCAGCTCACCAGTGTGGAAAACCTTCCTGCTACTCTCTCCCCTCCAGCAGAGCTCCAGGCTGGGACCACCAAAGCAAGAACCAGCTCACATGTAGGCTAGAAATGGGGTGGCTGATGTGGAACCCTTCAGCTCCACTCAACCCCTCGCTGTCCCTGATAGGACAAGAGGTGATGATTTTAAACTAAAAGAGGGGAGATTCAGGCTGGAAATGAGGAAGAAATTTTTTACACTGAGGGTGGTGAGAGCCTGGCCCAGGTACCCAGAGAGGCGGTGGATGAACCATCCCTGGAGACATCCCAGGCCAGGCTGGACGGGGCTCTGAGCAACCTGAGCTGGTGAAGATGTCCCTGCTCATGGCTGGATCAGCTTGAAAGGATCCCTTCCAACCCAAACTATCCTATGACTCTTATGTTCTGTATCTACTGCTTCTCATCAAAGTGCTGTGAAACCCAACCACTCGTCACACAAGTGCCATAACACCAGCAAATGTAAAACCATGGGAAATAGCTGGTGCTTTGGGGAAATGACACCAGCCAAATGGATTTTCGCTTCGCTGACAATAATCTCACAGCAAAGGGACCGTTTGAATTAGGGGAGAAGCCTGGATGTAATGCTGCTTCTCTTGTTTCCATCTCTCACTGGTGAGTGCGGTGCACCCAGGATATGAGGGGGTTTTGTGCATCCCTGGGGCTGCCTTGTACACTTCATAAAGGCAAAGGATTCCCATATGCAAACCAAATCACTGCAACATGGAGAGGAGTTTAGGGCAGGGGTGGGTTTCACCTAATTTTCAGGCTGGAACAACCTGAAAACAATTCTTTTCCCAAATATATCCAATAAATCAGAAAAACAAGGTAGTAGATGCTGGAAATAAGTGTTGCTGCACCTTTTAGTCCTATTCAAATTGACTGTAAGCATGTGAAATGATTTTTAAACTGCAGTGAATTTAACTACATGTTCATTTTAGGCATTTAAGTTTCCTGTTGTGACTCACTCCAAGATGCTTTTCTTGGTTAATATTCTCTGGGTTTGCATATCAATCTATACATTTTCCACAGTCTAAACACAGAATAACTTTGAAAGATTGTAATACAGGGAAAAAATAATATTTATACTTCAATATTCTTCCTGATGTGTTACAAGAGTGCAGGAAAAGACTTTGATATCAAAATACGCTGTGAGGCAGCAACTCCGTGTCTAGGCGTCCATTCTGGCTCTCTTGCAGTTGTGCTGGCACTGTCAGGAGCATTCACATTTACCTTTTGGGCTCAGTAATCCCGATATTGTGTCTGAAGACAAATTACACTTTATTTAGAGGATACTAATTATCATGGAGATTTCTTTGAGTGGCATTTTCAAAAAAAAGGGCATAGCCCAAGTATTTGCGCCAGCCTAACCTGAAACCTGCGCCCATGTTATTTGTGTTACATCTGGTCATTAAAACTGGGCTAGTATCAAAGTGATTCAAAGATAACGAGAAACCACCTCAGCTTATTCTGGGGGCTCGAGCGAGCAGAAAATCTGCAGCATGTGTCTAGAAATTACTCGTTCTGGGGAAAAGTAGAACAAACATGTAAGGAAAACCAGGCCTGAATGGGGCTAAATAAAAATGTGGTATTTCTTCATTATAGAACTGGCAATATGTTATAAAATCCACTGGCAAAGGAAGAGGTTTTTTGCTTTTAAAATACATGGTAGATATTGTAACATCATGTCAATTGGAAGGCCTTTTAAAAGACTGCATAACATAATCTTTTGAGGTCCCTTCCAATCCCTAACATTCTGTGATAATCCTGAAAGCTCCCGTATCTATGTTAGTGTTGCAAAGTATCTATGTTAATATTGCAAAGATGTCACAGAGAAAACTTGAAGCGCTGTGCTGGTAGCTGATGCTGCTAATCACAGCACTAACTGTGCTGTCTGAAAGCCTGGAATTGTTATCTGCTGGGGAAATTGAAACTGTTTCAAAGTTTTCTGTAATTTATAGATTTCTGGTCTTCTGAACTCCTAATACAGAAAAATCCCCTCCTCTTTTTTTTTTGCCATACTCCCAGTGAAATGACAGACATCTCATTTTTAAATGCAGTGAGGATCTGCTTCAATTGTTTATTAGGGAAAAGAGGAGAGGGGATGACTATAGATGAGATGCATGAAAAATTACACCTCTTGAACAATTTGCACATTTTCAGTATAGAAAATTATTGAAGAATCCTCATTATTATCTTGGTTCTTGGCTTTAGAGCTCTTTAGACTGTCCTTCACTCTTCCCACCTGGAGCTCCATGTGGTCTCTTGCCCATCCACAGGTGGCATTTCCTAAGTAGACTTCTATTTTTCTTCAAGTGCCAGTTCACCTCATGAGACAAGGAACTTTTGGTGAACTTTTCCTCTCAGGGAAAATGTTATTTTAGGCATAATGCCAAGGCAAAGTGGCTGATTTGCCTTCTGATGTTTCCCAGCCTGGAGGGCAGGCAAGGTGAGCCAGGTCTGTCCTGTTAGAGGCTTCCTTGAGGTCAGATGGGGGTCTGGGGAAGACACACTCATTAAAATCTTCTGAGTCCCAAAGATGTGCATCATCTGCCAGATCATCTTCCTTTCCTTTCAGTTTGATAACTAAAACAAGCTGCCTATTTTATTGTCTGGGGGAAATCGTTGATGCAGCATTCTTAATGGTAAAGACAAAGTCAACAAGGAAGAATATGCAACTCTTCAAAAAAGCAGTCCTAAGGGCAGCAACAGATTTTTAAACACCCACAGCTGAGGGCACGTTGAATTTTGAAGATTTACAGTCTAAAATTTCTTAGATACCTGCCAAGACAACAGTTGGTTTGTTCCTTTTACAGTTGGAGGACCAAATCACTCTGGCACAAGCCACAGTTTCTCTTAAATAAATCAACTTACCCCCACCCTTGCTTTCATCTCTCTCTGTCCCAACTTCTCCGGTCCTCCAGCGCTTCAGTTCCTGAACCTCACAGTGTTAAAATTCCCGATTTCCTGCCTGTGCCAGTAGTTAATTTCAGCAAATCCTGCTTCCCACGGTGCTGAGCACCTACAGCTCCTGCCTCCTGAGGTTTTATCGTTCTCATGCTAGTACACTTATGGTAGCCCAAGTGCTTTGAACCTTCTGGCTTCAGAAGCTCAGGATTTTGATTTCTTGCTGAATTGTTCTGTTTCAAATACCTGCCTTAGCTCACGCTGTGCTGCCTTCAGCCCTCCAGCCTTTAATTACACTGCAACATGCACCTACCGGGGTGTTCATTAAGTAATATACACTTCTGTAGCACATATAGAAGAAAGGAAAACTACTGAAAATCAGCTTGATGTAAATGTCAGTTCAGTACTTCTCAAATACAGTGTTACAAAAGCTCAGCCGCAGTCAGGACCGGGTTGCTCTGCAGCTCCACCTGCTGAAATGAAATGCACTTTGTAATCCTGTGTCCGAAAGACGCATTTAACTGTTCAATCAGCCCAAACATCACGCACGTTTAGCTTTGGATTGGGAAAAAATGTTGCAGAATTCACCCTGGGCCATATAACACAGCCCTGTCAAGGAGTGACTCCTATGCACTATTTTGGGAAGTGTTATTTAAATATAAGGGGGTTTTTTGCAGTCTAAGAATTTTTTTTCATGCTTTGATAGTACTACAGAAGCAAAAGATGCTGCAACGTTAATCAGTTTGATAATATTGCTGCGAGACAACACAGACCTTAACACGTATTGCTTAAAGATTCAGTAAACACTGAACTGACTGCTTAGTGTACAGCCCTCCCAGAATGAGTTTTCAGTGGGGATGAATTGTTCATATATCATTTTCCTGCTATATCATGCTACAGGATAACTAAATAATGTACTGAAATAATAAATGTAATGATGTTGGGCTTATATCTGCTCATTACAACAAGGAAGTGAGATTTTAATGTGATATCTTCAAAATCCTTATTACTTGTGTTAAGGTTGAGAAGGAACTTGTATTCAGCAGCATGAATCAGAATGAATTGTAGGTGTGGGGCTACCCCAGTCCTGGTAGGTTCATGAAGGAGAGAGAAAGGGGATCATGATGCCCATGACTCTATGAATAGTGTCAGTGTTGTGCTGCTTGTAAATTGTATTGCTGAGCATCTTTTGGTCCTTTTGCATAACTCTCTCAGTGCTCTCTGTGTTATGTTGAGTTATATTTAGTTACAGAATCATAGAATACTTTGGGCTGGAAAGACCTTCCCAGCTCCCCCAGTGGCACCCCTGCCATGAGCAGGGACATCTTCACCAGCTCAGGTTGCTCAGAGCCCCATCCAGCCTGGCCTGGGATGTCTCCAGGGATGGTTCATCCACCACCTCTCTGGCCAGCCTGAGCCAGGCTCTCACCACCTTCAGGGGCAATTTCTTCCTCCCGTCCAGCCTGAACCTCCCCGCTTTGTCCTATTGCAACAGGCCCTGCTAAAAAGTCTGTCCCCATGTTTCTTATCAGCCCCTTTTAATTACAACAGACCACGATAAGGTCTCCCCAGACCCTTCTCCAGGCTGAACACCCCAACTCTCTCAGCCTGCCCTCACAGCAGAGCTGTTCCAGCCCTCTGAGCATTTCTGTGGCTCCTCTGGGAGTTATATACGTTGAGTTATAGTGAGTTATATGTGAGTTATGTTGAGTTATGTACATGTTTGTGTTACGTAGCATAAGATCCGCTTTCCTTCCACCACTATGCAGTTTGAGGAAATCTCTAATAAAAGCTCTTTGTGAGCAGACCCCTTGTAAGGCTGTGAGCCAGGGCAGCAGGCTTTGCCCACCTGGCTGCAGTCACCATCAGACATGTCCCTCCTTCTTCTGCCACTTCCCAAGTGTCCTTCTCCATGGCCATGCTGCAGAGCAGCAGAGCTGGGTCTGGCCATTGCACATCTACCGGCTGCAGCTGAATTTCCAGAGATGCCCTGCCCTCTTGTGGCATCCTGCATCCTAATCACACCTCATTTCTTGCTGGTCTTACACCCCTGGAAAATAAATACCTGGTGATCCCTCAAAGCTGCAGCTGGAGGGGATGGGGCGGCAAAGTGCAAACACGCTTCAGGCAGCTGGATTTGGGCAAGCGCTGTGCTGCACCCTACATCTCTGCACCTGCCCCACATGGGCTCTGTCAGCAACATCACCAGCACCGTTTCCACCAAAGGGCCTAAAATAAAAGCCATATTATAGTTTCGCTGTCTGTCACACAGCTCTTGGCCCAAAGTCCTGCCCTTGGATGGGTCCTCCCATCCAGAGCCCGCAGGCAGGGACACCTGAGAACTCTAATGCCAGCCCTTTCCTCTTCTTAGCTATAAATTCAGCGTTTAACCTCTTTTTTAAACTCTTAATCCAGGCAAGTCACTCCTGTTCTTATTTTAGCCCTTCTCCTTCAATAATTTTTCTATTCCTTATAACAGAGTTTGCTCCTTGCCAAGTGTAAATGAAGCACTGGATGCTGTTCTACAAACCAGGCAGAGGGAGGTGACAAACCCACAGTTCTGCAGATCCAGTCCCCATCCCTCCTGACTCTCAGGTTAAGCTTCCCAGTGCAACACACAACAAAACCCAAGACTCCAATGGGCTTGGCTGATACCTTTCCAGATGAGCCAACATATCTTCCCCAGGTTATATCATTATTTTCCTTTCCTAAACCTTTTCAAGTGGTCAGAAAAATCCATATTTTTGTCTGACAGCCGTACATCTCTCTCTGTCTGATTTCTTCTATTTTTTAGTTACCTTGCTTGGGTTTACTTTCCTCCATGCAATTTTGCCCAGTTGATTTGTATCGCCACCCCAGGATTTCATTTGACTCAACTGCAGGATTTCTTTCTTCTTTTTCCCCTCCTCTGTCCCCTTCTGTAGCTGTTGTATTGCAGCCTTTGCCTCCTTGCTCTCCTGTGAGGCTTCACAGCCCTGGGGGCCCTGCTTGTATCAAGGACATCAGTTTTCATTCCTTTCTATCTCTGACTTCAACATCTTAGAGGAGGAATTAACACTTGTAGACCCAATTAACCACCCAGGTAATTGGGGCCACCCAGGTCTGGCTTCTTCCAGGCCTTGGGTAGCGGGGCTGGGCTATCTGAGTGTATTTCTGCATTAATGCCCATTTAATGGAACTGTGAGTGTGTAGCTGGTAATAGGTCTTCTCATAGAAGAGCCAAGAAAGCAACAGGCACTTAAATGAAGTCAATTCAGGTCCAGAGTAAAATAAATAAATATAGACATGCCATGGGAAAACAGAAAAGCTGGGAATGATCTACATTATATCGTGCACTTGTCTGACTTATGAATACATTCAACAAGTCTATAAACCAAGAAAATCAAACATTGAAGTTTTAAATGCAATTATCTTTTTTCAACAATCTCTTTTTTCAAAAACTCCACTGGGTAAAAAGATTCTGCTTGTTTGGCTAAACTGGGAGCAGCCACTGATGAAGGATGTCTTGCTACATGTGTGATGCAAATAGTCCTAAATCTTTGGCCTCTGGGAAACCCAAAATATTCCATAATGAGGATGCATTAGTTTTATCTTCATCAAAAGCTATACCCCATGCTAATTGCAAATAATCTGTGGCTTAGGCCTCTGTAGCCTGAAATAAATAAAGTTTTGGGAGCTGCCCTCAGGCTGGGTTTGTTCTTCCACTGCAATGCTCTGAGTACCAGCACAACCCTTCACTTTTCTCATTCCCATTCATTAGTAGAGGAAGAGATCATTTTGTAAGTGTGTGAGACATATCCAGACTGAGGAAATAAATCTTAATTAATCTGCCTCCACTTTGATAGCGAATGACAGTGATTGCCCGTGTTTTTCTTGGGGAAGACATCCCCTGCAGCAGCTTTGCACTGCACTGCTAGGCAGTAAATTGTTACTGCAGCTACTTCAGTAATTAAACAGCATTTTTAAAGCTGTTAGAGTTGTATTTGCAGCACTTTTCCCCTAGATCTTCCACACCTGTGACTTGTAACTAAAAGAAGAGTGAGTGAGTGGGTGGGGAGTCAGGGAACAAGCAGCATTGCAGCTTGTGAGATCCTGTTGCTGGGTTAGAGATTTGAGCTGCAGATGAAGGGCACAACTCTTCTGGAGCTACGGAGCCAGGTTAGTGCTTGTTTTTCCAGAGACTGAAGATAATAAAGCAGTCACATCATGAGCTTGGGACTGGGGTTGTTTAGCCTGGAGAACGGGAGCTGAGGGGAGACCTTCTCGCTCTCTGGAAATGTCTGAAAGGAGCTTAGAGCATGGAGGGTGTTGGTCTCTTCTCCTGAGTAACAAGCGGTAGGATGAGATGAAATGGCCTCATGCTGAATCAGGGGAGATTTATGGTGAATATTGGGAACAACTTCTTCATGGAAAGTGTCGTTGGGCATTGAACAGGCTGCCCAGTGCAGTGGTGGAGTCACCATCCCTGAAGAGGTTGAAGAGACATGGTGATTATGTTCTCAGGGACATGGTTTTGTGTCAGAGTTAATGTTTGGACTCAATGATCTTGAGGGTCTCTTACAGCTGAAATTATTCTATGATTCTCACCTCTGTGAGGACCAGAGGACTCAAAATGGTGATGCAGATGCGCACACAAATCTTACCCCTCTTCCTTAACCATCATCAGAGAGAAGTGCATTTGGTGGGTGATAACCAGAGAAGGCAGATGGATCCCAGCGTCCCCAGTGCCCCCCTGCCCTGGCACAGCTGGGGGTGTGAGCAGCCCCTGCCAGCCCAGAGACTCCAACACACCTACATCTGCTCGAATATGCAACTTTTTCACCAAGAAAACTGACAGTCAGAAATAACAAGGGCAAGGGATGGAAAGCGTGTCCTTCCTCTGAAATCTGATACATTGATTACTATCTGTGTCTCTTCCAGACCTTATTTTCTGTTAATTGTGGCTTAATACATACACAGCAGGCTTCTAATTTTCAACGACAGCTTTCAGCTGGGCAATCCATTAAGCCCCTGCCATGCTGGCAATCATTTTAAGGGCCTTTCTATTGATTGAGGCAGTGCAGAGCGCTGACAGTTTTCACAGAAGCTGTGACAAAAGCCAGGGTCCCCAGCAGGACACTTGTGGAATCGGTGGAGGTGAGCATCTCAGTGGCCTCAACCACTTGTGACATCTTTCCCCTGATGTGAGCGGAGAGACAGTACAGACAGACGTGGGATCAAAGCCCTTGGCAGGGCTGGCAGCAGTTTGGCAGCTGTTCTGAGCTGGCTGCTTATTAATAACTAGAAGTACTGCTACAATAGCCTGACCCCAAAAATTCCCTCAGCGCAGAGGTACGTGTTGCATGATGATCTGCAGTGATGCTGGCAAATCCCTGTGGGAAAACAGGCACATGCAGGACCACGCAGCAGCTCCCAGGAGGGACTGCAAGGATGAGGTTGTAGCAAGGAGGGTGTCAAGTGTCTCTTTCCAGGTAGCAAGTGATAGGACAGGAGGAAATGGCCTCAAGTTGCACCAGGAGAGGTTTGGATTGGATAGTAGGAAGAAATTCTTCCTGCAAAGGGTTGTCAGGCATTGGAACAGGCTGCTCAGGGCAGCAGTGGAGACACCAACCCTGGGGGGGTTTAAAAGATGCATAGATGAGGTTCTTAGGGACGTGGTTTAGTGGTGGACCTGGCAGTGTTATGTTTACAGTTGAACTTGTTGGTCTTTAAGGTCTTTTCCAACCTGTATGATTCTATGATGCTGGGGCTGTGCAGAGCCAGCACTTCTCCAGAGGGTCCCCAGCTCCTGGGATCCACTGGGAATTTTATTTCTCTGGCCATTTGAAAAGAAGTGGAAATTATTTTTTCTTTTTGCACTGCCTCTTCTTTTTTTCAGTGTAGAAAACCAAAATGCATCCCTGTCCACAGCACACAGTATTGCCCGTGTTGACCACAAGATGGTACTGCAACACAAACATTTTTGTTAGAAAACAGCTGCTTCCGAAATGCATCATTTTACATGCCTGTGTTATGGGTATCTAGCAGGAGTACCTTTTTTTGTGACACTGTTGTGCCTTATCTTAAATAAAAGAGCATTTGGCTTAGTTGGAAGATGGATTAATTTCTTGGCAGAAAGATCTATTGAGAACTGTGACAACTTCTCTGTTTATCTTCAGTTTATTAAGCTGAGGCACACAAGCCTGTGCACTGGGCTCAGCAGATAACAGCGTATAATTTTCCATGTAAACCAGTGCCTGGTTTTTTTAGCAGTAGATCCTTTGTTTTTACTGTGCTGCTTCCAGGATGCTTGGCCCAAACATGCGAGGTCTTACAGAAAACACATTTCACATTCTTCTGCGGTAGCAGTGAGAACATTTGGAAACAACCATTTCCTCAGTGTCTTTGCACTCAGGGAAATTGCATCTTTACCTGATTACTTTTGTTCAGCAGAGATAAGAGTAAAAAAAAGCAGTATGAGACACATTTTCTGAGGTCTTTGCAAAGAGCTACTGTTATGTTTTGGCAAACTTGAAAATATATTGTCTTGATAGTAAGTTCAATTTCTTAGCAAATTAATGTTCTGGGGGTGTAGGTCAGCTCAGTGCTGCAGTGAATAATGATAATAATATTGAATTCTTTCATGCTAGAATTCTCAAGAGAAAGGTAAAGGGAACTGGAAGAACTTGGGGTGAGCCTTATCCTGTGTAGAGATTTGCTGTGACATTTCAGTGAAGCCACTGAATGGCTGTGGTTCACTGTCTGCCCTGTGGATGGGGAAGAGAGATCTGACACCCAGCACCATCACATCCCTCAAGAAAACCAATGCTATTTTATTGTATTCTGACTCACCAGATCAATACTGTTTTTACAGTCTGGACTAGAGAGCAACATCGTTACATCCAAGTTGCCCTCTTGACAGTTAATTTGCTGCTTTTTGATATTTAACCATGCCGGAGCCCAACAGTATTGAGTCGCAATGCGTTAAATCAAGAGATTATATTATGGAGCTCATGAAAAAGATGAAGACATGAAAGCAGCCTCATTGGAGACTTCACTATTGGAAGGACCACAGGCTCCCAACAGATCATCTGCAGCTACAGCCCATTTCCCGTGTGTTATTGAGCTACACACATGATAACATTCAGTTAACAACTGCTTCTGTTGAGCTCATCCACACTTGGGCACCTTGGGCACCATTGTCTACCTTGACAGAGGAAACCTTCAACCTTTCTACTTCCTGTGAGGTAGAACTAGGAGAGACCTTGATCTAGCAGTGTGTGTGTGGGGGGGATTCAACCTAAAGCAGAAATTTTGACGATGAAACATGTTTTGATTTATTTTATATTATATACACAGGAAAAGGACAGAGAGAATTTCCCCAACCAGTGGACTGCACAGGTCTGCTGGCAGAAATTAAGAGTTCAGCTCCATACATCAGTGTGGTACAAACTAGGCATGTGATTTGTTAATGGAATTAACGCTCATGCTGAATAATAATGACAGATGATATCTTAACAGCCCTAAAAGCTATGAATGTAATATCATCAGATCACGGTGGTAGGTGGCAACTAAATGGAAATATTAATATTTGACCTTGGCAGATCAGGTTAGCAAATATTCTGTACAGAGTTATCCTGATCACAGAGTGGTGAGTCTAATTCAGGGCACAACTGGCAGAAATCTTAGGAGTAACTAAATTGTTGACTGAAAAATCTACGTTTGCGAGCAGCGGTGAATTCGTTCTTATTTTCTGATTCCTGCTGCTGTGATGCTTTTCAATATACTGGTAAAATAGTCCATTCTCAGGACTCTATTTTTGGTCTGTAAGCATTTCTGAACTACAGCTAATCCATTCTGGTTGTCTAGAGCTGCTTCCCTAAAATACTTGTTTTAGGCTTTCCAAACAGGAGACTAAATGCTTTAAAGCCCTTGAAAGGAAATTATCAACAGGAAGCATTTGCATTGGTCTCTTAAAAACCTCTCTTGCTTAGGCAGACTCTGCTGACCAGTTCCACCCACACCAAGGCTACAGACTGTGGCTGACAGCAACCCTAACCAGGTGTGTTTGCAACCAAATAGTGAATTATTACACATTTATATAGAAATCTGGCCATTTTAGTCAAATAAAAACTTCCAGATAGTCTGAAGTTTCTTTATATCTACTTTTTTTCCCTTGAGTTTCCGTATCTCAACCTTTTAAACTAGATGTAGACATATTTCCTGAAGGGGGCAATGAAAAATGTGCGACTGATTCATTAGTTAATGTACCCTTTCCATGAGGATGCAAGCTACTGTGCACCCTGTCCATATATACATTTAACAACATGATTTAATAATATTTTTTAAATGCATATTTCTTTGGAATGAAGAGTAATTGTGTAGGACCAAACAGAAAACACCATCAAAGTTCTCCATTGCCAACAATGGACTTCACATCAAGCCCACTAAAGGTTTCCTGGGAAAGTATGTGGGTGATGTGAACAGATGATTTGTGTTTACATGAACATAATACCAAAGACAATGGATTTGTTATGCTAAACACTGAATGTGGCCGGTTATTTAGATTTCAGCATTCATTCTTACCTGGAATATAAAATTTTCTTTTACAAGAACCATGGCTAGGAAAGTCTGTTTATCTTGAAGATATAAATTAGCCTTGGAAATTTATGCAAATGCAATTATCCTTTATCTTTGTTTCAGAATTAAGGACACATAAAAACCTTAGTGTGAGTGAAGGCTATTTGTGAATATGCAGACAAAAATAAACAAAATTTTAGGTTGAATTCAATTAAAAACTTTAATGACTAAATTACATTGATAGTTTGAAAAAAATGAATGAATATCATATATTGAAAATGAGATTATAAGCGTAATTGTATTCTGTGTTGTAGCATCTTGGAGAAGGTTAAACTTCAGCATCCCCGTGGAGAGTGTAAGATATCATCTTCATACTGATGCTTTTCCACTTTACTCTTTTGCGGGGGTTAAAGAAGTTGCAATAAACTGATAAGCAAGATGCTTTACATTCTCACAAGGAAAATGTGGTATAGGTGTCGTGACGTGTGCTGACTGAAGGTGGGAGTCTCAGCTCATCAATCGGCTTCTCTTTGGAATGGCAAAAATGTCAATGTCCACGCACAAAAATAGAATTTAAAAAAATAAAAACTTCTTTAAGCACTGTTATTTGTGGCACTAAATTTACATATTATGTCCTCTTCCATAAAAAAGCATCATCAAAAAGAACTTGTGCCAGTTTTGTATTAAAAGGCCTATAGAAATCTCTTAAAATTGCCTTTGTTGTTGGTAGCATAGGTCCAAGACTTCTGTCTTCGGGTCGTCTAGTGTTTGATGCGGGACTCTTTGTAATCAGAGCTTCTTGCTTCTCACTTAGAGGTCCTGTGGATAAATAGAATATTATCTTTAAAATATGTCACAAAAAATGCCCATGCTAAAGAAGACAAATGACTAACTCACAAGGTCTGCCAAGGGAAGACAAATGGAATTTGTGTTAGCAGAGATGATGTTTCAGAATGTTGAATACAAGCTTAGATTAGTAAAATAAATCACTGTTAGTAAATATGGAAATAATACTTTTTCCTTTCTCATGAATTAATCATGTCTACAACAAGCAGCATAAATCATTTCTGAAGGAAAAAAGATTGTTTTCAGAAAACAGCTATGACATTGAATACAACTCCCTGTCCATTTTGTAGCCGCAATTATTTTAGATTATTTCATTTTATGAGGAGTTGTCTAACACCTTCACTCATGTGAGCCCTTTTTTTGTCTGTTTTTGAGCTTATCAGCAGGATTGAAGTGGTAACAAAGGTATAGCGATGCCCCTATTCCAAGAATAAGCCTCAGCCCTTGACGATGTACTTCAGCAGGATAAAATCCCACAGACTTTTCCAGTGTAAACCATATTCAGGAAGAAGATGCCAAGCTCTTCATCTGCTCAATCTGCCGCATTCAAACTTTCTCATCGTCTAGACCAGCGTTTGGACCAGCCAGACTATTTTGCAGCCACATTTCCATCCTCTTGCTACTGTCAAATCAACATTGGGCAACATTTTGTCTGCCAGCGTTTCTCCAAGGATTAGCAACAGATGTCTTAATCAACATAGCAAAAACACAGTTTCCCCCTTCTCCCCAGCTAGAATTGCAATCTTTCGTCATACTTAGAGTCTGGATTGGTGCGTGTTGGCAAGAGCACGCACACCACAGTAACACTGAAAGTTGTCTAAATTGCACTGGACAGGTCTTGCACCTCTGTAAGTCCATGACAAACAAGCCCTGACTGCCTTCAGAAGCAAGACTGGCTTCCCTGTGCTAAGACGTAGCCCTAGATTCTGAATAGTCTTATTAAGATCTTCTAACACCAGCCTTCCTATGGGAATTTGGGAATCTGGGCAACAAGATCAATGCATCCTTCAAGACAGACTCCCATACTTCTGGTTTGTCTCTTTATAAAGCAAAAAATGACTGAGGAGGGGGATAATAATGATTTTTTTGTACTTCTCTTAAAACAGGCAGAAGGCACCTACCCAGATCCAGAAACTGGAACACCATGTGCATGGTGTATTTCACATTTGATGCGTGATCTTCCAAGCGAAGAACGAGTATCTGATCTTTGTCAAAAACTGTCAGCCAGTCCAAAAGATACACAACATAGAGGCCAACCTGTAACCTTACCTGTAAGTACAACAACAAAAAGAAGGATTTAATTCACCTTGCAACATTTCTAGCAGTAAGAAACCAACACTCACCTCTATCTCCTGGGCAAAAATCCCAAACACGTTATTGAGGAAGCATAGAAAGGCAATATCCGAACTTTTTTTTTTAATCTTCCTCTTGTTTTCAGTGCAGCTGAAGGGAATATTTGCAGATGGCTTTTCTACTTGTTAGAGATGTCACTTTACTAAGGGCTTGGCTGTGCCCTTGCTGCATCAGCCACAGGTCCGTGTAAAAGCACGGAGACAGCCAGATGCAGAAGGATGCTCAGCCACCTTGTCTCCATGGTCCTCTGCCCCTGGGATGACCCATCCTTCATGGAAACAATGAGGCCTTCCAGCCCCTGGATGAACAGCAGGGGAAGGGAAGATGCTTAGTCCTTCTCCAGACCCTAAATCTATTTATTTCACCCTAATTATCAGCTGCACCAGATCACGCTGTGAATAGTACAAATATTCGGATTCAGTGGCAAGAATTAGACTCAGGTGTATTTGCTTTATCCTCTGATTGCAATAATTAGGTTTAGATCTAAGCTGCAGTAGCAGTGGCTGCTAGACAGTGTTAATGGTGCAATGTCTGAGTATGCACCGAGCGTGCCAGATTGTGTTAGACCAAAGATGCAAAAAGGCAGTTTTTCAGCCTGTCCTGACCTAATCTCTGTTTTTCTTCCCTCCTCAATTTTACATAACAAGTTGAAACATAAAAAGGGCAGTCTGCTGTTCTTAAAAGTCCAACCTCCAACTGTGCTTATAAATATTTTTCTAAATCCCTTCAGGCTCAGAAGAGAGAAACATGAATCCCAAGTCATAAGCATCTTTCATAAAAGAGACTTAACATCTTCAAGTCGCATTACCGCAGAAACAATGAAGTCAGATAACAATAGTCTCTTTCACTTCAATACCTAATTTCCAGTCAAAAGAGGAATATTTTAAATTATTGCTAAGTCATTATTATCCTAATTATCATTTTGATGTATGTCTAATAACAATAAGCCTCCATATTTAGCAGACATCTTTATATATGTGCTACACAAGGATTTTAAACATCTTATTTGATTGAAACATCAGCCTAACATGTAATAATACTGGCAGGACAGCACTCCAGGCCTCAGTTAATACCCCAGTTCACTGAACACTGGGGCAACGGGTGGCCCAGTGATGGGGTTTGCTTTTCTTGCTCCTGAGCGATGGGGATTAGTGAAAGGAAAACATCAGCTACATGGTATAATTTGGGATCACAGTGCTTTCCCACATAGGCTTAGAATCTTTTTTAAAGCTTTCCACTAGAAAGAGGAATTTTAATTACTACATCCCCATAATTTTCAGTTTTCCTGGGATCAGCAAGATTTTCCTCCCTATACAGTGTGTGGTACTGACTTCTTTTTCATCCGTGTTCTTCTGAACCAGATTGTCTCCTTCCACAAAGCTCTAGTGCTTCCCATTGTACATCAAAGGCATCAGTAGGGTTTCCCAAGCCATTCTCCCCTCCATAATATCCATATCTGCACTTTGATCACCCTGGCTCAGCTTGGTTTACTCTGGGTAATAAGCTCCTCACTAATTCTATGTGAGGATAAGCTGAGAAATGCCTGTTTCTTTACAGGTTAGCATCTCTCCGCAGTGGCAATGTCTACGACAACTCTCTCATTTCAGGAATATATTAACAAATAGCAAAACGAAATTAATCTGTCATAGTTGCACAATTAGCAATCTGATGAGCTTGCCAGGGAAAAGATTCCTTACTTTTTCAAGATATAGCAAACCATGCAGAAAACAGGCATAACGTGGCTGAAGAAGCAGCTAAAAAAGCCCATTGAGGAGCACAGTTAGCATTTGTGTTTATTTATGAACACCTGCTTGTGGCTCCCTGGAACGAGGCATCCTCCATTCCTTTCCAAAATATCTTCTTCAGAGGGCTGCCTAAGACAACAAAGGAAGATCAGTTCTGCACCCTGAGGATGAAGATAAGAGGAAAAATATTTCCTTCTGGTTCCCTCTCTGCTTTTCTCTCCCCACACTGGATAAAAAAGCATTTATACAAGCAGATGGTTGGAAGGTACCATGACTGGTGTCTGTGGAGGTCCTGGAGGCCACCACCAAAGACCAGCAGCTCCAGTCCTACCTGCCAAGGAACATAAGAGGAGTGTCCTGTTTGTCCTGCTGCTGTGGAGCTCAAGCCTGTGCAATACACTCCTTTATGGTTATTGTAGCAAACAGAGGAGGCACTTCACCCCCAATACAAAGAAGTATTCCCTCTAAGTCCTTCCCAGCCTGAGCAAATGGGATTGAATGACAAATGGGCCAGACATGATACTTCAAGTCAATCTCCTCCATATTATTTTGCAAAGGCTTTTTTCTCCCCCCCCCACCCCCAGCAAATTTTGAAGTCAGTTCTACACTAAAAATGTGAATTTTTGAAATACTGAGCCTGTAATACTTATTTAAAAAAAAAAAAAAGTTTTTATCTAGTTACTGGTAGCCTTTTCTTGCGAAAGAATACATAATTTATTCTGATTCTGAAGCAGTTTTGTACCACAAAGATCCTTGCCAGAGCTACTTTTTTGGAAAGGTCTGCAAAAAGCTTACACATTAAACTGTAATCTTCACTAAATGTGCTCTCCATATGCTTGCACAATAGAAAAACTGTATTATTACTGTTGGCATTCATCAGGGAACAGACTGAGGAGACAGCTGAGCCAGTACATCAGCTTTTACATGCTTACATATATATTTATGCCATCCGCTTCACAAATGAAAAGGGAGAAAGTTTTATTTCTCGATGCTGCTTTGCACAGTGCTTTGGTATTTTAATAACCTTGACACAATGTACCATTAAAGCAGCAAGGAATCAAAATATTCTAGGAAATACGTACGGGCATGGCGTTGTTCAGGGTGTTGTTGTAGACGCAGGCTCTCAGGGAGTAATCCAGCATGCAATTTTCAAACAGCTGCAGGGATTCTGCCACTTTTTCATGAAAATCTTCCACGGATTTATTAGCACTCGCAAAGTACAGATAATCAGAGTACAGTCTGCGAATGGGATACGTGTGAGTAAAAGACAGAGGAAATGAAAGCTTTATTTACATGACAATGGCAATCAGAAAGGGTACATGTGTGTAACATCACCCCACCGACAGCAACACGTTTTGTATTCGTTTTGATGGATCTTGGCTCAGAGTAACATCCACCCCAGGGATTTGTTAAGCATCATCCCCACTTTCAAGATCAGCAGCCCTTGAGAACCTGACCCTAGTAATTGTGTAAGCCAATATTTTCTCCTGAAGGCAAACTTTTCAAATCTATAAACTTCAAATTTGTGTTATCTATGAGCAGTAGCACTGGTCTCAGCTGCCATTGGTACCCCTCTATATTTGATGCTCCACACTGCCATGGGTAGGAACAATCCAGCAACAGGAACTTCTCAAAGTTAGAGGAGGATTCCCTCATTGCACATTTTTAGCACAAGTTTTACAATTGCTTAATATCACAGAACAGAGAATCACAGAATCGACTGGGTTGGAAAAGACCTCAGAGATCATCAAGTCCAACCCTTGGTCCAACTCCAGTCCGTTTACTAGATCACGGCACTAAGTGCCGTGTCCAATCTCAGTTTACAAACCTCCAGGGCCGGTGAGTCCAGCACCTCCCTGGGCAGCCATTCCAATGCTGACCACTCTCTCTGCACAGAATTGCTTTCTAATCTCCAGCCTCGATTGCCCCTGGCAGAGTTGAAGCCCATGCCCCCTTGTCCTATTGCTGACTGCCTGGGAGAAGAGCCCAATCCCCCCCTGGCTAGAACTGCCCTTCAGGTCCTTCTATAGAGTGCTGAGCTCAGCTCTAAGCCTCCTCTTCTCCAGACTGAACAAGCCCAGCTCCCTCAGCCTCTCCCCATAGGGCTTGTGTTCAAGTCCCTTCCCCAGCCTTGTTGCTCTTCTCTGGACCCGCTCCAGCACTTCAATCTCTTTCCTGAGCCGAGGGGCCCAGAACTGAACACAATACTCCAGGTGTGGCCTCCCCAGTGCAGAGTACAGGGGAAGGATCACTGCCCTTTTCCTGCTGACCACGCTATTTTTGATACAGGACAGGACACCATTGGCCTTCTTGGCCACCTGGGCACACTGTTGGCTCATGTTGAGCTTCCTGTCAATGAGTCCCCCCAGGTCCCTTTCTGCCTGACTGCTCTCCAGCCACTCTCTCAAAAAAATAAGAACAAAACCAAAATCTAAATTCAAGTCCTTTTGAGGGGTGATGCTGTGGAAACAACCCAAAACCCACAAGCAATAAAATATCTATTCTAGCATTAATCCCTGGAACTTTGATTAAACTTTTTGAAGATAAACGTGACCCAAAGAGACAAAGGAAATGCTCTGACATGGCATAAATATTAGATTGCGAATCATCCACTGAACATATTTTAACTTTCTTTCATATTTATGTTTACAAGTTATGACCAGAACTGCAGTATTTTGGAGACAGTTTTTTAACACTTGAGAAGTCACATCCCTTGGTGTGTTTTCAGCACAAATATTATGCCTCCATAGCATCCACCTCTCAACAGCATTCCAGAAATTCTAGCTACCTTTCAGCCTCTTTCAAAAAGAGACAGGTTTCTAAGAAATGCTCTAAAAAAAGTAAATTTACTTGGGTCTCATTTTATTGCTGCAGTAACCTTTTGTATTGCACTTTATTTATTTTTTCAACTTCCCTAGATTTCCACAGGTACTTAAAAATTCATCATTTAATTTAGGAAGTTTAGGCCCTAATCCAGCAAAGCACTTAAGCACAGGAATAGCCCCTCTGCACATTATTTATGTTAGTGCTCTGCAAGAACAGGATTTTAATTCCCATATGAAACAATGAAGACCCATCAAAAAGCCAACCTGACAGTGCAGGGTATGAGGATGACCTTGGGTAAAGCTAAGGGACAAAAATCCAGCCAACTTCAACTAAGTTAGGCACACAACAGTATATCCTGTTTGCAGAAAAGTGTGTATTAATACATCAACAGGACTCAGGTTTGCCCAGCTTGTCCCATGGGTGGCAGGACCGACCACTCCTGGCAGAGAAGGTGAAAAAGCTTCTTGCTGGGGGAAAAAAATCAGCAGGCAGGCATCATGGACAGCACAGGCCCATCTGCAGATTCATTTAAAAGTTTAATATGACTGCTTAGTATTTCTAATCATCCATTAAAATAAACCCATTATCTTAAGAAAAACCATGTTCATGAAGACAAGTTCTCACTCCACAGGGCAGTTGAGATTTTTCTATATTTCCTTCCATCTGTTTTTAATTCTGGGGACATCTGCCCAGAAATAAAACCTTTGCCAGTCAGGATTTTAGCTGTTCCGGCTACTTGAAGTCATTACCCTCAGTCACCATCCATTACAATGAAATAATGACGCCATTATAGAATCATAGAATCATTTTGGTTGGAAGAGACCCTTAGGATCATCAAGTCCAACCATAACCTAAATCTAGTGTTAACCTACGTCCCTAAGAGCCTCATCTACACATCTGTTCAACCCCTCCAGGGATGGTGACTCCACCACTGTTCTGGGCAGCCTGTTCCAATGCCCAACAACGCTTTCTGTGAACAAATGCTTCCCAATACGCAATCTAAACCTCCACTGGTGCAACTTGAAGCCATTTCCTCTTGTCCTAACTGACACCCACAGCATCACAAACCTGCTGTCCTCCAAATATTCTCCATTAGGGCATGGACCAAGACCCTGTGCAGCACCTACGTCTTCCCAGCAACTGCATCACCGATGGTTCCACCCTGGCTGTCCCTACTGCTTTTGCTCCAGCAGTTCAGGTGAGTGATCAGCAACAAGGGCATAGGGAATCGTAAACAAAAATAAACCAATTTATCATAAATACAGTCAGGGAGATGAAGCTGACATTTTGTCTCGCTCTTACTAAAGCTGGCAGAGAGCTACACCCATGGTACAGAGGGTGGTTAAAGCAGTCAGGGAATTTGTAGTTAATTTACGTGAGGACGCCACTTCAGCCAGCTCTCTCGAATAAAATTACCATCTGTTAAATCCTGAGGTCAGGACATGCTGTTAAAAGTTGAGAGCTGTATTTTCTGACACAGGAGATGGAAGCACTCTCAGCCCCTTTGGACTCTGCCTCCATCTCCTGCACCCTCCCCATTACCCTCCTCATCAGCCACCTTCAGAAGACACAGTGGAAAGAAATGCCCTAGAAATCTGAAGGAAGACTGGAGAGAAAAAATGAAATGCAAGTAGAAAGAAGGGCATTCCTGGCTAACACAACAGAGAACCATTCAAGAACAGCCCACTCCTGTGCAAAAGCAGAGCCCTCATTGCAAACAAAGTCAGGAAGACCAAGGATGTGCTCCCAAGTAGCCGTCGGCTGTGCAAGCCCAAATTGCCTAGTGAGGGTTTCTATGAGCGTTGCACCGCATGCTTTTAAGCTTTAAAAAAAGTTTGTATCATTTGCTGTCTCTGGAGCTAGTTGCAATCTTTTAATCATTCGGAGCAGTGTGCCTCTTGAAGACGCAAACCTTATTATTCGATGTGAAATGAAGCACTTCACAGGAGCACTTATGCTGAGACCTGTAAATGCAGTGCCCTACTCTATCTAGTGAGCCCTGCTGAGAACCAGGGCATATCAGCTCAGGTAATGAAGTTATATTGCATTTGGCAAGGTATAAATTCTCTTTTTTCAGAGTAGCTCAGGTGTTCATGCATGGCATTCACTGTGGCATTTACAATCACATGCCCCTCTTTAAAACACTATCATAATGACCTATGCCAAAATACATAGAAAAAAAGCCCTTGGAAGCTCTCATCAGAAACCAAGTAACTCTGTCAGATACCACGTGCGCATTTTTCTGCATCCAAAAGAGCACGAGCAAATAAAAATTATTCTAGTAAGAATATTTTCTGGTGTACTTTAGCAATGTGATCCTTGCTTACCTTTCAACAGGGTCTCTGAGCATGATGATAAGTTTGGCATTCGGTTGGAAGGCATGGATAAAATCCTGGATTAGGAAGGGAGGTTCTCCTTCAGTACTGTTGTCATAAAAGAAAATCCAAGCGTTGTTGTCCCACATCGTCGAGGCGCTGGCCTCTCCTGGAAATTAAAAACATCTCTTCTAGTAACTCATTTCGTTCTTTGCATTGGAGCGGAAATTGGCTGAATTTTGAACCTGGTAGGCTGATTAAAATTGACTCTATTAATTTCAGCATAGCTTGGTCCTTGCAAATTGATCTGTCTAATGCTCCCCAGAGCCAGAGCAGTCGCGCCGCCTTGTACCTTTGTGAATGTAGAGGTACAGTCTGGCTTTATGTAATTCCACCTGAAATATCACTGTCCACTAATCACACTGCTTCCTCTTAGCGGTTAACACATGCAAATATATTTGATCAGGGCTGGAATGGGCTGCTCCAGCAAGGAGGCAGGAGCTGGTCATTGCCGAAGACCCATTGTGCTCCCAAGGGTTGGGTTTAATGATCTTAAGAGAAGTGACTTGTTAACAAATTGTACAATTTGACACAAACTAAAGAAAAAGAGTGGAAACCACCACTCCGGCAGATCAATAGTGTTTAGAACATAAAGAGGAAAATGGGAAATATTTTAAAAATGGGAAATATTGAATAGAAATGGGAAAAATAAATTGGAAATATATAAACATAAATGGGAAATAGAAATAGGAAATATTTTAAAAGTGCAATGTTAAAAAAATGCACTGATCAGCTGACTTGTGTCACTGCTCTTTGAAATATCCCATTTTGAGAATTATTGATTATCAGAGCTTTCTTATGTAACTACAATTATTCATGCAGGTTAAGTGAAACGTAATTATTTAATAATGATTAGACAAAAGGTCTATAGAATAAATAGCACATTTTGTTAAATGCCAGATTCTGTTATCCTTAGTTCCTGAAGAAGCTCACTCTGAATGTAACGCAACAGGGAGTAACACAATCAGCAATGACTCTGCCAGAACAAGGTATATGATGCTTCAGCTGCTAAATAAATGATCTGATACAATGTTTTGAATTGTGTAATCTTCCCCATCTTCTTAAATAATACTGGCATTTATGTGGCACACTACTGTTTAATAAAACATATACAGCAGCTTTTTGGAAATTTCCACTCTTTGACAGTCTAATGAGAGCTAATTCTTGATAATGAGGTTTTTCAAATCAAAAAGAATGAGCTGAAGAAATAATAATGTTGTAGGCTTATAGACTTGCACATTATTTCCTTTTTTTTTTTTCCTTATTTTTCTCTCCTGGGAAAGTCCAATAAAGATTTTAAAAGATGATGGCCAAAGCACAACATGAAAAAGGAACTGGCTCCCAACTTCAGCTTAACATAATGTGATTCATTATTAAAGTCTGGGAGTTGTTAGAAAACACATTAATCCTCTGTCATGTTTATTTTGCCTCTTTTCAGAAGGAGGAGATGGGGTCCATTGGCTAAAGCTGGGTGTTCACGACAACTCTGCTTTTCCATTCTAAATTAATTAGCCAAAGCTCTGCCTAATCATCGGTGGGCTTTGACTTGTCAATTAAAACTCAATTAGCCCAGCTCCCACACTGGGCGAAGCAGAAACACAAAAGACTAAATATAGGACAAGAGCTGAGAGAGCTGGACCACAACAACATCCTGCAGCTATTCCTGTGCTATCAGAAGATGGTTTAATGCAAATGGGTATGAACAGTTAAAACACACATTGAGTTACAGAATTGTGCACTCCAGGGATGCGAGCGACCTTGGAAAGTCACTGCTACATCTCCAGGACAGGAAAAGCCAGGCTTAACTACTCCCTCAAACATGTTTGCCTAAATCATGCCAAAGTCTATAACCTCATCAAGCCATCTGTTCCTCCCTAGAATAGATATTCTGATCTTTCTTCATACTTCCCTGCTCCATAGACCTCTGATCATACTTGATGCTCTGTTGGATTTATTCCAATTAGCTCACATATAGTGACTAAACCCAAGTGCATCTGCTGACACGTGTGCTATCTGAACTAAGTAAAATCAATGTGTTTACACTTAAATGGGCAGATTCTCTTAACATCACATAAGTTGTTTTAGCTGAATCAGCTGCCACCATCAAAAATCTGCTGGTAGCGCATAAGCAAGGGAAGATCACAGGCATACAACCGGATCATGCTAAAGCATCAGCTGATACTCAAGGTGCTGCTCTAATTTAATCAGACCAGGATAGGCTGGGCTTAAGAAAGCAAATCTTCTCAAAACAGGGTGACTGTCAAGAATCAGGCAGGTGGGACACAAAAAACAGAAACAAAAACGTTCTTCTCTCTACTGACTCTTTTAAATTTCTGAAGCAGCCAAAAATACTCCTGACAATTTGACAGTGTTCCTTTCTGGTTTATAATACAGATGTAGTATCTGCAAAGAGAACAAACCATACTAAACATGAAATAAATTTATCACTGTGATAGTAATTATGTCAAATTGTTGCAGCGCAACCAAAAATATATTATTTTTTTCTTATAGACTTAAAGAACATATTATTTACTAAATTGCCTAAAGATTGGATGTATAACCTCTTCATTCAGTCATTAGTGGATGAACATAATACTGTGTTTTCACAAGGCATTCCTCTGAATTTATCATATTAATGATCACAAATATACAAGTCCCGCTCAGAATGCCTCAGGCTAAATCAGCGCTGTCCTCTCTCTTTGGTTCATCTCTAAGCAGATATTGGGGTTTTTTGGGGAAAATACAATTGTTACCCACTAAATTTAATATCCAAATGAGCTTAGCTTTTCAAAATAATGTAATATGATTAAGTTAGGAAAGGTTTATCATTTTGATTTGATTTTTCTTTCTAGTTATCTGAAATAAGAAAATGGAGGATTCTAGGCAAATCTGATATTCATGCAGATTTATTTTTAGACAAGATAGCTTGTTTTTTTTGTTTGTTTGATTTAGTTTGTGGTTTTTTGTTTTTTGTTTTTTTTTTACCAAGATCATAAAAGACTGACTTAATGAGTATAATCATTCAGGACTTTTCCTGTAAACTTAATAATAAAAGCGAACAGAACCTTAATGAAACAAGAAATGAGACTACAGGAAAAAGAAACACAAAGTGAACTCTAGAAAAGGCAGTAACAGGAGGTAAGTAATCAAAGATGTACGCTGCCAATTTGATTAGTGTATTTAATTAGTATAAGCACTTCACTCATGAAAGGACAGGAGATATTGTAAGTAGAAGGAAAATCTGCAGATGTCCTCGATGGCAATGTTTCTTAAGGCCCCATCCTGCAAATTTTGTCCAATGTTGAATATTTAATAAAGCAAATGATAGGCTTAAATGGAGGCTGAGGAAGTATTGAACAAATGTGGCTAAAGCCAAGTCTCTGGTTTAAACACCGTAAGACAACATCAACATTTCATCAAGCCAACAATAGCTTCAATTTTTTGGTTAGAATGAGGCAAAAAATGATTCTGAGGGCAGGCAGCAAAAATCTTGTCACTATTTTCTGTAGAATAATGACTTCAGGGCTACTTGAAAAGCCTCTTTTCAACAGGGAAGTGTCTCTTACACAACTACTATTACCATGGAATGTGTCTGATTTCCCTGGGTAATTTTGAGGTGACAGAGTAAGATGGGTAAAACTCTCTTCCCTTCAGTTTCCTTGTGTCAGCAGACAGCAAAAGTAGAATTTAGAAATTTCTGCTGATGTTCCTCATGGGCACAGTAAACCAATGGCACCATGGACCACAGTGGATTGACCACTGTGTGTCACATAAAGAAATCCAGGGATGGCTCCCTAGAACCCAGTCCTAACCGTGGACCCCCAGAAGGTACAATACAACAGCATTTCTAAACCATTTTAATGCTATCCAGGTATTTTAGTATCAACTGAAACTGTAAGATTATCTTCAAATAGCATCCTGTTCTGCTCTTCTAGGTTCCACGCCTGAACAGAAATAACACGCAAAATAGTTTTAACTTGCCTCTGTATATTCCTGCTCTTGAAACCGAGATTATCTTTGCTCTTAACAAAGAAGCTCAGGGGTTTAATCATTTTTATTTCAGTCCACTGTAGGGATGATGACACAAAAATTGGTGGTCCTTCCTACATGTGTCTTATGTTGGAGCTTCAGAAGAGCCACTTGGAGCTGTCACTGTCATGGAAACTGTCTCTGGTCAGGTACAGGATTTCTACAGCATCCATTGTATGTTGTAATACCATAATTAGGGTGTTATCCCAGACACACTGACACAGCACTTGAATCTGAAGCTCGAATCCCATCACTACAGGCAAACCCCTTGTAATGAAAACAAAATAAAACAATGTTGGAAGGAGTCACCGACACCATTCTCGCTCCTCTTTTAAAAAAAGATTTAATTAAATGCTGATGTTCATCAAACATTCACTGCTTGGTCAGGCATTTTCTAAACATAATCACAACTTTTCAATGAAGCAAGTAACCACCTTCCAGGGAAAGGCAAGAACTTCTGCACTATCCACACACACCAGAGAAAACCAACATCAGGGGCTCTGAGCTGTGAATCATTCACGTGTGGGAAAATGTCCCTCTTCTGCTCTAGCTATGAAGTCTGACAACCCAGAGACATTTATCAGAGGTTGGATTTGCCATACCAATTATGATGTTGTTGGTCTTGCCACGCTCTTTCACTGCTTCGCTCTGCAGCACTCCCTGAATCTGATGTGCTGCTAAGTCAAACAGATCAAGGTAATCTTCCACTGGGTAGCGATCGTGAAATCCATCCCTCAGACGAATGATTCCTAAAAACAATGAAAAGAGAGAAGTTAAAATAATAACAATAATAATAATAATAATAATAATAATAGCAGGACAAGATGAACCTCTAATGTAAACCAAGATGGCTTCATTGAGATGACTGGCACTGAGCCAGCCAACATCAGCACAAAATTGAACCGATGAAGTGTAACGCTCAGATAAAAGTGCCAATAATGAAGTAGCTGAGGTCCAAGACACTATACAATTAAGCCATAAATTCGAAGTGATAGGAAATATCTCATATGTTCCATTTACAGTTCCTGCATGAATAGCTTGCATTTATTTTCTTCTAAATTTAGCTTTTGGAATGAATATAAAAAAGACCAGATACCGCTTTCACTTGCACCAATATAAACTAAAGTAATACAGGACTCCCACTAGATTTACTGTATTGAGATTGAGAACAGGCTCTGATGCCAAATATGCAAATCAACATGCACTTAACAAAATCAAAAAACTGGTAAATCATTCATGTTTTTGTCTTTTGCAAAATGAAAACTAAGCTGCACGATAGCATCTTGTTTTTCTCCTCTCCTTCCCTACACTCCAGGATGTGTTCAGTATCACCTCCTCCCTGCATTTCCCAGCACCTTAAGCCACAACTGTGATTTTTATCCTCCTTTTCCTACTCTTCTTTCCCACTCTGGTCTCAATTCTCCACTTTCTACGCATGATCCTCATGTCTTTGGAGTCTTTGCTTTCTTGCTCCTTACCATACCACAAGAGACGTTCTCATGTGAGCAGAGGTCAAAGACAGTATTGGGAAGACAAAAGAGTAGGAGCAAAGCTCAGAGATTAGAGCAGGACCTCTCAGATCTCCCTTTCCTGTTCCAGCAAGGCCAATAATTATGAATTATGTGAGAGGAAAGCTCAGCAAGGGAGTTCCTTTGTCCATTCCCTCTGATTTTCCCCTTTAGGAAAGCGGGATGTAATGAGGGTAGAAGAAAGCTCAGCAGTGATTTTTGAGTTGTTTTAAGGCACAAAAAAGGTACAAGCATGGTGCTACCTTGCTTTATTGCCACCCCATTAATGGGAATAAAAATTGTGGCTAAGAGCCAGGAAAGAGACAGTCAAACTGGGACAAAGTCCTGTGGATGGTCAACCATCCCATCGGAGCAGAAAAGCTGTGATTTGCAAAATGGGGCCTCCCCAGGATGGCTGTTTAGCTTCAGCTGAAATTAATCAGTCTGATAAAAATCCACGGAATCGGAGAACGCCATAGAACAAAGAGACTTTCTTCTCCAGATAAGTGCTACAAACTAAACCAAGTTAATAGCCAGGAGCACGAGAGACATACCAACTATTTGGCTTATGAAGCGGGCTGTTTCAGTTTCACTTGTTAATCTATTCGAGTCTATTTGCCATATTTGTTTTATGAGGGTTTTTTTCTCTCTATTAAAAATTAACAAACAAACAAACAACAGCAACCATTAGCTAATGCACTGTTGAAGCAGAATTAAAGAACTGAGCCATCAGGAGAAAAATTTGATCTTTCACTCTCAATGACAGACAGCCTAAGACAATTGGAAGGTCATCTCTACAGATCTCCCTCCCATGAGATCCCAAACTCAGCAAGCTTTCCTCATTCTTGAGCTTTACAAAATAATTTCCAAAATTCTCATTATGCAAAGGAAGTTCTCTTCAAGGATCTGCACTTGGTCCCCACAAGACCGTGCAAGTGGAGGGTCTGTGAATATCAGCACAGAGACAGAAATTCGTCCTTGTTCTCAAGTTATATGCACCCCAGTCTGATTTCTTACGCTGTTCTGCCTGTTTGGTAGATCTGGTTCTGAGCTTTAGTGAGTCCAGTCTTGCCTTAGTGAGGTTGGATGCACTACTTCCTCCAACATTAATTCCAGACATTTATGTTGAGGCTAAAGTAGGTGTAGAGAACTATTTAGTGTAAAGGATTTTAGTTTAACCTATCAAGCTGGTTCAGCCCTTACTGACAGCATTCTCATGGAAGACACGATCTTCCACAGATGGTTTTGCAGACAGTCCTTGCATCTACACACCCAGACACAAGCAGCACGGCATTCGCACTGGAAGGCGTCCAAGTCTAAAATCCCTTTTCTTCACTGATCCGACTTTTCACCTTCAGGTCAGGAGGTAATTCTTCTCATTTGTCTTCAGTCAGCCGCAGACTGTGATGAACGAGGGACTTCTGGTTGGGCTTCAGGGGGCACCACGATGCTTCTCTTGTTTGACTTTGTAGCCAGCTCAGCTCCCCCATTCACACTGCTACCTCCTAAGAGTGCTCCTAAACTGGACCAAATTACCTCAAAAGTGAAACTGTATTTTCATCACATTGCTTTAACCCTTAGTTTACGACAAACATTTAGAAAATATCTAAAATACTAATTTTACCTACTTTCTTAAGGCATCTGCAAAGGAAGGAAATACAAATTCTAAGAACACAACAAAATCATTTCTCTGTGAGAGATATGAAAACCCAGATCTGTGGCTGAGCCTTCTTCCTCACCAAGCAGTGAGGATCAAAGCCCCCATCTGCAGGAACTCAGAGGTTCTTCTGGGCTCTGGGGCATGGGGCAGGTAGATGGAAACGGCAATACCACATGGAGAAGAAAGAAAGAATTGAAGGTACCACCCTGAAATAAAGAACAGAAGCAGCACTGCAGGTGTCCCAGTCCCTCAGAAAGTGTCTGTCCCTTCTGTAGCCATGGCAGTTCATTAGAAGAGATAGTTTCCCATTTCGAGGAAGCTTAGAAAAGCACCAAAGGAAAGCAGTGACGCAAAGATCTCAAACAATTTATCCTACAGTGCTAGGTTTTTCCTTGTTCCAAAGGCAGTGTCTGCAGCAAAGCAACAGTAAATTGGAAGCAGAAGTGAAGGTAGTGTCACTGTAAAATAACCCATATCTTCCTCTTGGAAATAGTAATATCACTGAAAAGCCTGTAGTCTTTGATACCAAAGTCACACAAAGTGAGGCACACCAGCACTTAACAGCTGACCCAGCAGTGGGAAAATCCAGAACTGGGGTGGAATACACATACATCTACATTGAAGAGGAAAGCGCCAAGTACACAGCGGAGTCAGAAATTGAAATTGGATCTTCTGCATCTCATCTAGTCTCTAACCACAAGACTGACCTTCCTTGGCACCCAGGGAAGAGAGAACAAGGAGGACAT
This sequence comes from Patagioenas fasciata, assembly GCF_037038585.1. NCBI lineage: Eukaryota > Metazoa > Chordata > Aves > Columbiformes > Columbidae > Patagioenas > Patagioenas fasciata. The sequence continues at coordinate 39,117,531 of NC_092527.1, forward strand.
AAACACTTCAGTTGGATAAAACGACGCGCTCGGCCCCGTCACCCCCAGACACCCTTTGAAGGCGCAATCGCGAGGGCTGGATGCGTCTTGCTCCAGCAGGCCATAACCTCAGCTGTTCAAGGCTGCCTTCAGAGGCGAAGGGTCACTTCATGAAATACGGATGTCACCCGGGAAAAAAGCACTGAAAATACGTGAAGGTTCCCGAGCCTGAGAGCGCTTTCTCATGCAGAGCATCTCTGCTGTTCAGTGCTTGCCTGGAGCTGTAACACTAATGAAGCTCCTACCACAAAGCACAGCTGTATTTATTGAATTGAAGCCCCCTGCATTTCAAATCCTGACCCATCATTTATTCATGTAAGAAAGGCATTACAGAATTTGCAATATGAAACAATCACTGCTATTCTTTAAATCACCCATCACAACCTCTTCCTCCTTTTGCGAATTCACAGGATTGGTTTTATCTAGTGTTTTTGGTTTTTTCCTAGATTTTTCCAAACCACTCCAAACAAACCAAATGAAATGTGCATCATCTTGAAAAGTTCAACCCAAAACACCATTAAACAAAAGCAGGCTGAAACCTATTGAGCATCCATCACCTGCGTTTTCCAAAGCTATTCACTCCAGTAGTTTCAAGATCATCTAATATGGAGCGACTCCATAAATAGCATCCCACGTATATACAAGAAATGTCAAAGTTTAATAGCGACAATTTGTCTGAACACCTTAACTCACCAAATCGCTTTCTTGTCCACCAGTGTGGCTCTTTGATCGCTGAGAACCGAACGTCAGGGTGTAGCCTGAGCCGGTCATACAGGTCCGTTGTCCCACACTTGGGTTGGCCAATGATGTAGAAATGGGGGAGGCAGCGCAGGCGATAGTGTTTGTCCTTATAATGGTACAAGTGGTTCCAAAATACCTTCCTGAGGTAATCAAATATGGTTCGAAAGCGCTTTGAATACAGTGCATAGGAGTTTGTTGCATAAGGATCTGTGGTTGTGTTTCCTCTGTACTCTTCATACCAACAAGGATTCTTGCTATTTGGAAGGAATTTGTTAGGAATTACTGAAAACATCTGCAACATAAAGAACAACAATTTCAGTCAAGGCAGCAAAAAACTGACAGTTATACTTTTCTAGCTTAGCACAGCAAGAGAACACAACAGGAACACCATGTGGCCATTTTTAACCCTTATTTTTTTTTAACTACAAAGTTGACCTAACTTATTTCTTCTGATGACACTGGAACCAAATCCTGCACAAACAGTTGGACTGGAAGAGAAGTGCATTTAGAAATTCTTTGATTTTAAGACCAGGAGGGACCTCAGTAAACCCCCAACTCCCCTGCAAGGATTAATTTTTTAAGTCAAACATGTAATACTCAAACCAAATTAACTTCCAGTTCTTAACTCTGAAATACAACGCTTGCAATGACTGGATTTTCAAGGAGGCACACTGGTAATCAGCTATTAGAAAGGCTCCTTTCCTATTTAGCATTTAAGATGACTGGCAAATCTAAGTTAGAATGATTTTGCATGAGACAAGGTAAAAATCCAATGAGATTGTACAGCTATCAGAAGACTGGCTGATTTTTTTTGTTTTGGGTGTCAAGACCATTTATATAACTCATCTGTTTTGCCCATGACTCAGAAGGGCATGATCTACAATATCAGCTTTTCAGCTGGTGTAAATCAGGAGGTTCTAGATGGTGTAAATCATTATACGAGCATCTGAGCAGTTGCATATTTTTTAATCTCAGTAAAATAATTGAGCCAAAAGTCTTGAAATAAGCAAGTACAGAACAGTTTCAGACACACTTTAATTCATACTTACATGTGGCTCTTGTTTCCTCAGCTCTTCTAAATCAGGGCGCTGTCTTGTTATAAACTCTATCTTCGAAGTAATAGTGTCAATAATTAATTTAATGCTTGGATAATCCTTTACATATGAAATATTCATTTTAGAAGGCTGGTAATGGTCTTTCATGTCACTAAGGCTTTCATTGTCCATTAAGCTTGGATTGCTAGTAAAAGCTCCGTAATGGAAGGGAGATGGTATTAACAACAAGCCATGCTTGGCTCCAGTCAGTATGTAGGATGCCATCACTAGAGTCATTATAATTAACCCAAATATTAAGCTGCATAGCTTCCCCTTCCTCAAGCAGAAAAACCCATTCCAGCTTTCACTGTGATCAGTCCTCACTTCCAGAACCGCGAGCAACTTCATCTGCTTGCTGTCGGTGTACAAAGGGATCTTACTTTCTCCTTTGCAAACAGGACACTTCTGGTTATTATGGCAAGGTCCACGGCATCTGAAACACTGCCTGTGCAAGTCATTTGGCAATAGATGTATGCAACAGTTAATGCAATACCTCATATTACTACTGTTATACTCCTGTATTAGTGAGCCAAGCACAGCCATAAAAATGTTCCTGAAGCTTATGAGTCATCTTCTGTAAATCTGAAGTTATTTAATTCCTTGAGTGATTCTGTGGCTACCAAGGAATGTAAAATGACAGGTTCAAACCAGAATAGTTGAAAGCACTCAAAAAGTGGCATATGCCATATAAAGAAAAAATTTAAAAAAAAAAAACAAGAAAAAAACACACACACACATACACACAAAAATAGATGTACTGTGGACGCGGCTTCCAAGAATTTGGCTCAGTAAGAGGAATGTGGCGAAGTAAGAAACAGCTAGAGAACTCGCTCAGGTTTTTCCCATTGAACAAAATGAGAAGGACGAAAAATTGTTACGTAGCATGAAAATATGCAAAAAATAAAAATAACTCATTGTCCACCGATTTACGCTGGAAAGGCAAATATGGGTAGAAATTCCAAGGTATTCTTAAAACAAGTGGGTTCCAAAACAGACCACTGCTACTGGAAGCTTCATCTTCCCAGAGATGGTTTCAAAGCATTTCATTGCACAACCTAAAGAAACAAAAACATATATGTAGATACACACAGAACACTGGACATCATATATACATTTATCCTCATTCAAAGCCATAGCAAAGTACAATGTACCACACATAATTTCACAACTCTATTTGAAGGATGCCTTCTATTTGCCAAGTATATTAATTATGCCATTCACAATATTAAAACCAGGAAATACTTGGCTTCAAGTTCACAGTGAGCTGCCCTTTCCTGTCAATCACCCATTTTATTCACAGCAACGAACAGTTGCTAGCACAACTTTCCTCCACTGCTCACTAGCCTAAGAGATCTTAATCTGCTCTTTAAATCTGGAAGCATTTTTGAACAGTGTCCAGTAACACAGGTTTAAATATTCTCCCTCTATCTGTCCATGGGAACCTTAAATCAACTGCCCTGAAGTGGGCAGAACCCTAGTTAAGAGGACAATAACAGGTTCTTTTCAAGCACATAACATGAAAAGCCAAACAAAAAATCAAATGCCACAAGTAAAATATTCAGCAAATCGAATGGATTAAATAGTAGACACAAGCAAAGGCTCATTACAGTATCTCTGGTTTCTGGACCAAATGATTCTGGAATGAGAGTAACCACCTGTGACGCACTGCAAAGCCACCAAGATGCTTTCAGCACTATTAGCCAAATACATTTTGAAAACTTCATACTCACTAAAACTGGCAAGATGTGTTATTTAAATGAAAAGTACAATCAAGCACTGCAACTTTTAGGCAAGACCCTGGATCCAGCAGATCCTCTTCATGGTCTGCACTTTGGTATGGGAGAGTAGTGCAGAACCCATGGGAGCAGATATCCCCTTGCTACAAGGCAGCCACCATGGGCGGGGACTTGAGCACTCATGGGTCCCATAAAGGTCTCCACATCCACAGAAACCAGGGGCTGAAGCACAGGCAACATGCCACCCTCCTTTAAACACTTCAACACCATGATTTTTACAGCCAAAAAGTGACCTCGAATTCTTTCTTGAAGTTCTCAGTTGAAAGGAGGTTCCAAATAGTCTTTTGAGTTGAATTTTTCACTCAAAACATTGATTTGAAAAGGAAGGTAAAACATTTTTGAAGCTAATAATTCTTTCACAGAACAATATTTAGCTTTTTAAGTCAGTTTTGGTACAATGCACCACAGAAATTGAGAATAAATGTCTACATAAGTACTTTCATAGTGTTACACTATAATTTCTTTTCAAAACATCTCAGAAACAGTAGGTAGTTGTTTAGCTGTAACAATGGTGATTGTATGGACTTCTGGCAGATATACCTATTTCTGTCCTGTAACAAATAATTCAGTTCTGTACTTGTTAAATATGAAAATACCAGAATTTCTGTGGTTTAACCTTGCCCAGCAGCTCAGACCCACACAGCCGCTCACTCACTCCCCCCCTGTCCCAGTAGGACGATGAAGAGCATTAGAAATGTGAAAGTGAGAAAACTTGTGGGTTGTTTATAAGTATTTATGTCAAACTTTGGTCTTGGTTTGACATAACTCTGCCAACCTCTGGGTATGCAGTACAACAGGCTGCTTAATTACATTATCAGTTTGACAACCTACCACAGGGCAATATGACATACTGCTCAGCTAATAGAGAATAGCTGCTAGTGGCAGACATGCCTTTTTACATGATTTTCCACTGTCGTGTTCATGAAATAAAAAAACCCAGCTGTAATAAACACACAAAAGTCAGGATATAGTTCCCTACGGCCTCTCCTTTCTCTTCACCAAGATATTTTCAATAAAAGTTAATTCTCCAACCTTTTACCAGGCAATGAAGGATGCCCACCAGAAGGCCGGGATCTCTCCCAGCATACACAGTCCTCATTTTCCTCAAAATCAAGACATCTGCAATATCTTTTTGTTTGTTTGTTTCTTCCATTCAACAACTCCAGGAGTCATAACCACAGATACACTTCACCTTTTCTGTATTTCAATGGAGAAGGCAGAAGGATGTGAATTGCAGACAGAATAAAGGTTATGAGATTTGAGTTGGTAATAAACCATTTATAACTTTTTATATTTTAGCTGTAAAGCTGCTGTCAGTTCGCTGGCAGAATATTACTCTCTTTACACATCAAGCAGTGTCTTTGTGTATTGTTGAATAATGTAGCATGTAATTGCCTCCTGTTGAAATGAATGGTGAATTATTTATGATCACGTCTATACAGTATTTGTCTGTTGTACATAAACGTAGACCAGCTCTAACCATAAAACAGAAATCAGCGCAATCCTTTTCAAGCTCCTCGGCCAAAAGCAATCCTACTTACAAAAAAGAGCATCTTCATAAGTAGGAAACGTGGATATAAGAGACGACACACAGTGGAATAGGGAAAAATTGAATAGCTAACTTTGATTTCAATATACTCCTGTGGAACCCAAGGAGACCTGCACCACTGTTTCAAATCGAAGCAGATTCAAGCCAACAATTTTTTTATATGCAACAGAGGACTTAATAGCAAACAGGCAAGAATTTTCTTCTGCTAAGTTGCCTGTGCAAATATTTCTTTATATTAGAAGAGGACCTGTTGGGTGCACAGGCTGCAGGATGCTGGCAACACCTGAGGTACCAGAAAAGCAAACAGCTGCCTATTAGAGCCTTACAAGAAACCACAGAAAATGCAGGATCTACCACATCCTTCTGATTGCCATATGGGAAGCTAAATAGGGTAAAAAGAGAAATTCCTCCAAAAATAAATCATGTAAGATTTTTCATCATTCACATATTTTTTGTCCATGGAATAGAAAATATTTGAAATTCTATTTCTTTTAAATAAACATTTCATAAAATTCCTCCCCTTTCTCTTAAAGGATTACAAGGGAAGACTGTAATCAAAATAGCTATAAAAAGAAATTACTTTCATATGCTCAGTCATATAACTAAAATTCTCCTCCTCTATGAATAAGATAAAACAGATGGAAGAGATTTTACATGCACACACATCTTCTGGACATCTAAGTGTACAGTCTATTTTTCAGGTCACCAGCCTTAATATTTAATGTGCTTTCGTTTTTTCTTAATTCTTTAAAATAAAGAGAAAACAAACTTCTGCTAGTATTCTTAACGCTACATTTTATACTAGCCTTGTTACTTTTAATCATATCCAGCTTTTCCTAGCAGCACATGAAAGAGTGGCAAGCTGTTAACCTATTATAAACACACTTCAAGTCCCCCAGTAACACATTTCTCAGCTTGATGTATAACTGTTTCTCTGTTTGATGTCAGTGGAGCTACAACACTCGGTTTCCTCTGTTCACACAATTTAATTAAAATGTGGAACTCATTGGGGCCAAAAGTATGAATGCTGTTGAAAGGCATTAGACAATTAATGGAAAAGAAATATATTAATGGTTGCGATCCTCAATTCCCAGGAGGTAGAAAGGGTTGGAGTGGGAGAAATCTATTAATACCTGTTCTTATACTCTTTCACTGAGCATTTATTACCAGCCATGGCTGGGGCAGGAGAAAGGGACAGATGTGCCAGTTGAACATCTGAGCTACGATTGACCCATTGGGCAGATCACAGCCTGAAAATATAGATCTGTAGGACAAGGTAGAAAAATCACTAAATCTCAGGTGAGATGGGATGAAGCTCAGCCAAATTGTGCCCCTCAGCTACAGCTCCCACGGACAAGGGTCTCACAAAACACATTTTCTTCTTTCTTTCTGTCTGTTTTCCTATTGCTACTCATGTCAGGCACCACACCAAGGATATGTATGTTGATGTGCTTATTAGAGCTGAGAGAAATGGGCCTTTTCCCAAGGAATCTAATTACTTTTCAGCAAAACTAAAAAACTAAAGCTGTTAAAATGTGGAAACACAAGAGCACTTGACGTTCTTGCTCTGTTGCTTCCTTGTTATGGGAAGACTCAACTGTTGTGATGTCTGTAATTTCTATATGTGATGGGAAGCAGTTGCACCACAAGAAGATGTTTCTGCTGAAGCATCACCCACAGCAGACATGTGGAACATGTCCTCTGCAGCAGGTTGCCCTCACTACCCTTCTTTTTTAAATTAAAGATACAGATGCTATAGAAATATGGATAAGTGTCTTTAGAAAAAAAAAAAGATACTACTGCTGGATGTGATCTGGTTAGTAATTTCTGAAGGAGCACATGGCTCCTAATTTAATGATGATCTCTAATGCCGTTCTTTGAGCAACAACTATGTTGTTTTATCCATAGTTTCTAATCTGGAGAGATATTCTCACTGCCTAAATGCCTTCCCAGTCAAATCAGGGAGATTTGTTTAATTCAAGTCCTCAGTTTGCACTGCTGGTGTTTTTTGGAAGTCTCAGAGCAGAGCTGACCCCACGCCCTCCACAAACACTCCAGAATGAAACTCCCTTTAGTAACAGTTCACCCTCAAGAGTTCCTGTGGAGAACAGGGGTGTGACATGAGTCACAAAAACATGCAGGTCTCGAAGTGAAACGCTGCCTACAACTGTCCCATAATGAACTTCCCATGACTCATAAAGAGAAAAGGAAACATGAAAGGGCAGAGCAAGGCCAGTTGAGTAAAACCTTCGTTATATTTTCATATGAAAAACCCAAAAAAACGACATTTAGCAGCAGTGCAGCACAACCACATAATTCCTCTCCCTTTCCTCCTATTGCAACGTGGCCCATGGCAGCAGGGACCAGCTTTCTCCCTGCACAAAAGCAATTCTTCAGCCCGTGTAAGATATTTTTATGACCTCTAGACACACAAAAAACCTGCAGAACTTCACCTTTATGGATATTTTTTAGCTACCAACCTTACTGGAAGGGATAAGGATTGTATCAGGCTGAGCTGCGCAATGACTTTGCTCCCAGACATGGTTTCTTCAGATCAAGCCAAAGTATTTGTACAAGTGTAGTGAAGTATTTGTACAGCGTGAGGAAGTTCATCCTGATAGTGGACAGGTCGTACGGTTTTAATAAATAAACAGTACAAGTAATAAAAGCCTGACCTCAAAAAATAGAGCTCAGGAAAGGAGGGGAATAATAACTGTAGGTTTTCTCTGTCCTGCTCATTGTACACATTTGGCTGCTCAAGTTCACATTTTGGGAAGTAAACTTTGCCTGAACTCACATTTATTTACCGCAGAGAAATGAACAAGCTCCCAGAAAGAAGACATGTCAATAAAATGAGCATCATGAATCGCTGACCTCTGCAACCTCCTTGCAAAAAAAAACCCAGAAACTACCAAAAAAATAGAAATTAAAAAAAAAAAGGCGCTATTGCAGTGGTTTTGAGAAGCCACAGGACTCATTACAATGCTCAGCAAACTTCTGCAGACCGAAGTTATGTAAAGCTCCTCTATTTGCTTAAGAAAACTAATTAAAGAAAAATCAATCAACAAATACAACTCCCAAGAATGATGTAAACTCACTACAAACATTTTGAATGCAATCACATTTTTAAAACTAGACTATATGGTCATAACCCATGATTATACATTCAACTTGTTGAACAACTGCTGAACACTTGTTCCAGTGTAAAATATTATTTAAAGGACCCAGTTCTAAAGGCTTTTAATGCCAAAGAAAACCTCCTGAATCACCACTGAATCAGCATTCTCGCCTAAATAACAACTGGGGCTTATTCCACAACCCAGCTGGCTTCTCTCTCAAGATCTAATCCAAACACTCTCTGCTCCTTCCTCATCAATAAACTTCCAAAGAAAATGTGAGAATGGAACAAATGACACTCTCCATGTGCAAAAAAAATCAGCAAACTCCCCTAAAATCAGTGTATAAAAGCAGTCATTTCAATCAAGTAAGGACCCACGCTTATTATTTGTGCTGCAATGCTCAGGAAATAGTTACTGAGCTTGAATCACCACTCAATTAGGGTATAAACACTGCCTGAATAAACAGATTATTGGAAGCGAGGAAGAAGAGGGGGTGTGGGAAGGGGAGCAGAAGGTTGTCCTGGATCAGCCACAGCATGGACCTGCATTTCCCCAGAAACCTGTCATTACCTCGGATGTTTTGTGCAGGTTCCTGGGGATAATCCAGTCCAGCTGCTTGTGCTCCTGATGTGCCACATCCACATTCTTGGATGCATTATCACTTGATTTGCCTTGAAAATGTGAAAATAATAATTAAGCTTGCTATTACCTATTTTCGACTTAAACTAGTTTTGGGGGAGGAAAATATCACTAAAAATATTAACCACTTCTTTTTCTTTTTCCTTTGTATTTCAACTGATTTCAATCATTCTAGAACCAGATCCATCACTTATATTTGGGTGACTTGCAGAATAAAAAGTCCAGACAGGAAAATAAAACAGAACCAAAGCCAGCCAGCCTACTGATAAACTCCAAACTATGTCATAGTCTCCCAATTAGATCTAAACTAGCATACGGGTTTCAAAGGTAACCAACTGGTTCCTCCACATTTAGGGTAGGGATGAGATTGTGCCAACAATTCCTCTGCACTGACACCTGCCTTGGATCCACACAAGGTTGTTTTCCAAAAGCTATTCCCGTGCAAGATTTATACTGAAGGTTTTTGGAGAGTGTAGGGATTGGGGACATCAGCACTGTGGTGATTTCTCCTGAAAAACAGGTCCAAAAGCCCTGGAAAAAAGAAATAAATAAAATAAAAAAGCCGCCTGACCTGTAACCTCACACGTCCCAAGCACCGTGAATCTCTCACCCTGCATCAGGTCAGAGCTCACATCAATGTATTTAAACCCTTCCTCTTGTCCAAACGGGAATCAGAATTCTGTTCTCATGTATTTAGAAGGATTCTCAAAGCAGAATTTTGCCTACAGGACACACTTCTCAACTCTTGATCAAAACTTGCTGCCGATGATGTGCAACATCTCCAGCAATTCATCTTTTCACTTCACTGGGTTTCTGTTCATCTCACATAGTGTCGTGCTACAGAAACCCTGACAGATTGATATTGAATATGAAAAAATTGCACACTATAGAAAAAAAACATCTTTACATAGATTACTGTGTATTTTCTCACAGAAAAGCCATTTTAAGCCAGGTTCAAAAAGCATCACACACGGTCAAAGTTCATTAATTTTATTTCTTTAATTCTCATGGTAGCTGCAAACAACCTCCCAATATATCATACATAGTCCTTGAGGTCTTTCCATGAAAACAGAGATAAACCAATGGATCCATCCTGTGGGGCTCACAGATTCCTCTCCCAAAAATCTGGAGCTAGATTTAAAAGATCTGGTATTCAGAAAACAATCAGAAATCCCATCTATAACAGGAAAAAAAAAAACAGTCAGTCCCTCATTAAAATGATCGAATCACTGCGAGCCAGAACACATAAAATACTGATGCTAATGGGATTTAACTTTTACTCCTTGCTAAGAAAAAGTGTATTTTCTTAGATCTCCAGAAAGACACATGATGTCAAAAATAAGATAAAGACGTGCATAGAACAATAAATCACTTATTCAGTGAGAATTCTTCAGGTTGAATTTGCCATATTTATTTTCTTTTGTTACATAGAAAAAAAGAAAATAACCAAAGAGCTCAGTGTAAGGGTAAAGGGATCACCTGAAATACAACTCCAGGTGCAGAGTGGATGTGATAAGGCTGGTTTGCCACAAATGTTTTTATTCCATTTTTAATAAGATCCAACAGCTGTTGAGGTTTCATTTCTAATATAGAATATCACAGTACTTCACAATAATAGAAATTCTTACCTATATGTTCTTTCAAGGAATAAATCACACCATCATCCCACAAATCAGCCAAGTTCCTATTCTAAGTACTAACACAACGGGGAAACACGAAGCATGAAGGCTGAATCCATTATGAAGCATTTCCACTCCGGATATTTTTATTAAACAAATCCAGGGGGTTTGGAGGTGGGCAGGTGGGAAAAAATAGCGTATCTAAAGACAGCTCCCATATGGCCTGCAGTCAGGCTGCAATCGAAAATAAATAAGTGCTTATCTTCAGAAAACTCCAGAGGCAAAGAATCGGTCTAGTATTGACAGGGTTCGCTTATCAAATGCAGCTATTTTTCATTATGCATTTCTTCCTGACAGCTGCCCATCCTGCTTTATTTTCAGGCTTCATTGTTGGAGCCTCTGGACAGATATTGCTGTAATTTACTCAAATAGCTCTTCTGGAGCAACTTGCTCCATAGAGATATGGGGTTTCCCTTCATGCAAAGCTTGGTTTGGTGAGGACAGCATGCTCGTTTTCATCACTTTATCTGAACACGGGGAAATCGCTCTTGGACGGCAAATTTCTCTGTGTTGGCTGCAACGTAAAGTTCGAGTGACTGCCTGAGATTTAGGCATCTGCCATCCACACCTCTAAGGCTGGGTGAGACGAACAGCAGAGCCTCGTTGTGCTGAAGAAAAATAGATCTTGCCATTCAGAGCGCCAGCTGACTCTTATTCGAGGGAGAGATCAGCACAGTTGAATTTGCAGGAAAAAATATCCTTCAGTGATGAAGAGTTATTTTAAACAAGGGTCTTTGTCTCTTCATTGATTACTGGTCCAGAACTGGCACGTGGGAGAAAAATGTTCTGAGACTATTTCCAACAGTCCTGCCAAGCATTTTAAGCCTCGGCACACAGCAAAATAGTGGGCATTCACAGTTATGTTACTCTCATTACCATCTTGTTCTTTATACACATTTGATTTTACTTGATTTTAGCAGCTGCTACCTCAAGTCGATTTAAAGTGAGAAACATATTCTTCCCACCATCTGAAATCTAATACTTATTGCCACTTTGCAAGGGGTACACAGTGTGAACTGCTAAATCTTGTGGGTTGTGAGGGATCAGCTCCTAATTTAATGCTGCTTTTGAGGCATGAATAACATTATATGGAATAAATAGAATATGCGTAACGTAATGCCCTTAGTGCCTTTTTCTCTCCTGGTGTGGTAAAATGTTTTTGCATGCAATAATGCAAACAAATGGTATCTGCTAGGATTCATTTGATATACCTTCACGCTTCATAAATAAGCAGTCTTTCTGAAGTCAACCAGTCCATGTGATACTTAACATTGTTTTAAACACGATATTGTTGTGACTATTCTAGGGTGACAAACACACTAACAGCTGCTCATTTGATTTTTAGTGACTGAGAAGGGATTTTCCTCCACCTCCGAACCAAATTTTCTCCATAAACTTCAGTATCTTAACACAGTCATCTGAAATTTTTTATGATGACTCATAGAAGGTACCTTCTCCATGAGACATGCATTAAAATGGATGGAAAAACATATCTCATCTGTACATAAGTACCATGTAAGTACTTTTTCATGAATAGGGCATTTCATCTTCCATCTAGTGCTGAGTGGGTGAAAGGAAAAATACACAGCTGCATCCTGAAAAGACAAACTCAGTATTTGAGTCTGTCATTAAAGTTTCTTGTCAATTCAAACACAAATTAGTCAACAAAAACTATTCATTGACGCCAAATCACAACTGCGTCTTTGCTTAAAAAAGTGTTCCAAGCTTAGTAGTAACTTTTATAATTGTTCAACAACTTTAATTCTTTAAGCAACAACACAGCAGATAAATCTCAGACCATTAAAGTACCAAGGAACAACACACTTGTACCAAAGTTAAGCAGGTTCGGAGTTCCAAGTCCAGTGGAGAAGCCAAAAAGGTCTAAGCATTCTCAAGAAATTGCAAATTAGTTACCTCCTCAAGAATAACACAGTATCACCAGATACAATTCTTGCAGGTAACTTCTGGTTACAGTTAATTATGCAAAAGCTTTCTGATGGAGTATATTATATTGCTTTCAGCACCTTAAGAAGGTGTTTATTCTGCGTAAGTCAAGCAACATTTGCTTCCAAAGTCTCCTACTATTCATGAGTGTTTCATCGAAGACTTAAACTCCATCACTCATCCGTATCACATGCTCTTTAACCGCACAAAATGCAATATATTTTTACTGACCAGCTTACAAGATACCATCATTCTGAAGAAGTTTCTGTGTGGCTATGCTCTGTTTTCTGTTGATAACAACATATATCTTTATAGGCAGAGCACATACGTGATGTGGAACCGAATGCCATTTAACGACGGATTGAACACTCATTATTGTCCTCTCCTATTTTCAGATCACTACGGCTAAAGAATACCACTTCTATAACAAGCATCAAAGAAATTCCAATATCTTCATTCTGATTTCCACTATTACACGAAAAAGAACACGTTTCATCCTTTCACCAGCCTCTCTACAAAACACAGCTCTCAATACAATTTTCATAACATAGTAAACTCTAGCCTGGGAATCCTGCAACTGCGCAAAGACCCCCATTTACAACAGTAACAACAAGAAAAAGAAGCCATGCTGTGTATGGGACATAGTAAGTAAATACTGCAATATCCAAAACAATAATAAGATAAATCTGTTCCTCAGTCACTGAGTCACTGACTCCCTTCACTTGACTGTGTATCCTGCAGGTTCTGTCCCTGTTTGGCATCAGTATATTTGTTTTCCGCTTGGAAAGAACACAACCGCAAATACCTTTTCATGCTTTACACTGCGTTTAGCTGGACTGCAGATTGTAAACAAACAAGATAAAGATCAGAGAACAAACTTTGCTGAAGGTCCATGGAAAGAAACCAGGAAAAAATAAATCTGCATAATGATGAATGGCCCAAGAAAAACCTGGTCTGTGCTCCCTCACACCCTGTCTCTTCTGCAACATTTTCTGCAACATAAAGGCAACATTTAGCAAAGCAAACTACATGGTCTTTATTTGTGGTGCAGAGGTGATCCCAGGCGAGCTCTGGAAAAGATTTCTTTTTTTTTTTTTCCAATGGAGATGTTAATTACTTAACTCCTGTTGTAGGGAGGCTGTCCCAAACTAACCTTCCACTCTTCCTCTGCTTGAACCGCAGAGGGGTCAAAACTCACTTCTTAAGGTTTTGCACTGAGAAATTAATAGAAACATAGAATCATTCCAGTTGGAAGAGACTCTCAGGATCATTGAGTCCAACCATAACCTAGCCTAATTCTAGCACTAACCCATGTCCCTAAGAACCTCGTCTAAACGCCTTTTAAACCCCTCCAGGGATGGCGACTCCAGCACTGCCCTGGGCAGCCTGTTCCAATGCCTGACAGCCCTTTCCAGGAAGAATTTTTTCCTAATATCCAATCTAAACCTCCCCTGGCACAACCTGAGGCCATTTCCTCTCATCCTAACACTTGCTACTTGGGAGAAGAGTCCAACCCCCTCCATGCTCCAAGCTCCTTTCGGGCAGTTCAGAGATCAGAAGGTCTCCCCTCAGCTCCTGTTCTCCAGGCTGAACAGACCCAGTTCCCTCAGCTGCTCCTCATAAGACTTGGGGGAAAAAAAAGAAATCCCACTTTTGAAAGAGCTCCCAGATGGCATAAATATCCTATTCACAGGTTAGTCCTCATGGACTCCTACATGAACACCTCTTGGGTGCTCTACAGGGATGCTCATGCCAGGAGGGTTGGACTAGGTGACCTTTGAAGAACCGTTCCAAGCCAAACTATTCCATGATTCTACAATTTTACGGCTGGGGTTGGGATGCTCCTCTCACTTGCTCTGTGGGACAGATCGTCTCCTGAGCTGGCTCCCAAAGGACAGAGTTTCAAGGAAGAAGGTTGAGCAACTGTTCTCCAATGCTCTTCTCTGCCAAAAAAGCTCTCACTGCCGAAAAATCCCCGTGTTCCTGGGGGCAGCAGGGCACAACTCAAAGGTGAATAGAGGGAGTTAAAGTGAGGTTGTATTTTTAAACAGCACTGCTTATTGATATAGTTGGTTCTCAACAAATAGAGGAGGGCACAGAGTGGCTTTAGGGCTTTGCAGCTGAAATCAGAGCGGCACTAGTTCTGGAGCTCAGGTTCCACTCCTTGAAATAAACCATTTACTGAAGCAATTCACAGAAGGAATCTGAAGTGACACAAGTTCCATCAAGTGCAGTTGGCAGCCAGCTTTTCAAGAACAGATACATGACTGTTAATAACCCAAAAGCTTAGTTTCTGAGGCAGAAAAAAATGTCATAGAGCATTAACATTATAAAACTTCTCAGAGAACTCAAAATATCTCCAGAATATGCCTCACAAAGTATTTTGCAAGGATCTATACACTCCACCTTTAGCAGAATTAACGTATCTAACCAAAAACCATCTCCAGCAAAAATACCTCCCACATATTCAAATGAATTTCCTCTGAAATTTGTCTGTTGCCAATAGTGTTTACACAACCTTGAGTCAGAGACATGAATCTTTGATTTCACGAGATTAATGTAATAAGTTGGTTTATGCTGTTAATGCAGTCTAAGCTCTCAGACATGCAGGAGACTAAGATGGCATCAAGAGCATACAGATGCATTTGGAAGGGATATTCTTTTTCTGAAATAAACTACAATTTCCTTAACCTATGTTTGCAGCAGGGACTATGCCAAAACAAAGATGGTTCTTTCAGTGACTCAAATCCAGAGAAATGTGAAAAATGGGTCCATATTGACCTGGTCTATCAATAATTCTTATTAAGTTGTGTCTCAGTTTCATTTAATGCCTTCCACCCTCAAGTATGCTGTTAACAAAACACAACATTTTAGCAAAAAGCTATATCAATCACCATCTTCTACAAAGATTACTCCACATCCACATCTAAAGAGAAAAACATGCAATAAAGTGCCACAAAATGCCACGTCTTCCATCAAAGCTTCAGGAATACGACTCAGCAGCTGATGGGAGCAGTTTTGGACACCACGACCCCTCCACCCTGCGTTGCATCCTCTGCAGTGGAGGTACCAGAAGAGCAAAGCTGCCCCATCCCACCTTCTCTGGCTTCAACAGAAACAGTCCCAACATCAATGCAACTGCCTCATCACCCAGATGGGAGAGTCTGGCCAATGAGTTTGGCAGCCAAATTGGCAGCCAAATTGGTTATTTTGGTTGCTTTTTTAAAATCATGAATTGCTGTGGTGCTCTCCCCATGGAAACCCTCCGTCTGCCCTTTGGCAACACAATTGTTCCATGAGCTCCTCTCTTTGCTTTTGCTTTCAAGGGGGAGTTGGCATCTCAACTGTGACAATCCCCTTCAGCATCTCCAAGGTTCTTCAATATAGCAGGTCCCACAGCTGGAACAGGGCTTCAAATCGCATGGAGCCAACAAGGGAATGTGAACAGACATCAGCTCTTTGGCTCTGATGGACAAACTCTTTCCAGTGGACAAAAATGAAAACTACTGTGTGAACAACTGAGTCAGTCCTGCTGCTTTTATAACATTTACTTCACCAATACATGGAGAAATTAGGCATGCTAGAAAACGATTCATCCCAGGTCCTCACCACGGACCATTTGATATAATTTACAACTTTCTTGTATGTTTAAATCCTGAAAAATGCCTTCAGTATTCAAAACATTTATAATCAAGGTGACTGCAGAATTTCAGAATAATATGTAACCTCAGAAAATTTCAGAGTTCTCCTTAAGTGAAAAAATAAATTACGTGCTGATAATAGACCTCAGTTTCTCTATTGCATGGCTCAGTGTTACAAATCAGACTTTGATAACAATAGCAAATCATAATAAAATGTTACAGTTATATGTTTTTTCTTCCTTTACATGTGAACACTTGACTTTGAGGTTATTCTTACTTTTCCTCCTAAAGGTTACAGGGCTAAGCTATGCCAGCAAAGCTGATCTAGAACAGACAAAATGTACTCTCCAAACATGAACATTTAAATACAAAATATATATATTATTTCATTAATCTTCTTATATAGAAGCTTCTGTCCAACCCGAAAAACTGGTTTCAGTTGTAA
The DNA here is from genome assembly GCF_037038585.1 of Patagioenas fasciata. Classification (NCBI taxonomy): domain Eukaryota; kingdom Metazoa; phylum Chordata; class Aves; order Columbiformes; family Columbidae; genus Patagioenas; species Patagioenas fasciata. Next base: position 39,134,217 of record NC_092527.1, read on the forward strand.
ACATTCGTGCCAGACACAGCAGACTCGGGGGAATCTCAGATTTTAATGTCCATGCGCACCAGACCCTTGGGGCACGGACTGAACTCACTTTCTTGAAGCAAATCGCAATGGCAGGTGTCAGAGTGCTTTTCAAAGGCGCTTTTCAAATTGTGAATGACAAAATGACATGTGTTACCTATACTACCATATGGCACAAAAAGGTAGAAATCCAAGAAAAATTTAGATCTCCTAACATCATGAAGAATCCCATTACATGGGGATTGAGGGACTTTGAACAAAATTCAGATATGTGTTGTACACAATAGAAAATCACCGGCAATCCAATTTCTAAATAAATTCTCTAAGGCAGACAGCATTGAATTTGAATTTCCCCTGTTAACCCTATTAAATAGGGTGAATTTCAGTCCTTCCATAAGCTCAAAAGACACAGAAGGTAATTTTTTCAAGCTCTCCTAAGCTTCCATCACACTCCCCATCCCAGAGCCGTATCAGGTCTTACCAGGGCCAATGCTGGCAGGTGACATTTTCAGGACCAAGGGTGCAAGACCTATAGCAGGGAAGTGAAACCATCAGTCTCATAAACAACTGGAGCCCTCGTTAATATAATTGGTTTCATACTAGCTGCTAAAACACTAAATCACCCCATTTCTGTTAGTTAAGGAGTGCTTTGCTCACCTCTACTTTTGCTCAAGCGTAGAAGAAAAGGTGGGAAAAAAGTCTGTGCCATAGACTTTGCCTGCAGTTAGTGAATGCCACACTAGAGTACATTTGTCACCACAGATGAGGAATGAAGGTAGGCAGTCTTTCAAAACAGCTGCTCCTGAGGACTCAAAAGGAAAACAGTTTGGAGAGCAGCCCTCACATCATTCACTCAAAGAGATGGATTTACATCCTCCAACCTGCATGAGATCCATAGAGCGAGTGTGACTCCATCCCACACTGAAAGCTGAGGTAGAAGACACATTTAAAATGTAAAAACAAACAACAGAGCTACCAGAGGGGGAAAAAAACCCCACAAGAACACTAATCATTACCCATCCAGAAATCACTCAGTTTCCTGTCTTTCTGCTCCAAGTCCAGAAAATTGAATTTCCCCTTCTAACAGTGCTGCCTTTGGGTACAGACCAAAAATAACTGAGCATGAGGTGACCATGGAGCATGAAGAGGGTCTGCACCTGTCAGTTTAGCATCTCTGGTAATGGAAGGAAAAACAACCATTCAATACCAAGACCCAGATCACCAGCCAGTGCGAGCGAGCAATTAGTCATCTCACCCTGCTCGCTGACACTGTTTCTGCTCATTTGGGTTGGGAAAAATAGCTTTGCATTGGGTACCATGTGCTCCTTTCCACTTTAGAGATATATCCCCTTCTATCCATCCATCCAGCCATCTTTCTTTACACTTTTCTTTGAAGCCTTGAAGACCTGAGGATTAACTGCATCATTCTATAAGTGGATAGTCTTCTTTAATTTTAGAAGTGGTCCTTCCCCTCTCTACACATTCTTCCACTTTGCTTTCAGTCCTGCATGACTTTAAGACTCATCTCGTTGCTTTTAACTCAGCTGAAGATGAATACATATATTTAAGCCACTGGTTAAAATGTCTCTAATGATAGTGCAGTTCATAATAATAAAACTGTCCTCCTCATAAAATGTACCTTCATCTTTTTGAATATTTAGTAAGCCTATTAATTATTTTCTTAAAGACTGAATTTCAAAATGTCACTACTGACATTTAAGGCTCTTAAAAAATGCAACTCTATCTTATCTGTGAGAAACAAATCTATACAATCTGTTTTAAGATGAAAATATTTATCAAGGAAGATAGTTGCCAATTCTGAATACAAACAGAAACAAAGCCACTTATAGCAAGTCGTTACATTTTTATCTTTTACACACCATGGGTGTATTTCTCCCCAGCACAGCTGTGCACCAAATGAGTGAGGGACCTGGGAGTCCTGGGGACAGCAGGGTGACCATGAGCCAGCACTGGGCTCTTGTGGCCAGGAAGGCCAATGGTACCTGGGGTGGGTTAGAAGAGGGGTTGGTCAGTAGGTCAGAGAGGTTCTCCTGCCCCTCTGCTCTGCCCTGGGGAGACCACATCTGGAATATTGTGTCCAGTTGTGGCCCCTCAGTTCCAGAAGGACAGGGAACTGCTGGAGAGAGTCCAGCACAGGGCAACAAAGATGATCAAGGGAGAGAAGCATCTCCCTTACGGGGAAAGGCTGAGGGAGCTGGGGCTCTGGAGCTTGGAGGAGACTGAGGGGTGACCTCATTAATGTTTACAAATATATAAAGGGTGAGTGTCAGGAGGATGGAGCCAGGCTCTTCTCGGTGACAACCAATGATAGGACAAGGGGCAATGGGTTCAAACTGGAACACAAAAGGTTCCACTTAAATTTGAGAAGAAACTTCTTCCTGGTGAGGGTGGCAGAGCCTGGCCCAGGCTGCCCAGGGAGGTTGTGGAGTCTCCTTCTCTGCAGACATTCAAACCCGCCTGGACACCTTCCTGTGGAACCTCAGCTGGGTGTTCCTGCTCCATGGGGGGATTGCACTGGATGAGCTTTCCAGGTCCCTTCCCATCCCTGACATTCTGGGGTTCTGTGATTTCAGTGTTGCTAACCAATTCGATTTTTAAGTTTTCTGCTTCTTGGTAAAGCTTCTTAGATGTTTTATTTATTTATTTTGACACAGATACTTCCGAGCCTCCTAGACATTGTGATCTTCATGCATGGTGACAACTGCTGTTATCTAATTAAAGTGGGATTGCCACAGTCACATCAGGAAAAACATGACTCCAAAAAGGAATTAGCAAGGCATAGCAAAACTGTACTGAGGTTTAGCTGGGCAACACCGGTGAGAATCATATAGGTTACAAGAAAAGGCTGCACAGAATTTTGCAAATTAAATCCTTCAAGTGTTCAAGGTAATTAATATCAACTCAGCTTTCTCCGAATTGTTTTTCATTAGATTTTAATTAAACAAAATAAAAGAAATAGCTGTGATTTCCATTCTGAGCTTAGCAGTATCCTTTTACAAACAGAAAACAGCCTTTCCACTGTTCATACCTTATTGATCCTCGATGGCCACATTTAATCCATCCAGACCTCCTGCACCTAAACCTGCACTCCAGACATAAAGCAATTACAGCTCCCCTTCTAACTCCTATAGCCCAAAATAAAGTCCTCTTTTAGAAAGCTATAAACCTCTCTTGGACAATTAATAAATACACTGTCAGTCAGCTACAGTTAAAATTACAAAATTGCTACCACTGCAATTTCAAGGCTTGCAACACCAATTTCTTCAGTAGTAAGTATTTATGGAAAAAAATAATCTGTAAGCACTAACAGAAATCAAATGAAATATAAACAGACTCCAAATATTTATCAGCAGAGGAAGTTCAAAAATATCCCTGCAAAAATAAAGCGGATGGCAGGCTAAATCCAGCGCCATTGAGCATTCTTTGAAGGATGTGCTAGGAGGAACTTCATTTGCAGTTTGACACCGCTAAATCAAATTAATTCCTTCCTCCTATTCAATTGCTGCATAAAAATCCTTGATGCCAAAAAGACAAAACTAAAAACGACGCTAAAACCACGCCTGAATGCTGCACTTGATGCAGAAGTCTGGTCAAACTCCTATCCACACAATGCAGTAACGCAATACTTTATTTAAAGAGTTAGACTTGGAGCTTTTCATTACTTTTAAGGCCTAAATATCCTCAAGAGGAATGTCCACCTGCACGGCCAGCTTCCCTTAGCACATGTCTGCAGCATCTCAATAAAAGGGGACCTCTGGGATACCACAACTACTGATATATTATTTCAAGGAGAAATATTGTTTCCCTCTCGCATACCCCCAGCCCCACCAGACATTATCTACACCTTAAGACTTCCTGGCTGAACTAAAGAACATATGCACAGAGAAGTACAGCTGAACGACTTTAGCTCCGGTAATTCATCAAGAAGAAAACTTTTTAAGACCCCATTTCAATTAATTTTTTAAAATCCTGGCATGCTGAAGTCAGCAGGAAGACATTTCACTGACTTTAATGAAGCCAGAGGTTCATCCTGAGAATTGTTGTTTGGAATGAACGCGGCATTTATATTACCTAATTTGAAACCTTCCATTCTTTTGTTAAATGCGACTTAATGATATTTGCTATTTCAGAATTCTTTGTCGTCTTTAAAAATGCACAAAGTAAGTTACTGAAATGCTGCAGTGTAGCATTTTTAGTGATTAGGGTTGGGATGTTCTTGTCTCAGTAACAGACAAGTATTTTTAATGCACAAATACACATTGTCATGGAGTTTCCATTTATTTTCTAATACTTAAAAGCCTGAGATTCTAGGAATTGTAATAGTCCAACAAAAATCACTGTTACATGTTTACCTGTATTTTCATAGTATACTTTGATATTACATAGTACACTTTTATATTATCCAATTTACTACTACAGCAAGATAAATAATTGGAAAACTGGATAGATTACTACACCCACTTAATGAGCACCATTAAAAGAAAGAGCTATCAAAACTCAGCAGACGCTTTTTATGCATTCCCATGTATTACACCAAAACGAGCTATTGCAACATCGTAACTCTGATATCAAACAACAGGAATATTCCATTTTTAAAGCTGTATGCAGAAAATAACAGCGGGTGATTTGAAGCTGTATAGAGAAGGATATTTTACCCAAAGAGTTACTGATACTGATATCTGGTTTTGTGGGGTTTTGTGTTTGGGTTTTGTTTGTTGGGGGGGCATGTTGTTGTTGCTTTTGAGGTCATTTGGTTAGTTGGTTTTTTCTAATAAATAAGTAAATGAATTAAAATGTAGTGGGGAATTAAGGTAGAACTGCATTCCAGCAGACCACTGCTAAGTTTTACCACTACAGCCACACAATTCATCAAGCAGAGGACTCTGAACTTCCCCAAAACAAACTCAAAACATCTTCAGTGTCTTCAATTTAGAGGAGCCAGATTCTGGTCCCACTTACACGAGTGGAAACCAAGAGCTGAATTACACTTGATTGACCCTAATGCAAGAGAAATCCACGTGGGATTCCCATGGATACCAATATGTATTTCATTTTACTATGCTGTGTATTTTTAATTTTGCAGATCTCCTCGGCAATGTTCAAAAATCTTCTCTGAAGAGTTGAACGCTTCAATATTTAAAATAGCCTGATGTTAGACAAATGAATTTTTCCTCTTTCCTATAATGACAGGGATGAGCTCTGGTTCCTCTGTTCCCTTCTGTTCACCTCTCACATCTCATTTCTTGTTGAAACTGGTTTAAAGCTGGTATAAATAGCTTTGCAAAGTAATTCCAATACTAAATGTCAAGAGCGATAGTGGTTTCATTCTGATTTATCCTTATCTGTTCCTCAGGCAAGTTAATCCTCAACCTGAGAGACTGTTTCCATAGCTCTATAATTTATGAAATTTTTCATCTAAATTATTTACTTTATGAATGGTTCCGATGAGTTGCTCAGGGCATAAAGCTGTAATATTCAATGCTGAAGTGCTCAAGAACATGTTTTTGTCTTTTTAAATGAAGAGACAACCATGTATCTTGTGTTCTAATTGTTACTGGTAACCTTTATTGAACAGGAGTGTTTTTACTCAGCCTTTTTCTCTGACCTCTGCGCTTGCAATAGATGTAGTTATGACCCAGATATCTCAGTGTTACCCCAGGTCAGAGCTCCAGGGAGCCAGAAAACCAGCAAAGAGTCCCTGAGCCTGAAGCACAACCTCAAAGAGTGAACCCACATTCCTTCAGGGACCTGAACTGGCATCTGCACGGGTTCAACACCCAACGTACACAGGCAACCTGCTCCTCTCCCACTTCCACAAAGCAGCATCCAAAATCCCTTCCAGAAATGGCTCCAGGAAGCCTCCTCAGGCCACTGTCTTGAAGGAAACAGCCAGCAGCACCAGAGGAAATTTTGTATTATGACAGTGGTGAGAGCCTGGCCCAGGTTGGCCAGAGAGGTGGTGGATGAACCATCCCTGGAGACATCCCAGGCCAGGCTGGACGGGGCTCTGAGCAACCTGAGCTGGTGAAGATGTCCCTGCTCATGGCAGGGGTGGCACTGGGGGAGCTGGGAAGGTCCCTTCAACCCAAACCATCCTGTGATTCTATGAATTGTGCAGCAGTAGCCCTACACATGCACTGACCAGTGACTGAAGCCAGAAAAGGAGCACAACCACCAGCCTAACGTGGTGAAATACATCTATGAAAAGCTGAGCTTGCAGAGCGTTCCTTGAAAATCCTAGAAATTTCCAATTCATTTTCCATTTAACTTAATTAACATTAAAGATATCTACTTAACATTATCTATTTAATATCTATGTATCTCAGTTGGAAGACAAATTTCTCAACTACCAAGTAGCCAAAATCGAAGAGGCTGAAAAGGAATATTAGATAAGGCATTTGACAGTGTCCAAAAAGTGTTGTTTTTAAGACCCGTTAAAGATTTTTCAGTAGATGAAGCTCCCCTGTGAAGAGTTGGCCCTGCAGGCAAACCCATCTCATTAGGTGATATACACTCCTAATAATCTATTAAATTTCCTCCTCCATTTCCTCCAATTTCCAGCTGAAGTCAAACCTCCTGTCTGCACCAGTCAAACAGAATCCTTTTCCTTCTTCGAATTAATAAATTGTGGCACTCATAGGCCATTATATCTTAGTGTAGGCACAGCAAGGTCAACACCAGGCTCTTAAATCTTCTTCACATCATGTCCAAAACCTTCCAGAATCCTGATTTCTATTGCGCTTTTTTCCCCGAGTTCTCTCCTATTTGTTGGTATCTCACTACTAATTTGATGCTAGATCTAAAGTACTTAAGTGGGTTTTTTTCCCCACAGTGCTCCAAGACCTGAACTTAAACTAGGCATGAAGAACATATAAGGACATCATCATCTTCAGTCATCTGAAATCATCCAATATTGCAAACTCACATCTAAAGCGCCGCCCACTTTCATTGCACTCTTTCAACACCACTGTCTACCAGGCTTCTTCCATCTCCTAAGTACACATGTTGCAGATAAATCTCTATTATTTTTCCTATGTGCCTTACAGAAGTTCGCATTTTTTTCAAAGCAGTCTTATCTTGTTTTCTCGGTACATCTTTGAACCTCACATTTATCTTCACTCTTTTTGTTTGGTCTCACAGTTCTTCCTGGTTAAAACTCACCTGTAACACAATGACTGCTGTTATTTGAAAGAAATGTCCTTCCCTCTATTCCACATAATCCTGAGCAGTTCCTAGGTATAACTTAAACTTGGCAGATTTAAACCATGCACCAATATATTAAAAAAAAATAATGGTGAAAAAGTCTATTTCAATCTCATCAGTTTTTCTAATTTGACGGTAAGATAGCAGGGTACATTCACCCACACTGAACATCAAGGTTTTTTACAGGAAAAATATCTCCTTGTGAAACATCTCTTTCCCCACTGTAAGGCATGAAGCAAATTAAAAATGTCAGTTTGAGTATTTTGCTATTTAGGTACAGGTTTGCACCTTGTACGGTGCGCACTTCACAGGGAGGAATAACCTAGACAGTCGGCGTAAAAAAATCCATGCTTATTTTTAAAATGTGCATATTTCGTGAGTCCAAATGACAGCACAATACATTTTAGAATAAAAAGTATGTATTTAGTAGCACTTGGTATATAGAAGTATATTTATAACACAGTCACTGTAAATTTTAGGAAGTATTGAACCATTAGATCTCTATTCTGCAACCCTGTCAAGCAAGAGCACTGAATGAACTTGCTGCCCTTTAAGGAAAAGCCAGAATTATACCAAAGGTGCACAATTTAGGGGTCTACAGCCCTAGGACCTACCCTGACTTCTGTAGTTCAGATTGTTTTCATAGTTTGTGTTGAAAGCCCAGGCCGGGGCTGCCCAGAGGTTTCAAGGTCTTTCTCTCAAGCGTTTTTAGTGTCTTGTCTTCTCCAGACTGTGGACACCATACCAGATCTGAAATCTTTCTTGCTTTTTGCTTCCATCTTTGCATGAATTTCCAAGGCCTGTGGCACTTCCCTACCTTTCCATCACCACATTTCTCCACATGAATACATTCATTTTAAAGGAAACCCAGTACACAGAAGGCGGGCGCCTTGGCAGCCAAGTGCTCTCCACCATCCACATTGCTTCAGGGGCTTTGGCTGCTTTCTGCAATCCAAAGGATGAAGGCTTGTTGCATCAGGAGCTCCAAAAATATTTCAGGAGCTGGGTTAGCTTATGTGTCCTACCTCATTTTTGGCAAGTTCATAAGGAAAGCAGCAGGCTTTGAAAACCTGTGTTTCAGCCTGTCCAGGTTATTGTGGGAATTTCAAGAAGCTGGATCTGGGAATGGGAAGAAGAAGGGTGATGGACTGGGGCTGGTGTGTCTGTGATTGCTGCAACAGGACAGAGGGACAGCATTGGGACAGAGCCTGGCATGGACCATTCCTGTTCACATTCACCATCACATCTGGTCTCTCATCACCACCACAGCTGCCTCGTCATTGCCAACAGCCACGGGCACCCACGTGGACATCATTTTTCTTCTTCACAAAGTATCACGTGCATCACCTGGTCATCTCCTGTTACAGAGGATGCCACGCTCCTTAAGACCAGTGCTTACAAGCCACATTCAACAGCTGCTGGAAACCAGGTGTAACACAAATTAATAAATATTCCATGGCAAAGCAGCATTAACTGCTTGCCCCTGAAGTGCTGTTTAGTGGCGTGTCAAGCACAGCTGTGTAATCAGAGGATTACAGAGCTCCCATTGCAACGCGCCTGCCGCCCTGCAGCTCCTCGGTAGCTTTCGTGTCTCCCTCGCGTGTAAAAATCAAATTGAGCAACCGGGACGGAATTGTAATCGTATCTTTCAGCCCAGGAAACACAAATGAAAAGGTCACAGGGACAAACAGTGTGACTGTACAACACACTTTCTGTTCAATACACAGACGGCTCTACATATTTTTAAGGGAAGGGGTCAACAGGGCTATATGTATTTAGTTAATTGTAATGAAATTGCAGTAAAGGTGGAGAGATCAGTATAATTCAGGTTGCTTTGAGATAAGAACTTGTAGGAGCTTACAGATCCTGTCCCCTCGTGTGAATAGCAGTATTTAGACTCCAAATCTGGCACCGCACTTCATCGGTAAGAAAAACAGTGCACTTCACTGAAAACCATAAATAAATAAGAAGTACTAATTTGTGGGGGAAAGCAGAAAAAAAATTAAAAAATAATTTTTAAAAAGCTCTCTTATTGGAAATCTACCTTGTTTTTCCACAGCACTTTGGATTCTTCCAGCTGAGCAATATCACTCCAGCCAAGGAGTATGGTGGGAATTCAGAGTTATCCCTCACTGTGTGAGGTACAGAGGAAAATAGGTGGGTTAAGGGAAGAATTGAAGCCTGAAAACAGCAATTAAGAAGTCCAGTTCAAACCAGGATACAGCTCCTGCAAACTCTAGAGGATGTCAGAAATGGGGGGATTTACTGAGATTGTGGGTTTTACAGCCTTTAAGGATACAGTAACTGTAAGTGTAATTAAGACCTAAGAGGGAGAGGGAGCGAATTGACACCTGTTGAAGTCATGGGTCTATTCATCCGAGTGATGTATCTGCACCAAAAGAGAAACACAGGTGGATGTTCTAACTTCCTAAATCAATACATCATTTAGGCAAGATCAGGATGCTGCTGCTGGCTTATCTCTAGAGAACAGTATATCGGAACAACGTTAAAAACACAGAATATAATAGTAACAAAACGCTGAGTTACGACATCTTAAAATTTGCTCCTATGAACATATGAGGAAGCACTCAGCATAGGAAAAACAGTTAATAATAATAAAAAGAATTCTGTTTCTAATCAGCAGAGGAATTTGATAAGAAATCCTCATTGGGGAGTTCATAGTACCATGGTCAGCAATACATCATGAACTTCAGAAGATTTTGCTGTCACCCACCTAATAACTTGATCTTAAATACTAAAAAAATACTTTCGAGAGATACTTTAGTATTGAGACACAGTCCATCTTTAAAAACACATGCGATAACATTGAAATCACCTGGGCCACAAACAATCTTTGCCCACTGAAATGCCTGGTTCTCACAGAGCTCCTGCCACAAGTTGCTTAAAATAACGTCAAAATATAAGCAGTATCTTATTTGCATCTCTATGATTATGCCAACATAATCCCCTCCTTGCTGATGCTGCTAGTGGATTATATAACTTCATCCTTCCACTTCAATCATATGAAATGATAATCCAAATACAAGAGTCTGCTTCAACCTTCTCATTTATTCAGTTTTCAGATATCTACTTTTAGTTTAGCAAAGAAGATAAAATCTATTACTGTCTTCCATTGCATTAGGGGAATTAAGTGTTTTGTCATTTAAATCTCCACTGTTTCATCATGTTCCTGTTACCAACCACCAAATGAAACACTCTGAATTTGTGATTAGTCCTCCTATTACAAAACCTGAAGCATAAATCTATTTTGTTATTGATTTCAGAACTGCGTGATGACTGCACTTAACAGACCCAGGATCTAAGTGCCTTTTTCTTTAAAAAAAAAAAAAAAAAAAAGGTAGTTTCACTACTAAATCTTCATACAACTGGTTTCCTCTTTTCTGCATTCAAATTGATTTTCTTTCTTTTGGCATGTGACGAGCCAGATGAATCCTTTGACTCAATGCCCAAGAGTGAAATGGCACCAGCAGCAGCAGAGAAGCTCTCAAGGCAAGAGATGTGTGAAAACACTTTAATTACTGGCAAAGGAAAAGAAGCTTCAAGACAACTATTCCATCAGTATTTGTAAGTGAGTGTATATAGTGTCTGTATATAAAATACATATATCAATGTATATAAATAGCATAGATGTAAAAACATATATATACCTCATATACATGTTTTGACCTCTTATTGATGGAAATTTCCCTTTTTGCCAAAGATCAAGTAGTCCCCAGTCAGTATCAAGTGCTGTGCTGTTCAATTGGGTGTTTGTTTACGCAAACGAGCGCATATGATTTTCAGTTAAACCTTAAAAATATTTACTCTTGACCAACACTTCCAGCAAACTTCTGAATTTTAAGCTGTAATCCGCTCAGCTGGCTAATCTGCTTTTTTTAGACGCAAAATACAAAAGGCGCATGTTTGTTCTACGGGACATGATCATGATTCTTTTTGTCTGGCTACAAATTCAAGAAGTGAAACCATTCTCATGTCATATGCAAGTAAATCAATATGCAGATGCCTTTAGACCACAGAACTATATAAAAAAATACAAATACATGTGCATATCTAAAAGTTTGGTGGGTGTTTAGATGCACCATCCTAGCAATACTATCCTATCCTACTAACATACAAATCTAGTAGTGTCTGAGAAAGTCAATTCACTGCGGAGTATGGCTGTAGTATTATAATGAAGCAGCACGAAAAAAAGACACTACCAAAGTTCAGCTGGTGAATCGTTGCTTAACAGACTCTAACCATAATAACCCATCCCTGAACCTTGCCTGCATTCTCAGCAAAAGCACGCCGTGAAGCTATTTTTAACAGCCCACAGCTTGCATTCAAGAAATACCCCTCTTCACCTAAAAATATGCATCAGTGAATAGCAACATCCATCCACGGCGTAATTCGAGGTAGGATGCGCTGCCGGAATTAAATTAATCTTTCAGGAAAATAAAAAGCAGTTTCACAAGTGTCTTCTCTCCGCAACCACCGTAAAACAGTGCAAATTAGGGACCGAGCGGTTCCCCGGCAGGCAGCAGGATCTGCCCGGCGAGACGACAGCAATTGCATTATCTTTGTCATCGTTCCGTCCTCCCCGGAGCACTAACCTGTTCAGGGGCACGTTTTAAACAAGTGTGTCCCCCCCTGCTCACTCTGCTGCGAAGCACCGGGGGATGCTGCACCGGGGGGTGCCCCAGCCCGCACCCCCGGGACCCGCTGCGGTGCAGGGGACACTCCCGACCCCGCTTTTGCTGGGAAGGCACCGTCAGGCTTCACAATGGACTCAGGCTGGGGAGCAGCCGGAGGTGTCCCCGCACCTCCAGAGCCGGCTGCTCTGGGCGGGGGGGTTTAGAGCACCATGCGCCCCAGGGCTCCGCTCCGCCGTGCCGAGCCGCACCGCCCGCCGGTGCCGGCTGCCTGCCCAACTTCCCGCAAAGTCCCACCACCTACAAACTTGGGGAGCAGCAGCCTGGGGACCCCATCCCCGACCCCATCCCCGCGGTGCCCTCTCTCCCACCGCACCGACCTCCACCGGCTCCGCTCCGCTCGTCCGCCCATCCGCGCCCGCCGCCTCCGCCGGCTCTGCCCTGCGGGGGGGCGGAGGAGGAGGAGGAAGAAGGAGGAGAGAGGGAGGGAGCAGCCCCGCGCCGCTCCCCGGCCGCGCTGCGCAGCCCGAGAGGCGGCGTGCTGCCGCTCGGCTCAGCCCCGCCGGCTCCGCGGGGGCGGGGGGGTCCCCAGCGGCTCCCCCGGGAGGGTTTGGGGGGGGATTTGGCAGAGCCGCTTGGCTGCTCGGCTCGGTTCGGCGAGGGAAGGGGCGTGGAGCCCCCCCGCGGCTCCGGTGGGGAGGGATGCGGGGGTCCCGCCGGGTATCACCCCCGCGGGTCGCCGGTCCTGGCAGCACCAGCTGCGGGCTGGGGTTGCTTTGGGATGGAGATGGGCCTCGAATTCGAGCTGTGCCAAGCAAACGGCATCCCAAAACCAGCATCCCAAATTGCGGCGGGGGCAGTCAGAGGTCACCCCGAGGAGACACATCGCTCAGACGCTGCCAGGTCTCCATCGCTTGAGTCAGTCAGACTTTGGTGCTGCGTAGCTCGCAGACACGCTGCCATGGTCCGGTTTTGAAACAGCAGCAGCACAAACATTGGCTAAGAAGCCAAAATCTTCCCCTCAATCAGTTCATTCTTAACCAAGAGAATCCTACCATGTATACATAAATATAATGTATATGTAAACGTATAGTCTGCTTATTAAGTCAGCCATGTGATATATGCACATACGTCCTGTGACGTAGCGCACACAGTTTCACATGAAAGTTTAATGCAGCGCTTGCAAAGCTAATGGCATCAGAAGTGGTTGTGCAGCTGTGAGTGCCTGCAGCTGGCCAAGGTTTGTGTGTGCATGCTGGAGGAGGAAAGCGCTGCCTGTTTCCTTCCTTACACTAAGTGAACCCACTGTTGGGCTTAAATCTGCATGTTTAATATGTAGCAACCTTATTTCTAAGAAGCTGGGGTGATGAAGCATTAGCTAAATATAAAAGAACAGGGAATACCGTGTTTTAGTATTTCCTTTTGTGATCAAGTCCACCTTTGGCTGTAACTTTCAGAAGCATCTGAAACTTACACAAATTCGTGGGAATCTGTTTTGAAGCAAAACCATATGTAACTTCATAGTAAAATGCAAAACAGAAGCTTCCAGATTATACAGCTATGATTGGGAGCCAAACAGTTTAAGGGTTTCAAATGGGTGATTATATACCTGTAAGACCATATAAATAAGAGACCAACTTTAAAAACATGTACAAGTTTCCTACAGCGCAATGTATCTCTGTTTAGGTGACATCTGCTTCTCACCTAATCCTTTGTTTAAGAAAAACTCGCAGAATAAAACACCTGACTAGCTGAATCCTGTGATTTATAAAATATTCATGCATATTCAGTGTTCCTGGTCTGGGTTAAACATGCTGCCCTGCAAGGCCTTTTTAGGCCTCCTGGGATGCTCTGAATAGCAATTATGTTCAGCCAGATTTCTTCATAATTATACTCCCTTCCTTTTTATGTATTTTTGAAAAAAAAAAGAATGGAAGAAACTGTCATGAAAACCAGATCTTCATTCCCTGGGGAAGTCTCTGTTCTTGCTGTTCCTCACCAAATATCAGCTGGAGTATCTTGGTGGTATCTACACACAGTAGCTCAAACTACCAGGCACTCCATAAAGGTTGTGCCTGCCCGTCTCAGGGACACTTAGGAGCTATCATCTTCAACACGAACCGGTAAGATGGGGAGAGAAATACAATATTTTATGACACAGGAATTGATTGTGTTACCATGAACAAGGACAGTCAGAAAAAGAACAGTCAGAGTAAATAAACTAAAAAATCTAAAAGTTAAGAGTGGACTTGAATTCTCCTGACTCAGGATGTTCAGAAAGGGAAGAAATGAAGAGATTTCATTATAGGAATTATAGTAGAACTGTCTCAAACTAGATTTGTTTTCATAAAATGAAAGCTCCTGACCTTCACCTCTGTAAACAATTTCTGCTGATTGCCGTACTTACTCTGCAATATGTAGGGGATCATCTTCCTTTTAAAACAAGTTTGTGCACGTTTCTTAGCTCTGCTTATCTGGTAAAAAAGATGAGAGAGCCGTTTAGCAGTGTTGGAAAGCAGGCACATAACTCATAGTGCAAGCATGTGAATTTTAAAGGTGATTTATTTCACACAGGGGAATCGCTACTGACGGTGGTTTGGGGCAGAATCCTGGCCAAGAGGTCCGGTGGCTGGGTTTGACAGCAGCAGAACTGTGCATTTATAGCCAGATTTAAGTCTGGGATAAGCAAATCAGATTGTGTCCTCAGAGCACCGCTGTAATGGGATGCTAATCCGGGGTCACAGCCTGCTCTTCCTCCATGTGCCTGCTACAGCTTCAGCATCTTTTGGTTATTCTCATGAAGAGGGGTCAGAAAGGCAGATGTTTCTGCTTTTTTGCTTCATCTCTCCCAAATCCAAAAAGCAGGGGAAGTTCATTGCCCGCAAGCACTCGGGAAACTTTTGCTTCCCACTCCTGCTGTTTTTGGGGAGCCCTTTTCCCATGACCTCCCATCACTAGGCGCCGCTTCCCAAAGCTCTGCTCAAGGGATGTTGCTACAGGGCATCAGCAGAAACCGATACCCTTACGTCAAATTGTAATCTCCCCAGAAACGGATGTGGGTTGTGACAGGAAAAGACAAAAAACTTCCCCAAAATGTCTCTGTCACCCTTCTGCCGCAAGCTGCGAGGAGCAAATGGACACACTGAGTTCCCCAAGAGAGCTGAGAAGCTTCAGGATGCCCCTCCTTGGTCAGAAAAGCAAAGGGGTAAGTGGAACTGGAAGCAAATAATTTACTGGGTGGGGATCTCTAAATTCAGCGTGGAGTTTCCATGCAGTAAGTCTGAAAAACCACAAGGTGATATATATGTTGTACCTCGCGGTTTTAGGACTTACACGGCTCTGCCGCTGAGCCGCTCTGCTGAGCGGAGGCGCAGCAAAGCCCAGTTTCACGCAGACTTTCGATCCTGTTGCACACTCAGTTACTTCCTAACACAAACTGGGGTTGGGACGTGCAGCCACAGCTCCCCAGCACCCATGGAGAAGAGTATTTCATCTCTTCTTCCAGCTGGGTTCTGCACTGTAAGTTGGTGCTATGAGAAAACGGCAGAAAGATTTATTCTTCGTAGTGGTCTGTCCTCTCATTTAAATATTCGTACGATTCTCACTGAAATGAATGGAATGTTATGTTTTAAAGAAATGCATTGTTACTTTTATTTTCCCCATGGTATCCTGGCAACGAGGCACAGTCCTAAAATACAGATCGCTAATTTCATATCTTATACATCCTTTGGCTCTCGGTAAAGGGTATATCAACCTTCAAATACTCAGAATTCTTTTTTGCTGTTTTCCCAGCTTGGATTGGGAATTATTCTTCTGGGTGTGCACATCCCTGGACTGCATCTAGGAGTTCTTGCTCAGTCTTTAGTTGAAGACAATGCCTTTTTTCCTAGAATAGGCAAAAATTATTACTGAGAGATGATTAGATAAACGTATCACAATTTGGTTTCCCAGAAATGGTCTGTTAGATTGCAACGACATATGTCCAGAGACAGGTTCCTTTTGCCTAATGCCATCCTTTTATCCCAAGCTGTATGTCCTTCAGCACCCTAAAGAATTCCTTTTTATTTGTAATATTTATGCCCTCCAAGTACTTGTTGAAGGGTATAATTTCCCTCTTAGTCATCATTTAGCTGAGCGATACATATTAAGTTCCTTTAATCTTCACTCATAACTCAGTCTCTTCAGACCCTTAATCATTTTTATTGCTCTTCTATGAATTTCTTCCAATTTGTCTGCATCTCTCTGGCAATGAGGTACCCAGAATTTAATGCCTTATTTTAGGTGTGCTCTCCCTGCAGCAATACAAAAGAAGTTACCTCCTGCTACTTTTATCTGCCACTGATTTAACAATATGCTGGAATCACGAAGTAGCTGCGAATCAATTAAAATAGGTTTTAAATGGTTCAGCGCTCAGAATTACCATAATGCTTTTGCGGCACCACATGCAACAAGAAAGCTTGAAGCTGGGTGAATCCTGCTGCTTTTGGAAATACGTGTGTGTGACTTCAAGGGCAGGGAAAGCTTTTGAACCTGATGCATGCACAGCACTGGGATTCTCTATAATACGCATAAGGAGTTACGACTGAGAAGGCAAATGGAGATGGGTTCAAGTTGGCACCAGAAATAGCTCAGAAGTGCCGATGGCTGGAGGGTTTCATGCTGCTCCTCCTGTAATTCTTAGATATGTGTCCTTTTAGTACTTAAAAGGAGCCTATAAGAAGGATGGGGACAGACTTTTTAGAAGGGCATGTTATGACAGGACAAGGGGTGCTGGTTTTAAACTGAAAGAGGAGAGATTCAGGCTGGACATGAGGAAGAAATCTTTGCCCCTGAGGGTGGTGGGAGCCTGGCCCAGGTTGGCCAGAGAGGTGGTGGATGAACCATCCCTGGAGACATCCCAGGCCAGGCTGGACGGGGCTCTGAGCAACCTGAGCTGGTGAAGATGTCCCTGCTCATGGCAGGGGTGGAACTGGATGAGCTTGGAAGGTCCTTTCCAACCAAAACTGTTCCATGGTTCTGTGACACCAACCAAGGGCTCATCACAGCAACAGTAAAACCAGGCAAGCCAGCAGCCAAGGAGCTTGACATTAGGTTGGTTCAGGCTCTTATATAAACTATTTGCTTTAATTAAAAAGTTTTTTAAAAGTCTTTAGAAATCTGTAACACATCATGAGCTTTGATTAAAGTGTTTGTGATAGCTAAAAAGCAGAGTAAATGGGGAAAGATGCTCTAAGATTTCTCTGGTCTCTGCTAAAATGATCAGGTGGCCTCTCTGTCACCGTTGCGTGTGACTCCTGATTAAAGACATGGGTCGTTGCGTCTGAAGCCAATGGGAACTTTGCTTCTGGCTTCTCCTCTCTCACATGAACAATCCTGTTGTTTCCTATTGCTCTTGTGAATTAGGAGGGAAGAGCATTACCCTTGGAGCCATTGCATTTCTGCTATAGCATAATCTTTTCCTTTTCCCCTCTGTGTCATATATTTAAACTGTCACTCTCCAGATCTATTATGCATGTTAAAGTATTTCGTCACTGAGCCACTGGTCGGGAATTGTAGCTCACTGGGCCACATTTTGTGCACTCCACTGCCCGGAGTTTTAACTTCCATGTCATTTATTGCCTTTCCTCCAGCTTCTGAATTCAAAATGAAACATTTAAAATTTGATCAGGGATGTGTTTTAATGAGTGCTTGGATTACATGTGTGCCTTATTTCCTTAACTAATTTTGACCTCAAGAAAAAACAGATTAACTGCATTTTATAATCTCTTTCCCCTGCATACTCTAATCTTTCCTCTTTCCCATCTGTTGCTTCTCATTCGTGCCTAACCTTGAAGTCCCTTTCAAACCCCAGACTTCAGCAGAGGCTTCAGAGTTGAAAAAAAACACAGATTGTGGCATGAAGCAAATATACATATAATATATGTGCATGGATGTGCCTTCACATATGAATCTTTCTTTGTGAATTATTTACATTCTGGCTAAACACCCCAGATTGCTGAACAAAAAAAAAATTACTGTCTTTTTTAGCTATAATGTATAAATATTTCAAGTACCAAGGCTGATTTGTTAACGTTGAGCTCATGGGATAAGTGCTTACCGTATGGACTTGTCATTTGTTGCAATAGAAATTCCTGTATAAAGAGCAAACCCTATATGATAGGAGACCCAAGGGGGACACCAGTGTCCCTCAAACCTGATGAGAAGTTGCTACCTGGCCAGTGTTGGGGTAGGAGGGACGAAATGTGGAGCGCAGCTATGGGGTCTCACTCTGCCACGCTTTTGCACACTCGGTTTTGGCTCAGATGATACCTGGCTCAGTCAGTGACTGTTCCCGTAGGTAGGATGTCACCAATGACGTCAACGCATGAGATCAGCCTGCTTTTAAAAGCAGAGATGGCCATGACATGCTCCTTTCCCTCTGGACCAAAGGATGGGTCCTGACCCTGTACAGCTGCAAAGAGATGAATTCCCAAGCACACTTATGCTAGCTTAGCCTTTGGTTTAGATTTGCAAATAAAGTCATTTAACTTGCTGGATGTTGTGTGAAAAATATCAAGATAGATCAACTGTCTTTACCTTCAAAGTTGTGAAAAACATTATTACAAAGATAAATCGCGTACCTCTTTGCTGACGTAAAGTGTTTTCTCCAAGAGTTATTCTTTCTGCTAATTTCAGAAAAAATGAATATTCCTTTTTTTCTGCCTTTTTTTGTTTTGCTAACTCAGGCTTTGTTACAAAATCATTTGAATTTGCAATGATTCTTCTGGTCCACCTGCAATGATAAACACTGATAAACGCTTCTTTATTATAATTTTTAATGACTATTGTAGCTACTACAGAATTTTGACTTTGGGAAGAATACCAGAGGTGGTAGAAAACAGAGAGATAAAAGTCAGTCTCTATCATACAAGCTGAAGAAATAGTTAAGGGAGGGATGAATTTCATACATATATTATCTATTCTTAATGAGTATTTTTTTTCTATTTACATAATTAGAACAGCACCATACTTGAACCTGTAAGGAATCCCTTAGTTTCTCATCGTGCTGGTTACATCCTCTCTCCCAGTACCTAAAAGCTGAAACATAACAGCAAAGCTTCTGCACACTGGGAATATCTTGCTGAATCAGGCAGTTTGGTGCAAAGCCAATTCCTGTGCCTCCCGTGGTCTCGCATGAAAAATTGCTTTTGTTGAATAAGCGTTGACCATTTAATATACAACGCTCATGACTCACCATATATTCCAAGAGCACTTTGAGATATTACGATACTATCTCTGTATTTTTACAACCTAAACGTATTCCCTTGAGATTTATTCAGCTTTGCATTCTTTTTCTCATACACATTTCCAGGAGTTTTATGGGGGGAGCAGAGCCTAACCATTGCAGGCAGCTCGCTTAATTTAGCAGACTCCTGTCCTTTCCAGTTCACCCACCTGCAAAATGGGAATAATAATAAGCACTTAAGGGAGAATATTCACATGTCTAGCTTGAGACCTCTGATGTTTGGCTCTCCAGACACTCAGCAGAGAGAAATAGCTTCTAATTCAGATGATTTGAGTGGGTTTCTAATGGAGCCTGATTCTGCTGCTGGAAGACCAAGTTCTCAGCTCAAGCACCCCTACATCAAAGCCACACACTGAGCATCCTCTTTCCTACCTCATCCTGAAACCATTTCCAAGCTCAGCTTTCCACCATGGAGCAATATCTGATTAACTCAGTGGTTTTCCAACATGCAAAGAGGAGCGGGTTGCAGAATGAAGATCACGCATACCCGCGGTGATCAGCGAGGGAGAATGAATTAGTATTTCAGCAGCACTTTACATGTATTAAGCTCGGTGAAAGTGCTATTAATTATCAATATGGTCGGTCATTATTATTCATTAGTGGTTAGAGCAAGCTACCAAGACTCAAGATCTTTGCCTTTCAGTCTCAGGGCTGCGACTATGTGATATCGAGCAAGTCACATCACTTCTCTCATCCTCATTTTTCCTGCCATTAGGATATCTGCCTCATTCTTAAGTGTGATAAGAACCTTAATTAGGCTTGAAAAGAGCATTGAGAACTTCTGGTGAAAACTGAAATATTAACATCAGGCATTGCTATAGAGCAGGCGAGACAAGAATCTCATCCCTATTCAAAGAGCTTGTGCTGGTGCCATGGAGCACATCAATGGCTCGTGAATTCTACCCAGAACTACTGAGGACAGAGAAGCACATCGAGCCAGTTCTCCTCAAAGTGAGAGCCAAGAAGCACCACCGGGGAGTTTGGATTTGGAAAACCCATCTCTCCGCTGCTTTTCTTCTAGTTTTACAGGCAAACTGCCCATTGGTATGCATAAATGGATATTTAGCCATCTAAATATCTGCTTCTGGACACAAAAATACAATTGTGTGTTTCGCATCGAAGGACTGGCACAGAAATCAATCTTTATTTCAGAAAAATCTTCTCTTCAGCGTTCAGTCTTTGTGTTGATTATATTAATTAGATCCCGATTACAAATGAGCCTCATGTCCCAGAAACTAATACGCTTTGCTCAAGAACAAAGACTTTCTGCATTTTATCATCATTTTGTTCATTAATTATTCGGCTTTCCTGGCAACGATGAGAAATGTTTATTTCCCTGGAGTATTTCTGGGTGGTAAAATTACCATGTTAGTCGTGGGCAACTGGTGCTGTATTAACTCGCCAAGGTGATATTGCCATATTTAACGATGCTGTTTGGAAACCTGGCCACCTGGTTGCCACAACATCCTTTGGCTATTATTGATTTATTCAATTCCCTTTATGCTTAAGACAGCGGCTGCCAGCTCCTGACTGCCTGAAAGCGTAACAGCCAGACAAAAATGGAAACATGACAGTGACACAAACACTACCGAGAGGTCTTAGTCTGCATTTTAAGGACTGTTGTAAATCAGAGAGGTGGAGAAAGATAGATTAGTAATGCCAGTGCAGGGAGGTGAATGTCTATGTATTCCATCCCATCGTAAAACCCAGCTACCTTCCCCAAACTGGAAAGCCAACCCCAAATATCTGAGATGAGATGTGTAATATATCCACACATACATCCTTTTTGTCAAGACGTGATTATGGCTGAATGTGCTAATGCAGATTTTTCTGTGAATTTGACCACATGCTTTGCTCTCCCAAAAAACTGTACTTAAAAAAGTTACTTTAATGCAACGTCAGGCTTGAGATCTGCCATCTGCTAAACCAGGAAACCTTAAATTCACTATCAGAACCAATGCTTGGCTGCTCTGCAGTTGCCATCTCTAGTTTTTTAAATCACTGTTTATTCTGTTAAATTTATGCCTTAGTGCGTAAAAATGTCCACAAACTATAAAAGCAAATGAACAATGTGACACGGGTCAGTGTAGTAAAGACAATAACTTTAAAATTATCAGACTCTAAAGACTTAAAAATTTCAAGGCTTAACCTTACGTAAACCCTTGGTTTTTAAATTTAAAATCTCTACGCCTAGTATTTCAAGTCTTGCAATATCCTTATTCCTTCTGACTACACTTTCAGCAAGCTGGTTTACCTCTCATGTTGGACTAACAAAGTACCGTATGTTTGAGAGCTGTTTATTCAGAATAGATTATTCTTTCTGTTGCAGAACATATGACAACTGGTCTCAATTGCTCCTGTAGGAGTTTTTAAGCCAGCACTACACATGCTGTAGTAAAATCATGCAAAAAGCTTTGGTGCTCAGTTTCACGTGCTCCCATTCTCAAATTCAACCTACATATGAACAACGAAAAATGCTTGGGAAGTATACGGGGATGCAAGAATACCTGTATTTGATTATTTACTTGGAGGTGACGCTCCTTTTTAAGAGGGAGCAAACTTCTGTGTGGTTGAACCATTTATTAAATGAGTTCTATAATGTATTAACTTCAACAAAATATTCTTCTCTGATAGGCTGCAATTTCAGGATTTTGTCCACTTGCCCAGGATTTCCAGTGGTTCATCGCAAGCAAGAGTCTGAGGGCAGAGTTTTTGCCCATATTCTTTTACATAATTAAAATACATTGGAATGTCTTTGAAGTTTTCTGGAGTTAATCTCTGTAAACTTGAGCCTTTCTTGATAGTCTAAGATTTAGGGCAAAATGAGTGTGATGACTTGCTTGAACATATTTTGGAATGGATATTTTGTTTGGGGACCAAGTTATTTATTATTGCACTTGGATTTTGTTTGCAAGACTTGTAGTGTCAAAAAAGGTATTAATCTCTTCTGATCATCTCATGAGTTGAGAGCTACGTCTAAAAATGATGGGGCACAACTTTCAGGAACGTTAGTGATGGGTGTCAATCCATGTTTATAAGTGAGTATGCAACCCAGATGGGATAGCTCTGCTCAGAAAAGAAAGATGACTCTTCCAATAATATTTTAGGTATTGTAGTAGTTGGCATCCTGATTTATCTATGAGAGAAGGACATCCGTGGAATTATGGGCTGGAAAAAAGGCTGCACAGCTACATACCTGTGTGATGGAGCTATATAAGAAGTCAGATCCTTGTGGGTCCCTTCCAGCTCAGGACATTCTATGATTCCATGAAGCAGCCAGACTTCTGGAAAAGTTGGATGTGTCTCCCACAGCAATGGACATCGAACATATGGATCATTCACAGCTAGTCCAGCATTCTGGGCTGTGCCAGGACAACTGCTCTTGCCTTGCACTGATGGGCTCAGCTGGTGTACAAACCACAGAGAAAAACTATGGAAAACTATGGAAAAGGAAAATACTCTGATGAGAAAATGCAAAACTGCCTAGAAAAACTGCTGTAGCACTGTTGCTTTTTTTTTTCATTCTGAATCAAAAGGAAATGTCAGTCTGACCCATATGCTGGGATCCATGCAGAAGCCCAGAAGACCTATATACATGCTGGAAGACAAGTGCCCAGATGGTGCCTTCCTTCATTCATTGCAGTCCTGGTAGGTAGCAGAAATACCTCAGGGCAGAACTGGGGCTGAAAGAATAATCTTAATAAAACAGACAGCAGTGATCTATAATAGGAAATAATCACTGAGGTTTTTTTCAAAAATATCTAAATTTCTATCTCATATACTTTTCTTCCCAACACTGGCAGAGCTTTCTTGTACTGTAAAACACTGAGAAAATGTCCCACTTACCGGTGTTCTACTGTAGCAAGGTTACTGTTAACTTTATTAATATTTACTTTCCTTTACACTACCGCAAAGTCATTAATGTGATACGACTGCCATTATCTTTATAACAATAAGTATTTATTAAAAGCATGTACAGTGAAAATTGGTAATACGATGAAGCATCGCAAAGTAGAATGCAATGAATCCCTTAGGAAGAATAATAAAGATTTCTGGCTCTTTTTATTCCTTCAACAACTTCACAGTATAAAAAAAGCAAGATAACAATGCAGGTTTGAAGCTGCTTATCAGAATTGCAAGTGCTCTGAGTGTTTATCCTCACGGAAAGCTGGAGGGATCCATTTCTAGAAAATTACTATTGCCTGCCCTTTTAGCAAGAAACTGTCTTGCTGTTTCTGTTTAATTAAACTGCCGCTGTCAATTACTACCTGCAAATAACATAAAAGTATTGAATGGTGAACTTGGGAAGGCACTCAACAGTCACCAGGGCGTTCTGAACTCCCTTTGCACTCCCTGCACATTTATTGAAGGTGGGAGGTCTGTTGCGAGATAAAATTCCCCATTTCCATCCATTCTCCGCTTCCTTCAAGAAAATAAAAATAATCTCCCGTTGATGCGGCACCTCTGATTAAAACATCAGCATTTCCATCCCAAATTGCAATATTGATTTAGTCCCAAATGCTTTGTATTTGTTGAGCCTTTCCTGTTGTCCTGGTGGGGTTTTCCTCCCGGGGGTGCAGAGAAGAAGAGACTGCTCTGCTCGGCTCTTCTGCATCCCTAGCATTGATCCAGAATGCCCTGAGTTGGAAGGGATCTGCAAGGATCATCAAGTCCAGCTCCTATCCCTGCATAGGACAACTCCTAAATAATCAAAATAAACAAATAATTAAAATAGATAATTAAATCAATAATAAAAATCATTGGCTTTTAGCTCAGGTATTTAACCAGGCTCCTCTTCTCTTTACTGGCACGTCCTTCTGTTTTGAACTCTAACCAAGGTTTTATTCCTGATTTTTTTTGTTTTCCCCAGGAGGAAAAGCAGTTGAATTTTTAATTTAGAATTTTTCATTTCTATAGAATTTTTAATTAATATAGAATACCCTGAGTTGAAAAAGACCCACAAGGATCATCAAGTCCAACTCCTGTCCCTGCACAGGACAACCCCCAAATAGCAAAAATAAATAAATAATGAAAATACATAATTAAATAAATAATGAAAATTGTTAGCTTTATGCTCAGCTATTTATCCGGGCTCCTCTTCCTCTCTTTCCTGGCACACCCTTCTGTTTCCAATTCTGTAGTCAAGATTTTGTTCCTGATTTCTTTTTTGTTTTCCAGGAGAAGAAGCAGATGAATTTTTAATTTAGAATTTTTAATTCATATAAAATTTTTAATTTATATATAATGTCCTGAGCACTGGAACAAGCACTGGAGCACTGGAACAGGCTCCCCAGGGAGGTGTCACTGCCCCAAGCCTGACAGTGTTCAAGAAGAGACTGGACAACGTCCTCAGACACACAGGGTGACCTGTGGGGTCGTCAAAGTAGGGACAGCAGTTGGACTCCATGATCCTTGTGGGTCTCTTCCAACTCACAGACTCATGGAATGTCCTGAGCTGGAAGGGACCCACAAGGATCTTCAAGTCCAACTCCTGTCCCTGCACAGGACACCCCCACAAATAATAAATATAACTAAACAATTAAACGAAAATAATAACTAATAGAAATAAACAACACAAATAAATAACAGAAATAGTTAGCTTTATGCTCAGCTATTTACCCAGGCTCCAGGGTCGGCGTAGAGCGGTCCCAAATTACAGGAAGACAAAGAGCCGTCCTTTCTTTCCGCCCGTACGCCGTGTTCCCTGCAGCTCGGCTGGAGACTTCCTCAGGCAACAAGGAGTCCCACAGCTGGGTCTGGCAAGTGTTGCTGCAGGAAAAATTACAATCTATGTTGTTTTGTTTTGGTTTTCTTTAAACCAGTTACCAGCTGAGCAATGGCTCCTGGTGCTTTCTGCTATTGGGGAGATGAAAAGGTGACCTCTGATAAACTTTCTGGGCCAGCACCCTCTTACCCACACTGCACGGGTTATTAGCTGCTCCAGAAGTCCTCTCCCTTATTCATAGTCTTCCCTTTTTTCAGCCCAATTCTAGCAAAAAAGAAAATAAAAAAAGACTGTGAGGACAAGTGTTAGTGACTTACACGGTATTAAATGAATTGGATGCAATTTCTGACCAAAGTAGCTGAATTCTTGGGATGATATAACCAGAGAAGCTCCACGGTCAAGTCGTCTTCTTTTTTGGAGCGTAATTTTTCTGTAGGGAGCTCTTTCAGTGGGGTTGAAGGCACTGTGCTCTTTCCAATGGCTATCCATAAAACAATTTTTCCCCATCAGCTTAGGATGTTCAGGATAATCAACTCTGGGGTAAGATTTTCCATTATGTATGTGGGCTGTACAGTGTGTACATGGACTCCAAGCCGTGTTTTCAAGGTGTACAGAAACATGAAAAACCATTGCAGTAGAGTGAAATGTGAATTACATTCAGTTTTCCTCCTGTCTGGTTGGCCCAGCGCAGTTCACTGATTTTATTTATAGATAGACTGGGCCCATGTTCAAGTATTTACTTTAATACCTGCTGATCCCACACACCTGTAAATCTTTATTTTCAGTCACTTTTATAATGCTCTTATTGCAGGAGGGCATCTAATGTCCCAAACTACTGGAGATGGGACAAGATCCTGGCCCAGTCAGATGTAGGGACAGGATCAGCCCAAGGGGAGATACTCTGCCCTTTAAATAATAATTCCATCAGTTCCAGCACCTCCATCAAAACCATTTTCATATGTACCTTGAAAAAACTGCTCCACTAAACATTTCCTAAAGGATACTGACTTTACTCTTAAGGTTCTGAGCAGCTTTTTCCTACTGCAGGTATTATGCTTAATTTATGTCAGAGACGTTACTTCAAATAATAAGAATATGAACATGATAAAACATAGAGGTGGAAGAACCACAGCTAAAGTGACCCATTTATTTTGTGTCCCAAATGGCTTCACTTTTCCCTCACTCTGAATTCTCTCTTCTCACCATATAACAGATTTAGTTTTGATCCATCCTGGCAGAATCAACAATGTTTTGTAAAAGTTCTTTTCAGTCTGAGCCCTTTTTTTGTGATAACAACTAAAACAGTACAGAAAGAAGATTTGGATTATATTTGTGTGTGACTAGACTATTGATCTCGCAGCCCAGGAGAAAATAAGATTAAATGAGTGTGATTTTTTAAACCTGACCAGGAGGAGGGGGTCAGAATGAAAGCCAAGCACAAGTCAATGAGGTGTGTGATTCTGCAGGGACTCCAGCTCCCTCAGAAAATCAAGTTGCAGTGTTTATATGATGTAAATTCAACTTCTTGAACTCACTGAGGACCTGGTTTTCCCCAGGGAATATTTTCAAACTTCTTAAATTTACCTTAGTCTGGTTACCTACATGCTGTGTGGAGACTGCAGCACATCCTGGTTTGCAAAGGATGATCCCTGTCTGGAATACCTCTGTTCCCACCCCTCATTCACCAAAATCCAGCTTCGATCCAACTTATCTGACCAAGGGCTTTCCCTTGGGGATGGTGGAGAAGCACTCACAGCAGGTTCTTCTCTGAAGTTCAGGTCTCTACCCTATAAATCCCACGTAGATAACACTCTCCATGGCACCTTGTAAAATAAGCAATTTTCTGCTACCAAGGAAACAAATTCTTTTTCTCAATCGTATCTAAACTCCACCAACATGGTGACAGACACAGCATTGCATCTGAGTTTGTTTTTGACAGCCTCATACATTTCTAACCCTGCCAGCAAGAATAAATGTATGAAGCTTTTCACTTTAAAGAGCTCTGGAGCAAAATGGACTTTCTGGGACCTGTTTCACTCTTGTCTATACCAGACTTCATGCCCTAACATTTCCCACCGTTTCCACCACTGCTTTATTGTAAGGGTGAGGTAGAATTTAAGAGCCAGGATCAAATCCAGACCAAGATGCCTTTTGAACAGAGGAAATGAGGCTGGGATGAGAAAGACAGACATCAAAGATCCCAAAAAATATGTTTTTTCACCCCCAGAACCTGTCAGGACAAATCTCACTGTGTATCATCCCCCCGAGGCGCTGCTGGGACAGAAACAAGGACCATCTGCTGCATCAAACAGCCTCATCTTGCACCGGGTGTCACGGCACGAGGGATTCAGGCACCAGCACGTTCAACAGCGTCCTTGGGAAATCCTCTGAAATCTCAGTGCAAGAGAAAAGCAATCTGGAGGATGCAGCCATGACCATGCGCGCTGTCCCAGCCCTTGCTAGGACAGACGTGGAGCAGGACCTGGAGAAGTGCACATTTGTAGCAGTGTTTGACATGACATATCAATATTTTACTACATTTTCTGGTTTCCTAATGAAACTGTCAAGATTTTGATTCTCTAAGATATCAGCTTTTTTTTTTTTTACTATAATACTATTGTTTCTTGATTATTCTATCGGCAAATGTCTGCATGTTATTCCAGTACGAAATGAGAAGAAATGAAGGAATTCCAGCATTTGCCTACAAAATGAAACTGCCACTTTCTGAATAGCTCTAATCAGCTACCAAGACATCTGAAAATCATGTCCTATGTTCAGCCATTATGAGCCTATGCAGGTATACAAATTTATTTCTCAGAGAGAGAGGTTTATGGGATCATTCGTTTCAGAAAGCTATGTAATGTCTTTCTCTTGTGTTCGTTTCTAGAGCAATCAGGAGAGTTGACTTAGTTGTTAATTGTTATGTTTCTGCTCTTTGCTGCATAGAGTGCACCTTCCACGTATTGAGCTGCTGCCAGCAAAGAGTTCAACATCAGCAGACCCTTCCAGGGTGTTTTAAATACAGCCCTTTCCTTTTTCTTTTAAAGCTGAAGTTAAATTCAATAAATCTTTGCCTACATTATCAGAAATTTGTTTCATATTATGGGTGCAAAAATGACTTGTTCTCCAGCTCAGCAAAGACAGATCACTCAGTGTAAATCTGTTGTATTAAAGCCCATTTCTCGCTACAAATAAAGAATTCCCAGTAAGAAGAAAACACTTTCCTTTTCCTCCTCGTTCTCACAGTTCACACAAGGTGTAGCCTATGCATTTAAAAGCATTTGTGTTTCAATATTCGAAAAATAAAGCTTAAGTGGATAGATACAGCAGTAGGCTCCTATAGCAGTGAAAAGGGCTGGACTGAAACCACTCTACATAATTATACTGGGATACTGGGGCAAATTCTCTGTATGAGAGAGACATGTAAATTTTTGTGTAAGATCTTCAGGATGCTGATGCACCCACTGAGAAGGGTGATGCCAAGCAGGTTATTGTGTATCTATCCAAGGAGTATCTTCAGTCCTGGATCTGAATAAATGTGTGAGGGACTGTACTAACCTGGAGATGACAAGGATATTGTTTAACTAGTTAGAGAATGAGAGTAAAATATGCCAGATCTCAGAATTGACCACTCTTCAGTGGTGCTTTTCCTCTGATAAAATGTATAACAAACCACTTTTCTTGTGCCCGAAGAGGAAACCCAGGGCCCATGTCCATGAGAAAGGACCCACAGTGCCACTCAGTCCTACCATGAACACCAATTAAAATTCTTCCATAGGCAAACCAGCTTTGCATTGGTTTTGTTTTATTTTCAGACTGCTATTATAAATAATAGCAAAGGAAAACAAAGTTTTTAATTTGTGCAAATGCTTTGACAAAGTTGCGCTTTATCCTTGTACAAATATTACTCCTGTAATGCTGCCAAGGAATGGCCTTGAGCATCTGCAGCCAAAAAACCCCCAGACCTGCTCTCACCTGATTCCATGAGACCTACGTATAATTCATGTTTGCAGCTGGCATTCCAGCTCTTCAAAAATTGTCTACGAGCACCTTCTGACTGGGAATCCAGCCTGCTGTTCCCTCACAGAATTCTGTGTAGCATTTCAGGGCTGGCCATGGCAAGTTTTGCAAGCAAAAAGTACTTGTATTAGGCAAGATGAAAAAAATGGAGACAAAGGGCAAGCTTTCAAATAAGCAGTTCCCTTCTGAATATTTGGACTTGTGTGCCTGAGTGCTTATCTGTTCTCTTACAGGAATCCAATAAAAGATAAACTCTCTCCCCCTAAAAGCCATTGCCTCACTTAAACCCTAGACCATCATGGCTAAAATACAAAGATCATGACGGAGACAAGAAGGGAATCTGTTTAACTAAAGAGGAATAACTTTATACAGAAATCTAATATTGCATAATTCCCCATTTCAGCTTCTCAAGTTGTTTGCAGCCTGTGGTCAAGTGGGGAATGGAGAGAAACTCCAGGCAAATCCAGTCGCAGATGCCACCTGCAGCACGAGCCTCAGCTCTAAAGTTTCTGTTGAATCTCTGACTCCTCTATCTCATTTGATAGCAAACCCTGTTAGGTATGAGGCTTTTCCCAGTGCCTTTGGAAACTTTTCAAGTGAGGGTTCAATTAACCTGCATGAAAAGCAATGTGAGAATAAACAGAAATTGAGTGATTTTGGAGAGACACAGGCTGCAGCTTGAAAAGCCGCGGGCGTTTTATGATTCCGCCATTGCGTAACCCGTGAGCTTGCAGATTTGGAGATAAAATTACAGACAGAATTGAATTTAAAAATCCCAAAGGACATGCTCCTTGATTTTTCATGAGGTGTCCAGACTAGACTTTTTATTCCAACATAGTGCTTACATTCCAACCTAAAATTCAGAAAGCCACACGTAGGGTTAACTACTGAACAACTACCGAGTATTTCCTGGATGGCAGAATCACCTCTTATGCATAAGCAGGCTAAAGAGAAACCTCCAATAAAGCATAAAAATCTTCTAAATTCTGCTCCTGAGTCCACGGGTTGGACCATTCTCCAGCTCATCACTGCTTTAAAGATGTTTTTGCATAGCAGGTATGTGCCAGTGGTTCATTACTCTTAGAAATATCTGCAGATGATTTTGTGGCCATAAAACCTTGAACACAGAACAGAGGAAGTTTCTGAACATGCCTTCTGGTGCCAGGGAAGGTAAATTCTGGGGAGCACTGTCTGCCAAAGAATTTTCAGTTGCTCTGCCATAGCCAATGCTTTTAGTATATCTGTAAAATAAGTCAATACACATTTTAATTAGTAGAGATGGCATTATAGCATCTTCATACATAGAAAAACTGTGGGCACATCATGACGTAGGGTTTTTTTCCAAATCTCTAGTATTGTCCATGTATGGTAAAAATACTAGTTATGGTTCATTGTAACGTTGCATGTAAAACTTAGTTATTTACAAATTCTGGTAGTCCAAACTAAAACAGGCAAAGAAAGAGAGAGAGAGATCTGTTTATGATGGAAATTCATGTGAAATCTGAACTTAAAAGAGAAAATCTTATTTTAAAAGACAAGGTACGGTAGTTAAAATGCCCAAATACTTCTTTGTTTCTGTATGCAACCTGATGTTCCTTGTGAGTGCTGTGACACTCCAAAGAATAACTTCCCACCTGCCAAGAAGACAGAAGATTTCATCGCTATAGTCCTTTGGCTGGTTTTCCATAGTAGTTGTCATCTTCTGCAGAAGCAGGAGAGCAAATTCAGGTCTCCATCCCTCAATCGCGTCCATGGTTCACTTGTATAACTTTTTCACATCAGCGGTAGTTCAGGGAAATGAGAGAACTACAATTGTCACTTTTAATAGGTTAAGTTTTCTCAGGTTAAAGCAATGTGTAGGGAATGTCTTCCTACTAATTAAAAAGTTCATCTCCACGTATAATAGACCAGGACAAATGAAGCATATATATTAATACAAATATAAAAACACCAGTGCGAGATCCAAGTTGTCTGTCTATCTAAACATTTCTGTGTCCCATCAGTGGCTTCATTATTTAGATTTGCCCCTCACTGTCTGCTGTGGACACCTCCTCCATCACTGACCAGTTAAGACCAACCCTTGCTGTGGACAGAAGTGACACAAAATAGAGAAGTTTCACTCTGAGAAGTGAATTCTGGCACCGGAGACAACTCGATCTAATGAAAGATATGGCTCCTTTGATTATGCATTACTTTTAGGGTCCTTTTCAAAACTCCATTTGGGTTGCAAATGATTTGTAATTTGTACTGCCAAGATTTAGCCACCCTAGCAGTAGTGACTTCTTTCTCTCAAGTCATTGCTACTGGCTGGATAATCCAAGACAGCAAAGTATTTAAAAAGAAAAAAAATGATTGAAATTATTGCCAACATGAACCAAAAAGAAAAAGAAGAAATATGGCCTGAACCACAGATGCTTAGACACTGATGTTTGTTTGTTTGTTTTTCTGAGTGTATGAGGAACAGAGACATGGACAGGTTTAAACAGTTTGCCAGTAGAGAGGAATGTCCTTTATGAGTCCACCTTCTGCTGCAAAACCCCAAACCCTGAGATAATACCTCACCCAAATGTTTCACTGTACTGCTATATGTTCTACATATCTCTTTGCCATTGAAAGCCTTTGCTAGGAAAATCTAGTAGAATTTCAGGGACAAAGCTAGGCTGACAAACTTTAAGCATGGACAAGGCCATTGCTTCAAATTATCAGTAGACGTCACTGTGGCCAATCCATTGAAATAGTTCCATTATTCTGATTTTTAAGGTCAGGAAATGGTGAAACAGTGAAACTGTTGCAGGAAAGCATATTTTAAGTAATGCTGAACCAAAAACACTGAGAATAGCCTGGAGGAGATCAGCGCCTTTCATCCAGTTCCAAGAGAGTCTGGAAACACTCACATTTAAGTTTGTTAACCATCCTCTAACCTTTTCTCCCTTCTCCTTCCATCTACTGTGGTCTCTCCACAGGCGCCTCCTTCCTGTTTATTAGTTTACTTTCTTTTAATAAAAATAAAAATGAAAAAACCCACAAACCCATGGCTCCCATGCTGTTACTTCAGCTGCGCATCTCTGTGCATCCAGCCAACACCTTCTTGAACCTGTCCAGTTATCATTGCAGAGTGCTTTCCAAGTGAAAAAAAGAGAAATATTTATATGAACAATATGTTCTTGACACTTGTATGGTATTTGCTGTCTCCAAATATTTAATTTTTAATTTTTAAAAAGTGCTTAATCGCCTTACTGAATTCATTACATGCTGAGTCCCTTGGTTTACGATTTGAAAACTGGAAGAAAATGGGAAGTCAAATTGGTCTTGTCCTTTCTTGCGCTCCTGGTGACTGGGTACCACAGCTCTCTCCCATCTCCATCCCCATCTGGGTTGGTAACTGGTCTGAGCACAGGAAACAAGGCAGAAAATGGAATAAATCTTGATTTTCTTTATCAGGTAAGTGTGCTTTGGAAGGCTAACAGAAAGAAAAGCACAATATCTGAGTGCTGAGCTGTAACTGGATGCACAAGAGGCAGATCACTTTTAAGAAGATGCCATCGCTTTTGTCCCTGCTCTTATTTAACCAACTTTTTAAGCATACTGATGTTGTTGGTCCTGTTAATGCATTTTAATTCCACTCTTAAAGTTTTTGCATGCTTATGCATAGTCAGGGACATTGCCCTGATGAACTGTTCACTGGGAAAGGGCGCAAGAAGCCGAGCTGACCATGGGAGCGGGAGGATGGTTTCCTTTTAGAATCAAGTAAACAATAATAATGCCACATACCATGTAATTACCACTGTTCCCGCTTTGTGACTGTTGTCTCTGCAGGCTGGATTTGTTCAGCAGGTAGAAAAGAGAAGGGGGAAGGAAAGAGCCATAGATGCTCTGACAACTGCACATCTCCTCAGCTAGCCACTCATCACCTAGAATCATAGAACGGTTTGGGTTGGAAGGGACCTTCCAAGCTCATCCATTCGAACCCCTGCCATGAGCAGGGACATCTTCACCAGCTCAGGTTGCTCAGAGCCTGGTCCAGCCTGGCCTGGGATGTCTCCAGGGATGGTTCATCCACCACCTCTCTGGCCAACCTGAGCCCAGGGTCTCGCTGCCCTCAGTGTAAAAACCTTCTATCTAACCTGTGTCCAACAAGATGGTAAAAATACGGGGCAGCAGGTTCAGAGAGTTGCGGGGCTAAACTGGGATGGGAAAATTCAGCCTTATTTTTCACTTCTCCTTGAGGATCAGTCTGGAGTGAGGGGTTGTCAGGCCCCTCGGGTGAGTGGTGTGAGAAGCACCAAGAGCCAAATGTGCCACCATCCCACCAGAGCGACATTCCCAGGAGGAGATCAGCTCTTGTGCGGAAAGCCAGCCGTTTCTTATTGCGCTGGACTGAAGAAGTGCTTTTAAAGAGGGTCATTGCCACTGCGACTGATTTCAGATGGTAGAAGGAAAGCAGCTTGTGCCTTCCCCAAACAGACCTTGGAAAGTCGCTCTCGGGTCAGCACAGGCTCGTTTGCAATGAAGCAAAGTGCACTGAATGCAACCCTACCTATAATTAAAGACCTGTGCTTTCCTACATATGTATTCTTAAAACATCTGTACGCATAATTACAGTACACCATTTAAACAGCTTAGCATGAGGCAGACGTTCTTTTTCACCAGGAGATTGCTTTTAACAACACGGTGTACAGCAGAGTTCGCAGATAAGGCCAGAAGTTCACCTAATTATCTCTCTCTTGGCAGTCACTGTCCTTAAATTTACATTTTCATAGCGGTACACCAGGCTTTCTGTTTTGTTTCATGATGACTCCCATTCCTCTTAATGCTTAATTCTCCATGCAACACTTTAAAAGTTAAGCATACAGCCCCAAGCCTGGGCTCTGTCTATGCAATTAACCATGAAGAACGCTGTGGAGCTTAGTGCCATTTCCTTACGTCTTCCCTCCTCATTGCTTTGACATGTGCTGTTAGCACTCTTTTGTTAGCTGAGAAGAATATCTAGTATCTGTTTTGCAGGATTTATGCTGTTTTTGCCAAAATACATAATGTTTGCATGGGATGTGGTGTCTGTAGTGTGGCAAAGGGTATTCAGAAGGAGACCAAATGTAATTTCTGGCCCACTAAGCCCCAGTTTCTGCAGAGTTTGGCTTTCTCCAAGTTGTGGGGAAGTATTTAATGTCTGAGATACATTTGTTCTCACCTGGGGGATTTTTCAGCCTGGAAAAAGAGATTAAGGAATCAAATTCAGGATGTTTAAAAATCTCGGCTGTTTTCCAGTGACTTTTTATTTTTAACTCTTTTGAGTTATTTTCTCTTTCCTGCTTGTCTGAAGTGTCACCCCATCTCAGTTCGGTTGCTTGCAACCTCCTGATGATGAAACCATAGCTCCATAGCACTGATCTGAGGTGCCTTTTACAATGTAGGATCCAAAGCTGAGGACCCACTTGGGTACAATTTTTGAGGCAGAGGAACCAAAGTTTCTCTGGGCAGGAGTCCAATTTTTACCCCAAATAAAAAGACTGAAAAGATCTGTTGGATAAACCGGGTGATCCCACAGGGATGGGAGGCTCTGGAGTTTCTCTTTCTGCTGGAGAAGGCACTGCTAGGCTGGAAAGTACAAAGCAGAACTGTGAAGGTTTCTGCCATCACACAAAGTCTATGACATTATTTTTTTAGCATGGGAAACAGACAAAAAAAGAGAAAGGCAGCTGCCCAAATAAGGAGCTGGCTTAGCAAGACCATGTTTTATGAACAAACTGTGGTCTTGCAGGAAGAGGGCAAACCTGGGTTGGGGAAGAAGATACAGAGAGGCTTAGAAGTCAGAGATACTGGATGTTAATATGATTGAGAATGGAGACAGGGAAATCAAGACATCAGTGCTTGCAAACAGCAAAATGGCATCACCCTGAGAGGTTAGAAGGAGAGGACACAGATGGACAAGGCTGCTGACATTCTGTGAGGCTCCTTCTCAGAGGAACAAAGTGTTGGTCCTGCTGCTTTCCAAACAGATGAGCCCATCGCAGTCCCCAGCAGCTCCCTCTGCTCAGGCAGCACAGCAACTTTGGTTTGTCTGTGTGGATTTTTTTGTCTCTCCTGATAACAACATTCAGTGACAGACGATCCCACGTGTGACCGCAACAGCTTCCTGGGGTGAGTCCCCTCTTGCGTGTGCCTTCCTGCGTCACAGCCCGATTCTCATCATCACCGACCCCAGTTGCACAATCCAGCCCCTATCTTCCAGCCAACGGAAAAGCAGTTCACGTCCAGCTGGTTTATTCCTGTCACAGATGTGAAATGTGACAACCCACAGATCACGCAACTTCCACTGCTCCAGACTCATGGACCTCCTCCCCTGTCTCTCTGATCAGCGGTCCAAGCCACCAGCATCTTCTCCATCAAGTGAAGACATCCTCAAGGTGGGATGTGGGAAACCTCCCAAAGATATAGAATCATAGAATCACAGAATAGTTTGGGTTGGAACAGACCTTCAAAGGTCATCTAGTCCAACCCTCCTGCATCCCTACAACCTCTAACTGCATCTGCACAGACCCCATGGAGGAAGACACAAGGGGCCACGAGGCTGTCAGCACTGATGCTCTTCTGGTTTGCAACACGCATCATGCCCCAATGGGCCAGATTTTATCCTTAGTGAATCCTTATGATCACACCCAGGCCACTTGCTACAGCACAGTCACTATCCCATGACATCAAAGGTTGGGAGAGTGAAAAATGGGTCAGATGGTCCTGGTGCCAGCTGTCCAACCTCTCTGGATGCTCAGGAGAGAGGAGCTGCCACAGCACTTGCATCTCTTGCCCTGACAAGGGGAACAATCTATCAAATGTCAGGTGATGAGTATCCATCCAAGATTTTAGGTTTAGGCTTTTTTAAAGAGTCAATGGGGAAAAAAAAGACGGCAGAAATGGCTGCAGGGATGTTTCTCTCTTTGGACTCTATGAAGAGCTTAGAGAGTGAGCTTAAATACAGATAAACACATAAATGCCTGAAGTTAACTAAGATGTGTGTTGCTCTCACAGGATGTGCTGACTGTGACCCATTGTATTTGCTTTGTCCCCACGCACCAAAGCCTCCGAATATCTATATTAGGGATTAATTTCTTCCCTGGAGTTTTGAACATGAGAATTGTATCCTAGTAGTCATACTGACAAGATTTCTACACATCCTTACAAAAAAAACAAATGTAAAGATTTCTATTTCACCAAAAGACTTGGACTGGCAGAAATGACACTTGCCTGTGTCTGACAGTGAGACATATTTCAGGGTGTTCTTCTGAATAACAGAATATAAATAGATCATATTTTCATACTAATCAAATTGGGAGGCATTCCATTATTTTCTTGTCTGTAAGACCAGTGAAAGCTAGAAAGCACATACATTTGTCCAAATAACTGTAGCTGCATTCTGTGTGAATTCTGTTTGGAAGCAGATGGTTATGAAGACAAGTCTTATCAAGTATCTTTAAAGAATGTAACATATACTGTATAAATAAGACATGCCTAATGTCTTGCTGTATTCCTGAAGGATCTGAATCCTGTTGTGATTCAAACTACAAGAAAACAGAGCTTCTCCTTCTATAAATGGAGGCAGAAGCTATGTTAAAAACAGTTTTTCTTTTTGCTGTTTCATTAAACATCGATTTTCTGTGAAAAGATTTTTCTATGCCCATAATAAAACAGGATATTCTTCAGCTATGGGTCCAACTCCTCCTCCCAGAAAACACGTTTAATAGTTTCAGCACAGGTCTATGCTTCAGGTGGTCTGGTTCTGCTCCTGTACTTTCTTCTGTTGCACTGTGTGACCTTAGAAAAGTCAGTTCCTGAAACTCGGTGTCCTCCTTGAAAAATGAAAATAATTCTCCCCCAGCTCACAGGGAGGTTATGAGCCTTAACAAAGCAGGGTGAGTAGATATCAGTATGAAGAACAACAGAGAAATACCAATAAAAGAACAAGTTCCCTTCTTGAGACTCCGGAAGAATTCAGTATTGATCTCAATCTCCAAGAAATGCAGAAGGGAAACTTCTGTTTGCAAAAACAGAGAAAAGCATCCACATCACTACACAATGTAGTTTCACTATTGACTTTTTTCCAAGGATCTAAAGAGAACATCCTTTGCAGATGTTTCTTTGTTTCATGAGTCACATTTTTAAAGGCTTATTCCCTAGCATTGAAAAGCAACTTAGTTCTACTTTGGGGTTTCATTCAGCTATATAGGAAGAAAAAATTTGCATCCATCAATCTTTTATGGTCATCTTTGATCTGGGGGCCATGGCGATCAAGGGGATGTGCTGGTTTTATTCTGCTGTAGTAGGAGCGATGCTCAGTTTTTCTAGGGATCTGGGGTTTTTATCATTAGACAAGATAATATTAGCAAATTACTTTAAAGGTATTTAAGGCTCAGGCTATTGCCCCTTCACCCATCCTCACTGTTGTCACCTAATGAAACACTGACCCTTTGGGCTGAGCAACATGATGGTTGCACAGTGACCAGCCAGATTGCAGCAGCACCAGCACATTGGAAAGAAACTTGAAAGAAGAAATGTTTGTCACTCGTTAAGGGGAAGAAACTGGTGGACATTAGGTGTCCGATGGACTGCTATGGAGAAGAGGCATCAACTGTGATAAGATTGAGCAACACACTGAAAAGAAGACCCTGGGTGCAGTGAAGAGTCATGAGAGAGGGTGGCAGGAAGGCATGGGCAAAGGTGAAGAGAAGAAAAGGATGAGAGGAAGAGGGACTAGATGGCTTGATGCTGCAAACATATGTAAAATGTCAAATAACACTACTGCATATGCAGGAGCAGCTAAATTTAGATTTGGGTCAGTTTTGCTTAGGGAACAACTTGAACTTCAGTTGGACTTTGTTGGTGTGTTTGTAAAATCTAGTCAGTCATGCATGTCTTATGAAAGGGAAGCTGGAGAACAAGAACAGTATGGGAAAAATCACTTGAGGACTCTGATCCGTCCAGGCTAATTGTAATTGCAAGAGGTTTTTATGTTATTGTGCAGCAGTTGATTACACAGGTAGGGATTACAAAAATCCTGCTAGGTAACTTTGACCATATATGGAAACTGCTCAGTAGGATATTTTATCAGAAAAAAAACCAAAACAAAACAAAACTGTATGAATTGTGTCTGAATTACAAATGTTATTAGAAAGGAAAACATACCACAATATGATATGATTATTCTTAAGAAGGATAAGGAAGTCCAAGCAGTGGGCTACGAAGATGATGAGGGGTCTGGAGCATCTTTCTTATGAGGAGAGACTGAGAGAGCCGGGGCTGTTCAGCCTGGAGAAGACAAGCTGAGAGGGATCTGATCAAAGCCTATGAGTATCTCCAGGATAGGTGTCAAGAAGATGGATCAGACTCTTTTCAGTGGTGCCCAGTGACAGGATGAGGGGCAACGGGCACAGACTGAAGCACAGGAGGTTCCGCTTGAATGTGAAGAGAAACTTCTTTCCTTTGAGGTGCCAGAGCCTGGCCCAGGCTGCCCAGAGAGGCTGTGGAGTCTCCTTCTCTGAGACATTCAAACCCGCCTGGACACGATCCTGTGTGATCTGCTCTGGTGACCCTGTGTTAGCAGCTGGGTTGGACTGGATGATCTCCAGAGGTCCCTTCAACCCCAACCAGCCTGTGATTCTGTGCTGTGATATTGCAGTGAACCATCGGACTATGTTACCCCAGTCAATGATTCCTGCTGGGAAGTGATAAATGCAGCTCCCAGACCTAGAGATGAGCTCTGATATCAGCTGCCACCGGGCAGGACGTGACCGGCTCTCCCAGCAGCCAGTCAGATAACATAATAAAGATTTCTAAACATGCTCACCTCTTCCCTTTCAGCAGAGTCACAGTCATCTCTTTTCCTCATCAGTCTGGAGAGATTTTATTCGTGACCACACGTTTCACAGCGACTATTGGAATTTATTGGATTCCAGCCCTGCAGTACGAAAGCTCAGTCAGAGTGGACTCCCAGTAACTCTGGTTTTGTGGGTCCACATAAGGATGGATAACCAGGATAATTTCTGGTTTTCTCCTGGTTTCTATTCTGGCAGTTCAAAGATAACTGTGTAGTTTAGAATGATATTCTAGTGCTGTTGAGAAAGCGTTTAAATAAGCCCTTTCTCTAAAGTGCACCTAATATTTCCATGCAATTTTCCTTTGGGTCTGAAGTGTTCTCCGGCTACAGAGGTTTTCTTGGAAAGCTAAAGGGG
Source organism: Patagioenas fasciata (assembly GCF_037038585.1). Lineage (NCBI taxonomy): Eukaryota > Metazoa > Chordata > Aves > Columbiformes > Columbidae > Patagioenas > Patagioenas fasciata. The sequence continues at coordinate 39,173,361 of NC_092527.1, forward strand.
AAAGTAAATTAAATTTGACTGTTTCTTAGTTACCTGACCTTTCATATTCTGTGGCATTGGGATTTTCCAATAGTCTAGAATCTTAATTAGCTTCTTCTCCCATAATTGCCTTTTCTTTTCCTTTCTCAGCCATCCTACAGCCTCTTCAGTTGGTTCCTGAGAACTAGAGATGAGGCATAATTCACGGTGTCATTGCCGACTTCATTCTGGTCCAGTGCTGAAATAAACTGAAAAATTCTGAAAATGCAGCTGAAAACCTGCAGGTATCATGATTTATCCATATGTCTGTCTTTCAGATTCTTTGGTGGGCAGGGATGATCTGTACGCCTCTTTTGTTTCTCAGAATTATTGCTATTACTGTAACAGACAAAAAGGAGAGGGTTTTTTTTATTTTTATCTTTGTGTGCAGTAATAGTTTCTCATATACCCCAATGGCCTTTCAGTTGTAGCCAGGACTTTAACCCTACACAAGGCAAAACTCATTAATTTTTACTTAACTGTGCCTTTTATCTTGCTACTTTTCACAAGCTATTTGTTCCTTCCTGAGACAGCTTCCTCTTATGAGGCAGATGTTTTTTTCACCTCAGAAATTAAACTCCAGTTCCAACTATAGACAGTTTTATTTCATATGCTAAACTGTCACAATCAAAGGCAGAATCTCTGCTGAACAGGTCTGGAAACATCTGGCGCTTTTCTTGTGACTTTTGAGTCTAATTATCTCAATGCAGATTGTGATTGCTAAGTACGAAATTAAACTGCCCAACCTCAGCAGTCTTGGAGAGTTTGGGGTTTGGGATATTTTTTCTCCCCCTTTGTAACTATTTTCCCCACAGCCTTAAATCATGTGGAAATGGAAACAGTAAAAATATGTACCCAGAGAGCAGGCCACATGTGCTGGCACTTTGAAACATCACCACAGGAATTTCTTGCTGTGTTTTACAAGAACCGGCCGCTTTGTGCAGAAACCAGGGACCGTGGAGCAGTCGGGTATTGCAAACAGCGACGGAAAAGCTGCGCTTGTGGGGAGACTCTGCCATCGAGCCCGTTCACACAGGCAAGGGGTAGGGTAGAAATGAGGAAGAAATTGTTGCCCCTGAGGGTGGTGAGAGCCTGGCCCAGGTTGGGCAGAGAGGTGGTGGATGAACCATCCCTGGAGACATCCCAGGCCAGGCTGGACGGGGCTCTGAGCAACCTGGGCTGGTGAAGATGTCCCTGCTCATGGCAGGGGTTCGAATGGATGAGCTGGGAAGGTCCCTTCCAAACCAAACCATTCTATGATCATATTATTCTATTAAACCCAGGGATGTGAACCTCCTGGTGCTGCAGAAAAAGGAGCTGAGTGTTTCTGCTGCAAAGGTCTGTCCTGTGCTGGATGGAGTATTTCTGATCTGCTGCATCTGTGGTGGTCAGGGGAGCTGTGGAAGCCCAGGCCCTTCTCACTGTCTTTATTTATGTCACTCAAGTCCAGATCTGTAAAGCAGTGGCCACAGATATCACAAGAAAGATCGGTCTGTGATTCACTCGCTGCCCATAAAATGAGGGCAAGGAGCTACGTGACAAGTACATTAAGATCCTGTGACACTAAGGTAGCACAGTTAGAACTATGGATAGAAGGTGAAGCACAAAAGGACATAGAAACAAACTTCATTATTAAACTAGAGGGAGGACAACGTGGTGTCCAGCTTCATCTGCTGATGATACCATCACTCCTATAAGCTTTGTTAGGGAAGCATTGCCTCACCTTGGCTGTCTATTCTGAGGACAGATGATTGGCTTGGCAGCATTGCCCCCAGAAAACTCAAAGAGAATGGATTGAAAATGTGTCAGCTTCGGAGAGACCAGGATTTATGGTTTTTTCCTCCCTTTTTCCCCAAAAGGTGCAGAAGTGCTGAAGGACAAGACCCAGAAACAGAAACTGTTCATTTATCATGTACAGAGAGTCCCCGCGGCTCCAGCTTCAGACCCACACCCCAACCTCTCCTCCTTCCCTCGCCTTTCTCTCTGCCAGGTGGTGTCTAACACATACACCCACGCCGAGGAAGGAGAAAAGGAAAACAACAACAATGAATCACAGTGAACCAACTGATCACTCCATACATCTTGGAAAAGACCAGGCGGAGACTGCTGGTATTCCTGTTTTCAAACAGGAGTGCAGACGTGAAGGTGAGGACCAGGTGAGAGTGAAGGTTCAGAAGATGGGAAGGAAATCCTGAAGGAGGAAAGGATTTGCTCCCTGCAGACAATCCAAATAATGTGGTAGATAAAGGGTCAGTCAGGGCAGCGGTTGCCTACGTTCAGTGAGGTTTTCCAGTGATAAGTGTATTTCTAACGCTGAGGCACATGCCAGGAACACTCATTATTCTAGTCAACAAACACCTGACATTTTTCTGCGCTACTTGATTTATATAAACCAAATTGTAGCCTGGGAACCAGAAAAGGCTTTCTGACATAGAAATAAAAAATAATAAATTCTAATAAAAATGAAGGTAGTTGAAAAGCCAGCTTTCTTTGTAAATGACAGATGGCACTTGGTTGTAAAGGGTGAGGGGAGGCGTCCATTAGCACTACTTCTTATGCTGAATTCTTTGTTTTAATTATGTAAATGCACTCAGACATCACAGCATAGATGCAGGCTTATGATAGAAACTATTATATCTTCATTATTTCACTAACGTTCATCTTCACTCTTTAAGATATTAAAAAGGATGAGTCAGAAGCACTTTATAGGAATGCAGACATAAGCATAACAAAAGGAAATGGCCCTGGTGAGACCCAGCATATCACACATTGTGCTGCCTTCAGTTTGCACATGAAATTTTCATATGTGCTCTAGTGTTGATAGGTGACACTGGAGCACATAGGCATAAACTTTTTAAAATCCCATGTGCAGTTTAAGGAAGTCACTAGCAGCGTTATGTGATGTCACACATACCTTCTGAGTGACTCAGGAGAGACTTCAGTGTTTTTACTAAGAGTATTTTTGAGGGCCCTCTGGATTCACCAAGGCAAGGTCAGGTTGCACCGCCACAGCTCCATGTGTCAAGATACGCAGCTCCCAGGTGCTGTTCACACAACCTGTGAGCAGGACTCAAAGCTCCTTTATCCCTTCCCCTCCCCAACACACTCCCCCAGCCCCTGTACGCATCCTCTTGTTTGTATAGCATGGCATTTCAGGCCCAAATATGCTTCCCTTGGGCTTACATCAAAGCTTTATGATGACACATACAACATCCACGGTTCTCCTGCTAGTCCTGCCTGTGAGAGCTAACCACAGCTCTAGTCGGGATTTTGGGAAGGGGAGATCCCATCTTTCTTCTTTGTGAGTTCACATCTTTATGTTTGGCATTTTCATTTGACCCATGATCCTTTGGGCAAGAAGGTTGGGATTTTTTTTTTCCTTTCAATGAACTTTTGGGTCATCTTTAAAGACAAATTAATTCATCAAATTTTAAATCAGAGGCTGTGTTCAACAGGTCTCAAGGCACAGTAAATGGATCATTACTCATAGAATCATAGAATCATGTAATTATAGAATAGTTTGGGTTGGAAGGGACCTTCAAAGGTCATCTAGTCCAGCCCTCATGCAATAAGTAGGTCAGTGTGACTTGTGCAGCAGACCATCCTTCCATCATGTTCTGACTTTCTACACTGTTCAATACTGATGGTGGTGTCTCCATGAATTTCAGTCTCTGACCACCCCTCCCCTCACGAAATTCAGCTACAAGGTAACTGAATTGTGGTGAGCAAACCACATCTGCAGAGGATGAGGGTGACAATGAAGAGGAGGATGAGGAGAACTGAACCCCCAGGTGCAGGGATTCATGAGCTCCAAGAAGAGGTAGGAAGACCAGAGATGCAGCAAGGGGCTCATCTCTGGCCAGGTCACATGTGTCCCCCAGCAGCTGCTGCTCCACAGGTGAGTTTAGCCATCAGGACTCTATGCTGGCTCCACATCTGCTTTCCCATGGTGCCTCCTCCATGCCAAACACCATCCATGGCCATCGGCACTCTGTTGTGCATGTTTATACAGCCAAGCTGCGAGGAGGCTTGAGAATAATGGACACTTCAGTGTCAATCCCAGATTATGTTTAATGAGGTTCCTGCTGTAAAACAATTTTCAGAGGTGGGTTACAGGACAGTTCAATGTTTGTGTACAGTCCTCTAACAGAAGGCCTCAAATCAATAAAAGAAACAATTCACTACTCACCATATAAAAATACAAATGTCAATTTAGCCCTTGAGTAAGCCCTTGAAATTCTATGTGAATTAATTGTTTAAGATCCTCTTATTGCCTGCACCTTCCATAATTTCAACCACTTATAATACTGATTTCATAAAGTCATCATCATTATTGTCACAGGTTTTCTGCCTAACAAAAAAGAGCAATGCCCTCTCACTGATTACCCCTTATCACTGGCCCTGATTTTCCACAAAAAGCATAATCCCAGTTAGTTGAGGAGGGCAGTGCAAGTGGACACTGGTCTGTCAGAACTGCAGGAGGAGTGCAAAGGAAAATCAGCAGAACGGCTCATGTCTTGCAGCCAAAGTCAGTGGCCTAACAAACCTGGCTTCTCAGGTATCACAAAGAAATCCAGGAGATTAAAGACCAAGAAGGATATGAGTATTTTCTGTAAAAAATCATCTGGGTATAAATAGAATTATCTGAATGGAAGGGTAGCACAAGATCAAATGAAGATAGATATATATATATATAGCTATATGAATATATATATATATATATGTAGGTCTTGAATACATTTAAGTGTAGAATTAGAAAGTCTCTAATCACTGAACTGCATTTCAGAAACCCTCCATCAAACACAGTGGTGGAAGAAGAAACCTAAACTGTTTTAAGATGGATCTTGGCAGCTTTCTGGGTGGGATTTGGTAATGGAACAGAAGGAATCCTCAAGTTAGAAATTAAAGGCTTTGAAAACTGGTTTTCCCTACAAGGAGCTGAAAGGAGGGTGGTTGAGTAGCTGTTCATGGATTTTGATTGAACTGTAGTTAGCCTATTAGTTAATTCTGTTCTTCTAACCACTGGTTACTAGAAAGACCACAAGGACTCTTTGACTTGGAGGGGGCTTGCTCACCTTCGTCCAAATCAGATGGTCAAAGCCATCAAATATGAAATGGACATCTCACACCACAACTTCTCAGCTATTGCAGGCATCCTGGGACATTCTTATTGGCCTTGGTATGTTTGAATTCTAGTGGCTTTAATTTTTTTTTGTACTAATCATAATGATTTATTTCATAGGCCCTTAAAACACTCATAGAAAGTGAAATTTCCAGTTCTTTCCTGTAGGTGAAATTGCTTGCAGCAGACTGCCCACTGAAAGACGAATGTTTGAATTATATCAATTTTATGATGTCTTTTATTTAAAGGGGTCCTTCATTTTCATTTGGCTTCCACAGATTTTACTATTACACTGATCTTGCAAGAAATAAGCAGCATTTGCAGGACCTCAGAATTTTAATTATCTTCTGCTCTATAGTCAAGACTATCCCAGGATAGAACAAATCCAGAGGGAAAAGATACAAAGAAAGAGAAGAACCATTACATTACCCCAAAAAAAGAAAAAAAAAAAGAGAGAAGATACTGTAGCCATTATTATTTTATTCTGCAGAACTGTACCACTATGTCAATAAGTTTCTGGGAAAGGACTTGGCAAATCTGAAATGAATTCCAGGCCTCAGCTAATGAAAAAAGGCTGCAGGATCATTTGCTTAAGGGAAATAAAAGAAAAAGTTGCTCAGAATAATTTGTTTTTCAAAAAGCTCCAGAGAAGTCAGACCTGAAGACTATTTACAGAATTTCCATAAGACTTCGTACAGGTTGCTCCTTTCAGCTCCCAACCCTTTTCACAATCTCAAGTCATTAAACTTTTGAAAAGAACAGGCTTTTACTTATTTTGAGAGTTTGCACTCTTCAAGTTTGACAAAGATGAAACCATAATGTAAATTACAAACTGCATATATAAAGCCCACAACTCACTGACATCACTTAACTAGTGTATTTTAAGAAGATAAAATATCATTAGAACATTTATTATCTTCCAGGATCTTAAATTGCCTACAGTTTATTTGTTTAACATATAACTAAATTAAGTTGTACTTTGCTGCAATCAAAACAGTGAAAGCATTTGAAAGTGGGACAGAAGAAGGTCAGTGTTGGAAGATGAACATTTAAGAGTAGAAGCATTGTACTATATACCCTGCCATTGAAAATCTGTTGAAAGTCTGTTTTCAGAACTCAGTATGGGAAGAATTGACCTTGAGGTGCACAAAAGGGTTAAGGAAAACATGAAAACTGATAAAAGTTTGTCTCTGATCGTGCATGTGCATAACTGGTAATTTTGCATTCTCCTGCTTTAATCCGTATTTACTTCATTTACATTCAAGGGTTCCTTCTTGTACTCTTACTGCCAATTTCAATCTGCTAATGCAATTCATACAAATACTTTATTGCTTTTTTCTGGATCATATGAAGGCCAGTGACTTGAACCCTTTAGGATTTATGTGTGTGTTCCTAGAAGACTTCAGAGATGTGCAATGGCTGATAAGATAGCTGTCATTTTCACTTCTAATAAAAGGGGGTTTGCTTTCAAAGTACGTTTTCATTTTCACAACAGAGGCTTATTTTGGCTCTTGAGTTTTGAACACAACATGCCAGAAGCCCTGTGTTTTCATAATAGCAGTTAAAAAAAAGCATACATCTTTAAACATTTTTCAGCAACCAAGTGTGAAAAGTTGAAGGAATCTGTTAACATATTGATTGCTTTGAGCACTGCTTTAAATTAGCTTTCTGTTCCTCTCCATATGGTTTTCCATTAAATTTAAATAAATTAAAGTTCAATTATCTGGAAGAGAGGTGCAGAGTCCTCCTCAAGCTGTTGGATGAATTACTACCCAGCCTTCTCTGTCAAGGAATTAATCAGGACATCTGCCTTTGGGTATTGCGGATGCCACCGCCACCTACCACTTTCTCTTTTAGACAAGATTTCAAGGTGGGTGCCAAGCACATTTTCAGAAATAGCCCTGCGATTGGAAATAACTTTCTCTCTGCACTATTATGTGAGTCATGTCTGTAAAAAATAAAAAACAAAAAGAAGTTCATCAACTGGAGAGATTCTGCATTGACACACACACCAGACATAAACAGGAGGATACGCCACAGATGGCTTCTTTCATTCTGAAAAATAGAATAAAATAAAAAATGCAGTTTATATCTGCCTGCTGGATGCTCAGCATGCATGGGGGAAGGTGAAGTGAGAACAGCACCCTCACTATTCTCAGAATCGCGTCTAAACCAACCCATTCCATCCAGTCTACGTTTGGGGTCTATGCAGATAAGAGGTTTTGCAAGAGCTTCAGAAGAACATCTGGAGGATACAGAGTGAACCTGGGTTGTCCTCTTTCAAAATATGGTTTGTCATCTATCTGCCCCATGTCCTTGCACATTGTCCCAGCTCCAGCCCACAGCACAGCAGCCCTGGCACCAGCACCTCGTGAGAATCACAGAATCACAGAATCACAGAATCACAGAATGTCAGGGGTTGGAAGGGACCTCAAAGCTCATCCAGTGCAATCCCTGCTGGAGCGGGAACACCCAGCTGAGGTTCCACAGGAAGGTGTCCAGGCGAGTTTGAATGTCTGCAGAGAAGGAGACTCCACAACCTCCCTGGGCAGCCTGGGCCAGGCTCTGCCACCCTCACCAGGAACAAGTTTCTTCTCAAATTTAAGTGGAACCTTTTGTGTTCCAGTTTGAACCCATTGCCCCTTGTCCCATCATTGGTTGTCACCGAGAAGAGCCTGGCTCCATCCTCCTGACACTCACCCTTTATATATCTGTAAACATTAATGAGGTCGCCCCTCAGTCTCCTCTTCTCCAAGCTAAAGAGCCCCAGCTCCCTCAGCCTTTCCTCGTAAGGGAGATGCTCCACTCCCTTGATCATCTTTGTTGTGTGAGGAGCTGTTTGATCTCGTGACAAAAGATGGCAACATCATTCGAGATCTGTTCCTCTGGTTCTTTTTTTCTCTCTTCCTTATGCAGGAGAGCACAAAATGTATCCATCTTACAGCTTCTGTCAGTAGTAGAGATGATTCCCAAAGGCAAAACCACCTCATTACAGTCACTGCCTCAAAAGTCTCATTTGCCTCAGAAAAAAAAAGGAAAAATGCAGCTGTGAAAAGAATTAGCAGAAGCAAGAATAATTTAATGGGAGTGTGACCTATGAGAAAAACACTTCCTAAGGAGATTTAAGGCCAACGCTATCTGCAGGAGGTTGGGTACCTGTGGTGGCAGCAAGCCACAAGGTCAGGGTGATGTGCTGGTGGGGCCAGCTGGGCACAGGGACTCCATGCTGGGATGAAGCTGGGCAATGCTGGCTGCTCAGAGCAATGGGAAGGTGCAAGATAGAAGGGTCTGGCTGTCTTTCGAAACAATTAGAGCATCATAAAAATAGCAGTGCAGCAAAACAGGGCTGCCAGTAATTTCACATGGTGGTTATCTCTATAGTATAGCTCTGTGGCTAAATAAAATTAGAAAAAAAATAAAACAATCCTAAATTAGGGAATATACGTTGTGTATGTCATGTTGAAAATGAGACATGCTCACCTTAGAGATATTATAAATATATTGTGCACATCTGACATACTATTTTTTTTTCAAATCACAGTGTATCAGGCCTTTGTAAGAACATATAGTGAAATTTTTCAGAGGTGCAGACTGCTCAGCCCTGCACTGCCATGAATTATCCATTTTCCTCTTCCCTCTGCTCAAAATGGGACTCTCAGCTTTAAAAGCCTGTGCCCTGCTATAAAACTTACTGTACCTCCACCTCCTCGAGACTCACCTCCAGTGGCCCCAAACTAGTTGTTCCTTTCACTGAACGTGCCATTCATCCCAACCAGCAGCTAAACAGTTTTACTACGTGAAAATACATTAAATGACTGAATTACTTGTTTTCAAACAAGTTGCTGTGCAATTGCTCATTTGACAAGAACCCCCGGTGCCCTGCAATGTGCTCTGCACACATGGTAGCTCTGAAGGAGCCCTGAGCAGATGGGGGTCAGTGAACAAAACACCCCTTTTAGTGAGCCTGGGCATATTCACCTCGGAAAAATACAGAGAGGCTATTGTCTATTGTGTCAAGACTCTCTATTTGTGTAAGAGGGAAATTATTCATAGTAATGGGTCTATCCAGTTGATAGCCTCCATTTTTAAAATTCCCAGAGTATGCATTTATTCGAAGAGATAAGACAATTAGAGAGGTTTAAACTGGCTTTTATAGGACTATTTAATTTCCCAATAGCACTGTAAAAATTAATAAAATCAACTGCTGCTATTGTACTGAAAAATAAACAGACTTAGCATTAAGGGCTGGGATTTTTTTCCAAGGTTTTGTTGCTGCTGTATTTTCTGTACCAACAGGTACAAATGGTTTTTGTTCCCCGAGATCGGGGTCACTCATAGGAACGGGGCTGCAGCCCAGATGTACTTGGCACCCTCCAAAGCCCAGCAGCAAGAATGGCCATGGAGCATGGGGCAGGAGGAGACACCGAAGCCATAAGAATGACCAAAACCTCAGTGCCGCAATAAGCATGCCTTGATCAGTCATAGAATCATAGAATCACAGAACAGTTTGGGTTGAAGGGACCTTCCCAGCTCCCTCAGTGCCACCCCTGCCATGAGCAGGGACATCTTCACCAGCTCAGGTTGCTCAGAGCCACGTCCAGCCTGGCCTGGGATGTCTCCAGGGATGGTTCATCCACCACCTCTCTGCCCAACCTGGGCCAGGCTCTCACCGCCCTCAGGGGCAACAGTTTCTAATGACACTCATCTTGGCTAATGTACAGCATTGCCACTTCTGTACATCACATCTATGTGGATTTTAGTTGTGATTTGTCCAGCTGGGATCCATATAAAAGAATCTCTCTTCAGCTGGGTTAATTGCTGTTCTCAAATACCTGTATTCACTGCTTCTCCTGTGCCACGTAGATCTATTTAAATGGGGTGGATGGCTGTGCGAAGATGGATGCTGCTCTTCTTGTCTACTCCTGAAAATGAAGTTTTCCATTCCTGTAATATAGTGCTAAAAGTCTAACTCAGTCTTACAAAAGCAGCTCAGAGGTAGAAACTGTCTGAATCACGCACTGCAAATTCTTCGTTACATTGGTGGGGAAAAAAATCCTTTCACGTAACCTCGCTCAAGCTGCTTTAGTCAATAGTCTGTCATTTCTTTCCCCTTGATAAGTGCTTCTTCCCCTGAAACCTTACTGCTTTCTACTACTGAGATGTTTTCAACCTGTACTTGGAGCAGAACTTATTCCCTCCAGTATAATTTTCATTTTAACCTTTCCTCAATGGTCTAGAAATAATAGATTGCTAAAATTACTTTAATAGATTGCAAATTTAAACCTCATAGAGATAACCACCTAGACGATGTTACAACTCAATGATAAAGCAAAGAATAACAAATCTTAAAGGTTACTGAACTAAGGTTTAACGGTTAAAGCCTGCTGAAATATTGGGTACTGTTACGGCTCTGCAATTAAATAACATTACCTACTGTTACAGTGCCAGGTGCTATTCAATACCCTCAAGTCTGAAATTGCTTTATTTAATGGTAATTCTGAGGGCACCAGCTACCAATGGAGGAAAACAAATATTTCCAATATTTGGAAATATTTGGAATATCTGGGACTCTCTCCATAACCTTCTGGGTACTGGAAGGATTGGGGCTGTCAGACAAAAACTTCAGGCTAATTATGTGTCTTCATTATTTGGAGTTATGACTGTAAAACATGGCAGGCTGGTTAAAAATTCTTTGGGAACAACCAGAAAATCTTTGTGAAATGGTGGAAGTAATGGGGTTTTCCTTGCCTCCGTAGTAACCAAGGTACTGTTTCTTATGGAATATTTTCTGGAGATTTGCTTATTTTAATCCAAAACACACCATGTAAAGAGGTCCCCACCCCTGTTGTCTACAGCAGATCTTAGCAAGCTGATAGATTTTGTCTAATTGCATTGAAATTAAAAAACTGTTATCCCACAGTCCTATTTTTACAGTGGTCTCTGCATAATTACATGAATTATTCGTTACAAAAAGGTGGTGAATTTGGGCATCAGCCTTTAAATAACCAGCAAGGCTGTGAACAAGGAGAGGATGAGGCCAGAAAAGTGGGGGGCAAAGGGGGAGCAGCGATGCTCGTGCTAGGGAAAGTGCTTCAGCCTCTCACCCATCCACAGCTTCACCCTCACCCAGGCCTGAACCAGAAGAGCTTCCCACTCTGTGTATGAAAACTGGACAGGATTACAGGTCAAGAGAGGCACTTCGGGGAGACTTTTCAACCACACTGTTTGAATGGAGGTTTAGTACAGATTCATGCACACACACCCCCCAGATACATGAATTGTTTTTACTACATGCACAGCCCCTTTCCCTGCTCCCCAGATACACTGGCTGCCCCAAAAGATCCGTTTCTGATACAGAATCACAGAACATCCTGAGGTGGAAGGGACCCCCAAGGATCATGGAGTCCAGCTCCTGTCCCTGCACAGGACACCCCACAGGTCACCCCGTGTGTCTGAGGACGTTGTCCAGTCTCTTCTTGAACACTGTCAGGTTGGGGCCGTGACACCTCCCTGGGAGCCTGGTCAGTGTCCAGCACCTCTGGGTGAAGGACCTTTCCTCATGTCCAACCTAAACTTCCCCTGGCACATCTTCTGCCATTCCCTCAGGTTCTGTTGTTGGTCACTAAAGAGAAGAGCTCAGCCCTGTCCCTCCTGCTCCCCTTGTAGAGGAAGCTGTAGATCACAAAGGAGCCAACAACATGTTAATTCTGACGCACAGAAAAGCTTTGAAGGTCTTTTCTATATCTTTTATATGTTCTTCTGAGCTCCTTGCAGAGAGCTTTGTGGTAAACAGCGCAAATAACTCCAGAAAGATGACACAAAGCATTCTCCATCAACATTTTTAGGCCTTTAAAACCACTACAACCTGTTTGGAAAATGGGATGCACAGAGCTGTGGGCTGTGATAAGGGTTTGCCTTTAGCCTTTGCCTAGGGCTACATTAATGCACCCACAGCCCTGCAGCTCTCCAGTGCCACAGGGTCCTCGTGTCCCAAAATTCACCCAGCAAAGTCACGTCCACCCTTTACACTCCCAAAAACCAGGTGAAGCCTTGGGTGCAAACCCAATAACTTGTGCCTCTAAGAACAGGCACAAATCTGGTTCTTTTAACTGCCATTCCTGGCGTATTTCAAATGCCTGATTTCTAATGGGTTACTCGTGGTGTAAAATACCTTCTAAAAATACTTGGTAATTCCAGTACTTGGGCTGAAACAGCGTGGTGCTAAAACATCCCCTCTGTGTTGTGACTTTTACTGTTCCAACCAGCAGCAAGAAAGGCCCAGTAGCAGCCTCCTATACTTGGCATCTCTGTATTTATCTGCATACCATTTATTTTTAGCTTGCTTTTCTCATACATAAGTGGGGAGATGCTGCATTGTGCTACACTGGGCTTTGCTTATTTATCAGTCCTGGCATCATGGAAAATAACACTTTGTCCAGTTTATGTACTCCTCCCATGTAAATGCTTTAGCATACATATCCTAAAGGGTTTTCTTCAGTTTCCATGTGATATCTGTAACTATTTCCAAGATTTCTTATCTCCATCAGCAGTTTTCAAATGTTACTTTCCAACTTGCGGAAACAGAGTTGCTCTAAAGAGAATGGAAAAAGAAGTACATTTTGTTTTAAATATATTTGCTCCAACTTTTTTAAGAAAATATGAGTTTGAGGTCACTAGTGACTATTTCTTCCAAAATTCCTCCCTGACACAAGATTAACAAAAAATATTGCACTAAATAATCTCATGGGAACTACCTGAGAAGGGAAGACTAATTCTGAATAGCTTTTAAAGCAATCATTTATGGTCATGCTTGAACAATAGTGTATCAGGGTTCCCACTTTCCCATTGCTCTTCTCCATACAAGTGCAGAAAAGAAATTTTAAAAAGTGCTTAGAGTAATACCTGTCTTTTTTCTACCCAAAAAGAAAGTCATGTGAGGTTTTTTACTGACCCTGGAAGAGGCAGAGTAGGATTACTGAGAGCTGGAGGTTCCCCGTGCTATAGGTGCTCCGTTTACATTGCTTGAGCAGATGCAGAGCTCACCCACATAGCAGGGTTACGGCAGCTTCTCAGCAAATATTTGAGGTGATTCAAATGAGCTCCAAAAACAAGCTGCTGTATTGACCTCAGCAGAAATAAACTGTGAGAGAATGTACAATGCATATACCACATGAAATAAACTCATCACAGATGTGCCAGGAGGATGGGAGTTCTGCAAACTGTTTTCTTCTCTCTGGATAATTTCAAGCCCGACATGAGGAAGAAATTTTTTCCAATGACAGTGGTGAGAGCCTGGCCCAGGTTGGGCAGAGAGGTGGTGGATGAACCATCCCTGGAGACATCCCAGGCCAGGCTGGACGGGGCTCTGAGCAACCTGAGCTGGTGAAGATGTCCCTGCTCATGGCAGGGGGGGCACTGGATCAGCTTGGAAGGTCCCTTCCAACACAAACTTTTCTATAATTCTGTGACACCCTCAAGTTAATTAAAATGTCGCTGGGACATTCATAGCATGAATCATGACTTTAAAGTGAGTTTCATTTTGCAAGGCTCTGATCCTTTCGAGGAGAAAGTTCAGCTGTTACCTGCACCACTCCATCCTCCGTTTGGGATCAGCTACTGACCAGAGCTCACCAGACCATCAAGCTGCTGTGGTCCATCCAGGCATGGAGCCAACAACTCCTCTTTGTGACAGCTCATCTTCAAGGCTGAAGAAGAGCTGCCAATGCTTCTGCATGGTGAAAATCCTCCCAAGTTGTAAGTCACAGAGTCCTGGCTATCTGAACAGACACTAGTAGTGTCTGGTGACATCTGCATGACAAATCCAACCTGCTGGGTATCATCTCATGCTTGACAATTTCAAAAACGCTTCTGTAGCTTGTGATAATGGAAGGCTGTCAGTCACAACTCTCCTACGCCTTTCACTCACATCACATACTTGACTTTATCATAAATAATAGAGGGCTAATTACCGTTCTGATGTGATCTAGTCCAAAGTTGCCCCAGAAACGTCACTGTCGCTAAACTGATTGCCCAGACATGCCTCTAGTCCTCATAACCTTGTCATTAGTGCACAAAATTTACAAGCAGTGGAATTAGACTCTCCAGTGATCACATTTTAGTTCAAGTCAAAAAAATATACATTTTGGGGCAGGATCCACCCACACTCTGAGTTGATCCTGAAATATCATTTTCATCAAGTTTTGGCACATAAGGCAAATCCCTGTACGATAGTTTCAGGGTATCAGTCAGTAAGGCTAAACAAACATTGGCAACATTTATCTTTTTCCTTCCACTATGTTTAACTTAGACATAAAAATAAATGTGTCTTAGCCTGCAGTGTAATATTGAAAAGATGTAAAAGGTAACAGAGCCTCTTATTGCACTGTTCAGCCAAAGGGTAGAGATGGAAGAGTTTCCATTCTCTCCCTTCTCTCTCCGGTTTCTTCCTCAGCTCCAGGAACTGCTAACCTATTGCAAAGGATGAGTTTTAAGGGGTCACACAGGTCCAACCACAGATAAATGTGTGCCATCTAAGAAACCCAACAGCAGATGAATGTGCATCATCCAGGGAAAGCAAGTCAACCCCAAAACACGGTGTGCACCCAATGGTGGAGGTGGAGATCAGAAGGTCAAAATTTGGGCTGTGGTTGGAGCTGTGAACCCGTGAACTCATTGGAAAACCTGACATTAATTTCTACCTTGGTTCTGCTGGCCCCTTTTGAAAAGCACGGCTCTGTTGCTCATCTTGGACTAAGTCCACGAGCACACTCGGATGCACAGGAGAACACTGCAATGCTGTGGGCGATCGCTACGCAATTGCCATGCCATCACTTTACCAGAAGTGAGCTTTTCTCATTGAGAAAACAGTCATAAATGCTCAGTTTGCAACGAACAGGGCTGGCAGCAATGGGGCTGTTGACCTTGCTTCTCTAAATACATTGTTCTTGTGAGTTAAATAAAAGATGTGAACTGCATTTGAAATATTTCTCTACTGCTGCAGTGTGTAAAAGCTTGCCCTCGTACATCAGTGAATATTATCAACATATTCACTCCAAGATGCTGATGGAGTTGAGTATTGTAATGTCTATGTACGTGAAGATGTAATTTTATGCTGTGTGTTAATTTATAGTTAGCAGGCTAGATTCTGCAGACTTGATTCTACCATCATTAAAAGAGAGAAGTAGAAGAATAATGGATTTTGCAGTTGTTTGTTGGGTGGAATGAAAATGTTCTGTCCAAACCAAAACTGCATATGGACTTCAACCATTTGTAAACACTTGCCTTGTTTATTTCCAATAACAATGCGGCTCTTTTTTCTTTCAAAGAAAATTGGTTCAGAACAAAACCCAACAAGTGTTTTTGCTAAAACATTAACACATTTCTGTCGGTTTTGAAATCAGCTGAGCTTTGTTTCCAAACAAACAAATCTGTAGGTAACTTGACTTAAAATTAGCAAGCGATGAACCTGTCTTTTTGATCAGAATTACTTTCCCATGGGTGAGCAAGCCATGCAGACAAGCAGTGAATGTCCTCATGTCCACTCATATAGGCAACAAACATCCAACCTATTCAGTCAAATCAGCAGAAGCCTTGGATACCCTGGTACTTAAAGTACAACCTTTTGGTGGTTTGAGACAGCCTAGAAGTTTTACTTCTGTTGGGTTTAAGGAGCTCTGTCGGGGTGCACAAAGCAGAGCACGGTGGGCTGCATTTGCCTGTGGATATACACTAAATATCAGACACGTTCCTGACCATGACACTTCGAAGTAGCAGAAAATGGATGAAAACCTCTGGCTGAGGTCTGGAGTTTTGCTCAAATTCAGACAGATTCCTCTCTTTCCCCCACTGTATCAAATGTATTGATTTTTTTCAGGCTTTATATTGCAGAGCTACAGATTTTCTGCTGACATTAATTTCTGTCAGTGTCTTTTTTGCTGGAATTAGTGCCCGATACACAGGGTGGGGAGCTGATACTCAAGAGATGCAAGCTGCTGGGTATCTTTGCAAACAAAATCCCAAAAGCTTTTGATATTTTGGTGTAAGGCACCACAAAACCGTTTGTGGGTTGTTATTATTTGGGGAAGACTGTGTGACTGCAGAATTAACAACTCTCATAATTCATTTGTGAAAGGGGCAGCATCCCTGTTGCTGATGCAGCTTCACCATCAGTACTTCAGTGCTTGATATCATAACTTCAAGGATCAAACCTGGAGCTGCTGATTATTTATGTAGTTGGGACTGCCTTAAGCAAAAGACTTGGATGGGCCTCTGTGTGGGTGAGGAGTCAGTGATTGAGGAGCTTCTTCCTCTGCTTAAAAGGTGCCTACACCAATTTGAAGATGGAAGGCTAATTTTGTGATACCTTCCACATTCTGGTGGTGGATTTTTCTATAATCTCATTTTTCAACTGAGGTGAAAAACCTTCCTCTTCAGATAAACCCATTTCAGCTAAGTAAAGCTGGAAGCCTTTCTATTCTGCCTGATTTTAATACCTCTAATTTATCAGTTGGGGACTTAGATATAAGTCACACTGTAGCTTCTCTATGGTTTAGATAAAATTTGAATGTTGAAAGGTTATTGCATGCTCTCTTTAAAAAGAACAGATTTTAGGTCGTGGTTAGAATATTTCTTTCTATTAAAAAATGACATAAATCATGTTTCCTTGTTATTTTGCAAGACAACGCACTGTTGGCTCATCTGGTTTGCAGAGACTCCCACGTCTTTCTGGGCTGTTTGCTTTGGGGCAGCTGGAAGGCGTGAGTGACTGCCATGCAAAGTGAGCATGAAGACCACGCACAATCCTTTCCTCTGTGAGTCATTCCAGCCTGCTTGCTTTCCCCCTTCCTGCAGCCCAAAAAAATGGGGTAAAGCTGGGTACAAACCATAGCAGCACCAGCCGGTGCTGGTGGCTGTAGGAGCAGGTAGCCAAGCCCAGCAGAGACGTGGGTATCTGTGGGGTAGGTTTGGAGATGGGACTTGCTGAAATGGAGCACGAGGGAGAGGGAAAAGATCAAGAGAGCTCAGAGCAAGGGCTGGGATTCCCCGCCCAGACATGGTTAGCAAAAAAAAATGTCATTGCAAGCTGAAACCCTCATTTTGGTTATGCTGCTGTTTATAGCAGCCTTAGTTATATATGTTGGTTTTAAGATGCTGTCCCTGTGGCCCAGGAGGATTAATCCATTCCATTTGCTGTGGAAGAGGAGCCGCTTCCAGAGCCAGCAATGATGTTCAATCACCGCTGGCTCTCTGGGGTTGCTGGAGAAGCAGCCCAGCACCAGTCAAGCCAGGTATCTTACCACGGACTATCTAGCTGCCCCTCCTCATAGGTGACCAGCCTCAAACACAGCAATGCACTTTCATATGGTGCAACAGATGGAGAAAGCTGCTTTGATGTTTCTGTTCTGGTGAACTAAACATTACACAGGCACCACTGGTGTTTGTCTTTTTCTTCCTTGATGCGTTCTCAGGATCTCCAGGTGCATAAATGCTCTCCATCAGCCTCCACAGCCTTGTGCACTCCTTCCACGCTATCTTCTGTGGTTGCCTGCAGCATCCCTCCTGCTAGAACATCAATGGAAACCCTGTGTGATCCTGAGCAGCATCATACTTTCTGCTATTCTGGCTAATTTGGAGCATGCATCTCTCAAACTCTTTGTAAAACTTTAATTACAGAAAAATGATGTCTCTTAAATAAAGACTGTCTCAGAGGAAAACAGAGCTGACAAGTTATTTTGCTTGTCTAGCTGTCTAGAACTGTTTGTCATAAACAGATGTGTACAGCAGACATTACAGCAACACTTAAGAGATTAACTCGCATTAGGACTTCAGGCTTTAACTTGTGCCTTGTTGCACAAGTAACTCGAGCGTGGGATGACTGTTCAAGACGGTTGTTGCTGCAATTGTTCATCGTTTTGAGCTCAGCTGTGCCAATGCTGTGCCTTTGTTCGAATTTGTGGTGGTGCAGGTGGTTCCCGGTGCTGCCACAGGGTCCCGCGGGTGCTGGGACTGGCATGGGGTGGGGATGGAAGTGCCCAGGTGGGACCTGTCCTGCCTTCACCTGAGAAAGGGGAGCATTTTCTCACCTTCCAGGCCGGCTGCAGATAAATCGGTGTGACATCCTTACACAACACTGGGGTGTCCCACACTTGCCAGGGAGGGGACATTTCCAGGCTATGGAGGGCAAGCAGAACTCAATGAAACGAATCACTGCCTTTCTCATTTACTAGCCTGCCCATTCCTTTCCACTTTTGCAGACAGAGAGAAAATGACCATTGCGTTAGTGACTGATCACAGAATCACAGACTGGTGATTGAAGGGACCTCTGGAGATCATCCAGCCCAACCCACCTGCTAACACAGGGTCACCAGAGCAGATCCCACAGGGTCATGTCCAGACAGGTTTGAATGTCTCAGAGAAGGAAACTCCACAGCCTCTCTGGGCAGCCTGGGCCAGGCTCTGGCACCTCACAGGAAAGAAATTTCGCCTCATATTCAGATGGAACCTCCTGTGTTGCTCTCATTGTCCCTTATCCTGCTGTTGGGCACCACTGAAAAGAGTCTGCTCCATTCTCCTGACACCCACCCTGGAGATATTTATCAGCATTGATAAGATCCCCTCTCGGCTCTCTCGGTCTCTCCTCATAAGAAAGATGCTCCAGAACCCTCATCATCTTTGTAGCCTCCCCCAGATTCTGTCAACTGGCTCTAATGGGCCAAGTAAAGTGATTTTATCATGCCCACCCTCTCCTAGCAGATAAGTGTCCCCGTGGCAGAGGGAACCCCCTCTCTAACACTTACACTTGGCATCACCAAGAGGAGACAGACCAGGATCAGGACTTTTCCTGGGATTTATGCAGAGATCCTGGCATGGCTATACTCATTCCATGTGTGCCAGAGTGATAAAGAGGACCCGGACCAACACAGCTGACAAACCATCTCCTTGTGCAGCTGCTGAATGACAAGCCAAACTATTAAAAATAAAAAAAAAAAGAGGAATAAAAGAAGTCTCAATACTTCTGCATCTGTGAACACTAATTAGTACAGTGATTATAATTATGTCCAGAAAAGCAAATATAAAAAGGGATTATATTTTTCTATACTCAACCCATCTTATTCCTTCGCGTGCTCAGAGCAAAATCTGCTTGCTTTAGCATCCTGCAGGACCGCTTTACCAAGCACAATTCCCCTTCAGAAAAGTCTGTGGTGTTGAAGAGAGGCAGATGCTGCCTGTCTCTCACTGGGCAGGTTACAGAAGTGTTTTATCTGAAATTAAAAACCAAAACAAAACCATTTTTCCTATTATCAGAGCAGTCATAAGAAAGCTTAAAAAAAAGGTAAGTGCCTTTGGAGCTGGTGCGTGAGCCTCAGCACAGCAACAGCTTGTATGTGCAGGGCTTAAGAAGGTTAATAATTGTGGGGGTTTTAATGTCATCAGCTTCCAAGTGCTCCCAAAAACAGCAGGGCCTTTCCCTGCTGGTCATGTAGGTGCCTTTCAAGACCTTGGAAAACTGCTGGCTTCAAATGGAAGAACTTCCAGTTCAAGAATTAAAGGGAAAAAGCTAAGACAGATTGACAACTTTCTGCTCTATCACCTAGAGGAGGCTGGGATAGGAGATGGACTTGGTAATTAAAGCAGGTTCACAGACCACAGACTGCTCCACAGCTTGACTGAGCCAGTCAGGAATCCATATAATCCACGCCTTTTCCCTCCTTTCAGCTACAAAACCAGGTTTTCTCTTTCATGTCAAGAGCATTTCTTATATTCAACTACTTTTCACACCTTTCCACGTGTCCCACCTTCTTAGGGTGAGTTCACTCTCCTACACAGCTATGCATAGAAAGAGACTGAGACATTTTACAGGTGCTTTAGCATGCATTCTTGCTCTGTTTGTATCAGATTAAATGGTTTTTCTCCTTTCATTCTCCTCACACACAGAATTTCATAACTCGCTCACCACACTGAATGATGTTCTGAATGACTCTGGAAAGCAACTCTCGTGCTCTCTGCAGGGTTTTTTGTGCTAAATAATCCTTTCTGCCACTCCTTAACAATTCTCTGTGCAGCATGTCCTGTCTAGTCATAGACTATCTTGGGCAATCCCTCATGCTATCCCTCACCTTAATTCTTTTCACTCATCACAAAGCCCACGTGTCAGATTTTACCCAACTTTTGTTAACTCTTTTTCAGTCTTTCTGAATTCCCCAGCTTGTTCAGTAGGCGTTATTGTCAAGTATGGCCATTAGGCATTTGTACATGCTCTTAGAAATGCGACTTTCTGGTGTTTAGCATCAGGCTTTTGAATTTGCCTCCCCAGACCAGATTCCCTCAGTGAACCCTCTCAGCTCCCTTCTGCAGACCAACTCCACAGGCTGAAGATCTCTTCTAAAGGCTGTTGCTTTTTTTCTGGTTTATTTTGTTGATGCCTGTATAGAATTTCAGCACTTCAAAATTAGATTATTTGACTCAGTTTACTTAGGATACAGCAACTCCAGGAAAAAAGGAAAAACAAACAAACAAAAAAACCCAAACACTTTGTGACATCTGTGTGTGAATAACGGAATTCTGAAGTAAATCCACCTCCTCAGCCCTCTCCATTGGCTTTGGTATAGCTTTATCTGCATATGGATGACTTAACACAGGAGGTACATCTCTTTACTGATGTGTGCGATTGATTCTCCATGCAGCTTCAAACAGAAATCAAGCTTTTCCCTCATTTAACTCAAATTACCCTGCAAAGCAGCAGACCCATATCTTACAAGTCAAGAAAATGAGATGCTGAGAATTTGCTGAGAGATTGAATCAATGGCACAAGCAGAAATATTAATAAAACATTGCTCTCCAGTTCCTAGTTCCCTATCTCTGTCATATTGACCATAGTCACAGGGAGCCTACCAAGAAGTCACTTTTTTTCTGTACATAAATACTCTCTAACTAACTGATTTAGCAAAGGCTACCTGAACTGGGAGGCAGAAAATCTCATTTGTGGCAAAAAGGAATGATTTCTAAGTTGATAATGACAAGGAAGAGCACATCTCTTGTTAGGTACGTCAGGGTGATCTCACCCCAGCTAAGCTGATGCTGCAAAGAGCTGAGCTTTTTTAGCTGGTTTCAGAATTGAAGGAGGCCATGAAACTCTGTGCCTCTAGTGCCATAGGGATGCAGTGAATCCAAAGTTCCCAGTTTTTACATGCCTTTATGACTTCCTTTCCTAGCTCCCCCTGCAGACAAGCCAAGGTCTACTCCTGTGTCCAAATTCTGAGACTCATCTAGCAGGAGATCAAGAGTGCCATTGTGATTCATGGAAGTAATGCTGATTCATACCAGATACAGATCTCCAGTTTCCATAGAATAGTTTGGGTTGGAAGGGACCTTCAAACTCATCTAGTCCAACCCCCTGTGCAATGAGCATGGACATCCTCAACTAGATCAGGTTGCTCAGATTAGGAAAAGCCCTGATCACGTTTCCAAGGAAAGTTGTCCTTGACACACAGGATGGGGTTGGGTCAACAATTCTCCAGGGCCCAGGATCTTGCACACAGCTAACACAAAACCACACCACAGCTGACATCAGTCCTCCAGCCTCTCCCCGTGAGGCCACCTCCATTCTTCTACCCTTCAGCCTTAACCCTCTACACCAGGTACGGGCATCAGCGCTCACCTTACACCAGCACACGCTTGGTTAAAAGGGAAAGTCCCTAGAATCTCTTGCCAAGCTCCTGCATGACCTGCATACATGTGTGCTGGTTTGGCATTGACCATCATTTGGTCTCCATGCTTCTGGAGGCAGGAGAGCTGAGAGCTCTGTTCACCCCCAGCTGCAGCACCCAGCAGGGCTTCACAATTCCGAGTTCATCAATAATACTTGAACTTTCCCACAAGGGACTTCAAAACCTCCCCCTCTCCATTCATTAGCTATTCTTCTGCAGAAGCAATTAGCTGACTACAAATCGAATTAGAAAAAATTAAGTCGCTTTCAGGTTATTCATAGGAAGAAACAAAACTGAGAAATGGCAAGTTACTTGAGGGAATATGTCAAATACAAAGCGTTTTCCCATTTTCTCAGTTCTCTGACATCACTGGGAACTGGGAGCTTGCATTCTTAATTGGCCATAACTTTTTCTTCTTGTAGAAAATGGGGTATTTAACAGAAAGCTCATTTTTTTCTGAAAATCTTCTTTGGGATGTAGAAATGAATGTTAATGTATGCAAGCCCATTACTGAGAATGGTAATGAAGAAGTCATGGCCAATGGTTAAGCTTAAATTAAGCACGCTTCAGAAAACAAACACAACTCTTCCAGAATTCCTATTCAACATTGGTAACGGAATAAACGTCCTAATAAAGTGTTTTCCCTGAGAAGTAATAAATGACTGTATTTACTTAGACCTTTTGTAATGAAAAACTTTTTCTCAGACAGGAAAACTGTGCTTTACACGAAAACTCAATAAATACAATCATGCAACAGTTTTCTTGAGACTTGTGCAAACATGTGCTCAACAGGCCAGTGCGTTGGAGTCCCAGTCCCACATAATCGCATGTGTTGAACTCAGAGAAAATATTGCTCAAGCACCAAAAACACATACGTAGTTTTCTCTTTCTGTATCTCATCTGTGTAATTAAAACTCTTCCAAGACCTCAGTAGAGACCTGAAAAGCATTGATTCATTTCTCACTGGAAGCGAGTTTGCTCATGCCATAAATTGTCTGAAATGAAATGTAACAAATTTCCACTTGCAACTTCTTGAGAGATGCTATGGTTTTTCATTTATTTGGAAGGAGGGAATAAACTGACACAAATTTATGACTTAATCTGGAAAAAATGCACCAAGTATCATTACACTGATTTTTTTAAGTAGATGCTGACCATCTAAATGCTCATATTGCCTCCAGAATTAATATCCAATACGCAATCCACATGCACACCTGAGCTGATGCGAGTTGTTTTAACGATGCATGCTGGATATACACTTTGAGTGCAGTGCTCGTGACTAAATTTAAACAAGTTTTCCCTGCTTGATTCCTACCACAGCAGCATTCACCTCCTCAGATTGCTGCCTCGCGTCCTGTGTGGTGTTTCAGAAAGCTCAGCGGGTACAAAATCATCCTGATCCTTCTTTCCTTTACTCCTTAGAGGACAAAAAGGATGCTCAGGCACCTTCGCTGAGCATCAAAGCAGACTCCCCAAACAGCACTAAATTTTGCTTAGGGTAATGAAAGCCTTTACACAGTTTTGGTGACACTTCATCTGGAAAGAGAAAGGCAGCGATTACAAGAGCTCTCCCAGTGCTCCACAGCACCGGATTCATTGGCATGCTCTGGCTGGTGATGCAAAGCAGCACACAAACCTCACGTCTCTGTGTTAAGCCAAGTTTATGGCTCTTTTGCATTGCCAGCACAGCGTAAAGCAGCTGGAGAGCACCAGCGACTTTGATCCCAGACTATAGAAGAAATTCTGATTATTGAGCTGACATGATGCCAGGCGATCAGATGTTGCTTTAAACACAGAAGAAAGCACCTCGCGAGGAGTCTTTGCCCTGCCTCATCCAACATAGGCTGTGTTTCAGAGGAATCAAAGCTCGACAGTTGCATTTATGCAGAAAATAAAACCAGCAGCCCCCACGGTGCAGCCCTGTCCTCTGAGCTCCAAAAGCTTTATCACTGAGCTCCATGTCACAACAAGCGTGAGGAGATCAAAGCACAGACAACAGAGCCACCACATCAACACGGAGATGCCCCAGCCAGGACCCACAGGATGGCAGGTGGTGGCTTTTGGAGAACCTCTGAGGCTGTGACAGCCAGGGCATGGTGCTGGGTCCCCCCTACATCCATCATTAGGATGAAAAGAGAACGTCACCCATCCATCGGGACGCTCCCGGTGCAGCTGCTGTCGCAGGTGATGACCGGTCACACCGTTTCAATCAATTCAGTCTCCAAAGCACAATTCAGGGGAAGATCATTAATGTAGCAAAGATGTTATTTGACATCTCTGTAGGGAATGTTGTTTCTATTTCTTCTGGTAATATTTTACTTCACCACATTATAAAAATGAGGGGAAAGAATTATTTGGGGTTTGTGGCATTTGGATAGGTAAGTTTTAAAATATTATCCAAATGTGAAATCATTTTGTTTCGGTTTTCTAGTTCAAAACAGAAGCCAAATGAAGATCATTCAAGAGAAAATGCTCTCTGGCACAATGATGGACTGGAATGCTGATACATTGTGCCACTCCTGCTAAAACTTGGGCTCACAACATGATTTTCATGTATATTTTATACCTTTACTTGCATCTTTGACATTTAATTAGTTTCCTAACAATATTCAAAGAGGAAGTTTCAGCTCCTGAGGCAATTTGGAACAAGTTTGGCAAAAAGCATCTGCATTACTTAAGGATTATGTTTTTACCCTGAAACTAAAATACCTTTCTGTCTCTCCCAAACACCGAACTATCCACATAATCACAGAGCCAGACTACAAAATTATCTCCAAATATAAATGCTGAGAAATCCATCAATTAAAATAATGTAATGGAAATATTCTATAAAGTACACCCTAGATCATCTGCATTCACAAAGACACTCATTCCGATTTCCCTTAATTCTGTAATTTCTCACATTTCATTAAGCTTTAATCAGAAGACTTAAGTCATAATCTATTCAAAATTAGCTTTAAGCAGAATATGAAGTGCAAGTAATGCTAATTTGTAATAGCTTGTATACCCTTATATCTGCTGAATAATGGACTGAAGGAATCATTGTATTGCCTTCTCATATAGTCCAAAAAGAGCAAAGGCCAAAACTTCAAATTTATAAAGTACACTCAGCTATAAATATATTTGACATGTACCTAGATCCTCTAAAAGCTGTAAAGCTACAACAAGACTTGGAAATATTTGTTAAGTATAGTGCAACTCACAACAAAACCAAGCTGCAAACTCAAATTAGCTGGTTTTTGTTTCTTTGTCAACCTTGTGACAACAAGTGATATGATTTGTAAGCATTTATTTTGAAAAGTTCTTAAAAGATATAACACTTAGAGGGGAAAAAAAAATAACCAACAGCTCCTTAATTCATGCTGTGAGCAGTGATTTTCTGAATTTCCTTCCTTTTTTTCTCTCTCAGAAATAAAAAGACTGACTCTCAAATAGCAACACAGCCAGAATATTAACAGCCAACACGCAGAGACACAGATTGAAAGCCCCGTGATCAGCACCTGTTGTGGAGTGGATCTGGTTTATTACTTGTTTGGAGCTGATGGCATGGACAGGGTGTGTTTTGTTGAAGAACCTGTGGCCGGCAGCAGGAAGGGAACCAGTAACTGGTGCCAGTTCATGAACTGGTGCCCTGTAGGGAAGGGGAGGTGGCAGAAGGTGAGGAGCCTTGGCCAGGAGAAATGGGGCACAAGGGCCGAGGAGATGGAGGAGGAGCCGGGAAGGGTGGTGGGTTCCCAGCACCAAGCATCTACCCAAGCCACAGAGGGATCAGAAAATAAGATCTCCCCTAGGAGTGCAGATGGAGGTGACTGTATGGGGCTGGTGGAAACCACGAACCACCAAATCCAGGCTGAGAACAAGACTGAAGGGGAAAAAATAGCCTACCAAGTAGAGGAGACATGTTTGCAGATGATCTTATTTCAGTCCATCCCACCCAGCAGATCTGATTTTGTGCCCTAACTAAACACAGCTTCAGAGCTCAAAAATCCCACATGGTGATCTACATAGAATCATAGAATGGTTTGGATTGGAAGGGACCTTCCCAGCTCCCCCAGTTCGACCCCTGCCATGAGCAGGGACATCTTCACCAGCTCAGGTTGCTCAGAGCCCCATCCAGCCTGGCCTGGGATGTCTCCAGGGATGGTTCATCCACCACCTCTCTGCCCAACCTGGGCCAGGCTCTCACCACACTCAGTCTCGAAAATTTCTTCCTCACGTCCAGCCTGAATCTCCCTATTTTGGTTTAACACTATTACCCCTTGTCTTACCACAACAGGCCCTGCTAAAAAGTCTGTCCCATCTTTCTTACAGGCTCCTTTCAAATATTTCTTGTGCTCCAGTTGAGGACTTGCCCTTCCAGAAAAATGAACCCCATACAAAACATAACAACAGTCTCTTCACAGCCCATAAAGGGCTATTTTCATTTTTGAAGCTTACAGACGACCCCAAGACAGGCAGACCCCATAAAGCACATCCATGAGCACAGCTCTGATGGGTTTTCATCACCCTGATTGAACCAGCTCGTTATAACACCACTCCCAAACCCAGTGGAACCCTATTGCCTTCCCAGCTGCGATAACCAATATTACCATAATTGTTTCATTGTGCTGATGAACAATGGGCTTTGGAACTCTTGGTGAACAAAGTCTTTAGAAGCTTCTGGAAGATTGTTCCATGCTCATGTAGCATGATATGTCCTCATGTTGGTCCCACGCTCACCTGGGGGAAGGAGAACCTGGGGCCTCCAGCTCTGGATATGCAGAACTCTGAGATATACAGACCTCTCACACGTGATCTAACATAAAAAGTTGTAAATCTGTAATTTGTCCTGAGGGCTCGGGCTGCTGACGTGTTTGCTGGCAGAGCCCGCGAAGGAGCAGAGCCATAAACGAGGCACTTAGGCAAGAGGGACCTCAGGAAAGGAAAATCCTCAGAAACCATTTATATTCATTTAAACAGGAGAAATGTTCTCTTCCTGGACTGTGACACTGTGTCTGTCTGGTATCGGGTTAGCAATTCCTCCAAGGAATATGCTTGAGAGGAATTCTGCTGTGAAAACAGACTCACTCAGGCTTCACTTGTGTTTATTATTTGCACATCATACTCCAGCTATCTTCACCCAGAACTGCATATAAATTTGTTTTATTTTCTCACCATAACCAGACCCTAGAAACCAGGCGAGAGGCGTCCTTCCAGCCATCACCTCCATGTCATCCCATTGTGACTGAGCTGCTTTCATCAGTGGAAACTTGCTGAGCCATTCAAACAATGCATAAAACAAGCAGGAACCTGACCACAGCCTGGGCTGGGCTGTCTCTGGGGAGCTAAAAGACAGAGGAAACCTCCTTGTCACCCTGCCAAACAGGGGAATGAGCACACACCACATGAAAATGGGAACGGGTCCTGGTTTTTTCCATGGCAGAGACACAGGCTGGATTGACCTGAGTGTGAAGCAGAGAGCGCAACTTTCAACATCAAATCGCAGATTTGTTCTTTCTCTAAAATGTTATCGTGCAGATAATCACAAAAAACCTCCACTGATTGTGTAAGATTATCATAAATCATATTTTAACTGTTAATATTTTTAATGAAGGGAGGGAATTCAATGGGCACTGTATCAGCACAAGGGAGAAAACAGGCGTACTGCTGAAATCTGAAATGTAACAACCAGTGTATCAGGAAAACAACAAAAAATTGCCTCAGATTAGAAGAAACGAAGGAAGGAAAGATCCTCCTCCATCAGCCATGACAAGGCTATTTGGAGGCCCACAGGGAAGATGTGTTATTCTTCAAAAGAGAGACAAAGGCAACCAGAGAAGCTCAGTCTCAAATCTCACACCCATGTCAATGGGGACTGCCCCATCTCTTGCAGTGTTTACTACCAGCAGTTCAGGCTGAGTTAAATCTGCCTGTAAGAAGAACACTACAGACCTGCTGGGCCTCCATGGTCCAATGTCAGCAGACAAAGACAGAGGGGTCAGCACCAAGACAGAGGAGCACAGGCGTTCAGGCATTCTGGAGATGCCGTTCTCCCTGTGCTACACCACTGCTCTCACCAGCTGCACCGGGTCATGGTCAGCGGGGTTGCTGGAGGAACCTCATGATGCATTTTAAAACTTATATTTGAACCTTGAATTTACTGAGGAGAAACTCAAGATGTTGTGAATAAAGGTTCATTGGGTGCCCCTTTGTATCTAGCGAAGTCTGTGGACACGATCACTCATCTCTGGGATGAAGCTCACAGAATAGCAGCACAAGGAGTGATTGCTGTGATCATCCATTCCTGCTGCATTCAGCCAGCACAAGCTTTGCTGGGCATTTCTGCAGCTGGGCGATGCACCCACCTTCAGGAAGACCATCCTGGTTTGTGGCGGGTGGTGCCTCCAGGATCGCTCCCTCAAATTCCCTGGGTGCCGCAAAGCTGGAAATCAAGGTCCAGGACACAGCTCAGTCAAGAGGGGAAGATACTTCAGCAGAAGAGAGAAGCAACCTTTCAGGTTCAAAATCTGCACTTGAATCTGTTTATTAATCCCAAAGCGTAAATCAGGAGAAGATGAGGGGAGGAGGGGAAGACATGAGGAATTTAGAGAGTCTAGGACAAAAATAGCACTATTAAACACTTAATTTCTTTTTTTGGACATTTTCCCAGTGACTTTTAAATCTCCCTCAGTGTACAGAGGAAAAAAAAAGTTTATATCCTTTACTACTCTTTTATGTACAATCTTTTAGAAGACAACCTTGCATAGCGTTTTTGTATGGGACCTTAGCACCAGCCCCAGCTGGCATGACCTGCCCGCAGCCCCCCAGAACAGCAACACGAGTGGGGCTCCAGTTAGTCCTGCGAAATAAAGGAAGAGAGAAATCCCACTCAGAAATAGTCCTAAAAGGACTGAGGGAGGATTATGGTAACTTTAAATAAAATTTAAATAAAAGTGAGAGAGTATGCCAGCCTTTGTTCATCATGGGGAAAATGCTTATACAGCACTTTTCCCCAAACTTTGACAGCTCTAGCAGGTATAGAGTGTGTATGAGAAATATATGCCATTTTTCTTCCATTAAAGAAACATCTGCCATCATTACTCGACAACCTAAAATTCAGTACCTGATCTTCATAGTTTATCTCCGTGCTTATCAAGTGTAAATTAGCTTATATTTGTCTTCTTTACTGAAATACAGTTAGACCTGCATGTTCTTATGTTATAAAATATAGTTATTCCTGCGCATATAGAAGCAGATGCTACTTTCAATGTTGAAAAACATACATAAAATAGAGCAGGAAAGGAATAAAGTGACTGGGATATATGATGATAGCTAGGGGAAGTGAAAGCACAACTTTTGCAAAAGAAGTTCTAGTGGAAAGATTAATTATTATTGCAAATTGTTTCAGATTGAGATGCCTAATAGCTTCAGCAAGACAGGTTTTCTTGGACATCTTGGCAAAGCCCCTTTAATCTGGTTTCCATAACCTGAAGAGATCGAACGGGTGGCTGAAATACAATAGGATGATAACAGGGAAGGAAGCCAGCACCTAAATCAGATTTGTGCATAATCAGCTCGGCCGATTCAAGCCTGTGAAAGCTTTTAAAGGCTCACATGGTCCTAAATGGTTGACATGAAAGTGTAAGAGTGTATGTCCATAAAATATAGTTTATTTAACTAGCTACCCAGTAAATACAGTTAGGCTGGCAGGCTTGGATTGCAGAGGACTGGTAATGGACTGGAGGGTCTTATATTTATAGGTCTGCTCCAGTTCAAATCCAGTTCAAGCCATCAATAGCTAAAAGCCGCATGAACTCAGTCCAAGGTAACTGAGCTGCAAGCGGGCAGAAGCTCCTGGCCCATCAAGTACCAATGTGGACAGGAGCTCGCAGGGAGGGAGCACAGGATTTTGAAGCTGAAAGCCTGGAAGATGCAAACCCAGCTGGCAGGATGGGGACAGTGGCACAACCCCCGCCAGAAATCACATCCCTGGGAGAGGGGATGGTTTTTACCCCTCCACAGGGTGTGATGCCTTCAGGGTGCCCAAATCCAGCCACATCTGCCCCCGCAGACAGCGCAAAATGCTGAGCATACCTCACATCTCGGAGGTTTTAGCTAAAGGTGCTGTTTGCACAGTTTAGATAAATACAGCCCTGAGGATGTGGTTTAACACAGGAACGGGGCAGCGGCAGCTCCGTCCTCTGGCTGTCTGGTGTTGCCGCTGCTCAGTGAGCAAAGCGCTGGTGCAACAACGTCCACACCGCCCAGCCAAAGCACCACGAAGACCGCAATCCTCCAGAGACCACGGCTCTTTAAAACCAGCGTTTCAGCAAGATGCAAGCAAAGACAAAAGAGCACGCTAAATCTGTCCTTGGTCAAGAAAAAGAAAAGGTTTAGCTCTTAGCTAAATAATCTCATGACGAGGCTAAGCGATGCAAAAAGACACAAGCAAATGTTTCTGTATGAGAGAAGGAATATTAAGTGTTCCATGACCGTTACTTAAAAGCGGTCTATAAAAAGATGAGGACAGACTTTTTAGCAGAGCCTATTGCAACAGAACAGGGTGTGATGGTGTTAAACTAAAAAAAAAATGGGAAATTCAGATTAGACACAAGGAAGAAATCTGTGACAATGAGGGTGGTGAGAGCCTGGCCCAGGTTGGGCAGAGAGGTGGTGGATGAACCATCCCTGGAGACATCCCAGGCCAGGCTGGACGGGGCTCTGAGCAACCTGAGCTGGTGAAGATGTCCCTGCTCATGGCAGGGGGGGCACTGGGGGAGCTGGGAAGGTCCCTTCCAACCCAAACCATCCTGTGATTCTGTAAGATGCATTTAGACACCGAAGCCAATGTTGGTGGGAGTGCACTGTAACTCACCTCCCACTCAGGAAGAGAAATGGAAGAATTGGAATCTAAGGTCAGAGCTCTCAGCCAGAGGACGTGATGAGAGGAGACAATGAGATGGCTGATCAGACAACCCCTTTCCAGGGGCTAGAGCAACGAGAGGGAATTTCAAGTCCAGGACGGAAAAGGAGGACCGTACCACCTTTCTGGCCACCAAATATTTAATGAGGTGAGAAGGACTCAGATTCAGAGTGGAAAAATGCAAAGAAGCTGGAGTACGGGTGGGTGGTGAGGAGGGAGGAAGATGCAGGGTGGGTTTGGTGGGGAAGGATAAGGAGGGAGTCTGTGAGGTAGGGAGGGGGCACAGAGAGATGAGCAGACACTCAGACAGCCAAACCGTCACTCCAGACAAAGCCCTGCTTTGGATAGAACTGACCAGACTGTCTGGTCACTGTATATATAGGATGGAGCAGAAGCTTGCAATTACATTCCACGTATGCGGTTTACATATAGCCGTGCTTTGTAAGCCAGCACACATCAAGGCTGAGCGTCTCTGTGGGCTTTTTCCAGGGAGTGGGGTTCTTATCTCCTCTTAGGAAATGAAAACATGGGCAAATTTGCTTTTCCAGGTTGAAGAAACCACAGAAATGTGAAAGACATTTGTATAAATAATGTCACACACAGAATTCCACCATTCTTTTCCTTATGGCTTCAGCTGCATGAAGTGAAGCGTTTCTTATTAGGAACAAACGTGTCTTTATTTTTTTCTTTCAAAGCCCCGAAGCAGATTTGCAGCAATTCTTCCTATCAATAAACAAACTAGTTGGAGCTCCTGATTCACAGCTTTGTCACAACCAGGTATGATGGTCACCTCGTTTGTGGCCAGACGGTTGGGAATTAGAGCTGATTTAATAGAGGATCTGAGCTGAGCTCCCACCTCAGCCCTGCATGCGTGACTGGTTGATGCCAACAAGTGCCACCTCCTGCTCCTACTGCAAGGGCATGAAGGTTACAGCAGAAAAACAGAACGGTGCATTAATAAAGGCTTCTCAGTCTGTGCCAATTGCAACTCGAATGTTCCTATTTTCAAAGGATACAAGACCTTTTCTAGCGATGACGGAAAACCAAACTAATAGTAATCCTTCGAAGTGGAAAAGACTTGCAGCTTGAATCAACAAAAAAGGTGAGAATATTGCCTTCGCTCCAGTAATGCCACCGACTCCTGCTGCAGCCATCACCCAGTGGAAGAATGTAGTTTTCATGTTATAAATAAGAAAAAATACAAATTACAAACAGGAGCAACAAGTGAACATGAGAATTTCAGTACTAAACACATTGCACTCTGGCATTGCAGACCCAGCTACATAACATAACACCGATGATTCACGTGGCTTTAAGTACCTATTTTCCATGTGAAATCCGCAATGTGTCACAGAGCGAGAGCTCTTGCACGCTACAGCTTTTCCATGAAAACAGTTCAATTGATTTCAGCATGGAAATGGATGGTAACTTCCAAACAGAAAGTTTAACGAGAAAAGTGCTCTTTTTAAACGAAACTTATGGAGAGCTTTCTTTGTGAGACTTGAAATGAAATACAAGTTACAGCACAGAAAACAGGTCGCAAGACTCGGCCACTGAGGAAGATAACAGCTCAGATCTTGTGATATGTGTCCTCAGCTTGGCCTGACTTTTCAGCAGCAAACAGCGGTTTAAGCACAAAGTTCTGACTGCCCCACTTGAGACATGCGAGTTCGCCCTGTTTGAACACAACAGGCTCATCCTTAACCAGCATTTGTCAGCCTGTTGACAGATTATTGACCCTCACAGCTTATTGTTGTCTTCCTTAAAATATAGCACCATTTCCTAGACCAGGAAGAGACCGCGACGGCAGAATTCAGCCAGACCCAGCCAAACCCCCAAGGAGATGGCGAGGTTTTTAATTCACCCCAGAAGCTACAGGGAGTAGGTTTTATCCCGTATGTTCTCAAAAACCAGAGTCAGCTTTGAGCAACGGGCTGGTGGAGGCCACAGTGTTTGGTATTTAATGTTGTAAGCAAAATAAAATTCCCCAGAAAAAAAGCTGTGCTTCGATATCATTTTTGTTCTTTTTGAGATGCAAGAAACCTGAAAAGCCAAGAAGTCAGCAAATCGTTCACTTTTGCAGGCACAAAACTTCACCATTAAACACTTAAAATAGTTATGAATGGTGTTTCCGTGACTTAAGTTCCTTCATACTCCTCTGTGCTTTCAATGTGTGAAGGATGCTTAGTGCTGGTGATACAGTTATTTTCATGGGGGGATGTTTGCATGAACAGAAAACCTTCACTTCCAGCTTCAGAGGCTTCGTGATGGGCTATTTTGAGGTAATTCAGGCAAAGGCTGAAACAAGCATCCCTTGGTGTACATGGTGGTAGGAGCAGATTAGATCAGATCAGTGCTGCCAAGGTCCAGTTGCTGGAGTTCTGATCGTGGGAACATCACTTGCAGATAAGTCGGTGCTAAAGCTGAGAACAACGTGGCAACAGAAATCAAAAATCCAAAACAAACGCCACAGAGATTGCTGCAAGTGACAGAGAAGGAGAACTGCAACTACTGCAAGAAATGCAATAGTTTTTCCAAGAGTTTGCAGCCAAATTAGCAGAAGCAAAAGAAAACGCCTACAAAGGCAGTGGCCATAAACGCTGGTAGAGAGGAATTAACTCTTCCATTAGAGATCAGCACAACCTGGGTGTGCCACAAGCTCTGGGCTGGTACTCAGGCAAATGTCACACCAGAAAACACTTCTTAAAATTGACAAGGAAAGAGAGGCCAGTAAAGCAGAAATATTATACGGGCAAGCAATGAGGTTATGGTGCATTTAAAATACTATGTTCTCAAGATCTATATGACTGTTGCACAGGAATAGAAAAGCATCATCAGATGAATGTGGAAATAGAAAATAATTGGTGAAATTAATGAAATTTGCCAAAGGATTCAAACGAGGAAAGATCCACGTTGATGGACCCAGACATGTTGGAGCTGCAGTCCAGATGCCTTTGCACTACAAGGAAAGGCTATGTTTTAATGCTTCCTTAATAATGGTTCTCCCTACAATTGCACTTTTTTGACAATCCCACCTCAAAACAGACCAAGCACAGCGTGTTTCTCCCAGACACAAAGTCCTGCAAACACCTCTCTCCACTGCCGGTCATCGTTTTTCAAGACAGGACCCTGGGTATTTCAGATTTCAGCACAAAAGACTGATGCCAGATATTCTCATGCAAATCACCTGGGAGGAAATGGAGCTGAGTTTTCAAATAACACCCAATAACAGACCTCATCTTCGCATCCTCACAGAAGCTTCACAAAGCGTGAAACACCACCGACTTAAATTCTGCATAACAAAAAGCTGAGAAAAGCTCTGATCTTACATGGAACACCATGAAAGATGCACCAGAGTCAGATTATAACAGGTGCACAGGAGTTTTCAAGCCTCTGGCAGGAGAAAATATACTTTGCATAAATGATAACCATGCAGAGACGGAGGCTGCAGCGACCAGAAAAGTTGTGGCTCAGCTCTGCGAGATACAGACTCTGATAAGAAACCAGAGCAATCACAGCTCATCTCTTCTGGACGGGGAGCCAGGGGCTGCAACTTGCAGTGATAGCACCTGAAAATAAAGTGGAAAGGGCTGTCAGAAACAGCCATGGGGATGGAGACGAGGTGCCTTTTTATGAGAGCTCTAAGAATATGCACAGCCCCTGGAAGGAAGCTGAGTATCTGCTATGAATTGGAGATGCTGTGCACAGCAAAGATACCCCAGGGCTGTGAGGAGTGTGCAGGTGGGTTCAGCTCTCACCATCTTGAAGTCTGAACAAGCAGAAGCCCAAACATTCAGGCTAGTTCTGAACTCCATCCCCAAAATCCACCCCCTAGTTCTCACCGCAGCGTGCTCAATCTCTCAGGCTGAATTTAGCACCGTGCTCCAATCTTTGTAGTGAACCAAAGCCAAGGCTTAAGCTTCAGCACTCCTAGGCTAGGGAATCATCAAAATCCAGATCTGAATGTGCCCATATGGACCTTAAAGCTCTATGTCATCCTGAAGCAATGGTGGATTTTTTGGCCATAAACCTGATGCAACAGGCTGTTTCAAAAAGCCTGTCTTGGAGAGGAGAGAAATTATAAGCAAAGCAGTAAATCCCTGAGCACCTTGACTGCTGAAGAGAGAAGGGGTCTGGGCACATGTGGAGATGAATATCCAGTCAGGTTGAGGGGTCAGGAAGGACAAGTCAGAGAGAGCAAGTAGGAGAGAAAATGGGATTATATGGATTATCAAAGTGACCAGCAACAGTGGGGGGACCATGATGTGCCAGAGAGCCCACAAAAAACAGCTGAGGACATGAAAGAACAAGAAGAATCAGATGAGGGCTTGCTGCTCTTGCAGTGAGATGTTTTCCTGCCCAAACACATCAAATGTTCCACACAGGAGGCAAGGGCAAGGAAAGAGAAAACATTATTCTGGCCACATGGAGAGCTCCGCTACCCAAAATCTAAAGTCTGAAAAGGACAAAAATCTTCAAAGGCTGTGTCCAACAAACCTCAAACGAACCAGCAGCAGTAAAGCCACTGCCTTTGTAGCTGTGTCCTCCCACTGTCACCCCATCAGGGTCAGGGCTGCCTCCGTCCCCAAAAGCAGCAGTTCCAGGGACAGCTTGTGGATGAGATCTGACATCCTGCATCCCTTGGCCAGCATCAGTACAAGCATCACAGGC
Source organism: Patagioenas fasciata (assembly GCF_037038585.1). NCBI lineage: Eukaryota > Metazoa > Chordata > Aves > Columbiformes > Columbidae > Patagioenas > Patagioenas fasciata. The sequence continues at coordinate 39,208,780 of NC_092527.1, forward strand.
TCATGATCCCAAAACTGAAATCTAACAGCTGCAGGTTTACTTCACCTCTAGATCCACAATGATTTATGATAAATTACTTCTCTTGACAGCACTGGTTCTGCTCTCAGGCCAATTTAATATTGTGAAGCTATTTCTAGGTTGTGCCAGGGTATGGGGAGATTTCAGCATGTAAAAATTCACAATAATTTTTCATCTGAATTGCCCTGAGCTGCCAGCAAACAGAAACACCGCCTGAGAGAGACTTGTTGTGAGAATTATTTTAACACAATGTTGGGTGTTTTGTATGTGGTGCCAACTCCTTTTGCAATAAATCAGCAATTCCCCAGCACATGCCTCTCGGGAGGTATAAAATCACCTGAGAAAAAATGTTCTGGCCACATGCCTACGCTGTAATTCTTTCCAAGGGTACATCACCACCCACATGTAGGACATGCAGGATGAGATGCTGCTCCTCATCAGCTGCTGGGCTTGGCCAACGCTGAACCCAGAGAGGGGTCTCTGCAGAAATGGTTAACAACATATCCATAGTGCTCATAAATAGTGGGAGCTAAACCCCTTAAACAACACGGAATGACTGCCAGTGATTTTCATAGAATCACAGGATGGTTTGGGTTGGAAGGGACCTTCAAAGCTCCCCCAGTGCCACTCCTGCCATGAGCAGGGACATCTTCACCAGCTCAGGTTGCTCAGAGCCCCGTCCAGCCTGGCCTGGGATGTCTCCAGGGATGGTTCATCCACCACCTCTCTGGCCAACCTGGGCCAGGCTCTCACCACCCTCAGCATAAAAAATTCCTTCCTCATATCCAGTCTGAATCTCCCCTATTTTAGTTTAAAACCATCACCCCTTGTCCTGTCATAACATGCCCTGTTAAAAATTATACAGGGCTTCATACTAGTCCACTGGCTGGGTTTTATACCTAGGAGACCCAGTTTGCTCCTGGCAGAGCAGTTGTCTGTCCTACAGCAGCACACTGGGAGAATGCAGAAGGAGCAGCCCAGCAAAAGCAAGCTTAATTAACCATTTAATTTTAGTGTGGGCATTTACACAGTTCATTGGTTACCTGGCTGCACAGACTCCTGCAACTACTTAACGGTATAAAATGATCCCAATCTGAGATGTTCTTTGCCAAGACCAACCCCATAATAACTATATTGCTAGAATGAAGTGGGCAAACAGGCCACACCAGCAAGACCACCACTTGGAAGCTTATAGGATAAAAGGTGGACAGAGGAGGGCCCAATCCTGAATACTGTTCTCACTCTTGCAATTCATGCTTGTTTAACTGTTCACATGAAAACTTACAGGGATAAAAATGCCATACCAGCTCCCCATCCTCACTACATCTTTATCATCTTACCATATTATCTATAAGGTCAGCTCTTGCAAAATATTGCTCAACAGAATGATGCCATCTTCTGCAGCCGAATAGGTGATTTAAGAACGAAAGAGCTGTGATTTAGCAAGATCTGGCCTTTGGTTTTTGCGGGAGCGTCATCTTGAGTCATAAACCTCATGTTGAGGAGAAAAATTATTTTTAAAACTGCATTCTTAAAACAGGATGCAGTGTCACATTAGCTTATGTCATCTAAAATTCTGGTTTTAACAGCATGGTTCGTATGGCAGTCAGAATATTCTGTTCTGAAGCTCAAGTTTCTAACAGTTTGGTTTTCCTTTCCAGTGCTTTTCTGCTAGCTAAGAAAAGCAGCATCCATTGGGTCCCAGCCTATTTAACCCTTCAGAACTGTGTGTCATCGCCAAAGGTTTTACCATTGCTTGTTTCCTTATTCTCTTCTAAATTTCATGTTACGTGCCACAAAGTTGAGAAAGCAATTCTTTTTTAACTCCCTCGTTTTCAACTTACACTAAAATACTACCTGAAGTTTCCTTTCCATCTATGATCATACCAAAGAGAAGTGTAAAATGTTAATCAAGAGGGGAAAAAAATCCCACTATGTTACAAAGATTTCACTGAGACTGAAAAGCAGCCTCACGTAACTGCACAGGAAAAAGGCAGAAGTGGTTTGTTGGTGGGATTTTTGAATATTGTGCCCTCCGTCAGTCATGGGACACCTCAGAGGACTTGCCATTCCTCTGGCTTCTCCATCTCAGGATTTTCACCGCTGCAGCAGCACCGAGCACATATGGGATGGATCCAGCACGGCCGAGAATACGCCAGAGGTGGATGCCAAGTCGTTTTGGCACACCTGAACGCCCAGCTGAGCAGCCTTTGTAGTGCACCGCAGCATGAAATGGCCAATTTGTCCTCCTTGCCTACGTTGCAGCAAGGTGTGAAATCCTAAAGAGGAAAAGCAGCTTTCTCAAGTGCCTTTGGGAGCCGGCGTTGAGCCAGAAGAGCAGCAGAGTGAGGTAAAAGCTTTACTTGGGATGCCTGAGATGAAGCAAGGTGCAACTCGGTAAAAATGATGACAATCAGCCACGGAACTCAGCACGATCCACACCAGGCACAGCAGCATCTCAGCTTCACGAAGATCTTCTCCCAGCCTTAGAAATCTGATAATGATCCTACCCGCCCCATGGATTTCTCCTTTCCAAGCTAATTTTCTTAGTCTACTCTGTGGGAAGATGTCACCGTATATAAAGTGAATTTTTGTGGATTTGTGGAGGATTAGGACTTGCAGAATAGCCAACCACCACTCTGTTGTGGTGGGGAGTCCCGGGAAATTAGAACCATAGAATGTCCTGAGTTGGAAGGGACCCACAAGGACCATCAAGTTCAACTCCAATTAGGAAGAGTCAGAGAACAGCATGGATAAGCTGCTTCTACTTTCTTCACTCTGCTCTTGGTCTCCGAAAGGCTTCGCTTCCTTCTCTTGCATTAGCACAAGGAAAAAAATATAGCATGATTTTCAGGCTAAACATGCATATGCGAGATTCGTGCTCTAGTCATAAATCAAATTCCAGGCATTAAAGCAGATGGAAGTGCCATTTTGTAAGATTTAAGGCTCCAACACAGAAGTGGGTATGAATCTTGTTGCGAGTGTTTCAAGGGATGTTTGCAGAAATTGTTATGAGAAAAAAAACTCGCATGTGGTTGGAATTACCCAAGGGAATGGATTTATACTTAAAAAAAATAATAAAATCAGTCATGGTTGTGGTGGAAACAAATGCCTTGTTACAATAACGGTGACCAAGATTCAGAACTTGTTGCCCTTTCACAACTGCCCTTGCATGAAGTTGTCACAAAGGTCTTCTCCTTTTGCAGGGAGGTTATGAGCAAAGAGCAGGCTTGACCTTTCACAGCAGCTTCCATAGAAGGTGGCACAGAGTCTGTTCTTCGATGACAGTGGCTTTGTGCTGCTACGGCCTGTGTTTCAGCGGAGTTATTCAGAGCTACACTTGCAACACAATCACACCCATTTTGAGGGGATAAATGCACACTTCGAAGTTATTTTAGGTAACAAGAAATGGGCTAGACTGCCATAGATAACTCCTTGCCTGTAATTACAAGCTAAGAGTTTGCTGCATGCAATGTAAAGAAAACCTCCTGATGACAGGAATGGAGAAGTGATTCTAACTGAGGTGGAGATGCTCACACATTTCTTGGAACACACTCCTCAGGCATGTCCGCATTTGCGTTGCTGTTTGAGCCCAGGATAATGTGCTTTTCTGATCAGACATGAAGATTGAATCCATTACACACTCCCAGCCAGATTGCCAGATGGCAAGGGAAGCCTGATCACAGTATTTCTTGGCTCACGGTCCATGAAAGCTGAAGTAGAGGGATGATGCTGGCAAATATAAGATGCCAAGTGGACCTGGCTTTGCCTGAATGCCCCTGCCTACACAGCACCAGGGTGGCTCTAAGGGACATCAATACTGCCCCAGGAAAGGCTCACCAGGTGATCATGGGTCCACCCCCATGCGATGGAGAAGCAGCCATCCAAGAAAACTCAAATGCAAAAGCAGAAAAGAGCGAGCAAGATTAGATCCAGCAAAAGAACGTATCAGTGTGTTAATGAAAAAGGGATTTCAGCCATTTACTTGATCACCCACAAGTCTACTGGAAGAGACTGCAATAATTTAGGAGCAAAATAATTTGAGGGACTAGTTGCAAATGGCATTTGATGGCTTCTGTTCTATAAACGGTGCTTCAGCAGTAAGGACAGGGCATCAAACTTAAGGCAGGTATTCACTGAAAGCACGTGGGTTTCAAGTAGCTGCTAAAGTGAATTCACAATAACAACCTGATTCTCCTCCACTACAGCAGGCCTAGGACTCACTAATAGTTTAGTATTTGTAGGTTTATGGTTTTAATTGAAACAGCCTGAACATCACACAGGGTTGGCAAACATACCAGGGACTGGCACACAGAAAAACTAGAATTAGTTTCTGATTCTGCCACTGACTTGATAATGGATTTTGCATAAATAATTTAAATTCCCTGCCTTGTTTCCCTATACTGAAATTAGAATTATATTTTTAAAAAGAAAATGTTTTTATATCTAACAGTAAACACACTGCATAAAAAGTAGATAGTGTGTCCCATTTACATGCTACAAATGTTATGCAGAAAAGTAATTACAACCCATATAAAACCATTATAAGTAAAGTATTATGAAACATCTGAGCATTAAAGAACAAACTTCCCTGAAACAGCTGAGCTTTCTGCTAGTATAAGTTTAAAAAATTAGTTTTAGCCTTAAATCTTATAAAACAGGAATTGTACACGGAGAGCAAATCAAGCCTTCCATGTTGCATGGCTGTGGGTTTTCTCAGTTAATCATAATGTAGATTGGATGTATGTGTTTTTCATTTATATTATTAAAGCATAAGCAGACCCAAACGTACACGTGCATGACACTACATCGGTACAAGGAAACTCTTCCCACAGTAAGAACCACTTTCCAAATCCCCAGTAATGGGGATTCTAAGGAGCAATTGCCTGGAGCGCTCCTCACATGGGTGTTACGGGAACCACATTAAAGTCTGGGATCGCATGTTGCTGGTTTTTCACTTGTGATTACAAAACTCCTCAGAGCATTAGCGAGCACAGCCAAGCAGAAACTCCGGCACTGCAATCCTATAACCCACTTGATGTAAATTAGACAGCCCTGAGGATAAAGGCCTGTCCTGACCAGTCAAAAAAAGATAAACTGGTTTTAAATAGTACAATAGCAAGTACTTAGCTAGGTTAACACCAGTTTCCGTGGGGGATATCACTAGGCATGGGAAAGCACTAACAAAACAAGGGCAGTGGAGCTCTGTAAACTCAGGACAGTGGTGGCATTCATGGTGGCAATGGGATGTAAACCAAAGAATCAGAGTTCCAGAGTTAATATCATATGAAAGAGCTGAGGTACTACGGCAGAGAAATGAGCTCTCTTCCTTCCTTTGAATATTTAGATTTTGCTGCTGAAGCCAGTTAATGTTGCTCAGAGAGGTGGTGGTTGAACCATCCCTGGAGACATCCCAGGCCAGGCTGGACGGGGCTCTGAGCAACCTGAGCTGGTGAAGATGTCCCTGCTCATGGCAGGGGTGGCACTGGGGAAGCTGGGAACATCCCTTCCAGCCCAAACTATTCTATGATTCTGCAAACAAAGTCATTGAGGAGACTGAATTTTCCATTAAGCTTCTCTTCTTCTCCTCTCCTCCACATATGCTCTGCTGTTTCAAGGTCAGGCCAGACATGGAATGCAAGCATCACTTGTGTCACCAGAACATCTGCTATGGGGTATTTCCAGCCCATCCTGGAACAAAAAAATATCTGAATCACGCGAGAAAACTGGTTCTCACAAAATCTTCAGGCAAAATTTGCTGATAAGCATAACTCTGGCTCAGATAAAAGAGCCGGGTCCTCAGCTGCATCACCTGGCATCAGTCCACTGAAGTTAATGGAGTTCTGCTGCTGGCTCTGTGTCCAGGGAGGGCTGCCAACAGCTGAGATGATGTGAAATATCATTGTTAGAAAGGATGGGGAAAAAATCCTCTTAGATTGTATAAACAATTGTGGGGTTGGGGTTTCTCAACCTTGTGCAATTCATGGGGCAAATCAAAGGGAATCACTGCCCATGTTTCTGTGACACAGGGAAGTTAAGTGATCTCCAATGTCCCCTCCTGGGCACTAGGAAAATACACAGTAAATAAATTTTAGCAGAACAATGTTATCAGGACTTTTTGGGAAACGCAGTGGAGACCAAGCCTTGTTAGAGACTGAGGAGTTTGATACTGTCCTTGTGAATGTGACCAAAAATTATTCCACAGGTAATTCTTGGATCTGGGCTGTAGCACCTTCTCCAGCACGTGCATTGATGTGGAAACGGCAAATTACTTAAGCAAAGTACATGGTTACATACTTCTAGGTTAAATTCTGACTGATGTAAAGGAGTTTTCCCAGTGGCTTTCACATTTGCCATGCTTCTGAGTTTGAAATACATTGCTGAGGGTCAGAGCTGGATTCAGGGAGGAAGAAGTAAAAACTACCTGTTATTTGTCAAAAATCCTTCCTGTCATTTAATTCCAGGTAGTTTGTCATATTTCAACCGTTATTTATATTTGGTAGCAACTCTCTTCACAGGTGCCTGTGCCCACGTTACAATTATATACACACCTCATCCCTTCAACATGATTATTGTTTCTGGTACAGTCTGCAGCAAATCAGACCTGGTCCTGAACATCTCATGCTGTTAGCCTGATGAAATCAAGAAAAAATGTAGCCCTTGTTTGTTGAGGAAACAAAGCTGCTTCCAAAAATAAGCAGGAGGCACGAAAGAGAAGCAAAGATGAAATAGCACTCTGAGGGAGACATTTCAATCATTTTAGAAGGATTTTGGTGCAAAAAACGACAACAGAAAGAGAGCTTTTTTCTCTAAAGAGAGATATCTTCTATCTTTAGTGTAGTCAAATAACTTCAAATCCCACAGGAGGAAGAAATATTAGAGGCAATCTCAGCTATGGTAAGGAGCCAGACTCCTTTCCATGGGTATGGATTTGTTCCCCATGGAAATGTATTTTAAAATACAGGGGTTAAAAAAAAGACAAAAATTGCTGGGGCAAAACCTCATTTCTGAAACTGCTCACATCTCTCTGCTTCCATACACCACTAATGCTCATCCATCCCTCAGCAACACAGGACCGTGTTCACCATCACTGCCAGGTGACATTAGATCCTCCATCCAGATCAGGAGTGAAGAGAGGTGGGACAAGCAGCTGCCATCTGGGGTGGAAGGTTCCTCTGCACCATCACATGTGGCCGAGACTGCCCATGTTGTGTGGTAGTTGCTCTTACAGGGCTCTCAGGCTGCATTTAAAAGATTTGTTTGACCTCTCCTTTATCCTCTGGTGATGATTAAAAAGAAAAAGCACACCCCAAAACACAACTGCAACATGATGAAGCAAAAAAATGGATGGATCTCAGGAATTCTGGACTTGGCTGCTGTCTCTGACATTGGCCTCCTATATAACCCTGTGAGATCACTCAGCCTACGTGTTCCTCTGTCTGTCTCTTTGATTAGCCAAAATACGATTTCCCTAACTGTGGGTTGAGGACTTCGCAGAAATGATGGAAACTAAAGCTGGCCTGAGATGATAGAGATGCAAGTAACCTCCCCCTGCTGATCTATGGCTCCTTTTTTATCCCCCCTCTCTTTAGCATCTCGCACACCTTAACATCAGAAACAACATCCTGACAATAAACAGAGGGACCGCAGTCACCCCTTCAAGTCACATCCTTGCTGCATTTTGATCAATGAAACAGGAATGCTTTCATGTTTGTCCAAGCTGACTGGTGGGGAAAAAAAGCTAAAGGCTGGATTTTCAGTACCCAAAGCAATGTGTCCAGACATATTTACAAGCCAAATCACAGCAGCAGAACAGTACAACAGAAAATTCTCAGTTCATATGACTACAGCCCATGGGCACAGCCATGGTGGTATCCATCAGAGACTCAAGCACCTGGTTATAGAAAGCACAAGGTTCTAAAAATCAGCTCCCAGGCATCCAGTAGATTTTTTGTGATGAACTGCATCACAGCTCTTTAGTTAAGAAAGATGAAATTTCATCGAGAGTATTGTTATGGGTCTCACTTTAATATCATTTGCAAATGTTCCAATAAAACCCTCAGCCTTTCGGCAAGTCTTGCTCATAATCCCATATCATTGATTAGTTTAAGCAAGCTACGAATGGCAAGCTGTCCGACTCTGCTTGTTAATGCAGGCATCTTCTCTCATCTGCTGTCTCTTTAGAATAACAATGAATGCAGCAACCTTAGGCTTGCCAAATGCACTTCAAGCTTATGAAACACTAACTCTATGTCAAAAATAGGTTTTTTGCAAGAGTAGAACTCCAAAGTCTAACAAAAACATAAGACAGTTGCAGCGTATCTGAAAAAAAATGCAGCTCAGACCCAAAATTCAGATCTAACTTCTCTTTTTCAAAGGCTTTGGAAGGAGAATTTTGGCTGAGCACAGCAAGAGAATCAATCATGAATCTGGCTCCCAAATGTCAGGGCTCCAGCATCTGGCATCTCCCAGCATTCAAGAAGAAAGACTCTCTAAAGACTCTCCAAGGCCTAAGCAAGGAGCCCATGCAGTTGATCTCCATTTAGTTTAGAGGGTCCATCATCCCTAAAAACATTCAAATCAGGCCCAAAGACAAAGGGAAACAAGGGAAATACCAAGTCCTTAGGCAGCAGCCTAAGTCATTAGCCAAATGCATCAGGGCTGGCCCCATCTCCGCCTGGTTCCCAAGTGACGGGGGGTTATTACTCTTCCAGGCTCCATCCACTGCCATTATTGCAACAATATAAAATGTAATCACATTTACATAGGATTTTCAACCATCATTAAGAAACCTTCAGTCTTTAATTGCAGACATCAGCTCCCTTCCAGCCTCCAGCTCAGGCTGACTGGCATATCCTGCCCTTTGTCCATAGCCATTCACAGAAAACTTCAAAGAAATCCTTCTTAAAAGCTCCTCCTGACCATCCTGCCTTGCTTCTCTCCCAAGGGGGTGCAGGATAACAGCAGCTGAAGGTTTGTTTCCTTTGTACTGTATTGCCAATCACTGTGACACCATTAATCACCAGTTCAGGTACTGGGAGGCACTGGACTAGCACAACATTTGTGGCTTCAATCAGTGGTACAAATATCACAGAAGGAATTATGACACCTCCAGGGTAGTCACAGGCCCTTCTTCAGATGCTTAAAGTATTTATAGACTTCCTCCCTCAAAACTGTGTTATAAATAACCGTGCATAGTTAGGCTAATGATTGGAAAAAAGTCAATACCTGCTAAAGTCCTGAGTTAAGGATGAGAGAAAAGGTCTTGTCTACAGGCTTCATGCTGTGAAGCGTGACTTGGACTGCACATATGCATTGCTTTTACTCTTTCCTTTCCCTTCTTGTGTCTATCTTCTCATCAGGAGGACCAAAGCAAGAGTGTTCATTTAAATCCTAACGCTTAAGACATGTTGTACTGCAAGAAATCAGATTTGAGGTGCTTTAGCATGTTCCACCATATTTATATACGACCTGTGGGGTAAGAAATGCTTCACTCACCTTTGGTTTTACCTATCTTCAAATTCCCAGGCTCTCTGCAAAGTGATGCCATGAGTGGGCATCACATTAATCCCCATTAGAGAAGTTAACACTGGAGTTGCAGATAGAGGTAGTTCTGCTTTGTGGTTTATTTTCTCAAGTGGTGAATGTGCTCCTTCATCAACAGCCTTGTAGATTCGCTGACCTCTTTATGTACTACACTAATAGATCCCACGTTCAATAACCCCCTCAGAAGATCAAGCAATAAAATCTTATTTTCTCTGGAAATGGTATCACTTGTGTATCTTAATGATAACGCTGTGGTTTGTTGTTTTACACTGCACTGGAAGTACCGAGATCAAAGAAGTAACACAAGATTCAAGATTAGATCGAGCTTTGTAAGCAAGCAATGTAGTCTTTGTCTTTGATATGCAAACAAAGAGTCATTAAACAAATTCGATAATATCAAGCTAGTGAGAGGCTTCAAACACACGCTGAGCAACCACTAAATAGCTGGAGACAGGCATTTTGATAAAGCAACATTAAAAAGATAAATAAATCCCAATTTAAAACTTTGGAATTAATTCTAGCACAGATCAGAAAGTCTCAGCAATTGTGCCTGTCAGTAATTTGTCTCCAAACACATCAGGAAAACGTGGAAGCAAAGGTGAACCTCATGAGATTATTTTTTGTATCAGCAGCAAGTTATATAGTTGCAGAAGTATTAATATTTGTGGATGGACAGCACCCAACTCTTGAACAGAGGAGAAGGTTTGAGACAAGCTTTTGAGGTGATCTAGACAGCACATGTCAACTTTGCTCTTTTTAACCTATTAGCCTTTTGGAATATATATCTATAGAATACCATGAGCTTAGTCAATCTAGATACTCAGAAAATGTGATTTATTGTACAAAAAATAAAAGTAACTATTGATCAGTAGCTGCAGTGTATAAAGAAAAACGAAATCTCTGCCTCAGTTTCTCTATCAAGGAGTGAATAAAAGCCACTTTGAGCTCTGAGTGAAACCTGCTTTTTCATTTTTGAACATTAATATGGGACCTTCTCTGTGCCTCATCCTGGAGGCAGAGAAGAGCTTCCCCAGCCCAGGCTTTTGTTCCATTTATTTAGCATCCCACGGGCTTCGCCCAGGCAGCTGCAGGTACAAGGCTTTGCAGTTTAAATAGGCAATAGGGGCACCTTATACCCATTCAAAGGGGGTTTTTTCAGGGCAGCCACAACAAATCAGAAGAGTTTTAGATTAAGGCTCTGGAATAAAAGCGGTGTTGAGGCTATTGCAGCCGCACAGGCTGGCATGCAGACGAGGCTGTAATCTATGGAGGTTTTTTATGTTTTGAAGGCACAAATGAGCTTTGATTGTTTCAAAAAGGAGACACAGAGAAGAGGGAGATTGTCACCACGATGTGGTAACCCATTCTGCTCCTAGCCTTTTTCATGCAAAACCCCACCAGAGCTCAGCTGACAATTTGCATTAACTCTGTACCTGCCTGTGCGGCTGGACCCTGCACAAAGCGGAGCAGAAAAGCCGAGTTCATCCCAGGCCAGCGCCCACAGAAACACAACTATTCCCCCAGTTCAGCGCAGTGAGAGGCTGGGATGTCACAAACTTCAAGGACAAACAGAAGCAAAGTGAAAATACAGAAAAAGGATGCCTGGTCTAACTCTCCCCTCCAATACAAAGCACTGCAGGAACCATCGAGTGCTGTTTTCCCTGGGAAGACTGAGGCCGCAGTATTTCTTGCCTTTTTAATACAACTCTTTATTGCATGCAGTACTTGTGAGCCTCAATTGCTCCTAATGCACAACTGGAGAGAAAAAATAAATACATATTGATGTATGAATATGTGTTATGGGTGGTCCATGAGCAGCCCTCAGTACCCTGTACACACACCAGTGTCTTTGCCACCACTTTGTGTTTGATGGGATTTAGAAACAATATCGACAGAAGCAAGGAAGATAATTCATCACTCAACCACAACCAAATATACATCCACACTCTTAGTGCAACACGTGGAAAAGGCTACATCCTCCTTTTAGTGTCCATATCATCACTGCTCCAGAATTAATGTTTGTGCCAACAGCATTAATTACCCTCACTTTGATTTCTCCCAGGGAAAAGGCAGGCATGCGATAGAACCACTGAAACCCTTGCAGTCCCTTATTGCAGCACACTTCTCAAGCCCAGAAAAAAACGTGATAATCAATAGTGATTGATCTCTGCGCTTAGTCCCGCTGCCGCTTCTAAATCACAAAAAGCACTTCATCAGATAATGCATCCATTTAAATTTACCAAAGAAGAGGTAGTTACGCATCGGCTTCAGGGGCTAGATATGCAAGAGTGCACTGACAGCTCCTAAAAATAGATGGGAATAATTAAATGCCTAAAAATGCAATGCAAACAGGAGTGCTGACACAGATTTGACTTTGCTGGCTGAACATCAGGCTGAGGAGCATGGATTAAACAGACTTCAAACAGCTGGACTCCTGCCTGCCCCACCATCCACAGCTGGGATCAGCTCCCAGGTTTGGGTGCAGAAGCTTTGTTGGGCTTCTGCAAGAAGAGGCAGCATATTTATCTTCTCAACCTGTTCATTAACACATTGGGTGATATAAGTTTAAAACCCAACTCCAGGTGTTAGTGACAACTTAAAAATAAAGTCTAAGGTTCCTGGCCATGCACAAGCTTGTATATGCATTGCACATATAGTAACAGAATTATTTCTAATGGTTGCTATTGAAAACCAGCCCCAGAAAGCTACCCAACTTTTGAACATTACGAGAAAGCTTGCTCTATATAGTTTGTAAAGATTGCCAGGCTGTATCATGAGGCTGTTCTGGGAAAAACAGGGAAAAAGTCCAAAACAGATCTATGAGGAGCTTTTTGCAGGAATGTTATCCCAAATTCTGCCACTATGTATAATCAGGATGGTGGTCAAATGTGCTAAAAAGAGGAGTTCAGATTTACAGTGCCCACGTGCAATTTGGGTTCATGAAAGAGTATTAAATCATTTCTCAGGAAAATAAATAAATTTCCTAACGGCCATGCAAGACCATACTTAAATTGTATTTTATTAGCAAAACCTAGGATGGGCTCTAAAAAAAACAAATGAAGCCTGCCTATTGTCCCTTGGCAGTTGCCTCTATATTTGATTGTAACTTGAGAAAGATAAATAGCACTTACTTCATCAGGAGAACAAGCATTTTCTCTGGTAGCCACTGAAACTGCCTATTCTCCATTGGTTTGCATCAATTTATCTTCACTGAATTCTGCGGAGCCCACCAGTCCACAACGCTGTGATCTGCACTTTTAAGGGCACACGCTTGACACCACATAAATATTATATGCTTTTCTTTGTAGCTCAGAATTGATTCATTCTAGAGTACAGTTTCAGGGCTGAGTAGAACATAACTCATCTCCAACTGGCATTTGTCTCTGTGAATAATACACCAAGCATCCCTACACCCAGTGATGAAGCCTCTCAGAAAATGATAACATGTTTTTCTTGCTCGTGCCATCTTAAGCCTACTCGTTATTTGCCCTCAGACCTTGTCTATTCCAACAAAATAATGTTACCAATTCCTTGCCCTCTTCTCTCACGCTTGGTTTTGTATTCATCAGAAATTGCCTGAACCGAAAGCTGGTGTAGTCAAAACGCTAAAGTACAGAAATACCTCCCTGGGTAGTGCTGAACCTGGTTGGAAGAGGATACAAAAGCCACAGCTTGCAGCAGGAAAGCCAAAAACCCAGCTGCACGTTGACTGTAAATATGGGTCCAGCACCAAGAGAGGAAGTGAGATTTGATGTCTGAGTCTGGCCCCAAGCTTCCTCCTAGAGGCAGTGAAATAACTGTGATCCCCCAGGGTTCAGAAGAGGGAACATCTAAGAAGAGATATCCATCTTCTATTCCCATCTTCTTTACTCCTATCCCTTCCCCTTCCTCTGAAATAGTTTCCTGTTTTCCCTAGGAATTTTTTCCTGATGTTTCACAGGTTGCTGGTTTCTGGCATCTGCTCTGGTCACCTTCCTCTGCATGGAAAGAAAACCTTCATCCCAGGGGACCATATGCCTGCAGGGACACCTCCCTCCCTGCTCCTCCTGGGGCTGGGTCTCCTCAGACACATCCCAGGAGAGGACCCAGTGACACCAATTTAAAAATGCTAAGGAGTCAGCTATCATTTTTAGCACATTAAATGAAGTGTGAATTGTAGAAGTTAATCTACAGATGCATGGTCAAGTCCCTGTTATAGTGCTACATATATTATAGAGGTCATAGCCTGCAGAACATATATATTTTTTTCAGAGCTTGGCTTTGCTTCCTCCTAAGGGATCAATAAAATAACTCAGATTTCCTTTCTATTGTAAAGGTGTTGTTGAGAGTATCTTATCCTAAATAGTGAACTGCTGGCACTACATATTATATCACCTATAACCTTTATAAGAATAGATACTTCCTATACCATCTATAAAACAAATGTTAACTAAAATGAAATACCAGCAAAACAGAGCAACAAACTTTCAGCAGAGTCTCCTTTTTCAAGGCTCTTTGTGAAATTTCTTTGCCCCTCTCCACCTTAGGAAACTTCAGCTCAGTGCACAGAACTCAGGAGAATTTGTGGAAGTCAAGACAGTCTTGTTGACGTTGACCAAGTTGCTAACACAGCTGCTTTGCAATGGAGGTCTCACATCCTTAATTATTAATATAACAGAGAAGCTTCTGCAGGAATGCCTTGATAGTATGAGCTTATTTCCCCTCCTGGCTTGCCTCAGAGAATAGACATCAGGCAGCAAAAAAAAAGGAGAAAAAGGTGTGCCACAAAGTAAGCCTACTACCAAAACAGAAATCTACTTTAATCCCATTCCCAAAGATGACTCATGTTTTTCATAAGAACTTGAAAGTCAAGGTTCTACCCTTTAAAGCCTTCATCTTCTTGCAGCATTAGTCTCATCGCAATTTTCCACGTAAACAGGAAAGTTTTAATTACATAATGGGTACTTCTGCTGTTTTCCTAAGGATTCCTTTAATCAGATGCAATGCTTAAAGAAAACTGTCTCTTACTTAAAGATCAGATTATTGAATAATAAGGCTTACTGTTCAGAACAAGTGAAGGAACATTGCAGTATATGTTAATTTAGTGTCATAATCCACAGCTCTAGGTAATACTTAACACATTCAAATGACCCTGCCCAGGTTCAGAAAACATGAACAAGCTTAATACTCTTTTTGTAACATACCTGTGCAAACCTGCAACACAAGCTCTACTTAAAACTGATTAGAAATATTGACGTCCAGTTAGCAACAACAGCCATTCCATTAACCCAGAAAAAAGCAGAAAACCACTATAACTGATTTCCTACCTTATATATAGCTCTGGTGTTAAGGCATGTTGGGAAATTGGGGTGGAGACTTTCTTAAAAGAGCCCCCACCTCATCCTTCCTGAAGATTGAGGTAGATTATGTTAGAGCTTTAAGGTGCAGGTGGTTTTGATTTTGGGTTTGGTTGGTTTTAGTTTCTTATGCTAAGATGAGTGAAAAGAAAAAAACTTATATTTGAATATAAATATCTGCAATGGTGTTGGTGGCTGTGTCTTGCTATTCCTTATTTTGGCTGTTGTTGTGCAAAAGGCAGAGGAAGTTCTAGGTAGCCTGTAGCTGCTTATTTCTTTGGATATTTGTCTCTTCTATCTATGTATCTTTTTTCTTTAAAGAAATGAAAGAGCTGCTGTATGTATTGTTTAGATACACTAAATAGCAATTGGTTTCTCTTCTAATCTGTCAGATACAAGCTTTACAAATTCTCCAGAATCTGGTTCCCTGTAACACTTGTCTCAGAGGAAGGAATACTTTGGGAGATTTTTGTGCAAAGCTGCTAGGTCACCCTCTGTAGCTTCATTTCAGTACAAGCTAATCAATGTTTGCCCATACCTGTTAATTTGCTGCTTTGTGTATCAACTAAGAACCTGTGAAACGGGACCAGGTGGTGCTTAGTGGGGTCTTTAAAAAGCCATTGATAAACCCAATTAGGAAAAGCTTTTGCAAAAGAGAGAAAGTAAAGACAAGTTAATAGGCTGTAACGGCCTAAAGAATAGCTAAGGAACTGAATAAAAGAGACAATTACTTCTGAAAGCTGGTAGAGGTGTCCTAGCCTGCTGAGGCTACACGTTGTCACTGTGTGCCATCCCAAGAGCAAGAAGGTGACAACATTTGTGAACCTAAGTCATATAGGCTGTCTTTAGTAAAAATCAGGCTGAGCTGGAAGATGACTGACAAAATCGAATGTATTGGAGAGTTCAGGGTAATCCCTCTTTATAATGCAAGTATTTGGTGCATGTTATTAAATGTTCTATTGTATAATAAAAAGTACGGTGGTGTGTATGTGGCAGCTTTGTGAAACTGCTTAGTGCCTGGCAGCATTAATAATAGAAACAAAAGGGTGTCATACCTTTAAAATGAAATCTAATCTAGCCTGACATGGTGTACTGTTTATGTCTGACCTTCCCACCTCCAAAATCCTATTAAAGAAATGAAGAGGCTTTGACTTACTAAGATGAGCAGCAGCAGACCAGCTTAAGCTGTTTTGCTTGAGAAGGCTGATGAATGACTTTTGTCATGAAAGGTGCAGGGGAGAGAAACTGGGACACAGTGGCAGGTTACTGGGGAAGGAGAGCATTAGCTTTCAAGAGAGGGAGTCTCTCTTGTATTATATGACTATGAGCTGGGATCTCCCTGAGGAAAGGGGCTTTACCTTTGCTGGTGGTGGGAGGATTCCCTTCGTAGTAGCCAAGAGCTTTGGGTGGTGGTGAGCCTGTGCCATGGCACAGAACGGCAGAAGGACCTCGGGAACAATGAATCAAAGTGAGCTGAGATCATATCTGATTGTTCTTGTCAGATGTGAAGTTCTTCTCCCTCACTGCTTGTCACTGTCCAAGCCCAGATGGGTTTCAGTCACCTCTGGTTTGGGTGCTGTGGCTGGTCCCACCCTGCCCTTGCACTGCATGGTGTTCAAGTGAGGAATGAGAATTATCACAGAGCTGCAAAAAATAACCCTCTGGGATCATTGGACGGTCTCTGTCTCTTCAGCCAAGGAAAGACTAAGAGGATATATACTGGTGAATACTTAAAAGCCAAAGGTAAAGAAGGAGGGAATAAACACTTACGACTACACCGGAAGGAATAAGAATGATTTTGGTTGGAAGATACCCTCAAGATCATTGAGTCCAAGTGTTAACGCAACACTGTCACTGAACCATGTCCCTAAGAACCTCATCTGTGTGTCTGTTAAACCCTTCCAGGGATGGTGACTCCAGCACTTCCCTGGGCAGCCTGTTCCAATGCCCAACAGCCCTTTCTGGGAAGGAATTTTTCCTAATATCCCATTTAAACCTCCTCTGGCACAACCTGAGGTAGTTTTCTCTTGGTATCCAAAACAAACAAAAGCCAAGAGTGGCCCTGAAGGAGCCTGGACTCTGGCTTTGTTAGCAGAGCCCTTCTCTTGGTGGTGTGCCAGACCAAGGACCAAGACACATGCAACTTGTTCCCACCTCTCAACTGGTGCCATTTTATGTGCCCAGATATGGGACTCGTGTCCCTTCCCCACCCCACAGCCCCTGCCCTGTCATCTCACCATTAGCCAAAGCCTCAACCCTGGGCACATGGAGATGCTCAGGCAGTGAAATGCAGCTAAATTGCAAAACCCGAACAGAAGAGGGAACATTTCAGGTAGCAAAGTTGAGGTATGTCAGGGTTTAATTCGGTTCATTGTGGGATTTCTCCAGCAGGTCTCTGTTTAATTCATACAGCTAAAAACAGGTTGTCATGGAGAGAAGCATTAAACTACTTCAGTAACTGGTTGCTACCTGTGCAGACTATAAGAAAGTGTCCTCTTGGCTTTCAAACACAGTTGTAAAACCTTAGGAGCATGCAGGTTTTAAAGTGTAGTATAGGGAGTGAGAGGGGACTCTTGACACCTGCTTCTTTTTGCTTCATGAAAACTATGGCCATAATAAAAATTCGACACCTTTTTAATGCAATATCTCACTTTTTAAAACTTAAAAACTCTTGATTTAGTTCAACTTTTTTTTTTTTTCTTTGCTAGTATAGGCTGTGACTTGTCATTTCAATTGTAACTAAAACTCTAAAAAGGCCCCAAGGTGTCATATTGTACAGTCAACACTGCGTGGTTTTCATGGCTTTGTAAGTGCCTTGAGTTCATCAGAACACTAAATTATTGCTGATTTGGATTGTGGGTGCATATCACTTTACTGCTCTCAACAACTACCAAATACAGATTAAACAGCGGATGATTTTGATATTGAATAGATTCAGAACTTCAGTACTCGAGATGAAAAAAAGAAGTTTATTCATTAAAGACAGTTAACACTTAAAAGGCGCAGAACTGCTTTAGAGATTGGAATCGCAGAAAACACCTGCTCCAAAAATGCACATTAAAAGCAAATAGAGATATTCCTAGCAGCTTTCCACAATGTTTGTGGCTCTGTCCCTACAGCTGTTGTGAATAATTTGTTTTACTAACTTCTTTATCACCTTATCCCACTCTCTGTGGGGAAAAAAAGTTTTACTTATGTTAATTAACAATACAAAATGATAAAATTAAATCTCAGCAGATCTGTCTTCATCCTCCTGTTGTCTAATGATGCTGCAGCATGTAAATCTCCCCTATTTTTTCCATTGCTGCACCAGAGAAACCTGTGAAACATTTCTTTTGAAAAGCAAGTGTCTGTAACATTTATTGCTATAGAAAAAACCCGGTCTGTGTTGTATGGTGCTGTTAGTTTGAGAAAATTCTCCTATTACTTCATGAAAAATTAAAGAACAAGGTTCCAAGAGGGCAGCTCCAGAGACAGGTGTACTCAGAATTTTTTTGATAGTTATATTTGTGCTGAATCCATGGTTGAGTTATAAGGAGCAACCTGGCACAGGTGTGATAACAGCTCAGCTAATTTAGTGTGGAGGGCTTATGAAGTTTTTAAAACAATTAAAATAATGACATAATTGAGGCCTTCATGCTGTCTGGATTATTTGTTGCTGGAGATAGAACCATCTTTCCATATCATGATAATAGTTAGCTGCTTATCTATCCTCAGTATAGTTGTGAGACTTTGTTTCTCGTACAGAAATGTGTTAATTAGGGTGGGTAACACATGGCCTCTTTTAGCTGTACCAGTAATTTCTCTACGCACACAAATTCTTCTTGCATTCTTTATCATGTGCTGAAATTAATCATTAATTTTCACTTGCAGCTGCCTCACATATGATAAACAGCAAGTTCCTTTTAAATAGCCAGGCTCTGAATACCAATTTTTCATCAGTATAATTGATAAAATTCTATTGTACTTCTCAGTGGAGAAATAGATCAAAAAAATATGTAGAAGTGAGTGTACTGTTTAATTAATTTGCATTCTAGTGTGAAAGGTTTAAAATTGCAGATGCATGAAACATCTATATTTGCACCAAATAAAAGCTTAAAATACAGTGATGAAGTATAGTGTACAAATCAGTGAGAGATCTGATCTGTGTTGTGATCGTAGAAGCAGGTTTTTATGTAACAGAAAACCCTTTTCCTACTAATTTCTGGATGAAATGTATGGTTTTCTCTGCTGTGGCTCATAAAATACAACTTCATAGTGTCAGGCTTGGCTACGGTTTGTCTTGACGTGGATTTCCTTACTCTAAGGAAATGACAGAGTTTAATCCCATCTAGACGATAGCTTTTATTTGAAGATTTTTTTTGGTAACAGAACCTAAAGCCAGCTCAGTTCACAATTATTACATTGTTCATTTTACGACAGGGGTCCCACCAGATGTGCTCTACTACTGCATAGGGCAGCCTCCCAAAACCACCAGCTTTCCAATCTTTTTTCCATTTGCCAACAAACTGCCTTTGCTTCTTGCTTTGATTTTTCTCTGATTATTTGCATTGTCCAAATGAATGTTTAAATGCCGTTCTCAGATTTGTTGCATGAAAATATCAGTGGAAATCCTTTTGTATGCACGTGGCTGATTTCCCAGCACAAGCCTCCTGGTATTCAAAGTTTTCCTCTTGCCTTTTCCCCAAAGGAGATGTTTCTTTTCCATCAACAGCCATAAACACCAGTAGGATGAGGAGTTCCAACTCTTTCCATTTATTACAATAAACCTTTTTAACATAAGTACAATAGTCATGCTGGATCTATTCCATTATCACAAGGAATAACAGGGAATGTGAAATTCGGGATAACTAACATTAGACAATTTTGCAAAGTTTTCCCAGTAACGTGACTTTTCTGCCATCCCATTTTTTCAATATATTCCAGAGGGAGAATCTACAATCTACCAATAAGTGAATTGCTTCTGGTACAAATCAGGAAAAGTTGGACCCACCGAGCTTTACAAGCATTTGCATGTGGTTACATCCTGCTGATTCTAGTCTTAAATAATGGTCTCAGAAAATAACCCACAGAGTGAGCTTGTAGAGTGGACTGGACTCCTGGGTTTCAGAGTGATCTAAGGAGAAATTATTTATTAATTCTCTGTGGAAAAAAATGGAAAAAAAAAAAAAGGCAAGTCTTGCTTTCATTTAGCTAATAAACTTTTAAGGTCTATTCTGAAGTTGGCTTCTTTTCCTAAATTTATGTTCTTGTTGGGTGTCTTTTTGGGACTGGTCTTGGATTACCTCCAGGCTGAAAGCAACATGAAAGCTTTTATTCTTTCCAAATGTAAAACTTTGGTGCAGTCACCCAAACGTATTGATGGGAGTAAGGAAACTGAAGTGCTTTTAGATAGCTTGATAAATTCATAGAGAATAAACAAGGTAAGAGTATCCTGGAGTTTAACACTTGTTGCTGTGATAAATCCATGTGCGGCTCAGCTGTTGATAAATTCGTCATTTATTTGTTGATAACGAGCATTTGTATCATACTTAGATTCTACTAATCCCCTGCTTCAGGGCTTCTCTTGGTTACTCATAGGGAGCAAGGAAATCTTTCCTCCACCTAACTCTTTTTCTGAGAGGATGATGGAGGAGGGAGAAGCTTTTCTTTCTCCGAGTGTCTGCAGAAGACAAGCAAGATAAGCTGATGCTTCTCTTGATGCTTGAGTCTCCAGGTGGCTGGTTGATGTTTTGCTGGGGTTGAACTGCTCATCAGAAACTCAGCACCCTTTTATTTGCTCTGAGCTTTGCACGGTCGCTGCGTCCAGCTGCATCTGACAGCCCTTGAGGTTTAATAAATGCTCGGCGTGTTAGCATTCCCTGTGCATTATGTATCATAATTGTTGAGCTTTCATGAGTTCCTGGCACTCTCCAGAGAGTGAAGTCTCTGTTGGTAATTCAGTGAAGCATAAAAATGTCTGTTTAAAGATCTATTATAAACTAGACTGTGTGTTTGTCCATTTTCAGTTTACTGGCCAGCAGAGTGTAATAATACTTCAAGATGAATGATGTCAACCTTACAGATACAAACAAGTTGGAGCGATAAATGCATTAGTCAGGCACTTTGCTGAGGTGCATAAGGTGTTTTATTACTGCAAAATCTAAAGCAAAAACTAAAACGAGGGATTCGCAACTCAATTTGGAACTATCAAGAACAAGATATTTCAATGGAGACTAAAGCTCTTCAGCAGAAGTGCTCCGTTCCATACTGTGAGGAGGATAAATGATGAAAATGAGGTGTCTGTATTGAAGCAGAGGAAATGTAGTAGAATTCTGTTGAATAAAGAGATAAAAATGACAGAAGGTAGAAAAGCCACAGCTTTGAAGCCGGTTTGTACTTGACTCAGAGACTGTGGATGTAGAATAAAAAAGAAAATATGGAAGTGGAGAAATGATGAGGTGCAAAAAGTAACAAGGAGCAATAAAGAGGTCAGTAACAAAGAAGGGCTGGAGTGGTTAATGAATGCAATTAAAGACTCCAAAGAAATTCCGAGGTCGTAACAGTACAGAATAAGATACAAATTCACCAGATGATGAGGAATAGGAAGTGTTTCCTAATATGAGTAAAAAATCAGTGAAGGGGACCGTGGGCTTTTGAAGGCAAAGACAATAATTTGTAGACAATAGATTCAGCCTCCTTGCTTCAATATTCATAAAAGATACAGAACAGATGCCAAGAGCAGATGTACAGTTTCCAAAAGCAGAAAGAGAAACATTGCAGAAAATCATTGCTGTAACAGCTGATCAAGAAATAAAACAATCTCGGCAGTGGGGAAAGAAGCCAAAATTAAACAAAGATCCATCTCACCATTCAGAAGAAATCCAAAGAGGAAATACGAGCGTGGGTCACAAACGTTAGAACAGGGGAGCAGGGATAGACTAAAGGGATATTAAACAGGGGTATTAAACTCAATGCCCCAGAGCCTCATCTTTCAAATCAGAAAGAATGCAACAGAATGGAGTTTGATTTTCTGCTTTTCTTATAAAGGGCTTGAGGTGTTACAATATTATGAACATCAGGGGTTTTTAAAAAAGGGAAAAATAAGAACTTTGTTTTATTTCCTCTGAAACCTCCATTTTGTGACTCATAACTTTCTGAATAGTGTCTTCCCTGCACTGCCCTGTGTGTGGATCAAATACATAATAAAATAATTGGTTTTTTCCATTTTGGCACATTCCAGCCATTCAGCATTATGTTTTCAAGATGAAGAAGGACGTTTTTCCCCTTGTTTTTCTCATGCTTCGTAGACTTTATAACAATAAAAACGAGCTGGTAGCTGAGGGGAATTCTAATTTGTAAAGTGACCGTCACAAAAGTAAAGCATCACGAACTAAAATTAAACTTGAGGTTTGGGCTTGTTTCCAGTGGCAGGATCCTATTACTGACGATGACAAAAAAGCAGAGTAAATCAGAACAAAGTTACCCACACAACTAGAAAGAGCTGCACAAAACCTTATAGATTAGGTGGGGACAGTTTTAATGTTTTAATCTGGAGCACCAGTGAGTTAAAGGGAGCACTGATGTAAAGTTTCTGGGGAAAATGCTTTTCTGTCCAAAAAACATGCTCAAACTAACAAGACTCTGAGGTTCAGCAGTACTTCACTTAACTCGGGTGGATTGGTTTGGATTTCTTTGGAAAGCAGCCAAAGTACTTCAAGGAGTTAAAGTAAATTCTTAAACTTATCAAGAGGAAAATAAGGTGCATTGTGATATCTACAGAGGGGGGGGGAAATGGCAGTATGTCAAATGTCTTTTGAAATAACTTAATACATTAAATTTATCTACTAAAAATGTCAAAGGTGAGGATGGAGTATGGAGAAAACATCACGTCCTTGCTGCCAAGTGACATCTCTGAGGGCAATGGGTTACATAGGGGTGACAATGGTGTTTGGCTGGTGGAGGATTTTGGATACATCTTTATCACTGTTACTTCCCCCATGATAATTTTGCAGTCAGAAAAACATTGTGGCCATACTCTGCACCTATGCACCCTTCCTAACTGCTACGACTGAAATAATTCTCTTTTATTTGCATAGATACACAACGCAGGTTAATATTTCTCTATTAATAAGGTACTTTGGAAGAAAGGAACCTCAGGAGGATTTGGAAGGACTGGGGCACTTGCACTGGGCACTGAAATTTTGGGTTGTGTTCCCAAGAAGTGGGCGCATCCAAGAAACAGAGTGGAGATGTTTTTCTAAACCTTGGCCAGTTTCAAGGACTGAGAAGGAGAAACCATTTATGGCAAATGAGAATCCACCCAGAGAAAGGATAACATCATGGCCACTTTTGTAAACAGGTTTTGAAACAAAGTTGAGAGGAATAAAAATAAGATTTAAGAGAGAGGGAGGATATCATCCAAGTAAGTACTACGTGGGAGGAAGTCGTGTTGGTCTTTTTGCTCAAAGAGCAATAACTCCCTATCATTTCCTGCACTTTATTAATAACTACTGTTTAAAAATATTTTATTCCCTTTAGTAGCTGAGATGACTCATCAGCTCCTTTTTCATTGTTAAAGATGATGTCTTCCAGTCTCAGCCACCAGAACAGTGTCCCCAGGGACTAGCATGGTGCTAAACCAACAGTATGTCCTATATTGTTCCTCCAGATCCACCAATCTAATTATTCCCATTAATTTTAACAGACAGCTAAACGTCTATGGTTATGAAAAAAAGACCATCAGAAAGCAATGCCATACTCAGAGTTGATAAAAAGGATGTGAATCTATCAGAAGCAAGAGGATTCTTGCTGCGTCACGTGGAGGTGTAGGGTTATTTCATAGAATTATTTCAGAGTTTTGTCTGTCCTTGCTCTCAACATTCATGAATAAATAATCTTGGGGAGACTTTATGCTTTTCTAAGCAGTCTGTGCAGAGACCCTCATGCCCAAGGAGCAGGTACCATGCAAGGGGGCAGGTGGTCCTATTTCTGGGCAGCCTTGGGACCTGCCAGCCAGATGAGGGTTTAGCACAGGCATGGGCCGTTTCTGTCTGCAAGCCCAAACAAACAGGGAAAAGCACTGATTTGCTTGAGGTCAGGGGAAAGATGTGGGACCACCTCAAGAAGATGACACCATGGTCAGAGCAGGTAGCACCAGGAGTGTGTTTGGGGTAGATGAAGCCCAGCGTGTTTTGACAGACAAGAGCTGTGTTAACAACACATTTTTTTTTCACCCTGATGTTTTTACCCCCTTTGAGGGTCAGAAATCTAAGCGACAGGCTACACTGCTCCGTCTTCCCCCTTCCAGACGAAGAAGATAATTCCATCCTCCTGCCCCAAGCCAAAAGCCCATAGTTGGGAGGGGACACTAGTTAGAAATGGCTCTTCCCAACAATACAAAATGTTGCCTTCCCACAACCTTTAAGTCCCTTATTTCTATTCTCTTCTTTACCCCATGTCCCACCACAGAAAGTGATGCAAATTGTTTTGTCACATGCTGTAATACCACAGACGATGGTATAAGACCGCCAGATTTTCTCCTCCTGTGAGGTTTCTCAGTCAAGCCCAATGGAAACCAGAAATGTCACCAAGTCAAAAAGGTGCTGTGAGGACACTCTGCTAACTGCTGGGTTTCAGGCAGAGAGGATGATTAAGTGTAAAAGGGTCAGTGTATCATGCTACATGAGGCAGTCGTATTTTAATTTAAAAGTAATCCTTTTTGTATCATATTGACCTTATTTTCCTACTTGTTGCCTGTGCCAGTACCAGTGCTGCAAGTAGAGCAAATTGAGCTTAGGGGATGGTCGCTCACCAGTTTTACTATTTGAAGTCTATGAGAAAGGAAAATGTGGTGGATTCTCCATTTTTTGAGGTCTGTGTTTCAATGCACCAAGACAATAACACCCTGAGAGGCTATACTTGAAGTGTATTTTATGAGCTGAAGACAGAATAATTGACTTGGTTTCTTTAGACTTTGTTGTGCAAAAGATCAAAGAAGGTGTTTATAATTGTCTTCTAGGAACCTGACCAATGTCACAAATTCAACATTAGTAACTGTTGTTTACCACCCAAGAAGGCATAAAGATGGTTAAAAGTGACGTGTAAACAAAAGGAAAATAATCAGCAAAAAAAATTTACTGCTTTCCAAGTGCAAAATTTGTTTGAGATTAATTATGAGGAATGCTGTGCATAGTTTAATCCATACCAGATCTCCTGGTGAGCATATAAACATGTGCATGCTATTATTGCTTCCACTTAAAAGAAAATTACCATCGCACTACAGAGAAACTTTTTGATGTAGAGGTGGGGATGTTGAGACCTGAGATCCTACTGCAGTAAAGACACGGTCCCACCACAAGAAATGTGAGCCAAGCTCACACACAACCATGCAAGAAGATGTTTGAAGAAGCTAATAGCTTGCTTTCCTCAAATGAGTTATTTTATTGTGCATAGCTCCCAGGAAGAAGAAACTGAAGCTACATATCTTCCCCTCACCCACAAAGAAAGCAGCAGGTAAACTTCTTCATGATATCAAACTATGGCTTTTTATTTCAAATTTGAACATTTCTTCTATTCAAATCTAAATACAATGGACTTGATCTTCGATGGGCTCATGGGGCCCATGAATGTCAGATCCGTAACCCTGTGGAACAGATCATCATCACTCCCTATTGTTTTCTACCAGATGAAGATCTTCCATAGAAGCTACATAAATAGCCCATTCATAAAAGCATAAGAACATATTGTACCAAGACAATAGCCCTGCAAGACCAGCAACATCCCTGGTGAAGTTAGCAGAGTTAAACATACAAAGAAATTGTCTCTCTCCTCAGGCTCCAGTGCAGAATCCCAATAACCCTCATCTCCATTTCCATCACCATTTCATAAAGACTGGGAAAGATGAAAAGCAAAGGCTTTAGCTACCTGGAGAGCTCCTGTGTTCATGGTGCTGAAGGTACTGTGATAACACACAGTAAAATAGAGCCTATCATCTATTCCTCTTTGAGGGGATTTCTTTAACATTTCAGCTTTGGACGAGTTACTGATTTCATTATTCATGTTCCCATTTCATATATTTTTTCCTTAATTGGGGTTGACTTCTTTCGCTTTCTACTGTACATTTGCAGAAGGGAAGTAGATGGAGCAGTGATTCAAGATCTGCTGAGGGCAGTTCCTTGGGCATTGTCTGTGGAAGCACTATAGCACCAGGACAGTATGAATTTAAGCTGAAAGACGGTTTCCTCATAGTGCCACATGCATGGGAAGTAACATTCACGTATGCTTAGCCTTCCATCTTCTGTAACTACTATTTGTCTTCTGCCCTGCTTAAAAATTGAGGAGACATTGAATTGTTCATCACAAGATGTATTTTCAGCCAACACGTGGTCACAACAGGAGTTTTCTTTGGTCCTTACTTGAAAGGAACTAGATGTGGAAAATGTAACGAGGATGTGCATCTAGTCCACACTTACATTTACATATCTCCAAGTCCTTTGCCTTTTTCTTCAACATAAAATGTAGTATTTATCATGGCATAATGCCTTTGTGCCACGTCACTGAGCGCATCATGGAAGATCACAGTGGTGACTTATTGGCAGAACACTTCCCAAGGTCAACGTCAGCCTTGCCTTTCCACAAAGCAGAAATGCTCCTTCTACCTGATTAGGCATCATTGCAAGTGAGCGGTGGGAGGCCAAGGGTTGTCTAGTTAAAATGCTGATTAGCCTGTCTTAAGACAAACTTAAATTGAACCAAGGTTGAATGATCCAGAAAATAACAAAGTGTGTCTAATTAGAGTGGAAATGAAACAAACTGTGCTCTGGTTTTTTGACTGCATTTTATATGTTAATGAAAAGTGATAAGCACTGTGCCTGATATTGTTAAAGATCTTGAGTGGATGAGTCTCCTGTCTTCGGCCAGATGCTGCTATTGTTTGCACCAACATAAACAAGAGTCTTCCTTGGTACGGATCCAAGGAGCTGAGGCCTGTCTTACATCACGTCAGCCCAAGTATAAACCTTGAAAAGCCCAGGCTTTTTTCAGTCCTTCACATTACAACCAGAACATTTTGACCTCTCCACTTAACCTTAAATTAAATTTGCCTTTGGCTTTTCTGGGCTGGAGGGTCAATTTACAAAACATTTGGAGTTACTTGGTTCCCATCACTATAAAGTTCAGAGAATGTCAACTCACAGCAGTACCACTGATCCCAGCTTCACGCATCTGCCCATCGTAGAAACAAAGAATCATTTTGGGTGGAAGAGACCTTTAAGATCATCAAGTCCACCTCTAAACGATGTCCCTATGAACCTCATCTACATGTCTTTTAAATACCTCCAGGAATGGTACCATAATCATACATGTACACTGTACATTGGCTGTGTTAATTACATTAATTTCATGGTTTTACTTGTGGAAGTTTCTTATAACCAAAATTTTCTGAGGCTGGAAAGGAACACACAGGAACTTTTACAGAAGTCTCTCGGGGGTGGACTTGGAGTTGAAAAGCATCACCAGATGAAAAAAGGAGGCATCGAAATGTGCTGCTGTAATAGAAATGTGATGAAAACTGCAATATCAGCACAGAGTGCTGGTGAAATTGTCCAGTTATTTCAATATCATGCTGTAGATTTCTCTGGTGTCCTGTAACCCCATATTCTGGGAGAATGGGCTTGAAAGAAAAAAGGTGCTGCACCAGCGATGCTTATGATTCAATAAACATCAGCCTCTCCTGCAACAATATCTCTCAAATACACAGCTAAAGGGACAATACATTAATTTCCAGGTCTAAACTGAAACAGTGTAGAATGCTCTTTCCTGTTTTTAATCCTAAAATTATTTCCTGTAGATGCTGAATATAGCACTTACTGCCCTGAGGGCTTGGTGTTTCGGTAAGAACATCCTTGACTTTACCTCTGAGTCTGGCCAAGCGCTGGGCTGTCCCCTCACCAAGTACACAACTGTAATACATCCTACAACTAGGATCTGACTCTTGGTTTGAATGACCTGTTGGTCCAAAGAGGAACTACTCTGAGCCAGCTCCTTTGCCTTGATGAATCTTACAAAGCTGACCTGTACTTTTGTGAACTGAGCCAAGACTTTGTCCCTCCTAATCTGCTCACTCGGGGTGAGGAGCAGCAGTGCCAGATGTGGGGTCCAGCGAAGGGCTGGGCAATTCTTAGAAAGGTGCCACTTGTGTTCTTGAATGCAGTAAGATTTTCAGGCTAAAAACATTGGGGATAGGCCAATTATTAGTTCTCTTTCATTTTTTTTTTTCATGAGGTGATTTGACCTTCTGACTGTGGAGGTTTGTGGGCTGTGCAGCTGTGCATGGCTGGGATGTCAGCATTGGCACACACAGCTGCCAACATTGCTCAGAGGTCAAGCTCCCGAAATTATGAGCAAGTTCAGGAGGAGAAGGAAAATACCTAAAGCATGGAAAAAGGAAGGGGAAAGAAAAAAAAAAAAAGCTCAAGCTTAAATATTTGTGGCAGATCCTAAATTATTGTGTGAAGTGCTAGTCTCTCCATAGTAGAGATCAAAGCCAGGGCTTGACCAAGAACCAGGCTTAATTTCCAGCTCCACCCTCAGCTTCTGCAAGGCCAAACCCATTCTCTGAACACTTGACAAAGCAAACCTATCCCAGGGTAGAGTTTTTCCAGCATGCTGGGAAAAAAATCTGGCTACGCCTGTGGACAGCGTCAGCCATCAAAACACTCAGGGGCCTCTCATGTATTTGTAAGATTTTCCTATGATCTCTTGTTTGGTTTTCTTTTTTTAGATTTTTGCCTTGCTGTCAAAATGGCAAACACACTACATGTGTTTGCTTTATTTCTCTCTTCTTGAAAAAATCTCAGCTGGGGTAGCAGAGAGATGCAGAAGAATGGATGAGGTGGCATGGAGGCCACCTGCATGGCCATGCCAGGTGTTCCATGGCCATGTACCAGCCTGCAACACATGTTTGGCTCCATCACCATCAGCACAGGTGAAACGTTTTTGGAGGCTGAGGATATCAGCCCATCCCCTTCCTGCTCCCTCTATCCCAGTTTATGTTATCCCAGCTCCAGGTAAGAGCTTAGAGCAGGAATGCCCATCTCTTGCAGGGTTAGAAGAGCTTCCCAGGACATCACTTAACAATCCAGCTCCAAAAGCCATGTAAAGGCTTTGAGCCATTCGTGAGCGAGTGGTATTTTTATCTATATGGAAATGTTCAGACCTTGAAATACAGCCTGTATTTCTGCATTAACTCAAAGTGAATGATATCATGCCCTTGGATTAAATCACTGGGGATGATGATGGTAAATCTGGCTTTATATTGATAGTGTCATCTTATTGTCCCTGCTCTGTATCTCCTTCACCATGACAGCGAAACTCCAGCACACCAGTGTTCCAGCATCCATGTCATCATTTAATGCAACCATCTCCGGTTTTATGGAATAGATGGCTCAATCTTAAACAGATTAACTTGCTCTGAGGAACTATACAAAGGCAATTTATTTTCCCCTGGATACGCACACAAATACACAGCCGCACAAAGAGGTGACTTGCATGCACATCAAGCAGAACATGCGTCTTGAAAAACCCAAAGACCTGGAGAGAGGAACGGAAGGAGTAAGTGGAAAACTGAGCCCAGCCTCTGGGGATTTCATTAGGCTAAATAATAGTTCTCTACATCCATTTATCTACAGCCTAATTCCAGGTTTATGTGGAATAAGACACAGGTGACTCACTAAATAGGATTTGTTTGTCTCTCAAACACAAACTTCTGCAAAGTTCACAGAATTAAACTCTTATTAATATCTCTCTTTTATATGTACAAATTTACAACAGCAAACAGCAAATTCCTGAAGACAGAGTAGACATCTGTCCCTAGAATACAAAATGATATCACATGAATTTCTGTGTTTCAGCTCCATTTAATAACAACCTATTTTTCTAAGCCAATTGGAACGGAGTTTTTCTAATCCACTAGCAAATTTATTCTCTCCTAATAGAAATCAATATGTCCTGATGACTGGTTTGATGCAAAAACTGAAGGAAACCAATGATAGTCTTTCCACTGACCTCAGTAAACTTGGACAGAGAGCCTGAAATAAAAGTTAATGTGTATCTGGAGAAATAGTGGGCTGGAAGAGAAGCATCATAGATAAGTCTATTGCCTAAAATTGCGGCAGGAATAGTATTTGTCTAATGTTTTGGTATGGTTACATTTTAAAATACATTCTCTGCATGGTTAGAGCAAGCATTTTCCTTAAATGAAAAAAGAATGGAGCTGGTCAAACTTCTCTGTTTGAATACTGATGGTATTTTTCATTTTTATGCCCTTCTCAAGAGCTTGTCCAGAATAACATGAGATTTTGCTGAGGATATAAGGGAGTTTACACATTCAGAACAGATCTATACCATTATGACTTCAACGTGCAATGCTGAGGCAATAAAATTTACAACTCTCTTCTTCAGTGCTTTAATGAGGCATTGCCAGGCTCACTGTATATTTGCAAATGTCTTAACAGATAATGATTTTTAAAAGTACTAGAGTACAGCTGCCAGCACAAATGGCCATAACACCAATTATCTTTGCAGGATTTAGTCATTATGCTGAATCAAAGGCAAAACTGAATCATCAGCCAGTTTTCTCCTCCAGTTTGTGAGGGAAGTAAAGGGAACGCATTTCTTCTGGACACATCTGTTAGCTTTCCTCCCCTTATGTCTCCATTGCTGGCATAATCCCAGCAATTAAACTGAGCCTCCTGATGAGACTTATTATTTTTAATCCGTCTTGTTAAAGAGCATAAGTGTTTTCACTAATCCATCCTTGGCATGCCTGCTTTTCCAAGCATACCTCTTCTTCTAAAGGGAGCAAGGGTGCTTTGATAGGACTACATGGTGGTTGTGTGTCTGACTGACACCCTACTTGAATGTTCAAGTGACCCTTAAGTTCTCAATCACTGGGTGGGACACAATCTCAATCACTGGGTGGGACACAATCTCAATCACTGGGTGGGACACAATCTCAATCACTGGGTGGGACACAATCTCAATCACTGGGTTCACCCAATTGTTCTGAATCACAGTCATGTGGGACCAGATAGAGATGGTGAATGTGACTGGGTTTAGAAAAGGCATCATGGAAGTGTTTACTTGCATCCTGTTTTCTTGCATATCCTTGCAGAAGACAGGGGGGTTGGACTAGATTACCTTTGAAGATCCCTTCCAACCCAAACTACTCTATGATGGTTCTAAGACTCTCCACATCCAAACATGTACGGGGCCAGAAAGCGCAAGAAAAATAGGTGAGATGTCCTGTGTTGCCTACCTCCAAGGTCTCCCAACTCTTCCATGTTGTTCAGCCTTCACAGTGTGAGTCTGTCTGCTTGGGGGAGAAATGGCAAATCATTGAAGCCTTCTGTCTCTTCTATTTCACTGCTGAGAGACATACCAAGCCCAATTTCTAGCTTGTTTAAGGTTAGGCCAGCTAAGTATGTGGGGTTTTGAAGTGTTTCAGAATGGTGCTAGTTTTATTCCCCCTAAATTCTGAATCAAATAACAGAAAGTAGCAACTTCTCTGTTTCCCTCGAGAAGGACAATCGTGACACACTGACCTCTCCAGCTTCCCCTGTCTGCTGTCTAGAGCCAAGGGAGAACTTTTTGGATGTAATTTTTCCCACAGAAACTTGACTGGCTGAGGGAGCATTGACTCCTGTGAAGAGGCAGGAGGAGGAAGGTACCACATGAGCACGCAAAGGTTTCCCCATGCACCACCTTAAGACCACACATCTCCAGTCCTCATGGCCTCTAGGAGGAGCTTTTGGCAGAGGCCGGAATCAGTAGCTGAAAGCTGCTTCTGGTTTTTAAAGCACGGGATCCTAGGCTTGGCCTGCCAGCTTCTGGGAGGTCTCTGTTTCAGCAGCTATGCCTTTCTAAGACATCAAGGGCCGGTCTGCTAACCATTGACTCACTTGCCCCACCAGGAAGGTCAGATGCTTATTCATATGTCACGGTGAAGTCATTAGTTATGAATTTCCATCAGGCTGCACTGCAGTTCACCCAGTTTCCGTGACCTGACTATTTATCTAGGCAGTTCCCCTGGGACATGGAGCTGAAGCCATGGGGAGATGTCAGTTCTGCTGCGGCTCTGCCCTCTCTCAAGTTATCCCTTGAGCCGTCACAGTTTGTTGACCAGGTCTCAAGGAGCAACCTTCAGCACCTCTTCTCACTGCTTCCACAACCAACTGGACAGCTAAGGCAGAAAACTGTTTATTAATTTAGCTTCTACATCAGGTAGGAAAGGAAAGGGTGTGACAAGCTCACTGGTTTAACAGCCTTAGCTGCATGGGTGGGTTTAAGGTATGTGTTTAGGTAAGAGGTAAGATCCAGAGAATAATTTTTCCTGTCTAATAAAACAGATAAAGGAGAGAGAAACATTTTCCTCAAAACCTTCTATGCAAGTGTCCGTGTTTGTTTATTGCTTTGTTTGTGTTTTTTTTCCTCCAAAATAGATCAGCCTTTTATTTTAGCTTCATTTGCTTGGATGCATTTGATACAAAGACTTTGTCAGCTGTACATCCTTGTTGGGTGTATAAATGCAACATCTTTAGGCTGTCTGATTCCTCTTCTGTCAAGGGACAGTAGCTACATGTGAGGCTCTAAACAGTAGGACTTTGCTGATTTACTTTAGCTGGGAGATCCTGAAGGGAATTCATTGATCCTGTGGGTTACACTCAGTAGTTTCTCTCCAGTCTCATACCTTAATATTTCTTCTTAATCTTAATACTTCATAAATGCATTTGCTTTAGTATAAGGTGCCACTGCAGGATGAAGGTTGTCTTGAGATAGGCACTGTATAAAATCATGGAAGGCAGAAGAATTTCCAATCCAACCATAAAATACAAGATGAAGTGGGAACCAAATAGCTTGGCAACTGCCTGCCCAGGACCAAACAACACTTCTGGAGGAGAAGGTCCCTCTGAAATGCACATTTTGGAGAAGGAGCCCATAAACAGGTGGAATGTGAGCATTAATTCGTGGATTGCAACATCCACTGAAGTCGTAGAGAATACTCAACTCTTTTATGCACTCATGTTGCTAAAAGCAAGCGTTGCTTTCATTTGCAAACCCACAAATCCCATGAGAAGTATTATTCCCCTGTTTTTCAGTGCTAAGAAGTGTGTCTGTATGAGAGCTCTCACAAATATTGCTCTAAGGATTCTGTAATTCATTGTAACTCCCAGATCTAATAACCACAAGGTGATTTTTCACAGATTTCTAAAATTGGCAAGCTAATCTTTCTTGAATCAGTCAGAAAAACAATACTGTTCTATCTTTTCCTTATTTTTTCTTAATCAACAAGCACAATTACAAAAACATATTTGCCCAGACCAGGATTTTCAGATTCCCTGACAGAGTCATTTTTCCATCCTCCAGAAGTAAATCCGAGTCCTGCTACACCAGGGGAATGTCAACTGATTCATCTTCCACCCCTGACAGCCATAACTTCCATTTCTACCTATCAAAAATATGTCACAGGTGGAATGGATGAAAAACAAAGATACTCTTACAAGCCTAAACCTGAAAGACATTTATACTGAAGAGAAGAAACAGTGACACTGTGGTTCCACTCCCCCCGGGGAACAGAGCATCGGCTCCAGAAACTATCAACCTTATGCTTATCGGGAGGTCCATCTGGGTACCATTTACTGCTGTTGTTTAATCAGCTCAGAGGTTTACCTGTGCTGGAAAACAGCCATGTGTGAGTGGAGACCATACGTATAAAAGTCATTAACATGTCATGGAAAAAAAATGGTATTTGTAAGTCAAAAAGAGTAAGCCCTTTCTGCACAAAGGTTATGGACGCTTTTAATTCCAAAGCCCCACATGCCAGGGCTGCAATAATTGATGCCACAGCTTGACAAACCAGATCAATAATTAATGGTGAGTTTGCTAGTTTTGAACAAAGCAACCACAGCAGGAGTTAAATCCATTTGTGCCCTGTCATAGGACCAGTGCACTTTTAAAGAGACGAGGGGAAATTGGCAGGACACTTTACAAGAAGTCTGGTGGATGTTTTGAACCTTTAATAACAGCTTAGTTTCATTTAAGGCATGCCACATAATCAGGTTACTACAAGCATAGGGTGGCTCATCTGACAAGTGGTGTGTGATGGATCTCCTCTACACTAAACACCTTCCTTTTGGAAGTGTCATTAATATATATATATTTTTTTAATATATATTTTTAGCTCTGTGCTATTGGGGGGCTCAGTTGTTACACCACACACTTTATCAGAATTAAAATAAAAATCCAGGTGTTACTGAGTGAAATAGTAACACAGGCAATGTATATTATATCATTCCTATTTGGTGGGAGTTAAGGGATATTATAATAAGACACTAACCTTTTAAAAGATCTGCTTCCATAGAGCATTCCTGCACCTGAATGGACCTCACTGCCTCTGCTCTTTGTTCTTATCTATTATTTCCAGCCCTGCTCACCCAACAAAGATTGGTTGATTTGAAATCAGTGTCAAGCTTGTTATGTTGTTAATCCCAGGTGTAAAGTAATCAGGAGTTAATCCTCAAGATCTCCCTCAGTGAAATTATCTTGTATCAGCAGTGGGTTCCGGCCTTGTGTAAGCAGGTTGGGATTTGACTAATTTGTTGTGATACAAATTAGACACGCAGCAGTGATCAGTTAATGTGGCAAATGCGTTATTAACAGTAGCACATGATTAATGCATTGTATTGCAATGTGATGCTCAGGGCTGGTTTTATTGGGAGCACTGACCACCCTCCTCGTGGTGCAGGACACACTCTGTTGTGCCACCATTTGGGGACAGCTGTGTTTTAGAGTGATAAGACAAGATGTTCCATCAAAGAGGAGGCAACTGTCAGGAATTTACATTTTTACCATGTGAATAGAAGGCCAGAGTAATTAGAGCACTGGACAGACTTTTCAATCTGTGCAGGAATGTGTACCTGTTGCTGAAATATTTTCCAACGTAGCCAAAGGTTAATATATGCGTTGCCATGCATGGGAATAACCCTTCTTCTCTTGCGGTACTTCACCTTTTAATATTAACATCGTTCTTGTCCATTTGTCACGCTAGCTGGCATTTCCTTTATTTTTTCACATCTTCCCAAATTTGCAGCACTGCTCTTCTGTTCTCCACATGTGTATCTGCAAACTCATGCCCAAGTCTCATTGCCAAGACTGAGTATCAGTTTCAGTGTCACTTGGAGTGCCCAGCACCGAGCGTGCTCCTGCCAATCTGCAGGTGAGGAAGGATGCTCTGCACATCTCCCTCTGCATCCACACCTCCCAGGACATCCCTCCAACCTTCTGCCCCCTCCGTGCCTGCAATCTGAACTGCAGCAGCCCCTCTGTGCCGGTTCGGGAGCTTCTCAAAGACCTGCGTCATTCTTGGTTGCTTTAACCCACCTTACCCCTCCACCCTGACGACCATTTCAGCTCCTCACTGGGTCTGCTTTTCACAGTTTGACATTTTTAGTCCATCTGCTGAGGCTTCTCCTGCCCATGGTGAGTGTCAGTACTCCCAGGGGATGTCAGTCAATTGCTTTGCTGCAGTTACAGCTGCTTCTGCAATGATCAAGGTTTTACTAGTCCCTGACCAGGAAATGAATCATTTCAGAGTTTGAATGAAACATTCAGTCCATTTAATATTTTAATGCTCGGTATTGGAAGCGATGCAATCACTAGACAGGTGCTGACTGCAAGTGCCTAACTGTCCTGGATCACATTTCTTCTCGCTCTCTTGAATCCACACACTCCCTAAGAATTAAAGATAAGGTCATGTTTTCTGTATTTTGTGTTTTGACAGATTTTGGAGCAGGTGTCTCCACATCGAATGGGAGCACATTGTCCTGCCAGCATGGGCTCCAGGGGGGAGAGCTGCCATTTGCTCTCCCACTTCCACCCTCCCTTGGGTCTCCCTTTAAAAAAAGTGCTGAGAGCATGCTGTCACTGGCAAATAAAAGGTGGGGTATTGCTGAATATTACCCCAAAATACCCCAGAGTACACACCCACAGCGTGTTATTAATACGGGAGATTTCTTTAATCAATACTCATTTCATCACCAGTTGTTAAAGTCTTCCTTTTCCCTTCCCACACTTCTCTGTAATGCTGAGTTCAGTGTTTTTCATGAATTTACCATGCCGAGAAGGCATCTTGCTGGGATGCTGGTCGGTCACCTTGCGTTCGCATAAGAACCAGTCACTTGTGCAACACAACGCTGCACAGGGTGGAGGTCAACGGCATTTAGTCACGTCTAACTGGGGGGGCAAATAATCTAAACTTCAGACACCCCAGTGACATGTGCTGGGACAATCGCCTTCACAATGGTGGGGCTGCTGAGGGGGTCTGGGACACGAGGAGGACAGCCCAGTATGAGCAGTGGTGTGTTTGCAGCAGGGAATAGAGAGGGAAAGCAAGTGAAAGACTTGGAGGCTGTTTTATCCCATCCCGCTGTTTGTTTCCCCTCTTGACAGGCTGAGAGAGTTGGGGTGTTCAGCTTGGAGAAGAGAAGGTTCTGGGGAGACCTTATTGCGGCCTTTATTTAAAAGAAGCCTGTAAGAAAGTTGAGTACAGACTTTTTAGCAGGGCCTGTTGTGATAGGACAAAGGGGTGAGGGTTTTAAACTAAAGGAGGGAGATTCAGGCTGGACATGAGGAAGCAATTGTTGGCCCTGAGGGTGGTGAGAGCCTGGCCCAGGTTGGCCAGAGAGGTGGTGGATGAACCATCCCTGGAGACATCCCAGGCCAGGCTGGACGGGGCTCTGAGCAACCTGAGCTGGTGAAGATGTCCCTGCTCATGGCAGGGGTGGCACTGGGGGAGCTGGGAAGGTCCCTTCAAACCAAACCATCCTGTGATTCTATGATTCTTCCCCTGGCCCTGCTCCTACCAGGAAAACACTCCAGGCTGAGGAGGTTTAACTGCCTTCCCATGGCTTGGTGGTAGAGGTACAAATGAAACCTGAAATGCCCTTAGGACAAGGAAGACACCATAAAACCATACCTCCTCCTGCTATTCCCATCACTGCATTATCTTTCATAACAGGGGTGATGAGTGCTTTGCTATTCACTGCAGACCGTTGTGTGCTGCAGTGCTCCTTTCGATGAAAGTGAAGTTTCAAAGTCAAAATACTGAGACAGAGAGAGAAAAATGGTCCTTTTCTGTTGTAGTTTTCTGAATTATGCTCTCGCCATCATTACTAAAAAAAAAAAATACAAGGGAGGAGAAGGTTTTCAAAAGACTCAAAGGAAATAAACATTGACTGAACTCACTTGACTCCAGTTGCCAGACTTGGAATTGTTAATAATTTTAACATATCAGAAATGCCTGTAATTCTCTGGAAACCCAAAAGTCTCCTTGGTTTTATCTTTTATTATAGCCTGACGAAAGATGAGCAAAAGCCTGTGTTTTTCTTTTTCCAGCCTAAGACAAAGCTGCTCTAAACAAGGAGAAATATCCAAGTCAACAAGGCAGGGACAGGCTGTGCCATGGAAAAAAACCCATCAGCTCAGTTTCCAGGGAGGTGAAGAAGCAAAGACCTTGTCCCTGCCAGGAATTCCTGTTTCCCAGAGAAACTTAACCAGTTTGAAAAGACAGCAGAAAAATCTAAAAAGGGACTCCTTTTCCTCCCAATGGGAAAAGGGGCTGTTACATTCTCTTCCGCTTATAAAACTCTACGTTTTCTTAACCAGAAGCTGGATAAGTTTTCAGTGTGTTTTCAGTGCCTTTTACAAATCAGTTTGAGTTTTAATCTCTCTTGTTGTTCCCCAGGCACTGGAAGGGCTGATTTTTTGATTTATATTTCGCAGGGGCAGGTGATGATGCTTTACTTGTCTTGGAAAGTCGTTAGCACAAGGAGTCCCGCTGGAACATAATTGCCTGCAAAACCGCCTGTTCAGGAAAGGTATTTCCAGGCTGGTTCCCAGAGACAGGGCTGGGCCAAACTGTAGTCAGTAGTAAAATATGATCCTTCGGTCTCTTGTTTCCCTAACCTGACAAAAATCCTTCAGCAGGTATTTTATGATAGCCAGACACTAATGATATTTTATCCCATTTCAGTAATCCCACTCCTTGTGATAAAAGTCCAAGATATCTCAAAAGCAGCTCTCTGGATTTAACTGCACTTAGTCAACTCATTTTTTTTAGTTCTTGTGAAAATATCCAGTATATTCATTATTTCCATCAAATTCAGAAGAATCCCAACTGAATTGCAGCAACAAAAAACAGGCAAAACAGAACCTTCATAGGAACTTGCAGTGAAAATAATGTTAGGCTGGTTCTGCAAATACATTTATATAAGCTTCACATATTTTTCTAAGTCTTTGCAGTGGGCAAGGTGAGTATATTTATTTGAGGAGCTGATTCTGCCACCCTTCCTTGGCCGGCATCTAAGAAGTTGCACATAATTATTGGAAAAAGACAAGATGGGAAGGAACTCTTCGACAACTGATTGAAAATTACTTTGTAAAATTTCTTTTTACCCAAACGGTGACACGTATGCTGGTTCCTATCCTCATACCATTTCTTACAAAGGGGGTTTATCTCTTAGCCCATGATGTGTCCTTCTCCCAGTGAAGTCAATCAGACTCTTCCTGAATTTCGGCTCCTGTAGGACCAAGTATCTAGAAATTCTGGCAGGGCAATTGGTGACGATTTGTTCTGGGGTAAATGACCCCGGCATGATGTTCAGTAACAAAGGGTGCAGCCCTCCTGCACCCCCAGCCCCTGGCACTGGCAGCTGTTTCACAGGGAAGCAGATGCGACCAACATTGGGTTGCAAGGAGCAAATTGAAACAACAAATAACTCTACAGAGTTCAAATATTGATCAGTGGGAAGGGGTTCGGGTAAACAAGTAGATCCAAAAAATGTCTTTTCTCCCTTTTTTGCTCCGTTTTGGCTTTCCATGACCTTCTGCAGCTTTATGTCCTGCTGCATCTCTCCATAGCAGCCATGGGCTTAGTCAGGCATTGGAGGTGGCCCCACAGGAGAAGAGCCTCCCAGACATATCTTCCATTATTTTTTTCTGCTGCATTTTATGTTAGCTTTCCTATTACACTGACAGCTGTAATAAACCATGCAAAGTCATGGAAGTCTTAGGGCCACCGGAGTTCAAGCAGTTTGACGTTAAGGGCCAGCAAAGGGCAAAACCTTTTCTGTGATGGGTGAACATGGGGAAAATGCGGAAATTCCCCTTTTCTAAAGCAGCTGTAAAATCCTGTGGGAAATCCCACCAGGCATTACTGAGGACCAGTGGGTGAGGGCATCTTCTCTTGTGGATTAAGGACAGGTCAGAGCAGAGTGATTGTAAAGGACAGAAACATGCAGGAGATGCAGAAGCTCCAGCCTCTTTTACATGGCTTGTAAACATAAATTCACAAATCAAAAGTGAAGTCCGGATTACCTCTGTGGGCATGCTTTCCCCCATAGACACCCCACATTAGGAGCAAGGAGACACTTCAGCAAATTGAAGCATTCACTGAAATAGAAAGAAGAGGGAAACTGTTTTTAAGCAGAACATTGTAATTTTTGTCAAGTGTTTACCAAAATTCAAGTTGGAAGATTATTTTGAAAATTCAGCCAACTCTAACATGACTCAAGGCTCAGTGAGGGCAAGTGGAATGTGAAATATTTTTTGTGTAGCTGTGGTTTACTCTATATTAGAAATGGATATAGACTGAATTGGGCTAATTACATGCTAGCCTAAGTCAGATTAGGTAACTTGTTCAGCATTCCTACAGGAAGGTGGATGCCAGCCAGACATTTTAAAACATCCCCACTATTATGTTTGCTTCCAAATAGATGATTTAGCTTTGAATTTGAAATAGGTCCTAAAAAAGCAGCAAACACCAGCTCCTGAGTGTGATGATGCTTCCTGGACCATTTAAAGTACAGATGCATTGTCAGTGGTGGAAGTTATTTTATGTTTGCAAAGCGGGTCATCGCTCTGGGGTAATTCAAGATATATGCCCTGAATGTCAGGTACTTGCCATAGCTGATTTACATTTGAGAGTGTTGGGTGTTTTTTTAATAATATACCACTTGGTGCAACATTTCCCATTGCCGTATGGAAGGAGATATCGTGCAAGCATCTTCTCATCATACCCTAAAGGACCTGCAGAACCGTCAGAGCAGCATGTCCTACTTATGTATATGTGCTAATCAACACTATATTTGTTCTGCTTCTCTCTTTCACCTGCTCTCTCTTTTTGCTGTACCTAGAAGAGAACAACTTTAAGTCATGAGCTTCTACCTTACAGTCGTAACATGTGGGCTCAAAAACTGCCTGGCATCCTAT
The DNA here is from genome assembly GCF_037038585.1 of Patagioenas fasciata. Lineage (NCBI taxonomy): Eukaryota > Metazoa > Chordata > Aves > Columbiformes > Columbidae > Patagioenas > Patagioenas fasciata. The sequence goes on from NC_092527.1 coordinate 39,248,985, forward strand.
GTGAGAAATTCAAGAAACAAGCTATGGTGACACTGCTTGCTAAATGCTGCAAGATCTCTGGAATTCATTGCTATTTCCATACCACTATGGCAGAAGAAACTAATGTAAGACACTTTGAAAATCTATCTTTGCAAAGGCTGAAGCAATATGGGCTGAGAGCAAAGGCCAAGAGCAAATTCTTTCCAAGCAAGCTGAGCACACTGAGCATGTGTTAGATATGCAGGGCCTTTCGAAATCAGTGGAAAGTGTCACTGCTGTAGCAAATGCCCCTTGCACAGACTCTTCTTTCTAGGATTCAGAAGTTATTGCAGCCGTTTTTTGCCAACCTTGCAGTTCTCCTCCACTCCATGTCCCAGCTACTCAAGCCAGCAAGAAAAATGAAAGAATTAAATATTTTGGAAAAAAAGGCAAAAAGCTCGGCAGGAACCAAGGAGATTATCAGCTCACATAGAGAGCAATCCCCTTTAAAAGTGTCTGTCTTTGATATGTATCCTCCAAAGTATATTTAGGGCAGATCCTGTTGAAATTGGTGTCAATTAGGCACTTGGATAACTCCTGGCTATCTAAGCCTTCCCACTCCCCCAGCAGCCCTAACAAAAGCTTTAGAGTTCAATCCCCTGCAGGAAGAATTAGTCTGGAAAAGGGAAATGGGTTTACAAGTTGTGAACTCAGTCAGACAAGGACATCCAAACAACAAAAACCTGGCCGACTCCTTTGTTCAGCCACAAAAGCCAACGACCATTTGGCTGAAACCTTCGCTTTTCCACTTCATCTTAAATGAGCTTTTGGAAGGTCCATTTGTAAGAAGCAGATAAATTAGGTTCCAGTAAGGAAATGTCATCTCCTACTGGCTAAAGTACGTGCTGGGAAGTGGGTGCAGACACTACAGCTTAGAGGGGTCACCTAATGCCAAAAAAAGTCCCCACCAGCAAGTAGGAGCTGAGGGCACGAAGCAACAGCTCTGCAGAGAAACCTGCCCATGCTGGGGTGTCACAAGAAGGCTACAGAACCAAAAAATTCCTTTTCAATACCAGAAGTTTTTATTAGAAACTGATAAAAGCCTTCTGGTACTGCACAGACTAGTTCTTGCTGGTTGTCTTCAATTACTTCTCCTTCTTTTTGTCTGCACTCCATTTTTGGTGCACAGCTTCTCCCCCAGACTTTCCTCCTCCCCTGAAACCCTGTTAAAGACCAAAGGAGATGGGACTTGCAGAAGCAGAGGCTTTTGAAGGAAATCTAAAAGAAAACTTCTGAATAGCCTGGCTGGGTGAATGCTAAAAGGAATGTGAATATCTGTCTGCTCGTGTCTGGGAGTAGAAACGGTGGGAAAGGATTATTCAAGGTGTTTCGAGACGTTATAAATAGAAATAGATGAGATTTCAGAGAGAAATTTTAAGGCTGGATATCAAGGGGAATTTCCTGACACTGAGCGCTTTAGGTCTTTCCTAACAGTTTCTTAAGTGATAGAAAAGCTATCACGAAAGTTATAAGGTGGAGAAGACACCGGGAAATGCACATCGGGCAACCCTACACCGCTGGGCAGAGATGGGCAGAATCACCCCCCTCCATCTTCCCTAAATCCATTGCTTAATAACAGTGATGTTACCCTAATTCGTGTCCCCAACCAGCCAGGAACACTGCCACCCCCAAATTTTTGTCACAAAGTGCAGAGGCTTGTAAGAGTTTCACTAAAGTGTGTTATCCAGGCTCTGTAAGGTTTCTGCTAAATTCAGTTTACTAAAAGTTCTTGATTTAGCTTCCAGGGTTACTCCCTTACAGATTGTATTTGTATCAGCATTTTTATCCTCCAGTTGGCAATTCCCACATTATTCAGAAGCCATCTCTTTTTTTTTTGCATAGGCCCAGTAATAAAATCACAGGCCAATTTAGATATTATTTTTCTCTAGGGATACCTAGGCACTGAAAGAAGAAGGGAATGGATTTAGCTAGATGAATGATTTTTACTGCTCTTAATCTGAATTCTTTTTAAGTGTAGCACAAAGTAGGAGGGGGGGGGGGATAAAAAAGGTTTCTACATTTGTCATGTGCTTTGCACATCAGATTTGTGACCCACACCATCTGTGTGGCCCAACACCTGTACACACCAACCCCAAACACAGGGGAGCTGGATCCTCCCCAAAACTCTGTTTCTGACCTAGCAGGTGACCTTAACAATTGTTATTCTTTGCACTAGAATGGAGATAATAAATTATATTAGTTTTTAAATCCCTAAGTATCTGTCCCTGAAAGCTGTGATGCAGAAGATGGACATTAATAAAATAAGTTTAAAAAACTGCTAATAGATTTGACTAAGCATAAAACAAGTGCGTTGTTAAATCTAAGCTTGGGTCCTGGATTTGGCATAGGCCTATCATGAATGGGCAGATTTTGGACCTTTTTCCTATGAAGCTGATGTCAGATTTTGCCTCAGTGAGACTCTGTGTAATCTCCTGCCTTTATTTCTGTTATCAGGAGGGAGGCCAGAGAGATGCAGGGGGTTCCCTTAGCCTCTGGCACTATAGCTGGGACCTCATGTTTGTCACCTATTGTGCTATAGGATTAGACAAGAAAAAAGGTAGTTAAGCTTTTCTATCCCAGCAATAGCCCCACAGAGATGCCTACAAGCATCCCTGTTACTTATTCAAATGTGGAAATAGGTATGCAGGAAAAATATCAGTTACCAAACCAATAGCATTTAATCTGTACAGAGAAAAATGGGTGCAGAGAGAGTGTCATGAAGATGTGGTATATTTGCTCTGAAAAAAGCCAAAGTCTGTTTTTCAAAGTCTGTTATAATTGTTCTGGGTGTTGGAACTAATCCTGAAAGACCTCACTGATTAAACATATGAATATCGAAGCAGAGATTACATTTACTGTAACTTCAGTCTTTTTCCTGCTCCCTTCAGGTGGATTTAGAAATGCTCGTTTAGTTTCCATTCACCATAGGGCTTAATCTCACCATACAGTAGGAGCACATTACTTAGAAATTACTGAAATTGTGAAAATATTTCTGCTCCACCCTTGTCACCAGTGAAATTCCCAATACAAAAGAAGGAGCTGAAGAGAGAACAGAACATGTAAGTAACTTTACAGCAACAAAATACAACTCTAATTAACCATATACCATCCTTTCCTTCAACTACTTCTAAAAGACTCTATAAAAATTGCATTGCTGCATGAGAGATAGTTGGGTACATAGAGCTTAATGACTTGCCTAATGTTGAAGATCAGATCAGAATTACTCTCAGAAAAAGGATCTGGGTATTCAAATACATCATCCTGTGCCTTACCCAGGGACAGAGGTAGGTGACAGTGAAAAAAGCAAATTCCTATACAGTGTACATTTTTCTAGAAGTATCCTAAAAATATACTGCACCACTAGTTGACACTTGCTTTATTAGTAAATATGAATGTCAATGAAATGTTAATGTGACATTTTACCACAATCAGGACATTAATTTGATTATGTAAAGATCCTCATTAATTAGATTCTCTAATTACTATGTTATTTACTTCTTAAGCACGAAATTATTAATATGATCTTTTTGCAATAGTTTCCACTCCAATATCTGTATACAGCTCCTGCACCCACAACGTTCTCCGTGAGCCATTTAATAAACTGTGTTCCTTTCACTGACATTAGCAACTGAAGTGTTTGGTATTTATCATTATCACACCTCCTGCTTTTGCTAAAAAACACCTTTTCAACAGGTATTAATAGCTTGAACTGAGACTCTCCCTTGATTTCGCAGAACATCTTTCTAAAGAGGAGATAATCTGCCAAGGGCATACGTGATTCAGTGGTTGATTATGGTTTATGGTTCAGTTTAGGTTACGGCTCATGACCTCTGTCAAACGCAATGTGAAAGCTCCTCCAAACATGACTGGAATAAAAATAAAAGACAAAGCAGTCAGCATCATTTGTGCAAGCAAATATCAAAAACCTGCAGCATCTCTGCTTCTAATTAGTCCCACTCTGTGACTCTCACTGGCTCTAGTTCCAGTGTTTCTCTGCAGATGGTCAGGACAGTCCATATTCCACCGTCACCCTGGAAAGCCAGATACATGTTCCTGAACTCAAAGTGCTACTTTTCTTCTCGTCACTTTCATTGCTTGTTTTGAAATCAAACAAATTGTTTGTAAATCAGAGGGCAAAATTAAATAAACCTTGGACTGGACTAGATCATCTCTTGAGGTCCCTTCCAATCCCTAACATTCTGTGATCCTGTGATTCTCTTGTGAACCTACTTTATTTTTCTCAGACGTCCCTCCCAACAGGGAAAGCTTGAATGAATGATCCAAAAACTGAAACTTTACTTGGTTTTCAAGCTCACCCTATGTTCGCTGTTCTTGGGGCTGATCACTCCTTCCACGTGCTGTTGTCATCTAAAAGTGCAGCCTGCTCGATTTATATATTTGACAGCCAGCATGCAATGAGTTCATGCTTTTAGGTCTGCTTTTAAAATTTATGGTGTGTACTGAATTAATTTCAGCACTACAAAGATTACGTTAATGTGGTTTTCTACTACATTTACCTCGGAAGCTGTGGTTGTGACTGATCAAGAATGCAGGCTATTAACCAGGAAAGATGTAAGAAAACACAGACATCCAGAAGAAAAAATTGCATTGAAAGGGGCAGAGCACTTTTTTAGGTATCAGAGGAACCAGTAATTTTACAGAAACATGATTGCCCTTTGAGAGGAATTTGGAAAGCCTCATTAAAAGGAAAAGAAGAGGAAATAAAAGAAGGAAAAAGCAGTGTGTGCCCTGTGCTGTGCAGGAAGCCCATCTTCTGTGCCTCAGATAAATCACCTGCATTTCCTGCACAGGCTCTGGCCAGCTGTGGAAGAGACATAAACAAGTTGTTCTCCACCAGCGTCCTTTGGAACAGATTAGTCATTTCCACTCGAAAGAACAAGAACAAAATGGGCAAACAAGTGGAAATGAGGTTGTGGGGCCAGAGATGGTTGCCTGTGGAACTGTGTGGTCTCTTCTAGGCCACGCGGAAAGGACATAGAATCACGGAATAGCTTGGGTGGGGAGGGACCTTCCAAGCTGATCCAGTGCCACCCCTGCCATGAGCAGGGACATCTTCACCAGCTCAGGTTGCTCAGAGCCCCGTCCAGCCTGGCCTGGGATGTCTCCAGGGATGGTTCATCCACCACCTCTCTGCCCAACCTGGGCCAGGCTCTCACCACCCTCAGGGGCAACAATTTCTTCCTCATGTCCAGCCTGAATCTCTCCTCTTTTAGTTTAAAATCATCCCCCCTTGTTCTGTCAATAAGAAGCTCTGCTAAAAAGTCCATACCCATCTTTCTGGTCGGTCCCTTTTAAGTACTGAAATAGTGCATGTCCAGCATCTACTGCCCTCCTTAGAAAACATCATCTTTTCCTTCTGACCAGCCTTCCTCCTCTCACTCCTTTCTCCTTCCATGATTTTTGTCCTCAGCAGCCCCTTATACTTTCTGAAACAAGCTTCTGCCCACCTTCATTTTGGGATATTGTTAAGAGATGTGTTTCAAAAGTCTTATTTCTCATGTCTCCATGTGTAATTCCCAGTACTGCTTAAAATTTCCAAGCATTAAGTGTTACCTAGAATAGAATCATTTTGGTTGGAAAAGGCCTTTAAGATCATTGAGTCCAACCGTAAACCTGACACTGCCAAGTCTACCTCTAAACCATGTCCCTAAGCACCACATCTACACATCTTTTTAATACCTCCAGGGATGATGACTCCACCACTTCCCTTCCAATTCCTGACAGCCCTTCCCGTGGAGAAATTTCAATGTTTGTTTGGAAATAGCTAATTTCCCTGTTGCAATACATATTTCTACAACACGGGTAGCACTATCTGCTGTTAATGTACTTCGCGGCATCCTAATAAGAAGGATGTTCAGGTTTCAGTGAGATTACTCCTGTTGGAAGAATTCCCACATGGTCTGTGTAAGCTATGGCTGTTCTGGAAGCATCAGGACACCAGTGGTTGAGAGGAAAATGTCACGTAATTTCAGGAGCACATGGAGTGCAAGCACAATTCAAAATCTTTATCTTATTAATATTTGATGCATTGTTTTCTTTCATCCACACTAGAGAAATCAGAGGAGTTAAAAGAAGCAAAATGATTTAAACCCTCACATTTCTATCCCGAGGGGCTATAAACACCATTTTTCTTCCTTGATGTACCGAGTGAAGTCATTGACAGGTACTGCATTAGGGAGCAGAAACGCTCTGCGGTTTTCAGTCTGTTATGAAAAAGAGGGAACACAAACCCAGCCGGAGTTTGCAGCTGGATCGTCGCTCCCGTGTCGCCGGGCGACAGCTCCTGTGCGAGCAAGGAAGCAGCTGCACAGGAACGGAGCGGTGACATTCGTCAGGGTGCTGGTGTCACCAGCCTCTGGGTCCACCCACCCTATTATTCAGCTCCAGTTTGTCTTTCATAATCTTCCTTCCAGAGGTATTAGTTTGGGTTATCTTTTCCAGCCTATGGTTCAGTAAATCTGTGCGTCACTCTACCGAGGACACAACCACCTTCTCTTTCACTCCTCTGGGCCCCTGCAATTCTCATCAAACATCAAACATCAAACAGTGATAAACCTGAGGTCCTGCTGGCCCTTTACATCCATCTTCACACCCTCCCATACCCAGCAAGGGAGTTATTTACTCACACCAAGCATTTTGCTGCCGCCGGACTAATGGCTTTCCAGGAGGGCGCCACTGGAAACGCACGTCCCTATTTGCATTGACATTTATAGAGGTTATCTTTCTTTCCTTTGAAAACCTGCTTGGAAAGTAGGATACACACATGTCAAGCTTCTGCTTCTTTGAAATTGTGAGGAGTGAACAGAATTTTTAATGCGCCTGTCACTGTAAATTTTGAGTTTTAATTGCACTGGATGAGTCTTTCAGCTTGTCTTGGCACCAGCTTAGTCACAAAGAAGATATCTAAGTAACCGTGTCAGGCGGTGCTGGCTTAAGTACTTTGAAATGATCATGAAAGTCTCCAATGACTGGCAATTTATAGAATATTATGTTATTCTTTAAAAAAAAAGGAGGCTTCAAAATCATCAGATAGTGCTTTGAATCTCAGATTATTATATACTTACTGCTAGAAGGTGGGAGAGACATGTTGGTACTGCTGTTCTTCTTTCTTGATATCACCTTTGTAGCTCTGTTTCGGGCAGGGGGTTGCAGAGCAGATGAACTGAGGTCTGAAGGCTGTGAAACTGCTCCTCGCTGGAGCCATCTCCAAGGTGGAGACCCAGGATGGACCCACAGGAGGAGACGTGAAGCTCTGGGCTCATAGACCTGCCGACCACCCCAGTGCTCCTCCAAGGAGCCTCCCTTTCCAGCACCACCCCAATACTAAATTAGGTGATTGATTTGTTTCATTTCCAGCAGCAAGTCTGTTAATCCAGGTAAATATTTCATAACATGAGTGTTATTTTCCTAAATGCATTTGTATAGATTCCTTCATATGGGGAAAGAAAAAAAGAAAAAAAAAGAGGAAGATTTAAAAGCTATTACCTAATGCTAATTTTTTAGTACGTTTTAGTTTCCCCTGGGCCAAAAACAGTCTCTCAGGGTGGGAAAGCACAGCAAAAGGCAGGAAATATCCAGTGCAAACAAAACACCAAACATCTCCAATTTACGTCCCCAGCTGGTTTCCGGTCATTTTTGTGGACATAGGTCAACTGTGGAAAAATATCAATAAGAGATCTGCGTCCTTCATTTCTTCCTTTTTCCTACCTGTGAGTGCTTTCAGGATTCTGGGTTTCCAGAAAACACCACTGAGTTTTACAGCTGGACAAACGCAGCATCCCCATTAATGAATCGACATTCCCTGGGCTCAGAGGACCCCTGCTGCAGTGGGTACCGTGATCCCAGAACATTTTCCATCCCGGTGGTCCCCATCCTCCTTCTCCCACCATCTGACTGGAGGAGGAAACACCAAGGATCCATCTCCAACCTGCGAATAAACTGTGCTTTGATCACCAAAAGCCGGCTGAGGGTCATCCAGGGACAAGACCCCAGGCTGGGACGACTCATAGGCTGTTTGATTGTCTTGGACCCATAAACTCTTTTCTGCCTTTGGTTCATATTTGTCCATGGGAGAGAGGCAGATGATATTTTAATAGTCTTTAGATAGCCAGCCTTACAGTGGTGGTGCGTTGCAAAGCTGGATGCAGCATCAACCCACACTGGATTCAATCCCAGGCCACAGCAGGTGCTTAGCACATGTTGTCCTGCTACAGTTTTCCCAGTAGGAGCCGGGGACATGCCAGTATAAAGTCTCCTCTCCAGGCCTTTTTTTTCCCTTTGGGGACAAAAAACCCATATTTGACTATTTTTGCACGAATGCATGCTAATAATTAAAAATGTGAGACCCGAGTGTGATTATAAAAACCATGAGAATGATGCTAAGGTTTTATGACTTTTGACAGCAGAAGGCTTCACTGAATCACAGAAGTACACATCCTAGTGCAAAACTGTGATTTAATCAGGTAAATCTTTACATTCAGACATGATGAGCTAGCAGGATTTTTTTAGGAGAGTTGTCTCTCAGTCCTTCTCCTGGACCTGGGTGCAATGAGTGGTGCTTGTTGAGGTGGATGCGCATAGGGTTCCGCTCGTACACAGAGCTCAGGTGCTGCTGCTGGACAGACAGACACCAGCCTCAGCTGTCCATCAGGAGCCTCCCAAGCTTTTACCTGCAGAGGTGACAAAATCACTGCAAATCCCCAGCTTTTGCTTCAAACAAGTTTTCCTTTTGCTCGGGAAAAGCCATTAAAGTTTTGGCTTGGCTTTTTCTTTTATTTAAAAAATGCAAGCAGACCAGAGCATACGTGAGTGCATGAAAAACGCACTTCTGCATCTTCAGAAAATAGACTCTTCCAAACCTCAGAACACCCTTTTTTTGGGAATGTATACTTTGCCTTATCTCAGAAAACAAGGGATTCACGCTTGACCTTCTCATGGCAGCTGGAGTACACATGTGGATCTTGCTGCAGATTAAGATAAAGAGTTAGTTTACACAGGTGTAGCCTAATTTGCTGTCTAAACTCTGACGAGCTTTTAATAGCAGAGCTTTTCTGTCTGATATCCCCAGCCTACCCCTGCCAAAGCAGGCCTTGGGAGTCTACAAGAACAAAAATTAGGACCCTTCTAGGAAATGCTGTGGTTTTATTCCTCAAAAACAAACAAACAAAAGCCTTCAACTGGTCTTTGTTCCCCATGTCGTGTCTCCTGGGTGCTATCAGACATGGGGGACCACTGGTCGTGTCAACGTGTCACACATCACTGCACACTGGTGCATGTCCAACCTTGCGCTGGAGTTCCTACCTAAGCACTCAAACACGTCATCCTGGCTCAGAATGATGTGAACAAACATTTGAATGCAATTTCCCCTGCAAACAAACTCCTCTGCCTTTTTCCTTTGGCACATTTCTTTCCAGAAAAATAAATAATAAATCAACAAAAAGCAGTCTCCTGCCTTTTTTTAAACCCGACTCTATCTGTATGCAATTGCTTACTGGATCCTGTGGTGCTACATCCCACATGCGTATTTTTTCCATTGTCTTGGCAATTATAGGAGTAAAATGCCAAGTGGTGGAAGATATTTTCTATTGCCACAGCATCTGACTTCCTGGCTGGTTGCTCTGCCAGTTGTGCTGTTGACTGTGGAGTTACCTCTGTGCCTGATGTATGTTTAAATTAATGGAGCTACTTCATCCCCGTATGCTGTTTTCCTTTCTCACCTTTCAACCGCTTTGAACGTTTTTCCAAGAATTAATACTTCCTTGCGTAATTTCCACATGAGTTCAAGACGCAAAATTCCCCTGAAATGGCTTTTCTCCTTATGTTGGGAGAGTTCTGAATAAATTCCCCAAGTTCATCCACGGACACATTTATGACACAGCTGAGTGTTTCCCCATGGCTTTATGACATGTGGTATTTGCTCTAAAAGTAACCATATTTTCTGTTAGCTCAGTGCTGCTCTGTACTGGTGATTGTCTCCTTCGGAAAAAGAAATGCCTTCCACCCCAAATCATTTTTTCTCTAAAACATTTGAAGTGTTGTCTCCTAGGAAATGCATTAATTTGTTTTGTTCTGATTACCAGGGGATACAATAGACTGGTCCTCAGTGAAAGACAATTTAAAGGCAGAGTTGTTCGTAAAATTGTGCAACGCATCTTAGACAGGAGAGATGGCATAAAGCTATTGGCAGAAAAACACTGTCTTGGTTCACTGGAACAATTAAGGATTTGTAAGATGAGATTCAGCAATTTTCGGGGGGTTTTGTGTTTTTAATAAATTTCGTATGCAAACAGATTCTCAGCTGCTATAAATCAAGACATCTTTATTGATTCAACTGTGACGACTCAACCAGTTGAGAATCCAGCCCCTTGCATTCCCATCTATTTCAAAAAGAGTTGCAGACAATGCATTTAAATCCTGCTACCTGCCAAGCAGTTCAAAGGTTGGCATTTTTTCACCCATAAAGGAAACCTGTTCTGCTGCTGCTGAGCTCAGCACTGCAGGGTGCACCCAGGAAAAGTAATTTCCCACCCGCTCATGATTAAAATAGACGTTTCTGTTCCTCTGCTACCAGCAGAACGGGAGTCCAGTGTAGGGCTGCAAAGCTGAAATACGGACTCAATAGCGGAGAAATCCTTTTGGTGGATGGGATAAGGGGAAATCTATTCACTGTCTACAACTACCTGAAAGGAGGCTGGAGCATGGAGGGGGTTGGTCTCTTCTCTCAAGTAACAAGTGATAGGACAAGAGGAAATGGCCTCAAGTTGTGCCAGGGGAGGTTTAGATTGGATATTAGGAAAATGTTCTTTATGAAAAGGGCTGATGGGCATTGGAACAGGCTGCCCAGGGCAGCGGTGGAGTCGCCATCTCTGGAGGGGTTTAAAAGGCATTTAGACGAGGTTCTTAGGGACATGATTTAGTGCTAGAGTTAGGTTATGGTTGGACTCGATGGTTCTGAGAGTCTCTTCCAACTGAAATGATTCTATGATTTCCATAAACAGCAATAGACCCATTTCACAGGTGACACATCGGTGGTCCTGGCAGCATTGGAGCAAGGTTGAGCGTTACAAAATGACTGAGGAACTCTTTCTCCTTATTGGGAGGGTGCACAGATGGAGGAGAATGGGTAATATACCCAACAAGTGCTGCCTGATTCATCTCAGGCTTTTCTCATCATGACTTGACCTAAACATTTATAGGAGGGGAGCATTAAATCCCACCTTCCCCAAGAAGAAAGGGGGGCAGTGAGGGGACACAAGTGTTCAGACAACCTCAGAAGGGGAAGGAGACTCATTCAAAAAATATGCACCAGTTTTGAGTTGTATGGCTAAATACTCCCACTCCCACCTCCAGTATTAAGCCCTACAGCTGTATAATTAGTATTTCTAATGACAGCAGCTAAAACACTGATTCATGCAGGAACTCATGAAGAATACATCTACTAAAGCATACAAAGCTGGGCCAGGAAAGTCAGATTAGTCCCAGAGCAGGCAGAGCACAGGCTTTGAATGCTCATGTTCCTCCCCAGACACATCGCCCCGAAGTGCCACACTGGTCTAGAAGGCCCTTGCTCATGCAGGGGTGGCAGCTGAGCCCCTTTCTGATGGCCGTTGGGTGATGGGATGTGTCTGCTTGTCCCTTCTGAGTCTTCATACCCTGAATGAAATGAATGAGCAGCCATTACATGTCACAGTTCTTCAGCAACCAGGATTAAGCCAGAGCACGTGTGAACTGAGGACCTAAATTAATAAAAAATTCAGTATGTTATTAATTATACCCTAAGACATGTATACTCCACAATTCAGTAGTTTTACAAACCCGCACAACTGTTCAGCATTGTAGTCTTTTCTGCTCTATGAGTACAACAAGAGGGAAACAGATTGTTTTTTTTCTTTACATTATGTGGCTATGGTCTACAATACCTTGGAAATTAGGGTTTATGCTACAATGTCAATGTTATTTTAATTATAGACAAGAAGACTATACAATCTCAGAAGACCATCTGGCAAAAAATTGTTTCTGAAAGACATAAAAGCCAACAGATAGCACCGTTCATCAGCTTCACATCATCAGAAACCTTCGGTTTCATCCTTGTACAGAGACCATCCATGTCATCAGTCACATAATTTAGAGGGAGAAATATATGAAGATTCTGTTCAATGGCAATTACAGTTATAAAGACCAATAGAGAAATCATTTGCTGTGCTGCCAGCTCAGGGATTACGGATTTGATGTGTGGCTTTGACGACCTTAGGGCATTAAAAGTGATGTCACTCTCAGCACAGCAGATTGAAAAGTATTGATGAGAGAGGCAGGATCAGAGAACAGCAGCTTGCTAAGACATTCCTCTGCCTCTGCCCATTTACTGCTACATTAATCTTTCCTTGATCTATTAAATTCCATCTTTTTGGACATTTATTCTGGGGACATGCAGGAAATGAGCTGAACCTGTATCATCACATCAGCCAACACCCTAAAAGGGTTCCAAAGCCATGAATCTGAAAGGATAGGATAGGAAATATATTGCTTGGTGATGCAAGATATGAACTTTTCGCCAAAATGTGAGTAAGAACATGACCTCCTTTTCCCCTAGTGGTATTGACATTGAAGATTTTTACTAAAACTGAAAGCATTTCTATATTGCCACATTACAGAACCACACCATAACCTGTATTATCGTCCTACTATAAATGATCCTGCACAGACTGAGCTCATGGAAGTAGGTGGCTATACTGCTCTTGACTTCATGAGGCTCAGGAGTGCATCTGCTTATATCTACCCCATATCTTGTTTAACCGCGTAAAAACCTGGGCAAGAAATTCAAAAGCATCCCTGAAAGTGGATGCTTCTCCCATTAAGAACCCAAATAATACTCGGCTGTCCAAAATCTGGCACTGTGTAGCCAGAACTATCACCTGCTTTCTGCTCCATGGGAGACTCTGCCACAAAGACCTTCAAACAGGTAGTAAATGGTACCAAAAAAGGTAAAATAGACCATCATCGGTACTTTACAAACACCAGCCCAAAAGGGTGCTGCCAACATGGTTTGTCACTTTTAGAGCAATGGGCTTTCTGGAAAATTCATTTCTATAATGCAGGACGCTAAGTTTCAAGCCACTGTGGAGTACACAGTGTGGGTTTCCCTGCTCTAGCACAGCAACTCTGATGGAAATGTGCTAATTTTTTGTAATTTTAGAATTGCAAGTCCAATGTTAGTTCTTAGGAGCCTTGAAGGGCTTCAGTCTGCTTCAGTGCTCAGAAGCTTCAGCTCTTAATGTCCCTCAAAATGTGCTCCTCAAAGCAGGGAGTGAGTTATTCGCATGCTGAGATGATGAGCTGTGACAATGTGTGGTCCCAGCAGGACGCAGAGACATTCCTTTCTGCATGACCTTGGGGAAAGCTTTATCATACCCCGTCTGGAGGAACAGAAACTCTTCTTCTGTTCCTCATTACAGCCCACAAACTTGTGTGTACACTGTTCACCCCGCACAGCTGCACTTCGGAGCACATTGCACTGCTTTATCATGCTGAAGATAAGCAGAGATATGCTTGAATCACCCCAAATTTTCACGCCGAAGCATTAGCACAGGGAGAAGTGAGAAGTCCCTGGGACAGACATCTGACAATCAGTGAAATCCAGTTGTCAATGGGAACAAGTTGTCCACTGAAGTAAACATTTTGAAAATAAAACAGACTTTCATTTGATTCCTAGCAAGTTCATATTTACCAAAATGGAAACTTCAATGAATCTCTCCTAAAGAGGCAGCCAACATTCAGAATTGCATATGACTCTGTTGCTTACAATCTCAGCAACTTTTGGCATTTAAATGGATTTTCAGTGTTAAGCTTGTCTCAAAACCCTCCTGAAGCCAATTAGAGTTGCACATAGTGCTGTGACAGTCTGTCCACAGCAATGTCATGGGCAGGACTGATCATGAAGGTCAAGTGTGATCAACTGTGTCAATCACAAGCTAGCTCTGCAAATGGAATGGAACCCACGTCCCACTGACAGTAGACAGATGTTTCTGTCTCATTCTGGAATCCTCTCTGCTGTTTCACTATGAGTACATACCAGTTTAGATATATATATATATATATATATGCATCCTTCAGCTAAGGAATTGCATAAATATTCAGCTTGGCTAGGAATGAATGAAAGGTAAGAGGTACAAATATATCCTCTAAAGGCTGGTGTTTCAGAACAACCTTTTTTCAAGCAATCGTTGAATATCATTCCATATGTACACAATACCATTACAGATTTATGCACCCATCATCATCATCATCATCATACAGGTCCATACTGAGCATGTATCAGATTTTCAGCTTTATGGACTATAACAAACAATTAGCCAGATCACTGATTTCTCCCACTCTAAGTACACCTACTGAACAACAAGGGGATGCGGAGAAATGTCCCTGCTGAGATTCAGTTGGCATCATTGGCCACATCCAGCTCTCCAGCCACATGTCTGCAGTCCCTTGCAGCAGCTTCTCTGTGACTCAGTGGAAGTTGCTCCTGATTTATGTCAGTGTTACTGATAAAAGAATCACAGAATGGTTTGGGTTGGAAAGGACCTTAAAACTCCCCCAGTGCCACCCCTGCCATGAGTAGGGACATCTTCACCAGCTCAGGTTGCTCAGAGCCCCGTCCAGCCTGGCCTGGGATGTCTCCAGGGTTGGTTTATCCACAGCAGCTCTGGGCAGCCTGTTCCAGGGCCTCACCACCCTCATGGAGAAGAATTTCTTCCTTATATCTAATCTAAATCTCCCCTCTTTCAGTTTAAAGCCACGGGTACACAGCATTTAGGGAGCAAGGCATCTGTACAAGTGGCACTTGTACTCATCTGATGTACTCGGTTCAGCAATAACCATCTGCAACCACACCAAAATCTGGCTTTTCGAACTCATCCGACTGTGCATCTGACTTATTTCTCTTCCTTTGTGCTGATTTGCATTCAACAGAAGTAGCCAACATCTAAGATTTAGAAAATAATCCTCATGTTCTGGAGAAAATCAGACTTTCTTTTTCATCTCATTGTCTGCCCCGCTGTCAAAAATCTCATTTTATGCCTTTCTCTCACAATCCATCTTAATGGTGGCAATGGCACGGGTAATATATCTGTGCTTGGTGAACTGAGGGCCACTTGCTCACAGAACTGAGGGCCAGTGCTTATACCTAAGTCTTTGTGAAGAATTTGAGAGAATAAGGGGTAAATACCATATCTGAGCACTTAATCTCACATAAAGAAACTAGACCTGCAAAACAAAATGCCCCATCCACATTCAAAATTAAAATTAAATGAACAAACACCCCAGCGTATTGAGCCTGGCCAGCCCAGTTTGCCTCATCCAGGCTCTTCATCCCTTCAGTCGCTGTTGCACTAGTATTTCTATATTTTGGTTAGGAAAGAAAAAGAAATGACTTCTTGCCAGTGTGACATTTGATTAATGGGTGTCTAGAAGCCCCTGGCTGTGATTCCTGCTGCTCTTTCATGGCATTTTTTTGGTGTAACACTCGTATCTGTGCTAGAAGCAATGGGTCTAGCTGATAGAATACAATTCAAAAAGGAAATGCAGCTTCTCACAATGTGACATATATTTAAAAATCATTAAACTAGGCAACAGAAATAGCACATGGCCTAAATACATTTTCCATTGTTTCCATACACAGTTATGTTTATCCTCAGAAACCAGCTTGTACAACACGGCTAGCTGAAAGAAAATAAATGTCTATGCTACATCACAAATGGAGTTTTTCTGTAATGTTATGAATTTGACTCACAATTCTCTAACTGCAGGTATTTCAGCTCTCAAATGAGTGAAGTTTTCATCAGATTTCAGCACTGAAATTGGCCGTGATGCTGAGGAAGTTCCAGGGAAAGGATGTGCTTAACCAGCCTGATTTAATCACAACTCACTGCATTTTTCTAAGAGCCTGAGAAGCAGGGAAAGGTTTCAGGAATATTCTTGTGGACTGAAATCACAGGCTAGTGATAGCAATGGTGAATAAGCATTGATTGCTGTTACCTCTAACAGTTATTTTTTAAAAGGCAGTTGTTGCAGCTGAATAATAAGCTCGAAATCGTCTCTCAAGGTAGTCAAAGCCCTTAGCTGAGGTGCACAGCACAGGCGTATTGCTTAGGTTGCATTCAAAGTGTTCTGCTTCACTGTTCTGAAACACAGCGTAACAATCTCCCTTAAAACTTTGGCTTGTACCAATCACACCTACCAAAAGCGGCGATGATTTGTGCGAGTGAAACTCAAACAGCTCCGGTGCCTCAGGAATGCCTTGCGCCCAAGGTGACCATCGCCAACTCTTATAACCAGGAAACAAGCAGAATTTTCTTTTTCTTAGACAAAAGTCATGTTCCTGCATCACCACAAAGGTGAAAACATGACTCATTTTCATAAGGTAATAGTTTATTGATCGTTGCTGGTTGGGCAAACGTGCCTTCTGATAAATATGCGGACACAAAATCATGAGCTCCGAGTATCACAACACGTTCTACACAGCTGCACTTTTCACCCCAGTTTTCTTTAAATGGCTCCTGTAGCAATCTAAATTTAAATGGATTAGTTTATACTCTGTGCAGCATCCGATAAATCATTTTGGAGACTTTCTCTTAAAAATGCCACGCCATCCCTGAAGTCTTCTTTTTCCTGTGCTCTTCTTGCCAGATCTCTTCTCAAAAGGAAATGTGAATGTGAGCCTGGATGATGCCTTATTGCAAGGAATTGGGAAATTCAGCATCCCCCAGTCTTCCTGAATGCAAACCTTTGCAGAACAGACAATATCTAGTGAGTAGTTTCCAGAAATTGAACTTTTCGGCTCTGCTTCACTTTTATTAGGAAACCCTGTGCAGAAAACTACTAAAAATTAATTACAGGTGCTGAATGAAATGCATCATCTTGAGTCCGAAAGAATCAAAGTTCATATTACTCCACAGCATCAAGTGGCTCTGCATACTCATTAAATACAGTCTTCAATTACCCAGTTGCAGGGTTTCTGTTCTTCCCTTGTTCCATGTGTGTAACAAAGCCGGGGGGGTCTCTGGAGCATCTATCCTGTTAAACATGGAGCTTATAGGTGTTCGACAAGTCAGGTAGATAAGCATGAATACTGACCAACTCTGCTTGTGGGCACCATCTATCATGCAAAAAGAGGACAGAACATGCAGTGGAAAATCTGGTACGTCATTATGCAGAGACTGTAGAAACCAGTGGTGGTGTGCCAGCTTACCCCAGGAGAGGACCTGGCCATGAATTATGAAGTGCGTTCGTATAGGGAGGAAAAATCAAAGTATCACCTTAATCCATTTTTAAACTTCTGATCGTGTGAGTGTCTCTCTTGACAACTGCTATAATACCTTCTTTTCCCGGTGTTTCTTACGAAGGGATGGCATTTTCCTGGCTTACAGCCATGCTGGAGAAGGGCAGGGGGCTGGAAAAGGGTCAGCAAGGCAGGGCTGTGTCTCCAGCATCACTGACAAGGCAGTAAAAGGGTTTGGGTTTACTGAAGGTGATACAAAGGTCTGTAATATCTAATGTGAGGTAAGCAGCTCTCCCTGCTCTTTCAGCCTTATGCTTTGTACTTTATACAAGCTTAACCAACTTATATTTTTTAACTGATTGCATTCTGGCGAGCTAGGCATGCAAAGTGAACGCTGATAACCTAAACATTAGACAAACCCTTAAGCATGTGTGCTTGTGCAGTTCATATTCCACATAGCACAGGATTCATCTCATGTAACGTTAGTTAATTTAATGTCGCGTACCCACTCAAAGAGTTGATGGAGAAATAGAGGAGCACCCAGAGAGTGACCCACCCCACACAGCTAAAGTTGGGATGACTCTTTCCTTGAGAAATACGAGGCAAGTTCAAGAGACCACCAGGAAAAAGAAAGTCTCATAAATGTACTAAAAGGTGTAATCACATTTGGAAAATCTGGAAAATTCCAATTAAAATAAGAAAACATCAGTAAGATGCAGCAAGCAGAAATGTGTGGGACAATTCCTGCCAACCAGCATCCACCAGCCCAGTTCTGTTGCCAGTTTTGTTCTGGTGGAAGCCAACTCCTTTCGGCATAATTTCTCCATTCTAATACAAAGGTAACTAAATCCAACATGAAATACACTCCTAACGCATAGGTTTGCACTTCTTTAACTGTTAGGTAAATGGCTTCTCTTTATATAACGGGGAATATTCTCTGAGCTAAAAGACCTCCACAAACTTTTATGTTTCCCATAGAGAAATATCAGGGACAACAGAATTTCAAGCAGCAAGTGCTTTCACTGCACGGAGTCCTGTGGATGTACTCCTGAAATGTTACCCTCTGTAGGTTATCCAGCACACAGGAAAATTTGGGTAAACAGGTTTTCTATTAGTGTCCCAGTTATGAATAGATGTAAAGCCAGGCAACATCAAAAGCAGTTTCACAGCTGTTTCAGCATAACAATTTCTTTGTAAATAAAGTGAACATGATGTCAAAACAGCTGTTAAAGTGATTTTATTGAGTCACTGGGCACAAATATCATGTAACTTATCCTTTAATTATTCTGCAGTTTTGTAGATTTCACTAATAAATAACATGTGGCAGCAGGATATTTACGGGCTCCTACAGATTGCTGTGTAATTACACTTACGGAGATTTGTGGGGCATGTACTATGGAACTGTTATGTCTTTATTTTGGTATGTTACGCTCTTAAATCTCGAGGGCATCCCCTGATTCACCACCACGCCTGGCAGCCACTTTGCATTCATTTCAGTGGAGGCTGCCAGAGAGCAGACACAAATCCTAACACTCATCTTCCCCAAAAGATTTGACTTTTGCTGGTTTTTCTTATGACTCTTTTCCCTGAAGGGCAATAGGAGTTTTTTAGATTGAAAATAACATCATTGCTCCATGTGTAGAAAAAGCAGAGCCGGCTTCAAAAGTGACCTTAATATAACCTATGCTTCTGCTTATGTGACAACAATAGTCTTCTTATAAGCTCTGTATAGGAGGGACTAGGAATAAGAGTCCTGTTTCCACAGCACTTAAATTTGCCCTGTGCCAGCCATAGTTCAAAGAAAATAGAAGCTCAGGTCACCAATAGCAGAGAGCTTTTGGTGGGAGGATCTAATGGCTTCGGGTTTCTGTAAACTGGAAGACACTCAAGGCTTCTCAGCAATGGTAGAATCATAGAATCATTTCAGTTGGAAGAGATCCTCAAGATCATTGAGTCCAGCTGTTAACCTAACACTGGCACTAAACCACGTCCCTAAGAACCTCATCTGCATGTATTTAAACATCTCTAGAGATGGTGACTCCACCACTGCCCTGGGCAGCTTGTTCCAATGCCCAACGACCTTTTCCAGGAAGAAATTGTTCCCAATATCCAACCTAAACCTCCCCTGGCACAACTTGAGGCCATTTCCTCTCATCCTGTCACTTGCTACTTGGCAGAAGAGACCAACCCCCTCCATGCTCCGGGCTCCTTTCAGGCAGTTCAGAGATCAGAAGGTCTCCCCTCAGCTCCTGTTCTCCAGGCTGAACCCCCCAGGTCCTTCAGTCGCTCCCATCACACTTGTGCTCCACAGTGATAAATGCAGCCTTGCTGCCCACAGAACAAGGAGAAACCCCCTTGATTTTGGCAGCAATATTCAACAGGGAATCAGGGACAAGCTGGGAAAGTCATAGAATTGTAGAATTACAGAATGGTTTGGGTTGGAAGGGACCTTAAAGTTCATCTCGTTCCAAACCCCCTGCCATGGATAGGGACACCCTCCACTAGATCAGGTTGCTCAAAGCTTCATCCAACCTGGCCTTGAAGTCCATGAGGTTTTCCTGGGAAGCTCACAAGGAGAGTGGGTGGCAGGTGAAGACTTCACGATGTTTTGTGGGTACACCAGGACCAAACCTGGGCGCTTCCAGCTGGGGAAGGAGATCTCAGTTCATCCATCCCATGCACATGTACCCTCCCCTCTCACCAGGATGGGTTAGGAGAGTTCCATCTCACCATGAGTAAGTGACACAAGGGGTCCCAAGGACTGTGCAGGTCACTAGTAGCTCTCCTCTTTTTGAAGATGAGCTATGCAGCATTTTTTCCCCCGGATGTGAAGGGTCATGAGATTTGTGTGTCTTATTTGCATCTGTGTCATCCTGAAGTTAAAGGTCTCAAAGTGGCTGCTGTCAGCTGTCCTGACAAAATGGAAAATATGAGGCCTTGGAGAAAACGCAGATGGGAAAATATAAATAAACTTGTGAGAAGATTGCAGCGTGAAATATGTCACGTCATTCTTGAATGATCTGTGAACTGGCTGAATTGTTCATCATGAAATTTCTGTGACTAATTCTTCAAGTAGTTTTTCAAAAACAAGCTGTCCTTTCTTGTTCTTTCTTACCTAATATTATTGTATGGTTCTTTTCTATCCAGCAAGCAGTTTACTCCATCATTTCTGGGTTCTGATGGGAACACCAGTATTACCGAGCACAGTGGAGTGTCAGTAATCACCCAATTTCATTGAGTAAACCACACTGTGTAAAACACAATGTCCTGTAATAACAAAAACATTCCTGATAAAATGTTATTTGTCGGTCTCCCAGCAGTTATTCTTGAAATTTCGTTTTCAATCAAGCTAGAGAAATACAGCTCCAAGTATGGGAGAGCTTTGCCAGTCTCACCTGTTTTTAGCTGGCTGCATGTTTCCTAAAAGTCTTAAGGAAATTAGTTCTGTGCTGCCTTAATTTTCCTGTTCATTCCCAATGATTCGGTAAAATCAGCGAGGCCAAAAGTGATTTCCAAAAGCAGAGTTCTGGGTAGGGACAGTGCTCATCAATTCAGCGCTGCTCAGCATCATCCCCTCAACCCACCCATAAAGCAGTAAGTGTTGTCTTGACTCTTTAGAATCGAAGTCAAACACGTCAGTGTTTTGAAGGGTTTTGTCATTAAAATAACCAGCTGAAGGACTCTGAATGCCTCCATGGGTAATGTTGGGAAGGATCACTACAAGGAAGGGGTATTATGAATTGTTATGCATCAGCTGCTGAAAGCTGCGTTAGTATCTTATCCATGAACCTGTTGTCCCATGCCTGGAGGTGAGAGGAAAAAAACACATTTTGGACAGTCTTCTGAAGCAGATTGATAAGTCAGGATGATAAAACCTGTGGCAATAAGTGTGCTTTTTCAGACAATAGTGTTTTTTTTCTGGTAACATTTCTTCCCTTCAGCTGTGAAACATGCTGAGGAGTTACCACAGAGCCAAGGTCTGCAAGGCCACCAAGCACCCCGATTCTGCAGCGCAGATGTATCTGCTCCTATGGGTTTGGAGGTCTCATCTGAGTGTGCCTCTGTAAAATAAAGAACTGAAATTGCAAATCACAGTTCCCCTCTCTATTTTACTCTGGAAAGTGTGTTATACAGCAATGAAACTTGACTTCAGACAGAGACAAATCTTGGAGAGTTAATATATCATTGATTTTCATTTCAAGACTTTGAGAGTTATAGGAGCCACACAAGTAAAAGTTGCTCTTGCCATTAGTTCGGGTTAAAAATCAGAAGAATGAAAAGGAGTTGAGAAGCTACGTGACACTGAGCTGCTGAGCTGTGGTGGTTCACATCCTACATCCCAGACTGTGAATCCCGATCTCTTATCTTCTAACATCTGAATGGTCAACACTTTCCTAAGCCAACTATTTTCAGAGCTATTTTCATTTGGAATTTCAAAAATTACATGTCACTGGTCTAAAACTGTCCCCATCGTTCATAAGGTCACTGGGAGCAAAGACCAAACTGAACATTTTTAACCCCTGTCTTCTCTTGACTGCTCGTTTTTAACTGGCCTTATCGCCCAGGAGCAGCGTTTCTGTTCACAACCCAATTATGCACCAACCCTGAACAGAATGAGAGTGTTTTTTAAGAGATCAAGCAAAGATTGATAGAGCAAGTCCAGGAATAAACCCTCTTTTATCTAGAAAGGCAAAAATTAAAATGGTTGGGAAAATGGTTTTTATTACTTCCCCGGAGAAGGCGATTAGGGAACCTCAAAGTGAAGAAGGCTATGATGAATGGATTGTTTGAATTTTAACCAAAAATGCCAAGGCTCAAATGAAGAACTGTTTGAGACAGCAGAAGGGTTTTGCCCATTTTTTTCAACTGTGTTTACTATTTGTAGTAAATATATTTGCATAATTTCTACATTCAAAGTATCCCAACTGGGACCAATTATCCACTGTGTTAGACAACATACAAACACACCACAGAGCCAACCTCTGATCTGGAAGATTCACAATCCAGCGCTCAGTTTCAGCAAATAACACTCGATAGGCCAAAGTGTTCGTTCTTTTTTATCTTTTTTTCCTATTTATTAAAAAGGGCTCTTATCCAAACCCTCAGTGGCGCTTTCAGACACCAGAAGAACAAGGAAATACTGTGCCCTGGTTAGCGCAGAGGACCGAGGTTTGCAATTCGAAGCCAAATCTCCTTATTCTGGAGCAGACTTTATGTCTGAGGTTAAGCAAGGCACTTCAGGTCCTCCGTGCCTTTGTAACCTATTTGTAAACTGGTAGTAGCACTCCTCTCCCTCTTAAGGATAGACTGAAGGCATTAAGAATTGTAATGAACTATTTCAAGAAAGTCCTTATAGTATTTAAGAGAAAAATAACATTTATAGTCTTTTATCACCAACCAGCAATAAAACCCAAGCCCCCGGGACTGGTTGGACTGGTCATTCAGTGCAGTTGTGTTTCCTAATAGAAGCAGTAACGTTTATGGTTTCCAGCACTAAAACTCGGCACTTAGAAGGTCGAATGTGTTTCTCCAGCTTTGCTATTCCTGATAACATCTCTGCTTATAAACGCGTGTTCCTTCCTCGCTGTCGGTTGCGCAGGGTGATTGAGCTGCGTTTAACCCAACGCACGCTCGTAAAACCAGGCCTGATGTTCCAATCCAGTCCTACATCATAAGCTGAACCATCAAGAGTAAAATGCCAGCTGTAAAACTTGTCGAGATCCAGCTACTGCGAGGCTGTAATGTGCAATAATCCAACTGCTTGTTGCGGTCAGGAACAAAAAAACGAGCAGATGAGGCTTTTTATTGTATGCACCATGAGTCCTTTAGGCTGGGTTTTTCATCTGTCTGCAGAGGACAAAGCCCTGCTGCAGGAGCAGAGCAATCCCTCTGAGAGAGGAACCCAGGGCTGTCCCTTTGCTCATTAAAACGCAGCCTCCTGAGCTGCTGCTGCCTGATGAGCCCCAAATCAGGGCTCATTTCAGCAGGACAGCAAGGGATCCCCATGCCTGGCAGCACCTATGGATTGTATACATCACCTTCTAGTCCATGCATCAACCCACAGCCACCACGTGGTGTTCTGGCAAGCTGATGGGAAAGATGCAGGGACCAGGCGTGAAGATTTGGTCTTTTATCCATTTCTTCCTTGTGTGTGGCAGAGGGAGGAAAGTTGCTTAACTTGGAATACTTTATTCCAGTAAATTGATTATTTTTCAGGCTGGTTTGCTGATTGTTCATAATTTTCCACCTTGCACTCAAATTAGGTTACATCCATCTAACTGCCATTAGTACCCAGCCTCTGGCTCTGGTCTGAAACTGAGTCCTTAGGCATTTGTAGGAAGCCTGAAGCTGAATCCCTGGGTATTTGTGGAAATTGTCCTGCATCAGCCCGTCTCTCAAGGACCAAGAATTTATACCCCCACCATGGTATTATCTCTTCTCCTTCTTCCCTGAGGATACCAATTTGGTGTGCTGGTCCCTACCTCCAGCACATTAAAATGTGCCCTGTACTTCGGCATCTTTGTGTCCGGCCCCGCTTGGATGTGAGAGACTGGGCACACTTGGGCTGGTAGTATGAGGTGCACAAAGGAACTGAAAAGGTGTTATTTCCTGACCAAAATGCACAGTGTAAGGTTCTGCAAAGCCCCTGGTGAGTTTTATTCCCCCTGTGCTCAAGCAGAAATTTTCCTTTTATCATCGTCAGAAAAATACTCCAGATTATCACATGGCAAAAATCACCATCTCCTAATGAGTCTTGCTCCTGAATTCAAGCAGAAGAGGATTGCTAACGTAGGGATGTGCTCCCCATGGTGTCTACACAGCATGGTCCATGCCATGTGAGTGCGTTGTCCAGCCATACTGAGGATTTTACAAGTGCTGATGGGTTTTGTGCTCACGTGGGCTAAGAGAGGAAGCACTGGGGAAATGAGGCTCCATCAGGGAAGGGATTTTTCCTTCAGTGGCCAAGATAAATATGTAGAAAGAAAAATACATGAAAGGCAAGAGTAGCTACTGTGTTCAGGACACAAGTGGCATTTCAAAGATTACTCTTCAGTGTGGAAGATCTGACTTGTGGACAACTGCCAAGATCACAGAAAGCGCTGTTGGTCCTCTGGATATATCAGGTACATTAATGCTTCAGTGGTTCTGGTTACCTTGGCTCTCTTGCCCTTTCCCAACTCTCCAGCCCATCTCCCAGCTTTCAGACAGGCTTTGTGATCCGAGTATCTAATAACTTTAATGCAAAATGGATCTTTAGGCAGTTTCCATCAGCTGGGGATCGCAGGCCACGGAGTAGGAAAAAAGAAACCAACAGCATCATTCTGCTGGGAGATTCAGAGCACAGCACTGCCCAAATACCAAATATTTGCAGAGAGATGCCCTGGCAGGCAACTTTGAGCAAATTACGCTCAACCTTCTACGGCTTCTCCAGAAACTTATTCTGAAGTCACGTTACTAATAAAGGTAATAGAGAGAGGAAACACTGAGCAGGAGGTGAGCTGATGTGGAGGAACTCTAGGCATGCAGTAAAAATAAATAATCACTATAAACAACAAAAATAGTCACTGTCCATTTAGAGCAGTACAGCAGAAGGATATTTAGAGAATAAGCCAATTATTTCCAGATCTAGCCTGACTGCTACATATAGTTTGGTTAGGACCTGTCTAATTACAGGAGTGTGGAAAAGTACTGCCAGCAATACCAGACTGCCAAGTATTTGACTTTGTAAGTGTATTAATTTGTGGGTTGAACTGTAACGAGCTCTGGAATAGCACATTTATATCTAACAAGATACTAGCTGTGTAATTAGATGCAGAGATGATGTACATGACCAAGGGCTGTTTGGGTAGGATCAGTATGTGATCGCAGGACAAACAGGAGCTACATTTGCAGAGCACTTAGCAAAGGGAGCTCAAAGACAGCACTGAGGAGCTGCAGGGTGAATCACCGCCGTCCAGGAGTTTAAAGTGTTCACCTCTTTTAAAGAGTAGCCTGAAGGTCTACTCATGCTGCAGGAATCCGCTACCTGTAGGAGTTCAGACAGGGATTAACTCTTCAGTGTCCAAGGTAGAAACCATGCAGTGAGTAGAGAGGCTGCCAAGGGGGAACCCAGCCCTGGAAGTAAAGGTGGCCATGGCATTCATAGAATCATTTAGGTTGGAAAAGACCATTAAGATCATTGAGTCCAATCATAACCTAAACCTAGCACTAAACCATGTCCCTAAGAGTTTCATCTATACATCTTTTAAATCCCTCAGGGATGGTGACTCCACCACTGCCCTGGGCAGCCTGTTCCAATGCCTGACAGCCCTTTCCAGGAAGAAATTGTTCCCAATATCCAATCTAAACCTCCCCTGGTGCAACTTGAGGCCATTTCCTCTTGTCTTATCACATGTTACCTGGGAGCAGAGACCAACCCCCTCCATGCTCCAAGCTCCTTTCAGGCAGTTCAGAGATCAGAAGGTCTCCCCTCAGCTCCTGTTCTCCAGCTGAACCCCCCAGGTCCCTCAGCCGCTCCCATCACACTTGTGCTCCAGCCCCTTCACCAGCTCGGTTCCCTTCTCTCAACTTGCTCCAGCACCTCAAGAGCTTTCTTGTCATGAGAGGCTCAAAACTGAACACAGGACTAAGGTTTGCCCCCCCAGTGCCCAGTACAGGGGAATAAACACTTCCCTAGTCCTGCTGGCCACATTATTCTTGATGTGTGCCAGGATGGTGTTGTCCAACCCCAGCCTGTTCCACATTACTCAGTGTCCAGGACTGCAGCATCCAGCGGGGTGGGAGCAGGGGCAATTTACCCATCAAAAAACACAGGCTGGCCACCCACATGGTTGTATCCCATAGCTGGTCAGTACCAATGACTCTGGAAGCAAAGCATCACCTGCTGGCCCACTGCAGCCCTCCAGCTCCTGTCCACCTCCATGCCCTGAGAGCAAAAAGAGCTCCGGGGACTCGGACCAGGAGATGCCAAAGGGTGACTGTGACCACGAAGTGCTAAGCTGGGGAAAGCCAGCCTGCCAGACAAGCTCACTGCCTTTCTTTAAACCTTATTAAGCTGCTGAGTCTGAGGGAGAACTTAATTAAAATGAATAAAGTTAATAAAGGCTTAGGAGCAGGGAATAGAGCAGCAAGCCCCAAGCAGAGAGGTGGAGAAAAGAGGGGAAAAAAAAGAGCAGGAAGAAGTGAAACACAGGATTCATAGACTTGGTTTTCAGACTCCTTTCATCCACCCTTGCTTTAAAAAAAGGGCATGTCTTGGATTGTATGATGGACCAAAATGAGTTCTTCCTGAAACCAGACTCTTTGCATCCCACCAGGAGAGACTGAACTTCTCCATAGGTGAACAAGCGTTACCAGCACCAACTGATCCCTTCTCTGGACGTGCATGGGTCTGCATTTTCCAGGTCTCAGGACGGCAGCTTGGCACAGTTACCTTCATCCTCCTGCCAGCTGTCGAGCTCATTGTCAACAAGTGAGGGTTTTCATGGCCAAGGGAAAGAAAGACTTGGTCCTTGCTGTGCCTGCATTTTTTTCAGTCTGGAGACTGAAGAAGCGTTTGTGAGGCCACCCTGGTGCCATTTCTTTTATGGTGGAATGGTTCAAGGGGCAGAGATCTCCAGGGCGAAGAGGCAGCCCTGAAACCTTCCCAGCACTGGCATCTTGTGCTCCGTGTCCCTCGTGCCCTGCAGCTGCAAAGCAGAAAGTTGCTGTAAAACTTCTGTTACAGAGGATATTCAAATCTTCACTGCAAAATGTTCCTCAGACATGTTTTTCCTTGTTCATTTGACCCTTGTCATAGCAGAAAGAAGGCAGTTCTGCAGTGCAGGTGTAGTAATGATAACCTTATTGACATCTGCTTTTATTTTGTAGTGGATTTTCCTGGACTGAGAGATTCACACACAGTCTGAAAATTGCAGCTTGCTTGAATTATACATGACTCCTAAAATGCTTGAGTATTGTCTGAAAGTATCTTAAAATCAATTTTCACAAGGTCATTTCATTGGATATTGCAGAAAAAAAGAAGTCTCCCTCTTCTGAAGTTTCTGCAGAAAGCAAAATGGGGCCATCCAAAAGCTCCTGAATGTAATAAATTGAAGTTTTGGTTTAACAGATTGAAAACACTAATGGGAATTTAAAGGTCACTCTTAGAGAGATGCTCGGCTATTTGAAGTGCAGGCAGAAGAAACAGGGTACGCTTTATCACTGCAACATTCAGCACAAGAGGGAGCCTCCTGATATTAACAGTGCCATAATTAGGTGTATTTGAGCTTCTGCTGGATCATGGGCTCACCATGATTCACGGCTTTGAGCTTTGAAGTGTGATGTGGAGAGGCAGGTGGTGAGCTTGCTGGGACAAGCCTGTGCTCCTTCTTCTTAACCAGAAGGGGATGATCACAGCCAGAAACCCCCGAGCCGGCTGTGCACCGCTGCACACAAGCACCGACACGTGGGGTGCGTTGTTTGGGTACCTTTGGACTTATTTTAGAAAACAACAAACAGACAAACTCAAAGACACCACAGCGTCTGAGCACTCAGATAATACACAGGGTGATAAATCGGGAATGAGTGTAAAAGGGCATTGGCACACTGAAAATTCTAACTCAACGTCAAAGAAGCAAAACTCTGCCTGGATTCCAGAGCCCTGGAGACAAAGATACAGATGGAACAGGCTATAAAAAGATGGCCAGTTTTTAATGATTATCTCAGCATCCATCGCTCACCTCCACTCCATAGCAGGTTTTCCTTCACCCAGGTGTGAATCCCTGCAAGCTTTGTTCCTTCTGTTTCCTTGACTGACAAGATACCACCTCCTTTATATCGTGCCTCTTGCTTTCTTTGGGATTTGTAAAGGAAAACCAACTAACTTTAAATTGCAATTAATTTATCACTAGACATATCTTTAAATTGCTTCACTGTTGCTTCAATATAATTTGCTGCCTGTCTTCAGCAGGGGCAGAGCTGACATGAGCACGTCAATCTCTTATTTGCCCTGTAGGTCTGTAAATACCAACTGCTCCCAGGCACCTCGTGAGAAAGTAGTCACATAGACGTGAAGCTTTGTCAAGTCAAAACCTACAAGCCCGGGCATTCATCAGGAATGTTATTAACCTGGGCCATTTATTGAGTTATGTATGCTAATTTAATGGGAGGGAGAGGCATGGCTGGTTAGCTGGGACTGGGGCTGCTGGGATGGTCCAGCTGGTCTCCTTGGGAAGGAGGATGGGGCAAAACTTTGGCCAAGGCAACTAAAGCAGGGGGATTTCTTCAGAGAAACCCCCAGGTTAGACCAGTTTTATGGGAAGGTGTCGAGCAGACCACGGGGCACACCTACAATAGATCCTTTTACAAAAGCATCATCCCAGAATATACAGGTGTAGCAGGGAAAATAAGATGTACCAAAGCCTGACAACACCAGGCTGTCAGCCATTTGTAAGAGAATCATAGAATGGTTTGGGTTGGAAGGGACCTTCAAAGCTCATCTAGTCCATGGGGAATGGGAAACTGTTGAGTACTCAAGGGAAGAGAAATGTATGGAAAAAATATGTCATGGAGTCTTGGAAGAGCAGTATTCAGCACCAAATAATTGTGTGGTTTGCTGTTTGTTTGGTCTTTTTTTAACATGAATGTTTATAACACCACCACTTGAGATAATTAACTTGTATCAGAATGGCCCCCGTCAGCAAAGGAAACCAACACACAGGAATGCTGAGATACTGGGGAAACTGTAACAGAGGGTGAACCCCTGGCCTGAGAGGATGCTGGGTTGAGTAATCTGTATATATCCAGGAAAAGGTCATTTCGAGGGAGGATTTGCACGGGGGAAAATGGTTTACAAGTAGTAGAAATAAATAGTCCTTGCAAATCACTGGGGGTGATACAAACCAGCTGGAGCCAGAGGAATCTGGGCAAAGAGCAGACATTTCTATACAGCCCCAAGAAATCACAAAACCCTCCTTGCTGTCTTGTCTCGATGCTGCAATTTACTCACACTTCTAGCCCAGAAAAAAAAAGTCTGATGATTTTTATCTGTCTAAATTAAAGGCCACATTTTTCTTACATTTAAGAAACAAATTTGTTTCAAAACCTTTAGCCTTGTGCTGGGCCTAACCTTGTATAAGGCAAATAATTTTAATGATGTTTGGAATAAATTTGGTTTAAAAGAACAGGATTTAGAGTCGGGGAGAGTATCAGGCAATAGGATAAGGCTCAGTCTGATGGATTACTTCTTATTTCCTCTGTTTGGCTCAGCAAAACAAGGTTCAGCAGTTTATTGCTTAATGAAATGCCACCATGCAGCATCAAGCAGATTAACTTCCTAAACTAACGAACAACCCTGGAATATTCCCTAGTCCTGTGCCTTCCACAAATTTGGAAGGAAAGCGAGATGGGTGGAACAGAAAACATATAGAAATGTGTTACCCTTACGTGCTGAGAAGACCTGGCATTGCTGGGTCTGAAGGAAACGCAACACCAGGCACATTCACTGGGGATTTTTGGATCAAAACCTGCCTTCAATTCATCCTTAAAAGCCACCCAGGCACAGGAAACACAGGCAAAGCTTCCCAGATGTCCTCAAGGATGTCTGAGATGCCCTGCAGATAAAATAGTAAGTGAGGAGATGGGTAAAAATGGGTGGTGGAGTGGTCCATCAGTGAGGGTGGCTTTAATTCCAGTGCAGGAATGGAAACGGTGAGTGAGATAACGCAGGGGAACTGGAAGCCTTGCGCACCACTTGTTCCCAAATCAAGGCAGCATGTGCGCTGATTTATGCGATCTAAACACAGTTGTTAAACATGGATGTTATCTGATGAAGTGTTATAAGCCAAGCTTTTACAAGTAAAAAAAATACTTCAGGTATTAAAAATGCGAAGCATGTGTTTTGGCATGTGGAACGAGATGAGTCATTGTTTCAGACAGCGGCTTTCAATATATGTGGATGCTAAATGAATGATGTTTGATTACAATTTGTCTCTTGAGGTATTTATGGGTATAATGAGACAGACCTTTTAGAAATTAAAGGTGACGAAGTTATAATGAATGGAATTTTCATTTAAGTGAGGCTTAAAGAGTATAATGAGCAAGGCACAGAAAGAGCCGCCGGAAGAAAAAACATCCCGGGAAACTCCACTTGTCCCAGAGAATAAATTCAAGTGAACAGCAGAACTTCTACTCCAAATATTCAAATCTCTTTACAAAATTTGCCATTTGCTACCCAGCAAAGTGTACATCTTGTGCATTTATGATCCGTATTTCCTAAAGGAAAATGTTGGGAATAACACTGAATCTCACTGGAAGTAATGATGTAATTGGACATAACACGGAAGCTCCCTATTCCCATTGCTTTTGCATATGACTTCACTATTTAATCATGCCCATTACATCGTCTGTGCTGATGATTGGTTCTCTAAGGAACGCAGATTTTCAAACAATTCCTGCCAACTGCTTGTTAGCCCTCTGTATTTCTTTTTTTCCAGCCATTTTAATTGTGTCAGACGTACTCAAAACACATTTTTACAAGTTTGTGCTGGAAAAATCCTGGTCATGTCAAAACCTGGGCGTGCGCTGCCAAAGCTGTGAGGGCACAAGGTGGCATGAAAATCAGCTTCTCGGCTTGGGCAGCCCCATCTTTCAGCAGACCGGTAAATCTGCCAGCACCAGTAAACAGGTCAGGAATGCAGGCTTTGAGGACAAAATGAGATTATATAGCAAAGAAAGGAAGCTTATCGCCGTGGTATGGGCATTGCAAGAAACACAAGGTTTGGATCTTCCTACTTCTGCATGAAAAGGCACATTGGGGAGGAATGGGAAAAAGAAGCTGTTTGTGGGTTTCTAGCTGTATTTCTCTTGTGTCAGAGGCACATATGATGGTATTACCTCTTTTTGTGACTAAATCTCATTTTTACTTAGAATTTAAACTTTGGCCAGGACATGGGTGCCATCCAGGGATGTGGGTGAAGTTCCCCTGGCACATCCCAGCTCCCCAACAAGGGAACACAGATGCTACCTTTGGTATATGGGTGATGAAAGATGGACCTGGAAAAGTTTTATTAATGTGTGTGAATACACTGTCACCTCCCACAAGCCTGACATTCTCCCATAAAGAGGGGTCAGTGTTTATTAGAGTAGTAGCTAATGAGCAACCTTCGTCCTGCTAGAGGTGGTGGTGGGACCTCTTGACTCAGGGCTCAGAGCAGCAGGAACATCTGCGTTCAGGGGTTGGGGTTGGCCTCAAACTACTCAGAACACTGATTTCATGTGTTAGGCATCTTTCTAATAATACATCCAAAAAGACCTTGAGTGATGTCCATCCAGAGGAGGCTTTGAGAGGCTGGAGCAGTCAAACAGGCAGCAAAGGCTTTTGGTGAGCAGGGCTACAAAACTCAAGCAGAAAATAAACACTGGTGGTGTGAGCAGAGAAAGTGGCTGATGCTAAAATAGTTCCCTGCTAAGAAGGTGTGAAGTGGGGAGAGGGGGGTGGACAGGAGCAGGGCTGTAAATAGGAGCTACAATCCGCTGCTGAGTGAGCTCCATGGATGACACAGGCATTTCAGATGAGGGACAGGACCAGGTCTCTGGTCTGCAAGGACAAGAGACTCATTCAGAGAGCTGAGATGGCTGACAGGGTTGAGTTATCACACACAAAAAAATTGGACATCACACACTCAGCCTCAAAGAACACGTAGGAAAATGTCTTCTAGGTATAATGAACCTAGCCTAGACTGTGTTTTCTGCTGCTTTTGAATATCACATTTTCTTTTGAGCCTTTCTCTTAATCTTCAATAAATATAGCTGTATCTGTGCCACAGGCAGACTGGTGCTCCTCATCCTCAACTCATCCTCTGCCAAGGGGTGCAAAGAGAAGTGGAGGAAGAACAAGGTGCCACAACCACCAAGAAGTTTCCCAACCCCATGGGCAGCCATGGGATGGGCCAACAAGGCACGTGCTGAACCTGCAGCCTTTAAAAAGGGCAAACAAATGCAGCTGGTGAGCCAGAGCTTCACATAAAGGTAGGGTGACAGCAGCTGCATTGAATCATAAAATCATAGAATCATTATTGTTGGAAAAGACCCTCAAGATTATCGAGTCCAATCGTTAACCCAACACTGGCATTAAACCATGTCCCTGAGAACCTCATCTGTGCATCTTTTAGATACCTCCAGGGTTGGTGACTCCACCATTTCGATGGGCAGCACACACCGATACAAACAGCACGGTGTGATGTGTGATACAGCACAGAAATTAGGTTTGGGAATGGCCAGGTAACGGAGCAAATGCTTTTACTGGAGAAACCTGTGAGCAGCAGGTATTGGTCTCTTCAAGGAGGGTGTTGGTTTTTTCTCACAAGTAGCAAATGACAGAGGAAGAGGAAACGGCTTCAAGTTGTACCAGGGGAGGTTTAGATTGGATAACAGGAAAAATTTATTTACAGGAAGGGTTGTCAGGCATTGGAACAGCACAGTGGTGGAGTCACCATCCCTGGAGGGGTTGAACAGATGCGTAGATGGGTTAGTGACAGTTGGGTTATCGTTGGTCTCAATTATCTTGAGGGGCTCTTCCAACCAAAATAATTCTATGATTCAAACTTTTACTGATGAGCAGGTGGAAAGTGGAAGGTGAGATTAGGGAGGTGATGAGGAGGGCACATTGCAGGGACAGTAATGAAGTAATCTCAGTAAGCTCAGCCAGAAAACCCAAACAACAACAACAAAACATGTATTATAATGCAAACTGGGCAGGCTAAGAAGCCTCAGAAGCTGCAGGGATCTAGCAGAGATCCAGAAGGGATGTAGGAAGAATCTAGCAGGGATCTAGCACCCTCTCCACTTGTATCCTCCTCTACCACTGCTAACACTACAGTTTTCATATGCTGAGCTCTGCCCTTGCTAAGAGCTGTTGGAATTATTGTCCTGCAGCAGCAACTGTAAGATGGAGGCTGGGGGATACAAGACCAGCGCTTACCCATGCTGGCGTGATATGTTCCTAATGTTGTTAATTGTCTGTTCGGAGCTCGGTAATGAGCAGGGATCATATCCTATTAATAGGCTTCATTCTTTCTCAGTGACTAATCTCCCTCCTTAATTTCAAAGCTTCCCAGTCACAAGATGGACTGAGCTTAATAGTCAAGCTTCTGGCTGTTTTGCTCGGTTTTTTTAATTGCCTATTTAAATCCACTGTGACAATTCACACCTCACCCCTACGTGAGATAATGTGACAAAACTCGCCCATTCACATGAGGTTATGATAAGCAGGCATGATGGATTTATGAGGAAAATATCATGTAAATCAATTTTAGTCTCTTCCGTAACAGACAGTATTTGTGAACAGGGGAAAAGCAGCAATCACGGCGTAAGCAATCATTGGGAAATTTCGGGCTGCTGCTCTCAAAACGGAACTCTGGAAATAAAATCTGCATGAAAATGTGGTAGGATTAGGTGCAAATAAATCTCTTGGCAGCCATCAACAGCTCCCCAGCAAAATGGGATGAAGCATTTAGCACAGGTCCTGGACCCGGTTTGGGTCGGTGCTGTCATGGCCCCAGAGCAGGCTGCGCTTAACAGAGCCAGGACTGGCAGCAGGTGGGAGACTGTGAGGGATGAAATTCAGCAAGATCTGGAAAAACTGGAGAAAGAAGTGGCAACGGGGACAAGTGCCAAGTGTGACACATGGGGAGGAATAACCGATTGCATTGACAGACAATGAAAAACCAGCCATGGGTGGTTATTGTAGGTTACCAGTGAGATGAGAGTTGTGCTGTTGTAAAACAATGGGTTTTTTTTAAAAAAAAAAAAGGCAAATATTCCAAATATCTTGCTCAGATGTCTGAACAAAAATAGACTTGTTGAAGGTGGGCTGCTGCTCTGTGTAAACCCTGGAAAATCTCCATTTGAAGGCTGGAGCCAGTTTTGGGTGCACAGCAAGAGGAGAAAGCACAGCAGAGAGCAACAGAAGCCTGAGCAGGTCTGAAGACACAACATCTGCAGAAACAGTCAAACATCTGCATTGTTTAGCCTCAAGTGAAGAGTGAAAGGGCACGTGCTAAACCTTTAAGAGGAAAATAACGTGTTCTCCAAAGGATGGGTGATAAGAACAAGGAATGGAGGTGGGAGATGATGGCCCAGAGCCCCTTGGGCAGAAGAAGATAATTTTATGAGCTTTCCCAGATTTGGGGAGAGAGCACGAGCCTGGGAAGCGATGCTGAAAGGAGCTCCATGCCCGGCTGCCACACCAGCACGTTGTTGCTGTTCCTGAGAATCTTATTCATCGCTCTTGTGCAGCCTCAGCTCGCTGTGCTTCCTCCCACCCAGCTATTTCCTACTTTCACATCCTCACCACTTTTTTGTTCTTAAGATAAACATCGATCACATCCCAGGTTTCCCTTAAAATGCAAAAGCACATTCTCCAAAGCTCCAAAATGCTAGCTCTGCGATGAGGAGACCTAAAGCACTCTCTCACAAGGCAAGGTAGACACCAGTACTGCTCTGAATGTGCTGGTTTTCACCCCAAACCTCTGTTCAGTAATTTTACCTTAATTTCTGGACTGAGATCCCAGTTGCTCTAATCACAAAGAAACACCGGCACAGTTGCATGGGCACGGTTGACCCAGCCATAACAAAACAAGGGAAGCTGTGCCGCATGGAGAAGCAGGTCCCAGGCACAACCATGGCTGTCTGCCCCTTCTTTTTGGTTTTAATTTACTTGTTTATTGGTTTAGCATGTGACCACCCACTAGCCGGGAAAAGAATAATGTAGGCAGAAGACGAGATTAAACCAGAATGTTCCTTCTCAAACTCATGGCATGTGAATTACAAACTGTTGACTTTCAGCTTGGGAAAAGCTGTCCCTATCCATCCCTGAGCACTCTGCGCTCCCCAGCCTCCCAACCATGGTGACCCCCTCGCTGTGAGGGGTCTGGGCTGCAGCCAGGATCCCTTGGGAGAACCATCGGGAACATCCCGAGACTGTCCTGGAAACATCTGATGTCTGGACTCCTCGCCTACAAAATGAAAACACCCACAAAGCTGAAAGCACCCACGGGCGCACAAGGAGCTGTGTCTGCCAGGGACGAGGCTTGGCTTGGTTGCCTAATGGCGAGCTGTGTGGCCCTGTGGCTCACGGCTGTGGATGTGAGTGGTGGAATCATAGAGTTACAGAATAGTTTGGGTTGAAGGGACCTTCAAAGCTCCCCCAGTGGCACCCCTGCCATGAGCAGGGACATCTTCACCAGCTCAGGTTGCTCAGAGCCCCGTCCAGCCTGGCCTGGGATGTCTCCAGGGATGGTTCATCCACCACCTCTCCTGGGTACCTGGGCCAGGCTCTCACCAACCTCAGTGTAAAAAATTTCTTCCTCATGTCCAACCTGAATCTCCACTCCTTCCATTTAAAATCATCACCCCATGTCCTATTGTAACAGGCCCTGTTAATTCAGAGGCTGCACAGGAACGCCTGCCCGATTTGGCTTTAATCTTGTTTTCATTTTTGTTCTCTTGAAGGTTGACTTCAGATCTCAGAGCTCTTTTGCTCGCAGTCCGTACCGCATGCAAATACCAGCCCCTTTCTCTCACTGCCTTTAACCTTGATGGGAAGGAACTGTTCCTGCCAGATGAGAGAGAGGAAGATCAAGGAGAATATCAGCAAGGCCACGGCTCTGTGTTTGTACTCCAACCGCCTGACATTTATTGCAGTCTAGACAATACAAAATGTCCTGATTACATGGCTCTGGTCCATGCGCACACAGGGCCTCCCCAAGGGACAGAGCCTGGTGCAGGGACACACTGTGGTGTGATGCTGTTCATACACCAGCATCGTTTTCCCTCTTCTTTTTTCTTTTCTAATATTCTACTTTGTACAATGCAGGTTTGCAGCCCTGCGTGTGTATTGGCACCGTTCCTCACTACAGCATCTAATGAGCATTAACTGCTACGGGCACCTCAAAAGGAGCTGACCCACAAAGGGTAACACTGTCCCACTCCTTAGGCCAGAGTGGGCAGCCAAAATTCAGAGTTTCTAGAGGTTTTTCTGAAGATAAAATGAGAACAGAGCTGGCTACTCCTCCAATGGTTTCCTGTCCATGTGAACAACGTAACCTCAGATAAAGGAGCTCCTCACCCTCACCTGCTCCAACAAGGCTTCACCTACACACCCTAAGGACAGTGTATGCGGTTATAAATCTGTGATGCAATACAACTAATAATTTTCTGCTAGACATTTATTCCTGAGTAAGGTTTGCATCTTAAACTACTGAAATACAACATGTAAAGATGGGGGGGGGATTGTTCCAGCATCTCTATAGCACTTCTTGGGACTAAGTTCCTCCTGCTCCCATCTGTGATGATAGAGATGGCTGGTCCCTGCAGGACTCGGTTCATCCTTAAATGCTCCCAAAATACCAAGTAATTCATATTTAATGGTCTGCTTGCTGTTAAGGGTAAAAGATGGAAAATTATAGAGGAACATTGCAAAACAGATGCTCTTGCCACAACATAAGGATGTCTAGGTACATTTGGTAGC
Organism: Patagioenas fasciata; assembly: GCF_037038585.1. Taxonomy (NCBI): domain Eukaryota; kingdom Metazoa; phylum Chordata; class Aves; order Columbiformes; family Columbidae; genus Patagioenas; species Patagioenas fasciata. The sequence goes on from NC_092527.1 coordinate 39,285,803, forward strand.
AGTGATAAGGGCAGCACTCCTGGGTCTCTTCTCCCTTGATGGTCTCAAGACTTTCTGAACATCAAGAAAACTCCCACAGCATCCTTGTGTGGCTGACAGGTCCTTCAGCACAGCCCTAATTGCCAAATACTGTAATATATATTGACCAGGCATTGGCTATATTGCCAGAAAATTAGAGCTGGAGGGAATGAGATGCAGCTGCCGGTGCTGCCCGGACAGTCTGTTTCAGCCATGGTTTTATTTCTCACATAGAACTGTGTTCTTGCACAAGTCAGCTAAGCCAGAGCAGGCTCTGTGCCTATGGAAATAACCATGGCAGACCTACCAGGGTGATCCAGGGGGGGTTTAGGGGGCTCTAACAGGGATTGGGTGAGTCCTGAAGAAGTCATAGGGCTCTAAAAGGGGTTTGAGGGATCCAAGAGGGGGTTTATGGGGCTCTAAGAAGTGGGGGATGGAGGGTTTTGGGGGTCCTAGAGGGGTTGTTTGGGTTATAAGAGGGGCCTGGGGAGGTCGGGTGGTCCTAGGAGGGTTTGAGGGGAATCCTTGTGGATTACGGGTAGTCCAGCAAGGGCTTATGAGGCTCTAGGAGGGGTTTATAGGGGTCCTGGGGGGAACTGAGTGTTTAGAAGATAAGTTACCCCTTCTTACATATAGCTCCTTCTGTTAATTCAATTTGAGGTGTATAATTGGGCCGGATTTTACCCTTTCTCCTTCCACAGCTATTCCAAAGGGCCGTATTAGCTGGAGGATTAAGTCTCCCATGTGTCAGACCCCAGGGATGGGCTGGGAGTTCATCCAAGGTCCAAGCCTGGGTTTGGTTTACGCGTTTTGCAAGGGGTCAATGCTCTTGAGGGCTTTGTACACAGCCCAAATCATTGCAGATTAATGGGATTTTATACAGGAATGAGTAGGAGTTGCTTTCTACCCTTATTTATTTGGACTAGCGCCGATAATAGCTCGGGGATTTTCCAGACAGCGGAGTCTCTGCTCAGATTTCTCCAAACAAGCCCGAGCAGACAGACAGAGAGCGGCAAGGAGGGAAACAACAAGCGAAGCAGCTTCATTCTGGTCACCTCTTATCTGTGCCACGTTAGGGTCTGGTACGCTGGGCTGCAGGGTGGAAAAAGGCTGCCCGAAGGATGAAAATAAAAGCTATTAACTTGCATTGGAAAGAAAAGGGGAAAAAAAAGGAGCATTTTAAGCAATGGCCCAAGTCAGCAGCTCATCCTTGACTCCCTGAGCAACCTGAACTCCCTCCAGCTCCCATGCTGTTGTGTGGACAAAGCAGTATAGAAAGTACTATTCTCAATTATTTGGTGCAGATATCAAGACGCCTTCCACGTAATGGTCAACACAGTAGTTTTCTGAGGTTTCTAGCAGGGATTTTTAGTTACTGAGTAGTGTTTGTACTATTTTTCTTGTCTGTTTTTCCTGCTGAGGGCTGAGCGAACATTCAGCAAAACACCTTTTTACTGCAAAAATACAGCAACTCCAACTGGTTAAGCCTCTCACGCTGGATTGCAGCACCAGAGGGAAGCCCAATGAAAGCAGTTCATGGGTTTAAAGAAATATTTTAATGTTAATATTCAATATTTCAAACCTCAGTGCAGGAAAGCCTCTTTTTCCCTTCTCAGCTGCCCCTACATCCCTATCAGTCATACACATACAATTGTTTTTAGGGTCCCCTTCCCACAAGAGTGCACAGCACAAGTTACACGTTGAGACAGCGCCCAGGGGTGAGACTGAAGTTTACATCACGTTTTTGTGTTAATAACAACTAAAAGCAAGTCCTCAGGAGTTACTAACTCCAAAAACTCAACACCCCCCAGTAAACTCTGAGCTTCTGGCTCCATCTGCTGCCAGAAAGATGGAAGAGAGAAGGGGAAAAGCAGCTACAGCCAAGAAAAAAATAGACACAGCCAAAGGCTGCTTTTCTACTTAACTAATCCACTAACATTGCTGTTAAAAGACAAACAAAACCAAGATTGCTTCATCATGGAAACTTCAACAGGTTCAAGATGTGCAGCTCGTCATCAGATCACGACTAATATGTATTTGGGTCCTATTAGGTAAGTAATCCATTTTGCTAATTTTTAACTTCAGAATACTGTTTGATGAAATAAATTGATTTCGCAGCTGAAAAGAAGCCCAGATAAAAGACAATGTCCTAAGTGTGGTTCCCAAGGTTGCCAGCAGGAAAGGTAAAAAAGACAAACCTGTATTGTAGGTTTGCTTGTCTCCCCGCTGCCCACTATGTTGCTTTCGCTTTTCACACGGTGCCTTTAAATCTTGAGTTACATTTAACCATAAATACTGTATTTTTCTTTTTATGGCAGTATATATATTCCATGATTTCATGCCAAAACACACACACCCCTCCCTTGCCAAACTGCAGGGGTGCCTGACAGAATCGTGCATTATTTTGCACACAAAGCTCCCAATGACGCTGCCCAGGGTGCCCAGGAACGCGGGTTTGCCCCTTGGGTGCTTAAATTTATAAAATACATTTCAATTACATCAGCAAAAAGCATCAAAGAAAAGCCATTTCTACACTCGCATCTCTAATACAAAGTAAGGAAAGTCCTTGAGAAATACTGGGAAGGTACACAAAGGGCATTCTCTGAGCTTGCTTTCCTCACCTCCTATACAGTTTTGATGCAAAAAAAACCCCCTCATAATATATTATGAAATGTCTTGTGTTTTTCTTTGCACATTTCAGGGTGTATATTACACTAATGGGTAAATTATTTTGAGTTTGGCCTCCTTCAACTTAAGCTCTTCTCAGGACCAGCATTAGGCAGAGCAATATACACTTGAGCATTAAGTGGGACAAGTACAACCCTGAAAGCACTGAATTTCGGGCACTAAGCAGGTAAGGGCACTTTAGCTGTTTACATTTTTTTTGGTTAATAAAAGCCCCAAAGAAAAAATTCTAAGGCTAATTAAAATCCCAGACAACGAAACCAGAGACTGATTTATAAGCATATTCATTATATGAGCAGCTACGTTTGAGAGGTTATGCCGTGTCACTGGGTCCCAGTTTATGCTTCTGAGAAGGCAGACAAAACACACTTCGAGTGATAAAACCCTTTTTGTACCCTCTTTTTCTCAAAATACATACAACATATCAAGGGTAGATGATTTGATAGCCTGTAGTTTTGCCACTTTGCACACTGGAAGAGGGGGAGCTTTGACATTTCCTTTGGCCGCTCCAGTTGTTCCTGCTCCCTCGGTGACAACTGCCAAGATGGTTTTTGTCGGTGTTGATGCAGAGGTGAACTGGTGACAGGCTCAGTGTCTGCGAAGAGAAGTCCTGGGTTCCTGTCTTCACTCCCGAAATAACAACATCATTCTGTACTTGCTCTGGCATTGAACTGTAATTAAACCAACCAAAAAACCCCTTGTATGAGCTCTGGGGACTTGAGCATCCCCAATCCTGCTCCTGCTTAGGCAGGTCCTACGCACCCACCTCATCCAAATGTTTGTGACTGTGGGTACAAAGCAGAGTTGAGAGCAACCCAGAGAACTTTCATGTTAAAACGGCAAACTCATCAACTACCCAGTTGCTAAATTAAGGGCATTTAGGATGACAATTTTTGACTTGTCTTCAGAAAGGCTACACATACCTTGATTTTCTTAAGCTTGTCAAGGAAATTGGGTTCATGAAGCAACCATAAGGTGAATAAAGAGCCCAGAAATGAGTCAGCAATGCCCTGCTGCACAAAGAGAGAAATTTCTCAAGTTCTGAGAAGTCTTGGTCTTGTAAATCTACAGCCAGAAAGTGGGCTGGACAAGATTAGAGCTCAAATTGGTCACCAAAAGCCAGAGAAGTATTCAAAGAAATAGAGGATGAAAGTCAGTAGATGAGATCACAGAGTTTTACACGCACGTAATTCTTGCTTATTACACAAATTAAAAATAGTGGAGAAAGAGGTTCAAAGCTGCTCTTCAAAATGCTTTGCACAAAAGGGAGCGCTGGCTGAGAGATAAAATTATCACATCGCTGCAGGAAAACCCAAACCCCAACACTTGGGCACCAACTCCAGCACAGCACACAAGCCACGTCAAATAGTTGAGTTCTCGTTGGCCTTAGTGGATCACAGAACACAACGGGCTCAAAAAACGTTACCTCTCAGGAAAACAGAGCTGAATTTTAACTAGAGAAGGAGCAATGAAAGAGGAACAACAACAAACTTCACGTATGTAAAAGGCTGTTGCATAAAAGGAAAAGAAGCTCTTCCCTGTGGCTTAAGGGACACTATAAAGGGCATTAAGAGAGACAGATGGAGAATACAGAAGATCCACCAACAGTGAGGACAGGGAAGCACCAAATAAAACAAATAGAGGAGTCTTCTGCCCTACCGCCCTTCCAGGCATCGAGGCAAACATTCTTGCAGTTATTACACTCCTTTACAACCAGAAATGCCAAACCTCCTCAGCAACACCTTTCTGTGCTTATTTCGTATTCCTAAAACTAACGGTCCCGGTGCCACATCAACCCTTGGAACAATGAGGCCTTTCCAAATTGAAATCGGTCTCACTTCACCCACAGCAGACGACCACTCAATTTTGCCTCACCCAAAACAAGGTAAAAAGTTCTGTGACCCTAACAAGCAGATTGCTTTATCTCCATAAACTAAAATTGCCTTTAAAATATCACGGGATTATTTACTTGTTCTAATTACAAACATGCGACTGCATTTAACCCCTGTGCTCGGCAAAGGGAACATTTTGCATTAACGGCAATTAATCAGGGTTTAATCTCAGCTAAAACCAGCTCAGTTAAGAAACACGAAAAACCCCAACAAGAATAGCAGCCAACTCCGCAATTTCATACAGAAAACTAAATTGGCAGAGTCCAAAAAGCACCAAAACACAGGAGGACTCACCCTGTAAAAAAGCAGAGAAGCTTCCACGTTGAGATGGATGGAAACACATGGACTGTGGGGCTTGCTCTTTTTGAATACGCTGTGTATTTTAGTTGCACGTTATTTTTTTTAATGCCAGGCACGTTTTGATATAAACATCCAGATTATAGAAAGTTTTATACCAGTAAAAACACATCTACATGCTTAGATCTATTTTACAAGATTGCAAAGCCAAACACTGAGACCAGGCTTGAAAACAGCATCTCTTGTCATACAATCAAAATATTGTACACGCAAGTTCGCCACGTTCACCAGCATCAACACCCACTTTGTCAAACCTTCAGTGTTACAAGTTTCTTCTAGTCCCAAATGAGAAACAGGAATTCATCCATAACGACAAGTGCTTCCACCCTACAGACATCTCACCGAGGGGCAAAAATGCTGAATGATGCTTTTGAAGTCATATGAGAGTGTAAGACCACCCTTACTAAAATATATATAAATTATGCTTTGAACTATGGCCAAGAGTTGCAACAATTAGATTTCTAGAGAAATCTCCCTCCCTTCTGGCTTAACTGTACAGTAGGTACATGACTACACGACCAGAACCTCCCCACTTTATTTCCAATTATTCCAAGATTGGAAACTCTTCAAATAAAATCATTATTTTCTTCAGAGCCATTCTATTAATAGTTTGAAGACATAGCTATGTTTTAAAAGTCCCCTTAGATAAAAGGAATAAGAGATGCTTCCTTCAAGAGCTGGCCTTCATCGCACAGATTCCAACGCACCACCTTGGGTCAGTCAGCAGCTACACTTTAAAAGCCGCGTGTTCAGAACGACAGAATGGTCTTATGAATTATTTCGATGCACTCTCTGATTTCATCCTCCTTAATGACGAGCGGTGGCGCCAGCCGAATGATATCGCCGTGCGTGGGTTTGGCGAGAAGTCCGTTATCACGAAGCCGCAAGCACACCTTCCAGGCATCATAATCTGTAATTTAATGGTAAAAGAAAAATATGGTGTTTACGCTACAGCAGAAAAAGGGGCAGAATTGTAGCACGTGGGGACAGATTGTCGACTGTTTGCTATCTGGCAGGGAAAAGATGAAGCATGTTCACAAATGGTCATTCCAGAGCAACTCCCTGGAACTGGCGGTGAACATGCAAGACTGCTGCAAACCTGCAGTTTGTCCAAAGGGCCTCACAAATTTGCCTCCAATACATCGAGTTTTGCTCCTTCCCAGCTGAGGGTTTGTCTGGATGTAGCAATTAATTTAAAACAGGGAAGCGTGCAAAGGGGAGGCAGGAGAACGCCTGGACAGGACTTCAGACGAGGTCACATTTCTGCCTGGATTTCATCCATCGCATGGACATCTTGGGAAACCACAACACCTCCCTGCAGCATTTTGCCACTTGGCATATTCATGACAAAAAGAATCATCTGCTGTGGCTTCTAAGCAGTTTTCTGATATAATTCAAGGTGTTAATCCCTAGAAACTTGTTCTCAGTCATGACCTTTTTCCTTCCTTGTACCCTCTTGTATTCATTGTTCTCTAACTATCTGGAACAACCAAGCTCGGCCAATTCTTCCATAACCCGACAGAAAAGAGCTCTGCAGATGTGGCCACTTTTCTGCAGGTGAGGAGACAAAAGGTATTTTTCAGAAGGTACATTCACCATCAGGTTTGAACATTATCACATCATAAAATAATTACAAAATAAAATTTAAAATAATTGTTTGGATATACTTGCTAAAAAAACCCTCTTTTTAATATCACAGTGACCTGAATAAATTTTCAGTAGGTACTACAGCACTATAGACAAAATCTGAACCCAAACATGATGCCTATAAACCATCCCCCATACTCCATTAAGATAATTCTAATTTAAATTTAAAAGACTTTTTTCATGCTATGATTGTGCAGTTGATTATACTTCCTTACCTTTCGTTTCCCGAATTACAATTGCATTCAAAAGTCCTTTTCCTCTAACACAAGTTACAATATCAGACGGTGTCTTCATGAGCTCATTCCTCAGTATGTTACCCATTATTTCTGCATTTTTAGCCAACTCTTCCTCTTCAATTACCTAAAGAGAAGTCAGACCTACAGTCAACCGAAGTGCACTGCATTTGTTTTATGTACCATGCTGGAACAGATGACAAATGACATTACAATTGCTGAGATACAAAAGCTGCTGTATCACTGCAAAGGCTGCACATCCAAGCAGATCAGTATTAAGCCTTTATTCATTCATGTTTACAAGAAACAATAATCTCTTTGAAATTTTATTCTAAATTAGCTGTTTTTCATTATTTACAAGTAAACAGTAAATCTCTGAAGATTCAGTCTGTCCATATCCACATATTGGGTAATGATGAGGCTTTCCCAGTGATTTGTATTAAATGCAGTCAATTATGCAGTCACAGGATAATTAAAACAGGGACTCTGGACCAGACATTTTACCATCTTCTGTTTGAACTCCAGTAGCGTATACACATTACCAAGCTCACAGAGCGATAAAATAAGCCAATTTAGAAATGTCTTTGTGAAATTAGTGAAAATATTTGAATGAATTTACATAAGTGTCTTGAAACTTCCCATAGATAAATTTTATTTTGTCATTTGAGACAGAGACCAAAAAATACCCTGAAATTAGGACACATTTCCCGTAAAGACTTCAGAATTTGGTTTGTGATCTATGCAGTTGACCACTACCAATTTTCTGTTCTTAAAGCTAGATTTCTACTTGTAATGTAACAAGTTATACCATTAAAGCAAAGATCATGTCAGTGTGACACCCTTTTTTCCTTTGGGCTCCAAATCTCTATTACAACACACAAACCTCCAGCGCTGCCATTGCAATGCGGCAAGCTAAGGGATTTCCTCCGTACGTAGATCCGTGTTCCCCAGGCTTGATGGTCAGCATAATGTCATCATCACACAGCACTGCTGAGACCTGAAATGGGAAGGTCAGCCCATTAATTTAGAACAGTAAACTTCAATATCTCAGAATCAACTTTTCCTCAAGGTTCAGGAAAGAATAATTTTCAGCCTATGGTGATAAATTACATTTAGATTCTTGGTTCTATATAGAGAACACACCTGATAGTCACATATCAGCTTAATCCCTTATATACATGTAGCTATAGGGGTAACATATATAACTACAGATGAAGGGCATTTCTCCAAACTGAATATGATTTCAAGAGTTCAATCTTCAATACTCTGTTTAACAACTCAGAAATACCTTAAATCGGCCAGAAGAGTTCAAGACGTAATTTCCAGCCTAAGCAGCCGGAATTTAAGTCACTCCAAAAGGATAAAAATCAGTTGTGTGGGCAGGCCAAACAAGTGAAATAATGCCAGTTGTTCAGAAATTGCTTTATGATAGAAGTTTTACCACATATTAGTATTTTTTTCCTTCACATCTAATAACCTGCCACCCAAATAAGTCAAGTATCGACATGGAAAGTTCAGGACACTGTATAGCCATGTAAAGGTAATATTATGTATTCCATAATTCTCTTATGTGTCTCTCAGAGGTTGGACTATCTGGGTCATAAATCACAGTTAATCCCATGAACCACAATTTTCAAGTACAACAAACACCAGATTTATTGTTCTTCCAACTCTAGATTTTCAGTGTTTATTTACTTCAAAACCATGATCTAACAAATGGATATTTCTTTGTTACTCACAGGATATAAGCCACCAGAAAGGGCCTTTCCAAGAAGAATCAGATCGGGTCTCACATTTTCATGGTCAACAGCCAGCATCTTCCCTGTTCTGGCTAAACCAGTCTGTATTTCATCAGCAATAAACAGAACCTTGATAGAGACAAAAAGAAAATGAATCCACATGTGGAGAATGATTTCCACTCCCATTCCTAAGTCAGTTCTAACAAGACAGCATGATTGTGCACATTGAGTGAAAAACCTTCCAGTTGCATTACACTGAGTCCACAAAGGTCCTTCCTTTACCTCCTCTAAGACTTCTGGACATACACGTATTACATGAAATGTGAAACTACTTAAAAGTGAACATATTGTCCTCTCTCCAACACCTTTAGCATATTCTTCTCTAGGTAAGGCATAGTCTACATAGGGTTGGACACTGTCCAACTAAAATCTCTTTGTGATATTACAATGAGCGGGATTTCCAAAAAGTTAAGATTTATCTATCTTTCCTCTCAATTTTTGCAACTCCGCATGTCTTGTTGTCTGATGTCTAAGTGTCTAAATAACTCTGAGAACCTAAATACAAGGTTTTGATATGTTTTCCTAAGCAGCACTACTGTCATATACTGTCACATACTGCTATTCGTAAAGTAGCTTTTTTTTCCTGAGGTATCACAGCAATGAAGGTAAGAAGGAATTACGAATAGCACTCAGAAATTAAGAATCAGAATCCTATTGGAACAGAGATCACTGACTTTTAAATCAGACACGCAACACCAAGGGAACAAAAAGCTGTATATCAGCAGACTTTTTTTGTTGTTTTTCATACTAAGGATGTGGCCTGGGCCTGTGGGAGGCACTGACCAAATAATAAGGAATTAGGCAGAACAGCAGTCTGCTTGTGAGAAGTAGCAGTACCCACAGACAACTGAAGGGCATGGAAATATACATAAAACACATGTTCCCACCCTTCCAGAGACACTGAATGCAAGTCTAATTCAGTGTGACTTCACCAGCAGAAAACAGAAATTAGAGACCAAACACTCTGTTTTCAAAACTAAACATTTCTTAGTAGAATTCAGATTGGACGTAATATTCACAATAGGAGTCAGAAGTGTATAATGAAAGAGAATCTGAGAAAAAAGTCTAACAAAAAGATGTCTGCTCTTCAGAGAGCTTAAAAGAACATTCATCAGCATATGACCATTCTCTTCAGTGTCTCATTCTGTGATCCATTACTTTTACTAACTCTTGGTAGCGCTTATGCACTCCAGCAACAAGGTCCCTTGACAGCCATGGCAGAACCACTGCAGTAATGGGCTTCTGACCCAAGGAACTTCGATTGTGAAAAAGAAATTAAAAGTTAAGTTATTTTAAAATAAATGCAGTCTCAAGAACATTCATTAGAAATGTAAAATCAGTAACAGCAGTAAGATACAGTGAAAAAAAAATGTACACTGCTAAGAAGCATTGTCTGGAAATACAAGAAGTATCTCTACCCTATTCCACTGAAAGAAGATGAAATTAAGTGGTATATCAAGTCCTGTACCTTGCATACAAGGATGACCTTACAAGATATGCCAGTAAACAGTGTGTAATGTTTAAGCCACCTTTTTTATAGCTAATTCCTTACATTGTGCTTCGTGCAGAGGTCCCGCACTCCTGTGAGATAACCTTGGTCAGGAACAACCACACCTGCTTCACCTTGAATTGGTTCAACCATGAAAGCTGCTACGTTGGGATCTTGAAGAGCCCGCTGGAAAAATGGACATATGGAGAGGAAAGACACAGAGAAAAGGCTTTTAGGTCAAATTTAGAAAATATGGAGATGAATACATGTAGCAGAACTTAGCTCTAACTCTGGTGTTACACCTCAAATGATGATAATAGTATTCAAGTCAGCCTGTTATCCTATTTCAGTTCCAGCACAGAAGCTTATGTCACTATTCACCTCCAAAAATCAGCTGGTGTGCTTGCTTGGGAAATAATAAACCTTAAAAAATGCAAATCCAGAGAAACAGATTATCGGATCAATCCATAGATTACCTCAGAAATACACTCAGTTTTGCACTACTCCGTACAAGACAAACAATTACTCAACACTTCCCCAGTACACCTCAAACAAAAAGGAATAGAGCCTCTCCAGAACAATTTTGTCACCTTAAAGCAAAGTCCACAGCTACATTCTTGCACCATCAAGTTCTAAAAGGTTTAAAAATCCGCAAGACTCAAGATATATAATAATCCCCAGCATGAATTTCCTACAGCTTTTCTCAGTATTGCCCCATAAACAGAACAGATTCTGTTAACAGTCTGATGGACATGGATCTGAATTTCAGGTCTCCAGGGTGCATTCAAAGCCTCGATAAAGTTGGCTGAAAGCCACCAAATACTTACAAGGCTTTCACAATGGGCAGCCTTGCGCAGGTTCAAATCTGAGTGAGCTTTTCCACTCTGCAAATATAATAGACTGAGAGACCTTTTTTTCTCCTAACCAAACTCAAGCATCTCTGTGTCATAAACCCTCCAACCTCCACACACGGTTCACTTGCACTAAGCAGACCAAACAGAGGACAAACCAACTTGTCACTCATGGAGACAACGTACCCAGATGATGGAAAAGTGGTGACACCAATGTTCCTAGTGTTTCTGGACTATCTGTGTTTGACTGGAACCCTCCTGCCTACAAGGACCGAAGTCCAGCACCCTACAGGTGCCATCAAGCACCATTTACCCCGTAAACCTAAGCCCACATTATGAGGGTGGGATTATTTTCAATAATCAAGGTCAACTCTTCCCAACAGCTTGACAGGCTGCATCTCAGAAAAGCCAGGGAAATGCAGAACCACTAGTGTTTCAGTAGCTTAAGTGAAACACCAGTTTAGCGTGGTTTTAAGGATGCTGTGAAACTGGAAAGACTTGTTGGTGACTGCAGTGAATTCTGGTCATCTGGTTATGGAAGAACACACAGCGTTTCTGAGTATGTAAAGATATTTGTTTCAGAATGCAAGTCCTGACTTTGGAACGTATGTTACTGATATGAATTACTTCACTGCTTATCTGCTGTTTCCCTTTTGTACCTTGAACATATTAGCGACATGGGAAATGAAACAAATCATGTGGTTTTCCTTTTACATCCTAAAGCAAAACTGAAAATCAAAACCAAAGCAGACTTTACACGCATTTTCTACATGTAATTATAACATACATATTTCTTATGTATGTCTAGATACATACATCTTCGTGACAAATCACATATTTCAAAGGATAAACTTCTGTTTTTCCAAAGAGACACCATAAAGTGATTTCTTACAAGAGAACCAAAATTGTCCAATACCTCAAGAGCTGGTAGGTCATTGTATGGGATCACTTCGAAACCTGGCATAAAGGGTCCAAATCCATCATAGCTGGATGGGTCGGTAGAACTAGAGATAGCAGACATGGTTCTGCCCCAGAAGTTGCCAGCTAAGAAAAGAAGAGAAAGTGGGGGATTGTTACAAAACAGATGAAGAGATAGAACAGTTTATGGGACATCACACTTTCCATTTGGAAATGCATTTTAAGAGCTGTCTGACATTAGAATGTTAGCATCCTTCTGATAATTGTTAGCATTTTACATTGATGCCATAAATGTATTACATTGCCATATCAAAATGAAAAGAAAGTTATACTGTAAGACCTGGCAAGTATACGAAATAATTTCCATAAGCTTTGTTAAGTCTGGAAGATTGAAAATACCTCAGAAATAAACATCTTCTGAACAAACAGGTGCAGCTTTTACATAAACATTACTCATTAAATGTAGAAAAAAGTAACCACCACTCAGAATTGAGGTCCTAAATACAAAGCTGCCAGAAAACCTAAGTCAATATACACATTTCTGTGCATTTCAGAGGTCCAGGTGAAGCCATTCACATTGGTAAAAACATTGTGACATTGCACTATTTCATACAGAAACATCAGTTAAAATGTTTAGGAACCAACTATCACCAAGACTATGATATATTCATCTAAATATTTCAGTTAAATAAATATACTCTCAGCTAATCACTAATAAGGTGCTTAATAAGACTAAGGAAGATTAAAGGTTCAACACCTTCACAGCATTATAAGCTTTTGCTTTCTTTCCCCTCCAGTTTCTTTGTCCAACTGTGATCCCAGGGGCAGAGACTGTTCTCAACGCACAGGAAATCCTGAAGTTAATTATTACTGACGCAGCCGGCTCCAGGCACCGAGGTAAATAGCATTACAGTGCTGCCTGCAGCAGAACAATCCCGGCCACGCTTTGCCGAGGCACATGCTTGTCACCTCAAGGTTATGTCAGTGCATCCTCTGGATCCTGAAATAAAGACTGAATGGCACAAAGCGGGGTCGTCTGTCTGCAGACAGCTGTCTGTCTGCCCCTTTGTGCTCCAGTCTCCGTGCTGGCCCACAGAATCGGCATCAAAATCTCCGGACTGATGTTTAAAGTCATTTTTTGTTCTGACCCTAGCTACCCAAAAGAGCTTTTTTCTCCCAAAACGCTGGATTATGTCAAGAAAAGGACTGCTATGCTTTTTTTCCAGCTTCTTGGCACATAATTATATATTGTGGTTAAGAGGATGGGATCATAAAAATGGAGAGCATATCCAGTTTATCAAGAAGAGAAAGCACTTCCTAAAAGTTAATTGACTGAAGAGCAAAACAAAATATATATGGAATATATTTGCTCAAAGAATCCCTAGAAGAAAAAAAAGTATCTAATCGGTCCTAGAAACCATAATGCAATATTCAACTATGAATTTCAATGTATAAACACTATCTAATGTTCAGATGCTATATGTTCCAAAAGTCAAAAATAGTATTTGCAGCCGTTGCAATTACAAAATATTTAAGTAGTAAGCTTTATTCTGGAAGGTTTTATGAAATCCGGAAGCACTGAAAAACATTAGAACTGACAAGAATACTTCACTTCTAACCAAAGAATACCAAATGTAAGTTATTTGAGTTAGACTATTTTTGAAGCAAAGCACAATAGTCTCTTCAGGAACAGGTCACTTCTCCCTGTTAAAGAGCCAAGCAGAGCAGGCAGATAAAGCCAGGAAGTACACCACGTATTATATATAATCAGGACTTTCCATTGTTTACTTTAGCAATATTGCTTTCACTTTCATGATATCATCAAGATTACAATATGGCTTTACTGGGTTAATGCCAACTTGTGGAAGACGTTAAGAATGCCAAAGAAAACCACTGATAGGGGAAACCTAAAAGGGAAGGGGGTTTAACCCAACTGTGACATTTCTGAGAGGGGTGGCAGCAATTGAAGAACAAACTCAAGGGAAACATATACGAAAATCAACTAATTAGGAATAAAAAGCAGTTAAAAGAGCATCGAGGACTGAATGCACCTTCCATGGGACTTCAGGCAGCCATTCATCATTTTTTGACAACTAAAATAAATAAAGTACAAATAATCTCCACTTCATACATTCAATTGTTGTTTATAAAGCTTTATAAACCACCACATTAACTATAGTTTCCTTCCTGGATTTAAGTTCATTGTTGCATTTCCTATGCAAAGCCAGACATTATCAGCAGCTCCCGACAATGTGCAACTGTCCTCATCACCTCTCGGTGCATGGGACTCTATGAGGAAGAAGACCTGAAATCGATTTGTCACGGGAATTATATCCATACCTCTGGCTTTTACAATCAATTCTGTTAAGATCACGTGTTTCTTAAAGGACATTACTTTTTAAATAGCTACAATGAATTATAAACATATTTTAAGGTTAAAATCAACTAGTCAGAAGCATACAGAGAATATTTTGTCAACAGAATATACTTAAGACTGAACTTCACAATATAGGAGGCACTTTGAGAACCTTAAAGTCCTGCCAAGACTGTTGGAGCCACAACAGTATTTTTAATCAGAATTGGCAACAGCAGATATGCAAGTACAACAGTCTGCTAAAAGACTGAGATCTTGGCTTAGACTATTAAAATGTCTAAGGGTGCAGAAACCTTCAATAGGCTTGCTTCAGTGAAAAAATAACAAGAAATCCAAACAAAGACATTAAGAATACAGCAAAGCAATCACCACAGCTACAGGAGAAAAGAGCCAGTGTATAGAGTTCTCTTCTTCTTCAATCCCTCAACTCATAACACACACTTAACATACCTGCAAAAATAATCTTTGCTTTGTATTTTGGAATTCCTTTCACGGTGTAAGCCCACTTGCGAGCCAATTTACAGGCAGTTTCTCCAGCTTCCACTCCTAAAACATAAAGCAATCTCATCACACTTATACAAAACAGGCTATCGATGCAGTACCAAATATTACAAAACAATTGAATCTCACAGATAAGAAATAAAATGGAAATATGTATTTTTTTTACCTGTGTTCATTGGAAGAACTTTGTTATAATTGAACATTTTGGTGACAAACTCCTCGTATTCGCCAAGTACATCATTGTAGAATGCTCTAGATGTCAGGGTCAGTTTTTCAGACTGAGCTTTCAGAGCATTCACAATCTTTGGGTGACAGTGGCCTTGATTCACAGCACTGTAAGCACTCAGAAAGTCAAAATACTTTCTACCTTCAACATCCCACACATAAACACCTAGAAAAAGAGAGGTATGGTAAAGATACAAAATAAAAGAAAACCTGAGATAATACTAAATGGTATAAGCTAATAGTTATAGTGCACCCTAGTCAAATATAAACTGTATTCTCACTGTTCCATAGGGCATACCAGAAAAGTACCGTAACTGCCAAATAAACCTTTGATAAGGAGAGCAGGAGTAACAAACTAACACAGTACAAATAAATGCCCATTGAGGAATCAAGAAAAGAAGCATTTCCCATATAAAACTGCCATCCCACTAAGTTACTAAGGAGTATGAGACTATTACTTCCCCTTCAAGTTCTTGTTTTGAGTCCTAAAAAGATGATAGAGAATACTTTTGTAAGAGAATTAAGAATAAGAATTGGAGGTCATTAAAAAGAACCCAACTGGTCTCAAAACTCAGAGGGTGACAGCTTTGAGTTGTCAAAACATGTAGTGATAAAATAAAATTATTGGATCACTACGCTGGTTACATTTTAATACAAACTCATAGAATTTAACCTGCAGAGCAGAAAAGCCCCTTAAACAGCAAGACCAGATTTAAATTAAGCAGTAATACAGGAACAGTACACAAGGACTTTAATAGGGGTGTCCAATAGACTTTTTCATGCTCACATTAACATTGAAACTTTCCACACAAGATAACAGAAGAAAGAAAGTTGCTTGAAACTTTCTTGCCGAATTATTCTGAAGATTATCAGAATTTAGACCTCTACTTAAATCATTTTAGAGAGACTACAGTTTTATCAGGTAGCATCACACATAATCATTGCATTCTTTAACTAGTAACTAGATGTCCTTATTTCATGAATTATCTCGGTCTTTCCCCCCTCCCTGAAAAACCCAAAGATTGAGAAATTTATTAGGTCAAAATCATTATGTCACGATCCCATCCCTTCTACGCACACACATCCCACCTACACCACTCAGGGAAACGTAAATAAAATACCTTTTCCTTTCTCCAGAGCAACTGGTAGTGGGTGATAATTGTGGGCACCATATTTAGCCTCACGCTCAAATATGTATTCAGAGGATACAGGTCTTTGAATGGTTTTTTTGGTGGCAACTGAAGTAGCAGAACCCAGTGAGCTGTGAACACCTCGGCAGAGAACAGCGACGCTCTGAGGGTGGGTTAGCTTGGAAAACATCATTCACTTTGGGTATGCTGTTACAGATCTGGAAAAAAACAGAAAAAGAAATAAAGTTAATAATTAGCACTAAGAGTATTTCAGAAGAAAGGTATGACGCGATTGAGGTGGCTTTACTGCCAGGATTACAAGTTTCTCAACTCTCTTGCAATTCAATGAAGAAAGCTGATATGAAGTACACAGTACTAACTTCAAATAAGTTTAGGGTGTTTTTTCTATTTTAACGTACACTCACAGTAATGGAAAGGAAACTAAAATGTGTGACCTATCAAGGCTATGAACTAGTCACATCATTTTTCCTGTACCAGTGTTCCTTTTCCACCGTGCCTTAAATTCTGACTAGATTTATTAATAGAAACTACAATAAGAAAGGTAAGTTTATCAGACTTCTTGTGCTACTTAAATACCTGTTGTCTAACAAAGATTTTCATGAGTTAAATCTTGTCACAAAATCAGAAAGTAAATAATATAATACTGGAAAATAGCACCTGACCCAGACAATGTTTAGCTGATAATATTATCAAATTTCATAAAGGACTGATCAGTTTTAGCAGAGGTCACCTTTAAAAAGCAAAACACTCTGAGGCACTCACTGTTGGTAGCATTTTAAGACCTTCAAAAGTAGATGGAAAGTAATAGTATGTCAAATATTAATGACTGTTATAGCACCCTGTATTTTCTTAGTAAAATTCAGGGATACCCCCTCGTACTGTTAGTAGCCAAGTGTAATCTGAGGGTACAGTTTCACGGGACAAATGCACGAGCGTTTCCTCCTTGTCTTCACCTCCATCAACATAAAGATATAGAACAGATCCAGAGAAGACATTTGCTTTAACAAGACCAAGAGTTATCAGAGCTCAAGTTTCTTGCCTTCCAGAACATCACACTTAGAAACAACAAAAGGTATCAGCCCAAAGGGAAGATCACAGATTACAACG
Organism: Patagioenas fasciata; assembly: GCF_037038585.1. NCBI lineage: Eukaryota > Metazoa > Chordata > Aves > Columbiformes > Columbidae > Patagioenas > Patagioenas fasciata. The sequence goes on from NC_092527.1 coordinate 39,303,050, forward strand.
ACAGTTACTCCATTTATCAAACACAGCCTCCCTTGTAACACACAGCACAGCAAACTGAAAAGCTAAGAAACCTTGATACTAGGAAACTACCTAGCAACAAAAGTATATCGTAAAACTTAACCAAAATGTACTTAGTAAATATCAACAGGAGAACATGGGCATGTTTTACACAAGGGTGCTCTTATTTCAGGCTGCTTGCGGAGACAGAAATATTAAGTCACAGATTTATTCTAAATTTATTTTGGATGTGTCACCATAAACAGAGTGGCATTTCTTTTGGTAGGCTCTTCAGATATTACATTGCTTCTCCCCAGTTCTAAGCAAAGCCAGAGGGCTATTTTCTGCATCTACTGAATCAGCTCGCCCTTCCAAGTCTTTCAGAAGAGTTAATAGTCTCCATTCCAGCATGAGATGATCAGCAGTTTCTCATTTCTGGGCATTTTACCAGCCATCATGAATGCCACGTCTTACTTTGCAAGATCGTTACTCCAAGCTTTTGCAAGTTAAAAAGACAAATACTTCTCTGTGCAGGAAAAAATGTTGGCAGAAACTCAGGTCAGCTGCACCACTCAAAATTACAACTTGCTTTACTCCTACAATTTAATTGGTCTGTGACACGCCGGCCCCTGGCACACCTCCATGACACAGCAGCTAATTCGTTAACAAGCTTCTGTGTTTTTGGAGATTTTCCAGACGTTCTCGAAATGAAAGCTGTAAAGAAATGAATCTTTACTCTGCCTGTATCAGAGAGCTACCTCTCCGCACAAAGAATTACAGACTACCCATTGGAGGTTCTTCTTTTACTTCTGGCTGGAAAATCTTAATCAGAAATTCTTAGAAGGGCTTTCCTGTCCATGAGGAGAAATGTCCTGCAAACTACACTAGTGAGGCCACATCCTTTTAACCGACGCGTGGAGGATTATGTGGAGTAGGGCTGAGTGAAGCTGAGAATTACAGATGCATCTAGAGTTAAAAGGCGAAGAAAAATCTGGTTTTGATGATCAGCAACACAAGATGAATAGAAGTTTCCTGAAAGAGGAGGAGCACAATAAGGGAAAGGAGAAAAAAAAGCAAACCACTGCCAACTTTGAGGAAGTGAGAAATATGATCATGTGCTGCAACATGCAATACCAGACTCAGAAGCCAGGGCATTTCACCAAGTGAATAAAGCCTTGCATCAGAACAGAAAAAGCTCAAAGCACAGCTGGAAAACATACTTGAACAACTTTGCTGAACTGTTGAGCAAGAATATCCAGTCCAGAGCCTGCAGACTTCACATGTAAATTGAACGGTTGTATATATTCAATCCTTGACGTATGTGGAAATACACCCCAAGGTAAATAGCATGTATAATCAAATACATGAAAAAAAAAACACTCGGATTCACACTGATACAGCGCAGAAAAATCCGCACCATATCGCAGCCTTTACCAACTCTGTACAAAGGGAATGAACATTCAAGAGGACAAGCTATAGCAGGTGTGTATCAGCCTGGACATGCCAAACCACCTTTTCAGACTAATACCACATCACAAACAGCCCAGGACCCAGACTGGCAGCCAGGAACGAGCAAGCGGTGAAATACCAGCCCCTCCTCTCCACCCATCAGCCAAGGCAAAGCCGGGATCCTGGGGACACCACCCTGGACGGGAGCAGGGCTGAGAGCAGACACAGAGGAGAACGCTGGATCTCTGGCACCACGGCCTGCCCACCCCCCGGGGAGAGGCTCCGCACCCCCGGCCCCATGTCCTGCCCACCCCCCGGGGAGAGGCTCCGCACCCCCGGCCCCACGTCCTGCCCACCCCCCGGGGAGAGGCTCCGCACCCCCGGCCCCATGTCCTGCCCACCCCCCGGGAAGAGGCTCCGCACCCCCGGCTACCCGCACAGCAGCAGCACCCGGGGGGGTGGGTAGGCGGCGTCCCGGCCCCGCAGCGGGTCTGCCCCGTTCTGCGGTGAAGCACTTCTGGCCCCGCCGCAACGCCTTGTCCCGGGGGGCAGCCCGAGCCCTCCCGTTGCCTTGGCAACTGGGCCTGCTGTGGCTTCGCCCCCACGGCCGCCGGCCCTCCGCCGCCGCGGGCCGGAACCCGGGCCAAGGCGGCTCCGCGGGAGGCAGGAATAGCCCCCGCGGGCCCGGCCGGGCCGCCCCCGCCGCGCTGTACCTGCCGGCTGCTGCTTCTCTACCCGGAGCCTGCGGCGAAGAGGCAGAGGCGGCCCCGCGGCAACTGTCATCGCTCCCCGCCCCGCCGCACGCCACGCCCCTGCCCGCCTGACGTCCCGCCGCTACCCACCGTCGATTGGCTCCTGCTTCAGATTGACGGCCTCCACCCACTGGCCCCCACCATTCCCTCTGCGGCGGCATCCACGTGCTCAGCCAATCAGAGTGGGATGCCGGCACACCCGCGTGGCAAGGGCCCGCACAGGCGGCCGCTGGCTCCGTTCCCTCAGAGCCGCCGTCCGCCCGGTCTCGTCCCTCAGGCCGCGGAGGCTCTGCTAAAATGGGCCTCGGGGACAATTTTGGCAGCCATAGAAATCCTAACCCCTTCGAGAGGCCGAAGCCTCCGGCTCTGCGAGCTCCGTGGGCCGAGCCCAGCGCCTTTCCGCCGGCTGTCGCCACCCAGCCGGCCCCGCCGCAGTGCCAGGCGGCCCTTGGCTGGGAGTCACGGTGGTAAAAGGGCCAGGCTGGAAAAATTTTGAGAGGGACTGAGGAGACATTTTTGGAAATGAGAAGTGTGTTCCCGTGTAACATCACCTAGGTGTTCCTGCTCCGAGGTGGGGATTGGACTGGATGAGCTTTTGAGGTCCCTTCCGATCCCTGACATTCTGTGATTCTGTGATTGTGTGTGAAGTGCAGGGGACGATTGTGGTAACTCAGCTGCTGCGCGCTGCCCTGCGGCCTCCCTCAGGATAGCGGCGTCTGCGAGGCCTGACCTGTAGCTCATGAGAAGTGCCGCTGTGAAGATAGCAGAAGCCAATCTGTGCGTTAACTTCTCCCTGCTTCTTTCATACTTGAAGATCTGTGGCTCACAAATAATAAAAAATTCAGGGATTTGTGAGTCAACAGTGTGCCCTGGCAGCCAAGAGGGCCAGCAGTGTCCTGAGTACATCCAGCACAGTGTTGCCAGCTGCTTGAACTGCTCTGCGCTGCTCTGAGGCAGCCTCACTTGGAGCACTGTGTGCAGCTCTGGGTGCCACAGGATAAAAAGATATTAAGCTGCTAGAGAGTGTCCAGAAGAGGCTACACAGTTGGTCAAGGGTTTGGGGAGGAAGCTGTGTGAGGAGCGGCTGAAATCACTTGGTTTGTTCAGCTTGGAGGAGACTGAGGGGAGACCTCATGGCAGTCTACAGCTTCCTCACAAGGGGAGGCGGAAGGGTAGGCAGCGAACTCTTCTGTTTAGTGACCAGTGACATAACCCAAGGGAATGGCAACACAATGTGCCAGGGGAGGCTCAGGTTAGACATGAGGAAAAGGTTCTTCACCCAGAGGTGCTGGACGCTGAACAGGCTCCCCAGGGGGCTGTCACAGACCAAGCCTGACAGTGTTCAAGAAGAGACTGGACACACGGAGTGAACTGTGGGGTGTCCTGTGCAGGGACAGGAGTTGGACTCGAGGATCCTTGTGGGTCCCTTCCAACTGAGGATATTCTAGTAACTTCTAGTAATTAATTTTCCTAATAAATTCCTTACGTAGCTCCTGCGCCAACTGTTTGCTGCCCATGTGTGGGATGCACCACCTTGTGCCAAAGTTCCTCCAGTGTGATACGGTGCCAGGAATGGGCTGCCGGTCTCCACTGATAGTGTGGCATTGATGGAGCTCTGATTTTCGCACCCTGCTGCCTTTGGAGGGGGAGAAGTCTGCAAGGTCTGCTGCAGGAGGGCCCAGCGTGTTCTTACACAGAGCTGGGAGGCAGCAGGTGAGCAGGGACAGGCTGCAACCAGCCAGCACAACCCTGACCTTTCCCCAGGCTAAATGACACTTGGAGAGCATTTTGTAACCAGTAAAACTGGGTGTTCACAAGGAACTCTGAGGTATGTTTGATAACTATGTGCTGGTTTTAATCCAATAGAAAAATACTAAGAGTATTTCACTTCTCATCTTACTCACCTTACTGGATGGGGGAGGAAGTCTCAAAACCTCAGTCTTGACAGTGATGACAGGGTGCCTCTTGCTTTTTGTCCATAAATCGTCTTGACAAGTTTATCTACACTAGAAAAGAGTTCATTTTTTCCACAAAGGAAACATGGTATCCTGAGCTGACAGTACAGAGAATTTGCATATCTTCCCCGCACTAAAGCAACCCTATGTTTGAAAACATTCCTGAATCTTGTCATCTCTTCTAACCAAATTGCTCAAACCATGGATGTCAGGGAATAACGTTGCTTATGCATTTGGAGAATACTGCCCTCAGAGAAAATTTTCTCAGTGTGCAGTCAGCTTGATGCAGCAAGGGCTGGGAATAGAACAGATGATACTGTGCTCTTTATAAATACACATACAGTTAGGCTCAACTTGCTAATATATTTATGTCCCTTATTAGCCTAATTCTGCCAATGTTGAATCCAGAAAGCACCAAAAGGTTGTGCCTTAGGTGCTTAATTGCGAAACTCATTTCGCTGTCATGTCTGTTGAATGAATACACGGTTGTACTGTGCCAAGTCTCTTAAGTCCAGAAGCAGTTATTATCTAGGAGCTATTGAAACCCCTTTATTTCTAGCTAAAGGTGTGATTTTTTTGTGAAACTCCTGAAATTTTAAGGCTAAAAATAAGCAGTTTCTAGTATTATACTTGGTCCTAGTTCATCTCTGGTATAAGGAAAGAACACATTATTTTCTTTGCCATACACTCGTATGTCTTAAATGGCCTGATTGTACACAGACCAAGACTTGCAATCTGTGAGATTGATGAGATTTTCCTGGGTAAGAAATGTAGGTTTAAGCATCCTTTTTTTTTTTTTCTGAACTATGGTATTTCATTAATGTGCTGGATAGCTTGTCAGCTTGCTGAAGTCATGCTAATGATGCTTTCTACCTATTTGACTACAAAAATAAGATACCAGGAGATACATCCTTTTAATCTTTCATAGGCTGAATTCTCACTCAGCTCAAGAACAGCCTTTTACCTGCCTATACATGCTGTTTTTCTCAAGGACAGTCACTGTTTTAGAATCATCCAGCCACGCACTTTTCAGAGGAAGCAAAAAAATGTAGAAAGGACATAACTTGTTGAAAGGGTTAAATAGCACATATTGTATGACGAAAACACACATTAGAAAAAGAATGCAAGCTAAAGGCAAGCAAGATGAATTGCTGAAGAGCTGAATCCTGGGTTCAGGCTCTGCCACATGGAGCTGGAGCCATAGTGCCCTGAGAAGTGATTTCAGAAGCCAGGCGTCCAGCCTCAGTCCCAGGAAAACAGAGATCCTGTATCCAAATAAACACTGCACATTACTGTCTGAAATGTAGAGTTTCAAAAGCAAGCAAACAACCAACCCTGAAGCAAGAAAGGGCTTGCTTTCCTTTGGATTCTGCAAGGCCTGACAGAAGTTTAAAAAAAAAAAAAAGGAAAAAAGTTTATGTACTCAAACACATAGTCTGAAATGTATAGATACTACATGTAAATGTATTTTTTTAAAGCTGATATGGACTGTTTCTGAGATTACAAGGTGACAAACATTAAATAACTCTCAACTGGAATGTAGTTATTCAACATGAGAGTGACTTGAAACCCCTACTTAATGTAAGCTTGATCACAGTTTTATATAGGATGAGTGTAGTCCTGCTGTGACTCACTTTCTTTCCTCCTTTGTTTTTGGCACTTATCATCAAGACACAGAAAATATCCACTTTTCTTCCTTAAATGCTATCAACTTGGAATTTTAAGTTGTTCACACTGTGTGGAGGGGCAGCTGTTACCATAGATCATGAAGCAGTTGCTCTCAGCTAGATGTAGTATTTCCTGTGATTTTAAAAAGGAAAACAGAAGCTTAATGTGTACTATTTAGTTACCTGTAGCTATCTAAAAGACTCCACATGGCAGTAACCAAAATATGAAAAACATAAGACATGAAATGTTCGCATTTTACAGTTATTTGCCCCACAGATAATAAGAAAATCTTGACCTACTTGAGGAAAGAGGGTTATTATATTCATTCTGCTTATCCAAGAAATACAATTTGACATGTAAGTAAACCATAAATTTATAAGAAGGAACAAGTTAAGTCATGCCAGTTGTTAGAAGTAATTCTGCAGCTCTGTCTCTGGCAGAAACGCTCACTGAAGTTGGTGGGAATTGGGCATGTGAAGAGACTGAGGAATTGCATCCCAGTTATTGTAGTTATTTAAAGGTAAGGCCAATACAAGGGAATTACAGCCTCAGCCTCCTCAGAGATCAGCCAAGTCACAAGGCTCAAGGTGCAAGTTCATAATTAGCTAAAACCAATACAAGTCTCCAGTGCTGGCAGAAAGACACTCCCACCCCTCTTCCCACCTCTAGGAAAGCCACGAGGGTATTCTTTACCTTTTCTCCTCTTGATGAAACTGTGCTCCCACTCAGCCAAAATATCACATTTCTTTGAGCCAGAGGCAGATTTTAGGGCAAACTTTAGCATATTGCCCTGGAAAACTCAACCTGCAGTCCCAGTCTGGCCGCTGTCCTGGTGCTTCATACCAAGCAGCTTTCTGAGAAGAGTGTGATGGTGTCACATACTGTACAGGGTAACCTTGCAGATGTTTGTGTCATCTGAAGGACGACCAACAAGATAATGGTATGCAGTGAGGGATTCTGTCACATGTATACGTGTGAGTGTGAGGACACAGCCCAAGTGACATTTCTTAGTTTGCCCGCTGTTAGAGAGTATCTGGTCACCAAACCTACACAGGGGCAAGGCTTTCCTGTGCCAGGTATTTGAAAAAGTAGGTCTGGAAAAGACCCAAGAAGAAGATGAAGTTGCTTTATTACTATAGTGATAAGATATCAATGGAGAGGTGAGCGATTTCAGGAATTTTCTACTTGTACACTTCAGCCTTTCATTTTCATCATTGACAGTTGAAGTTCATGCAGATTTTGATAGTGCATTATATAGAAAAATGATTTTCCATGCCCCATGTTTGTGTTATTCTGGTTATTTACTGACAACAGAATTCTACATTAAGACATTTCTTCCAGGACAGGAAAACTTCAATCTTTCCTGCAGCACAGCTAGAATATTTTACAGTGCAGTGAGCCAGAACATAGGAGCAACAAATTGTAATGTATACAAAGCATGTCTGCCTCTCAAATTTGGTTAGAGATTTCTTTTTTAGCTCATATCTTTCGAGATAGTTTTGTAAAGCATAGCACAACTGCCTCAAAACTGTGCTGTTTTATTGGATGGATGTTAGTTAACCCAGCTTAAAGCACCACAACCAAGCCTTAGAGCTGATATTCCTGTTGTAAGATAAACCTTGAGCTACAGTTAATACTTATCCTCCCTGATTTGTATGTTTGCTTATTTTACCAATATTTCAATGATATTCTGCTTGTTAGATGAGAACATGGGTAACTGAATTATAGAATCAAAATGGTTTAAGTTATTGTCTTCTGTTAGGCATTGTTTCCAATGTTTGAATTTACAGTCACTTTCCTTTGCAGCTTATCGATGCCTATATCCAGAGCCTTACACAAATCAGATAAAACATTTCACTTGCATGTGAAACTTAGGTTTAAAGGTAAATTATAAGCTCTTCTATTTCTTTAACTTGTAGTTAATTAAATGAAAGAGCTTTTCTACATATGTTTCTGGTGAGCATCAAATTCCTTGGGCATCATACTACTGAGATGATGCAGAGAGTTTGAGAAAAACAACTTTCAAATGTACCAAGGTAGTTTAAAGGAGCCATATATCTTCAGCTCACTAGGGACTGGTTTTAGATTTTTATCTAGCTCTGATGTGCAACTCTGACAGCAGTGAACCCACAACTCCAGCAGCAAAACGATCCAAGTGTGAGATCCACGAGAGCAGGAAGTGAGCAGGAGTCTGAGCAGCCTAATAAATGGCATTTTCGAGCATAAAAATCAGAAAGAAAGAAAAATCGGAAAGAAAATATGAATGAGATTAAGTCAGTTTGAATCTCATGCTGTCAAGTGCCTCATAGGTGCCTTGCTTCTTCCTTGTAGAAATGTATTTCCATTTGGATCCTGCAGATCTCCTTCCTAACTTCCATTTATCATTCTTGGATTTTATCAGGACCGTGATTTCTGGAAGAACCAACTGCTTTTCCTGCTCTCCAGACTTTCAAAATCTGACCCAGATGGCAGCTATAGCTGTCATGAGAGCACAAGGGAAATGAACATAAATACAGCTAACTGTGTAATAAGAATAAATATCTTGTCAATTTGGTTAATCTCAGGACTGAGCACTGAACATCTGGATACACTTTATCTCAGGAGCTGGGAAACTCCCCTCAGAATTCTACCACTGCACATCCCTGCCGGCCTTGCTGTTCTGAGTGTTTGACATTGCTGCGACTAAGATTGCTAATCTGCCTAAATGGTGGGCACTCATCTGCTCAGAGCTACTGTAGGCTAAAGCTGAAGAACTAACAAAATACCTCAACCCTGTCAGACTTTAACTTGGCATCATTGCAGTGAAAGATCAGCGAGGTAACCAATTACATCATCTGCCACTTGTCCTTACCTTGGGATGACACGCTGTCAGCTCCTGAACTTCCCCTTTCAGGACTTTGAACTAGCCTTAGATTTTCTAGCATACTATATAATTCACAAAATTAAAGGCTTTCTTGATACATATTAGGACAAAAGACTTGGCTTTAAAGTCCATTGTTTTAAAATAATTTGTTTCATAATAATTGTTTTTGAAAAATCACACAACTTGAGATATCAGAAATATGGAGAGCATATTGCCAAAAGGAAGATCTTCAGAAAGCAGAAAGATCTTGACAGAAATTACCTACTCTTAAACTATCACAAATAAGTAAAGGGACAAATAAATCAGTAGAGCATTTAATCCATTCTTTACTTTCTGCGTCTTGTTTATCATTTCTTGAAACTAATCCTCTTCTGTAGCAATTTCAGTGAAATGCAGCATTTCTTGAATTCACTGGTAGCCGTGACTTCCAGACAAGACAAGCTGGCAGTCTAACAGTTCCCCACAAACACTAAACAAGAGGTGTCAGCACAGGTACCGCGTGTTGGGACATCACCATAGAACTGACCTAACCTGAGAGGACAAGGTTTCAACTCAGCTGACTCTCAATTTGTTATGTCAAGGTGCTTCAAGATCCACAGATACAAAACCTGACATCTTTTAAGGTTCCTATTTTACAAAGTCTATGCATCTCTGTACATTCTCCTTTTTTAAAAAATGACTGTTTAAGGCTTCTTTCTTTAAGCAATAGCAGTACAATAATTTCCATGATCAAAGCTTCCATAACTAATGAGCATGTGTAGAAAGGATTAAAATATTTTATTTTTATTGATCTTGTACATAGATTTGGTGTCTTCGACAGCATTTCAGTATAGCAGAGGCTGCTTGGTGAAAAAGCATGAATCTTGAATACCACTGAAATCCATCTGCAGTGTTGCAACATGGCTAACCCCATGGAATGCACATTTTTAATTACATTTTTCACGTGGCATTACACAAAACAAAGAAAATGAGATGATCACAGGCTAGCTTGGGAACTCTTCAGTGTTTGAATGAGAAAATCTAAGAGAAATTGAACTTAATATTCGTGCTATGACAGTAAGCAAAGGTAGTGTTGCCACAGGCTACGTGAATCACAGCAACCACAAAACAGCTCCTGTGAATAAAACAGCAAAGATGCCAACTGAGAGGCTAAAGCAAACCTGTAATGTGCAGCTCATAAATTAGTTATATGCATCATTATCTTCCCAGAAACTTTTTCTGAGTACACTACCAGAAATAGGGCCTGGAACATGAGTTTTCCATGTCAACAAAGTACTGCAAAGATCTGTTCAGTGTGACTTCAGCTGATCTAGGATCACACTGGAAAACAGAAAATGTGATGCAAGAGCCGTATTATCAATTTTTCTTCAGGAAAATCTCCCCCACCAAATATTTTGCTAGACGTCTAGTCTGCCTGTGAGTTGTAAAGCTGCTGAAAATCAGACTTTGATCTCATTCCTAACCAGTATATGGGACCAAAGCAACGCTTCTCAATCATTCCTGAATCACCTGACCGCTTAGTGGGATGATGAGGCATTTAATAGATCAGCTGTTAGATTTTGTGAGGCTTTTGATAAACACTTAGGTACCTTGCTTTTCTGAACGTGGTCTAGAACTGGCAGATTGCCAGAGGTAGTACCTGGGGTGTTTTATAAAATGAGGTAAACAGTAAAAAGGGTCCAGTTGTTGGACTGAATATGCCAAGACTGGGTTTGCACATCCCTGTTGTTGTAATATGATGTAGACGTAAATATCCACAGCTTTAAAAGGGACTCAATCTGCTTCATGCATATGCTGCAGAAGTATTGCTGGTTGGAATCCAGCCCGCAGTAAATATTGAAATATTTGCCACGTTTCTTACGGCAGATCTTCCCAGTTGATGCCTTCAGCAGTTTGGAGCCCGGTGGGCAGTCGATAAAGGGAATGGCCACAGCAAACGTCCCTGTTTGCATCCCCTGTGAATCAGCCACCCACACAACACAGGTGGGTCTTCGTGGGTGTGGATGCCCAAGAAAACAACTGCCGGAAGACATCGCTACACACCTCTCAACGTAAATACAACCTGTGCTGCCATCACGAGGTGGGACTTAGATATTCCACAGTGACAACAACAATCATTGGCGATGTGTCTTCTGAAGGAGCTGTTCGGCCAAAAGCAGGGAGTGGTAAGCGGCCTCTGAGCTCTGTGTCTGCTCCTTGTCTTTGGCCTTCCCTGCCTCTCTCGAAATGGCCCTACTTGATTTCAGTAAGGAAAGGTAGAAAACAGGGGTTCTATCCTCAGCTCAGGAACCTATGTGTAGATAGCACTTAGCTTATTACAGATTTCCTAGCAAATAAGGGAGCGGAGGGGGAGACAAAATAGATTTTAGTTTAATTTTCCAGTCATATATTACACAACAAAACATATTGGTTTTCTTAATGAAAAATGCTCGCTCACTGGCTTTTCAATAAATATGTTTTATCTTTTGTTACTCGATGCATTTGGTAGTTCAGTGTATTCTTCAGACATTGCAAACCAAACCGTATGAGTTTCCTGTTGGTTTTGTTGTTGTTTCTTTGTTTTGGTTGGTTGGTTGGTTTGTTTGTTTGTTAAATACAGATCTGAAAGTCTGGTTAAATTGACATTTCTAACATGTTACCCCATGTACTTCTTTCATTATCAGGTTAAACAAAGTTGATTTCCAAAGTGCTTTTGTGGTTCTTAGACCACTAATATTGCCTGTGCAGGGAGAAGGTATGAAAAAAGGTTATTTTGTCGAGAGATGAGCACTGTATGAGTCAAGAGCTTTCCCTTTCTACAGCTGAGGCATAGCATATGCTTTCTTGCTATCCTGTGAAGCACCAAGCACTTGCCATTGCTGGAGGTGAGATTTCAGGCCCAGCATCCTACCTGCCATGTTACTGGAAGAGAAACAAAGAGAATAGAAGCCAAGCTTTATCTAGAGTTGCATGACCCAGAAGTCTGCAGTAGTCTGGACAGTCTATAATCAGCTGTTGACTCCTGCTCACTGCAGATACAGTTATTATGGACTATATGGCAGGAATGAGGGAGGCTACTAACTTTCCTGCTTGCTCTGGAGCATTTGCATTCAAAACTCTTTAATATAGATGCATTTTTTGCTTTTTACACATGGGACTTACTTGTGATTCCCTTTAACATCTATATTCAGCTGTGAGTAAAGTCATTTTTTGTCTATGCTTGAAAATATTGCACAAATCTGTATGCAGAATTGTTAGAGATAATGGATACTCAATGGGGCATTTCCAAAAGTGTTAACCAGTGCGAATAGCATAATCTGGACAACGCGGTGTTGGATGGCAATTGCTGTTTCCAGGACTGCTTGGAATTACAGCTGTAACAAGTGGCCAGTCACCACATCCTTAACAAGAAACCAATGAAATCACCCACCCCAGCAGCCGCCCCCTTGACAAAGCAGAAGGGGAAGGGTCTGTCCAAAGGGCTCGGAAGCATTTAGCCAGAAATGCTTTGGTGGCCACAAAAATCTGCAGTGCCACTAAATCTGCAGTGCCATTGCTACGTGTCACCCTTCCAACGCTGCGCAGAGGTGAAGGTCATGCAAAGCAGGAACCGTGACCGATATATTCTCTGAAATCAGCTGTAAAACATCTTTGTGAATCTGGGGCTACAGAAGTGACTAAACAGAAAAGAGCTGGCATATCTTGCTAAGGAATCAAGTATTAATCAAGTATTCGGATTTCTTATAAAACTAACGTTGTTTTGCCAAAGGCAAAATTGCTGACAAACCATGGAGCCCAAAAAGATTTATGAACAGCAAAACCACATCTCGAAAGAGGAGACAATTTATACCATTTGCATTATTTTGATTTCTAACATTCTCTAGGTTTTGCTGCGATTCACACTTAAGCAAGAGAACTAATTATACGACAAATAACAGGGCACCAGCCTGTTTTTTCCACCAGAGATTTCAGTGCACTGACCAACTGTTTCGTGCTCTGAGAACACCTCAGAGCAACAACCAAATTAAATCAAGAACCAGTTTTTGCACGCACGGTGACAACAATCACAAGTAGGAGACCACAAATTGGTCAAGAGGGTTCAGATCTGGCTAGTCCTAACTTGAGGCAGGGACCATGGACTAGACAAGCCTGCTAGAAGACCTTTCTTAATTAACTCCAGGCAGCCAGAAATGGATGGCTGGTTTACTGGCAGCGTTGCACCCTGATGGCCCAGACACCCGGGCCAGTCGTGAGTCAAATTAGGCTTAAAAAGTTACTTCAATTAACCTGCAAGTAGCTACATTCACACAGTAGTTATGACTTCCAACACCATGACCTGAGGCGAACCTCATGTTTTGTTAAGAGTTACGCAAACAATTAAGAAGACACTGAATAACTCCTCTTTGGTGTGGAAGGACAGTTTCAGTGAGTGGTCCCACTGGCCTAACAGGGCGCAGACAGACACTGTTGCCCAAACCTGGCCTTGCAAGTCTCACCCCTGCAAATCTGGAGTTTAGGAAGGTGATTTCTGTAAAGCAGGATAATCCACACCCAGTGGGGAAGCAGCCCAGCTACTTTGAGTACAATTAAAAACAATTAAACACAGGATAATTTAAAAAAAAACTTTTTATTTAGACAAACACAAGAAGGGCTAGATAGGATTTATGTGCTGTTTTTTGGTTGGAGAGCCAATGTGTACTTTAAAGCACTGCAAGAGACCGTGGGGATACAGTCTTGGAACAGCGTGTTGTAAGAATTTGTAAAACCGCATGAGACAGGTTTTTTTAAACCAATTACTTCCCTTCCATTCAGGGACAGATAAGCCCCCAGCTAAAATTCCTTTGCATTCTGGTGCTTGTAACGATGAAGATGAAATGTGATTTTCCCTTCTAAAAAATGCTTCAAAAAAAAGCAAAAACAACCAAAACGCATGTGTTTCTCTGTTATGGAAAATAAGTCTCGGCATACTGGAAATTCTGCATTTTACTTATTTTCTACCACGAATGCCCCATTTTTAAAGAAATGAATAATGTAATCATTTTCTCTGATTTATGTTTTCTTTTCTGCCTCATTTGGCACTAATGCTGTGTTATTATAAGAACAACTGTTCTCTGCAAAAAGAATGATCTTTAGACATCTCATCCAAAACCTCTGAAGTCACTGGGAATGAACTGAAAAAGATGGCAGGGACGTGGGTATCAGCAGCAATTGAGTATTTTCCCACTGACCGTGCAGATTTTCTGCTCATCACCTGATGACACGGAGCTGCAGTTTCCTACACCTTCTCAGGCAGAAAGAAAAGCTCTCCTCCAGGTAGGGTACCAAGTACACAGCTTGCAGATTTCAGGTCAGAAGTCAGAAATGACGATAAAACATGGGTCAAACAGGGAACAACCCAGTCCTACGAGCAAATTCAGAGCCTGGGGACTTTGCTGGCGAGCATCCCTGGGATTCGAAACGTTGGCGTGTACCATCAGCAGGAGAAGAGCACCAGGAACAAGTGCCACAGCTCCCGAGCTCTCGAGGTTTGAGACATGTGCTGGCAAGCCGAACGGCAACGGGGAGTGCTTGAAAAAGGAACTTGGAAAAGAATCTGGAGGGAATTAGTGTCAGCCATGTGTAAAGAGGTTTACTTTTCCCATCTCCAACGCCTATAATTACATCTCAAACGTGCTAATAAAATCCGGTGGTCACAGTGGGGTTTGTTTCTCTTTTACAAAGTATGTACCTTAAACATGATGCTGTGACGCCTGGAAAAAAAAAAAATCGACTTTCTTACACTTCAAATCGCCATGCAACCACCAGAAGCGAAGCCGTCGCACCCCGCTTGGGCAGAAGGACCGTGTCTGGCTCCCTGGGGGACACAGGGGGCCCGTCCGCCTCAGAGGTGCGGGGCGTAGAAGGGGCCGAGGTACGCGGGGCTGAGGAAGGGAGCGAAGGCGCCGCCGCCCAGCGGGAAGGGGGCGGCCGGCGGGACCAGGACGTTGGCGGCGGCGTAGGAAGGGAAAGTCTGGAAGGGCAAAGTGCCGGGAGCCGGCGGGCTGGGGCTGCCGCCCGACGCCGCCGCCGCGGGGGAGGATGCAGCGGTGGCCGCGCCGTCGGCCCCCGGGTGCTGCTTCTTCCATTTGGTGCGTCGGTTCTGGAACCAGATCTTCACCTGCGTCTCGGTGAGGCTGAGCGACAGCGCCAGGCTGAGGCGCTCGCAGACCGACAGGTACCGGGTGGCTCGGAACTTGTTCTCCAGGGCCACCAGCTGCTCGTAGGTGAAAGCCGTCCGTGCCCGCCGAGGTTTTCCGCATCCCGCCTCGGCCCGCCGCCGCTTGCCGCCCCGCGGCGAGCCCGGCTCCTCCGGACCGGGCGGATGGGAGGCGGGCCGGCCTCCGGTCCCGTCCCCGGTCCCGTCCTCGGGCTCCTGTCCCGCCGCCTCGGCGCCGCTCTCCGCCGGGGAGTGCGCATCTGAGGGGAGATGGCGGCGCTCGTCAGAGGGGACACGTCGGGGAGGCGGCCGCGCACCCTCCTCCCGCCCCTCACCCAGCGCCGAGGCACCTGCCACCCGTCGAAACCCGGCGCTGCTTCTCCATCACCCCCCCTCTAACGTGAGAAAATAAGGGTAATCGTTACAATACAATAAAGGAGAAACAAAAAAAACCCCCAAGTCTCCAGTCGGGCGAGAGCCCCTCCGCGCTCCCATCGCATCTGCGGCAAGGAGCGGGGGGGGCGTCGATATGGATTTCTTACCAATTAAAAAAGAAGTTATTAAAGTCCCCTTCTGAAGCGAAATAAATCCCCTCCCCTCCTCCCCATCCCCGCGCTAATGGAGTTTCAGATTTGCGAGGGCCAGATCGATAGATGTCATCTATTAAAGGTAAGTTTTAATCGAACAATATTAGGATCAGGCCGGGGGAAGGAGGTTTGAAGTGGGCACCTGCAAGCTGCGGGCAGGAGATAGGCGGGAGTCGGTAATAGGATATCGATCAACGGGAGCTCAGGCATCCTCCGGTGGGGACGGGCTGAGCAATTACCCGTCCCGCTGCCGGCCGGGGGGCCGGGACAGCCGACCCCTCCCGCCCCAGGGAAAGGGGCGCCCGGGAGCCACCGTGCTGGGGGAAAAAATACCCCGTACGGTGCCCTGGCAAGAGCCGCGGCCCATCTGGGGTCGGGATGGGGCGGTGAAACGCCCTGGGATGCCCCGTTCTCCTCGGGCGGCGGAGGATGCCTCGCACACCGGGAGGCCGGGGGTGGGAGGGAAACACCAAGAACTTTTCCCCTTGCATCATCGAGACTCAAAACAGAGATCCAGCCCCCCCCTTCCCCCGCGCTGCCCCGTTCCATCTTCCTGCGGGAGCCCCGCACGGGGAGCGCACCCCGCGGGGCTTGGGAGGGCCGGGAGTCCCCGTCTCCCGGCGCCTCCACCTGCTCGCCCCGCCAGCGCCGGCCGGAGAAACTCGAGCGCGTTCCTACCATGTGCCTCTAGTTTATTCCTCCCGCTGCCGGGAGCAGCAGCGTCCTTTCCTACTTCAACTCTTCCCAAACTTTTCTCCCGTTCGCCCGAGCGGGGGGCGCTGCCCCAGCTCCCCGCGGCCGGTTCGCGTCTCTTGCTGAATTTCTGGGGATCCAGGATGTCTAAGACGGAGAAGGAGATTTTATGATGGATGGGGGCCGCCTTGGCCCCGCGGTCCGGGCATTCCGGCATTCCCCCCCCTCACCCTCCAGCGCCTTCCCGGAGACCTGCTGGCTCCCGAGCGCGGAGCCGGCGGAGGTTGCGCCGGGCGCGGAGCGGGGCCGCCTCCCGAGCCGCACGCCTGGGCGCGGAGTGAGCGGCGGGGAGGAGGGTCGGGCGGGGAGGGCGGAGGGGCCGGCGGCGGGGTGGGGGCAGAGGAGGGGGCAGCGCAGCCATTGGCACGCCGCCTCCGAGCCCCCCACCCCATCCGCCGCGCTGGCTTCATCCTTCCAGCCCAAACTCCCGGGGATGGGGCTTTCCCGTTACCTACCAGCCCCTGTTTGGGGGTGGGAGGGGGGAAGCGCAGCGAGGTGGGCTGGGGGCGCTCCCCCAGTGCAGGGATGCGATGGGTTGTGGCAGCTGCAAGGATGATTAAGCGAGTGGAGCATCTCGCTTATGAGGAAAGGCAGAAGGAGTCTGGTCTCTTTAGCTTGGAGGAGACTGAGGTGCGACTGCATATATGTTTATAAATATATAAAGGATGGAGGATGGAGCCAGGCTCTTCTCGGTGACAACCAATGACAGTACAAGGGATAATGGGTACAAACTGGAACACAGGAGATTCCATTTAAATTTGAGCAGAAACTTCTTCACGATCAGGGTGACGGAACACTGGCCCAGGCTGCCCAGGGGGGTTGTGAAGTCTCCTTCTCTGCAGACATTCAAACCCGCCTGGACACCTTCCTGTGGAACCTCAGCTGGGTGTTCCTGCTCCGACGGCGGGATTGGACTGGATGAGCTTTTGAGGTCCCTTCCAAGCCCATTCTGTGATTCCCCTGGGGTCCGGAGAGCCCTCGGCCATCACTGTCCCTTCTGCTGACCCATCTGCAGATGCCCTGGAACACTGGTGGTCCAGCGGGGCGAGCTTCATGTCTCAGAGGGACCCAGAGAGGAGAGACGGGCTCCTGCATCCCTCTGTGACACTGAGCAGGCTCCAAGCTTGAAGCAATCCTGCTAGCGGCCACTGTTTCAGATGTGAAACTACAGGGAGAAATGAGCAGCTTCTCATTTTGAGTCAGCTCAGGGTCAGACTAGGTCAGACTCTGGACCAAGGGCTGGTCCTAACTCCTCTAACTCACCTGTGGTGTTCACACTATTCCCAGTTTATAGGCAGGGAAACTGAGGCATGCCCATGCTGGGGGACTACCTGCCCCACTGACAAACCCCCCTTGCCTTGAGTGGAAATGATCACATGTGTAACTGGGACAGCAAAGGCCACAGCAGGTCAAGCCTGCACCAGTCTCATGACCATGACCACTTCTAGCCAGCTTATGGAAAACTTGCTAGCAATGTATTTCTGTACATCTGTATCTGTTCAGGGGGATGCTTTCCCCTCTCTTTAGAGTTGGTTCATTTTGTTTGTTCTGTGAATGAGGCCAAGGTGCAGATGAAGGGGCACCCTTCAGCCGGAGGAGGCCAGGAGATGCACTTCTTGGTGGGAATCTGCTTTTATCCCTAGAAAGTAGTACAAACCAGAATCCTCCTCCTCTTCACAGGTGGCTCAGCCTCAGCAGAACTGGCCTTTCTGTTTGCCATTGCAAAGGCCTTAAGATGAGGGGAGAGCAGGAAGATGAGATGAGGATGTGCAGGGCAATGTGATTGCAAGTAATTGTTATTGTTAATTATGTGGTGGCAGCATCCAAGAGCCCATTTGGCACTGGACTCTAGGATGAGATACCAGGCGTGCATAGAATAGAAGGGAGCTCTGTCCTGAGGATTTCACATGCTAAAGCTACCAACCGATAAAGCTTGGTTTTGGGGGTGCACCCTGCATGAAAATGAAGGTGGTGATGAACGAGAAAACACTGCTGTGTGCTAGTTAGGTATTGCTTATTTATTTAAAGTTCCTTGAGATGCAGAAGAAGGAGAAGGGAGGGGAGAGGTGCAGTTGCAGGTGCTGGACATCATGCTTCAGAAGTGAGATGAAATAAAGAAAATGGGTCTGTAGTCTTAATGCAGATCCTATTAATGTTTTTGAAACAAGATTCTTTTTGTGGCTCAACGCTAGTTTTAAACTACATGGAGAAATCATAGGTATTATGGTATGGTAAATAGGTGCGTGAGTCACTTTCTTTTGAGAATAACTGCAAGCCTTGGCAGTGCCAGATATTTTTTATGTTTGGAAGAAAGAAAAATCTTATCTCCTATATGTAAGACTGCAAATACTTCTGTTTGAATTATTGTGTCTGCGGGAGTTAAGAAAGTAAACTGTAGCCTTGGGTTTAATTTATGAGCTAGCACGCATCTTTAAATATCATTTTAACATGTGCATGCACACCAACCTGCAAACATGCATGCAGGTAGGAAGGCACATACAAAAAAAGCAGACATTCATGGATTAGTTTTAGCAGTCTGTTTGAAGTTGGTCCGTTTCCCAGCTGAAGCATTAAAATTCAGCCTGAGTGCTGTCTCTAAATTGCTTTGATGCTAGGTGGGTTTCAACCCTGACCTGTCCTGACGGCAAGTGATGGCTGTAACAAGCTGCGGATCAATATTCATAGCGGGTGTCCTGGACTGATAACACTATCCAAGACAATGTTCACCATCGGTGGAGACAGCTGAGATATTGCGCCATTAGTGATGTTGTTTTAAATAACCTGATCCATTTCTGGGTCTATTTAATGAATTTCACAGTTTAGATATTATCTTTAAGGAGAAGCCAGAGGCTATTCCAGGATCGGTGATGCAAATCAATGCTGCCAAGGCTCCTCTGCTTTTCTTAAACAAAGTGGGCTATAATTCCACCACAGCTCTTTATGTATTCTGGGAGTCATGGCATGCTGTTGATAGTATTAGCAATAAGAAAATATTTGGACTTTATCAAGGGAGAAAACAATATTATCTTTAAAGCTGGAACACAGTTGATAAAATCTTATCTGTGACTATAAAATGGAGGGGATCGGTTCAGTTCTTTATATGATGAACCAGTGGTTTTTTCTCGATTGTCTATATGAAGCGCTGGGCATGTATGAGAAGATACCATCAGTGCAGGGCACAGCTGAAGTGGGTCTCATCAGTTTTCTGCTGTTGTTGGATCAGCACCTTGGTCCCCAAGGGCCAAATCCTGCCCTAGGTCAGTTTCCCAGACCCACAGGCTGTGTTTTGGGGTGCTCAGTAAACCCAGGCTCTGCGGCGTCCTGGCACTGGGATCCATCCCACTGTGCTCCTGCTCCCAAGGGAAACTGCGGGATGGAAACACAACGAGATCCTTGTTGCTTCGGAAAAGTCTGATCCAAATCAAGACCTGGTGTGCTCATGCAAAGGCATCGCTGGTGGTCCTGAGTGCTCCCAGAAATGACAAGAGCAGTATTAATTTATAAGACAACACGTATGTTGCCTTTACTTTCAACAGCATCCGACTCAGGTGACGTGTGTATTTCAGAGGATGGAAGATTTTCCCCAGGAAAGCGATGTCTGAGGGAGTTTATCATGAGATAGGGAATGAGCCCTGGCACTCATTGACTCAATGGGCTGGTTTTCTATTGCCAGTTTGTTTGCCGTCCTGTTGGCAGTGGGCAGCCCAAGTGCTCTACAGGGAAAACCAAACTTGGTCTGTGCGCCAACCTGCCTCAGGCATTTAAAAATATATATAATAGAATCATTTTGGTTTGAAAAGATCTTTAAGACCATCGAGTCCAGCTCTTAACCCAACACTAGCACTAAACCATGTCCACAAGAATCTCATCTGTTCAACCCCTCCAGGGATGGTGACTCCAGCACTGCCCCGGGCAGCCTGTTCCAATGCCCCACAGCCCTTTCTGGGAAGAAATTTGTCTTAATATCCAACTTAAGCGGTGCGGGGGGCGGAACGGATCCACGGGCGCCACCGCGGCCTCCCTGCTCCCTGCCTGGACTACACTTCCCAGCAGGCCCCGCGGCTCGGCTGGACTCGGCTGGGCTCGGCTGGGCTCGGCCGGGCTCGGCTCGGCTCGGCTCGGCGATGGCGGCCTGGGCACGGGCGGTGCGGGGTCTGCTGCTGGATGTCAGCGGGGTGCTGTACGACAGCGGCGATGGCGGCGGGGTGCCCATCGCCGGCTCGGTGGAGGCCGTGAGCAGGTGGGTGCCCGGGGGACGGGCCGGGGGGGCACCCCGGAACATGGCGGGACGACCCCAAAATACACAGTGTGCTCCCAGCCCTGCGCTTTGCGGCTCACACGCAAGGACCAGCGAGGTTCGCGGTTCAAAACCAGCTGCGCAACCCCTGGTTTGCTGTGCCAAGCTGAGCGGGACAGGAACACAACCGCGAACATTTTGGGTCACTTTGGTGGTTTTTTATGCTTATTTGTGGAGCTGCTGACCCCGAGCTGATGGGGAAGGAGCCCGGAGCAGCACAGTTTCATTTTGTATTTACTGTCCTAGTCCCACATGTATTAAGATCCAGCAGTATATAGGAGGTCTGGTATGATCCCCCAGTAATGATTTTTAAAATATTGCCCGTGCTGGCGTGCTGCTTTTGTAAGTTGATGAGCTTTACTGTCAAATTAGCTTGAGATTTCTTGCAGAGAACGTGCAGCCCAGCAGAAATGGAGGATTTTGGTTAATGATTGCCCATCTTATAAGAGACTCAAAAGCAAAATATTGCCGTGGCGAGTTACTCCCCAGCGCTCGCAGGTAGCGAACTCCCTCACTTCTTGCTGGGCAATGTAATCCGGTTAACACAAGCTAAGTAACTGCAGCTAAACAGACAGCGATTCAATTTATTTAACTTATCTGACTTTAATTAACTAGATTGACTTGTATCTCTATCAACCTTGCTTGCCCACAGGGGCAGGGTGGGGCCAGAGGAGAGCGATGGCTGCAGGACCCTCTTTGTTTAAAGGTACTGATTTGTGAGTCTGTCCCCCTAGGTTTCTGGAAGAGTCTTTTGGGTCTGTGTGATGTTGCACTAAACCACTGCAGAGAATCCAGGTCAATTTCATGTGGCGAGTGCTGCTGTGCAGACCCCACTTGGGATGTTTTAAATGTCAAAATACTGAGCCAGTGTGTTGGCAGCCAGCGTGGCAAGCATCTCTGTGGCTTCCGTCCTCCAGGGCCAGTGTCCTCTCCATCTTCCAGGAGAACACGTCTTACCACCCTCCTCTCATTTCATAGACTCACAGAATGTCCTGAGTTGGAAGGGACCCGCAAGGATCATGGAGTCCAACTCCTGTCCCTGCACAGGACACCCCACAGGTCACCCCGTGTGTCTGAGGACATTGTCCAGTCTCTTCTTGAACACTGTCAGGTTGGGGCCGTGACACCTCCCTGGGAGCCTGGTCAGTGTCCAGCACCTCTGGGTGAAGAACCTTTTCCTCATGTCCATCTGACCCTCTCTTGCCAAGTGGCACGTTCTGCTGGGACCGTCACATCTGCTGGGTTTGCAGCGTGTAGCGCGGGGCAGCCCAGATCATAGCAGGCACATCCAAACCGAACCAACTAACAACTGCTGTTGGACATCGGATCAGTCCTTTAAAAACCAGGACATATTCAATAATATCCACATTGCTGTTCTCCAGATGCTTATGACGCTTTTTTTTCCTCCTAGGTTTTTAAACTTTATTTCCCGTCAGGTTGCAGGCTGTTATTTAATGACTTTTGCCACTGCATTTGCTGAAAGCTCCCGCATGGAGGCAACGTAAACTGTGATTTAACTTATGGCTATGTCAGAAATATGCTGATGAAACAACAGTAAAATTCTAGCCTTGGGCTAAATGCAAGATATTAGGGGCTTTCTATTGAAATACTGATAATGTCCGTGGGGCTTCTGTGCAGCTCTGTGCATGAGGCTGGTTTCCTAGGGAGTGTGTTGAGAACACAATGGTTGCTTTTAGCATATGTGGGCTCCGAGAAGTTTCATATCAATAAGCAATGGAGCTGTGGAAATTGGGGACAGCAGAACTGAGTGTGGAAAAGCGCCAGGAAGGAAGAAACAGCCAAACATTTTGTTCAGGTCAGCCAGTATAGGTGGTTAAGAATGATCATTTTCCTTGGGTAAAGTCAGGTAGCCTTATTTATCTGCCTGTTAGATTGGTAATTGTTCTGGCTCGCACCATTTAAAATCTTTATTGACTCATTATCCTGTTGCCAGTTGGTCATTAATATTTGTGTCTGCGCCGTAGTGCAGCTTGGTGGTTTAAAGCAGATGGATTAAAGCTAAAAGCAGCTCTTTTTTACTTAATTAATTATTTTTTGTATCAATTAAAAAGTCATAATTGCAGATAGCTAGGAACTTTATAACTAGTTCAAATTGATACGTTTTTTTCCTAAAAGAGATGTCTAAAATCTTGTAGTGCATATGTATGTCCAATAGGAGTCTTAAATACCATTTTGATAACTCATACTACAGATATGAGCTCTGATAATCAGACTGACCTGTTCTCTTCAGATTGTCTTGCTACATCGTCTCCCACACCGTTACAGCAATTAACTTCGTGTAAAAACACATAGCACACACCAATAAAAAGCATAATTAAACATCTTCGTTTGCTGTTGGTTTCATATAGCTGAAACCATTTCAACTCCACTAAAACTATTTTTTTCTGCATTATTTTTCTTGTTTTCAGCCAAATTCTGCTATGCAGTTGTTTCGGTTAGTGTTTGAAAGACTAGCAGTGTATTTCTGCTGGCAGGATTTGGCCTGTTTTCTATTTATGATGCCTGCAAAGGGGGTGCTGGTCTCTTGTTTGTTTTTAGCTAACGGTACAGGCAGATGGAGCAGAAAAACGAGCAGAGGAGCTGACGGACACTGAACCATCCTAACCAAGATGATGTTTAGTTCCCTGTGCTGTAGGGACTCTCCTGAGGAAAGCGATAGGAGTCACTTTCCAAACTTGTGATGGGGCATTAAGTGTTACAGCTTCATTTATTGCTAATTTACCTGCGTCTCTGATAAGTTTTACCTGTAAAGTATTTTAGGATTCAGTGTGTGCTGAAAGGGAATTGGCGAATCGGAGGCTGAAAGGATGAACCGCAGGAATATTTGCTGTGCAGAGCAGATCTCCTCCTGCATCCGATAACGAGAAGGTGAATCTGGGTCTGTTATTTGGCCGAACTACGGCAGACAGGCACACGTGTGCCTGAGGACCTTAGTCCTGGTTTAACCCAGAAGCAAAGGTGCCAGGAATGTCATTAAATCCGACTTCAGTTGGGGATATTGGGGTGTTGGATGACTACAAAATCCAAAAGCAGCTTGATCAGGTAATTTGGCCCTTTAAAACTTTTAACCCGTAACGTTTCGTGATTGTTTAGTTTGCTGTGCCGTATGTTTGTTCATGTTTTTAAAAAATCCTTATAACAGAGTCAGGTAAAACCCATCATTTCTGAGTGTCTGTGGTGAAGTGGCAGATGCTGTGGAGCCGATCAGAAAGCCCATGGGCAAGATCAGAAAGCCGGTCGGTGACTTAAAGGCTTCTTCTGGAGCCGGCCTTAACGGCTCCTCTGTGCTGCGCTGTTATTGCCTTAATTGATTTACACAGCGTTGACACGAGGTGAGCTATTCGCTTTTTATCTTCCAAATAGCAGGGAGCTGGTCTCTTACAAGACAGAAGGTGGTTAAACATCCATAAAAGATGCTCGGGCTGTGCTCTGTTATTTGCATTTACAGCTGTGCGCTGATAGCGTGCCCATTAGCATATCCATATGAAAAGCACACAGTGGTTGGACATTTACAACATCCTGTTGTTTGGCCCATATAGTGCATCTGTTGGCACAACTTTCCACGGGGGTCCTTTAAAAGAGCAACGGAAATCGGGGGAGCGGGGAGGCTGTGGAGCAGCTGGACAGGCGCGTTAACATAAAATACCCGGAGAGCCTAACAAGGGGAAGATTGCGAGGAGAACAAGCGGAACTGGAACTGTAAAGCAATTCAGCGTGCGGGGGTTCGGGTGGGATGGTTGCGAGTTTACAAAGAGCCATCTGAAAGTGTGTGTGTGCGATGAGGAGTAGGAAATCTTCGTTGTAACCTGGCCCTTTCCACAGCAGCAGAGCTGCAAAAAGATGAAGCAGTTCTGTGTAGCTGTGTAGCTGGAATCGATGCTGAGGGGTGCAGGGTTGTCACAGCTCCTTTCCAGTCTCTAGCACTAGCTGTGGACCTTCCTAAGCCATGTTTGCTTTCCTAATCAGCGACGCTCGTTGCTGTTTTAAAAAGATCCATGTCTGTGAAGTTGTGGGTGCTGCGAGCGCTGTCTGCACAAATTGCATGAGTAAGTGCTTACACTTTTGGAATTTAAACATCATTAACCTTTAGGGTCTTGAGCTACTTGCTGTCTATCAGCACAATTATGAGCTGTACAAATATTTACCAATGAAGAATAATAGAAGATACTACAGTGATGCTTACCAAGGGTACTTGTTCATCCAGTACCCTGTGTAAATACTGATAAACCCCTGAAGCCAATGACCAGCACTCTGCCTCGTTCTGTGCTTTCAAATTGAGACTTGTCTCAGTTTACCACTATTCTTTTCTCCCATCTTTCATGTCTGGTGAACTCAGTTTGGAATCTTAGGATCGCGCCCGAATCTTTGCACATCCTCAGCAGGATCGTGCGGGTTCTGTGCTCACTTTCCAAGTGGTGCTGTGGGAGCAGTCGGTTGCTTCCAGGTTAAAATCACACAGCGTTTGTTGGAACACAGCTTGGGCTTTGAGCTGCCGCGGTGAAACAGTACGGTACTTTCTAAAGAGGGCGAGCAGAGCGTGGGAGAGCGAATTCTTTGTCTATGAAATAGGCTGAATGAAAGCTTTTGGCAATTTACTTTCTTTTTTCCAGAAATAGAATTCATTCTTTACGATGAATTTGTATACAATTGTATACAGTGTTTGTATACAAAGTAAAAATTGTATACAATTTGTATACAATGTTTGTATACAAAGTAGAACTTCGACAGTGACAAAGATAACTTGCTTTTGACTGAAATATTAATGGCATAATTAGTAGCTTCAGAGGCAAAAAACCCAACTGCTTTTATCCCAGAGTGAAAGCTATTGGAGTATGATTCCTTATGTTATCCGTAAAAATGTTTTGCTTAATGCAAATAAATATATTCCAGACCTCTTCATGTTATCCCCAAAGTTCAGCTTTTTGTTTCCTGACAGCTCCAAAGTGGAGAGTTACCAAATATTTAAAGTCTACCAGAGTTTACTTTCATTACAAACGACACCCATGTGTTTGAACCCTACTCGGTGTTGTGTTGCTGTGGAGTAACAACCAACCGGGCACTGTAGGTGAGGTGAGAAGCCCTGATTCGATCCATGCAATGTGATTGAAGTCTGGAGCTCCCAGGTGTAATACTTTAAGCTAATTTGATAATCCACAGCGATTACATGTGTCTTGCCACTGAACACAATGGACCGGGAAGATTTTTCTTATATCCTGCCTCGTGCTTCCTTTCTGCAGATTCATTTCAAAGCCATGTGTTGTTTTATTTAAAATACTTCATTCTAGATTTCGCTGTTGTGACTTATTGTTGTCTACAAATCTGTAGATAAATCTGTTGTCCACCTTTGTGTTCAGACAGGCGGAATATGATTGATGGTGTTTTGGTCAGTAATTGGGGTACGCAGCAGTTTTCGGTGTGTGTGGGGGGGCAGCCTTTGCAGAAGATCCAGGACAAGACGGCCCTTGTGTTTGCTTTGATGTGCAAGTTCCAGTATTTACTCCTATCTCTAAAAAAAAAAAATCAGGATGGTCGAAATACCTAAATAAAGGTGTTGCTATGTTTTTAAAGTTTACTTTGAACAACAGTTCAGTGATTTGTCAGTTTTTGCTGCCAAACAGTTGTGTTTCCAGAGTCTTTACTTTTACAATGGTACCCTTTCTTATTTCACCCTTCAATAACATTGGCCTCTTTTCTTGTGGCTCCTTCATATGTGCCTTTTAATTCGCCTTCTTTCCTGTTCAAAAGCAATGCCCTCCTATTTCTTTTTTTAATCCCTCTTGCAATCCCTCCTTTGGATCCCCTCCAAATTATCCGCATCTATATATAGGGCAAGGTGAGCCATATGGGGCTGGGGAGGAAATTGTGCTCGTGAGGTGGCAGATGAGTTTCAGACACAAGAATGCAAGGGGGAGCAGGGCCAAAAAGTGCGGTACGTAAGGATTTGTCAGCTCCTTACTAATAATATATAAAGCAGCAAACCGGACCACCGGAGAATGGGAGTTTTAATGAGCTTGGCCGTACTCAGGAGCAATGTCAGGACATCAGTGAATGGAAACACCAGGAGATGAGGGGACAAAAGGAGCATCGGAGATGTGACAGCAAGGTTTAAGCAGTTTGGATGTGCTGTGAGGGTGGGGGAAGTCAAAGGAGTGGAAAAATTTGGACACCGGGACCAAGAAGGAACAAGGAGAAAGCAACCGAGTCGCCGTGTCATGGGAGCGCACATTGGGTTTAATCCACACCGCTCTGATCCCATCGCACCCACCGAGCAAAACACCGGGAAATTCAGTGTTCCTGTGGAATTGGAAGAGGCTTGTGCTGTAAAAGCCGGCCGCAGGAACTAAGGATGGGCATTTACAGCTGGGCTCCTTCAGACTTTTGAAATAGAATCAATTTGCTTGGTGTCATTTCAGAAGCGGAAGCGAAAGGTGAAAAATGCTTGCTGCTGAAATAGCCACTAAAATAGCATGAATGCAGGTTTACGGAGAAAGTATAATGCATTATTTGCACAAATACGCTTTTTAAGCAGAGGGCACATAAAGCAGAGCGAATGTATTCCTCCCACATGGGTATTTCCACAGCTGGACCCCAGAAAACCCTTTTCCATCCTCTTCTCAGATACGTGTCCTGCTCCAATGGTGGGAGGTTTTCCTGCAAAAACCCTGCAAGATCAGTCTTGGGATTTATATTAATTGATAAATGTGTCACATAATGGAAAACCATCCCATTGCCGGCTCATCAGCAGTGTCTGAAGGAGGATTTGATACCTCCCCTTGTCCTGATCACTCCCCATTTTGTGGTCTGGATGAGATTTTACCCACCATTCGCAGGCTGTTGAGGACTGGGACCGATGTCTTGTTGCAAAACCCATTTTAATTTGTCATTTTGAGTGCGTTTTTTAGACGCTGACTAAAACCACATCGTGTCCCTTGGTTCTCCATCAGCCAGGCAGGCTAAAGGACTGGGATAATTTCTGCTCTTTTCAAACTCTTTCGTCTCTGTTGACCTTGGAACTAGACAAGTCATTGCTGCTTTTGACCATTATGCTCAGTTTCACAGGATCACAGAATCCCAGAATGTGAGGGGTTGGAAGGGATCTGGAAAGCTCATCCAGGTCAATCCCCCCATGGAGCAGGAACACCCAGCTGAGGTTCCACAGGAAGGTGTCCAGGCGGGTTTGAATGTCTGCAGAGAAGGAGACTCCACAACCTCCCTGGGCAGCCTGGGCCAGGCTCTGCCACCCTCACCGGGATGAAGTTTCTTCTCAAATTTAAGTGGAACCTCCTGTGTTCCAGTTTGTACCCATTGCCCCTTGTCCTATCACTGGTTGTCACCGAGAAGAGCCTGGCTCCATCCTCCTGACACTCACCCTTCATATATCTGTAAACATTAATGAGGTCACCCCTCAGTCTCCTCCAAGCTAAAGAGCCCCAGCTCCCTCAGCCTTTCCTCACACGGGAGATGCTCCACTCCCTTCAGCATCTTTGTTGCCCTGCGCTGGACTCTCTCCAGCAGTTCCCTGTCCTTCTGGAACTGAGGGACCACAACTGGACACAATATTCCAGGTGTGGTCTCCCCAGGGCAGAGCAGAGGGGCAGGAGAACCTCTCTGACCTACTGACCACCCCCTTCTAACCCACCCCAGGTACCATTGGCCTTCCTGGCCACAAGGGCCCAGTGCTGGCTCATGGTCACCCTGCTGTCCCCAGGACCCCCAGGTCCCTTTCCCCTACACTGCTCTCTAATAGGTCGTTCCCCAACTTACACTGGAACCTGGGGTTGTTCCTGCCCAGATGCAACACTCTACACTTGCCCTTGTTATATTTCATTACTTTTTTCCCTGCCCAACTCTCCAGCCTGTCCAGGTCTCGCTCTGTTTCATCTCTTGACAGGAGATGTTTTACCTGTAGTCCCAGCACCATGGTGCTCACAGAAGGCAATAAGAAAACATTAGCCCTGCCCAGAGTTCAGCATAAATGCTTAGCACACTTCCTTTTCTGTTAAATTAAAAAATAAAAACAAAACCAACCAAACAAAAAAACCCCACACTCTGAAAAACCAAACTAAAAAGCCAGTTCTGGAAATCTCATCACCAGCGCTCTCCTAAACCCCTTTGAAGTTGGTGTTGGATGGTTTCCCAGCTCTGGCTTGTTCCTTCTTCCAGGGTTTTGCTTTCTGCCCCCCCCCGGACTCTCCTTCTGCTCCTGTGTCAGGAGAAACCCTCGCTGCAAAAAGCGTGTGCTCAAAGGTGGGAAATCTGAAGTTTAGCGTTATACTGCGTCCTTCGTTTTGTTCTGCCACGTGCAGGACAGTATGAATTTAAGGAGTGCTGGCTTCCAGCCTAGATCCCGGGGCCATTTCTTTTCTTACTGGTGTCATAACATTTACATCATCTAAAAGAGCAGTTTTTGTGTTTTATATGCCCAAAACCTGCCCGTGGAGGTTGGCAAGGGCAGTTGGTTGAGTCCTCACAAGGTCAGTCAGGATGTCTAATAATTGTCCTAACGCTTTACCTGTTATGGAACAATAATGAGAGTTTTTTCATTATTTTCGGGTGAGTGAACCTGGCAGATGCTGACAGCCAGCAGATGTGTAAAGTTCGAGGTGATTTGTAAGGGACCGGCTCATCTGACGCACGGTAATTGCATTGTGGGACATTGTCACTCAGCGTCGTGTCCCGCTCTGGCAGAACGAGGTAAAGGTCAGTTCAAAGAGCCGCCGTAGCGTGATGGGCAGCGCGGGGCTCAAATTAACATCCTCATTTCCATCTCTCCCATATACATGTGCTCATGGCGTGCCCGGAGCCGGGTGGGTGCCCCGGTTCTAGATTTAGGGACTGTTTGTGCGAATGAGCGGTTGTTTCTATCTGGATTGGGTTTAAATCCCTCCTCTGGTAAGGCTCAGAGAAAGTCTTACCCACCTGTTGGTGCGTTAGCTCGGCGCTCATCTTTCCGCTTATAATTTTGGGCTTGGAAGTTTCTTTTGTGATTTATTTCCTCGGTTCAGCACCTGTGTGCGGTGGCAGCTCCCCGGGCAGCCGGTGCCTGCCATCCCAGTATGACCAGTGCGCAACTGGAGGGCTGTAACTGGGCCGTGCTCTGCTCCCTGCTGCCCTGCATGCTCCGCCATCCCCTTGGTGAGGGAATCCAACATATTCCTTCTACCACAGAGATGCTTTAAGCCGAGTTCACCATTTGCTACACCCCAAGAAATCAGGAGCTTCATGTGTAGCTCCACACACGCAGGTGAAGTTCAAGTTCCCCCATTCCTACCCACGGATGTTAGGATTGGTGTGAGCAGTCGCGTGGGAAACAGCAGGTTTATCTGGCGATGATGCGATGATGATGAGCGAGAGGTGGCCTTGGGACATCCACAGCTACCTGGACCGCGGCGTTGGAGCCGGTGCTGCCGATCCACGTGCTCGGTTTTGCTCTAATCGGGATTGATTTCTGGTGCTTCTGGATCTGACTGGGATCTTTATCATGAGCGCGGTGGATGGAAGTCAGCCCTGATTGATGTGGCTTCCTGGGTGTACCTGGGCTTCTGTAGTGTGGACACTGATAAATCTGTGCTACAGATACTGATAAATCTGTAATACGCTGGAGATCTTGATAAAGTGTGTGTTGCCTCATTCTTCTGTACTTGCAGGTATCTAATCCCTTGTTTTTAATAATCTCCCTATTTCTCCTCCCTCTCTAATCTGATAAAGCATTGCAAGTTTTGTTCTTTATTCTTCTCCCATCCCCACGCTTGCCGGCGCTAGAAATCACAGTAAGTCACTCTGCACGTGCTTTTTGAAGTGTGAACGCTGGGTCAGCTCAGTAGCTCGAGGTTTCCAGTTAAGCCGCCCATGTTATCAGCGGTGTCCCCAGCACCGCACTGGCTCGCTGTGCAAAGCATCTCACCTCCATCAGACCTTTCAGTCGTCTCTTTTAGCTCCTCTTGCTGCAAAACCTGATCGTGAAAACTGAAGGGGAGTTTTGCTGGAAGCAGGAGGAGAGCCAGGATTTCCCCCGTGTTGTTAAAAGCTCTCCTTTGTTATTTAAGCTCTGGGTTAGTGGTTGTTTGCTGCAGAGAGTGAGCAGAGGATCTCTTTGGAGATGCTGACTTTGAAGGAAAAGGTGGTGTTTCATTGAAAAGGTATTTTTGAGAGATGTCCTCTTTGGAGTTCTCAGTGATTTTTCTTTTGTACAGTGTTCTAAAGTTTTTGAGACTCCTTTCCATGTTTCACCAGAGGACTCCCCATCTTCTGACCATGTTGGCCTCACTCTTTGTAGACCTCACCTCATCCTAAGCATTTACTGAGCTCATTTGTTGACATGGTGATTGCTGATGGCCACAAAGGCGTGAAGCCGTCCAGGATGTGTCCAGACTTCTTCTGCTTTGGTCAGACCTTTCAGAAGCGGTAACTCTTGTTTTTTCCTCTAAAATTCTGAGAAGGAAGTTAAATTTGTAGTGTAGGAAAACAGAGTCTTTGCTTTCACCAAGCTGACCCGTGAGGGTGCTCGATGATCTGTGCGAATTGTGTTGATCGTGGATTCATTTTGTTGACCTTTAAGAAGAGAAAGGATGGATTCTTATTCAACAAATGTCTGCTTTCAGGCTGGTGTGAATCATGGGTTTTTTTTCCTAAGAGTGGGCAGATAAGCTTTGCATTTGCAATAAGATATTTTTTAACCACACTCTGTTAAAGTTCGTTGTGTATCCAAATTACACCGCTTTGCTTTTTAACTACAGCTGAAACCGTGTTCCGAATAACAGATGTGGAATACTGTCATCCCACTGTCACACCGATTGTTCATTGTTCTGAGAAGGTCACATCATAATTCATTAACAATAATTATTCCCTGGGTACACCCTGCACTTCTTCACTCAATTGCTTCATTAACTTGTGAGTGAATCTCACATTCACTGCTCCAATCAATGAAGATATATTTATAACGTACAAGTGGATGCTATTAGTTACAATATATTAACTGCCTAATTTAAAATAGAAAAGCTATCTTTATGAAGGGCAATTAACCACTAAGTGTAATTGATAATTCACATACCTATGATTAGGAAAGACAAATAATAAGAAAGAAATGAATCACCTGAGCTATTGAAGGAGACGCTGGCGTGCGGTTTTAATGGGTGGAAGGGGCTCTTTGGGTCAGGACCAGATTTACCAGATTTCTGAGAATCCTTTGGTGGAAAGTTCATCATCGGATGTGTTGCCTTGAGGTGGTTTCAGTGTTTACACCAACCGATTGTGATCATCTTCCCTAGAAAAGGAACGCACCACGTTTTGTTGTCTCGAGGGTCAGTGCAGGGGCTTTCCTAATAGAAAAGTCCTATTTCATCCTAGTGCAAAGAAATGTCGTAATATTTTAATATGAATTTATAAACATACGAACTTTTATTGATGAATCGGTTGAGTGCCGTATTTCTCAGGATTACCCACCAAGTAGCAGCACAGGTGTTTTATTAGAGATTAAGTGATAAATGTAACTGCAGCCACCCCGGTGTTGCTATAAGCATCATTGCAACTCTCTGGCTTCTTACCTGGGGTGTGCAGAAGTGCAAAGCCTCGCTGGTACCTCCAACGGATCCCTGCAGCCTGTGATTGATGGGTGGAAAGGTGCAAATCCCAGTTAAAATGCTAACAACCAGCACTCATGGCTGTGCAGTGCCCTCAGGTCGTGTGTGTCTACACCTGTGGACCGGTTTAAAGATAAGGAACTGGATTTGGGGCTGTTTTGGTGTGTGGAGGGAGCGTGTGTGTGACCAACTGGTGTCTGGGGATGGTGAGCAACGCATCTGCTGCCACCTCAGCTCCAGAAGGACATTGACATGCTATAGAAAGGGCCCTGCACATGAAAACTGCATCTCTAGTGCCCATAATCATTATATTTTAGGTATATCTTCATCATGGTAAGGCATCCTGCCCCCCGTTCTGGCATTTCCTCTTTGCATTTTTATTGCACGTTACCCAACTTATGTGTAGAACAGCAAAGCCAATACTCTTAACTCCTTTCCTCTACCCGCTTAACCCTCTGTGGCTTTTCCTCAACAGGATCAAAGCGTCTGGCCTGAAGCTGCGGTTCTGCACTAACGAGACCCAAGCGACGCGGGAGAAGTTTGTGAAGAAGCTCCAGGGCTTGGGCTTTGACATCTCGGTGGCCGAAGTGACGGCCCCGGCCCCGGCAGCCTGTCACATCTTGAAGGAGCGGAACCTGAGGCCGCACTTGCTCGTGCACGATGGTAGGACAACGCTGCAGCAGTGCTGGGACACGGGGACACCCCAGAGAGACATGGGCTTTGCCATAGAATTCCCATAGCTTGTGGGGGGAAGAGCTCCCCGCTGTTGTTTTCCTACAGGGAAAAGCTTTTTGTTAGTCCTGAGACACTAAAATACAGCAGGATCCAGGCAGGAGTAGAAGGGGTCGGAAAAACAGTTGATTCAGATTAGACTTGGATTCTTTTTTTTAATTGTAATGTGTTGGTGAACGAATGACAGCAAACACACATCTGAGGGAAAACCATCCGTTCCAATGGGATCTGAAATGGCGAAGGATTTGTGGATTTTACTTATCTTTTTTGCCTCCTTCCACAGATCTTGTCCCTGAATTTGCTGGGATCGATAAAGCAAACCCAAACTGCGTGATCATCGGAGACGCAGCAGAAAACTTCACCTATGCAAACCTGAATGAAGCTTTCCGAGTTCTGATTGGGATGGAGAAGCCCGTTTTGATCTCCCTTGGCAGAGGGTGAGTGAAGCACTGTTTGTTTCTGCCTCTAGGCTCTATAGTTTTTAATTTTGCCCAGTATTTTTGTACATAACGGAGGCCAGATATCGGTGTGGGCATTCACACCACCAACTTGAAAAAATCCTCAGTTTCAGGCAGCAGTCAGCCAGGTTTCTTCTTCCATTTGTAGTGGTTGAGACTTGACACTGGATGGCTGTTGATTTATATGACATAAATGACTCCTTTCTATGTGAGTGGTACTTAAAGATGCTGTCTCTGAAACTTGGCGTTAGCGTCTCTGCAGGTTGAACATATGTATGAAAATGTCGTACACAAGGAAGCACTTTGATGTTGGTGGCTTGAGAATTGCTATACATGAGGAGTAAGAAGCCAAGGTTTAGTTGCTAATATAGAAACCTTATCATTTTATCCTATCATTTTATGGAAGTAACTGCGCTGCACAGACTCCACCCCAACTATGTTGGAGATGGGGGTAGATGCTCCTCAGATTGTGAGCAAAGTGCGGTGGCCGAGAAGACCTAAGGGGGGAACCCAAGGATGTGCTGAGAAGTAGCTGGGCTGGTGTGTATGGCGAAGACTTGCAAAAGCACCTGTGCTTTTCATCTGACAGATCAATTGCTTTGATAGTTTAAATATCAAAAGGTATTTTTAGTTATTCTCTGAACATTAAAGGTCAATTTTAACCTCCTGTGTTCACGTGCAGGAGGTATCCTGCCAGCGAATTTGGATGTTTCCTTAAAACAATTCACTTAAATGTATTTGGAGATTTTAAACAGGAGATTGTTAATGTCAGCGCTGAGTAATTACAAGTCCCAACAGTCTTGAAGGAGTTATTCTTACGTGTTGTGCAATATATGGGCTTAGAAAAGACTCTGTATGTTTAGCTTGAGGAAACTGTAGCGACAACTTTTTTCTGTGGTTCAACAGACCGTAATGGGCATGAAAACCCTTCTTAGTTTGTGGGTTATTGATCCAGCCGGGTAGAACTTATCAGCGGGAAGGAGCAGTTAAATCCATTGTGTTTTTGTACCTGACGCTCGCGCTCTGATCCTACAACATGAGTGAAAAATCCCTATGGTTCCTCAGTTAGAAAGATGAGAAAATGTTGAGCCAACAGCAGAATGGCTGCTCTACATAAAATAACCAAGTTTTGCGTTAGGTAATGCCATCTTTCAAAATAAAATATAGAATCAACCTTTGTTTAAGATTTGCAACATGATCAATGCAAAAATGCCTTTGTACCCTCTGTATTTAAAAGCATATGTTTCATTTACCACTCATTGGTGTAGACAGCTCTAAACCAGACCTGCTGTTATTTTTTTGAAATGTTATTTTTCATTAGAAAGTGTAGATTTTGGGATATTCTGAACTCAGTTTTCACCATGAGCACATTTTTTGAGTGACTGATCGTTTAAGTACTGTGAACATGAGTTCTGGATGAGTTACACTGGTAGGTAAGTTCTCTGACTCGAAGAAGGGAGATTATAAATTGGATTAATTGTTCACCTAACTAGAGAAACCTTGTTGGTGCAAAGGGCCATATAGAAAATCCAGCTTCGTTTTTAACGTGCAGCATCGGTGTAACTGGATGGACCTTAGCATGGTGCAAGTAGGTTGATCTTGGTTGAAGTTTTAGTTCATTCCATAGAAACCCGAAGTGTCAGAGTCACTGAAGCAGAATGCCCTCCTCCTGAAAATGGAGTGATTTACATTTAGCATCTGTTTTGGGCTGAGAGTGGGAATTGGCTTTGTAATTTCTTCTGTCATGCCACTGTCAGAAAATTAAGCTGTTTACGCTAGGCTATAGAAGGTTAATGGCTGTTCTAGCAAAGGTCAAGTGGTCATTTTAAAGGGAGGCTGTGCTGAATAATCGAAAATGGCAGAAGGATAAGGCATAAAACCGTATCTGACTGCTCATCCTTTTTGCCCTGTCATATAGAAACGTGTCTTTACTCTGATCAGGAGGGCTTGGAAAACCTGCATTAGTGTGAGTTGCTAGTCGAAGAAAACCACTGTAAAAATAGTGATTTTATGGTCTCCAT
Source organism: Patagioenas fasciata (assembly GCF_037038585.1). Classification (NCBI taxonomy): domain Eukaryota; kingdom Metazoa; phylum Chordata; class Aves; order Columbiformes; family Columbidae; genus Patagioenas; species Patagioenas fasciata. The sequence goes on from NC_092527.1 coordinate 39,338,357, forward strand.
AGCAAGCTTGGGGCCCCTTGCTGGTTGGTGCCAGCGCTCCTCTCCTATCTGCCAAGGGATCTCTGTCTCGGATTAAAGGAGGAGCAAAGTAGCTGCTGTTCTTTTCTCCCTGTGATAAAACACAGGCCAAGTTTATCCCTGATATGAGGGAGTTGAAATCCCTTTGAAGCAGGGGAGTTGTGTCCCAGATGGGCGCCTGGTCCGAGATCTTTTCCGCCGCGCTGCGCGATACCCGGCCCGTCCTTTACTTAATTCCTGGCGTTTCTGATGACTTGACTTTTTGTTGCAGCCATATGGACATCTGTATAGGCACAGAAATAATAAAACGTGGTTTCTTTCTATTTAACTGCCGTTTCATTGGAACTTTATCACTTTCATTTCCAGACGCTACTATAAAGAAACCGATGGTCTGAAACTTGATGTTGGAGCATATATGAAGGCATTAGAGGTATTTTATAGCCTGCATTTTGCTTACTCGCTCTGTGCACCTTGTTAAAAAGAGTAACTGGTATAAAGATGGGTCATCTTCCGTAATTACTCACCTTGGTGGAGGAAGTTTCCACAGATTGCAAACCATTTGCTGCATTCTAAAGACGAGCGGATTCGTTTTCTTTTCTGGCTTTGTTCATTTTTTCCGTGTTTAAAATGTGAACTTTTGCCATCGTGGTGCCTTTGTTGGAAGCGAGGCCCTTAAATGAATGAGTCAGAAGAGAAAAACCTGGAAAATTTTATGCAAGATACCCGGAAAAACCAAAGATCCGTCTTATGTTTGGTGTGGTGCTGTTAACACAGCCCTTGCCCTCCACAGTTTATAGCAAAAGGCTCTTATTCAGCAAGATACTTTAGTGCAATCCTGGTTTTAAGCCTGATTAATTCTGTACACAACGGGAACCCAACCTAAGGGTGAGAGAAGGAGAGAATCATTGTTATCCCTTTTATAGGCTTGCAGAGAGACTAAAAAATACACAGTGAATACAGAGAATAAAGCAAAGTAAGGTGGTATACAAGCAGGAAAGATAGTGGGTATAATGCATGCTTGCAGCACATTTATTTATATCTATGTGAGCTTTGAGGAGAGTTTTTGCTCCCCAATTAAGTTCAGGCTTCTAGTTATGTAGGAATAAGCTAGAAACACTTCTTTTTTTCAACATAGTACTGATATTCAGTTGCAGGAAAATAAGTTTTCGTATCTGGCTGGTCACTTGAATCATTACAAATATGCCTGGTGGTTGAAGAAACCCTATACATCTTTTAAAGCTGTTGATCATTTTGTGTGAAGGATATTTGCTGTTTCTTTAAGAGTGATGCTCTTGCAAAAATGAGCGGTACTGGGCCTGAGTGTGAAGAATGATAGAGAATGTAACAGGTTTGTAATTTGAGATGTTTCAGGAGGACTTTGTCTCTTGCCAGAGAGCATCAAACACTTGTGTTATCCAAATTCGAGCCTTCGCTCGCTGTTCCATTGTGGCATTTAAGGGTAAAAATCAACAATCACATAATTTTTATACAATTGGCTGGAGTTACAGAATTGAACAAATCCTTTTCTGATCAGCATCTTTCGTGTGTCTCTGTTTTTTTTCCAGTATGCTTGTGATATTGAAGCTGAGGTGGTGGGAAAACCAGCAGGAATGTTCTTTGAGTCAGCCTTGGCAGAAATGGGAGTTCCAGCCCAGCAGGTGAGGTTCCTGATGCCGTGACCACTGGCTGTGCCGTGCAGTTACACCCACTGCTGCTTTTCTTGTCGTGGTTTGCTGTCATTCATGGAAAGTTACAGAAGAAGTTGAAGGGAATGTGGCCAGGACAACATGGTGAACTCCGGGTGGATGTGCAAATATTTTTGTCAGAGCCAGTGCGCAGAGAAATATTTGTGTTTGGGATCTTCCTGTGAGTTATTGAAACAAACAAAGAAACATGAAAAAGTGATTCACAGAATCCCAGAATGTCAGGGCTTGGAAGGGACCTGGAAAGCTCATCCAGTGCAATCCCCCCATGGAGCAGGAACACCCAGCTGAGGTTCCACAGGAAGGTGTCCAGGCGGGTTTGAATGTCTGCAGAGAAGGAGACTCCACAACCCCCCTGGGCAGCCTGGGCCAGTGTCTGTCATGCTGACCGTGAAGAAGTTTCTTCTCAAATTTAAATGGAATCTCCTGTGTTCCAGTTTGTACCCATTGGCCCTTGTCCTATCATTGGTTGTCACCAAGAAGAGCCTGGCTCCATCCTCCTGACACTCACCCTTTATATATTTGTAAACATTAATGAGGTCACCCCTCAGTCTCCTCTTCTCCAGCTCCAGAGCCCCAGCTCCCTCAGCCTTTCCTCACACAGGAGATGCTCCACTCCCTTCAGCATCTTCAGAGGGGAAAACCCTCATTTTTGCCTATTCTATCAAGTCATGCAAAGTAGACAAAAGTGGACTGGCAGCCAAGAGGGTAAATACTGACTTGTTGAGTTTCTTCTGCCCTATGCGTACTTGTTACCCACCTGAATGGCAGAACATTATTTTCTCTGTTTATTGAGGGTTCTTTCTGACTGCCTGTTATTTCCCGTTTCATTCCCATCTGTCTCTCATTGCTCTGACTGGTGCCGTCCATCCCTCTACCCAATTTAGAGTCTTCCATCCATCCCTCCATTCTCCACCGCGGTTTCTTCCACTTGTGTTGTACTTTCTCATTTGCCTTCCTCCTAAACCATATAGTTCAAAACAAACCATAGAGTTCAAAACAAACCATAGAGTTCAAAACACACTTCTCTTGTGAAATCCCTTTATTTGGAGGCTAAAGAAAACACTACGAAAGAATAGAAGTTAGTTTTCCCAAGAAATTATGAAAGATGTGCCTCACAAGATGAGAGGTGCCCCGATGCCTGGCAGTCCCCTTGGTGACTGGAGGCTGCAGCACGGTGCAGTTGCAGCCAAAATGTTATTGATGACATTTGGTGTCACACTACCTACCTTTTTTTACCAAAAGGGAAAGGCAGAAGTAAGATATTTTCTAATTTCAGTGAATGGGAAGCGCTGACTGACCCCAAAACTCCTCCTGTGTTATTGGATTCATTACATTTTCCAGAAACAGGCTGACTGTGTGATGCTCCCTGCTTGCTTAGTACAGCCCGTTTTTTCCCCTCTCTGTAGTTGTGCCCAGATCCTTTTTATTGATTTGTTGTTATGTCACACAGGACACAGGGATGAGTATGAGATGACTCACAGACAGCAGTGAATTACAACCTAATAATTCCATCAGGGGGGTTTGGTGACATTATAAACAACAGGAGTGAAGTTTGGGTGGCTTGTAGGTCCCCAGAGCCTGGAGATGAAATTATGGCCCTGTAATTCAGTATGTGCTTGGGTTTTGCTTTATTATAGAATGGGGAGATGGAAAAGACCTAGCAGGGCATCTCATCCATCTTCTTCCCTGTGCAGGAGTGTTCCCCACTCCACGTTTATTAATGTTTTGTCCAGGGTAGTTTTCAGTGAGCCACACAACTGGGGTTCTGTAAGTGCCACGGGGACGTGTTCACAGTGGGTAGATTGAGTGGGCAGGCAGCTTGTTCGGAGATTCATGGGGATGCTTCCTTTGTAAACTGCGTCTCCTTATTGCTACTTCTACTCCGGGTAACAACCAAAATAATTGCTTGTCTTCCTAGATGTTTCCTCCCTGCGGACTTGTTGTCATTACGGTAGTTTTCTCTGAGTAAAACTGTGTGTTTAGGTCTCAGCAGCATCCCCTGGGACTCGGTTCCTCTGCCTCCCAGCTCCTCTTTTCTGTGCTTTCTTCAGCTTGTCGATATTTCCCCAGTCACAAGGTGGCTCAGCCCGAACACAGGATCCCAGGTACAGCCACGGTAATTATTCGATCCAACCATCAAGCCGAAAAATCCATTTCAGACACAGAATGGCATTTGAGGAAAAAGTAGCTGGGAAAAAAGAGCAGAGGAAGAAACCAAAACACACTGCGCTCAGCCCTTGGATACTGTTTGTCTAAGTGAGATGCAATAAGGTTTGTGTTTCAAACAGTGTGCAGGAGTAGGAGGGAAAAGCTCTTTTTGGGGTTTTCTGTCCTTGTGTAGGGGCATTGCCGTTTCCATAGGTAGGATGGTGTGGTTGTCCTCAGATGTTTTCACATTATATCGAGACCATGCCAGCCCCTGGCACTGAGGGAAGCTGTTATTACAGGGATGCAGCAGGACACCACAACTCGGGCCTCAAAAACTTTGCTTCAGGGAACAAAATCTGATTTAATGCATCACCAAGCTGGCAAAAAATGGCTCCATAGGGTGAACCTCAGTGAGTGCTTCCCATCGGCTTCAGGAGGATTTGTTTTGGGCACGGAAAAGCTGTAATAGTCTACAGCAGAGACTACTATTTATCCGCTCTTTGCCAGATATTCATAGTGCTATTAGTGACTAAATTCGTATTTTGACACAGACTTTTTTCTGTACCCCAATCATGATGCACATGCATAAGAGCAACAAATTACAGCAGAGCAAACTACGGGAATTCTAACATATTTTCCTAACTTTTGAATGCTTGACCTTGCAACTCTAATGTTCTTTTGAGAAGGATTTACAGGTTGGCTTAGTTAGACAGACATAATAACAAAAAGTCAGTATATGCAGCTCAATAAGTTCCTTAGTAATGCACTGTATCACGTTTTAATCTTTCTCCTGAATGAGCAATGCTTCCCTGCATTTCTAATGACGTGACAAGGACTGCTTTTACTTGCCTTTATTTTTATGAAATGTTTGCCAATAATTTATTCCACCTGTGGAATGCATTTAATCCATACCATCATTAAACCGTTGTAGGTGAGCTGTGCTTTTGAAAACCTATTACAGTTTTCTTTCACCTGACTTTTAATGAAAAATACCTTTTTAATAAAGCCGTCTCACCACGGTAATGCTGGGCAGTGGCGAGTCTGAAATTTCTCAAGCTGCTTTAATCAATAACCTTATCACCAGTCGTTTCCCTTGATAACTGCTGCTCACCGAGACCCTGACTTTGCCTTCTGCTGCCGAGATGTTTTCAACCTGCACTTAGAACAGGAGCAACTCCCCGAAGTCCAATTTTCATTTTAACCTTTCCTCAATGGCCTAGAAATAACAGATTGCCGGTATTACTTTAATAGATTGGAAATTTAAACCTCTTAGAGGTAACCAGACCTATCTTATGATTCAGTAATATGACAAAGAATAACACATCTTAAAGGTTACTGAAATGCCTAATTCGTATGTTTTAAGGCAGCTGTAACAGGGGATGATTTTTACAGCTTTACAATAAAACCTAAATAATGTTAAGGTTCCGCTGGTTTTATATAACCATAAAAAAAGTTCTCTCTGTAGCAAATTGTCCTGCTTTAATGGGAGTTATGGCAGGTCATACCGGAGTGCATAAACTACTGGTAGTTAAACCAATTCCCGTTTCTGCCACCTGCAAGTCTCAGGTGGGAATTAGTGATGCATGAGAGCAGAGGGAGGTCACCCCAGACCTGCCACCATGCTGATGTCCCCTCTGAAGCGGCCAAGCCAAGTTCCAAGCTTTAGAAATCTGCCCTGGAGGTTTAACCAATTTCTTTGTTCCACCTGCCTTGTTGTGCGGCTTCTCCCAGGTCAGAGGCCACGTGCGATGTGTTTGCTCAGGTAGTGGTTCCAAGACAGAAACATAATTAACAGGAATATGAGATCCTGAAGCTTAAGGGATTATCAGTTGGGCCAAGGAGAATAGGGACAGAAGTAAATGCCTCGTATTTCTTGTGTAAAGGGGTTTAATACATTGATCAAGATTTTGCGTATAAGCTTTATTTCCTTATGTCTCTGGCACGTTTAGCTTGATTAAGGTAATTAAGCTTAGGCATAAATATATTTGACTCTAGAAACATTAACTGGTTAAATATTCTGTTGAAGTTTGCACACTTCCTTCTGTGCACCTCTTCATTTGCATCCTCCATAAGCTCCAGCCTCCAAAGTACCACACCTGAACTTGGCCTAGTAAAGACTGCGCTGCAACACGGGCATGGCTGCGTAGGATGGAAATTGTCTTTCTGCCCCATTCATTATCTTACTCCATAGTTCCTTTTTGGATTAAACATTTTTCTGTGGTTTTAGTGAGTGCCGAAGCATTCAAAAGGTACGCGAGGTTCCCATTCACCACCCTACCAGCATCTCTGGAGGATCATTAGTGTTGGCTGCTCCTGTGGGCAAGAGGAGTCAGTCATAAAATCATAGAATTAGAATCATTTCAGTTGGAAGAGACCCTTAGGATCATCGAGTCCAACCATAACTTAACTCTAGCACTAAACCATGTCCCTAAGAACCTCGACTAAACGCCTTTTAAACCCCTCCAGGGATGGTGACTCCAGCACTGCCCTGGGCAGCCTGTTCCAATGCCCGACAACCAGTCCCCACCTCCACTCAGCTCTGGTTCTGTGACCAGACACCACCAGTAAAATCGCTGACCGTGATGTGGATTCCTGTGCCGCAGACGTTTGTCCAGTGGGGGTTATATTGTGCCTTCCATCCCCCACATTCTTGGAGGTCATGTTCATCTCCATCATCATGCCGATCTGGGTTGAGTTTGCTGGGGACTCCTCAAGCGGTGGCTTCGCTCAGCTTGGGCACACGTGGGTTTTATTTACTACATGCATACGACCACATGCACCGTCTCTCACCAGCCATACGGTTTAGGAAAATATAAATTAGTTCTTCAATGACTTGTCGAAAAGCCGGAGAGATTGTCTCACTGCATTTTTGCTCTTTGTAGTAAATTTGTAGCTGATCTAAAAAAAAAGTAGCTTCTGCAGAATAATAGAACAGATTAATGGTGTGATCCCTGTGTAAAATGTGAACACGAATGGGGATCTTTTAATTCTTGCTTTCAGTGGGTATGTGACCTTTCAGTTTTATATCTTTCTCTCTTTTCTTACCACATTGCAGTCAGGGAGGAAGTTAAACCCAGATTTGACAGGTGGAGTTTTTTTATTTCCCTTGACAGTGCACCTTTTGACCTCCATCTTCTTGCCAATGATTTTTTAAATCCTAAATGATTTGGGAATAATTGCTCCTCCTTTAGTGATTATTGCCCTTCACCGATAGTAAATCTGTGAAATCCCCGGGGGCTGGAGTACGTTTTTGTATGCGTGTGCCACAAGCTGGCCTGGACAGGCATCGCTGCTCATCTGCAGCTGCACTCGCGGAGCTGCCGGGTATCTTGGGGGGAAAACTTGCCTGGATGGGGTAAAATACAGCCCTGGCAAGCAAGCGAGTGCTCGGTGGGCTGCCCCACTCTGCGCTTTCCCTTTTTCAGGGGAAATTTGGTTTTAGAGTTTAGAGGAAACAGGACTGAAATTGCCTTTATTCCAGAAATCTCACGGTGTGTGGGTGGCAGAGGTCCGGGCTGCTCCTGGGGCTCCCCCTGCAAACTCTTTGGGGTTCCACCCCACAGCCCTTCCCTGTCCCGCTCTGGGAGGCATTGAAAGGAATTCTATAAGAAGAGAGGATTAGAAACCATTAAAGCCAGTGGTTGAGAATGATTAAACATCTCAAAGCAGCTTGGGGGGAAATTGGTAATTGGTTGGATGGGAGTGGTGCTGCCAGGTTCTTTGCAGATCTGCACATAACAGTGGGATTATTTTGTTTCCCTCATCTGTGTATATGTGCTTTTCTTTACTAAATGCTTAAAATTAACCCATCATTTTCTCCCCATTTCTTGCTGGATTGCTTGTTTGGAAGAGCGATGAGGAAAGGTGAATGATCTACAGGGGAAGGCATCTTACTAGGACCACACGCATTTCCATGAGCAGAGCAGATAAGGGAAATAGTCCAATAATGAGAGGAAAAAGGCTGAGCCCTCCAGCATCTGGTGGCTTTGAAATGGTTTGTGAGCAGAGGGATGGAAAGGCAGAGCTACCTGTCCCTAATTCGGCTGCTGCTCCATCCCTATGGGCATGTTTTCCCCAGCTGTGACCCCTTCGTCACAAGTCGTGTCTCTCTGCTCCTTAAAGCTGCTCTCAGGGCCTGGCCATAGTGGAGACGCTTCTAGGCAGAACGAAGCAAGGGTTGATGTATATAAACTGCTTCAAAATAAACTACTTTAATGTGGAACCGGGCAAATGAGCCTTGACTCGAGAGGGCATCCTATTACGTCCCATCTCCTGAGGGATGGTGATCATCCCTCATGTGAACAGCGTTTAACAAGAACACAGAAGATAGACTGAGCTGGTAACTGCTATATATAATCTTGCACACGCACCGAGTGCGTTACGCAGAAGTGGGTTTGTTTTATTATCAGCTGAAGCTGTTCCAGGCATACGTGTTCATAGCTCAGCTCGGTTCATGAACGCTCTCAGAAAGTCTTCTGTTCAGCTGGGGCTTTAGGTCTATCCTGAGATTTTCTGTACATGCTAGTTCATAAGGGGGAGAAGGTTCTCTTGTAATTAGATGATTAATAAAAATAGGTCTGGAGCTTTAGTATTTTTAGACTTCATTATGTATGATTTAGTCCTGCCCTGTGATTGCTCACAGAGTGGGACCTGACGTGCGGGTGACACAGCTGATGAGCTGGCTCTTGCGCGTTGTGTGCTGTGTGAAAACAAAGAGCTGCTTCCGTGGGAAGGCAAAGGAAGAAGAGAATTTTCTATTAGGCAGAACCGGTAACCAGAATGGCACCTACAACACAGCCTTTCTAGTTATTTTTGTCCTTAAAGCTGCAGCCAGCTGGATGGAAGACTCCCTTTGGACTGATCCTTCCGGAGAAGCCAGTCGCTGCTTCTGCCGCCTGCGCCTCGTTCCATGAGCTCTCTGACTATTTACCAGTTTTCCACAGATGGAAAAATGCTGGATTTGCTTTCTGTGTGTCCCCAGCCACCACATACAGCAACCCTGGTCCCCTCCAAACATGCCTTTTAACCCCCCAAGCCCTGTATGTGGGACAAGGACCTGTCATGAGAGACCTTAGGATGAACTCAAACCGCACAAAACACAAGAGCGATTTCTTTAGTAAGAAAAGAAATGTTTTCCATAGTGACTCCACTTATCTGATGTGCGGGTATGAAAATAATCAAAAGTACATGGAAGGAAGGGAAATTCAGGCAGGAATTTCCAGAGCATTGCGAGGTGCCCTGGCTGTGAAAGCCTGACAGTTACATTAACAAAGTAGGAGGATAATTCAACAAGATAAAGAGCAAGTGGTTAAAGATACAAGTAGTTAATATACTTCAGATGGAATTCAACTTTGATACAGAAGATCCAAAATCATGCTTTGAAATCTAATAGATGAACTAGATTATGGATTTTCAAAGCTGGTGTGCTTCCCCAGTTTTAGGTGCTGCCTCCGTTCCCTTCAGAATAATCCAGAATGTTTTTGGAAGGTTGAAAGCTGATTTTTTACTTATGAATTGAAGATTACTGTTTTGTGTATGTGCCGGTTTTTGTTGAAACTATAAAATGAACCCACTCCAACCATTTTTAAATTTGATGATTAAATGATAATAAGCACGTGAAATTTTGTAGGTGTGGCTGTCAATGAAAAAGATCCCGAGACTTAATTTAAAATTGATCTTTAACAAAGCGAGGAAAGCAACGTGAGCTACATGTTTTCATCAGATGCTCAGAGCAATCTTAGCACAACCAGAAAGGTCTTTCCTCATTTATATTTTAGGTAATCTACTCAATCAGGTTTATTGCTATTTGCATAAACTTAAGCTGACAGCAACACAAACCATGCCAGGCCTGGACCTATCGTCTCACATTGTGCAAAAACAAATAAATGAGATTTTAATGTGATTTCCCAAATTTCTGTATCAACCTGAGAATGTGTTGGATTTAAGCTCTGTGAAGTTACACATCTCAGTGATCACAAGCTTAAGATTTTGACTAGCTTTTAGAATACCTATTTTAAGGAAATTCTTTACAAGTTAAACTTAGTTTAAATTGTTTGGAGCATAACATAGGTGGATTGATAGGAACAGAATAGGCCTAACTCTATAAAATTCAATGTTTTCTTTGAACTGTGTGCCAAATCACTTTGATTTTTGTGATGGATGACAAATTGTACAGATGTATAGCGCACCAGTACATTGCTCAAGGAGCTATAGCATGAATTACATTCAAGGTAGGATGACTTTTAATCAATACGATGACAATATTATCTTGTTTAATTTGGCCGATGGCAGTATAAAACATCAAATCAAGCTGTTTGTTATGTCAAAGGAGCGTGAGGTATGGCAGGAATAAAACCCGCTTGACGCCTTACAGCTTTTCCGTATTTCATTGCTCTGACAGGCCATCATGATCGGCGATGATATTGTGAACGACGTCGGGGGCGCCCAGCAGTGCGGAATGAGAGGCGTGCAAGTGCGGACGGGCAAGTACAGGTCAGTGCCCCCCCTGCACCCCCCGTTCCTTATGGACAAGCGTGGAAAAAGGGGAAATAACCATAGGTGATGATTTTTGTGTTTGCCTTTCTGCCAAATATGCTGCGTTCTGATTTTCATACTTAAACAGGGCTGATAAGAAAGATGGGGACGGACTTTTTAGCAGGGCTTGTTGCGATAGGACAAGGGGTGATGGTGTTAAACTAAAAGAGGTTCAGGCTGGACATGAGGGGGAAATTGTTGGCCCTGAGGGTGGTGAGAGCCTGGCCCAGGTTGGCCGGAGAGGTGGTGGATGAACCATCCCTGGAGACATCCCAGGCCAGGCTGGACGGGGCTCTGAGCAACCTGAGCTGGTGAAGATGTCCCTGCTCATGGCAGGGGTGGCACTGGGGGAGCGGGGAGGGTCCCTTCCCACCCAAACCATTCTGTGATTCTATCTATCATTTAACATAATTTATATTTTTACAGATTTTCTTGATTTTCAAACACCGAGACTGTAAAAGAAGGATGCTGTTTTTTTCGGGGAGGGATGTGCAAGTGAGAACAGTGCTTGCTATAGGCTGAAAAGTTCTTTTGTTAGTTTTCAAGGCAATCTGTTGCGCAGTTTTCCTATAAATTGATAAAATAGCACCCAGTGCCTTAATTCTAAAGGACCAGTAGGTGGTGATTTCTGAGAAAAAAGAAGACAGATACGAGTGTAATGTAATTAGGTATTTTTGCATCTTTAAGACAGAGCATCTCAAAGTCAGTTATCTTCCTGAATAACGCTCAGAAATCCTAGTGATTCAAAAAGTGGGTGTATAGTTCATGCTGTTGGGATATTTGTCTGTAATCTGTGTAATCCCATTAACTTCCCGAAGGAGAAAATAAGGATTCAGTGGTTTATTTTAACGGGATATTAATGGGATCACTTTGGGAATCCACATCTTAATGTCACCCAGATGCGGGTGCCGGCGAAGGATGTTTCTCTGCACACAGAGCTAAGTTAGACGTTTGCTGCTGAACAAATACCTCCTGTGACATCTTTGCCCATCAGAACATGTGCCACAGGTGATGCTGGATCCAAAGCATTCAGGCAACTGCCATAAACTCCATATGCACACATACACGTATAAATATGTATAATCATGTGGCAGGAAAACATTTTCTTGTATCAAGCTTGAGTCATGATTTCACAGCTGAAAGGGAGTCATCAGCTGTTCCAGAGAGGGAAAAGAGGTTGTTTTTCACTGTTATGTTTCCTGTTTGAGTGTGTGGATGCTGTTATGTGAAATCACTGTTGTATGGCAGTGAAATACTGTGTCTGTGGTGCCAGTCCTGTTGTTAACAATTGTGAGTAAGATGAAAAAGCTCCTCTTTGCAAAGAGAGATTGGGGATGTATGTATTTTTAAGAATGGTTTAGTACACAAGGAAAATCAAACCACACAGCGAGTATTGAGAGAGATGGAAAAACAAGGGGAAGGAAAGCTGATGGGCAAGATAAATTAAAAATAACACAAAATGTAATTATTTTATGGCGGTTTAGATTAAAGTCTGATATATAAGATGATGCGTAGGTCCTCTCTTTCACTGTATGGAAGTCCTTGGTGACACAGAGCTGTGTGCTACACCCACGTACCTCTGGATGGCACCGTTAGTATGTTCAATATCAGCCACAGCTCTGGCACCTCCCCAGCATCTCAAGCTGTTTTTGCAGAAGTGTAAAGCACAAACGCTTCAGGGCTTTACTGCTGAGTGTGGAATTTCCACAGATTTCAGTTACGAGGGTCGTGCAACTCGGGACGTGGGTGATCAGCCCAGCTGAGTTGCCTCTGCGTTGCTACAACCATGAGCAGCTTTTTCCATTTCCACCACAGTGGTGCCTCGCTTCGGCAAAACAGGTGCCGAACTGATTCGAGACTAAAAGAAGAATAACAGAGGAACCATGCTGAGGAATTGTTGCAGGTGCATTTCACAACATAGAGCTTGGTGAGTGGGAATGATGTTCTTTTCACAAGCTATACCAGCGAAGGCATTTTGCATGTCGTTCTGTAGGTCGGAGGGGTGCTGCCGTACCCCTCCACCCTCACCTAAATGCTGTCCCCAACTGGTAGACGCTGTCACCTCTGGTGCATGAGTGTGCATAGGGGCAGCTCTGCTTATTTCCATTTGTGTTGGCACGAGTCAGGGCAATAATGGAAAGGTGTAGGGGTAAGATGTGTGTTTCGAGTTGATCTCAGCCGGCACGATTCCCCAACATGGGTGAGTAGTTGGGCTGGGCAAGTGTGGCCTTTCTTTGGTGTAAAATCCAGATGGTCAGTCTGGTCTCCAGGTTTGTCCTTTCTCACTTTGTCCCATCTACAGGGCACATCAGATAATTCTGCAGACTCTTGCCTGCTGTTAGATTTACCAGCATTGGAGAATCTGATGTTAATATTGACATTTCTGTGCACTCCTGTGTGAAGGCACTTTGTAACCAACATCTTTCCCACCTAGGGAAGAACATGTACTTGTCTTCCCGCACGGGGTATGTGCTAATTCCACTTGCAGCTAATTGGCCTTGACATCAAACTAATAATTTCCACAATAGCTATTGATTCTGCAATGCTGTGTAATATCCTCCTTCCTCTTTGTAGCGTGCAAGTTAGAGCAGAGATTTGCTTTGAGGCTTTCCCAACTGTCTCCCCGTAAAATCAGAAACAGCTTTTCAGGTGCGTCAATGCACCAAATTGCAGGTAGTTCTTGGCAGGGTGGGAGAATTACTTACTCTTTTCTCCTTCTTGTTGTTTATAGGTCTTGATTTGTAAGTAAAGAACTTTCCATCACTGGTGAGCAGGGATAATCCTGGCAGTGGTACCTGCTCCAAAATGGTGGGTTCATCCCCTCTCAGTGCCCACGTGAGATTTTCTGGGTTTGATTAGGGATTTATCTCACTGCGACAACGCTGAGCTGTCTCGTTATGGACGTAAAGGACACCCCAGGGATGGAGGATAAAGGGATCAGGGCCCGCGAGAGCTGCCGTCTCTCCCCCGCTCTGCCACTGTTCTCTGGGAGAACTGGGTCAAGTTACTTCATGTTTCCCCACTTGACAATTATCCTCTGGGAATAATTATCCCGGCTTTCTTAATAAAGTGGCTTGTGATCTGTTCCTCTTATCTGATGGAACAAAACATACAGAATTTGTACAGATTTATAGGCAATTAGCTTGCCAGGAGAAAAATCCAGAAGTGATCGAGACAAAGGTTACGACAGAGGAAAGGTGTTTTAGGCCACCGTTGTCAGCTGATTAGGGATTGAGAAAAACAGGGTGGATCTTTATAGTAACCTCCTAAATGAAGTTATAAAATTATTATATTAAAAAAATAGATAAATAGATAAATATAGATAAGTTCACAGCTGTCGCTGTGATAGTAAATGAAAGCTCATGACACCTTTTGTGAAGAAATCATCGGATCTTACTGCTCTGCCGAGAAGCAGCATCCCTCCACCCTCGTTTTCTTGCTCATCCCTCCACCCTCGTTTTCTTGCTCAGCTCGTCACTAACCACAGGCAAGATGATCATTTTATTAGTTTATTCACATCTCGCAGGTCCTGGTGGAGCATAGCAGAAGCGTGGAATGAGGACGAACAGGCAGAGACATTCCCTGTGTGCCGAAACAGAACCAGAGCCATTCTGGTGGCCTCACAGTCCTGATCATTAAGCCTGTTTCAAGTATTAAATTGAAAGACTTCCAGCCCATATTTACACTGTAAGAAGTTGTATTATAATTCCTGTTAGTTAACATCTTAAGCAATGTTTATTAAAACCTGGTGCCAGCAAGTTGCTTTTCATTTTAGCGCGATAGCTGATCGCAGTCAATCCTAAGGCATAGCCTTATTCGCCATTTATTGAATATTCAAATCACAGTTTTCTCTGTCCCTGTGAGAATCTTCACATGTGTTGATCCGTTTCTTGACCACAATTTGGTTACCATAATCTTTGAATCTGCTTTGTAAAGGAAGTTCAGAGTAAATACTGCAGTGCCTTAGCGTAAACACACCCATCTGACTACAGCCTTAAATTTTCCTGGTACGTTCAAAGGTCCAGGCACAGGAATGATAGTTTTAATATCTGGTGCTTTAGGAATGAGTGGCCTGTGAGACGGATGAAGTTTTTGCTGCTGTAGTAAGCTGTTATAATCCATCCAGCCATCCATTTTTCAGTGCAGGGTATAGCCAATTCCAATGCAAAATAACAAATTGCCTTGGAAATACGTTATTGTTGAACTGCAAGTGGTGACCTTGGCAAGCAGGAGATTTTACCTTCTGAATCTAAAGGATCGTCTTTTGTGTGTCTTGAGTATTTCTGTTTCTTTAAGTGAACATAACCAAGTGTTCACTTTCCTGTAAAGTTACTGTTTGATATAAGAAATACCAGCTGGGCTAGGCGATCGTTGTAGGTCCTTTCCAACTGAATTATTCTATTCTATTCTGTTCTATTCTATTCTATTCTATTCTATTCTATTCTATTCTGTTCTGTTCTGTTCTGTTCTGTTCTGTTCTGTCCTGTCCTGTCCTGTCCTGTCCTGTCCTGTTCTGTCCTGTTCTGTTCCGTTCCGTTCCAAATTCAGATTTTACCTGAGCTAAAGCACAACTGAATGTAGAAAAGGGGAGCAGAGAGTTCTGCTACATTACAGCTAATGTGTAAATATAATTATCTTCAGTCTAAAAGAGAAATGGGAGAGTTGTTTGTTCGTTCTTTTATTAGCAGGTTGATTTATTTGTTGGTAGCATGGTAAACCTCGAGGAAGCAGAGTGTGCTCCAGACATAGCCATGGTGGGTGCCATACAAATGCTTGTGTGCTGTTATGAAAAAATTAGTATGAATATCAGCAAAGAGATCAGTCTGTGATGGGAGTAAGGGCAAGGATAAATAAGGGAGGAATATATCAGGCCAGTGAGGAAATGCAATATTACCCAGCAGTCTTGCCAGTTCTGCTCTCTACCTGTCCAAGAACCGACTTTTCCTTAGCAGCCCTGCTCTGATCAGCTGCCACATCTGAAACACTTAGGAAAGGAAGCAATTTGCATTTTGCAAATCAAGGTGGTAGTGACCGCGTCAGCCTGTGCTGCAGTTTTACTTCCCCTCTTGCTTCACATCCACACAACACGTGCAGTAGCAGAAACAGCCGCCTTGAAGTTTCCATTTCTCTTCTGAAGCTGATAAATGAAGGGCTGAAAGAGGAGGAGATGGTGCCAGTGTCAGCTACGAGGAGCAAGAGCCAGTGGGACCAGGTGGGCTTGATGTATGGGACTAAAGCACTTCCAGACCCTACTCTGAACAGCATCCAAAGCTAATGGCTATTTTGCTTTCATTCTCTTTTGCTCTGGTGCCTTGATGTCTCGGTAGCACGTGCTCTTTCAGCCTGGGCTGGCAGCCGTCCTGTACCCGACGTGGCCATGGCGCGAGTAACACCAGAGCCCTTGGCAGCTGCTTGTCTGGCGTGTTTGTGTTTCTCTCTTCCCCGCAGATACATAATTCATGAGCTGAGGTGCTGCTGGCTGGACTACCCGAAAGGAGGCAGCTCAGGGGCTTCCCAAGGTTCCACGGAGCATGTTCACCTCCTGCTCAGCACCCGCTGTCACTGCAGACACCCGTCACCCCCCAGGGGCTGCCAGTCTGAGGGGACCTGCAGGCTCTAGGGCAGCCAGGTCCATCTCCAGCCTCCCTCCCAGCTACAAGCCCAAGAAATGCAGCCTAAAAGATGGGACGTGGAGCAGGTTCTTGCTTATTTTTATCTTTAGGAGCCTTTTCTCAGCGCCAGCGTTAAGGGTTGAGTAGCAAATTTCCCCAGCGAAGCAGCCCTGGGAGCCGGTTGAGCGCAGTGGTGTTTCTCAACACTTGTCACTTGCAGAATGCCGAGCTGTATTAGCTTGTTCAACATTTGACAGCGATGATGAATACCATACCAATCGCTAACTACTTTATTTCCGTAAAAATGCTAATGAGCGTGTTGAAACATGCTGCAGAAATGGCAGAGATGGGACAGCTGCATAATTGTGGTTTCACTAGAGATTTCCTTTTTTTAAAACGCAGGTTCCTCCTCTCTGCATTTATTTTTCCTGTAGTTAAATGTCATCCTGGCTCACTTGGTGTATGGAGTCCTCTCAGTGAGCAGCATGGGGAGCATAGCAGAAGGGGAGACTGCTCTGATTGATAAAACCAAAGCAGAGTGTTGTTTTCAAAGGGAAAGAGAAGCAAACAAGAGAGAGGCAGGCCAAGGCAGCTGCTGATGTAACTCCTTTGGAGCAAATGGCTCAGTATCTGAAATGTAATCTCCTGGCTTGGGCTCTTGCTTGTGCTGTAAACATGCTTGGGAGCTGTGGTGCTGGAGCAGCACCTTGTGCTGGCACCCTGCACACATGAATAGCCAAATATTCATGATTTAACACTGTGCTACATGCCCCGCGGATGCTGGAGGGTCACCTGCAGGCTTATAGAATCACAGGATGGTTTGGGTAGAAGGGACCTTCCCAGCTCCCCCAGTTCGACCCCTGCCATGAGCAGGGACATCTCCACCAGCTCAGGTTGCTCAGAGCCCCATCCAGCCTGGCCTGGGATGTCTCCAGGGATGGTTCATCCACCACCTCTCTGGCCAACCTGGGCCAGGCTCTCACCACCCTCGGTGTAAAAAGATTTCTTCCTTATGTCCAGCCTGAATCTCCCTTCTTTCAGTTTAAAACCATCACCATGGGTGTTTGTGGGAGCAGGGTTGCCCCTGCTGAGACACGGGGACTGCTGCTCCCATGGCTGCTTCTGCTGTGCTTGGGCCTGTGACTGGTTCCCTTCCCCATCAGGAGACATGATGTGACTTGTCCAGAGTTCAAAATAAAGCAGCCGGCAGTGCCAGCTTTAGGTCTTCTGCAAGCGCTGGGAAACTCCGATGACTCCATATGTGAGCGCTCACATAGCGTGGCAGGAGTAGGAATGTAATGTAAGAAAGGGGTTGGGGTGAAGAGCCGCGCTCCCTGGCCAGTGCCGGGCGTTGCTCTTCGCTGGGGCTGGGGACAGCTTGCAGCTGGCGCTGGGACGTGACTCATGTTCACACTTTGCCCTGAAACGATTACGATTTGTACGAGTCTGTGGTTTTCAGTCATTGTCAACAGCACATACGGTTACGCCTCAGCTCTGCACGCTCACAGGTTGCTGAAAGATGAGCTCAGTCGGCACATGGGGCTGGTGCTGCTGCATTGGGTCCGTGTCCTGTGTCGAGTCTTCAAACTTGAGCCACCAGCTGCCCTGAAAGCAGCGATGGGCCTTGGGCTGTGGGGAGCGGGGCCGGGGAGCCCCGGCTGGCCCATGGCTGGAGCTGCTGCACACGCTGTCGCTCTTCGTATCAACCCACAGCTCGTTCTGATGGTTTTAAACTAAAGGAGGCGCGATTCAGTTTATTCATGAGGGAGAAGTTTTTGACACTCAGGGTGGTGAGAGCCTGGCCGAGGTT
This sequence comes from Patagioenas fasciata, assembly GCF_037038585.1. Classification (NCBI taxonomy): domain Eukaryota; kingdom Metazoa; phylum Chordata; class Aves; order Columbiformes; family Columbidae; genus Patagioenas; species Patagioenas fasciata. The sequence goes on from NC_092527.1 coordinate 39,356,185, forward strand.
GGCCAGAGAGGTGGTGGATGAACCATCCCTGGAGACATCCCAGGCCAGGCTGGACGGGGCTCTGAGCAACCTGAGCTGGTGAAGATGTCCCTGCTCATGGCAGGGGTGGCACTGGGGGAGCTGGGAAGGTCCCTTCAACCCAAACTGTTCTATGATGCTATGATTGGTGTGAAACAGTTGTACCTGCAGCAACACATCACTTGCTTACATGACCAAAGCACAACATGGCGTAGAGCCATGAAGATGAATGGAATGGAGCATCTCCCATGTGAGGAAAGGCCGAGGGAGCTGGGGCTCTGGAGTTTGGAGGAGAGGAGACTGAGGGGTGACCTCATTCATGGGGATCAATATGGAAAGGGGGAGTGTTAGGAGGATGGAGCCAGGCTCTTCTTGGTGACAACCAGTGATAGGACAAGGGGTAATGGGTACAAACTGGAACACGGGAGGTTCCACTTAAATTTGAGAAGGAACTTCTCAGTGAGGGTGGCAGAGCCTGGCCCAGGCTGCCCAGGGAGGTTGTGGAGTCTCCTTCTCTGCAGACATTCAAACCTGCCTGCAAAGTGTTATTTCACCACTAACAAGAATTTGGGGAGGCGGGGGGGTCCCAGCTGGGTGATAGAGTTAGCAGGGTCGAGGGGGTGTATGTTAGCACAGTTCCCTGCACTTCACATGCTGTGGCCACAGGGCCATTCTTCCCCATCCCCCTGGACTCTCCCCGCTCCCAGTTTGTACTGGAGGAACTGGGTTTCTCGCAGCGCAGATTTCCAGAGGGCTGTGTGGGGCAGGACGCAGCCAGCAGCGCTCCACAGCGCCCGATCGAATTCAGACCCCGGGTTTGGATTTACAGCTGCAGTTTGTGGAGGGAGGGAGCTTGAAGCCGTTTTTCATCTTGGCGTGAGCTGCCGGAGCACCGTGCCGAGCAAAGCAGCTGCCGCTTGCCTTTAATAGGGGCTCCTGTGCTGCAGAACCCCTTCACCTGCCACAAAGCCCAGCTTTGTTCCAGCCCCGCAGGCGTTTGCACTCGAAATACGTGAACTGTTCAGCTCAGCTTTTGGCTGCGGGACACTGAAATCAAGCCTAAAAATAGGAGGATGTCTGACCCTGAAGTGAAGGATTTTCACTCATAACCCAGCCTGGCGCCCGCCCAAGGTGACATCATCTGGAGGGGAAGTTGGAAAAGCTTCCAAATTTGTTGCTTTCCGCGTAGGAGCACTAAATACTTGTGTCGGCGGATAATCAGGCGGCACATTTGTCATGGCCGTGAATTAGGGAAGGTGGGAATGGGGAAGAAAAGACCTGAAGATGGAGGAGAAGGAGCCACGTGTCGGAAAAGCGTTTTGGGAGCGTTGTCTGTGGGGAAATGATAGGAGCAAAAAATATCCTGTTCAGGAAGAGACTGTTCCGTAAATATGAGAGGTTTGTTTCATTTTAGGTGAGCTAAAAGGTATTGAGCTACTGTCGATATCTGGTGATATCACTCATAGTTGTTGTTTGAGTCTGCACGATTTAGACCACTCATGGTGACCATGGAAGCACCTGAGATGTCCAGGTACTGAATGACCTCCCTTGGTTTCAGCTCTCTGATATTTGAAAGCAGCTTTACCTGGCCTGACCTTCAGGGATTTGATCAAAATCTGCGCCCACGCAGCATGGATGCCCTTGCTGTTGTTTTAAATCCAAACTGCTTGAACCGAGTTCCTCATATTTCTGTGCTAAGCTTCTTTGTCTTCTTTAAAAACGATAGTGTGTATAAAACAATGCGGTAGGCAGATTTCCTCTGCAGCTTGACGTCTTTTTCCCAGGCGACTCCTGTGCTCATCCTCTAACAACCGCGGCTTTACCTCCGCGTTGCTGAGTTCACTCTGGAACTTGTAGCTCTTCTCAGATGGTGAGAGCTCCGTGTGCTGTTTAGACAAGGCACCTCCATTATCTGTTTTCCTTCTACCTTTTAAATTCTCATTACATATTTATAATGCTGTTATAGCAAAGATGCCTAAAGCACAACCATAGGCAGTGTTTGGTCTCCGAGTCCCAAATGAAGCCGAAAAAACTGCTGTTGCTGTGTAAACATGATGTCAAGTGCTGATTTCATGGATACTGCTGGGCATTTTTCACCAACAGTCATCATGAAAAGAAGGGAAGGGTTTTACCGTATCAGTGTCTAATCTAATATGAAACCAATTGATTTGGTTAGAGACTGAGAAAAGTGTTCAGGCGTGCCAGCCCTTCTTGGGGTTTTCATGCTTAGATCATCACAGCAGTGAAACTCCTCTGCGGACCAGCCGCTTTATAATCTGCCACAAAACCAGGCACAGACGAGCTGCTTGGACAGTTTTCCATGTTTTACCTACTTTTTTATATGAAAGCTTGAAGCCTCTTTGCCTGAGAGATGAATCTCCCTTTGCAATTAGACTGTGAAACTCCTTCTATCTCTGATACTTATTTATTAAGTACAGCCTAACTAGAATAACCATGTGAAAGGCAAGGACCTAAACCTAAACAGCTGGAATAAATCTCCTGTACACCACGGTGAGTGCCAGTCCCCTGCAGGTCAGCTGCTCCGTTACAGACCCCTCATTTCACGCAGCATTAATGGAGCTGACATAAAAGAAAGCGAGGCACACGCTGGAAGAGCTGGCTTTTATTCTTGCAGACGGAACTCTTTATTTTTCCTTGCTGGTTGAGATGTTCTAGCAAACACTCGGCTTCCATGTCATCTTTAAACTATGTAGAGAGGTGGGGAGTTGGCTTTTACCAAAGCAAACGGACTTTTGCTTTGAAAAGTCCCTTCCTGCAGTTTTTGGCATGACTGATCGCCCTGCTCGCAACACTCCCTGAGCTTCGCGATACAGTAGTTTTGCACAAAGCTGTGTTTTTGTGCACACAGGCTTTAAAAGCTGCATCTCTTTGAAGACACCTCCTTGAAGACACATCCTGTGGTTTCACACACAGGGTTGGAGAGGATTTTCTCGGGAAGAAGGAGCAATTCGGGGGCTGTGGGACGGCGGCCAGAGGAGCTGGTGGACGCACGGTGATGACCAGCGCTGCTGCACGTAGCGCAAGCTGTTAAATAATATTTGGATAAAAATACCATGTGTTGAACTATCATTACAGCACGAATTCAACCACATTGTGCGTCTGCTCTGAGGAGCAGTCCTTAGTGAAATCCTCCCGTCCCCGTCTCCATGGCCACTCCTCATAGATGCATCGAATGTCCTGAGCTGGAAGGGACCCTCAAGGATCATGGAGTCCAACTCCTGTCTCTGCACAGGACACCCCACAGGTCACACTGTGTGTCTGAGGACATTGTCCAGTCTCTTCTTGAACACTGTCAGGCTTGGGGCCGTGACATGTCCCTAGGGAGCCTGTTCCAGTGCTAATTCCCCATTGCACAGAGCAGATACGGCTTTGAATGTCCTAGGACTTACAGAGCAACTTTTTTCCATTGCCAGTCACTGGTTTCCTTTTAACCATGTCTTTCTGGCAGTTAAATACAAACATTAATACATTCATTTCCAGAGCAGAGCTTCAAGATCCTGCCTTAACCGTGCACGCATGTATGAGAGCCACAGAGGTTAAAACTAACGCCGGTCGCAGGGTCAATTGCTCACAGGCTTGGTTGGAAAGTACTTGAGCATCGCATATAAACATGTGTTGGAAATGCCGCTCGCAGCTGCCACGGGGGCATCTGTGTGGGCTCAGCCCTGCTGCAGATGGGCTCGGAAAATCACTGTGCCCAGAGACAAAAGCCTGGGCATCACGGGGGAACAGCTCGGCTGGGCAGAGGGGGAATGTGCTCCTCTGCAAGGCGGCACTGACTGCCAAAAGCGCCTCTATTTGCCTTTATCAGGCGATGGAGGTGCTGGTCTCCTTTGGGCTGGCTTGCACGAGCTCTTCCCGCCGTCCTGGCTCCCGTTAGTGGAGCCAAAGGACAATTTTTGGTGAGGACTCCAAGGCCAACTCCTGTTCCTCCAAAGTAGATGAAAGAGAACAAAAAGCAACCAGAACCAAACCTGTCTGCATTTAAATCAGCCTGATTAAAGTGTCTTTTTCCAGGAGCTGGCAGGCACGCTGCGTTGCCTGCCCAAAGTGATTTGTGCAATTATCATCTTTTGTGTGTGTCTGGTGGGGTTTGTTCTTGCAGCACTTGTTTATGGGGCATTGCTCAGGGAGAATCACCTATGTACATTGTTTGAAGTTTAGAAATAGGGGGCTGGATTCTCACCTGGAGTAAACAGGCAGAGCTGTGCTGATTTACACCTGCTCTGGCCCACTGGGTGCCTGGAAATAGCAAGTGTAAGAGAAAAATCTGGTTTCTCCATCCGTCTGGAACACATCACATACGTCAGGGGAAGGAGAGGCATTTGTGAGAGCGAACGCTTCGTTTATCTGTGTACAAGTTATTGAAAAGACTGGATGTAGCTGTGATAATTATAAGCAAGATTAGTCTTCTTGGAATGGAAAAGTAACGACAATCCTAATTTTACCAAACCCTCTGAAATTTACTGTCTCTTTATTTAACACAGCGGACTCTTTCCTGCGGCAGAAGATCAGCTGGATTTATGAAGGTGCAGTTTAGTAATCTAAATACTTGGGAGTTGATCTGGGCTGCTCTGGTTGTTGTCACTGTCACCGCTCGGAGGCCGTGGGAACCAGGAATGCAGGGATGCACAGGCCAAAAATCAGCTGGGGTCACTCGGAACACTCTTCTTCCACTTGTGACAAGCCGTGGATGTCACCTGTCCATCCACAAGCCTTAGCAAAACTGAAAACCTCTGCTAGGAGCAGCAATAGCAGCACGAGATGGAAAATCCCCTTGGTGCAGCAGAGGCTTTTCTAACAAAGGGGAGAGGTTATCCAGAATCCATGAAAACGAAGGAGCAGAGCTGCGGGCCTGGAAGCCCTTTTGTTGCCATCGTTTAATATTAGATGAAAATTCCTGGATTGGGGTTTAATAATTGTTGCTTGTCTTTCTTGTAGCAATTTCGTAATTGCTAGGCCTGCCTGCATGTGTGGGTTTATGAGCTGTGCTGCCTTTTGGCTGAATATTTACTCTTTTCTTACCATGAAAGCAAGCATCTTTTCCAGTCCAGCATGCCTTACAGGGCTTGAAATGCTTAACCTTGATTTCCCATTCGACTCTAAAGCACTGTGGGATTTTAGAGTCTTTATAAGCAGGCACACAAAACCCCAAAGAACAAACCCTGACAGATGAAAATAATGGTCCAAAGAAGACACAAGGAAAATTTCCTTTGACTCCTTCCGAGCCAGGGTTTTAGTCCAAGGGGTTCGGTAGCACTGTAAGCCTTTGCGCTTCAAGACGCGAGCCAAATCCTCGCTAATAAAATTTAAAAGGCATTTTTCCTTCGGGGCACAAATTCTAATATAAAATCTGCTAGGTTTTCCTAAACCGCTGTCAGAAACTGGCCACTGTTGAAAGCAGAAGGCACAATTAGATCAGGCTGCCTGTCTGAACTGGCGCGTTGGCTCTTGCATGTTGCACCTTCCCATGTGAACGTGCAGGAGGGCTGTGTTGTCACCCGTACTACGGCATCGTCACCGGGAAGGCCACAAGCTCCAAATGGGTTGGGAGATCAGGGAGACGGGAGGGGAAGGGGCGTTTGAATGTGTATATTCAGGTTTATGAGGAAGCCTCGGTGCCCTGGTTGCTGAAGCGGTGGCTTTGCAGTGCTGTGCTCTGCATCCCTGGCTGCCCATCACCTCGGTGATGTTCTTTCATACATGCAAGTCCTAAAGAATTTGGGCAAGGTGCCGAATGGTGTGGGATTGGTGGTTTATTAGGAAATCATCAGCCTGAGAGCTGCAAAACGGTTGTCCTGTGCAAAACAAAGGGAAAAATCTGTGCACGTGCTTGGGAAGAATGGTGGGACAGCAACACAAAACGTCCAGGACAGAGGTAGGACCCTTAGTGCCAGCTCTGCTCCACGTGGCTTTTGTAGGCAGCTCTTTGGACCTGGGAACTGACAGCCGCTCCAAGCGTTAGGAAATTAAAGTGAGTTTTCATGGTCTTTGTATCTCACTGGTTTCCCGCTGCAATGTGGGCAAAAATTATACAAGTGAGGGGCATCTGGCAGTGGGAAGCAGGTTTAGGGGTGGCTTGTGGCTCGGGCTGCCGGCTGTGCAACATCTCTGGTGTGGCCATGCTCAATGGAACGTGTCATCCGTATGTGGTAGCCCCACCAGGCTAGAAAACGACATCCAGGTCTGGTCCCTCTGTGGCTGAAGCCAGTGGGAGCCTTTCCCATCACTCCCAAAGAGCTGAAAAAGGCCTTGCAAATCCCACATTTCGCTTCCTCCCTGGTTTCTTATACTACTTTTAAAACGTTGCACACCCCAGTCACAAGAGGCAGAGGCGTTCTTGAAATCCTGACCTGGGATCGCTTTCAGCTGCAAAAAAACCGCCGTGGCAATATTTGCGCCGTGTCTGGGGAGAGTGTTCTCATGTCGTGTAAACACGGGGTTTCTCAGAAGTGGCTCTAAGAGGCTCTTGGAAAGTTTTGGGCAGCGTGTTACAGGAGATGTTAAATAGGATGGTCGTGGCGGGGGTGGAATAACCTCCTTGCCTCTGTGTGGTGCCTTAGACCCTCCATTCCGGCTACAGTGTTCATTATTTAGCTCAAAATTGCTTCTTCTGGCACCCTCGCACACACTTGTGTATTAATACAGCGATTCTCAAGGGCTTTTTCCCTGTTAAAGCAGAGCCGGTTACCGAAAGAAAAATACAATTAAGAGGAAGCGGTGAAGTTTGCCATATAAATGTTTAAAACTTACCCACGCTGAATAATAATGCAAAGCGTCGTTTCATCCAGACAGATGCTTCCTGGATCAAAAGGAGCGACTGGGTCTGATGGGAATGGATAAACAGCTTTGCAGCTCCCAGTTCCTGCAGCTCCGCTCCCCGGTGTCGTCCCAGTGACTGTCCCTGCCGCGGTCACTGCGCTGTCACGCAGGGTGGCTCTGTCAAGAGGCTTGAGGGGGTTCATGAGCAGCCCAAATCGTGGTTTGCTGAGAGGTCTGGACAGCTGGCAGCACCCAGCATCCTATGTCCTTGTCTTGGGGGGGGAGAAATTATCTCTGGGCAAAACAGGGCAACCAAAAGCTTCCCTCAGTCCCCTCTCTGATGCTGGGGTTGCGCCCACACGTGCACTTCTTCTACTTTCCTTCTCAGATCGCCTTCTGCACAGGTTGAAGTTGCTGAGCAGGGACCTCCTGGCTGGGTTTTATCCGAGAGAAAAATGCTCAAGGAAGAACATATAGAAAAGCCACAGCACTCATTCCAGCTCGCGTACACCTGTGTTTTCTGAGCAGAAGAGTCCACAGGCTTGTGAGAGTGTCTGGAGAGAAAGCCCATCTCACAGCCCCTCTGCAAGGGCACTACAAGCGGGGGAGACATAAAATAACTGATATATGAGAATAACTGGCAATGTCCTGCTAGCTTCTGCCTGACTTCAGCGCAGGAAACACATGGATCTGTTGGAGAGGCTCCAGAGAAGGCCACCAATATGTTCAGAGGGCTGGAGCAGCTCTCCTGTGAGGACAGGCTGAGAGAGTTAGGGTGTTCAGCCTGGAGAAGAGAAGCTCCGGGGAGACCTTATTGCAGCCTTTCTGTACTTAAAAGGGGTGATAAGAAAGATTGTGTCAGGCTTTTGAGCAGGGTGTGTTGTGAAAGGACAAGGGGTGATGGTTTTAAACTGAGAAAAGATTCAGGCTGGACATGAAGAAGGGAATTTTGATGCTGAGGGTGGTGAGAGCCTGGCCCAGGTTGGCCAGAGAGGTGGTGGATGAACCATCCCTGGAGACATCCCAGGCCAGGCTGGACGGAGCTCTGAGCAACCTGAGCTGGTGAAGATGTCCCTGCTCATGGCAGGGGTGGCACTGGGGGAGCTGGGAAGGTCCCTTCAACCCAAACCATCCTGTGATTTTATGACCTTTTCCGCACTCTCTAACTCAATTACTGGTGCTGCTTCTCCTCCATGCCAGCCTGACAGGTGGCATTGACAGGACCAGCCACTAAACTGGCAGGAGGCGGCAAGAAACGAAAAGCAACCAAGAATGATACTGTCTTGCCCAAGTATTTCTGTACTGGATGTGAGGGCTGCAATACGGTACTTGGCTGGGGCTGGATTGAGCCCAAGCTTTATCATAGTCAGTGCTGTCTCGACTGGTTAGCAAACTAACTTCATCCCAGGTGACCATCATCTGGGAAGCGGCTGATTGCCAAGTAAATCCAGGAGCTGCTATCTTTATAGGAAACTCCTGGAAGATTGACTAGGCAGTAAAACAACAGTGTTCTATCGCAATTGCTCTGCGGGGAATTTGGCCAGATCTCTGCGCTGTAAATATATAGGACATATGCCTATAGAAATCCTTGAGAGTGTGATAGAATTTAATCAATCCCATTTGTTTGTGTGGAGAGTCAGCCCAGATGTCTGTGGCGGACGCTCAGGGAACTCTGGAGGCTGCATAACCTGTTAAACCAATATATGTGTGGCCCTGTGGACAGAATACACCGCATTTGCCTTTTTTTTTTAACCCAGCCAGCCCCTTCCCTTATTACATCTCAGCCACATGCAGTCTTTACTCATCTTTTCATTTTCCTCATTATTTTTTCCTTCTCTTGTCACACAAACCCCGGATGAGTTTCTAGCGATCCGTATTGTTTTAAGGGTTTTAATCACCAAATAAGTGACTTTTTCAGGCATGTTTATTGTTCCCTTCGTTCTGCTGTATGTTCAAGCTGTGTGCAAGCAACAAATAGCGATAAAAACCAACCTTGTTGGCATGGAAACGCACGGACCAGCCGGTTGGGCTGTGTATTTATTGGACTGGAGATACAGGCAACATGGAAATATGAAGATCTGCTGGCAGCTTAGGCCTCTCCTCTCTCTTGTTGGGCTTGCAGCCCTTACAAATAACATGGAAGTTTTGTGTAATAACAGGAGGTTTGAGAAAAGTTTGTTCTCTTGGTTTATCTGTTCCGAGTTTGCATGTTGTTTGCCGTCACTTTTACTGCTTCCCCTTCTTCTTTTTTATTTATTTTCTGGATGTTTCATACAACAGGATGAAAGAAGAGGACCTTTCCAAAGGCACAGCACTATGTGACTGTAAAACCACAGGACGTAGGGCAGGATATGTAGTCCCTAAAGAGGCCAGAGGCTTGCGGAGAAGATGGGCCACTATCTCCAGAAAGACACGTGGCTGTCTCTATATTGTCCAAGCTCATTTCAGGAGACAACATGGGAGAAATGCCCTTTATACTGAGATCGCTCTGCCAGCTTTCCAAGTCAATGCTGGCTCCACATCCAGCACATGCCATGTAGCTGGGACACTTGGCAGGGATTTCCTATCTGCAAATCATAATTACTGAGACAGAAAAAAACCCCACAACCGTGCGCCAGACTTGGTCTTATCTGCTGGGATTCTTAAAGAAAAGGCACAAAAAACCCGGAATAATCCTCTGATGAGATTAAATATGGTATTTAACGCCTTCCTAAAATAGCTATGAGTCAAAGAACCACCACAGTGTTTTTTCCGTGTCTTGCAGGGTGTTTGCATAAAGCATCTTCCAGTAATTTGGGTATTGCAGACAGTGCTGGGGCTGTTGCAGAGTGTGGTGTCTGACCAGCGTGTTAGGGGGGAATCAGTGTTGGCATCAGAAAAATTCAAATGTAAAATAAGCGGATAAATCAGCCTCGCTTTGCCTGTCTGGTGCACTGAAAAGCATGTGGGTGGGGAGGAAAACTGAGTCGGTGTTGTGGAGTGACTTGATGAAATCTGGTCCATCCTCATGGGAAAATCCCAGGGATTTCAGACATACCGTCCAAATCTGGGTTCTCTTCTCATTCACAGACAACAGCCCGGCTTTGTCTGGTTTCAGAGACCAGGAGCAGCACTGGGCTGTAGCTGGAGCCCCTTCCTCCCTTAGATGGCAGCTCTGTCCCTCCTGTCCCCTTCCGGGAGGTCCATAATCTCCTGTTGGTTGAACCTTGTAGCCAGGGACTCCCTCCTCCCTGCCCTCCATGCTCATTCCTTGGGCTCTGCCTTCCTGCCCATTTTTTCTGGACATTTGTGAGCTCACAGGAACAACACACCGCATTTTGGAAAACCTCGTTTGCACTCTTTGAAGTCCCACAGCATCAGTGAATCCTGTGGAGCATCACTGTGTACGGGCAGCCTTTCCAAGCCTGCATCCCACTTGCAGCATCCATCCCCATCAGAGAAAGCCCTAATTTTTTGGTCTCCAGCAGAGCGGCAGGTCCCAGGGACCTTTCCAGTAGATGGCATCAAAGACAACGAGTTCCTCTGCCCAGCCTGGCTCCCCCATCCCCATAGTCCCATTTCCCAACAGCCATTCCTTAAAAAGAACAAACTCCTTAAAGCAGCTGAACCTGAAAGGTACCAGTAATTTGTTACTGATTACCCGGTTCCCTGGGAATGAGACGCTTGAGGAACAGGCAATTTGGGGAGGAGGGGGAATAGAGAAATGAAGTTGAAAGCAAACCAACCTGATGCTTTCCAAGAACAGGTCAGTGCACCTGGGACCATTCAGGTGTTATCCTTGGTTACAAGAGCTGAAAAGCTACGAAGGGTGCTTGAAATGGGAGATAAGAGCAACCTCTCCATGTGACACTTTATAATATGCTGTGTAAAAACTTGGCAGGCACAAGAAATCTCTGGATTGGTATTTTTTGAGAAGGGACAGGTGGTTGTGCTGCTGTGCGATGTTAAACCCTCTTGTCCCAAGCATATTTCACATTTGGAGCTTGAGGAAGGTTTATTTGCACAATAAAGCAACCCACTCCACAATACCTGGGGACTTCATGGTCCACATCCCTCAGCTCTCGCATCCGGTCCCTTGAGCCGGGCAGGATTGGGCTTTGCACCCGCTGAGGAATGACCGAATAAATAAATAATCCTTCCTGGGCCTATGCAATTCACCATTTATAGTCATGCAACAAAATCCTGCATTCTGGTTTTCAGAGAGCTGGGGGCAAGGAGAGGGGATCCCAGGTATGGGGCAAAGTCTGTCTGATGGGAAAAGCTTTAATCTTTCTTTCCCTCTGCAAAAGCTGCAGGGAAGGCGTCCAACAGCAGCTCCATTTTGAGTTATCCTCGTCTGGTTTCCACATCGTTCCTAAGTGTATGAACAGAAAGGCCAGAAGGGCTTGGTTTTGTGCTGGGGCAGCAAGGGAGGCTGGTATTTGGCTCACAAAATGATTCGGCTGCTGTTTCACGGACTGACAGGGCTCACCTCTCGTGTTCTGTAACTTTGACCATGGATTTTGGGCAAATCTGGAAAATTCACCTTCTTGTTTCAGCGAAGGCGGCACAATACCTGGCTGGAGCGCTGTGCCCTGGGAGGATGCTGCTTTACAAACTGATTTGAGAAACCTGACTTACATTTTGGATTTTACAGAGGCCATCGCAGGGACAAGGACGCTTGAGTCATGTCAGAGCTGTGCTCGGAGAGGTTACATCTCCCTTCTTGTGTGTGTTATAAAATGCCAGAGGTTTTTTGTTATGGGCTGGGATTATCCTGCTCGCTCAGCTTTGTGTAAACTTTTCCAAAATAGCATTTAATTTCATCCTTTTAGTACAAGAACCATCAGCTCACATTCCTCCTTCAGAGATACTTGACACTCTTGGGAAAGAGGAGCTTGTTTTAGCTTGTGAGATGCCTGTAGTTGCTTTTTGGGGTATGTGCATGTGTCCAGGTTCAGTTTATCTCAGCTCAAGTGGATTTCCTTCTCTTTGTTTTTATTTTCCTTTTTTCTTTTAATATGTAGTTTATTGGGCAGTGAAAAGAGCCATCCATGGTTACTCCAGTTCTGTTAAACACTCTAAGATATTTTTCAGTTCGTCTATTTTCAGTGAAGCACTTAAGCAAGTGCTCAGCTTTAACAAAGCCTTAATCTTGTCCCTTAAGGTAAGGACAAGTTCAAGTATGTTGTTGAAAGCAGAAAGATTTGCTGAATCGTGTGGGGTTCAGCGTTTGCTGTATCTCCCTGAAATAGCCATAATAACAGTATAAATTTGTTCTCAGCAGAATCCATTGATAGTACAAAATGCAATTAGCAAGTAAGGGCTTCACTCAAATTAATTTTGGCCCATCATCTGCCCCAAAGCTGGAGCTGAGGAAAGTCTGGGGAAGAGATTGAGTCTGGTAGGTGGGTTGTTGAACGCAGATCTGTGCTCCCTGCTGTGCTCCATGAGGATGCCTGTTCAGAAAGCGGGCGGCTTCACCCACAAAATGATGTATTACAGCCCTTCTGAATCCCTCCGTTACTGGTCTTGCACAAAAACCAATGGAAGGCTCTTTATCTAAAACCAGAATTGCATGAAAATCAGCTGGGGCTGGTGATGTAGCATCTGTTATCTTTTTCTTAACACTGCTTTGCCTCCCCTCATCTCAACATGTAAATCCTATCGCTAATGGGATTTATTGCATAGAAACCTCAGGAGCAAAATCTGCGGCTTTTGGAGGAACGTATAGCTTAGTTTTCTCGGTAAATCATGTCACTTTAGGTTGTTTAGCTGCAGCGTGCTCCTGTGGTCGTGTGCCCAATAACTTCCCTAGCTCACGCCAGAGTTATTTGGCATTATTTGTGTACACAGAAATAAGGACTCGTGTGCATTTGAGGCTTCTCCTTTTATATCCCACAAGCAAACGAGCCCAGCAAAAGGGAAATGTTGAAAGTGTCTCTGTTGTTAAACTGATGTTTCCTTTTTCTCCCCTGTGTTGGGTTGTTTGCCTGTGCCCGAGTACCTGAGTACAACCTCTGAACCCAGCATTTGGGAGTTCCTAACAGATGCTGGGCATTTCTGTTTCATGCTGTTGTTATCCCAAAGTCCTGTCTTTGGCTTTGAATTTGATTGAATCACCTCCTTAACCTCATCTTTACTTCTGGATGGATTTGCTGGGTGTTTAGTTGTTTGGACACGGCTACTTCTGGCTGCGGGCTCGCTCCTTGCTGGGGCTGCCAGCGTGAGTGATGTTATCTAATGCTAATGTGTTCGCCTTATAGCATCTTCTGTCCCTCCTGCTCTTGGCAACCTAATAGGCATGTAATTAGGTTTAGTCCCTGCAGTATTTCCCCCCTCTGTGCTTGGTCGGTTGGGTATCTCTCTTCTCAGAAGCGATGGTTGCAATGCAGCCCTTGCTGGGCTCAGACCCTCTCTGCCTTGCGCATAAACCCACACCATGGACTTGTCCGTTGTCCAAATCAGCATCCAAATTCTAGTGTAAACTCTCCTCCATCTATTAGTGAAGGCCACACCCAGGTGTGAGCAATCAAGGACTCAATATACTGGGTAAACACCAGTTACTAACTGGGTTAACATGGCCAGTTAAGGCTGTTTAAAATGAGGTTATCCTGGAACTGCAAAGCTCACAGATGTCGTGCCAGGGTGGGTTGAGAAGGGCTCTGCTATCCCAATCTCCCCATTCAGGCAGTGATTTTAGTTGAAAGAGGTGACCAGAGTTGTCATAAAATACTAATAAACTGGGGGCAGATGTACGAGTATGGTTGTGGGTGTGTTGTAGGTGCTGTGGTACCAAGACTTGTTGCCCTACATCTCCGTCGCCTGTTGGAAGCGAGGTGTTGCTGTGTGGCTGAGCGCGGTTTGCTTCAAGTGTGACCCAAATGAGGTATTTTGATGGCAGGAAGACTTTAGCTCAGGCTGGTCTAAGTGTCACCTCGCATGCTGCTTGGTGACGCCTCGACTCATAACCACAAGCTCTTCCTGAGCTCACGCGTTGTCATCCCCGGCCCTGTCTTTGAGCAACGGCTGCTCTTACAGAGCCTCTCCATTGCTCCTCATGACCAGGAGACCTGAAGGGTCGCACAGGGGTTTTTTGGTGGTTGGAGAGGCCTCAGGAGCCTTTTGACTTTGCAAACATGTCGCTTCTGGTAGGAAGACATCATCTACAACAAACAGCTTTCTGCCTTGGGCAGCATCCAGAAAAATGGAAAGGGCTGTGTGTTTTGTGTTAAAGAAGGGCAGAAACAGGTGCTGCCAAAGGAGTGGAAGAAATTAAGTCCAGTGCTTTCCAGGGAGAATGTCATGTTTCCAATCCCCTCTTTATTTGGCATAAAAAAGTTGGAATAATAAGGTCAGTTCCTCCTAGAGACAAGAGCTGGAGCTGCAGTGTGGTGCAGACAAGAGATGCAAACCCAGGACTCCTGGCACTTCAACCCTGTGCTCTTTTGAGCTCTGCTTTACTTTTCTGATCAGAGCTTTGCTTGCCCAGTGCTGATGTACAAACACTTAAACACCTTTTCCTCGTGACCGCTGGCAGCAATATGTGTCATTTGCTCTCTATTAATCTGCTGCAAAATGATAATGACCTCCTGTCTCTACACTTTTGCGCCAAAGAGCAGGGTAGCAAATGGGGCAGCTCCTTCTTCAGTGATGTGCAAAATGTATTTGCACTGAGTGGTTCAGAAATAAGAGCTTTGCTCATCTTTTCCCCACGCTGCTGGATGAGAGGGGACTGAGGAAATCAGGATTTATAGCTGGAGGGCAGAGGGGTAGCATGGAAGTAACAGACCAGATTTATATCCCAGATATTTCTGAGTGCACAAGGAAACCTTATTTGGGTGCATCATTTAAAGGAACATGAATTCCACTTGGATGGAGAAGCTAATTAAGTGCTGCAGGCTTTGGACAACACATTAGTGTTTTCAACAATTTGACCCCAAACAGCCATTAAAACTCTTTCTGATGGCTAATATACATTACATGTTTTTGTTTTAATTAGAACAAGATTGTAATCCATACTTCAGTTAAGTTCATTACACTTATAAACTTAATACAATCAAAAGATCAATTGGTCATTAGCTAAGTAAGTCCACTGTAATTAACATTTACAGAAAACTTTTAATTGCATGCTTGTCCTTCACAGCAGGTGATGAGGGGAGTGAGGCCTTTCTCCCTTGCTCATGTTTAAATCAGGTTACAAGCTCTATATTGCGTGGCCCTAACTCGTGATCAGCTAAACTCCGTTTGTAGATGCAGGTTAGGAAAGGAAAGGCAGCAGCTGGCCCAAAGACACCAAAAACCTGAGGGCTTCATGGTGGGGGATGTCCTCTCCACAAGCAGCCGGATGAGATGGATGGAGCTGTATGAGCATCATGGCAGGCTGGTCCAGACCGTGACGGCGTGGTCAGCCCTGGCCAGATGTGCACAGCGTTTTTTTTTGTGGAAAGTGGAGCTGTAGGACCAGGTCTGCTTGCCCTCCCATCTTGCTTTGGGCTTTTGTCATGCCCGGGCTCCTGGGGCATCCTTTGCCCTCATCATCGCCCCGACCCAGGTGGGATTTCCATGCTCTGCTTTGGTGCAGCATCCCGGCGTGGCACAGGCAAAGGGACAGCCACGGCGGGACGCTGAGCCGTGGGGAAGGTGGACACTCTGCTCCCTGCCAATTAGCGTGAGCTCGCACCACTCTGAATTCAATTAGTGCCGTCAGCCAAGTGGGATCCATCACAGGGACGTTCAAGGAGAGGGAGCTCTCCATGTGATGCCCCGAAATGTTTCACCGACTGGGGACCAGCCACACAGGGAAGGCATCACCAAGGGGAGAACACAGTGCCAGCCTGTGTCACTCTGTCGGGGACACCCCGGTGGTACCCGGGTTGGTGGCACAGGGATCCAGGCGTTGTTGGGTGTGCAGGTACAGACACCCACACAGAGCGATGCGATGGAAGGCGTTGAAGCCAGCAAGCAGCACTGGCTGTTGGCCGAGCCGTGACAGCAAGCTGTGCCTTTCTGCACCGGCAGCCCCTAGATCTTCTCCTAAATTGCTTGTCTGCAGATAATAATGAATAGCCCCTTTATACTTAGTAACTGGGTAGCGCTGGTTTGGCCTCCCTGAGAAAAATCAGCGTCCCTCCTTGAAGGGACAGAATTACCCTCCTTTTTCCATATGCAGGCTGCATAATTCACTATAATTTTATTATCTCTGTGCACTCAGAAATACACCACATGGCTCTTCTGTAAGTGGAGAAGATAAGAGGCTATACCAGCGTGAATTTTCTTTAATAAGATTACACTATGATAATAGGCTACTAGAATAATTTAGCTCCTAATGATTTTGTTCTTTCTTGCTTCCACATGATCAAGGGCAATATGCATTAAAGTTGCAGAGGCTTTTTTAATTATGCAGTAGTAAGTATATATTTTATATAACAGCTTTAATACTCAAAGGGGATTTTTGTGGGAAATACTTATTTGGTATTGCTATTTTCAAGGTGCTGTGTGTGTAAGCACATGCAGGCGTATGGTCGAATTTCTGCAATATACTGGTGGTGTTTTTTGTGGGAAAAATCCAAGCGTTGAAACATAGTGCAGCCAACCAAGCTGTCTGGAAGAGGATCAACCTTGTAATACTTTAATCTGATAAATGAAAGAATCGCTGGGACTTTTAGACCTGCCCCAGTGGGTATCCCAGCCAGTTTGTGTTGCACCCTGCGAGTGCCGAGAGATTTAGTTCCCTAAAACTCTCTAAGATCTTCAGAGAAAGAGTGCAAAGTCTTCTTCTAACATTCCCAGAGGCAGCGCTGGGTAACGGCTGTCACCTGGATTGTATCCAGTCCTGGGAGAGCGTAGTTCCAGCATAATTCCTACCTGGTACCAAAAGCTTTTAGGCTTCCACAGCGGCTTTGTCTTGACCTTCAGTGCCCTCAGAACCTGCTCTGCTGCATGGCAGCCTCCCTCAAATCACCACTCTTCTGGCCTAATTATGCCTTGATTTGGCCCGATTTAAACAACAGCTCTTCAGTTTCATTTGTATCAACACAATTCCTGACATAAGCAGGGAGGGTGGAGGCCCAGGGCCACACATCTGTTAATCGGAGCCGCATGTCGCTTTGCAATTCATAGGTGGTTTGTGCAGACTGCAGAGCTCTGCAACCAGAGACATTTGAGGTTTGCTCTGTAAAGACTTGTCACCGAGCACGACATGCTCCCCCACCCTGTGGCCGTGTCTTTGTGGCTTACATAGCATAAGCGAGAGGACAGAATTCACACCAGCTGGCGAGTCGTGATAATATTTCCCTTCTTCAAGGACTGCTCTGGATCCACGTGGAGAGAAGAGAGAGAGAGATGTCCATGCATCTCACAAAGCTTTGCAGCTACATAGAAGATGAGGAATTTGCAGCAGATGGTGTTTGCACCGGGGTCGTTTTGTCTAAGGCTGCTCACCATTGCACTGGGGCATGGTGGTGGGAAACTTAATTCAGGTCATAGAATCACAGGATGGTTTGGGTTGGAGGGACCTTCCCAGCTCCCCCAGTGCCACCCCTGCCCTGAGCAGGGACATCTTCACCAGCTCAGGTTGCTCAGAGCCCTGTCCAGCCTGGCCTGGGATGTCTCCAGGGATGGTTCATCCACCACCTCTCTGCCCAACCGGGGCCAGGCTCTCACCACCCTCAGTGTCACAAAATTCATCCTCATGTCCAGCCTGAATCTCCTTTAGTTTAAAACCATCATCCCTTGTCCTATCACAACAGGCCCTGCTAAAAAGTCTGTCCCAGGTGGGACTTCAGATTCAGACACAGCTGGAGGGCACCAGCGTTTCAAACTCGGCTTTGCTGTGCTGGCCAGAGGAAGGTTGTATAACCCAGCACTGGAAAACTCATCAGCTGCCTCGGCTCTGCCTGCACTGGGTCTGTTGCTGCTTTTCCTGCAGATGGGAAATAGTACCAGAAATTTTCCAGCTAGATGAGGCAATGGATTTGGGGGTTTTGGGGAATCAAGAAGGAATTTGGTGAGTTTTTCTTTGCTATGGCAAAGACCTTTCCCTGCTGCCGTTAACCAGGAGGACTTAACGAGTGTGTCCTTCAGACAGTCCTCTGCCGTCAACCCCAAGCTGAACCCTTGGGTTGGGAACTGACTTTTCATTTGGAACTCACGAGCCCTTATTCTGCAAGCTAAATCAGAGCCCAGATGGCTTAGAAACACCCAGAGAGCTCCAACCTGAGAGCAGCTCTTGCCACGCACGTTCCCATGCTCTTTCAACAGGCCAGGGATGCTCTGCCAAGTGTGATTTCAGAGGAAGCTTGGAAAGAAAGTCCAGCCCAGTCTGTCATCCTCTCTTCAGACAACTTCTGGTGCCTTTACAATGGGCAGAATAGCCGAGAGAAAGGGCTTTTACAAATCTGGGAGCTGGGCTTCTGTGCATCCCACTTCCCTTCTTCCTAGGACGAAGAACAATTCCCCATGGATGAGAACAAGAGACTTTGTAGGGCGAAGAGGACAAAGCAGCAGAAGCTGTCTCTGCCGAGCTGTTGTGCTGCGGTCATTTGTTCATGGATCTGCAAGCATCTGTCATCTCTAGCCCCGGGGAGTTTAATCCCAAAGAGCTCCAGCGTAGTCCAAAGGGAATCACTTTGGCATGTTCATGTGCATAGCTGTGCCGCCTGCCACCCCCCACCAAAGTTGGGTGTGTTTTGGAAGCAAAGCAGCTTGCACATAGCTAAATATTCAGCACAAACTGTGCCAGTCAGCAGGTTGAAATATTTACTGATATTTGCTGAGAGGGGTGGACACTCAAGGACTGCAGGATTTGCCTCCTTAGCAGTAAAACAATGTGCCGGAGGAGTCAAACCTCTCCTGCTGTGGGGACACCTCTGTGTCTGGCCATGTCCCAACAGACCAGGGAGGTGTCTCTGCTCTGACATTGTCCTTAGAGCTCCCACAGGCCAAGGAAGATCCTTGGAGACCCAGTTACTGCTCCCCACTCCCACACAGTGCTGTATTTGCACACCTGAAGACTTCAAAGGTGGCTTTGCAGGTGTCCATCCATCCTTCATCTTGACACCCAGCTCTGCGCAAACGCCCCCCACTGCTGCTTCATCCTTCTCCTGTGAGCCACTTGCTGGAAAACTTCTAGTTAAAGCCAGATCATTGATCTCGGTCCTTCTTGTTAGTGTTTTGGTTTAGGGTTTTCTTTTTTAAGTGTCTGGATAGATGGTATCAAGGTTAATTTGTTTGTGAAAGAGGAAACGTTTTCACACAGTGGCTAAATGTTGTTGGAAAAGAGCAAAATTAATAGCTGCTCACTTAATCCTGATTAAACTGGCAGCTGGGAGATATCGATCAGTGTGTTCACAGCAAACTATCCCTCTGTAATGCGCAGGGTAAACAAGCCTATGACTGTGGTTACCTTAACCCTTCCCATGTCACCTGAACCCCGGCATCACTTGTCCCGCTCTGCAGCAGAAAGGCTTTGCGCTGGTGTTTCGGAATCCTGTTGCTTCCATCGCTGCCGGTCGGTTTCCCACCCATCCTTTTTATTTTTGATGTGTGCTTTCTGGGGCCAGATAAAACCCCTGCGCCTCCCAGCTCACCTGTTTGATCGTGCTCCCACCTTCAAAGTCATAAATCAATTTGGAGGCTGCCGAGAGAGGGAAGGAGGCTCAACAGACCCGACTTTCCTGCTCAGGTGCTTTATTATTCTCACCAAACGCATGTTCCGCATTAGAGGCCGTACATTCTTAATGCAGCCGCTGCCAGGGTGTCTCCAAACAAAACAAATTGCTCTGGGTTGGGCCTGACTTCAGTATTCACAAGGTCACTGCATTTTTAGACCTCTGGCTTCTGCGCTGTGGTCGGCTTTCTTTTCTCCTCCAGTGTCTGACTTAACACAGGTGGGGTCTGGAAGTACCTAGAACTGTGTTCAGCCTCCTAGGGAGGGAGTTGGACCATGGGAGTGGATGAGTGGTAATATTAAAAGAAAAAGGAGCAGCTTTCTGGAGAGCACCCAGAAATGCGCTTTCCGCAGGGAGATCAGTACTGCAGGGGCTTAGTTTTACCCTTGGCAAAAATTTCATTTAAAAGAGCACAAATCCTGCTGTTGGAGGCGTCATAACCATAAACAATACCTGCACAGAATTAACTCTTTGTGGTACATCCCAGTACTGATCCACTGCTCAATACTTCTGGAAAAGATTGGTGTTTATTTCGTGCATGTCAGATAACAAACTTGTTTTCCATGGGGTGAGTGGGAGGCACAGAAGTGATGTGACCCCCCTGATACCTTGGGTGGCATCGCTGCCAAAACCTGCAGCTGGCTCTCCCCACTCCCTCCTGTCCTCACCCTTGCTCGGCGTCTCCATCCTGGGGCTCTTCTCACCTCACACTTGATGCAATGAGGGTTCCTCACCCTCCCAGGTATCCAAAGCAGGATATTTCTCCAGATGTTCCTCCTCATGGCACGTGACAGCCTTGCAGGAATGTCCATTGTGTGCTATAAAGATAGACACTATTATAATCACTGTCCTTGGGCAAACGGGCTCAGGTTTCCTGTTTCCCTCATTACCCTTATTTCACCGAATGTTCCCCTGTCAGTGCATCCACACAATAGCTGACTTGCAGCCTACACGTGTATCCTCTGCGCTCCCAATGATGGATTGCTGTGGGATGGCATCTCTCCAGGATACCACTTGTCCTTTACTAAGCTTGTTGTCCGAACCACAGGGCCAGCTCATCCTCCTTCCACCCAAGGTTATGGGATATGAACCCTTGGCAGATGAAACCTATCATCTGCCACAGGTGAGTGGAGTTAAGCTATTTTACAGCTGAGGAAGCAGGTATAAATGAAAGTGGAAAAAGTGATGGAGTTCTGGCTTTATTGCAGGGTGCTGTCTTTCTCTTTTTTACATGGTAGAGAGTGTTGTCATCTCCAAACTTGTAGTTCAGTTGTACGTTCAGGCTTTGGTGCCCTTATTGCACTCCCTGGGCTTGGCAGCATTGCTCAGTCCTCCTTTGGGCATGGGCTTAACTCCCAGAAATCACTGTATGTGCAAACATCCATTCTGCTGCTCCCCAGGGGACTTGACTTCTGCAAGTGATACTTCAGCATATTTGTGCTGGAATTTTCTTCATTCCAGCCTGGACACCAGTGGGTTTTCTTTGCTAGCTCTTCAATCTCAGAGTCCACTCAGAACTGACCACAGCATTTGGGTTTTTTTGTGCTTTGCAGAATTCTTTCAAGTCCTGAGGAGATGCGGGGGTGAATAGTGGGAGCGTTTGTGAGCATCCAGAGCGCTTTCACACCTTGTGCACATCTTTACCTCTGAGTGATGAACAAGAGTCTGCATCTTTTCCCTAACCCCTGCCAAATCTCGATCCTTTCTTCCATCCTTCATGTGCTGCCCTATTAACCTGAACAGCCAGCTCTTGCTTCTTTGTCATAGGAGAACCACCAGCTAGCAAAACACCCTCAATTAACCTTATCAAGTTATACCTAAAAGCAAAACTGACCCACCCATTTGCAAGAGCCTTGCAGTTACTTATATCTCCTTCTCATTTAGTTAGAACCTGACCCAGGTGAAGTTGGGGGCAGAAGACACTCAGGGCAAACTTGTTTTCCTTCTCAGCCACAAGAAGTGTGGAAATCTGGGGTCACTCCACAACAGCCGGACTGGTAGGACAAGAGGGCCTTCTTTTGGGGTTACCTTGCCCCAAACAGCTTCCCTGGGGGAAACCTGGTCCTCTGTGTTCTGGGACAGAAACAGGGATGGGAGGGAGGAAGGTTTGGCTAGGTGGACGTGAGCTGGGTGTGTAGGAGCTCTGCAGGACCAGAAGGAAAGATCATGAGTTGTCTCCATCAGGCCTCCTTTACTCCAGGGATCCTATTCTCCTGTATGTTATGCTCAGATCTGCTTGTTTGTAAACTTATTTGGTCACATTTGTTATCTGCATGTGGTATGTGATTGGGACAAAAAAAATGAATATATGGGTCAGTGGGCAGATAGGTGATTATTTTAGCATCTGGGACAAAGAGAAACACTCCTTTCTTTTACTGTAATTCATAGAGACGTGGAGCAGAAGACTCTTCATTGTTTAGTTATACACCTGTGCAACCTTGAGGGTAGATCTTGATTCCGGCTGGTGTCTGCAGAAGTCTGGTGGAGTCACAGTGTGCATTCATTCGCAGTAAATGAGACCTAAGACAGTGGAAGGTGGTGGGTGAACGGTCGTTTTGAGGGAAAATAAAGAGGCTCCTGTGATTCCTAAGTCAGTGCATTATTTCTGCTTGGTTTATTCCTCTGCTATGTATCCAGCCCCTCGGATCTCTCCTCTGCCTTTGGCCACATGTGTTTCATGACCAGTAAGAGGAATCAGCTGTGTCTTTCATGTTCCATAGTGTGCTCGCATTTCCCCCTTCTTCATCTCACAGCCATGGTATCGCTGATATTATAACAGAACATGTTCAGCGCTCAGAACTATTAAAAATGTAACTCAGATGGTGCTGATGGGAGGATGACATCTCCTGAATAATTTATTTTAACTGGGAAGATTTGTAATGCCTAAGTGTTAGCAGAGCTCTTCCTTTTAACTCTTTATGGGGCAGCTGCTTGTTGTGATTCACTTTTTTGGGCAAGAAGAGGTTTGGCGTGTTGGAGCATGGGTTGGACATCCCTTGCTGGTCAAAGTGACCACCTCCCTCAGGGACTGAGGTCATGGTCCTTGGGAGGTTGGAGAAAGGGGATCTCCAGAAAGACTCCAAAGGAAAGCTGGAGGTGTCTTTTTGATTGTCCCTGCCTGAGGAACAGCGAGCTTTTTCCAGGGTGGAGGATTGAAACAGGCTGTAATTACTGACTGCAAAGTATTTATGGTAAGCAAGGAACGGCCGGCTACCTTTAATTCCTGGCAGCAGCTCAGTTCCTTGGGGGCAATGACTAAGTCCTTGCTCTCAGGAGTAGCTGCTTCCATCCCCAAGTCTGGGGAGAACTAAATGCTTTGTTGATGGTCTGGGGGTTTGCACAGGAGTAAGTGAACCAGAAGGAAGGAGGGCGGTTTATGTGATCGCAATCCTAACACTTCAGACATCTCTAAAACACGTTGGAGCCTTGAGAGTACGTGCAAATGTTATCTAGATGGGAAAAGGGGACTTGGAGTGTGCACAGGTGATATTCGAGTGTGCTTTTTGTCAGCCTTTCATGCCCAGGTCTCTGGTGGTTGAAAGCTGGGTATTTTTGCTCTGATTTGTACATGTTGGAATTGCAATATAGATTAATTAATTTGTGCGAGGTCACAAAGATACCATTAAACGTGGGTGACAAACACAAGTCTTTGGATTTTGATTCCGGTGTCTATCATGGGGCTGCTACACAGAGCTCCACAGTTAATGGATGGGATGTGGCTTTGCCGAGCCAAGTCTTGGTGAACTGGAAGGAAAGAAGGCCATTGCTTTCTTGTGTACATTTAGTGGAAACTTTGTGTAGGGAACATCCTTGCACACAAGCAAACGACCCACATTTCCAAATTTCTGCTGACAGAAATCCAATCATGAGGCAGAGACCAGCTCTAGGGGCTTTGATCAGTTATAGCCCTGGCATCGGTGTTGGAAAGTTAAAGATCATTTCTGTGATGATTACCTAAGAGGTCTCTTCCTCCCTCTTTTGTTCATGTAGAAGCCATTGCACATAGAGGGACAAATCCTGCTCTCAGCTATGTGGGAATGGTTCCAACCCAAGTCAATGGAAGCACCTCATGGGTGGCAGAGCCCAGAATTTGGCCCATACTTTATGGACAAATTGATCCCTGAAATTACTGTGCCCAGACCGCATGTCCCAGAGGTGGCTGCTTCTGCCCTGAAGAGCTCAGTGCTGATTCACAAACAACTTCTTCCTCCTGCTCTCTCACTCTTCTTCTTCCTCTCATTGCTGGTTTTGGTGCTCATAGGATTATTTCATTGTTTTTCAGTAATTCCTCCAGGTTCTTAGCAAAACTGAGTTTAACAGTTCAGATAAGACACCACATGTGCCTGAAGAACACAAAGCCTGTACTGAGGAGAGGAAATGGAAAGACAGAAATCTTGCTATTTGTGGTTTATGGATGAGGCTGTGGGACGTAGAAGGTGAAGCTCTGATGTTCTTGAAGTTGGTGTCAAAACCCATTTATGACTCTGAGCTGGCCAGGGAATCCTCGCAAATACTTTGACTGATCCATCTCCCAGTCCCAGCTTAGGGTTTGGCCACAGATTCATCCATCACTCTGAGTCTTATCACCACTTAATCTTAAAGGGACTGGAAACACCTCACTCTTCTATATCTGGCTTTTTCTTAATGAAGTTTCAAAGTGCTCACACAAAGGAGCTGAGGATGGTGGGTCTCATATTGCAGATGGGGAGAGTGACATATAAAAAGGCGATGAGGTCACACACCAGCCCAGTGTCAGAGGCAAGAATGGGTTCTCCATGTCCTCCCATCCTTCCCAGCCTCTCTACTAAACCAAATTAGCAGTAAAATGAAACACATGGTCATACTAGGAAAAATGAGATTTGGAGCTGCATCAGCTCAGGATCAACCATGGAGTCACTGTGGCTCAGTGGAAACCCTGGAGCTAATGACCTCTACAAAACTGATATATTTTTGAATAGCTAAATTCCAGGAAATAATTAAATCCCTCTTTATTATTGAGACAGGAACTAGTAGGAGAGAAGAGCCAGAGTCTTTAGGTCAGATTCATCTTAATCCATCACCAGGACTAGCAAAAATTTGTTCTATGAATAAGTATACCCTATAAATTAGTCCAGTATTTTTTCCGACGGAAATAAGTTGTCTTCCTGCTTTATGTGTCATTTACAATGAAGGTAATTGAATATGAATTTTCTTCATCCACAGAGAAACAGACATTCAAAATGAGTAACATAAGTGGTAATGCATACACATGTCTGTGTGTGTCTGTGTTTTGGGCATGGTGCTGACATCTGCAAAGAGCGTGTTAGACTGAGACTAACTGACTTCCCAATCGCTTTTGGAGTCGAGACCAATACTGCTCTCCAACCTGGGGAAAGTTCTCCTTGATTGCAGTTTCTTTGTGCATTAGCGATTACTTTCGAGTGTTTAAACTCAATAGCAGCTGCCAAAATCTGTGTTGCCTCCCAGGGAAATGCTTTTAATTTCTTCAGGTTTAGATTCCAAATATGTGGCTAAACTAAGCCTAAGGTTTGGTTTTAGGCAGATGTGGGTCCACACACTGAGTTAGTGCCTGGAATATGTGCACAGCTGTGACTGTGTTGGGCCTATGTCTGTGGCAATCTAAATATATTAGTCTTAAAAGAGATGAATCTTTTTTCCACATTTCCTGCTATGGTTGGAGGTGACTTTCAGGTTGTTTTGTTCTCAGCTCTCAGTGCTTTGTGTCCTCCTGCCTGAGAATCTTCTTGCAGTGATTTTATAGCCTCATGCATTATGTACACGTGAAAAATGGTTAGTTGAGTAAGAGGTTTCTTGCTTTCTACCAGAAAAGAAATCTATCAAGTCACTACAAAGTGGCTTTTATGAAAAAAGCCTCGTATATACCATAAAAGCAACCAGAAGGGTCTGTGCATGAGATACAAAGGGACTTTGCTTTGAGCAGAACTGAAACTGGGTCTTCCTCTTTGACTCTAAGACTTGATTTTAAGAGTTGATTTTTCAATACCAGTGAAATGCAAATGCTCGTGTGCACTTTGCCGGCTCTGCCAGCTCCCCGCTGCCTGTTTTATGGCACGGTGTGCAGTCCCGGAGCCACATACAGCTCAGACGGACCAGGATGCTCCTGGCAGCCCTGTCCCTGCGGCAGCGATGGGACGTCGCCGAGGCTGGGGAGGGACGGAGAACATCACGTCGCTTCAAAACCGTGAGGAGAGGGTTGTAAAATTAGCACGCCTGTAAATCCCAGATGTGAACCAGATGATTGCAAAGCCCTTCCCTTTGTCCTTGTGTAAATGGACTGTCTCCTAAGCCTCTTCAACATCTCTCTACCCTGAAAGTTCGGTTTTCCCTGTGCTCGACCACATGCACTGTGTACACCTTGTGCTGGGACTAAAGGGTCTTTTGAAAAAAACATGATGCAACTGATGAGGTGTTTGCTTAGGATCAGGTGCCATGTTTAATGTAAGCATTAAAAAGTGTCTCTGGCCACTGTCCTGTGTCACAACGGCCTCATATTTTCTCTCTTCTGAAGACGGATGTTCATCTGTTTGAGTGGCTTTTGTCCTATTCCCTGGGCACAAAAGAAAAAGGGAGTACTGGGCTTTTAGAGACGGAAAGTTATGCAGCAGTGCTAAATATATCAGTATTTCTTGGACCTGAACTTACCAGGATACGCTGTTCCAGCAGCACTTCCAGCACAAATGCAAAAGCAAGGCTGCTTGTAAGTGCTTCGGGGTTTTGTTTGGAAATAGGGCGGCGCATCCACATGTAGGGGAGGTGGAATTGGGAAAGCTGGGGTGCAGGACTGCATTTGGGGACCCTGTCTCCCACTGTTGGGTTGAGCATTGGGATGTGTGTCCTCTCCCCGAAAACCATCCAATTCCACGCCTTGAGCTTTGCCATAGTAGCAGAGGAAGGGAGAGTACAAAGGTTATGGAAAACAAAACATTAATTTTCTTGACCAGCTGCGTTACAAGCAAAGTGCAGCTTATTTATACCCCCGGCATACTGTTCATAAATCAGGCCTGCTCTCTGGCAATGCATTTAATGAGAACTATTAAATGATTTCATGATGTACTCATCGTTACTGTCTGATAAAAACCAGCGCTCCCTCCAAGGACCAGGACCTTTCAATCACTGCTTTTTATGCTCGGGGAAGGTGGTGCAGGGGAAACAAAACCCTGGGCAGTGTTGGACGTGTTCTGCGAACGTCTCTGTGGGATTGATCGCTCGCTCTGACCCAGCTCGGAGTCTCGCAGCTTTTAATTAGGGAGATGGGCCAATGATGTGAGTAGCCCTTTGGTTTTATGCAGTACCTTTAATGTAGAAAATACCCGATTCTGATCGTACATCCATCCGCCAGCTTAAATCTCAGCATCGCCAGCTGAGGAGGGTGACGCTGGACCCCAGCCCTCGGTGCACAATGAAGCCAAGGAGCTCCACGGTATCCACATGCGGGCCTTGCAAATCCCTCGTTCTGCAAAACCAATCTATGTTTGCTATTTTTGTAAGGGAACTCAAACCAAAGGGACTGATCCCATACAAAGGGACATGGATCTGTCTGCAGCGCTCTGGACCCCACCAGATTTCCAAGCAGACAAGGCTGGAGCTGGTGGCCGCTCAGAGCTCCTTTGTCAAGGACATATCCCAGCATTAAAACCTAATTTATGTGAGGTTTTTCTGCGGATCAACGGGGAGGGCATTACTGCCCAGAGGCTTGCCCCTCTCCAAGTGTTTAATTGCTAATCAGAAGTTGGATTCAGCAGCTCCCATTCTCCAACACTTTCCATCAATAAAACTGGAGAGGCTCATGCTTTATAACAAAGATGTTTATCTTGCCCGAATTTGTGGGAAGCTCTAGGAGGCTGTCATTCCGTACTGCATAGCTTTAATGGCGTAAACAGTTGTTGTTACTTAGTTTCCAGCCAGATTTTCTGAATGGGGGCTGGGAGGAGGATGCCTTAATTAATCCTTTGGGAAAGCGGCTGGGATTCTGGCTTGATGGTTTGGGTTTGTGTGTAAATAGCATCTCTCAGATTCATAGCGAAACTCTGGTCCAAATGTCACCTTGCATTTCTGCATCTCTCCGACGGGTAATTTTCCTCCCTCCCTCAAGTGACCTGCCCCATTATCCCAAGTGTCATTGCTGGCCTCCTAAACCTGCCTCTATGAATAATCTGTGGGCCAGCTTAAATAGTCTTTTATTCCTCCTGTGAAGTAATGCATGGTAATAGCTACTGGGCAGATAGTATAAATGTCTCAACAGACTATAGCCAACTGGAAAGAGGAGGTCTTTGTACATGTATTGGCAGCTTTTGGAAGGGGCTGTTGAATTTAGCTTAGGAAGATACCAAATGTTCATTTTTCCATGTGTTTTTTCATCATGCAGACAGTCTAGATACAGCAGCCCTATGGAAGGTGAGAGGTGGAAGCCTCCCAGGCTTGGAGAGGAATGAGCTGGGTTGCTTTAGCTACACGGCGATGGAGAGACGACTCTATTGAACCTTTTCCCCCCTTGCTTGGGGAGGAAACAGCTGTTATTAAAATCATGTGTGTGAATGGCAGCATGGCTTAGCACTGACTTAAGGCTTGTCTTCATCAGCAAATCATTTTCAGCAGAGCACGATTTCACCGTAGTATTTACTGCGATCTACTGATGATTACCTGAGAAGCCCAGTTTACCCCGCATAAATGTTAATTAAACATTTTTCAGTCCCTTTTTCATATTATCTGGGTTCTTGGAATTTCCAGAGCTTCAGGATTCTCCAAGTGGTATTTGCTGGGTTAGCTGCAAAAGCACGAAAAGGCTTTGTCTGGAGTCACCGTGCTGACATTTGAAAGCCTGCCGCAGGATTTGAGCTACCATTAGCCATAGAGACTAATGACTTAAAAATCAGATTACAGACGTGTAGGCAGAGTTAGCTTTAGAAATTGGAAGTGGCCACAGGCTGCATGGGAAGCTTTTCCAAAGTGTTTAGTCCTAAGCAGAAGATAAAAGGCGTGCAGCAAACCTGGCTGGAGCGTCACCAACAGGTCACTGTACTTCTAGAGGCTGGACAAGTGACATCCAGAGTTAGGAAGTGACATTGAAGTCCCTGGAGCCAGGACTTGGGCAGATGCCGTTCAAAGTCCGAGTTTGTGGGTTGCCTCTAGCAATTATCTGTAGTTATGCTTTGAAATGTTAATGGTGCACAATGTCCCCCATTGTTTATGAGTAGAGTTAAAAGAAGGGGCACAACACAGACAGCTGCTCTCCCAAACCACACACCCATTTTTTCCTTTTATTTTTAATTTGGTTTTTTGTATAAGATATTAAGGCTGGCTCATGCTAACCTGGTTGCCATCCACCCAGATTTTTCTCCTATAAATAACCTGTCTTCACCTTGCAGGCACCCACCCCAGTGTCCTTGCCCACGGTGCCTTGGGCACTTGCCTCATTTTACTTAATATTAGTGAATAATCAAGTATAGGTAACTACCTACCAAATTGTAGCAGAGTCCGTATCAAAAGCACATTATCTAGAAATCCAGGGCTCTGAGTACAGGCATGTGGTGATTACCTATGGGGCACACAGGAACTGGGGTAACCCAATACTGCCCAAGGGAGAAGAATGAAGCAAATATCATCTCCACGCTGAGAGCAGCGTAGTTGTGAAAGCCTGAAGTCCACATCAATGGACAGTTGGGTTTAGTGATATTAAATTGGGCAAAAAATAGAAGTATAAAAAAGGGGGGTTGGTAGCAAAAGAATGAAGGCAGGTGCAGGGCACAGGAAAATATTTCTACAGCAAAATAGCCAAAGTAACTGAGAAACCTCCGAAATGTTGGAGAAAACTCAGCTTATCCTCCTGGCGACTTCAAAGGGCTGTTTTAAGATACAAATTGTATTACTTCGGTTTCACCTCAGTGTTGTAGATCTCCACAAGGGAAGGTTGGAAAACGACTTCTCGAAGGGTGACCAAAGTGCCAGGTGACTGGGGTGGCAGCTGCCGGACCTGTTGGTTTTCAGATTTGCACAGCCTGCGGCTTTTCGCCTCCTCTTTGGAAGGTGAATCAATATTTTGTTAGGTTTTGCAGCCAACGGACGCCTAGGCAGCGTTTTTTCAGTGCTTTTTCTTCACACTGAGATTCTTGGACGTGGGTTGGGGTTAACTCTTGTCCTTGGGATTTACCTGCCTTTGTGACCCATAAGCGGATTTGACACCTGACTTCACAGAGCAGTGATTCTGGTTGCTCGACTTTCCTATGGCTCAGGCTTTGGAACTGAAGAGGCCATGGAGGAAAGATGCTCCCACCCGTGCCTCCCTGCAGGCACCAGGTTGTAGCTGATCTGGGGGCTTTTGCGCATTTTCTTGGGTAAGTTTTTTAAGCAATGTTATAAAATGCAAGAGAATGGAGAAAGGAGGAGCAGGTGGGACTTGAAGGTTGGATGAAACCCCTTGCGTTTGGGAGTGAAACATTTGTGTGCGTGTATTTGGATGTGGAAATCATTCAGCTGCAAATAGAGAGGGTTAATGGAGACATCCTGTCCCCTTGTTGTAGTACGTCACTACGGGACATCTTTAACCTCAACTGGCTAATTATTAAATTCAGATATATTCAGTCATAAAAACTACAGAGTATTGCGTATGTCGTGAGCTATTCAAACAGCTTATACTGAGCACGTGCCATATTCTTAGATATTCATTGCTCTCTGCAGACGTTTGTATGGACTTTGGGCCGCTCCAGGCTGCCCTGCTGTTTCCATCCAACATGAATTTATGAAATGGGAGTGAGGTGCATAAACAGGTCTGGAGGAAGGTTTTCCATTAGCTGCAGGTAGTAATTTATGGTGGGAAAGCAACAGGCAATTAAAGCCCTGACATTGCTGAGCATTCATGTATAGTGCTGTAAGTTAGAACATTTCCTTTAATGTTTGACTTAATGAAGATGAAGTCTCCCTCTTTATGATCTAGTAAAGTCCTTCCCACACAAGGGCTTGAGTAGTTTGCTTCAAGAATTTCTTTATTATATACCCACATAGCACACACACCAAGCCTACATTTCAAGCTACTGCTTCATTGTAAACTGGGTAAAAACAGCAGAAAGGATTGATTAGCCCTCCACAGATTTCTGTGTGCTATCTTGGATGCAGTTTGAAAGGGATTGGACTTGTTGGTTGTTCTTAACTTCATAGACAAATATCTCCACCCTAAGATGCCTTGCAAGAATTTAGCAATATGTGCAGAGAATACAGTCGTCTTGGCTGTTCCCCCTCTAGTACAAAGTGACCCTTGAAATATTTTAAGTATAATAAAAGCAAAAACTGCAGATAACAAGCAGGTGAAACAGTCTCAAAGCCACTGTTCTCATTTTTTTTCCTCCTCTGTTTTAATATTCTAAGTCTTTTTATTGATTTAATATTTACAAAATGTACCAAGCTCAGTCCGATCCTAAGAAATACTGAGCAGGTTGTATGAAATGGAGCTGCTGCGATAGCCTTACTGGTGCATTGAAGCCATAACTAGAAGTGCAGTTTTGTGCTCTCCCATCGCTTGCAGGCTCCTCCAGTTTTCCATTGGGAGAGCTCATATACCTGCATTGGAGAAAATCTTGCATGGTGCGTTGCACTGGAGGTGGAGCTGTCATTCCCCCTTTCATCCACGACTCTGCTGAGCACCCAGTCAGTGGCTTCTGGGTCTCAGAACTTGTGAAGAACTCACTGAGAAACCAAGATGTTTGGAGGTGTCACGGTCTTTATTATCCGTTATATTTGTGAAAGTGGCAGCCAGGGACCGATGGAGAAGATGGTGCTGGAGTTTGTGGAAGTTCGGCGCAGGATGCAGACCTGACCTCTGCAGAACTTATGGGCTGCAACAACCTGAAACTGAGCGTCCCAAATGCTTCATCGCTCAAACACGAGTATTCAGCAGCCAGTTGTTTCAAATCCGGGATTATTTATTTGACGGCATAAAGCAAAGTCCCCATAGACTTGACTGGGGCTGGGAACTTGACAGGACTCTTAGAAAACTTCAGTGGGGGCAGAGGTTTGTGCTGAGTCTGCGGGACGCATGTGCTGTAGCACACAGCAAGTCGGACGTGCCAGCAACCTTCATCTGAGGAGCTGGAACTCGAAGCTGTGAGCAAGCGGGTATAAACCTCGGACTATTCTCGTGGCCCAAGCAAAGGGCTGAGCGCCAGGAGCACCGAGGATTTAATCCTTACACTAACAATGTGAGCTTAGCATACTTTCCGTAATCCATTTTTAGGCGCAAACGTAGATGTGGTTTGACACCTTGAAAAATGTGCTAGCTGGCTTTCCTCAGCCCGGCGCTCCCTCCTGTGTCCTGCGCGGTGCCAGGAGGAGGAGGAAGATGCCACGGCCGTCCCTCCTAGCTGGCTGCCTGCGTACCTGCGGGAAGTGGCTTTCCAGGGCCGCAAGGTTCCTGCTGTGCTTCCAAAATCTTAGAATCACAGAATGGTTTGGGTTGAAGGGACCTTCCCAGCTCACCCAGTGGCCGTGTCTTTGTGACTTACATAGCATAAGCAAGAGGACAGAATTCACACCAGCTGGCGAGTCGTGGTCATAACTTTTCCCTTCTTCAAGAACTGCTCTGGATCCACATGGAGAAAAGAGAGAGAGAGATGTCCATACATCTCACAAAGCTTTGGAGCTACATAAAAGATGAGGAATTTGCAGCAGACGGTGTTTGCACCGGGGTCGTTTTGTCTAAGGCTGCTCACCATTGCACTGGGGCGTGGTGGTGGGAAACTTAATTCAGGTCATAAAATCACAGGATGGTTTGGGTTGAAGGGCCCTTCCCAGCTCCCCCAGTGCCACCCCTGCCCTGAGCAGGGACATCTTCACCAGCTCAGGTTGCTCAGAGCCCCGTCCAGCCTGGCCTGGGATGTCTCCAGGGATGGTTCATCCACCACCTCTCTGGCCAACCTGGGCCAGGCTCTCACCACCCTCAGGGCCAACAATTTCCTTGTCATGTCCAGCCTGGATCTCCCTCCTTTAGTTTAAAACCATCACCCCTTGTCCTACGACCCCCAGGCCCTGCTGAAAAGTCTGTCCTCATCTTTCTTATCGGTCCCTTTCTGAGTACAGAAAGGCCACAATAAAGTCTCCCCAGAGCCTTCTCTTGGCTCTTGGAGTATCTCCAGATACTTGGATGAAGCAGGGTCCATAAGTGCAGCATGTCATCATTCTTTGAACAGCTTCCCATCTTTGTGAACCTAATCAACAGAGGACATCCTGCGTTTCTCTGGAGGGAGGTAGCCTAACCTAAGATCTCCATTGCTGATTAAAAAAGAAAAGGGATCTGATGTGGGCTTCCTATTGCTGGTCTATACAGGATTGTACTGTTTTCTGTTGGATTTAGGAGCTGTAATGCAAACAGTGCTGTATGTGGAGACATGAACAGGTTGGCAGGTATTGGTAAGAATATTTCTTAGGCAGATGAAGTCTCCTCGGCACTGTGGACGTGGATGCGAAGCTGGCCAGACGTTCACAGCATGCAAACTTGCAGATTATGAAGATCTAATTTATAGAGTGGTTTAAGCAAAGGATCCAAAATTTGAAATAACTGTAGCAAAGTTTATGCTTTAGAAGGGGCAGCAGTTTCTGAGGAGCACCCCCAAGTTATTTGGGTGCGATCCGCATAAATAATGCACCAACTCAAAATGTAGGCTGAACTCTTGCCGATTAGTTCAAAACTGTATTCCTTTTTGTTATATCAGTTAAAAGCATGAACATATTTAGAAACAGATGAGTTCCTGACATCCAGGAACAGTTTAGTAGTGGAGTTAGGGTGATGTTTGAACTCGGTGATCTTGAGGGTTTCTTGCAACCAAAATTATTCTGTGATTCTGTCCTTGTGCATAGCGAGGTTGGATGTAATAGAGGAGAAGCCAGACAGAGAGCCCTTGGAGGGATCCTGCTGTGACCACGTCATTTGTCTTCTCCAGGCTGAGCGACTCTGCAGCTACAGATGTAGAGCCTGCCTTGATTTTCCAGTGTGGGTGCATCTTGGCTTCTCACTTCAGACGTTTTGCAGCGGGAGGTCATGGTGAATTGGCCTGGGGTGGCACAGGTAGCCTCATACTTTCATTCTCATTTGAAATTTAGGCTGATTTATTGAGCACCATCTGAAGAAAAATATTATTCTCAACTTCTTGTTTGGTGAGAAGCCGTCTTTTAATGCTGTGTCTTTGAGTGTCTTGTTTAGAGAGTTACATTATCAGTTCAACTTTGGCCTAATACTTTTTAAATTAAACTTGTCCAAACAGCATTAGAAATCTGAAATACAGACTTCTTTCCTTTATGATCTGCAAAGCTTCTTTCTTAGTTGCGTCTGGATCTACCAGAGTTCTGCGACTTAAATCTCCACGCAATGCTTTGCAAATGCAGAAGCCAGCATTCATTTTACACGTTTCATATGGATTTTGTAAGCAACATATTAAAGGAAAGCAATAAAATCTTCTCTTAGGTTAAGGTTTTTAAAAGCGCCTTACAGAGTAAGATGCTTGAGCACCATTGAGCTTCAAATTCAGCCCTTGAAATTAATCTTTCCCACCCTCATGTAGTATTAAGTCTCGTTAATAGCTAATGCATCAGTTGCCTTTAAGATGCACATCTGTTTGTATATATGCACAAAGAAAAGTCTTTCTCGGGGGCATTTAAAGTTATTTTCTACTGAATTGAGTAAGGTCATTTGGCAAAGCCATGCAGGTCATCAATAATTAATCCAGGCGGGCAGAGCTGAGTCTCACGGTGCTTGCAAACACCCTGTTAGCCGGGATAGTTTGGCAAAGCAGGGGTCGTTCTCGGATTTTCTCAGCAAACAGCGAATGTGCATTTAACTTCTGAGGGGGAGAGGGAGGCTTGCTTAGATTGAAACCAGCTGTGCTGGACTTGCCTTGCAGCAGTCGGTGCATCCGTATGTCCAGTGCAGAGCTTCTGATCCCCCAGTCCACCCCATCCAACCCGAGGGCCATCGCACTTAAACACACCTGGCATATACAGTTCATTTCTCCCATGTGGTCACAGGCTGCAGTAATGCAAGAGATAGGATTTATCTCCGTTGACTTTGTCTAAACTTCATCTAAAATTTAGACCAGGCTTTTTGCACCTAACCCTGACTGTCAAAGAACTGGTTCTGGGGTATGAGCTTATAGTCTGTTTTAAATAGTCAGTAGAAAAAAGAGTATCTCTTCCAGAGGATGTTTCCTATCCGGAGTAGTTCTCTAAGGGGATGAGATGAAGACGGGATGAGCACCCTTGCCTTTCCCCTCAGAGGGACCTGTCTGTCCTGAGGAGGAGGCTCCTCAAGAGGTTCTGGTGACCAGCCTGGGAGCAGCATCTTGGTTTTGGACAGACAACGCTGGGTGAAACAGGTCTGTGCCAGCGTGATGGGGACAACCCAGGTGACCTCCCCCTTCCGCTTGAGTCTTCTCTGAGGAGTCCCAGTCAAGCCTCCATCATCCCAAGCATGGAGCAAGACTGGCTTTTGAGCCAGGATGGCTTAACCTTTGGATTTGGGATTGGATGGGCCCACAGTAGGTCCGAGCTCAGAGCCCACATGCTACCTTGAGCATGGGCAGAGGACGGACCAGAGCCCCGTGTGGCAGAAGGGGACACTTGAGTGTCTTACCACCCTGATGGCCACCAGGTTCTACCAGTCCCCAGGCCACGTATGTTCAGGAAACCAGTTTAAAACCAGAACAATTGTGTGTGTGCTGCCCGATCTCCTCCACAGGAACGCTGGTACAGATGGTTTTAATGCCTGGCCCCTGCTGAACTGCTTTTGCTTTACAAGATGAGAAAATTCTCTGGTTTTGACAAGGAAAATTGCTGCCCAGATGCCTGAACACCGGTGCTCTGCTTGTTTAAATATTTGTTCAAACCAGCTTGACTTCTCTGGTGCGTTTTTGCATGAGAGGTTTTGGAGGTGGGGGAAAGAACTCACTTCTAATAAAACCTCCTGCTCTGGTGTAATCACATGAGAGCTTTTAGCCAACAAGTACCCTCTGTCCCGACGGCAGCATTTCGCATCACGTCTCCCCGTTGCCGTCCTGTGTTTCTTCATGCCTGTTTTTCACTTAAACAAGTATGCGTATTAACATGTAGGTGTCCTATCCACAGCCCAAACAGAGACTTTCAGGACTTTTAATCTCCAAAACTCGTAATCTCGCGTGTTCACATGTGCTGTATTAGAGAAAATAAATAGGGCTGGGTGGAGGAAAATCCATTGGCTTCCCCAGCCATGCGTGTTCAGTGGCTGCTTGGTGTCCTGCAAAAATGGCAGGAATTGGGATTGCTTGAGGGATAATTTAGAACTGGTGTGAGTAAAGGTTGTGCTTGCAAGGAGGTGTATTGGAAATATTGGTATTGACCCCCTCCCAGGCTTTACATGGAATATCGGTGGAAGTTTGCCACTGCCAGCGTCTAGCTTGTGATCTGTCCTGCTCTGAACCACTTCATACCTACCGCTAGGATCACCATTTCCAACCCTGCTCCCCATCGTGATGTCCCTCATCGGATCTTGGTGCTATGAGTGTCTTTTTAAAAGACCTGGTAGAGCAAACTGCAGCAGGGACACCAAGTGCTCCCCCATGCGCCTATTCTAGCCTGTCCAATGCTCTCAGCAACCTCTTTGAAGCAGTTATTTCTACAGTTACGCATCTCAACTCATTAGAGCATCACCGTGCAGCCAGCTGATTAGAAACAACCAGATTGCCACACCACTCCGAATTAAGTTTTCAGCATGTGTACATTTGAAAAGTACAAGTGTTCACCCCAGGAAGTGCCTTGAAATGCAGAAAAACAGAGATCTAGGGAATGTTTGCTAGAATTTGCCAAACCTCTTTATTAGTTTAATGTAATTTATGCAGCAAGATAACTCCCTGTCCCCTCAATCTCAGTATTTTCATGTATTGCCTGGAGAAGTCTTGTACTTAAGCCGTTTATTCTGCTCAGGTAAAACTGTAGCAGTTTAACATAAGCGTGAGCGATTAAGAGGCAAACCCACAGGCTTCCTTCAGGTGTCAGCAAACAATTTGGCTCTTAATTTCCACCTGTTTGCCGATGCTTGAATATAAGTGAGTTGCGATTAAACACAATTAGCTGTATGTGCAGTTCTGGGAGGCGAGAGGAGCAGTGGAAGACACTGGTTTGTTCGGACACGGATGGGCTTTGCTGGAGCTCTTGCAGACGTGTTGGCCAAGAGATGGCATGGGAAGGTCACCTCTAGAGGCCACCAGCTTCTGCAGCAACATAGGAGACGTCCTTGGCTGCATGGCTTGTGGTGAGAAGCTTCTGTTGATGGTGGCCATCAACATCAAGCATCTTCCCAAATGATGGCAGCAAAGCAAAGGCAAGTACTAGCTGCTTTGTGAGGGCAAACCTGCTCTCCAAAATCTAGTGTTTTAACCACAAAAGCTTCTCTTTCTCTTCTGGGGGAAATCTGGGCATGATATGAGATCTGGAGTCCAGCTACAGGATTCCCTGAAGTTCTGGGAGCTGCTCCAACACTGGGTGCGTTTAGTGGCTTTGGTGTTTCTGGTTGTCTCTCATCATTTTCTATGATCGTAACATCAGAAAACGTGCTCCACAGCCACTCATCAGCCGCCCATCCATGTGCTGTCAGTCACTGTGATTTATTTGGGTGTTCAGTGCCAAACTGATTAAATTGCACATTTCACAAAAACGAGAGTTGCACCCGTGGCACCGTGTGAAATTATTGCATCTGGCCAAAGAAACTAGCAAAGGTTATGGTGTCTGTTTACATTCCTCATAAAGAAAATCTTGTTAAACTCTCTCTCACATATTTTACAGCCATGGTAAGAGCCCCTGAAGAATACACTGTCAGGAGAAATGGTTTCAAGATTTTTATCTAATGTTATGCAGCGGCAGTAGATGCTGTTTAATTGGGGAGCTGGTGGGAAGCCCGTGTGGTGGCACAGAGAGATCCCTTGTGCAAACAGAGGGTTTGTGGGCCGGGTTTTGCTCTCGCGCATGAAGCTGTGCTGCTGGAAAGGGCAGCGACCGTGGGACGCGCGGCGTTTCAGGTCAGGTTTGCCAAACAACCACAGCTCCTTACACTGGAATGCGAGATCGTTTGTCTTTTTTAAATTAACTTCCGTGCCTTGCTTTGGCCCTGCGTGGTGTTTTTCCTACCTACCCCTATTTTTAAAGAACTATGCAGAAGCTAATTTTAACCTGCGATACTCATCGTGTGTTGATCAATCCCCATCTGTTCCTGTTCCGGCAGGTCTGGGGTTGAGCTGGATTCTGGGGCTGTTTCCATCCCTGTGGCTACCTCCACTTTTATCTGCTAAATATTTTGTAATCCAGCTGTTTCCTTTTTGTTCTCCATATGTTTTATTGGAAATGAGCACTGAGGCGCTGAGAAAGTCATTCCAGCCGGGACGTGAAGTTTCCTAGGGCGGCGTGACGGGAGGGTTTGGTGCTCAGACACCCCCTCCTTACTCCTGGGGGGTGTAAATGTTCTGCAGCTCCAGTTCCCCGTGCAGAACTGGTCCCCTGGGAGAGTCCCAGCACAGCACCAGAAGCACAGATTAAACCTGGCATCCCAACTGATACAACAAAGAAAAGGGTTAACTCCAAGTCTGTGTTTTTAGCAACGCTCTCTTCTGCATGTATTTGCTTCATTCACCTTTAAGGGCTCGTAGTGGTTCCTGCGAAGGACTGTGCAGACCAGCGTTGATCCTTCATCCATCAGAAATATTCAACTGCATCTGGGTGAGCTGTTGAGAAAATTACATAGCAGGTTGGGCCGATTCCTGATAGTGAGTCTAGGTAGGGAATTAAGCTGCCAGACAAGACCTACACAAGTAGGAATTTGACCCAGATAGTAAGTGAACCTTTTTGTTTTTGCAGAAGCTGATTTTTCACTGCTCCTCATGATGTGGGATTTGCTTTTGTGCTTCACCAGGAGGGAGCCATCACTTTTGGCTCTGATACTGTGCTGGAGCTTCTCTTAGCACTGAGTGAAGAACTAAAATTGCAGCTCAGGTTTTCTGCTTCCTTGGTGGCTCAGACCAAAGCATTGATCTGAACTAAATAGTTTAGTACGGGCAGAGGATCTGGCTCAGAGCCTGTGGGGTGGAGATACCTGCTCAGCTTCTGCAGCAGCGATAGTGATGGATGGTCCCTGGGAGAGGTGGACGTTTAGTCATCTCCCAAGGGTGGTTTGATGGACGTGAGTGACTACCGAGCCTCGAGACATTTGTCCATGTTGTATCAAGCTAAAGATACTTCATATCTTTAACGTGTTGTAATGTATAGATCAGTTTGAACGGCTTTTTCTTTTGACGAACATGCTCTTCTAAAATCACCCTGTGCACAGAGGGGCAGATCACTTATGAGGACCAACAGGGACCACCCTGGATTTCAGAGGGTCCCGTTGGCCAAGCCACTTCTTTCCCTGACCGCTTCATATACCAGCAAAGTGGCCATAAGAAGCAATGTTTGAACACAAAACCTGTGGGGAGAGGCTGAGGGAGCTGGGCTTGTTCAGTCTGAGAAGAGCAGGCTTAGAGCTGAGCTCAGCACTCTCTAGAACGACCTGAAGGGCAGTTCTAGCCAGGGGGGATTGGGCTCTTCTCCCAGGCAGTCAGCAATAGGACAAGGGGGCATGGGCTTCAACTCTGCCAGGGGAAATTGAGGCTGGAGATTAGAAAGCAATTCTGTGCAGAGAGAGTGGTCAGCATTGGAATGGCTGCCCAGGGAGGTGCTGGACTCACCGGCCCTGGAGGTTTGTAAACTGAGATTGGCCATGGCACTTAGTGCCGTGATCTGGTCAATGGACTGGAGTTGGACCAAGGGTTGGACTTGGTGATCCCTGAGGTCTTTTCCAACCCAGTCCATTCTGCGATTCTGTGATGTAGGAACGAAGAGCCACATTTCACAGCTGTCCTGGCCAACTTGGGCTGGAAAATGTTCTTTGTTGCACATACCGGGGCTGTGGTGCCCAGCAGCTCCCAGGAGCCCTGAATTACTAAAGAGAGAATTTCCCCAAGGCTGCAGTTGAGTTTTCACAAGCGGGTTTGTGCACTGGCCAAGGCTGCTGACAGCTACACAATATCGTTTTCTGTCATTTTGATTTATGGTCTTCTCTGCAACCAGAGTCCCATGTAAAAATATATATATAAAAAAAATCAGGAGTTTGTCTTAAAAGCTCAATGCAAGTTTATTCTTCAGCTGACCTAGTGAATTAAAGGTATTTTTAGCTTTATTTATTTATTTAGGGAATATAAAAAAAGAAAACTACTACAAAAGTAACCTCCACTGCCAGTTTTGAGACCTGCTGTGGTGATTTCTGTTGTGCAATGCAAAAAGTCTCATTGTCCCTGGGAGTGAGAAACCTTGAGAGCAAAGATCTGCTCTTGGCTGAAGTTTCCACGCAGGACATGGGGGCCGAGCTCCACTGAAGGGTATCTTAAAACTCCCCGTAACTGGGGGTTTCTCCTGGAAAACAACCCAAATCCCCCAGGGGAAGGGCTGGACGTGGATCTCCGCTCCCCTTGGACGGCAGAAAAAGGGCTCATCCTGCATCATCTTGGGTTTGCCCGGAGGTTTTGTGAACTCGCTTCTGGCACCCAGACTTGTGCTCGTTGCGCTACATTTGGAGCATCGCTTCTTGGCGTTAGTATTTGGGGATTATTGCTTGCAGTTTCCTTCCGACAGATGCTTAAAAGAGCAATACTGAGCTGGGAATGGGGGGGGGAAGGAAAAAAAGCGTCGCTTGGCTATTTGTGTGCAGTTGTGTGAGCTACAAAGCGTTCCGTGACACAAAGGAAGAGGCCACATGAAACAGCTCTTGGGGTGGCACTAACAGGAATAAAAGCTCCGAGCGCGGCCCTGGGAAAAGGCAAGAGAGCAGGGAAGTGGGTTTTATTCCAGTTCTTTGCTTTCCTACAGCGCTCAGACGGTTTTATTTACAGCATTTCCCGCACCTTAGCAGTGATGAGCATATAGATAATGTAAGATATATGATATGTCTCAAAAATATAACTCCAAATTGTGGCATGGGCTGAAATGAAGTACATTTTCCAGCCGTGGGGTAGGGATGGATAGGTTGGATATTAGGAAAAATTTCTTCCTGGAAAGGGCTGTTGGACATTGGAGTTGTAGTGGTGGAGTCACCATCCCTGGAGGGGTTTCAAAGGTGTTTAGATGAGGTTCTCAGGGACATGGGTTAGTGCCAGTTTATGGCTGGATTTATTGTGAGTGAGGCTGGTTGGCTGCAGGAGGATATTTTGGATGTATGGGTAAGAATAGCTTATTTCCTAATTTGTTTTCCTGCAGTATATATATATATACACACATACACATATATATACCCACCCCTTCCACAGCACACATCAAGTGTATACAGGGCATTTCCTTGATGACTGGTATTTAGCAGCTCAGTTACAGTCGGATTTCTGTGCAGTCAGCACAGATATCAATGGCAAAATGCTTTTCATAGATCGAATGCTATGTCATTGAAAATTTCTTGAAGTGCTCATTTCAAGCAGTTCTTAAAATTTTCTCCTAATGTATGAGCTAGGAAAGAAACATTTTTCAGGGTGCAAAATGGGAAGAAATTTTGTTCATTGCTTTTTTTAGATCTTCATTCAAATTAGTGCCAAGAAACAAGTATTTTACCACACACACCCCCAAAGCTATTTCTGTATTCATAAAAGCCACTTGGTTAAATCAGGGGGTAGAGCAATAATTGCCACCTAAGGAATAGACACACGTACTGGATTTTTACTTGCTTTATATTTGAAGGCTTTTCTCCATTTTATAATATAACTTGCTTTAACTTCAGCAATCTAAATTCTTCTTCAGTTCAGGAAAACCTAAAAACCCTCGTAATTGCTGCTCTTATCGCACCCAACCCCTGTAACAAGATGAACCTTGGATAATTAAATAACGACCCCTGGAATAACCTTCTGTCTTTTAAATAAGATGCTTTTATGACAACCAGCACCAATGTAGAGCCCGTTTCAGGGAGCCATGGTCCTGGTGGCAGACACAGCTTTGCAAGTGTCACAAGGAAAGCTGAATATCAGTGTCTTTTATTTTACCTCGTTGCATACTGCAGCTTCACAGCAAGTAAAACCTCAAGCATCACGGGCTTCTGAAAGAGAATGGGCCTTTGCAAGGAGCTCATGTGCTTGGATGTGAAAAGCACGGCTGAAAAATGGACAGAAAGTGAATAGCCCTGAGGAGCTTCAGTGCTGGAACTGAGGAAATCATTTGGTACTTGTGCAGACAAGTGTTCCCCAAGTTCTGCGCATCATAGATAACAGTAATCATCTCTCTGCCTCCCATGCATCCGATGGGAAATGCATCTTCCCCGCTGAGAAAATGGCTTGTGCTAAATAAAGGTTTGTCCTTAACAGGGAGTGAGAGAGATGGGAGGTGGACATGAGGGCTCTCATCTCTTTCCCAAAGAAAAGCCATTAAGCGTATAAAATACATATGTTTTCTCCTCAGCAGCAGTCGGGCTTCCCAGCCCAAAAAGTCACAACAGGACCATAAGGTTTATAAAGATGTCTTCCCCACCAGCAATGCTGCTGAGTCAGTGAAATCGGATTGTGCATCTGTGCCTCGTTAGGCCAGTACCTCTAATTAAATCATTGGCAACAAATGGCTTCAAGCTGCTCTGCTTTGGGGTGGTGACTTGCAGTGAGGGTGTTTGGCCCTTTTCATGGTGATGTCTGAAACCACCGCTGTTAGACTGACAAGAAGATGATGGGCCTGCAAAATTAAACCCTGACAGAGCCTTTCCATTATCTGAAGCTACAAACAGACCTTCCACGTCTCTAGGTCAGAAGTGAGTTCTTTTCTTTACCTATTTCTAGAGAAAAAGCACAGGGGAATAATGACTCATGCAGTTTTTAGGATCCTAGGCTCATAGTGAAGTGTCCACCCAGAGATCCCTGTTGGATTCTGCTGTTGCTTGAATGAAAAAAGTGCTGTGTAAAATACAGTGCGTTAATTTGGGTTAGTTTAATGATGTAGATTGTCTTTCATACAAATTTTTGCGTGGCCCAGCTGCAAAAAGGATGTGGGATGTACTGTAGCACCTAGGAAGGACCTGGGTATGGGGGAGAAAGGGGAAAAGGGGGGAAAAAAGCAGAAAATGGAGGAATGTGAGATACAGGCTCACCTGAGGATGCCCTGTTTGGTGCTGCCCTGGGGACATGGGACCTGCTTGGGGGCTTGTCCTTGCTGAGCTGTACCTTTGTGTGTCCTCCGCAGGCCTAGCGATGAAAACCACCCCCACGTGAAGCCTGATGCCTACGTGAACAACCTCGCCGAAGCCGTTGACGTGATCCTCCAGCAGATGTAAAGCCGGAGGTGGCTGGAAGGAAGGAGGAGGTGACCTCTCGTACAGCCCCTCCACAAGGTCGCTTTGTCCTCTCCAACCTCCATCGGACACTGACAGACCCAGGCTTGCTCGGGGTGCCAAGCGCCTGCGTTCCAAAATATTTCATGCAATGGTACTAAAATGATTTACTGATGTTATCAGGGGAGCACCAACCCCGCTGTCCTCTGGCACATCTGGAACACCTTCCCGTGCTGCTGTGTCCCCACCAGCGCAGGTGGAATCAGCTCTTCTTAGCTGCGCTGAGCCTTGTCTGCCCCAGGGGGCCCTGAGGATGATGAAGAACTCGCTCCAATGCTGGGGTTTCTGCCCCTTTTAACTCTTCATGCACACATGGACCCAACCCGGAGGTGCCCAGGTGGGAAACGGGGGACCCCGCACCCCTTCACAGACAGGCTTGACTGCTTAACTCACCCTTTCTGTGCCTTCTGGGGTGCCTGGGATGGGATGGGGGATGTCCTTGGGGGGTGAGGGAGGCCACCAAGCCCTGGGTGCACCAGCCCAGCCCCTGCACCTATGGCAAACCAGTAACCACGTTCCTGCCACGATTGGCCCCCATCGGGCACTGCCCTGGGTTAGGGCTCGGGAACACGGTAACGCTGTGACACGTTATGGAACAACCGCGCTGTCAGGAATAAACTCTGTCCTGTGGATCTGTTTGTTGTTGTGTTCAGTCACATCCGTGCTGGAGGGGATGCTCAGAGGATGTGATTGTGACAACCAGTGGTAGGACAAGGGGCGATGGGTTCAAACTGGAACACAAGAGGTTCCACTTAAATATGAGAAGAAACTTCTTCCTGGTGAAGGTGATGGAACACTGGCCCAGGCTGCCCAGGGGGGTTGTGGAGTCTCCTTCTCTGCAGACATTCAAACCCGCCTGGACACCTTCCTGTGGAACCTCAGCTGGGTGTTCCTGCTCCATGGGGGGATTGCACTGGATCATATTTTGAGGTCCTTTCCAATCCCTGGCATTCTGTGATTCTGTGATATAAAATGCTCTTCCCTGCTTGGAATAAGCTGGCGAGGGCTGTGGGACCGATGGGGTTTTCCTTCTCCCTGAGGGGAATGGGGGAATCCTGCGGCAGATTTGGCTTTGGCTCTGCCACGAAAGCAACTCGGCTCTGCCCGGTGCTGGTGCTCCTGGCTTTAAGTTTCCAGTCTCTGTAAAGCACCAATTCCATCAATTCTGCCATGACTATAAATTCTGCTTTATAAATATTATGTGGAAACGTTTGGCCACTTTTTTTTGTTTTAACTTCTGAGTAATAATTGCTAAACTTTCTTCCAATTCCCTTGGATACCCAAACCACACAGGTGCACCATTTGGACTTTCACCTGCTTCAGACCTCCCACAGGATGATGGAAAGGTAAGAAATAATGCACATGTTACATATATTTATCTATACATGCTCTGGGGCAGTGTGCTCTGGCTGCCGCTAGCATTCAGCTACTGCTCTTTGCATTTGCAAATGGGAGGTAAATAA
Organism: Patagioenas fasciata; assembly: GCF_037038585.1. Taxonomy (NCBI): domain Eukaryota; kingdom Metazoa; phylum Chordata; class Aves; order Columbiformes; family Columbidae; genus Patagioenas; species Patagioenas fasciata. The sequence continues at coordinate 39,400,503 of NC_092527.1, forward strand.
TAATTGCAGCTATGTTTCCAGCAGTCCCAGCCCCTGAAGGTGACCCAGAGGGACACCCAAGCGATGTTTCGTGTTTCTGGAGCAGCCTGTGAGTGTTGGAAACTTGTTTTTCAGAGCTACCAGCTGAGCTGTGCAGCCACCCCTTGGGGACAGCGGGGGAGAGAGGACTAGGAATTAAATTAAAATAAACCACATCTGGGAAAATGACCTTAGTGCCATTTTTTAAATCTGTTTTTGTATCTTTTTTATCCTCTGGGTAGCGGTTCAGCCAAAGTCTACAGCACTGTGTGCATCCACGCACACGTGAAATGGTGCTTGAATGTTGGGGCTGTGACGGATCACTGCGAATTTCTTTCTTATCCTATAATTCTTCCTTTTTGTTCTATTATACTAAGCTTATCACTTCAATCTGATTAAGTTTAGGCAGATAAACATCCTGCCATCTGTCATGAAACTTTTTAAACTGTTTGCTTACTCAGAGAAACACAGACGTTTTCCTTTCTGGTTTGCAAAGGCTGTAGGGAGATACTAAATACCCTGTTTCCCCAAGAATTGATTTAATACCCCATGTGCTCTTGCCCTACTCTGGGCTCTTGCTTTGCTTGGGTTTAGATTTTATTTTAAGGGTGTTGGTCTCTTCTCCAAAGTAACAAGCGACAGGATGAGAGAAAACAGCCTCAGGTTGTGCCAGGGGAGGTTTAGATTGGATATTTGGAGAAATTTCATTAAAGAAAGGGCTGTCGGGCATTGGAACAGGCTGCCCAGGGCAGTGGTGGAGTCACCAACCCTGGAGGGGTTTAAGAGACACATAGATTATGTTCTTAGGGACATGGATTAGTAATGGACTTGGCAGTGTTGGGTTAATGGTTGGACTTGATGATCTTAAAGGTCTTTTCCAACCACAACACTTCTCTGATTCTTTAATTATCTTTGTCCTTAAACACAAAGCATAAGGTGCTACTTTGCACTGAAATGTGGATTTGCGGCTAAACAACAGCCATAACATCACAAAACACCCATTTTTATGGTGCAACCCAAGGCTGGGACACCCTTTACCATTTCTAACCCAGACACCCAAATGCAGGGTCCCAGCCGGGGTGGCTTTCCTAACCCACATTTATTTTTGTGACCCCCATCCCCAGTGTCCCCCACCCCATGGGGAATAACACAGAGAGAGGCGAGACGCCAGCCGGGGGTTATTGAACCAGGAAGCTTTATTTACACAGTAAAAGTAACAAGCAATTTCCTGAGACTGAGCTGCTCTAGTGCAATATCAAGTCACGGAGGGGGGACGAGTGGGCAGCCCCTCCCCGGGGACACGCACGTCCCGCTGCGCTTGTGCAACTGCAGCGAGACTTGGCTACTACAGGTCAGAGCTTCAGAAGGCTTTTTCTTTTTGTTTCTTTTTTTTATTATTATTATTATTTTTTTTACTTATTTTTTGGCCATCCTCTCCTTTTGATCTCTGGAACATCAAACCCACGAAAAGCACCGCTACAATCCTCTAACGTCCTACGTTCGGTCTGGCAGCCTGGTTCAGCCAGGAGCTTTTTCAACAATGCACTTGAAAGGCGACTTTATGGGCCGAACAGGCTACGCTATAACGTGGAAAAATTACAATCTATTTTACAAATACTTCTGTCTCTTTTTGAAGATATAAACTTTCATAAGCCAGGCTCGAAGAGCTGTATCTGCAGACACACAAACCCCCCGTGCACATGCTAAGACTTTTCCTATTAAACTCCTTTTATTCAGGACTCGTGCCTATGAACCCTGATTGCTGCCAACACCAGCTCGCTCGTCCTGGGTCGCACCTCGGACAAGCCACCGAGTCTCTTCACAATATTGAGCCTGTTTTAGCTACAATAACATCCATTGCCTGTATATTACTTTAATATCACATTCTGGCAGCCGGCAGGAATTTGCTGGGGGAGGTTACCGAAGCATCTGTGTAATAAAGTCCTTTAAAAACCACGAGCAAGACCCTTCCCCTGGGGCGATGGTCGCAGGGTCCAGAGCTCCCAGTGCTGGGGAGCGAAACCACTTCGGACTTTACAATCAACAGGATGTCCCCCTGACTCTGAGGCACATACTATATTATATTTAATATTTTTTAATTATTTTATTTATATATATATTTATATATATATAAATCCGCAAATGGTTTCTTTTTTTACCTCTACAGAGAGAGAGAGAAAAAAAATTTAAAAGTAAGGCTTTCTTAAACTAAGTACATGAAATCATACAAACCCAACAACGAAATAACCCAACAGAACACCACCCTGGCCCCTAAACCGTCGCTACCTGCAGCCTGTGCAGCCCAGGATAAGGCCATGAGTCATTGGAGAAGCGTCTTTAGTAAGGCAAACGGGTTGTGCTGTGTGTAAACTGAACGCTACGGCTATGGCGAGTACAGCTGGGTAGTGGTCCATGGGTCACCGTCCTGCCGGGGGGGGTCGCATGGCACCGGTCACAGCCCTTGGAAAGAAAACAGGAGCCCTTGGGAATTACAGCCCCGGTGATGCACCTGGAGCCTCGCGGCTGCAGCCGGACATGGATTTGGGGTGAATTTGCCCTTTTTTCGGTCAGGCAGGAGGTGCCAGTGGGAGGTGTGTACCCCGAAAGCGGGGATGTGTCAGGGGTATTGAGCATCAGGAAGACTCAAAGCTGAGAATCGTGTCGTGGTTGTGGGGAAATGCTGCCACAGCTCAACCCTCCCAAAACATCTGAGGCAGTCAGCGCTTTCCATAACAGAAGGGTTAAAAATGAAGCCAAGATGTGTTTTCTTCCAGATGATGCCTCAAGCAACACTTTAAAAGAGCTGGAGGGTTCCCCGAAATGAAAAGACATCCCTGTTGTCCCCTCCCGGACTATTTGGGACTGGCGCTGCCTACCAAAGCCTGGCCTAGGGGGAGCAGACTAAACCTCTGCGGTGCCAGGAGGGGGATAAAGCTATAGAACAGCGGATGGGTTCTGCTGGGATGGGAGGCACATCCCGAACCACCGCAAGAAAAAAGTGCACTAACATAACCAGAAATTATGAATAAAACCTGTACCAGTGGCTCTCAGCTCTTCCTGACTTACAGACTCCTAAAGATGGTGCCGAACGCCGTTAAAAATGTTACTTCTTCAATTACTGTTGGTATAGATGACCTTTTTCTTTTCCTTTCTTGCTTTTGCAGAGCTCGGGAAGTAAACCCTGAGCCTGAGAGAACCTGCAGAAGACGCTGGAAGCCACTTGTACAGCTTTCCTAGAGCTTTAAACAAACACACAAACAAAAAAAAAGAGGGAGAAAATAAAAATACATGTCCTTCTAAACCTGTTAGCAAGCAGACAGCTTATTTTTTACCAAAGAGAATTCCTAACGTACAAACGTAATGGTCACCACTTTATCTGTGCTTAAAAAAGGCACAGGAAGAGGAAAAGCTTTCAGTGCTGCTACCTGGATTTTCAGCCTTTTTGCCAGCTGATTTTTTGTCAAGTAACCCCGCGGCGTCTCGGGCCTGCAGCCCCTTCACAGTAAGACAGAGGGGAAAGAGAAGAGGGTGGCAGCTGTGCCTCAGGTAGCAAAGAGGGCACAGCTGCTGGGAATTGGGTAAACAGCCCAGCCCCGCTCAAAATTGGGTGTTGGGAACCCGAGATAGGGTGGCACAGAGCCCCATCGGGCCTTTTTCCTGATGGGTTTCAAAGAAGGGATTGGAACGGAAGAAAAATATGGATGATTTGAGCATCCGCAGGCAGCGCCCGCCGAGCGCTGCTGCAGATGCTGCTCCGCGTTGGAGCTGTGCGGGGCCACTGGGTCCCTTTAATTCCTCATCAGGAAAATAAAATTAAAAAAAAAAAGTAAAAATCCAGCTCTTACCATTATTAAATTTAAGCAAAACACTTCACTTGTGATTTCCTTCTCATGGCGCTGCCAGGGATGCCGCTGGGACACAGCTGGGGAAGAGGAGCCGCAGCCGGCCCTGCAGCCACCAGCCAGCGCTTGGATTGCAAATCTCAATATTCTGGTTTTCCCCCACTTTTTCCAGTCCCATGGGTGTTGGTTTCTCCTTGTGCATCCCCTAAGAAACAAGCACAGGTGGGACCCGGGCGAACATGGACAGCCCCATCGGCTCCAATACAAAGTTGGCAAAAGCCACTTACTCGCTAAATGTGAATTTTTGGCGGTCCCTGTGCCTGGTTTCCCCAGTTGGGCAGGTGGTTCCTCCTGACTGGCTGATCTCTGGCTACAGTAGTTACAAAGAATTTCAAGGTTCGCACACGCACGCAAATTGCTCGGAATACCTGATGAAATTTTGGCAAAGCTGCTTCGTCCCCTCCAGCCGTCGGGAGGGGAGCGGTGACAGGACCCGCCAAACCCTGCGGGGAGCCCTGTGGCTCTGCTGGCAGCCCCCCAACCCGGGCCGAGGGGACCCGCTCCCTCCTCAGTTGTTTTCGATCTGCTCGATATCTATCTCGCCGTCCAGCTGGAAGAGGCTCTCGGCGCCTGTCCCGCCGCTCCGCCACACCGCCCCGTCTTCCTCCTTCCCGCCGCCATCCTCCTCCTCCTCGCAGGAGAGGTCGTCCCTGCTGGCCCGGTGCTCGTCGGCCCGCGAGCGCGGCGGCTCCGGGACCGGGGTGCAGGCGGGGGTCCTGCCCGGCATCACCTCCGGGGAGCGCGGGGCCGCGGTCCAGGGCTGGGGGCCGGGGAGGCGCTGGGAACCGTCCTCGGCCGCAGCACTAAGGCAGGTGAGGCTGTTGAAAGTCTGGCGGTTCTGCAAAGACAAGCGGGGAAAAAGCTGAGAGGTGGGGGACACAGACCAGAGGGAATCCTGAGGCTGCCTCAGATGAGGCGAGAGTCCCCCCAAACCTGCGACCCCCCATCCCAGCAGATCAGCTGAAACATCCAACTCCAGGAGCTGGGCAGCCGCTGTGAACCCACCTCCCCATGGCAGCTCCTGTGCTTCTCCCACCCCTCCAATATCAAATCCAGGCCCACACTGGTCCAGATCAGCCCCACCACTGTATGATTCTATGATTCCACCACCACCTGCACCCCATGCGCCTCCCAGTCGCACACGTAAGGCAGTACAGAGCCATTCTCCCAAAATTAAATGAGTGTTTCCAACAACCCCATGTACTAAACTAGCTACGAGAAACTCCGGCTCCTTCTTTAAGCAGCTGGAGCTCATGTGCTGCTCAACTCTGTTGTGATAGGTGTCCTCCCTCATTAAAGACCATGCGAGGTCAGTTCTCTGTCCCTTATCTTTGTAATGAAGAGAGCCCACAGCTGGTTGCCTTGGCCAGAAACTTGATTTAGTTGATGTACCATCACATCCTCAAAACAGTTTCAATTTCCAGCAATGAGAAGGAGCTCACAGGCATTCAAAGCCCTCCAGAGCAGAGCAGACGCAACCTCTCGGAGATGCTGTGTGACCACAAGCGTGCTTACCTGACAGGGCATGCCTTCTACCTGGGTTGTTTTTTAAAGGAGTAAATGAAATCGTAATTAGCAAATGCCAATGGAAATAACGTGGCCATCCCGCTGGCGTGCTCCGAGCAGAAGAGCGTGGAGCATCTCAGCAATGCGTGCAAGCAAACAGCGTGCAAAACGAGTGTGCGATGGTGAACGCGCTTCACAGACACCTGTCCTGGCCACATCCCACCCCATGGGTCTGAACGTGCGTCCAACAAATACCCGGGGGGAAGGCAGCCCCCTTGCAAGCTGAAGATGCTCACCTGATCCCAAATTCTCCAAAATCACACCAATATATAGGTATGAGCACACAAATCCCCTTCTCACAGCTGCTTTTCCTGACGTGGGGTTTACGTGCAGTAGGAAACTTGAAGCGTATTTGCAATGAGCCAGGGCTCCTGCTTAGGAGATGCCTGGCTTTTCAAAATCCCTTCTTGGGAGAGGCTTTTTAGTGTCAATAGAAACCTCAGTGATGAGAAGACTACAGTATGGGTACACGGCTTACATTTTATCTATAGCAGATAAAGAAAATCTACTGTGAAGGAAGAAAACTACACTCCATTAGAAGTTATGGGCAGCTTATGGCTCGGTGGAAATATGGATCAGGTGGGATTCCCTTGAGGCTTCACCAGCACCTGGCATCAATCAGCATTTTCTCAAACAAGCTGTTTGATGGGGTTAAATCTGCAAACACAGGTACCAGTAGCTCTTTGAGAGCCTGGAGCAGCAAAAATTTGGCAAGTAAGGACTTTTTAACAGGGCCTGTTGTGAAAGGACAAGGGGTGGTGGTTTTAAACTAAAATAGGGGAGATTCAGGCTGGACATGAGGAGGAAATTGTTGGCCCTGAGGGTGGTGAGAGCCTGGCCCAGGTTGGGCAGAGAGGCGGTGGATGAACCATCCCTGGAGACATCCCAGGCCAGGCTGGACGGGGCTCTGAGCAACCTGAGCTGGTGAAGATGTCCCTGCTCATGGCAGAGGTTGGATGAGCTTGGAAGGTCCCCTCAACCCAAACAGTTCTGTGATTCTGTGATTCTCTGAAGGGGGCTTAGGCTGGAGACAGCAAGCAGGGATGTGTAGGAGGGCGTATTGTGTTTCTAGCACAGAGCACAGCTAAGAATTTCTGAAAGCTGTAAAACCTCATCACCAGAACCTGTTAATACAGGTCAGGCAAATGTCATTGAACTAACACGGATGTCCAGACATCCCCCCCGACATGCCCAAGGCATTTATGCACATTTACTTGAGGGTTAGCTGTTGGTTTTTTTCTTTCAAATCCAAGTAAGCTGGGAGTAACTCCACCAAAATAACTTAGCCCAGGCTCTGAATGAAGCAAAAATCATCCCTTTACATATCCCCCTGAGGGATGCAGGTCAAAGCCCCAGCTATTCCGCATTCCAATAACTTCTTAAGAAATCCCAAGTACTTGTGCTGAATTTGTAGCCACTGACCACACGTTGTTTAGAGTCTTTGACCACCAGGCTAAATGACGCATGAAGGTAAAACGAGTTGTAGCAGGAGATGATGCAAGGGCTGTTGTATCTGAAAGGAGAAGCTCCTGCTGCCCAAGGAGCAGTTGGCCACCACCCAAGCTCCATTTCACGTGGCCTTCAGTCTCTGAAACCTTCCAAAAACCCACAAGTCCACGTGAAAAACCAAGCATTTGTCCTCTAAAAACCCAACTGTACCCAATCCCCACGTCATCCTTCTCCTGCTTTTTCTAAATCCAAGCTGTGCCTTTCCATGCGGTCTGTCTTCTAACAGCTTCAAGCAGAGATCTGCACATTGTGGTTAATGGACAACCTGTAATTACCGCTGCTCTTGGAGAAGCCCTGAGGACACGGGAGAAATATTCTCTAAGCACTTACAAAAATTTGCAAGCGTATTTCCAAAAGCGATTTAGGTACTTGAGAGCCTGAGTCTCCTGAAAGTCAACAGCCGTCTCAGAAGTGCAAATCCTTTCTACAAACAAAAAGCTGGCAATTCGGGGAACGTTAATTTTTCTTCTGCTAATCAAGCTCATCTCTGGGCTGCAGCGCTTCCCTGGGCTCGGTATCCAGGTGTGAGCATGTCGGGCTGATACGGGTGGGCCAGAGCATCCTCAGAGGGTGGAAGATGCTCTGCAAAGTTTCAGAGAAAGAGATGGGCGATGCCTGTAATGATGAATGAAGGAGGATGCAACCTGGAGAGCAACTAAACAGGTCCAAGGCGCACTCTTCCCATCCAAATGAAGTGTTTCCAAGGTTGGAAACATCTCCAAAACCAGCTATGAATGTACTTGACTTTCAGGGAAATTTTGCATTTTATTGGACTTTGGCAAGATAACCGATCCAGCGGCCTCATTTTCCCTGCTCAAATCCACACATGCTGCAACCCAACATTTTCCACGAACTGCCTTGAGTCGTTCCGGGTAATATTTTCACCTTCCTTGTAACGGGATGGAAAAACCCTTCTGATGGTCCCGCAGCTTCCAGCAAGGCAGCGACTGCTCGTGGGGAAAGGAACTCCCTCTGACCTGGGTTTGCCAGAGTTTGGCTCAGAAAGCAAGTTTTCACAGGCACCAGCTGCTGAAAAACCCCTTATTTCACCTTCCCAGCAGGGGATGAACATTTTGGGTAAGGGTCCCCCCAAGATGGGGATAACCAAGCCAGCATCGCCTGTGCTGGCCATGGAGCAGTGGTGGATCAGCCACCACCATCAATGCAGCGTCTGTTCTCAGCCCTTTGGGAGTTTTTGTACTTGTTTTTTATTTATTGGGTGAATTTAGCGCGGGCTGAAGTGCTGAGCTGGCAAAAGCGGGCAGTCAAGTCCCCCATTGATACCGGCCAAAGAGCAGGTTTGGTGGCACAATGTGGTGCCTGTTCCCCATGACCAGGCAGCCCTGGGCCCCCTCTGAGCCTCTCACAACCTCGTCCTTCAGCGCCAAAGGGGCATCAGGCACCAAAAACGCTGCTGGTCTCAAGAAAACCATGGGGAATCCTGACACCCACCTGAATCTGACATGGGTGGCTTTCGGGAGATGTTTGTGGCCATCTTGCCTTCACCCAGCGACCATCTGTCATGTACTTTCCATCCAAAACACCTTCCCTCACAGCCACTATGACCCATCTCTGACCATTTGAAGTGTTGGGTTTTCATCCCCTGGCTCTCCCCATCCCAAAGCTGCAGCAAACCAGCTGCCCAGGGAGCACACCGGGCGGTCTCTCCAGGAGAGGAAGAAAATGAGATGTTACTAAAGCAAACCCCCTAAAAAATCATTTAGAAATACGAATCAGACATCCTTGGCCACTCGGAATGAGCCGAACGGTGGTGACCAAGCTCAGGGTGAATCTACTTCCCACGGTGTGATGCTCTGCACTGTGCACGGACCAAAGCTAAAAGCCGGGGAGGTTTCAGGAGCTGACTGAGCCCCACATCCATCCTTTTCCAGAGGTTTTTCTTCCCCTTGAGCATGGGGGACAGGGGCTGGCAGCCCAAACAGCGAGCAAGCTGGAGAAATCCCTCAGCAACATTTCTTTGTATAACTCTCCCCCTCATAAAACAGCCAGCTCTGAGTTTTTCCCTGAAACACACCTCTGTAAACACGGCGGATCTGCTAGAACAAATATTAGCAGGACCACGATCCCTGTGGTGATCGTGGCTTTTGCGTAAACACGGTTTGGGGTTTTTTTTCCCCACCCTGCCAGGTGATTGCCGCGATTTTCCCGGGGAAGGTGTAACGCTACGAGCTGTCAGCACCACCGGCCCGACCTCCCGAGCTGTCATCACCTCCCGTTCGCACACTGGGCTACAGTTGCTTCATAAAGCTGAAAATAACCCGGTGCCAGAAGGAAAGGGGGATGCGAGCGGTGCTGCTCCGTGCGGGGACGATGCGGCTCTGCCAGCCCTCCCCATCCAGCAAAGTCACTTCCATTGGGGGCTTCTCTAGAGCTCTTTCTTCTCAAGCACATTCAGTGCTTCAGAGAATCATAGGCTCACAGGATGGTTTGGGTGGGAAGGGACCTTAAAGCCCATTCAGTGCCACCCCTGCCATGAGCAGGGACATCTTCACCAGCTCAGGTTGCTCAGAGCCCCGTCCAGCCTGGCCTGGGATGTCTCCAGGGATGGTTCATCCACCACCTCTCTGCCCAACCTGGGCCAGGCTCTCACCACCCTCAGGGCCAACAATTCCTTCCTCATGTCCAGCCTGAATCTCCCCTCTTTCAGTTTAAAACCATCACCCCTTGTTCTATCCAGACTAGGCACACACACATTGCTCTCCCCCATTTTTAAGACACCCACAATCTTCTCCAGCTCCATCCCCAAGTTGCTGCAGGCAGCTCAGCAGCACCGTCTGCCAAGATCAACATCGCCATCGAGGGGGGGACGTGGGTCTGACACCGACCCTGTCCTCCCGCAGAAAGAGCCTCTGAGCGATGGATGAAGTGTCAGGAAAGAAATGACTGAAATACCTGAGGAAGGCAAACACAGGAGGCAGTTATGGGGTACGCGAAATGCAAACAGAGCTCATATGCCTGGTGCGGAGCTGAAGCTGGGTTATATATGCAGCGGTGCCACGTCAGGGAGCTCAGACTCATCCACTATTCTATATATTTTTTTTAAATTTTATCTATGGAGGCATTGAGAAATTTGCAGGCGCCCCTACGCCCTTGTCAGGCTGATGTGCCATGGAGTGGTTCTGCAGCAGCATCCCCGCGGGTACCACGATGCCGCCCTTGGTTTCAGGATCTGCCTTCTCCACTCTTCCCCTTCTCAGCCGCTAACCAAGAGGAATATTTACATACTATTTACACAACCCCAATCCTAATTTTGCAATAGCAGGCACCAGTACTTAGACGGTGCACTGGAAGTCTACAGCTTTAGCACATCATTCTGCTTGTATTCTGTTTGGTGTGAAAAACAGCTTTCATGAGCAGGCTCAGAAATATCTATTGTCCTACCAAGTCACTTTGCACCACAGTATTAAACAAACAAAACAGAACAAAAAAGCAAGAAAGAGGCTTTAAGTCATTAATATTAGTGCTGTGTTTGGATCCTGTGGAGTTGATTTGATTTTACTCGCAGTTTGGCTCGTCTTTGGAGCTCTCTAGCTGCCCCAATGACAGTGCGCTTCCCCAAATGCAAAACAAAAAGCTGTTACATGACCTGCCAACAGGGATCCTCCCAGTGCCAGAGAGTCCCAGGGAGATGCTGGAGAGAGGAATCCCAGAAATCACAGAGAAATCCAGTGGCACGGCTATGCATGGAACCAGAGAGCAGGGATGCTCTCTGGGGCTCGACTGTCCCACCTGGGCGCACCAGCTCGCAGCATCCCACAGCATCTCACAGCATCCTGCAGCATCCCAGAGCATCCTGCAGCTTCCCACAGCATCATGCAGCATCCCAGAGCATCCCACAGCAACCTGCAGCTTCTCACAGCATCCCCCAGCGTCCTCCAGCTTCCCACAGCAACCTGCAGCATCCCAGAGCATCCCGCAGCATCCCACAGCTTCCTACAGCATCCCACAGCTCAGAGCAGAGATCGTGGCATCAAGGTCGGTCTGATCTCCCAATGATGCTATTGCAATGTCATGGATCTAACTGGAATGGTTCTGGCATAAGCAACGGTGAGCTGGAACCCGGCTTGTCCCAAGAGCTGGCAAAACTTGGGGGTTTGGAGGGGCTTATCTGTGGGGAGATGACTTGTCACAAGATAGGATGAAACATCACTAATATGGAAATGTTTTCTAAACACATTTTTTGAGAATCTGAGCCCTATTCTGCTTTGATATTATTGCATCATTTTCAATACAGAAGTAATAGCTCTATTCTACTATTGTGGCCTCACTTCATGCCCTAAATTACCTTATAGAAATTAAAACCAAACTTCCAAGAGTAAATCAACCACTTCCTTTAACAAGATGCTTTCTGAAGCGCTCTCATCTCCCTGGATCAGCCCATACCAGTGGAAACCTGCTCCAGTTGGACACTTCCACCTGATTTCTGCAGGTTTAATTCACACAGAGGCACCAAAGTGTGCCTGGCATTACACCCCACACCAATCTTGTCACCAGCACAGGGACAGTGTCACCGCATTGACACCACCATTAAAGAAACTACCAGCGAGTAAAGGGAAAAAAATCATGTTGTGGCTGACCATAAATCCAGAATTTATGGAAAGGTGTAAACCTGAGACAACAAACGTAAGGCAGGAGGTGCAAGGGTACACCTAATCCCAAACACCTCCCCGCGCCAACCTCTCACCTCCCGCAACATAAACAGAGCAGGCTTAGCACACGGTGAGTAATTTAAGGTGATAATCACAGCCTGCTTTTCCCCAGGCATCAAATTAATGCTGGGTTGGATTAAAAAGGCAAGGGGAGGAAGCAACGTGGAGTCGTGTCCCTGAAAGTGCTCCTGGGGCACCCGCACCCACCATCGTACCCAGCTCCATGGCCTCCTGCAAATTATCTACAGGCTTGAAGGACACATCATTTTCTGACACAGTCTCTGTTCCAAACTAACCCTGAGCATCTTTCTCTCGAAAACAACACTGAACTGCCCTCCTGGTTTATTTAGCGCTGCTTTCTGAAACGCTGAGGGAGTTACGCAAGGCAAGAGACTCTCAAGTAACTTCTGACCATCACTACTAATATTTTGCATTGGAAAAATATTTTCTACAAAAAAACACCATCTGCCTGGGAGGCCACGTTGCCTCCTGCCCAAAGGAGCCATTCCCACCGCCACAGATCCAAAATCTGCACCTTGCACCAGCCTTCCAACGCCTCCGAAATCCTCTGGAAGAAGGTGTGATGGATGAAGCACCTTTGAGGGGACAAAAACCCAACCACCACCTGCGAATCCTGCCACCGCTTCATCCCTCCCGGAGCTGTGGGAGGGAGAAGCAAGCCTGGAAATCTCCCAGAATGCTGGGGTTTGGGTGTTTTTAAAAACAGTGCAAGCAATTGCTTTTGGCTGCCACTTTCCAGCATGTCGATTCATTCAAGGATGAATCTCTGTGCTCTATAAAAGCTGCTCTTTGGTTCCCATGTAGCGCAAGAGCCCGGGGACCAGAGGGTTAAATAGCAAGTGGTGAGTCAGATGCGTGTCTTGGGGATACGATCAGATTTGTGTGTGTTTGGGACAGGCACTGCCAAGCTTTGCTTGTGTTTCCAGCCCTGGGAATGTGAAATAGGGTTCAAAACCCAACGCTGCATCCCTGGACCTTGCAATGGGATGGAGCAGGAGCAGGGGATGGTGGCAGGACACGGTCCCCGGGTACCACGGGGCCCTTTGGCACTCGGACCCCCCTTGCACGGATGAAGGATGCTACCGGAGGAGCCCGTCCCACGCACACAAGTCCCAGCCCACGCTGGAAAAGTGATTTCGTGGCAGGAATAGTGGCACAGCCCGTTTCTGCTTCCACAGCTGCATTTATTTTCAGCCCATTGTGTTTGGTGAGTCACCAATTTATAACTGGGGCAGATGGGACCATTTTGACTGTAAAATCAAAACAATAGATGTCATTGCATTATACATTATTGCTATTAAAAGCTCTGTCGGGTGACTAAAATAAGAGCTGCTACAATAAATCACCTCCTACAAGCATCCTCTGACTGTACCAAAGTACCTTGCCTGAAATGGTCACTCCAAAGCCACAACAACAAATCAGCCATTTCTAAGGAGATGCAACTTTTTTGGGTGCTACTTCTGGCAGTGATATGACTTAGTACCCAAGAGTAAGGTTTTATTGCTGTGGGGAGCACCCAAATTACATCCCACCCAAGCAGGCACAGCCTCAGGAGCTTACAGACTGGGGTAGGTGAAAAAAATGCATTGCCTTCATTTTTCCATTTGGGAAACTGAGGCAGGGAAACTCTGCTCAAAGGACATTTGCAGAAGAGGCAAGAATGGAGCTAATGCGTATGAGATCCAGTCCATTGCTGTAACTTCAAAAACATCCTCTCCTCTCAAACATATTGCCCTCTATGCATTAAAAAGTATGCACTTGGATCTGTTAAAACTCTTAGGCCAGGCCAATCTATGATGCCCCAAAAAAAGCTTTTATTTTTAGCACAGCACGGGGAAAAACTGATGCAAAACATCTCAGAAAGCCACAGAAATATTTCAGGGGTGAAGCTCCTCGCAGCGGGCGAGCATCCTCCCTGGCATGGCAGGCACAGGATGGCAGCACCATGGGCTTGTGCCAGCGGGCAACCTCAACAGGCACCACTAGCCCACCCTGCCGCGGTGGCCACCAGCCAAGGGGAGGTTTGCTCTAATTCAGCAAATACAGAGATTTGTTTCTCAAAGGAGCGGGTAGGAAAGAAACCCCACGTTAACAGTTCATGCCAGGAACAAACATCATTATGAACCTAATTTCCAATATTGACTTTTTTTCAACTACTTGTATTTTTTAAATAAAAAGACAAAGAACAGGGCAATGAATAACAATGGTGGCACGTGGAATAGTCTGACTTCTGAGGTCCTGTGCGCCCTCCGAACCGAGTTCTTTTCTTTTGATCCTGAACCGAAGGCTTTTTCCCACCAAGCCACAAATTGACCTTTGCAAGCTCCCTTCGTTTGTGTTTATTTAAAAAACACTGGGGCCTGGAAGCTGGAATCTGTCTCAGAAGTTACATCAATAGCAAACTATTTCCTGGGATACGACTGGAATTTAAAACCTCCGTTTTCTTCCCCTGTCACTACCTTTTGGCAATATTTGCCACCAGCTCGAGTGGGTGCTGACGCCAACCGAGATGGGTGCCGCACCTCCTGCCCCCACTGACGAGCCTGAAAGCTGCCTGAATTTAAGCAGAAAATCTTCTCACATGGAAATTTAGAGAATTTTACCCCTGGAGGAAAGAGCTGGGTGATCAGAGAAGTCACTTCTCCCATCCTGCAGTTTTAAACTTCTCCCCACACAGAGTCAAGACCAGCCTGACACATTCCCAAGCTGGTGAGATGTTTACTTCAGCTTTGGGAGCATACGGGCTCCTCTGGCATGGATCCACACATAAACTGCCATTATTTCTTAATTTGGAGGGGACAACGAGGCTGGGGACAGCCTGGCTCCCAACCATCCAGACCATTACACACTGCTCCTCTGCATCTCCAGCCCAGGCTGAAACTGGTTTTCATCCTGAAAAACACCAAGAATCACATACCTGTATTTCTTGTGATTCCCGGTGAGGATGACTCCATCCTCCAAAGGCATTTGCTCCTCAGATGACAGTCAAGTCACCCCATGAATGGCACTCAGATAGCCCCATTGTACCCAACTCCAACATCTCAGCATCCTCCCCGTAACTTTGTGTCTTTCAGGCACAAAGTCTTCTCTAGAACTCTTCCTTCTCAAGCACACTCAGTGCTTCAGAGCATCATAGAATCACAGGATGGTTTGGGTTGGAAGGGACCTTCAAAGCCCATCCAGTGCCACCCCTGCCATGAGCAGGGACATCTTCACCAGCTCAGGTTGCTCAGAGCCCCGTCCAGCCTGGCCTGGGATGTCTCCAGGGATGGTTCATCCACCACCTCTCTGGCCAACCCGGGCCAGGCTCTCACCACCCTCAGGGCCAACAATTTCTTCCTCATGTCCAGCCTGAAGCTCCCCTCTTTTAGTTTAAAACCACCACCCCTTGTCCAATCAAGGGGTTTAATCAGGCCAAGCACACACACACACATACATTGCTCTTCCCCCACTTTCAAGGCACCCACAATTATATATATGTACATATATAAAATAGAATAATAGAATTGTTTGGTTGGAAGAGACCCTCAAGATCATTGAGTCCAACCCTTAACCTAACTCTGGCACTCAACCATGTCCCTAAGAACCTCATCGTATCTATAAGCATATATATAAATGATTCACTTAAAAAAATCTGCTCAAGGGATAGCTGAGTTGGAAAATGCGTTAACACAAATTAAAATGTCTCAGTAACAACCGTACCAAAATTTTACAAGGCAGGAAACGGAATGGGCAAGAGATAGCAAGGGCTCATTTTGCCACTGCTGGGGACGATGGCAAATTCTCATTTGGGGTGGCCGTGGTTGGTGTCACCTGCCACCCTCACGACATTGCCCGTCTCCCATATATTTTAGGCACACCAACCTCAACAAAATAACACCAGCTTTTTGAGAAACCTACCAATTCACAGAAAAATCTGATCCCAACCATTCCTGGTCCCAGCCTGCCAGTACAGACATGGTCCCCAGAGCTATGAATCGAGACTGCGCCTAGGAAGGAGAGTTTGCTGCCACGAGATTAATTAACGTGCTGTCATAACAGCTGAGGAAGGAATTTTTGACCATGAGGGTGGTGAGAGCCTGGCCCAGGTTGGGCAGAGAGGTGGTGGATGAACCATCCCTGGAGACATCCCAGGCCAGGCTGGACGGGGCTCTGAGCAACCTGAGCTGGTGAAGATGTCCCTGCTCATGGCAGGGGTGCCACTGGGGGAGCTGGGAAGGGCCCTTCAACCCAAACCATACTGTGATTCTACGAACTGCTGGGATTTCGGAGGTGGGATGTTGTCCTCCTCGGGCTTTAGCTTCACATGGAAGGTGGAAAGCAAGCCCAAGCCTTGCACTGAAACGAGAGGATGGTTGATGTCCTCTTTTTAAGGGGCACAAGGGTGGCTGGAGATGCCAGGCAGCTCACCCAGTAGCCAAAACCCAACATGCTTGGGGTGAAAGACAGAAACCGGCCTCTTCGCATCCCACCTGCCTCTAGACACTGGGGATAATTAAATGACACATCATCGTCACCCAGGCGCCTGAGCGCAACCCGACGGGTTTTCACCCAGTTCGAAGGCGAAGCGGCACACAGCAGAGCGCTGGCGTGTGTTTAAAAAGAGCTGAATGGTTTATGCGGTGCTGCGGCTTTCAAACATTGTCGCTATTTCAAAAACAACTGCATTCACGGTTTGGTTTCTGCCTGAAGTTAAAGCCACACTCTGCTTTGGTATCATCTAGGTGAAAAAGAAGGGGAGTGATATGGGCTCACCGTCCCTCTCTGAGCTATGGGAATTGCAGAGAAGAGACAGAAACGGGATTTTGAGGAATTAAAGGCAATATTTTCCCAAGTATTCTCCCTCCCAGAAGAACTTTAACATTTAGGTCTCTTTCTTAATTAGCCTAGTTATGTGACCATGTAATTGCTTCCAGGAGCAGCTCCCTCCTCTCCTGCCCGGCCTACATATCCCTCCTGGTATGAAGAAAACATTGCTTTCAAGTCAAATTATTTTTATTTTGATTACGGTACAGGGTTTCAGGCCTGTAACACATGTGCTTACCAGCATAAGCCAAAATTAACAATCTGCTGCCAGAGGTGGATGCTGATCCAGCACCCAGTACCCCCAGTTTGGTCCCCTCAGGGACTCTCAGCATGCCCTGTGCCTCAGTTTCCCCATCTGTAAAGTGAATGCTTCAAGATCTAGTGGAAAGCACAGTCTGGACACTTTGGTTTTTCCTTAGTTTTGTATCACAAAGACCATTGCACACAAGCCATTTCTACCCCGCACAAAGCCAGCCACGTGCAGCCACGCGGACACCCCGCCGTTAATTCAGCTCTTCACCTGAAAGCACCTGCATTCCAGTGTCCTACCCAGAGAAGCTTTAAAAGCAGCCTCAGGGAATAACCAAAGCTGCAGGGTTTTCTTGAGCACATTTGTTCCCCATCTCCCACTGCCCACGAGGAATCCATTGGTTTTCACCGCCTTCTCATCCCAGGGAGGGCTCTGGCCATGTCCCACGCCCCACCAAAGGCAAGAATGCTCCCCAGAACTTGCCTAATCCTGCTCGTCCCTCTGTGCCAGTCCTCCCACGCGGAGAGCAGCCTGCCAGGGCTGCTTTTCATAACTGAGTAGCTATGAAAACCCTGGCCCTCACACAGCTCCGGGCTTCACTTTCTTCCCACTCTGCTCCGGTCTCAGCAGCGCATTCCCGCACCAGGGATGCACCCGCTGCCGTGGGCGCCCAAACCCGGCTGGGATTCCTCCCTGGAAACCAGGGATGCTCCACGGCACGTGCCTTGGGCTGGATCCCGGTCGTGGAGTTCCTTGGTGATGGTGGCATTGGATGTTTGCACCAGCAACCTGGGTGTTTGGCAGCGGCCCCAGTCACCCAGCCTGGAGCGGGGGGCGAGGAGTGGAGTCCCCATCACCGGCACTGGGGAGATGCTGCATCCAGGCAACCCCTTCCCTGTTCCTACAGTACCTGGAGCTTTGGGATCCTTCCCTTATCATATCAGTTCTTGCAGAGAATGAACCACCCCAACAACTATTTTTGTCTAATCTTGTGCTTAAGGGCAGCCAAGAAACGCAGGATGCTCAGGCGTCGCTTTCTCACTTTGCAGGATTTTTTTGATGTGGAGGACAGTAGCCAGAGAAAATACAACTATTCCTTAAGATTTTCCAGGAACATTAACTGAGCTGCTTTCAGATATATAAGTGATTAAATTTTTGTCATCCTTGGGTCACTTCCCTACACCAAAGCCATGGTTATCCAAATTATTAATGTGAGCCTGGGCTCAGCATCCACCAGATGGAAAGGGAAGCTCCTGCTGACTTCTCGGGCATCTCCCCGGCCAAACCCTTTGCTTCCCAGTCAAAAAGCTTTCCCCCTTGGTCTGGCATGATGGAGAAACTGGCTTTGCCCCACAGCATCCTTGGAGAGCAAGGGAGGTCAGTGCCAGTGTCACTTTGGCTCTCACTAAAGTCCCATCACCTGGTCTTGCAGGGTGAGGACTTGGGAGTGAAATCCTCCCCGACTGGCACTTCAGATCTGTAATCTGGCTTTTGTGCAGCAGATTGAAGAGGGAGGTTGTGTTTTATGTTTGTAACTGAAAATGAAACGTGATAACATCTCCAGAGCGGAAAATTACAGAGGCAAAGAGCAAGTAAAGCCCGTAGTGGTATGTATTTGGCTCCTAACAGAGCCAGGGGCAGGTGCCTCGGGGTGCTGCCTTCACCTGCTCACGGCAGGCTCGGGGTTCCTCTCCCCTGAACTCAAAAACGTGGTGTTTAACATATTCCTGCTTGAAACACGTGGCAGGAGGGAACACCACGTTGGACTCAGCGCGCAAAAACCAGTGCAGGGTTTTATGAAAGAAATCCATTTGGAGGGGAACGGGTTTTCTGCTCGCACAGAACGCGCTTGCCCACAACACCCGTGTGACCCTGCGTGCCACAGAGGTGCCTCGGGAGGATGCTAAAGGCTTTAGAGCAGAGCTTTTTTAGCTAAAACATCACCTCCCCGCTGAGCCCCGGCTCGCAGGGGTGGCACCGCCGCCTCTTACCTGGGTCATCTTGGCGAGGTCCAGCGAGGGCCGTTGCTCCTGAACCTCCTCCGGTCTCCGCCGCTTGACCCCGACCTTCTTGTCATTGAGGACGCAGGGCTGCGAGCGGCTTCGGGAGAGCCCCCCGGTGCGGCGCCCCAGCTCCGGCGTGGAGGCCGGCGTGCTGCTGGCCGAGGGCCCGCAGTACTCCGAGGAGGAGGAGAAGCGGTCGTGCGAGCAGGACAGGGACCTCTGCATGTCCGCCCGGTCCCCCCCGCGCCCGCCGGTGGCCGATTTCCTGGCCTGGCATCCCAGGCGGCTGCCGAGGGCGGGATGCTCGCAGGAGAGTGGGTTGGAGCGCGAGGGCAGGCTGAAGCTGGAGCTCCTCTGCATGGTGGCAAAGCCGTTGGAGTAGCGTTGGACGCTGCCCCCGCTGTAACATCTCCGTTTCTCCACCGGGGTCCAAACCTTCGAGCCCAAAGGTCTCCAAGAGGTCCCGCAGCTGGACATTTCGTCCGAAAACGAGAGCGAGCGGCACTGGCGCTTGCTGGGGGGTGCGGAGGGGTTGCCGTGGGGGTCGCTGAGGCTGAGGTCTTTGATCAGGTTGGTGACGGAGCAGGTGCTGGTCGTGTCCCTCGGCCAGCGCAAGTTCTCCTCGCCCTTGTCCGACAGGCAGTCCCAGATGTTGGTGCCCGGCTGCTCGAGCTGAAGTGGACATTTCCTGCTGAGATCCCTCCATCTGTCATTTTCTGGTTCAGAAAGAAAAATAAAATCAAAAAACAACAAACCCACACATGCACAGGCATTAGCGTTAATTAATTCTGTGATTCGCTTTCTACGTCCATAAACAAAAAGAGTAGCATATGGGGTGTTTTCCAGTACAAATTAATTAACTCGTGGAATATGGTTTTCCAAACTGCCAGCAGAACGGTTGCTGCGGCGTAGATGGAGAGACAAAATGATAATCGCAGCAGGAGCAAAACTGCTAGAAGAAGATAAAAACATGCCTTTGAATACCCAGATTGCACTAGCTAAGGGAAATTCAGTGTTATGGAACGATATGGCCACCGCCTTATCGCTGTGCTAAGCTGTGTCTGAGATGTGTGTGGTTTGTCCTGGGCTCCACAATTGCCCAAGAGGTTCCCAAAAACTGGACATGAAGAGCGCAAAGCTGTAGCACTGCTGGGGTGAGATGGACAAAACACTGTGTTCCCATCAAGGCTCTGAGCATCTCTTCCGAACCGATCCAAAGATACTGAGTTTAACAAAGGTGGGTGAACATAGAAAGCTCTAAGATGTCTGATGCTATAACAGACAATAAACCTCCAGCAGTTCTTTGCAAGTTGCTGGTCTTAGGTGCACATTGTAAGGCTCATCACCCATCTCCCCATCGTCCCCCAAATCTGGTGCCCCCCTACCTGGTGCTATAGGCACCACGTACCCACACCCTGCTACTCTTCTGTAGCAACCTGGGCTTAGCATCTCTTCAGGGCTGCCTTGAAAATCTCAGCTGTACCTAGCACAGCCGCTTCTTTGCATTTCTGTAACAAACACAACACTGAAGCATCTATTTAAAGGAATAAATTGCTTAATAGGTTCACTTTTTTTTTTTTACATTTTCTCCCTCTTTCATTCCGCTTGTTTACAGGGGAATTTTTAACTCCTGCAAATCTGCCTTGCGTTAACATTAACAGTCTTCCAACACAGCGCAGCAAAAGACAGTGGTGACCTGTTGCATGGTTTTGGGGTCAGCATAAAATTATTCCTTTTATCAGATGGGTTTTGCGATCCCTGGATAAACCTCTGATAAACCTGCACCTTCAAAGTCCGTGGGCTGAAGCGTGGACAACTACAGGCAGCAAACCCAGCTACAATATCCATTAATCCCCCCGGTGACTGTGTCGAAAGAGAGGATTAAAGGTGATGATTTAATTCCTGCACACATCCCACTGATGATAAAGGAAGAAAGCCAAGTATCATCACGGTCTGGCTCCCCAGCGCAGGCTCTCTGCAGCTACGTGGTTGACGCTCAACAGGAAAACCATGGTAGGGCAACCCCATCGGTTGCTGCAATGGAAAAAAGTCATCACCCGCCAGACCTCTGGTGACTGTTTTTGTCATCGGCTGCTGCAAACAGAGGCAAATCGTGCTCGCTAACCGTCGCTGCCAAGTTTCGGATGATCGTATCTAAACCATGCAATATTTTTTTAGGGGTTTTGGGGTTTTTCCACTCCGAAGGATGAATTCAAAGCCGTACCCAGCCCGCAGCTGGAGGTACCAGCCTGACAGGGATGGTGCAACGGTGCAAAATGTTTCTGACCGAGGCTGAGTTTCAAGTCAGGAGGTGAGATTTGGGGCCCCTTACACCACTCTTGGCCAGTTTTCCCATTTCTCCCCGTGTCCAGATGTCACCGCAACAGCTCCAGCCACAACCAGCCTGGCTCTGCCCTCAATAAACACACGGCATTTTAACCATCGCTGGCCTCATTTTAATAAACACAATGAAAAGTGAGAAACCTGCGCTAAACAACTACATCTATGTTTAGATCTTTATTATTTTCCCCCTCTGCATTACGCTGCCAGCAGAGAGATTTCTCGGGTCAGGTCGGCAGACAAAAGAAACAGAAATAGAAGCTGATTTTTTCATGGCAAGCTGCCACGAGCCTCCGGCCGGAGATGTCGCGCTGTACAAAAGGCCTGGGTGAGGAGGATACGGGACACCTTCCTCTTTCACCCCTGCTTCAGCACAAACAGCTATAAATCTTCAAAACTTTGCAAAGAGCCTGGTAATCGCACCATTATCCCGGCACCAGCTTGAGGTTATTTGCTTTTCCCCTTGTACTGTGGGAGCTGGGTTTTTTTTGGCAGGGGTCACACAGAGCACCCCAGGAGGAGACCCTGGCACAGCCTGGCCCCCCAAGCCCCCAAGCACCAGTAATTGGTCCCAAACTACCAAACAACCCAGAAAATAGGGGTTTTTTCAGTGCAAACAGAAAACTGTTCACCCTTAAATTGAAAAGGGAGTAGTCCATGGGCTGAGGGTGTAATTCAAGGACTTGGGAAAGCCTTATTGAGGAAAAACAGCTGGTTTTCTGTTCAGTTTTTTAAGACTAAGATTCACATCCTGAGCACGCTGATAACAATAATTGCAGTGGAGCCATTAATACTGCCGCAGTTAAACATGTATTAATTTTCTTACATTACAAACCCCAGCTCGGTTTACCCCCAGGCAGTAATTTGTTCCAGGATAAAACCCACCATGAGAACCCCTCAGTTCACAAGTGAGCTTCTTTGCTGGAAAACTCTCCTTTGCCTATTGGAAAAATGATAGGAGAACATTTACAACCGTAGAATGATGTAAGTGTGGCACGAGGAGCTCTACTCCTGATTACACAGGTCTTTCACGGCTCTAAGTGCCCTTGGCTGAAATACCATCTTGCTTTTGGATTTTAACTTAAAACTGCAAAAATAAACACTTCAAGTCACTTAATCAGCACGTCCAGCAAATTACTTTCGAGACATTTTGATCTGCAAATCTGCATTTCCAGGGCGAGGCAACACTAAATGAATTTTCTGGCATCTCTTTGGTTGTGAAATAGCTCTCCAGCTCCCAAGACACAGAGGGGTGTTATCGGCAGCCTGGGGAGGACCGAATTTCTCGTCCTGCCCTCTCTGGCCACGGCAGCAGCAGCCTGAGCCCTCCTGCAAACCACGCACCATTCAGACCAGCACAAAGCAGCGTTAAACTCAGGTTACAGCTGCAAGATCCCAGGCTCCTCATCCTCCGGAGGACCCAAACCCAAATTATTTCTGCTTTCCAAAGCAAGGCTGAGATAGTTGGCTCTGATTTAGCCCCAGAGACAGTTTGGTGGCAAAGCCGTTGGCCCATGGATGTAGTGGGACTCGCCAGGCTGGGCAAGCGGCAACAAGCCCCAGCAAGCCCCAGGCTCTGCCTGCCAGGCGATCCTCACCTGATTTATTATATTTGCCCCTCTCTCCTATTTTCAGAGACAAGCAGATGCCACCTGTATGCAAGCACAGCAAAACCTGCCCTGGGACCATCGACCGCATGCTCCAACACCATCAGCACCATTATCTCTTCCCAAATTTCTGTTTAGGCAAAAAAGACCTTCACTTTTAGGAGTGAACATAGAATCATAGAACCATTTGGTTGGAAAAGACCTTAAAGTCCAACCATTAACCCAACACTACCAAGTCCACTTCTAACCCATGTCCCTAAGAAGCTCATCTATGTGTCTTTTAAACCCCTCCAGGGATGGTGACTCCAGCACTGCCCTGGGCAGCCTGTTCCAATGCCCCACAGCCCTTTGGGGAAGAAATTGTTCCCCAGATCCAACCTCAACCTCCCCTGGCGCAACTTGAGGCCGTTTCCTCTGCTCCTGGTGCTTGTTCCTGGGGAGCAGAGCCCGATTCCCCTGGCTCCAAGCTCCTTTCAGGCAGTTCAGAGATCAGAAGGTCTCCCCTCAGCTCCTGTTCTCCAGCTGAACCCCCCAGGTTCCTCAGCCGCTCCCATCACACTTGTGCTCCAGCCCCTCACCAGCTCCGTTCCCTTCCCTGCGCTCATGAACAACATCCATCTGTTCTCCGGTGCAACCTTCACCACATCATACAAGCCGAGCGGCCCAGTGCACTCATGAGCTGAAACCACATCCCAAAATCAAGGTGCTGTCCTCTAAATATCTTTGAGGGCTTTGCACAGCCCCACTGAGAACGGGCTCCATCCTCACAGCATCACAGCCACGTTTCCCAACGCTGAGCTCCAGGTTTTGCAGGAGCAGCGCAGGGACACACCAGGTACCTTGGAGCTTCAGGATGGTCGCAGGCTTTTCAAACGACTGCCGCGCTCCTCTGGTGACAGAGTCAATTTTAATGACCACATTCATAACCACAGGGAAGGGTGTAAAACCAAAACGCTGACACAACTTTAACTACAGCAACACAAATGGGCTGCTGTAATATTTTTACAGCTCCTTTTTATACATAATGCATGATCCTTCTGCTCAAGTTTCCTCTACGTTCTTTTCCCGTGAAATAATTTACATTAATACATAATTTATTACGGCAACTTGTAAAGCAATTACGGGTTTCAATCAATTTTTCTTCTCCTTTTTGGCAGATAAATTCTGTTTGGATCCTAACCCAAACATTTCTCTTCACACGGGTGTGCATCCAATTCCCTTTTTCCCCATGTTGTTCAAGTCGAATTTCGGTCTCTCGGTCTCCGTGCACGAGGAAGAAAGCAGCCTGCATTCTCCACTGTCCCCTGCTTATGTTTGAGAGATGATTTCTAAATGTGGAACAAATTTAATGGTCATAATAAGCTGATGGCAGTGCCATAGAGCCTTCCCACGGCAGAAATAAGATTAAAATACGATGCGTGGAGCTGTGCTTCAGTGGGAAATAAAACAGTGGCCCCCAAATCTACCACCGGAGAATAAACACATCAGTGGGTTGTGGGCTCCTTGTGCCAACAGCCTGCACGGGGGAGGGAAACTCCCCACCTCCATGGCAGAACGTGCCCTGCACCTCAACACAATCGTCTGGCAAGGTTTCCTCGCTCCAGCTGTGCCTTGTTGGCTTTCCCTGCCCGGCTTTTTCTCTTTGCAGATCGACTGTGCTTGAATGTGCACCAAGATGCTTTTCTACACTGGTGGCTTTCCAAAAAAATAATCCCTGAAACCCCAGGAAACCCCAGTTCTGAAGCAGAAGGTGTGCGAACCCTGTATTGGGAGGCAGAGCGGTAGGCGGGCGCTTTTGGGATGCGATCGAGGGGCATCACCCCCCAGCTGGATTTCCTTTGGGCTTCTTGGCCTTTCTCCATCACCCACATGGTGTGAAAAGTCATTTTCCAGGCAGGTGTGCCATGATGAGACCCAAGGCTGCAACCCCACCAGCACCATCACCTCTTGGACCACTGGCGTTGCCCAACTGCGCCAAAGGACGGACGAGCTGACCTGCGTGCTTCATCCATCAAAGAATCACAGGATGGTTTGGGTTGGAAGGGACCTTCAAAGCCCATCCAGTGCCACCCCTGCCATGAGCAGGGACATCTTCACCAGCTCAGGTTGCTCAGAGCCCTGTCCAGTCTGGCCTGGGATGTCTCCAGGGATGGGAGACACATAACTACCTGCTAAGGAGAGGTTAGGCAATGCTGCCAGGGTCTTGTTAAAATAGCATAAATTTTCTTCTGCCATCCACCCAAAGCCTGAAACATTTCAACATAGGAAGTCAAAAGTAACACCCCAACTTTCTAATATGTCACCTCCTTTCTCTAACACAGTCACCGGTATTTTCACTGGGGGCATGTGATGGAGACTGCAGGAGAAGAAAGTGGAAAAAAGGGGAAAACACCCTATCCAACAATTAGACAATCCTTATACTTCCAGGTGTTTCAAGGGCCCATCAAGCAGAAGGGAAAAGATAAAGTGTTGAATTTATGGATTTATGCATTTAATCTTTATATAGCCCTTTGCTGGGAAGATTAAAGACAAAACCAATCTTTTTAGTAATATTAATATATCACTGTCAGGAGTGTTTCTCACAAATCTAAAAATCAAAATATTATTTGGTTCACCTTGAGAAGTGGATCTAACATATGTCATCCTACATACCAAGTCTTTAATAACATTTACTCACATATTGAGTTCTGTTACAATCTAGAATTGATTTTCAGATTCTTGTGATGTTTAGTACCTTATGAGGTATTTACATCTAAAATGCATGGGCTTTAGTTTACTCTTTTTCCCCACATTATGCCATAGGTAAGCAGGACCACAGGCTCACTGTCCTGAGCCAGCTGGGTCTCTTGGTCATGGTCCATTATGCATCCACTGGGACTTTGACCAAACTTCTTCCTTTTCCTTCCTTGAGAAAATTCAGCCAACTTCCCTTCATCCCCCTGACACTGTCCATGGGACGACGAGTTTTTGCCTCCCGTTGGCTCTGCTGCCAGTCCAAACTTCACTGTGTTTATTTATCTCAGTGATCTCCACCAACAGGGACTTGGCCCTTTGGCTTGAAATATTCCCCCAGTTTCACATTCGGTGCCATTATAACCACAGGACTTATTTAAAACATTATGCAAGTTTTGATGCTGGATTGATCTGTGATCATGGCCCATGTTTGAAGACATTGAAAAGAGCAATTGGGAAAGATGGCTAAAATTAAACCCAAGCAAACCAATGTCCTTGCATGCTGTAGAGCCTGGCTCCTCTTGACTGAGCACGGAATCATAGAACTGTTTTGGTTGGAAAAGACCATAAAGATCATCGAATCCAACCATTAACCCAACACTGTCAAGTTCACCTCTAAACCATGTCCTTATGAACCTCATCTCTGCATCTTTTAAATCCCATCAGGGATGGTGACTCCAGCACTGCCCTGGGCAGCCTGTTCCAATGCCCCACAGCCCTTTGAGGAAGAAATTGTTCCCCAGATCCAACCTCAGCCTCTCCTGGCGCAACTTGAGGCCGTTTCCTCTCCTCCTGTCGCTTGTTACCTGGGAGCAGAGACCAACCCCCTCCATGCTCCAAGCTCCTTTCAGGCAGTTCAGAGATCAGAAGGTCTCCCCTCAGCTCCTGTTCTCCAGCTGAACCGCCCAGGTCCCTCAGCCGCTCCCATCACACTTGTGCTCCAGCCCCTCACCAGCTCCATTCCCTTCTCTCAACTCGCTCCAGTACCCCAAGGGGCCCAACACTGATGAAGACCATGACGCAAGAAGCTGTGGTCAAGGAGATGAGATTTGGTTCCCTCAGAAAGAGGATAATTTGGCAGCCAAGGAAGACCAGCACAGTGCTACAAAGACACAGGCGGCTTTGTAAAAGCTCTTAATGACAAGCTGCTTTTCAATTAGGAGTAGACTCTTCATATCTGCTGAAGTGCCTGCCAGTGCCCCAGCGCAAGACAAAACCATCTGATTGGGTTTCTTTGTTCCTTGCTCATGTTTGACAGGCAGGAGAAAGGGAACAGGCTGTCTCTATCCCTTCTTGACTTGGAAGCTTGTGACTTCCACCTGAAAAAAATCCAAACGCTTTCCATCTTCCCCCATTGCTCCAAATGACTGGAGTTATCAGAGAGCTTGGGAAATATCTCCCCTCAATGAATGTGCTCAGGTCCCATTAACGCTAATGAGAGCTGTGTCCACGAAGAAAAGGGGCAGCCTCTTTGTCTGTAAAGTATTGGCTTTCATACCAAGTAGCTTGGCTCAAACTTGACCTACAATTTTAATTGGGTTTTGAGACTTTGCCTAGTGAATGGTTCCCCCCCTACAAAACCCAAAGAGCACAATATAACAGCACATCCTCCAGCACTATCTGCTTTTCAGGATCACCAGCCAAGGCACCAATCCCCCATCAATTTTGGTGGCTGCTCAGCATAAAAATGAATTGCAAGCCCAGACATGATAGGTATTAAACATTCTAGACCATGGTTATCATTTAAGGCAAAAAAAAAGACATTTTCCTTATTGTTTGAGGCCTTTGTGCGAAGTGGCAGAATATTTCAGAGATAATACTGATATTTACTGCTTGCATCGTGTGAACAGCCAAAAGCCATGGTCACGGACTGGATACTCAAACACGATTTCAGACTCAAAATGCTTATAGCCTCGACTGTATGAGTTATTCTAAAAATAAGCAGATATATCAAAGGGGAGGGGAAAAGAGATAAGCAATTCACTTGGCAATGGTAACAGGGCAGGACAAGCTCCTCTGGGAAGGCGGGTGGCATGGGGAACGTTTTTTGGAGACACCCAGCAAGATCTTCCCACCCATCACTATAAGGAAGTGGGGAGTGGAGGCGGAGTAAATACAGACAGAAGTTTCTGTTACTTACCCATCACGCCACAAGAGAAGAGGGTAGGTCCTTGACTCATCTTTGGAGTGTGCTGCAAACAACAAGAACAACTATTCACTTCTCGCAGACTCAACCAGGGCACCAGAAACCACGCTGCTTCAGCCTCGGCCACCTGCAACCGCCCTGTTAGGGCAGGGACAGGGGGACGGACCCGGTCACCTTCCCGCAGTGAAATCAAATCTAATTAAACGCTGCAGAGGGTCGGTGTGGAGGTCTGAGCTTGCAGATCACGGCTCCTGCACCTCGTCCTTACCCACAGGAACAGCTGCAGCAAAGTCCCTGCTCCGGGAGCTGAACCACCGGAGAAACTAAACCTGGAGGTAAAATTCAGCAGTAATTCTGCACCAATGCTATCTGACCCCCACTCAAGACCATTAAGGTCTCCTGTCTAGGTACAAAGCAGCTTTTATTTTGTTGGTTTTTTTTTTTAAATATATAGTGTGTTTCTAAGGCAAGGCACCCTCATCCCAGGACTTCTGGGAAGTCTGTGTTTGGATTGTGCTAATTTGTGCTAAAAATAGGTGAAAATGCTGCTATATGGATACAAAATAATCCTGGATGCTTTTTTTACACTCTTTTTTTTTCCAAGAATTTCTCTCTTGACAGCGTAAGAGACATCATCAGACTTCTAAAAATGGGCATGGACAGTTTTATATACAATAAATCAATATGTCGTCTGCAGCTTCATGCCATTTCAGCTATGTCTGCAAAAACACACTTCCATACTAATTCTTATTTTATGATCCACAAAAATACCCATATTCTCCTTCCAAAGTTTCTCTCCTGGCAACGCCAGCCCGTCTTGACCAAGGCTTTACATTACCTGAGGGAAGCATCAGCATGACCTCCCCATTCATCTGTGCTGCTATAGCTGCATTTTATTTGGCCTTCGGCCATCACATCTGCACCTTCTTTCCTGATCCATGTTTTACAGGTTGCCTGCTCACTAATAATAATGATAATAATAATAATAATGATTTTACAATGGCTGACACCTCCCTGCACAGAGCAATCCAATAAAAGGATCTCACTTCATACACAGAATGTTGTAAATGTTGAATATAGAGGGATGTGGAGGCATGATGGTGTGCATACGGAAACAAGGTAAATAAGGGTTGGTCACCTTCTCCAGAGCACGTTGGCACTTTTCTAGGTAAGCAAGGCTGTTTCTATCTGTCAGGCCCCCACCTGATGAAGCAGCAGGTAGAATTATTCAGGAGACAGCAAGGATGGGCAACTGTCTCCAAAGAGTGGCCCAAGTGGAGCAAAGATGGAAGTGGGACAAGCCCCAGAGACCAGCTACTGCCTGCAAGTCTGGGGTGCAGAGGAACATCTTTAGATGATATATGTCTCATACTGAGTATAATTACTGTTTCCTAAGAGTTTCACCTACTGCCAAACTGGGAACTGAACCAAACGAGCCCATCAGGCGTTGGTAGGTAATACTGTCCCGCTGCTCGGACATTTATTTCCTTCAGGTTTTGCTTTTTGGCCCTTCCCACGAAGTCAACCGAAAAATTTTTCCTTTCCTTGGTGGATTAGTCTTCTTTTGAACACCTGCCCCAACTTAACAGCCTGGACAACCCAGCCATTCAAGTCATGTAACCAGGATGATCACTGCAGTACTGACCCAGCCCCAGGGCTGCGGGAGGCGCTTGGCAAACACGCGAGGGCGAAGTTTTGCGTTACAGCTCCTCACCTCAGTGCCTGCCATCGGAAATCCAGGCTGCCCATCCCTTCCCGCAGTAGCAGAAGAAACTACTCCTCGTCCACCTCTCCGTAGTAAGTTCCCCTTCACCTCCTGGGGTACAGCTGGTGTGGGATGCTCAGGCTCCCCGCTCGCCACGCCGAGCAGCAGGAGATGCTGCCTTCCTGGTAGCAGCCAATACTAAAGCAAGGATGACTTTCTAATTTATCAATATCCTTCCTTCCCAAATATTACCCTTTTAAGGCAGGATTTACCGGCGCCCATGGCTTGCTCTCCTTCTCTGCCGTGCACTGCCGGGACAGCCTCCCTTTGCCCTGGCACGCTGAGTTATCTGCCTGGGAAGCCTGGACAGACAGTCCATCGTCCTCAGCAAACTTAGGCGTTTATATATCTTTTTATGCTCAAAATGCCCATTTATGGCTAATCTTGCCAGATGCTTCCTGCCCTGTTCCTGCACACCCTTATCTGAGGCCCTCAGTGCACCCTGCGAGGAAGAGCCTTTCGGTCTAATTTCTTCTCAGACTATGACCATCTCTCCCGGAGGACAGAGGAGAAAACATCCACAACCAGCCTTGCTCTGGGCTTTCTCAGATGACTCTCCATCATCCCATACCTCCTCCTGCCCACCCTCACTGGCTCTAACACCGTCCCCAGACGATACATTGCCCCTCACTTCACACTACCCCAGCCCCACAGCCTCGCTTGCCCCTTGCAGCATCATTTTGGCTGTTTGCTGCCCCTCATTTGTTTTTCTGTCTGTTCGTTGCCTGCTCATTCAGCGTGGTTGGATTTGCATCCCTCCAGTCTGCCAGGGAGACAAGGACCACAGCACTGCCCTTCACCATCTCCCACCTAATCCTGCTCCCCACTTGCTCATCCTCCTATTAATGATGAGCATCTGTTCGCTGTTGGTGAAGCGACTTCTCGCTTGTGTTATTCACGGCATTGACTTTTTTTTCTGCTCTTTATTCCATTGCGTGCTCACTGAAATTCACATATGCAAAAACCACAGCACTCCAATCGCCTGCTCCTTGGATATTAATGCAGCTTGGTAGAAATCAGCGATATAAACCATCTAAAGATCTGGTCCCGAAAAACACTCATATTATAACACCACAGCAAAGCTCTCAACAGCAAATAAGTTTTGAACGAAGATTTCTCAAAGCTTACCAGCTCAGTCCTGCATGTTATGGAGTCAGCACCTTTGTTTTCCCGAGTTTTGGTTAAGATCATCACCATGGTAACGCAGTCCTGCCTCGGAGTCCATCAGGGCCCAGGCCAAGGGTGCCGGCAGCCAAGGTCTGGTGAAGCTCCTCTGTCAGTGCATGTTCCCCCGGGAAAGGCTCAGCCCCGCTGGCTTCTTGGGGGATGTACAGGAACAGCCTCCGAGCACGGAAAACTCCCTGTGCACACAGAGAGAGAAACAGCGTTAATGGACTCACCTGAGACGGGGAGAGAGAAATTGTTGTCCCTGAGGGTGGTGAGAGCCTGGCCCAGGTTGGGCAGAGAGGTGGTGGATGAACCATCCCTGGAGACATCCCAGGCCAGGCTGGACGGGGCTCTGAGCAACCTGAGCTGCTGATGTCCCTGCTCATGGCAGGGGTTGGATGAGCTTGGAAGGTCCCTTCAACCCAAACCATTCTATGATTCTATGGCAGGATGAAGGTGGGTAATGGGTGAGCACTGCCTGAAAAACACCCCAACGGCGGTTACTCCAGGGGACTATTTATTTTAGGCTCTTAAATATTGTTGGTGGTCCCCTGCAGCCCATCAGCGCAAAGGTGTTTCATGGGATGGGCACTCGCACGAACTGTTGGAAGCACGTAAGGTACACGAGGCGATCCGGACGGACAGAAGTACGCCAGGAAAATAAATAAGTAAATAAATAGATAAATAAATGAATAATGAATAAATAAATAAACTGGAAAATAAACAAGTAAATAGAGTCTCCTCTGAATTCTTCCTTTGAAAAAGGGAACTCACATTCCTTATACCAAAGCTATCGAGGCTTTGAAGGAAAGGCTGGTTAAAGCCCCAGGGTTGATCTCACACAAGTCCTTGACCCCAGACCAACGGGGAGCAGATGTCCAGCAGAAAAAGCCTCTTCAGCATCATTAAGGCTGTGAAATCCCCTGGATGACCCTATCCTACCCCAGCTACTTCCCAATTTCCAACCTGTGAAGAGCTTTTTGAGGAATAAACAAGGCAAAGAGTTGCGTGCAAGGAAGGAGAGAGCTCCCTGCCCTGAAATCCTAAGGGTCACACTATGCATCTCGATTCTTACCTATTTCTTAGGTAGTTTTAGGTAGGAAAAGCTAAAGTGGGCACAAAGAGGAACACGTATTAAAAAAACAAGCTGCAAGCCAGACCGATACAGCACCACACGGACCTGAGCACGAGTGTTTGCCCAGCTCTGCCTCACCTCCTGGCAACCTCTCCAATAAACTTACTCCCATGTAAAAGCAGACAGATTGCAATTCAAATCTGATTAGAGAAATCAGTGTTTTCCCCAAACCACTCCTCTAATCCTGTTTCGCTATTTCCTTGCCTTGCTGCTGATGCAAACAACAAAACCATCACTTGCATGATCCAAAGAGCATAAAACACTGATCTTGCAACACAAAGTCAAAACCCGACCGTGATATTTGAGGACAATGTTGGCGAATATGCCACTAAGTATTAAACCTCATTAGGAAGTGATACGGCTTCTCTTCCCAGCTTGTAAATAGTCTTTTCTGTGTTCACCTGGATTAGAGCTCGCGATGGTGTTATGAGTAGCTCATTTGAAGGCCAGCTGGCTGGTAAAGAAAAATCACCTTCTATTATTTTGTGAGGACAAAGTTCATCCAGAGTGCAAAGCCAGGATGGGGAAATCAATACATTTTCCAAAGATTTACTGTTCCCAAGGGCACGTGGTACAGTCTCCAGCTTCTTACAGGACACTGGTGGGCTTATAATATACAATTTAATGATCGCTTCATCATAAACCTCTGGGCAACCCAATGACCAAATAGAAACTGTCAAGTAGAAAAGCAAATCATTTCAGACCATCAAAATGAAACATAATTTGCAAGTGCAGATCATATAGTGGTACTACGGATAGCCAGGATTTACGTGAGGAGAGCACAACGTATGGGAGGATGGGGTGGCTGGAGGACCAGTTGGCAAACACAGCAACTTGTCCCCATCACGGTGGCGCTGCAGACCCCCCAGTGATCCTGGAGGCAGCTCAGACACCTCTGTTACAGCACACAGATCCCCCAGGTTACACTCAGGAGGCTCCCTGAGCCCTGTGCTGGGGACAACTTGGGGACACCAGGCTGTTTTCCAGAAGCAAGCAGAAAGAGGCACTGTACAGTCATTAATAACCTCCACGAGAGTTTTACATTTCTGCATATTGACAGTCCTTCCATCCAATTTACTGGTATGCAGCAAAACCCAGAGATCCTGTTCAGGAGGGATGGCTGTTTATGTCAGGCTCTGAACAAACACGAGGCGAGGGGATGCTCCCCAAAAAGGGCTGCCGGTGACACTGGCACATAGCAGGGGACAGATGGGGACAACACAAAGATGCATGGAAGCGAGGACCAAATATAAAGGAGACAGCAATTTTAGCCCCACCAGCTACCGTGGTTGAGCCACAGACCGAGGATGAGGAGCAGGGCAACTGATGCTCTCACCGGTGTCTGAGCCCACATCTGCCAGATCAGAGGTCCTGTTCACCAAGGAAAAATCCCCTCCTGCCAAACTTGCAGGGCCAGCAGCCTTCCAGAGACTGGCATGCCCAATGGACAAGACGTACTTAGACCCCAATGCGTGCCTCCGAGCTGGGGGAACAAAGCCGGGTTTAAAGCCCTGCTCAAGGATGAGGAGCAGGAGGCAATTTGGGAGACTCCGGCCTCCCCCCAGCGCTGGGGTAACCCTTGGAGCAGAACTGGCGGTGCCCTCCTGCGCCATGGCTAAAGCACACGACAAGAACTAAAAACACGCAGGATTACATTTTTGTCTGCCACAACCTCGGTTGTCCCTGATCCCAATGCAGAGATAGCGATGCTGGACTCCGGGGCCATCGCCAGCAAGGCGACAGCACGGGAAGCCAAGATCAAACAAGCGTTCAGAGCAGCATAAAAGCAGTTAAGCATGGTTCCTCGTTAACAGGGTATGATTTCTCCCCGAATAATTATCTTTCCCTAAGGTAATGATTAATGTTGCTGCGGCAGGCTCCTACCCGCACCCAGGCAAGTACAGGCAGAGGCTCCCAGCCCGTGCCGGACACCTCGCACCTCCCCGCTGCATCTCCTGCAATTAACACAACCCTAACGAGAACACAAGCAAACACTGCCCACGCTGCAAGCCAACATCACCCTGCATCACGATCCAGATGTTCGGGTCCGGGGTATTTTTATTTTGAAATAGTCCCCATGAAGCGACCGCAATAAAAAGGAAAAGAAAATCAACTTTCCAGTGAAATGTGATCTTTGGCTCCTCATCCTGCCTCACCGGGCTCCTGACGCACGGTGTGACCCAGTGCAGTCCTGCCTCGTCATGTCCTCTGGATGCAAACAAGTGGGAGACAGAAACACTTCTGCAGATCCAGGACTTTCTCCCTATTGACTCCGAGGAGGAAACTACTGTGTATTTATAGACTGGAGGCTTTCACGCACACACATGCCAATAAAAAGATACTCTTCAGGGACCATTAATTATTTTAAGACATGTATTTCCTCTTTTGAATCAGATAAAGCAACTATCTTCATCCCTCCGTCAAGGTTAAGTTTAGACTTGGGACACAGCCACTGGGATGAACTCAATCTCCTGAGCTGCACAGAGCACCCATAAGCAGCATTAGTGCATGGAAACCCTCAAATTTGAGCAAATCTTGCTTCTTCCGTGGGTATTGCTTCAAAACACAGACCGAGCAGAAGTTTCTGTGATCTTTGTAGTTGCGGAGGTGGGGAGAGGTTTCTCTTAGAGCCGCTTTGTGAACAGTATCACAGCAACTGAGTGTTGGGCTTGGAAAACAATTACACTGCAAAAAAAGACTAAGTCGGATGATTCAACTTTTCATCCACAGACTTGAAAGGTAATGCCTGTGAACAAATATGCTCCATAAAATGTGCCAGCTAGGAATACAGCCCTAGAGCTGCTCATCTTTAGTGCTAGAGTTAGGTTACTGTTGGACTCAACGATCCTGAAATGATTCTATGATTCTATACATCTGCCTCCAACAGAACTCTTCATGAAGGCGACTGAGGACCAGCATCAAAAGATTTCAACTTGCTGCGAGACCATCACCCTCCGTCCAGAAAACATTCAGCCCCCATCCAGCCCAAATAATCCATCCCTGGACACATAATTGGACATCAAACCTATTTACAGGCAGAAAAGGCACGCAGAACGAGGAGCTGGAGCCGTATTTTGCACACTGATACACCTTGCACAGCAGGATCACTCTTGGAATATAAATCACTCACCCCTGCAGAATCTTTTAGGACAAGCAACAAGCCACACGGGACCCTGCGTGCTACCCCAGCACCACTCCTTGTGCTGTGCATAGAGAAGCATTTAAGCTCCCTTTTGACTACCCAGAAAGTTTTCTTAAGTCCCTTGCAAGAGGAAAAGGGGAAGCAGTGCTGACCTTAACTTTCTGAATGAAGCCCTCTCCAGGCAGAGGATTTCCAGACGCTTCCAACTCGTTCCCAAACTCCATGAAAACAGAGGAAGGACAAACACCCAGTGCCAGGCTCTGTCCTGGGCGTAGCTGCAGACTTGGCTCCGCTGGTACCAGCAGCACCATTCCAAAACGCTGCGACGCAACTGAGAGCAAGCTCCGGCTCAGCAGAAAAATATTCCCATCGCCACACCGTGAATTCTGGCTCGCTGTCTGGTGAACCAATGAAGAAAATGCTACCCAAAGGTATAAGGTGCTTCAGGAGCAAGGCTGGAGCAAGCCAAGCCTCCCTGCTCAGCGCATCTGCTGGAGCCACTGGTTCATACCAGGGCAGGCTCAGTAACGCCGGTTTGGAAGTTGCAAAAGCCACCAAAGGAGCAACAAATCCGAGTAAGGACAGAGGCAACAGTTTGATATAAATGGCTCTCCGAGAGGAAAAGCAGAACGTGCAACTTGGCAGTGGAAAAAGTCAACCTTGCCTCCTCCGAGCAGAAAATGAGCTGAGCAAAGAGCCACTCTGATCACAAAGTTTATTTAACAGTTTAGACCCACATGTCTGAAGAACAAACCTAATCCCTCCGGGCCATACCCTGAGCATGTTTCAAAGGCTTAAACATCCTCCTCTTCCCACTAATTAGACAGAAATTCCCTTCTTGCTATGCAGATCCCTATTTCTCCATGAGGACAGACTGCTGCGGAGCCTGGGCACACCGCAGCCAGCCAACCCCCTCCAAACGCTACAGGTGATTTAGAAGGAATTTGCAGAGACAGCCAAAACTGGTTACTGCAATTGAAAATTGTGGTGTTTAAGGCTTTCTGCAGGGTATCACATTGCAGTTTTTATCCAGACTCAAAACCATGTCCCCCCACCCCATCCTTCCACTTCTTAGGAGGGATTTGGGGCTGCGTCAAGTCTCCTTGTTGCACAGCCTAACTCACCTGCAGTGCTTTGGACAATGCCAAGAGGTACCTCTTCAATTTGTGAATTTATTGCACTACAAATTTGGAAAAAACCCTTGAAGCCTATCATTTGCACGTAGCTAAGCGCGGGCTCATTTCTGAGCTCGAGCAATAACTTGCCTTCTGCAGCAGGGCTGACAGATGCTGAGCTCTGGGCAGCTTGCTGCCCTTGCTTGAGTGCTCTTCCATGTCATTAGCGAATACTGATTTTATTTGTGGGGTAAAAACCTCCAATAAATGTGAAAAATGCCATTCAGGGCCTGAGAAGAAGCCTTTACGCTCTGAAAATGCCCCGTGGACTAAGTCCTGAGTAAACAGGATCATGAGTCAGCGCACGTGACTTCAAAGGACAGAATTTCCACGGATGCAGCCGCATCGGGATCATCCCCTGGGACTCCGAGAGGAAAGAGCTGCCCCAGGCTGCCCAGAGTGGCTGGAGCACTGCTCCGTCTGACCCTGAGCCTCCGGTCACCTCCTCCTGCTCCGGGAAGGGCAAGAAGCAGGAGAAGGGTCCGGTGCAGGAGAACACACGTCCCGCATGGTGCCCGACTCCTGCCCAGCAAGCTCCAGGTACTCGGTAATTACCAGCCAAAGAAAAGAAGAAAGAAATGTCCTCCTCCACCTCCTGCTTGCAGCTAGACTAGACTTTTCCAAGATAAAGACACCGTTTCAGCATGAATTAATATGTGAAAGGCTTGCCTACGCTTAACGTTTTTAAAGGCCGGCATAGCAAAGGGGAAAGCAGTACTAGGTTGTGTTGAAGACGAGCATCACTCCCGTACATCTGCACGGCTTTGAGAACCACATCGCCTCGGTGCTCACAGCCAACAGCTTCACGCAGGAACGGAGGCTCTCAGCAAGGCACCCAGCACTCGCGGGTGCCGCGGAGCTGCCGGCACAGGACAGCCGGGACGGAGCCGACCTCTACAGCCACACTAACCAAATCCACGGCCAGAAGGAACTGGAGGTTTACCACAACATCACCCATCTCGAGGGGCTGTGGTAGGAACAGAAAATACAATGCGCAGCCACCACGGATGGCCACCTGGCTTACAGAGATCCGAGATGAACGCTCGCTACCAGGAACAACAGATGTACCAGGGTCTTGCCCACAACCATAAATTAATTACTAAGCAAATAAAAATCTATTATTTCAATTCGATCTCTTGCTCCAAGTGCCTGGGTCCAGCCTCAACCTGACGCCAAAGTCACGCACGGCAGAGGGTCCCCAGCACCCTGAGCCCCAAAACACACATCCAAACACCCCCAGCCTCTAAAAAGAGCCTGAAGTCCAAGCTCACGCGCAGATCTACACGTTTGGTTGGACCTCATCTGCAGGCAAGCTCTCACCAAAAAGAAATAAGGGCAATTGAGGAAAATTACACACCATCTAGTTGAATAAACACATCAGGTTTATTGCCCCCGTGCTCTCAAGGAATAGGAGTGGCAGGGGAACGACTCCCGTACACGTGAGGGGCGGAGAGGGACCGAAAGGACGGGGCAGGGACAGAGATGCGTTGTCTCAACATCTTAGCTCGAAGAAAATGGTGCTGGCAGTAACTTTGCCTTTTCCTCCCTGGCAACTGAAAAGGAAAAGAAGAGAGCAAAATTAGTAACTGCGAAACAGCGACCGGCAAGCAAGGAGGCTGCTGGTCAATTCGATGTGCAAAGTGACCCAGCTCACCGCACAAAATCTCATGTGCGGTAGTTAAAGAGAAAAGCACACACATTTGGAGCACTGACATTGGGTCTTAAATATCTTTTGGTTGCACATCCAGCCTGTACGTAATTTTTTGTGGAGGTCCAGCAGCAGAACATCGTAGGATGATGAGGGTGCATCCCCAGCACATCGCTCTGCCGTGGAGCAACTCCGGGTCCAGCTCAGCCCAAAGTCACACATGGCAGAGCTCAGCCCCACGAGCCCAGCGTCCTCCTCCCCAGCAGGACTGTCCCCAAGAACGCAGCCACACTGGTTTGGGGACAGACACCACCAATATTTCTGTACAGCATCATGTGGATCATATTGACACATCCTACGGGATGCTCTTAGTCCCAGTGACTCCAGAAATGGCACATCCTCTTTGAGCAAACATGTAATCATTGCCTAATCCACTCATTAGGGGACTGCTTCTAATTTTGAGTAATATTTCCAAGGATTATTGGAAATATTACTCCCAGGGAAAACTACTTCGAAGGAATATTGGAAATACTTGACCAAGGGCTGTCTTTGGAGAAGAACAGCTGAAGCAGCAGCAGCAGTTCAACCCGCTGGGCCAACAAACCATCTCACCTTTCTGCTTTTTTTGTTTTTTTCCCCAGTCGTGAGATTTATTACAAGAATTTGCAATGGTCTGTGAGACACTGTGAGTGTTGGCCACGCTCCCAAAAGCTGAGGAATTGCTGAATTGAGAATCGCTTTGGCTGCTTAATCTCAACAACCAGGGATGCTGAACGAGCCAGCAGAGTCCAGGTTTACTTTTAATTACCGCTCAGAGCACACTGCTCTAGTAAACAG
The DNA here is from genome assembly GCF_037038585.1 of Patagioenas fasciata. Classification (NCBI taxonomy): domain Eukaryota; kingdom Metazoa; phylum Chordata; class Aves; order Columbiformes; family Columbidae; genus Patagioenas; species Patagioenas fasciata. The sequence continues at coordinate 39,438,943 of NC_092527.1, forward strand.
ACACAAAAACCAATTCTTGTTTCTTCCTTATATTGTTTTCTCATATACAACATAAGATGTCTAAGACAGAGATGGTAACACAGCCCCATCATGCCATTTCTACAGACTCACTTCTCAAGCAAAACCGACTTCAAATAGCACATAAAATAATAGCATATTAAAATAATACCCACCTCTAACACAGCATCCACCTACTTACAGCCGGATAATAACGCTCTGAGGGTTAAGGAGGCTTCTTGGCCAGCTTCCTTGCTTGCTCACAGCTCCTGGGGTCTCCACAAGAAGCACGTTTTGGAGCTGCAAAGCGAGCTCAGTGTTGCAATGCTGACCGTAACGCTTTAAACTTATCAGTGACCACCAAGAAAACCACCATACGGACCAAGAACAAGCAAGATCTGGGTCATCTTGTAGTGTAATTGAGGAAAGCTTGTCAAGCACCAGAGCACCATCATCGCTCTATGAACAGATTTGGATCCTGCTTGCAAGTCAGATTTCTCCCTTTTCCAAGGCTGAGTTGGAGAATCGGTAGAGGCTGATGTCCTCTAAAGAAATATCTGAATTTAAAGCAGGGAAATACTGGATGTATGCATCAATTGCCAGGCTTCACATCACCCCTACCACATCCCCTTAATGGATAAATACCCTGAGATTGCAGAACCTCACATGAAGCCCAGCAAAATGATGACCTAGGACCTTCCAAAATTTGAAATTACCTACCTGAACTAGGCAGGCAACATATTAAGAGTTTCAAATGCTTTCAGCAGACGGTCTCTGTGCCCACAGAAGGCACCGCATGTACCCACCCTCACCTGCAAACGCTACCAGCCCACTGTTTGCATTAGAACAAAGTACTTCTGCTCTTGGGCAATCTCTGGGGTTTCATTCCTCAGCTGAGAAATAGCTTTCAAAGAGCTCCTTGGCTCCTGAAAGATGAACCTGGAGCCTTTATTAATCCTCCTAGCGACCAAAAGGCACATTTCCCTGTTGTTTGTCCATCCGTTGCCATCAACATTGCGCTGGCAAGAGGAAGGTACGGCCCCAGCACATCCGCACAGATAGGGGAGGAATCCTCCGGGGCTGGGAAACCTTTGCCCACGCTGCCACCTCCGTCTCGCCCGCACGCCAGGAATAAATTTCAGAGCCCTGCATCTCACATAAATCTCTTAAAACGAGCGAGGAGCCAAACATCTGTGAGTTGTCTGAATTAGCGTGAATTTGGCAGACTGAACAGCAAACTCGTATTGCCCCGCAGCCTTCAAATTTCTTGTTTTCCTCGGGTTCATTAAATACATAACAATCTGTTACCAGAAGACAGTTCCTACGTGCACGGGCTGCCAAGGAGGTGGTTTTGACGGCTACGGTGGAGATGGGGGAATATGAGGGAAGGAGAATAGGCTCTTAATTGAGCAGCAGGGCAAGGAGACAATGGGTTGCAACCACCCTGTGTCCTCCAGCAAACGCCCACTGCATGGCAAGGCTATTTCCAACACATAAACCTGGTGCAGTCAAAGCTGGAGGTGATTTTGGGAAGTTTTATGGGGAACAGAGTTTAAGAGCGTGGGACAAGCATGGAGAGATGCCTTCAAAAGCCAAGGGTGTCCTGCAGCATCATCTCAGCTGGGTGGGATGACCACGCTGCATTCAGATGGAGATTCACAGAATGGTTTGGGTGGGAAGGGACCTTTAGAGATCATCCAGTGCCACCCCTGCCATGAGCAGGGACATCTTCACCAGCTCAGGTTGCTCAGAACCCCGTCCAGCCTGGCCTGGGATGTCTCCAGGGATGGTTCATCCACCACCTCTCTGCCCAACCTGGGCCAGGCTCTCACCACCCTCAGGGGCAACAATTTCCTCCTCATGTCCAGCCTGAATCTCCCTCCTTTAGTTTAAAACCATCACCCCTTGTCCTATCACAACAGGCCCTGCTAAAAAGTCTGTCCCCAAACCCAGGCTCTTTGAGGGTTATTCATACCCGTGAGCAGAGCCCTGGGCACAAGGCATCCCCCGTACCGAGGGAAATTTGGGGTTCCTACAGCTGCTGGGCAAATCAGACAGCAGGGACGGCATTGCCAACACCAAGCCATGGGCAGAACGGTGTGATGCAAACATCCACTCACCGTGTTTACCCATTTAAATCAAAGTCAAGCACCACCAAAACGCGCCTGACAGCATTTCCACGGAGTCATTCATTGAGAGGCTGGACTTGGGTTTCAGCCGGCGTTTTTAATATCGCAGGGAGACGCTTGCAAGGCTGGAATAATACAGAATCTGTTGCTATAACACACTCGCAGCTCCTGCAAGGTGTCAGCAGCACGTAGAGCCCAAACCTCCTGTGCATTTGGCTCCTTCGGGGGCTCCCCAAGGGCCAGGAAACAAAATGTTCCCCCCACAGCACTGCAAGCCATGGGTACAGCTCCAAAGAGCTGGGGTACAGCTCCAGAGAGCCAGCTCTTGTTGCCCCAAAGTGAGAGATCCCATCACACAATCACCCAGACGGAGAATGCCCACAAACAGTAATTCCCCCAGCACTGGGATGCTTCGACCCCTGGAGATGCCCAATTCCCATGTAGCTGAAGCGGGGTGGGATGAGCCACTATCGCCTGGCACTCACAAAAGCCCAAAATTTGCAGCCTGTCTGGGAGACAAGGGGAAAAAAAGGAAATAAAAAAAAGTGGAAATGAAAACAGTCCCTGCTTTTATTTGGGCTGGCAGAATCACCATCTTGCCCAGTCTGCCTCGAGCTCATTTATGACAGTGTGAACATGCAGTAAAAGGGGAAAATAAAGAAAATGCACATTTTAGTCTCTATCTCTGGGTATTCTCCATACACCCCTCCTCCTCCCACCCCACAAGTGAAAATCAGAACAGATTTCTCTGTGCCATGGAAGCGCAAAGGACGGAGGGGTCAGTCCCAGCATGGTGTGAACCACAAAGTGCCCTCCCAAAACAGCATCCCAAGGAGAACCGACATCCATGTGCATCCCATTCCTGCTCCAACACTACCAGTGGGATACCGGGAAGGGTATCGCACCGGGTATTTTGTCAGTGCACAAATATGGATTGCCCACTACAAACAGAGCGGCAAAAACGTCCACATCACATGGAAAAAATATGTATCAACTAATGAGTGCAGGAATTAATGAATCCTAGAATTTGACAATCATTATGAAGTCCCTAAAAGAATGAAACCACCTTAAAATGCAAGTTAAATATCAGGCTGTGTTAGAAAACAAGATACAGGCTTTTTTATAGATATTAAGGACAACAAGAAGTCCCATTGACAACACTGAAGTGAGAGAACGGCAGAAATGATGCAGAAAAGGGAGAAATGGTCAATACATTCTTAAATGAGAAAGTAAAGTGATATAGTAAAGTTTTTTGTCAGGAGTAATCTGGGATGATATTAAACAGCAGGCACTAAATATAGATCTTTCTTAAACAACAGCTCCAAATAATTTACACCTATGGCTTTTATGAAATCGCACCAAAAAGTCTTCTGAGCCACCACCGCCGATGCTGCTGGGACAGGCACAAGCCAGTGTGGTCAATGGGACGGCCCTGAGAAAATGAGCCTCCAAAGCTCAGGTTTCGGGCAGGAAACACAAATAACAGAGAGAAAAGAGCTCTCATCTCACTCAACATCTTTGTGCTGGTGAAAGGGAGCTCTGGTCAAACCGACTTCATAGAAGCGCAGAGGAATGGGTGACAGTTATCAATAAATATTTAGCTGACATGTCTCAAACAGACCCGCAAATAAACGGGCAATAATGGCTTCAACAGGAACTTGCCTTTCACCTTATGACGGGTAATATTTCTGGCGCTAATTGGGAGGAAAACAGGAAATCAGTGCTGTGCAAGTGACTCAAGACTGGCAGGGCACTAAATACGAAAAAGAACAACTTGACAATACCAAACAGAGAGAAGCAACCAGCACAGGTTTGAACTGAGATGTTAAGATATGCCTTAAAAAAATAAATTGCTTAAAAGACATTTTGGTTGGAAGGCAAGGACGCGTCCCCAGGCTCCTGCACTGGATCACCAAGGCACATGGGAGATGCAACCATGGGCCTGATAAATTTGGGATCTCCAGCAGAAGACACGGTACTGGCTCTGTGCTCTGCACTCCACAACCACCACGGGCATCTGGAGCCTCCTGCCATGTCTGAGTAAGGTCTGGAGAAGACCCCCAGGAGTAACCGAGGGACTTGAAGACGTGGATACAGTGCAAGACCGGGAGAACATGGAGTGGTAACTGCTGAGGAATGTCCTGATCACCTTCAGAGAGGGAAGGAGATGGAATCATTCTGGTTGGAAGAGACCCTCAAGATCATCAAGTGCAACCACAACCTAAATAAACCATGTCCCTAAGAACCTCATCTACGTGTCTTTTAAACCCCTCCAGGGATGGTGACTCCAGCACTGCCCTGGGCAGCCTGTTCCAATGCCCAACAGCCCTTTCCAGGAAGAAGTTGTACCCCAGATCCAACCTCAATCTCCCCTGGTGCAACTTGATGCTGTTTCCTCTTGTCCCATCACTTGCTACTTGGCTGAAGAGACCCCCTCCATGCTCCAAGCTCCTTTCAGGCAGTTCAGAGATCAGAAGGTCTCCCCTCAGCTCCTGTTCTCCAGCTGAACCCCCAGGTCCCTCAGCCGCTCCCATCACACTTGTGCTCCAGCCCCTCACCAGATGCTCAGCAGGTCCTTCAGATGGAGCAGAACAGCAGCACAACACCCCCAGCACCACGAGAAGTCGAAATTACGCCGATTCAGAGTAAGGGCAAAGTGCAATTTTTATCCTGAACAGCACGGACAATAATCATCGCAATAAATTACCGGCATAATAAACAACTCTGGTGGGTTCTCAATCAGCAAATGCATTTTTATCTCTGCGCTGGCTCCAGCAAGAATTAATTCAGAAAACTACTAAACCTGGTGATACATGGAGCAGCCTCCAGGATGGTGGAGAGTTGGAATTTTATTTTGTTTTTTAAATCAAGTTTAAAATACTTCACAATTCACCCGAAATCTCCACGGGAAAAGTAATCTTCTACAGGCAACATCAACCATGCGCAACTGAAACCGGGGGTGATAGTTTCTAAACGAAGCTATCGGTAACCGTAAATCTTCATTAACCACAATGCTTGCGCTCTGAGAAGCGCCATCCATCGTATTGTATTTCAATTATAGCACAACTGATAGCCCAACAAAGAGATAATCTTTTTGTGATTTAACAGAGAGGCTACAAAGACCAAATGTGGATATTCTTAACGCTTTCTGTAACTTCACAGTTGTAACGCATCTTCAGCTCTTGCGCACAGCTTTTGGCATTGGACTTGTCCTTTCAAAAATATTATACAATATTCATTTGTAACAGCTGGGACACACACACACACACAAAAAGGCGTGCAATAGTGGGGTTAATAATATATATAATGGGAGTAATTTTATAGCGTCGACAACTATTACCCAGCACAGGAGGAAGGTATTTTCAGTAATGTTAAGGTAAGCATACAAATACAAAATTTACACTTATTGTGCCTTTCCTACATCACTTGAAAAGAAAAATTGCTACCACCACCTGGCCTAACTGGGCTGTGAGTCTGTCCTAACTGGGCTGCGAGTCTGGCCTAACCAGAGATAAAACTACTCATCCTCTTTGGCGCTGTTTTCCTTCCTTACTCCCAGCGGTGCAGAGGAACAGAGATGACAATGGTTGTACAACTGGGAGTACGAAGGCTGCTCTAGGGCCCCTCAGAGAGTCATCACGGGGACAAGGACAAAAAAGCAATTTCTTAAATGCAAGAAAGTGCTTTAACTTGTCCGTGGATTTAGGAGCAGGATGATCTGCTTAATCTCCCCATCCAGACTGGGGGCTGAGCCCAAAACAAGTTGCTGATGCACCTCGACAGCAGCGTCGTTCTGCTCCATCACCCCCAAGCCCCATTTCTCCTCCCCCAATGAAAGGATTTGGGGTCCTTCCCTTCAAGGGCTGGTTTTGAGCAGAGATGGAGGGCAGGTTTTCCAGTTACCAGATCAAAGTCTGCCACATTTCATTTTCTTTACAAACCCTAGGAGATGTAACCATGTATAAGCACAAAACACCCACAGAGTATAACTCTTCTTTCACTACAACCCCGCGCCTACCGCACGGCGTAAAACCTGAGCTTTGGCTGCTGAAAGCAAAATCTATGGCCAGGATCCACAAATAGAGCGAATGATACAGCCCAAGGGATGCTTCGAATGGGCTATGGAGGAGTGACACCAACGATGCTGCTATGTTTAATCCTCTAAAAGCAAAAACCATGATCAAGTCACCCTTGGGCATTTTTTTTTAAGGAGGGAGGTATAGAAACTCAATACACCAGATTTTTTGCATTCACTCGACCGGTTCTTAAAATATTACTCAAATATGGTGATTATGGAGCCAAACTCGCCTGGGTGACCCCACCTGCCTGTGCAGGGACCCCCAGCCTGTGGTGCCGCTGCTCCTCACTTTAATGCAGCTTCTTCCTTCCGTGCATTTCAACAGAAACTTCTAACACATCAAACCTTATTTATCTTACATAAGCTGCGTAAGATGCGATATCTGACATCTGCAACATGTCAGACGTCACCGGCTTCACAACTCATGGATCAACCACCTGAAACCAGAAGAAATGTTGGCTGTAAATTAACTGCATTGTGACACTTCCTAACTTTCAATTCACCTGTTGATGAGCAAATCTCGCACATCCACAGCCTGCACTATCAGAGCTCGCACCAGCTTGGCAGAGCTTCAAAAACAAGCACTTGCCTGGGAATTCTTGTCCCTCTAAAGGCAGCCAGCTCGTAAAAGTTCGGAAAAACACAACAGCCCGAGGATTTGCTCCTCGGTTCGCTGTCACCAGAGCCACGTTCTGCATTGCTGCCCTAAGCAAATAGCTGCAACTGCGGACGCGTAGCGTGACCTTGGAAAAGTCCTTTTTCATAGTTATAACGCGGCCGCTGCTCAGAGGGAAAACCCGAGTGCAAAACCAGAGCTCCGGGGGCTCAGGTCTGACGCTGCCCCCACCACCTTCAAGGAATTGATGGAGGGTCTGTCGCTAAAGAGAGCGGTGGCACTAAAGAGAGCGGGAGGGAAGTTCCCTGGGGGAAGGGGAGTTCCCTTGCGGGGGAACAGGCTTTAATGACCCTCCAGGCTCTCGGATGAGTAGCACGGTGGAAAATTCCCTTCTCTTCGCCCGATCAGTTTATATTTAGCTCTCTGGGGAGCAGACGTGCTGGAGGAGCTGTTGTTTTGGCGATATTTATTGCACGGGACCCCCGCGAGGCGAAGAGCGGCGTGTCGGGGAGGCTGCCAAGAAGCCGCTATCGCTGCCACCACATCGGGCCAGGCACGTGAGACTCCGACAGTCGCAGCCCTCCGCTACCCATCGGACTTCTTTATTTGTTCTGTTTCCCTGAGTCAGCAGCCTTGCTTCCTCTTCCTCCTCCACCCCGTTTTGGGAGAGAAAGCAAAAAGAAGAAAGTCAGCCACGAAGAGAATTTGCTCAAGGAGCAGCCTCCCTGGCTCCTCTGCTGGGAATGAAGCGTGGGATTGTCTTTCTGGAGGTATTTTCAACTATTTCAAGCCGAGTTTTGGGGAGGACAGACCTGATGCAAAGGTTCTGCTTCCCCTCTGCCAAGATCATCTCTGGCACCTCATCCTGTCCCAGTTTGTTGGTCCAAAGTCTGCTCTGCCACAGATTAATATTAATTAAGACTATTCCCAGCAAAATCGTTCCACAAATCATCTAAGATGGGAGGGGGAAGTGAACAAAACCAAACTCAGCCCTTTCGACTTGGGGTGTCCTCTTTTCTACCTGAGATACTACAAAGCAAGCACAACCTATCTCCATCCCAACAAAGATCAGGAAAAATACCTCTAAACAAGATTGCAAGAAAGCAATAAAAAGGAAGAACAGCCTCAAAGCATGCAGCTGTCATTGGAGTTGAAGTCAACCCGTAATAATAAAACGGACAAATGGGATAAACCTTGTCCCTCCTCTATCCCTACTCAGGACACGGTCCATTTGTTCTGCACAGAAATACAGGTGTTTCAGCAAAAAGTTGTAAGTCTCATTCTACCCACACCTTTGCCAAAAGTGAAGTAAGCCTCTGATACTAAGAAAAATTAATTACATGTAATTAACCAAAGCAGATATAGCGATATTGGTATATATTTACCTATTTGCACGCGTGCATATTCATGCACATGTATTTATTTCTGTGGGTATCCATAACTGGAAATGAACCTACGTTGGTGCTGGCTCTGTCCCACAGGCTGCTTCATCTCCGTACATAAGAAGCTGGATCTCACCCACAGAAATCATTTATCTACTCAATCGATTTGCCTTGATTTTACACGCAAAGTTCTGGATTTGTCAGCCTGAGCTTTTACCGCTCTTCCTCCCGAAGGCCCATCTGCTTTCTATAACTGCAGCGGTTCCTGGAGACCTTGGCCCTGTGGGGAGCTGGAAGTCGCAAAAGTTTCCCTCCCTCCTCTGGGTTTAACCTGGAAGCGAGAAAATCTGGATGCAGGGATTGGGCTGCAAAACCGCCGGCACGCGTGGCCGTGCTCCACGGGACATCCTCCTCCCCTTTGAAGTGGAGAGAAGGAAATCATTCCACAGCAGGTTGTTTTGGTTGGGTTTTTCTGGTTGGGTTTTTCCCCCCTCCACCTTTGAAAGCGAGGAGGCTGCGTCCAGCACAGCCCTAATCTTGCACCCCGGAGCTCAGCCTCGCTAAACCCGGGTCTAACACACCCACCACCACAAGCATCCTCAGCCTGCGGAGGACTTTTAGAAATGAAGAAATAAATCAGAAGCTCTCTTCAGACCTACAAAGAGCCACAACAGGTAGGAACAGAGCAAACCACTCTGAAATTCAGGTTTTTTACTATCACTCCAATTAATCTGTTGCGTGACCCACCCCAAATATTTTCGCTAGAAACATTATCTGCATTGTTTTGGGGTTTCTTTATTTCTATTTTCAGCCCTCAGCCAAGCCCTGGTAAATATTTCTGCCCTCACCGGAGGCAGATTGAAGAAATCTGCGCTTTTCCATCAGAGGGAACACAGCTCCTGCTTTCGGAGATACCTGATACTGGTGAGAGGCGAGCAGAGATGCTCCCAGCTCCCCCTGTTTTTACAACATTATTGCAAGACACTGCTACCTCTGCAATTTGCAAGTAGTTTTTAATCTGTCAAAACAGACTTTTATTATTGTTTGAGGATTCAAAAGGAAAATATGCACATCTGGTTTCAATCGCAAAGTGAAGTTGGGTCTATCAGCCTATTTCATAACAAATTATGCTTACTTTTTACTCCAGAGGATTTCCTAAGGAGGGGACGCACTGCCAAGGTACACCAGCGTCTGTGGAGACCGCACGGCACTGAGAGAGGCGGCGGCACCAGCCCAAGACAGGCGCTGCGCTGCTGCAAACCCGCTCTCGCTGACAAGTAAATTAAATCTTAAAATCACTGAGGAGAATACCCTTATTCATGAAATCTTCGCACACAGCCACACGTGAAATCTTCATGTACCGTATAATTTGAACAACCTGACGCTGCTGAACGGAGAAACGGGACTTGCAGACTTTCTAGGACAACTCAGCTGCCCGGGTGCGTTGCACACAAGGAGCTGCCGACCCTCGCTGAGGCAGCGGTCGGTGCTGGAGACCCGCGCGGGGGGCACAGGGCGGCTGGCAAAGCCCCGCAGCACATGCCCCCACCCCTCGCTCATCACCTCGTGTGTGCCAGGTGTGAAAACCGCGGCAGGGCACGGTGGGAAGCGTGTGCGATGGCTGGGCAGCACCTCAGCAGCGATGCTCAACCACATCCACTGCTCCCCTGGGCTGCAGCCCCCCCATCAGACCCCAAACTTGGGGAGTTCTGTACCGAGCCCACCGACATTCAAAGTTTCAACCTCACTAAACATCACTCTCGCTGCAGAGAAAGGAAAGCACGTGTTGATCCATTTGGAGGAAGAAATTAACAGAGGCAGAGTAACCTGAGGAGCAGAGGGACGCTTGCTCCCCGCACACTGAGCTTTGGAGAAGCGACCCGAGACGGTCCCGAAACGCGTTTCTCCGGCGGCAGGAGCGCCCCGCATCCCGCACGCAGCCCCCGGCCACACGCCCGCAGCCACCCCGGCCGCACCGCGCTCCCTCCGCACGTTCCAGGCGGCTCCTCCCGCGGCCGAACCGCGCAGGACCGGGGTTGCCCTGAGCGCGACCTGCGCGTCCCCGGGGGCCCGGCGCCGGCGGGGGGAGCGCGGAGCCGGCGGCACAAAGGCGGGGGGAGCCCCCGACCCGCTCCGCCCGGGCGGTGCGGGGATGCGCAGCGCTGGGCGAGGGGGGTCCCAGCCTCCGCAGGGGGCACCGCTGCCCCGCATCGCACCCCGGGCAGCGCAGGACGGGGCGCACCGCCACCCTTTGTCCGCCACCCCCCCCATCTCCCCAGGGGAGCGCACGGTGGGACCCCCACGCACGCACACGCCGCGGGTGACAGCGCAGCGCTGCTCCGCTCCGCGCAGGGCTCGCCCCCCGGGTTCTTACCGTGGTGGCGGCGGCGCGGCCCGGGCCGGGCCGGCTGTGGGCACCGCTCCGAGCCGCGCTCCCTCGGCCGCCGCCGCCGCCGCCGTGCTGCGGGCGGGGCGGGCGGAGGGAAGGAGGGAGGGAAGGAGGAGGAAATGCGCTTGTCACTTCCTGAGCGGGGCCGGCGGAGCCAGGGCCCGGCCCGCACCTGCGGAGCGCGGCGGAGCCTCCGCCCCGGGGCGGGAGGCCGCGGCGGGGGAACCCGCGCACTGGAGGTGTCGGTGCGAGGTAAGGCGGGGGGGGAGGCGGCGCCCTGAAGGGGTTAAACATCGCCCAGAAAGAACTCGGGGGTGGGATTATATTAAAAATAAGGCGAGGTGTTGGTGATGGGGACCCCGGGCTCGGTGACCGGCACCGCTCTGCGGCAGCGCCCGCGGAGCAGCCGCGCAGGCCGGCCCGGAGCGGAGCGGCCACGCGTGGGTCCCGCGGCCCGTTCGGTGGCCGAGGGTGACTCCTGGTGGCTCGGCCGGCCCGAGCCGGGGAGCCCTGCGCAGCTCTGGGAGGCTCCCTCCGACAAGAAGTAGCCCTGAAGTTTTACTACATCACAGATACAAACCACGGTACACGCAGGGGAAATTCGGGAAAAAATCCCACTGCTTAATTTTCCTCCATTTTTCCAGTATTTAGGGTGGTGAGAGCCTGTCCCAGGTTGCCCAGAGAGGTGGTGGATGCCCCATCCCTGGAGACATCCCAGGCCAGGCTGGACAGGGCTCTGAGCAACCTGAGCTGGTGAAGATGTCCCTGCTCATGGCAGGGGTGGCACTGGATGAGCTTTGAAGGTCCCTTCCAACCCAAACCATCCTGTGATTTCTTTGGGGATGAGGCATTTGTCAGAACACAAGCTCAGCAAAATACTGCCCGGCTGAACATGGCCTTGGGTCCTCTGCACTATTCAAAGACACATCTGCTTGGCTTCACTTGGGAAGTGGCCTTTAGAAGCAATCGGCTCCAACAATAACATTTTCCATCCCTCCCAGCTGAACTGCGCACAGCACGTAGGCTTCTCCTGTGAGCCAGCGTAATTAGCGAACGAGGAAACTCTGTGACAGCTAAAAGGAAGATTTAGAACTCAGTGCAAAGTAGAGCCTAAACATTAATCTTGACAATATGTAAGCAGGCAACGCCAATCTCGTCAGGAATGAATCTGGGGCTAAATTTCATGCAGGCACGCTGCTGGGGATGGCGAGTGGGAGAAAAGGGCATGTGTGCCCTGACAGGCACGGGAGGCTTTAGCTGTGTGACCCAGCAGTGCTTCGGATGTCCTGCCCTCTGCACGGCCCAAGATACCAAATAAATGTTGAGGAAGACAGTATCTCATGTAATAAAGGGGAAAGGATGTAAGTAAGCAAAAGCAGCAGGAGAAAATTTAACAAGGGAGCAGCTGCTGCCAGTGTAGTGGGGGCTGATCTCAACAAAAGTGGCTTCATACTCAGTGCATATAAAATTAGGCAGGAGCAGATGCTACGAGGAGGATACAAGCAGGAAAGGGGACTTGGTGATGTGAAGGGGCATTTGCATCAAGCTTCCCTCCCACTCAGTGTTTGCTTTTCTTATCACAAAGCACTGATAGCAATAAAACACTTGTAAAATCCTTTTCCAGAACTTTGGGAATCAAGTTCAAAAAGGTTTTCTTCTGGTTTCCCAGCTGAATATTTCAGTAAGAAAGCCTGCAGCGGCATTGATTCCGCTCCCGTGGCAGCCTCATGCAGTGCAGGCTTGGGCTCCAAGAAACTATATGAAGGTTGCTTTCTGTCTGCTTCTGCAGCTCGGTCCAAACCCAGCGGTTTTTACCTCTGATCCTGTGCTTTCCAACAGATGAGTTGGCTGTGGTGCGTTACCAGCATGCGTGGAAGCCTCTTGCCAAAGCATAAACCTGTTTTCCACAGATAGTATTTTCAGCACCGTTTAAATGTAAAGGCTGGCCAGACGTCCCTGCGCTTGTGACAGTGTAAAAAACCTTTGTCAGAAGGGAAAAAGAAGGAAATCGCTTTAAAGCTTTGAAGAGCTGTGCTTGAGTCATCATGGACAGAAAATTCATTCAGTTCCATTCTGCGCTGATTTGTGTTTTTGTTTGGGATGTCAGCACCTTTGCTCCCCACTGACAAGGAGCCTTCCTTACGGAGACAGAAAGTGGAAAAAAGCTAACGATCCCTGCAATCCTTCTGAAATTATACTGGGGTCTAAGTCATTAAAACATTTAGACATTACAGGGCTAAGCACTGGGGATAAACACAATTTCCTTCCCTTCCAGTGCACAGGATTTGGCTGCTTTCTGCGCAGCCTAATGCTCCGCTCTCTGCTCCAGTTTGTTATTCAAGTCATACGCACCACAGTTGCTAATAATTTCAGAAGCGTCCTTTTCGCGATGACCTACAACTCTGCGCTGTTCTGAGCACCTGAGCAATCCCAGTTATTTGTGGTTTTGTCCTTCTGCTTCTCTCACCAGGTAACGGACTCAGCCAGGGACAGGCACAGAGTCAGAATGTCCCAGCTGCGCTGGGTACCACGTACTCACAGGGACATCTTGGCTCTGCTGAAGGTCTCTAACGGCACAAAGTGGAGAGCGGTTTCAGAAGCCACGCTCCAGTTTCAGGGGAAATCCTGAAATTCACAGAATCTAAATAACAGCCAGCAAAATTTTAACCAATATTTCATAGCCAGGGAACAAGCACATCTCTGTAATATAAGCAATGTGTTCTAGGTCAAGGAGTATCTGAATTAAGGAGACCTGATACTCTAAACAAGTGAAGCATCACAGTGCAGACAGGGTTGTAATGAGGAGTGTAGTATTTACTACATTGGGCATACAATGGGGTTTGCACCCAGTCTAAAAATCCTCCTTTTATTTCACAGGTTATTTGCTGCTGCCTCCCTCCCCACCTTGGGAGAGCGCACGACGGCTGAGCCCCAGTCTGGGTGTGATGGAAACAGTCGACGGATAAAATAAATAGACCATGAAATACATATGTGAGCCTTCCTCTCGCTCGAATGCGCTAATCACTTTGTCAGCCATGTTTGCGTCTGAATCGGCTTAAAATAAGCCAAGAGTTTGTCTGTCATTCACAAAACCCGAGGCGGCCGTGGACGTGCCCAAAAGCAGCACGTTGGACAAGCAGAAATGCAGTGCCCTGGGGTAGGGCAGCAGTCAGCGAGGCTAATCACTACTGCAAATTGGCATGAAAGAGCATAGATCCTTCTGCTCAAAACACCAACTTGTGTTTTAGGGGAAGCTTTACAGAAAATCTAACTGGCAAACCTGCCTTTTTTTGGTCAGTGTTTCAGGCTGGGTGCAGGTTTATCGCACCACGCGTGCGCATCCCTGCTGCTAATGAGAGGTTTCAGTTCGCGACCCCATCGACGTTTCAAATTACTCGATATAATGCACATTCTTCCCATCTCTGCTTGACATGTGACACTGTCCATGAACACTTGGCCGCTGGAGTGACTGTGCGGAGGTTCATTTCAGTGGTGTTTATTAGTTCTGTCTCTCCAGCACAGGCATATGCACTTGTGATTATCCAGAATTTATATGTTACCTTGCGGCTACATCATTTGTTTGCCTGACAGCACTCAGTTTAATTTCCAGTAACCTAAAAATGCACTCATTTCAAGCTATACTCTTACCTAACAAATGGAAATTCAGCCACGGGTTGGCTTTTCCCTTATTTGTGTCAAATAAAACACACCAGCGTTCCTTTTCCTCCTTTGTCTCGAGGCTATAGCACCTCATCCCCTTTCACTGAAAGCCCTGGGTATCCATTAATTGTTCCTCAATTTAGCTGCTACTCACAAGGGTTAAGTTGCGCTCAAGGTGCTTCCAGCCAAGATAGAGGTGTCCCCACCAACTCCTTTGGCCAAGGGGCAGGTAATGTCCCCTCCCACCCCAGAAAACGCAGCGAGGATTAGGAACGCAAAGACGACGCGAAGTCCTGGCCCGTTTATTTCCTATATTTGCTCTCCACATATTTCACAGGAGACGATATGTTAAAATGCTTAGAGGGCCTATAAAATAAAGCAGTTACTGTTGTTGCGAGTTGTGTTCTTTACCTTGCAGCATGCCAAGATCAGGAAAGCAATCTGAGTGCCAAAACGCTGAAAATTTTGCTGTATGTTGCTAAATACCATGCTTAAAGATTTGGTCTGGTATGAAATAGCGTATTTTTTGGCAGTCTTTTACCAGGCGCTCTGGAACGCAGTAGAATGGACATAGCAGAGTAGACATACACAGATTTTCCTTACAAAGGCTACAGTGCTGCCAGTGCATTCCTGGAACATGGAAACACATGGGAGCCAGCATCAGCAATGAAGAAAAGCGTGCTGTGCCTAATGTACCAGAAGAGCTAGTCAAGAATTCATCCTTACATAAAAATCACTCCAAAGAAGCTTCCAAGATCAGTGTCAGCCCATCTTTGGCCCTTCACGGGTATCTATCTGGCTCGCACACGTGGCTTCACCTTGTACACCTGGACGCAAAGCCCACTTCTTTTAAGTGACTGGCTTCGGTTCATTTGCCCATTCAGGCCCTCAACCCTTTGGCCCTACAGACATCACAGCCTGCACCAGAAACCTGTGCTGAACTGAAACAATTTGGATGGGAATTATACGAGAGAACATCTCCACTTCTAGCCATGGACATGCTCCCTCAGACAAGGATCTTTTACGAGGATAATGCAAACCCTGTGAAGATGTCAGCGCAGATGAGAGCGCTCAGGCTCTGTACAGCAAATCCAGTCCTGCAGACACAGCTTCCACACCAGTATCCTCTGGCCATGCTTTGAAACACCGTATTATTGTGTCGAATGTGTGGGGCAGTCTGCTCACAGCATTGTTCACTGGGTTCCTTATTTGCTGTCCTGAGACCTGCGTGGTGGGACATGCGCTTCTTAACTCGGGTACAAGCAGCTGTCCTGTAGAGAGCAACGGCAGGATTAAAAACCCAAACATCTGAAAGCTCCTTTTAAAAAATGTTTTGAAAAAATAAGAAGTAGAATAGCTGAGAGTCTCCTTTTACTATAGGTATAAAATACCCCAAATCCTATGATACAATAAGGCAGCTATTGCCATTCCTGGGTTCAGAAATGGTGCTGCAACATTGGTTTTGAAATTGAGAGGGTGAGCCCATAATGCAAACAGTTATTTCAACCTGATGCTCTCGATAATGATTTGAAGAAATATTCTCCTGATGGGACAGAAAGCCTGTAATTAGATGTTTCATCATTGCTGGCCCTGTCTGGAAGAGCAGCTGCCATAATTCTGTTAGTGTTTCTGAGGTAACCCAACAGCTCTTCAAAAAAAATTGTAGCTCCCAGAGTTTCTTCATTTTAGGCCACAGAATTATACCGAAGTTCAAGAACAGAATATTAATTCCATATTTTCTGAGCCTTCCAAAAAACTTAGCATTTAAAACAACAGCCTACAGACAGCACTGCAGTTGGCTATTCCTGCTCCTTAAGGACTGCTAAATGAACATACTTTCTTGTAAATAACAAGTCGGTCACCAAAAGGAAAGTCAAGTAGTAAGGGAATATTATCCTTCCCTCTGAATTTTCTGTGTTCATTCAGTTGTCTCATGATTTTCATGTCTGGTATTTCTCACTTTTTAATTTATATAAACACGATGATAGAAGTATTTACATCAAGAAAGCGCTGTGATGCTGAAAGAGCAAAGGCTTTTTGTCTTGAGAACCCATTTACTCTCCACTCTGGCAGAGACCTATGTGTAGAAACTCCCTTGGATCCGACATCTGAAATCAATACTTATTTCATTAATTTCACTTGGTCTCCTCTTTCAGATATTTCAGCCTGACAGTTCACTTCCCCGATACACCCCATAAAAACCCGGGTAAAATGCTGCAAGCTTGTTCAGTAGCACATGCCTCGCAACAAGTACAACAGCCTCTCCCAGTAAATACCTCAAAAAAGAGAATGCCTAAATGCAGTTTGCTTGGCAATAGCAGGTACCAGGAGCTGGGTATGGGATGTCTGAGCTGCATCAAACACAAATGTTGGTGGAGATGCTGCTTTTTAGGGTTCATGTGCTAAAAGCCATCATCCATCTTTACCAGTTGCAAGCAGTTCATGTGTAATATCACTGGAGTTGCACAGACTACCACTGAAAACACCTGACTGAGAAGATGAGATCTCGCTTGCATCCGATCTTGAGGTTGAATTGCTTAGGAAGAAAGGGAGAGACTTCATTTCCAGGCTCTGGAGCACACTAGCTAACAGCTCCCTTCCCTTTCCAGGCATCTCCTGGCCTTTGGCATCGGGCTCACAACGCCAGGTGCAAAGCTCACTGGCACCGAGAGAATTTCATCCCTTGGCTTGTTGTGGATCAACACGGGAACAGAAACGCTTTCTGTTCTGCCTATGTTTATGCAAAACTACACCCGGATCCAGAAAGGTAACGCCGGCTCTGCAGCGTCATCCAGCCTGAACGCGGCACCGCGGGAAAAGTCTGTGGGCTCAACTGCTGTTGAGATCCATGGAAGATGTTAGTTTTACTACCCACAAACCTCACATTTGACAGTGAAATCACACACAGAGTCTTTGGATAGCAAAATAGGAGTGGAATGTATTTCGAATGCTGGCTTTATTCTCCTGTTGCAGCTGAAACCAGGAGTAACTGTTGTGTAGAGATGATGGTACCAGCCTCCATGAAGCACTCCCCAAACCACAAGCCAAGACTCCTCCCAACTCACTCCCAATTCATCTGCCTCTTACTTTTTAAGAGGTTTTCTACTGAAAAGCATCAACATTTAGGGATCACAGCTCCAGGAAGAACCACTAGCAAGGTGAACTGCCCAAATCAAGGACCTTCTTTGACATTGTCATTTCCAAATCCTACTCATCAGTAAAGAGCTGTTGCTTAAGTTGGTCTCAGAGCTGTTACCTGGACTTCATTATTTAAAAAATACCAGGTTTTAATACAATAAAATACCGTATATATATAAAAAATAGTGAATTACTATCATTGCTTCAAAATGCCTTGCTAAAAACATTAATTGAACGTGGTTGATCATACAATTCCATTATACACTTACACGATTTCTGATGCTGAAATTTCTGTGTAATCATTTTAGGAAACTTATTTTTATCTTTACAACTGATATAAACATATTGCCTAGAGAACAAAATCTAATAATAATCAATCATACAAAGAGGAGGAAACAATATTTGCCCTGAACCTTACAAGGAGTGTCAATAGTTAAATTCCTCCTAATTGATTAAAAGAAAATCCATGACAGCTATAAATTTATTTTCATTCCATGATTAAATACATATCATGCCTTCATTAGCAAAAATTACAAATGGGAATAAAACAGATGCCCTAAACACATCCTGCCAGCGTACTTGCCAGTTAAAATTTGCTTGTATTAACTCCACCTGATGCCAAATTTCCTACAAAAATGTCATAGTCTTTTTATTGAGGTTGTTATCAGTGGTGTGCTCTGAATTCTTTGTACTACTCCATCAAAAAACCATCCTGTCTGAATTACCACTCACATTTCACTGCTGGAAGCCAATTGTACTAAGTTACCCAAATGATAACAAGACCGTGGTTTTGACACTTGAGTTAGGAACCCAAGCCTGACCTAATATGCAAAGAGCTGTTCACTGGAACTAAACTTTCTTACCACTCTGAAAGACCA
This sequence comes from Patagioenas fasciata, assembly GCF_037038585.1. NCBI lineage: Eukaryota > Metazoa > Chordata > Aves > Columbiformes > Columbidae > Patagioenas > Patagioenas fasciata. Next base: position 39,457,210 of record NC_092527.1, read on the forward strand.
TTCTGCCAATAGAACCAGTACATCCCCCACAAAAAAAAAGGAAGAATTTAGGATTCCTACCTTGAAGACATCACCAAATGGATCACAGAGGGAGGACTCACCACTGTGCAAATAATGTCTTATTTCCTGTCCTGGGAAAGGACCAGAAGTATTTCTCAACCCTTAATAATCTCCTGAACCCTGGGAACAAGGAGAAGCCAGGAAACCAGAAGGAATTCTCTAATAAGCAAACATGACCTTACCTGTGAAACAAAACCTGATTGCCTAATAGGGCCTCCGCGATGTATGAAAGAAGAAGTTTATTGTCACCTGCCAGTGTGTTTGTCAAGGCATAAAGAGACTTCATTTCCCTACCTTTCAAGCAATAGTAGTATTCTGAAAATATAAAATAACAGATGAAATGAAGGCAAAGAAATTAAGCAAAAGGATTGTACACAGAAGTTTAAAAGAAAAAAAAAATAAAAGGAATAAGGAATGAATAGTTATGCTTTGAATTCTTTTGGATTTATGCAGCTAAAATCTCTCCTGAGAAATTCACTGGAAAACACACAGTCATTGTTGGCTCTTAAGACATTACTATATAGCAAATTAATAATGAAGGAGGCATATGTCACATGCTAGTGAGACTGTAACATCACATCTTCATGTATTTATGAGATCAGTGAAAACAACTGACAAAGCACATTCAGGCAAGTGAGATTTTTAAAAGCGTTCCCTCTGTGGGAAAAGAGTTGAGCTATTTCAGTAGAGACAGAACTCTATGAGTCTGAGAACCTCTGAAAATCTGAATTTCAAGCACAAACTGGTCCTCTTTTTGCAATGCTACAGCTTTTGTATTCGATTCCCTCCTTAACGGTTACATTCATGTACCTAAGAAAACAATAAAAGATGCAGCATTCCCACTGCAAAAGCTTGTTCCTTATTATACCACACAACAGAGAAATGAGAATTTTGCTTTGTAGAAAAGCTTTACCTCCATTAGTCACAGATCACCAATTCAGAAATTAAATCTTTACGTTCCATCATTCAGTTCTATCAGTTTCATATTCAGAATGCCTTATTTCTTTCTCACTCAGAAACTTGCAGCTTCCCTAGAACAAGTGAGGTTGTAGCGAGGACAAAATTTACAGGCATGCTATGCAAAGCTGAAATGTTTCTAGGGCAATGTTTTATAGTCCCTTCGAGTTCCATACAAACTATTTTACTGTGTACTCAAAGAGCATTTATTTACACACGTGTCTGAGGTTTTCTGTCAGGTTTAAAGTTCAGACTTTTCTCAACTAATCTAATTTGTCCAAGACGGATGGCCTCACTTTTTTCCTTTGGAAAACCAATGCTGTTACACTGTTTCCAATTCTTCCTCCAAAGCAAAACTTGGGTGTTGGCAGCTCCTCCAGAATTTCAAACCCTGCCAGACAGAAATTAAAATGCTTTTATTAGAAGGAAGTAATTTTATTCTCCTCTTGGATGGCCCGTTGCAAACCATTCTCTATTTGGCTGGAAAAATTGCAAGTCAGTTACTCTGTAAGTTTATAGGACTGTATTGTTACACTGCAGCGCTGCTTTATACAGCTGAAACCCTCCCATGGATAATAAAAATCTTAGCTGGCTGACTCACACAAATTAAAGGCAGAAAAGATGATAACTTGCCAGTAACTTTAGTTCCCCAGAAGGGACGGTTGTTCTAGATCCACACTGAGTTTCAAGCCTCAGGCATGAGATTCAGAACCCAACCTTCATGTAAAAAACACCCTTCTGAGCGGACCAGAAAGGTCACTGAGGAGGTGACATAAAAAGTCATGGTCACAGATTGGCCAGTTCCCCCTAAATATGGGTAACGGAGTCACCCTGATTTCAAAGCAATCAGATAGGTGAACTGGATCTGGGAATAAAGGTCCAAAAGAGAAAAATTATCACCCAGGTATACACTTTCCCAGTGTAATTAGACTAAAATCCTTGTCCTCAAAGTACCGATAGAACAAAACCTGTCCTCCCCTGGCACGTTGGCACTGGCAAACACAGAAAAGCTGTAATTCCTGAGGAAAATGGAGGGAAGATAAGCTGAAGCATTTACTAGTCGCTTTACCTTGTCTAATCCTGATCCTAATCAAGACACTAACACAGGCATTAAAATTCATTCGTCACATCCTTAAACAACCATAATTTGGCAGGTGCTTCTGTTCAACCGCTTACCTTCTCTGAAGTCGTTCGACAGCTCCTCCTTGGTCCAGTTGCAAGAGGTTATGAGGAAAAAGCCCCCTGGTTTCAATACGCTGCAGAGAGATTGCACGTACTGCTTCCTCTTCCCCGCCGCGTTATCAGGATTAAGGCTGATGGCATCAAAAGTCCCCTTGTCAATACAAATCTCAAATCCTGACAGCTCAGCTGAAGGAGCCAGGAAGTCTTCTACCTAAACCAGAAGTCTACAACTGTGAAAACAATCTGCTACTCAAAAGCTCCTGAATCTTAAACGCAAATGAATACTTTAAAATAAAAAGCCTCCAACTTGACAATAGGTGTGCTTCCGAAAGGGTAACTCACAGGCTTTTCACTTATAATGACAAGTCAGCTTCATTCTTTTCTACGTGTTATGTGAAGATCTATTGTTCGTAGAGCCCGTGTATATACCTGTCCATCTAAAGCTCAAACTAACATACTTGCAGACCAATCTTTAAATCGTTATTTGTACTTTGAGCCCTGGTTTCCTAGGTGCTGCGTGCTGGGCACTGTACAAACACAGAACATACAGTGCCTGCCAGAGAGAGGTGACAATTGACATCCAAGAGCAGAGACATCAGATGGGTACAGAGCTGGAGGATAAAACAGCAGCGCAGGGAGAGAGCTCGGAATGAGAATCACAGAATGGCAGAGGTTGGATCTCTGGGGGTCGTCTGGTCCTACCCCCTGCTCCAGCTGCTCATGGGGAGTCGACCATTGAGGGATCTCATCCTCTTGCCTCAAATCAGAAATTCAGAAAGGTGCAGCTAAAATGCAGGATTCACCAAATGGCAAACTGCCATTCTGATGCCTGCTAGAAGCAGGGAAATCGTGTTAGACCTAACGATTGTTACAAACAGGAAAAAAAGAAGACCAAAAATTGCCTTGGAAATACAGATTTATTTGGTTGGTGGCCTCTCACAAATGAATGTCAAAAGACATCATTATTATACTGAGTACATCTGAATATCAATTAGGTCATTTAATCTTGGGTTCGATTGCTTTCTATTTCCTTGGTAAACTTTCTCTCAAAACTTACCTTTAATTTAATGTTAGACATCCCTTCTTTCTCTCTTATTTTCTCTGAAAGTTCTATTGCAGAAGGAGAGTAATCAATCCCTGTGAGATTTGTGTAGCCAGACTTTGCCTAGACAGAGGCAGAGAATCTTAATTAGTGCTAGCAATTCTTTTATCCAACAAGTGTATTCCTTATCTATAATCCATCTAATTTATGACAGAAAAAACCCCAACCTTGTTCCTCATTTTTATTCCTGTTACCATTACAAGAGTTAAATAGCTGGGGTAATGAGCTGAAATAACTCAATTCTGCCTAATACCTCATAAAAAAACCACGTTGACTGAAAGCTGGTTTATGTCAACAAGTGGAAAACTAAGCAGAACTGTGAAAAGTAATACCCTGGAGGGGAACAGACCCTCTTATCTGCAGCAAAAGTAACCGAGAAACCAGGAATTTACAGTGATGAGAACATGTGCCAATGCCAGATGCTCCAAAATAAGAAAACCTCTCTGACACTTACATAACATTTGAGATTGAGCAATTATTTGGTTTATAACTCAAAGGGTACGAGCAAAAATAAGTAATACATTTTACTAGTACAGAAATCCACTGTGAAGCCTTATGTGTTTCTAATTGTTCATGCTAATGTCTGTTTGAATGCAATTATTTGCATGCTACAAGGTCTTCGTATCAGCAATTTTCAGGCAGGTTATGCACCACATAAAAGAGCAGATAACACCAACCCAGCTCAGCAGATTCAGGCAGTCAGATCCCAGCAGCCCTTTTGCAAAGCGGGCAGGCACCTCGCCACCAGCCAGAGTTGGCACATGGCAGGGGGACAGTGACACGTTTTCACTGCGAGGTAGAAGCAGAAGTGACTAGATTTGGGTATCACATGTGGCTAAATCCAAACCTAAGAGGAAGAGCTATGATCTTATGGGCAGCTGCAGGCAGTAAGAGCAGAGAGGGAAGACGCTTGGGTTTGTTTTGGTTTTTGAACAATACGTGGACTTTAATGAGCATTAAGCAATTGGTTGCAGACCTACTTGTTCCAAAGGCCAACACCTCAACAGCAAGAAAAGCTCTAAGATTGTTTTTTTAAATGGTCCTTCCCCCTTCCAGCAGCCTTTCAGCCCGTGTGAGCTCAGCACGGGCAGCTGTTCTTAATTGAGGACTAATTTCAGCTAAACACAAAGACTGTGTTGTTTGCGTTTGATGAAGAACAGCGTATTGCTCAGGCTTCTGCCCACGTTCCTCCCCAGAGCAAACCAAGCTTCCTGAAATGCCTGTGCTGAAGGCTTGGGGGTGGAAGAGGAGTTCCCACAACAGCTCCTCTGTTTGGAAAGGAAGAGCTTGAGTCACTTCAGGGAGTTCCCATTCACTCCTAAAGAAAGTTGAAAGGATAAACAACATTAAATGCTGCTAAACCTGTAGGGCCTGACTATGTAAGGACAAGAAAGGATCATTCACTCAAGTGGCAAACGTGACCGTGCTGCATCCTGCAACTGGACTCCTGTCCTGAAGGTGGTATTTATAAGCACTCTGCTGCTGCTTCTTGAAAAAGCAGATTAAATAGCAGAAGATATTGTGCAATGTTATCGGTGCTGCCCCATATTTAAGCCTCTGGTGCTGCCAGTAGACACCAGCACTTGGGGGAGTGAGTATTATTTATTTCAGAGTGGTTTTTCAATATTGGTGGCTCCCACAATGCTCAGGGGAAAAAAAAAAAAAAAGATGGTCAGAGCTCCATGGAGCAGCAACAATTCCTTAGAAGAGCTGGAATTTTTAGAATTATGTCATCAATGCAGCCTACCAGATTCCTGAAGTTAGCAGGGGCAGGACCCTGCTCTAGTGCACAGATAAAACCAGTAAGGCGCCCCATTTGTGCATCTGAGATCCTCCAAGAAGCAGAAAGAGAGGAAACCTCCAGCGGTGTTTCTCCCGGAGCTCACAGACGGGCAGATCCCCGCAGGGTGCGAGCAGAAGACATTTAGCAGCGTGCATAAAGTTCTGCCTCCTGGTGTGGCCAGTTTACATAGGATACAGCAGTCTGTTTTCACTTGATTTGTTAACCTGCTTTTCCAAAGGCTATTCTGCCTCCTATTTGTGCAATATTGCCACTAGAACTAACAAAATCTCTCACTTAGCTGCATTTCAGAGTAATTTTCTTACTAAACTCCCATTTAGTATTCTTTGCTGCTACTGGCACACCAGGGCCCAGTATTCCCCAACAAACTATGCCCTCTGGCACCTCTTCCCGTTCCAATGACGTTTGGTTACGTCCCCGCAGCAGCCATCTTTTACAGAGGTGCTACCAATGTCCTAAACAAATGAAGTTTGACTTTTTCAGCATTGCCATTTCTATCACGTTATCAAGTCCAACTCCAGTGGGCCGACTGTTCTCTGGCAGCTGATGCGCTTGCCTAAAGAATCCTAACTTGATTTTCAAAGCTCAGCAGCTAACACACAAAAAATTATTTTACATCAACTGGAACTGTTTAGCAACAATAAATAATTTAATTTTTGAAGTTACTTTTCAAACGGGAACTGGACTGAAAATTTCCTATTAAAGCAACCACAGTACTTTGAGATGCTTAATGTAAGGGGGGAGGGTGTTCTTACGGCAGTTTTATAGTTTTTAAAAGCTAACAGGCTGCCATTTTCCCATTACGGAATGAAAATCTATTTCAGATTTGTAAGTGGGACAATTATAAAAGTGAAGTCTTATAAAGTTTTTCAGTTGGATGTTTGAACAATGATAGAGCTAGTTAGCATCGCATTTAACAATCATTATTATTAGGCCAATTTCCTCTTAATGAAATGAGCATTTTCTACTTTGATATAATTTCTCCTGTGCTGCAGTGTAGCAGCCGGTTGCCGTAAAGGATTTAAACTCTTCTAAAATCAAAGTCCATGTTAAAAAACATTCTGTTAACAAACCTGACTTTGATATCTCATATCACTGCATAATAACAACATTATAACACTTCAGAACTTATCTGCTGAGGGGTTTCCACCCTGACAGAGACAGACACTTCTTGAAGTGCTAACAAACTTTTAAAGTCATTGACATAAAAACCTTGTTTTTAACAATTATTATATTGATAATGTGTGTTATTATCAGAACTGAATGCAGAGAAAGCGTCTGGTTTTGCACATGAGAGTATTTTGTATATTAGCCAACTTCATTTCCTTATCTGGGGCTGTTTTACACAACAGTGGGAAGAATGCATTTCTAATGCAGGAAAACAAAAAGGTAAAGTTAAATTAAGGGATACTCAGGTTGATTGCTTTAAAGAAATACTATAAATTTTGAAATGTGAAGTACTGACACTCTGGGCAGCACCAAGAAATAACAAGTTTGAGCATGTCTAGCAAAAAAAAAGTAGCTATTTCCATTTGGCAGAACAAGATACAGGTTCTGTTCCGAGGTCTGCAGCCCCAGTAGCATCGCTGGTTCCAGGAGTAACCAGTACTCCGTTGATGGGAAAAAAACCACACTATAACTTTGATTTAGGTCGCTTGCTTTTTGTCTTTCACTGAAGTTACAGCTTGCCCTCATTACGATTGTCACTTGTGAGAACTGTATTTAAACTACTCCGTTTGGAGCACTGATCCTGCATCAAAAGCACAAACTTTGCAATATACCAACCAGTTCAACCAGTAAAACACCATTTCCAGTTCCAATGTCAAGCAAGGAGCTGTCAAGGGGGATCTTTTGTTTTTCCAGCCATCTGATTATGCGAACCACGCTTTCTTCTCCAAACCTATGAAAAATAAGGGCTCCTGTAATTGAGATAGTAAAAATGTACAAAACGTACAGCAAATTTATTCCATCGCTCCCTCTCTCTACAGCTTCTGGAAAGTACCTCTTACTGAAGCGCCAGGGTAGCAAATGCCATAGCTCACATTCCATGTTTGCTTTGTTTAAATTGAAATTAATCACATAGCCTTAAAATTCACCAAAACACCAACTCTGGGAGGTGAAGCTCTCCATATATTAAAAAACTCAGCAGCACCTGCAACTTGCATAGCTAAACCTGAACTCAGGGATAAAAAGCACATTTGTTAGTAACACAGACAACTACCAGCTCATGTTCTGTGTAATGACAGCTGTCCAAGTGGAACTAAAATAAAATTGCATTGCAAAATTGAGCAAAACAGGAACTGACGGCTTCAAGATTAAAATTTCCGATCACTTTGCCAACATGTAGAACAAGTCAGTAACCCGCTGCATTGCTGACTGTGCTTTTCCAATGTCTTTTTTTTTAAATAAAGAAATAATAGAAACACTCAGGTGGAGTTATTTTATTTACCAAATTTCCCCAACATCTCCAATGTCTTGAAAAGTTTGAAGTTCTCTTTCATATGCAGCATCCCAGCTAGAGTCAGGGGAGGGAGAAAGGACAAGATATTGCAATTAGTACCAGAAAAAATTTAGATTAAAGAGCAAGGGAAAGAGAGGGAGAGAAGCTGTATTTATGTAGCAGTGCTACTTTATGTCCTCTGCATAGAATCACAGGATGGTTTGGGTTGGAAGGGACCATCAAAGCTCATCCAGTGCCACCTCTGCCCTGAGCAGGGACATCTTCACCAGCTCAGGTTGCTCAGAGCCCCATCCAGCCTGGCCTGGGATGTCTCCAGGGATGGTTCATCCACCACCTCTCTGGCCAACCTGGGCCAGGCTCTCACCACCTTCAGGGCCAACAATTTCTTCCTCATGTCCAGCCTGAATCTCCCCTCTTTTAGTTTAAAACCATCACTCCTTGTCCTATCACAACAGGCCCTGCTGAAAGGTCTGTCCCCATCTTTCATATCAGCTCCTTTTAAGTACGGAAAGTCTGCAATCAGGTCTGCCCAGAGCTTCTCTTCTCCAGCTGAACAGCCCAGCTCTCTCAGCCTGTCCTCCCAGCAGAGCTGTTCCAGCCTCGGATCATTTCTGTGGCCTCTCTGCCCCCCTCCAGCAGGTCCATGTCTGTCCTGTGTTGAGGACCCCAGAGCTGGACCAGCACTGCAGGGGGTCTCACCAGAGCGAGCATCATCTAGCATCATCCGCTCGGGAACACGCTGTCGGTCAGTCACCGCGCTGGCGATGCCCAGCGAAGGGAGGCTGTGGGTCACCACACCAGACTCTCCCAGGCCTCCGGCTCCCCGGGCCGCAGCACCGGGCCGCTGCCGCAAGGAACCCCGCCCCGCCGCGGCCCATCGCCCCCCCTCCGCTTCCCGCCGGCACTCACTGCTCTCTGGTACCCAGCACCGAGGGGCCGAATGGCTCCTCCCCGCACCCCGGGCCCGGCCCTGCGGGGCGGCCGAGCCGCTCCCCCGCCGCCGCCATGCCCAAGCGGAACCGGAAGCACCTCCGTACCATAGAGAGCACCGGCAACAGAGCCCGCGGCCGCCTCTCTGGCGCATGGAGAACTCTTCTCTCTGCTTGGCTGGAGGTTCGAGTCCCTCAATATACCTTAATGTCCGTTCTGTAATTTCTTTTCAAACTACTGATTTTGGCACTGGGTGTACCCAGGTGCCACTCTGCTGCCGGGTGGTCTGTGTGAGGAAATCCCTGCGTGAAGCCAGCAGGCGCCTGTGAAGCCAGGATTGTCCCAGGGTGTCACCAACGGGACCCTGTTTGCAAAATCAGAGCTGAAAGGGGTTTTCCTTTGGGAAGCAAAAGGAGAACAGAAGAATCCTGGGGGGTTTGTAAGTGTAAGACATCCTGTAATGAAGCTCCTAGACTGAAAAATCACAGAATCATTTTGGTTGGAAGAGACACCCAAGATCATTGAGTCCAACCCAAACCTAACTATGGTGCTAAGCCACGTCCCTGAGAACATCATCTCTTCCTTTGTTCAACCCCTCCACGGATGGCGACTCCACCACTGCCCTGGGCAGCCTGTTCCAATGCCCAACAACCCTTTCCAGGATGAATTTTTTCCTAATATCCAACCTCGACCTTCCCTGGTGCAACTTGAGGCCATTTCCTCTCATCCTATCACTTGTTCCTGGGGAGCAGAGCCCGACCCCCCCTGGCTCCAAGCTCCCTTCAGGCAGTTCAGAGATCAGAAGGTCTTCCCTCAGCTCCTGTTCTCCAGCTGAACCCCCCAGGTCCCTCAGCCACTCCCATCACACTTGTGCTCCAGCCCCTCACCAGCTTCATCACCCTCCGCTGAGCGAAACCCACCAATGGATGTGACAAACAGCAACATCGCTCTGTCAGCTCCTGTCCCGCTCTGTGTTCCACCCAGTGCTTCAAAATCTACATGAAATACCCAAATATCCCATGTAATTCCTGTGGGGGAACGATGCGGCCGCGCTGTGTAGGTCAAGAAAGGTTCTCCTGCCCCTCTGCTCTGCCCTTCGGGAGACCACACCTGGAATATTGTGTCCAGTTGTGGCCCCTCAGTTCCAGAAGGACAGGGAGCTGCTGGAGAGAGTCCAGCGCAGCCACCAAGATGCTGGAGGGAGTGGAGCATCTCCCGTGTGAGGAAAGGCTGAGGGAGCTGGGGCTCTGGAGCTGGAGAAGAGGAGACTGAGGGGGGACTCATTCATGGGGATCAATATGGAAAGGGGGAGTGTCAGGAGGATGGAAACAGGCTCTTCTTGGTGCGAACCAATGATAGGACAGGGGGCAATGGGTGCAAACTGGAACATAGGAGGTTCCACTTAAACATGAGAAGAAACTTCTTCCTGGTGAGGGTGGCAGAGCCTGGCCCAGGCTGCCCAGGGGGGTTGTGGAGTCTCCTTCTCTGCCGACATTCAAACCCGCCTGGACACCTTCCTGTGGAACCTTATCTGGGTGTTCCTGCTCCGTGGGGGATTGCACTGGATGAACTTTCCAGGTCCCTTCCAACCCCTCACAGTCTGTGAGTCTGTGATTCTGTGACCGGACTACATTTCCCATGAGGCCCCGCGCCACCGCCGGAAGCGGGCGTGGCGCGAGCCCGCGCGGTGGCGTGTGGGCTCGGCGGCGGCGGTGGTCTCCATCATGGCGGCTTCCATCTCGGGCTACACGTTCAGTTCCGTCTGTTACTACAGCGCAAACAGCAGCGCCGACCACGTAGGTACCCGCGCCCGCCGCCTCCCGGGGCGCCGAGGCCGGGGCGACCCTCGGGCTGCGGGGTTCGCCGCTCTCTCGGAGCAGCCGCCGGTCAGGCCCCGGCCGGGGGGAGCGGCCCCGCTCGGGCGCTGCCCCCTCGCTGTGGAGGTGGCTGCGGGGGTCCCGACTCGGGGCGGGGTTAGGGGGTGACTTGCAGCCCCGCCGGTGCCGCTGCTGGCGGGGCCGTCACCGCCCTGCGCGTCCTGGGCATCTCGGGTGGGACCGGGGGGGCAGCCGGGGGTACGGGGCGGGCGGGAGCAGCGAACGGGCGGGGGAGGATGTGTGAGCCCTGCAGAGTGTCCGCTCCCAGTGCAGAGCCGGGGTGTTGCTGAACCCCGCTGTTCTGGTGACAAACTCATGGTCTGGAGGTAGTGCGGTGGAAAGCTACGGAGATGTCGTTATTTGGAGCATCTTTCTTTTGAGGAGAGGCTGAGAGAGCTGGTCTGTTCAGCCTGGAGAAGAGAAGCTGAGAGGAATCTTATCAGTGTTTATAAATGTGTCAGGGGTGGGTGTCAGAGGATGGACCAGACTCTGTTCAGTGGTGCCCAACAACAGGATGAGGGGCAGTGGGCACAGACTGCAACACAGGAGGTTCCATCTGAATATGAGGAGAAACTTCTTCACTTTGAGGTGCCAGAGCCTGACCCAGGCTGCCCAGAGAGACTGTGGAGTCTCCTTCTCTGAGACATTCAAACCCGCCTGGACACGATCCTGTGTGATCTGCTCTGGTGACCCTGCGTTAGCAGGTGGGTTGGACTGGATGATCTTCAGAGGTCCCCTCTACCCCAACCAGTCTGGGATTCTGTGAGCTTCCTCCCTTGTTTCTGCACCAGGAAATGGTGCAGTGCTGCTTCACTGCTTATGCCAAAAGCACCTCATTACAGCTCACTGTCCTTCCTCATTTTGGGTGGGGATGGAGAATAAAAGGTGACTTAAAGTTAGTACCTGAGTTCTATGATCCCTGGTATTGTTCAGGGTACAGCCGAATCTCCATATGTAGATTTGGGTAAGTCTCTGTAGGTGTAAACTCTGCTTCCCGTTGGCTTTGAAGGAACAGAGCAGCAGCGGTGCTGTGCATCACACTTGGGCCTCCTCCTCATCCTCGGTGTGCCTGTGTGGCTGGGACTGGAGGCAGAGCGCTCCTGTATGTGTCTTGTTTGCCTTGTATAAGTTGTGTGTTACCTACAGAAGCTTTCAGTAGAATATTATTTTTGGACAACCTATTCGTGTGGTGTTGTGAAAGGATGCCTTGGTAAACCTAAACCCCCTACCGCAGCTCAAATACTACTTTCCATCTCATTTTTTGTTTTAAGTCTTCCATTAAGTGCTAAGAAAGTTACAATAAATGATTGTATAGTGTTTTGATTTTGTTCTATTTTTAGATTTTTTTTTCTCCTTTGAAATTGTAGGAAGGATTTCTACTAGGAGAGGTGAGACAAGAAGAGACCTTTAGCATTAGTGATTCACAGATCAGCAACACTGAATTTCTACAAGTGATTGGTAAGTAATAAAATTTTGAGAAATTCTGAAAGAAGCACTGCTCGGTTTTTCAGTTTTCAGTACAACAATCCAGTAATAATTACTTCACTTGTGAGACCAGCCCAAGGTGTTCCAGTCTTTCAAAATCAGATTTGCTATAGTATTTGTGTATTTGTGGTTGGGATGTGAGGAAAAGGAGCTTTGCAGACATTTAGCTACATTCTGTGGTGGAGAAATGATGAATTTGGGTTTTGGTCCTGCAGTGAGTTTCATGACTGAAATGGTTGCCTAAATACAAGCATGTGCTCAAAATAAAATAAATGCATTGCTTGATTTACTAATACTGAAAGGGGACAGATTTCCAGGGGAGAGTTTGGATGAATGTCTGGTAGTTGATGAGATCATAAACTACCACAGCAAGATGGACCAAGGAGTATTTGTCAAACAATTTGCTTTATTGATAAGCACATGTTCTTACTGTACAGCTGATCTGCCATTGTTGTAGAAAGTGAAAGATGGAAAATCTTGCTGTTGGTAGAAGTAAGTATTTTTATACACAAGCAAGATGCTGTTGCGTGTTTTTAGCTCTGTGGTTTATAGAAAATAGTAAACTCCTGAAAGAAAATGGGGTTTTTTGGTATACCTTTGTATGACCTGATATTAAAATATGTATAAACCTTCTTTAAAAACCCAAATGTGTACATACGTGGGTTTGTGGGTCTGTTACTACATAAAAACGGTGTCTGAATCAAGCTTAGCTAGCACATAAACATCTAGCAGTTGACTCTCAAATGTTATTTCCAACACAGAACTAAAGACTTCTGAAAGTATTGACTGTATTATGTTACATCTTGAGATACTTGCCACCTTTAGGTAGTGGTGGCTGTGTATACAAGAATCCAGAAGGTTAAATAGCGTCAATTAATTGCAATTAATTAATTGAGCTAAATAGCAAAAAAATAAAGACAGGATTTTCTCTGTGTGTATCTAATCACTGTCAAAGTACTGTAATAAGGAAGACGGCTGGTAGCTGTGCCTGTTTGGACAAAACTAGACATGACTGCAGTGATAACTGAGCTTAGTTATTGTTGGGAAATGTAACACAGTCATGTCAACAACTGCACCCTCAGCTGGTTTCATAAACCAAGTGTTTGTGGCATTAAAAATTATTCCCATTTATCACATTCCTGGTTACAGTTGTTTTTTGAAAAGGGAAATTACACAGAAACAGACCCTCCCCCAACCCTCCCCTCGCCCCACAGGATGATCCTGGTATTTTTTGTTTACCAAATTTTTGCTTCAATATTTATTTGTCAGCATTAACTCTTGAACTCCCAGTTCTGCTCACGAACTGAGGTTGGCAGTTTTGTGGCACTGGTGTCACAGATGAATTTTTAACATGCTTAGATGTCTGCTGTCTGAAAGCTTACTGGTAGTGTTTGAGTATGTATTTGTGTGTATATACATATACTCTATATATATATCTAAAATAAGTCAATGTGAAACACTTAGATACAGAATGATGGCCACTTCATGCATTCTGAGCAGCAGGCTTGTTGCTTCCTGTTTTTCAAAAGACAAGGCCTGTGTAGCAATGTAATAACTTAGAGTCTGGATTCTCACTCGTTGTAATCAATATATTTGCTGGAAGGAATTGTTCTAAGCTGGAATGGTTAAACTTACTGGCTTTGTTTAGCAAATCACTTCCACAGATTGCTGTGTACCGGTGTGGAAATACAGGGTTGGTAGATTTTGAAACAGTTCCAAATAAAGTAAGGCATTAACTGTAACAGCAGCATCATGAGGAGTTTTTGCCAGTGAAAATGTGCATTTTCTCAGGCAATCCGCCTGCTGTGGATGTTCAGGGCCTTGTTTTGATAGTGGCTCAATATGCTGAGATGTTAATGTGTGTAGTCTGTTGTTCTGGGGAACTGTGATCTGACTCTGCTGAGACTGAGCAGCCGGTGACGTTGGGAACAGCAGGTGGTGAGTCACTCGCCAGGAAGGAAGAGTCTAAACAAAGTTGTTGCTACACACTCCAGCAGGGATCTAATATAAGAGCATGAAATATTGCTACATCAGTGCTAATCTGAGCAAATACCGTTTCAGAGAAAAGTTATGTCATCGAGGTATAATAATATCAATAAATGATAAGCTGTATTTGGTGAAAATCGAAGTAGAGGAGAGCTTCAAAGTACTAAAAATGCCACAAAAAAGAAGGTGTGCTTGGTTTTAGAGAGATAATGTGGACTGGATTTTTGCTCTTTTCTTGCTCTTCTTCAAGATGGCTGACATGTTACAACCTCTGCTGCTTAAATAAGCGTCTTAGCATTTATGACAACCTTTTCAACAGGCAAATATTGATGTGACTTTTAAATACTTTTTATGTAAAAAAATTATAAATTGTAGCTAATCATTCTGGAGTGGCATTTAAACCATTTCCTCGTAATAGATTCGATTTGCCTTGCCTGGTTAAATATTCCAGTGTGTAAAATCTCAGTGATTTCCCCCCCCATCCCTTTTCTTATTCATTGCTGCTGTAATAAACAGTGTATATGAATGCAAGTAAACTGTTGTGGAAAGGCGTATCAAATGCAAAAAAACCCCACCAACCAACCAAAAACCTAAATGCCTTTGTTAGGAGGTTACAACCGTAAAATAGCATCAAAAGTGTATATCTGAGGCTCAGATGTATCCGTGTGTATCTGAGCAAGTGTATGTCTTCCTTGTTGTTAAAATATTGTTCTTTGTGAAATGGCAGATCAGTAAGAGAAGCTGTTTTGTCCCTATGGTGCTGTGTCATCAAGTGGTGTTGAGGCATTAAGGGCAATGTGTGATCTGACACAAATTTTTATTTGCTCAATATCTGCGATGAGGAAAGTTCATGCAAGATGTGCCACTGTAATTTCTCTTTACCTTGTGCGGTTGGACATAACGTCTCTTTTTATTTGTTGTTGCAGAAATCCATAACCATGAGCCTTGTTCGAAACTCTTTAGGTAAGCGTTTTCTGTTGTCTTCCTGTGTTGGCTGCAGAATTATAAAATAGGTAGCTCACTGAAATATATTAGCATTTCAGATGTACCTACCAATGTTTGCATTGTTTGCTCATCTGATGATATTACAGAAATACATGTTAATGGCACCAACAATGACAATGAAAGTTAGAGTTTGGTTTCAGTAGCGCCTACTTTAAGTTTAAAAGGGTGCCGCGGTAGCTAGTACGGGCTGATTTCTGTCTCTTTGAATTTCCACCTCGTGTAGGTAGTGGAGGTAGGAAAGCAGTCAGATCAAATCATATCACTCTGATATTGGCATGAATGTCAAAACCAATTTAAATTATTGTGGTCTTAATTTAGCCCTGTGTGGTCCTGGGGGGGGTCTGAGAACACCTTACCTGCCCTAACCTTTGTAACTTGCTGGGCTAACAAGTTGGTTTTAGTTGTACTGACTCGCTGCAACTACTTATTCTGAAACTTTCAGCTTGCTGCTTATTTTTGACTTCTGATCTGTGCTCCAGAATTAAAACTAAATATAGGTCTAACATATTCTACGTAGCCGCTTCCATCTATTTATATGTAGGTTTTCTCTATAGTCTGCATTTGTTACACAGTAATAGTTTCTAAATTGCTGTCTAGAAATTCCTTTTAGAAGGAATTCCCAATTAATCTGCTCCTGTCTTTATTTAGAGATTTCCAGCCAGTTAAGAAGGCTCAATACCTTATAGATGATGATTGACATTAGTTACATTAGAGAGAAAAGCTGCAGTCTCTCACTTGCTATCTGATAATTACAGAGAGGGTACTTTTAACCCAGTGGTTTAAATGCTGGAGATTCTGCACATCAAGATAATATCCCAGTGTCTGGTAGACTCTTTCTGATTCCCAGTGACGCTTTGTGCAGCGCATATCAAAACCGATCACGTTTTCTGCTTCTCCCCCATCAAGAGACTGGTTGTGAGTAACTGAGCCGATGGAGGAAGGGGGAGAAGTCTGTGTTTCACTGCGTGCTTTCTGCACAAGAAAATGGATGAATTTATTTACTTCAGAGCACAGGGGAAGCTCGCATCTCATAGAACCTTAATACCAGAGCGTGCTTTTGATTTCTCGCTCTGTTAGTTGCAGCAGATGCTGATTTTGGGGCGTTCTACCTTATCCTTATGATAAGTGTAGCCAGTCTGAGACATATTGCTCATCCGCTCTGTATTCTCGTGAGCTGGCACTGCTGATGTTGGGTGTACCAGGCTCGGTTCCAGGGCTTTTGCCAACATGTAGGAACTGAAAAAGAAGCAAAGGACCGATTTCTCCGTCTGTGGAGTTTTCAGATGAATGTGTTTCATTACATACTAATTGCTCATCCCATAAGAAAACTATTCTTTTAAAACATAGAGAAAAAAGTGGGTATGCGCAACTTACAATAATGTATTAATTTTGTGAACGTGAATTGAAGAGATTATGCAAATATTATATAGCATCTCAAATTAGTAATTAGTTTTAGTCTTAATATTCACAATAACTTGCATCTTGAAACTTTGGGCCTCAGTTCTGTAAGCAGAGCTGTATGGAAAGACCAGATTCTTGCTGACCTCTGTATAACTCTTTTGGTTTCAAGGGTCCAGCTGTGTCAGTGTAATTGCAGGACTGGAGCACAAGAAGTTGGTTTGTAGTTGTACCTAAAATAGCCCTGTATTCCTTTTTTCTTTGACAAGTTGGCCTCTTATTCTCAAAGGAGGCTTTTACACAGTGCTAGCCAAAATGAAATTACACAGTCCATTTATGCACGTACTCCTTGTTGTAGGGGCTGGCAGCCAATATTAGGCATCAACCTAATGTGTGCAAGGAGAGCATTTTAAAACTAAAAATTACAGGCATCTTGTATTTCATCACTAATGATTTAAAAGGGGTTAGAGTTTTCGCACCAGCTAGTCTTAGGCATCTAATTTGACAAAGGTGAAACTGTAGAAGTTGCTTTGTAATGTATAGGATGCCATCTATTTGAAGAATGCTTGAAGTATCAACTATATGTACAATCTGTGTGTGTGTAAACTGTGTACCTACCTTTCTCTCTTCCTTTTTGGTTCAAGCTTTTACGACTATGCAGGCAAGGTTAACGAGGAGAGTTTGGACAGGATCCTTAAAGACCGAAGAAAAGTAAGTTATTTATCTTTTCCTCCTCTTCTGGTCATTAGAGTCTATGATTAGCGGTTTTGGAAAACAAACAAACAAGAAAAAGTAGTTAACTAGAAGAAATATTTTATTTCACGAATCTGATGATTTGTTTTGGCCCAAGGCTTATCTTTTACAGAAGGGGATGGATTTGTGGTGCTTAGGTTAAACTGGGGCAGCGTGTAAATTCCCTGAAGTAATGCAAAAGGTTTAAGTTCAAGTCTCTAGAAGTGAAGTGCTAGTATTAACCCAATCAAATTTCTGAGCTGAACATCTAGCATAATAATTGTGTTCTCTGCTGCTGAAACCAACAAAAATGTAGCTGATCTGCAAATCTGTTCCAAAGAGTTGTCATGATGTTGCCTTGAAATGAATTTGCCTCACAAGGTCTTGTTAGTGTCAAGGTTAATACAAAGCAGGGGTGGTTAAAACAAGAACTTTTTTCTTGTTTTATTTATTTTACAAAGCAGCAGCAAACCAATGTTGTTCCAGCTGCTTGTAGAACTACTCAGTAGTAGCAGAGCTCCCTGTCAAAGCACAGAGTTTCTGTCCTCTGGAGATGACTCAAGTGTAATTTCCACTACTGTGAGTAAGAATTCCTACTGTGTAAACCGATCATCATTATGCAAAGGGTGTGATGACAGTTGCTCAATTGCTAATTGAATTTGCAGTCTTTAATTTCTCTTCACCTTACCCACCTGAGCTGTGGGCTTTTCCTTACAGACAAGGCTTAAGTTGAGGAGGGATCTTTAGGGAAGCAAGTCCTAAATCTGTTCAACTTCTGCAACTCTGATCACCGTGGTGTTGTTTTCTTGTCTGAAATGCTCTCAGAATAAATTCCTCTGTGTACACTAACATATTTATGCTCAGTGCAGAGGTGCTCTGTATATTTATTAATATATACAGACATGTTATATATCTTTATGCTGATGATGGAGTGAGTTTCTAGTCTCAGATCCTGAATTCTTTAACCCTATAACTCTACTCTCAAACACAACAGAGCATATTAAGTTCCACTTCAGGAGATAAGGCAAAAATGATTTAAAAAATGTGTGTCTCCCCCTAGTTTTTAGTTGAATTTTACTTTGTTAGGACCTACCTTGCAGGGATACTCTGGCAAGATGCATTATCTGTGCTGAGAAAGGAGGAAAAACTGGAGAAATTAACACTTGGAAGTGTCATGTGATTAAAGCACTACAGCTTTAATGACATTAATTGTCATAATGACAGAAAAAGAAAGAAATACTGCTGCTTGGGAAGTGAGACAGTCTTGTGTTCTCTTTTGTTAGCAAATAAGCACATTTTATTACGCTCAGCCTAAGTAATTGTGCAGATTTACTACGGAAAGTGACAACAGTGCTTCTCATTTTTTAATTTAACGCAGGAGTCATATTGTTTAATATGTAGAATCTGCTCTATTCCACTCAATATATAGTGCAGTTTTAATGCATCACCACATGATAGTGCCTGTTCCTGGGACTCTTATGAAAGAAAATTGTTAACAATGTGTCCTTCTCATTAATCTCTTGAATTAAATGTTAGTTTACATGAAGTAAGGGAGTTTAATGCATGTGATGCTCAAAATAATAATTGAATTACAATGGGTCTTATCTGATGTTCATAGCAATCTTTCACAATTAAATAAATACACCATGAGATAAAATTATCTCTATATGCAGCAGATTAGTCCCACATGTCTCATGAACAGACGTGAATTTGTGAATATGTTTGTGAAGCACTGGGAGTGTCTCACAAATCGGTAAAAGTGAATAGGCAGTTGAAATATTTAGGCTAAAGAAAACCCACATCTGCTGTGTTTGGAAACGGCCCAAGTCTCATAATTTGAAGATGCTCCAAGGTTTGTTGCTCAAATTAAGCAATTGTAGTATCTTGGAAGTGGGATCCTGAATGGCACTGAGGACACACAGGTGTTCTTAGCACAAGGTTGAGCAATTAATAGTCGTGTTGTAACAGAATGTCACTTGTTTCAGGTTATTCGATAGGTGCAAACCTCTAGTAATTTGGTCTGATTTGGTTGTAATAAAGCTATTGGCTAATTCACGTGATACCGCAGCGTTAGCAACTTTATTATCAGAAGGTAAATATGTATCTCAGCTAATACTTTGGGTTTTTTCTGATGTATTTTGATTACAGAACGTTATTGGATGGTACAGATTCAGGAGAAACACTCAGCAGCAAATGTCGTACCGAGAGCACATCATTCACAAACAGCTGACACACATCCTCGGAGTGCCTGATCTCGTCTTCCTTCTCTTCAGCTTCATTTCCACTGCAAATAACTCCACACATGCTTTAGAATATGTGCTTTTTAGACCAAACCGAAGGTAAACAAGCTCTGCATATGAACCAGTCCTTTTATTAAATTCTTATTGCCATTCTTGATACTGTTTTGAAGTTTGTACAATTACACACAAAGGAGATTTTGTGTTTGTCAAATGATGTCTCGCTGTACAATTGTTAGCGATGACAGCTTTTCTTCTCAGTACAAGTAATTTATAAATTACAGTTTAGTGGTGAGCAAAAAGTTCTTTTCAGTCTTTAAATCTTCACACAACAAACCCAATATATTTTAAGAGAAGTCAGACGTCAGTACCATGTTTCTTATAATAGAACCAAACGTAGCTTCACGCTTCTTGTATCTGGTAGTTCGAACACACAATTAAAAGGCTCTAAGAGGTACAAAGTTAGGTCCATCTCAAGGGAGTTTTTGATCTTGTGTTCATTTTGAATACAATTTCTAATATTTGGCAGCTTTTCTAATAAACCTAACCCATAAGCTTTAAAACTACGTGAGTTGTCATTATCAGAGAAATGGGATAATATCAATATTGTGGATAATCTTTTGAATATGAATTAAGAAGTCTTTCTAAACTTTCTCTACAGGTATAATCAAAGGGTATCACTTACTATTCCTAATCTAGGCAACACTAGTCAACAAGAATACAAAGTTTCTTCAGTGCCAAATACTTCTCAGAATTATGCCAAAGTTATTAAGGAACACGGGTAAGGATTTTTCCTTTGCAAATGAAGTATAGTCATGAAATTCTTATGCTCTTTACCTTCCGAAGAATAGTACAAATACGTATTTCAAGCAGGAAGAACCTCGTTCTGGAGGAGAATGGTTGGTTCCTAGTGTGCCTTTTCTGCTAAGAATCAAACCCTTTAGAAAAGCAAAGGGAGCTCGGTGCACTAATCAGAAAAGCAGGATTAGGATGGGCAGTGATGCTGGAGGTTTCTTATTTGATTTGTTTGTTTATTCATTTTTAGATTTTTTTATTTCCGAGGAATCTTGCGCGCAAACTTAAAACTTGAAATCTAATTTGGAAGTGTTCAAGTCTTGGGGTTTTTTAAAGTCAGTTTGGCTAAATGCTGTAAATGTAAAGTAGCTCTTCCGACTGTTAACAATGAAATTATACAAGCTGAGATTTCTGGACAAGTTTTATCTCATTCGAATGGGACTTTGTTATTACAGAAGGAATTTTGCGTTTGAATATGCTGCTGTTCAAATTTTGATTATTTGAGAGTATAGTACATTTTTAGCGATATAAAACTAAACACATTTTAGAAATATGATAGACTGCTTAACAGCAATTCAAAGAGAGCATGAGCTAGAAACTTGTATTGTTATTTCTAGCTAATGATTTCTGCTTCTCTCTTTTTTAAGTACTGATTTTTTTGACAAAGATGGAGTGATGAAGGACATCAGGGCTATATATCAGGTTTATAACGCACTTCAGGAAAAAGTACAGGTAACTTCCTTTATTTAATACTCGTCTGTATGTATGTGGCATCTCTTGGTTGTCCTTTGGTTAAACCAGGAGTGGAGGAGGTGAAGATTTTTAGAGCTCATAAACTCTTTATCACGAACTGTAGGAAAGTTAAGTCTGACTTGAATAATTAAATGTGTCAGCTTCTGTTTAATGTGTGCATTTGAAGTGGCTGCTGTAAAAGTGATTGATAAGACTGTCATCAATTCTTTCTCTTTTACAAGTAAGAGTGATTTAATGCTTAGTGATTTCTGAGAGACGAGAACTATTTTTAAGAGTGTGTCGAAGAAAAGCCTTGCTGTAGGGTTTTGCACAGGTTTAAAGGCTCGCCCGCATGAGTTTAAAAATGACTCCAGGCCCTTGGTACGTAGCATGCAGCAAAGAGAGCTCCATCTGCTCAAACTTGCGAATGTTTTGTGCAGAGCGTGAGTGAATTCTGCTCCAAATGTGACAAAGCATCTGAAAGCGCCTTGAGTGTCAAATCTACTGAACGTAAGCTTGTCAATTCGCAGCTTGTCCTGTGTGAAGAGCAGCGTAGCTGCGCTGCCTGGGGAGCACACACATCTGCTAATTGTGCTGCGGTCACAGCCGATTTCCAGGCTTTCCCCTTCCATCTGCCCCGGAGGGGTTTGTGTCTCTGCTCCAGCTCAGCTTTGCTGGTTGGCACATGGAGCAGAGAACAAGGATCATCGTTCCAGCCGCCCCCTGACCCTGCTTGCACAGAACTGCTATTTCTCTGGGGAAGTTACTACTCTCTAACTTGCCTTGTAAGATGTGAAAATTTATTTTCAGAGCTCTATCCCGTTAGCTAATGGTGTTATTCTCTTATTGCCAGAAGTGCGTATATCCTTTTGTGCTCTTGCTGGTGTTTGAATGGAAAAATGGAAAATGTAACATGATCAGGGAGTTATCTTCCTACCTGTTAAAAATATGACTTGGGTGTATTTCACCATATAAATCACGCTGCTGTGCATTTACATTGCTTAGAAGTAACTTAGGTGTTGGCTAACTTGAGAAACTTTTATCTTCAAAGTGACTGTTTCACAGAGAACATTACAGGACTGGAAATAAGTTTTCTGGTAAAGCAGCTGAGACGTGTATTTGCTTTATTCACCAGTTAGTTGAGAGGGGAGTGTTCAAACTTCATAAACTTTATAAACAGTTAGATACAGAACTGAAAGTATAGTTGATGTTTTTTGACTCTGTAGGTAAGATCACAATAGTAACCTTTTGGAGAAGAAACAGTAAATAGCTAGTGATTTATTGTTTCAGGCTCATTAGTGCTTTGACAGTTGTGTACTTTTCAGAACTGATCATGTTTAATCATAATGACCAATACTTAATTTCTGAAGAAGTAGCAATATCCAGTATAATATGTTCAGCTTAAAAAAAATCCATATTATCCAGAACTGTTTTTAAACTTAGATCCTTTTAGGAAAGTGTCACCTTCATTCCCTAACCAGTATAGGGAAATCTTGGTGAAATATCTGTGGATCTTGTTTATTAAATAGAGGAACCAGTTAAGAGATCAGCTTGGGACAGTTGTTGAGTCAACTGTTTCACACCCCAATTCAAATTTGCTCTGGTACAAAAGTATGTACCTTTATGCTACATTTTAAAGCCATGGTACTATAGTATCGTTGTGCTAACAACGATGTATTTAAAACATAAAAACAAATGAGCAAGCAAACAAAGGAAAAAAATGGTGAAAAAATAAAGGGGAAAAAAAGTCAAGTCTGTTCCACCAAGTAGTAAGAACTAACTTTGGATCGTATTACAAATCTTTCTACAACGATGAACTATTTGGAAGTGTTTTTCCTATCGTGCAGTAGTCGGGAATTGGCAACAGCCAGTAAAGAAACCAGTTTTCATGTTGAATATTATGCTCTACTATAATGAACTCCTGTTCTTAGTTTTGTGCTTTTAATGGCTTCTTGTCTGGTAGTAGCTTTATTAATGGTGTCGTGGAAATGTTTGCTCTGGTTTTGCAAAATCTTAGCATATCTTCTGTTTTTCTCCTAGGCAGTGTGTATAGATGTAGAAAAAAGTGAACGTGTTGTGGAATCTTTTCAAGCTGATGTAAACAAGTTGAAAAGGCAAATCACACAAAAGAAGAATGAAAAAGAACAAGAAATAAGTAGGTTGCCTTTTATTTTTTTTATATTTTTTTTTCAGCAGCAGATGCTGTAAGAAACACGTTTTGCCATGTTTTTTTGAAATCTTTATTCCCTTTCCTACTCCCCAAACCTATCCCCAAATACAAACCCAGCACCAATGAAGTGAGAGTTCAGGACAATGAGTGCTTAAGTGAGGAATATTGGTGCAGATTGGCTGAAGTGTTGTCTGGATGACTTTGGATCTTGCAGCTTTTAGTGGGTGTATAGGTTTTTCACCACTGATCTAGAGGAGACCATCCTCATTTTGTCCTCCTCTCCCACTTCATAATTGAATCCTAATTTAGCTTTTTTTTTTTCATAATTTGCTGACTTAGTGGTGAATGTAATTAGCATTGAAATATCACTCCCAAAAGTCTATTTTGAAGTCATTCCTTATCTTCAGGAGTACCTGCTAGGAAGTGGAAGAAATTATTTAAATGCAGAATATTGTCGGAATTTACCTGCCTATTGGTGATGACATGGTACTTGAAATAGGAATTTCAATTTGTATTAATTTTAGTTCTGTGAAGCTACTGAAATATTGTCCTTCTTGCATTGTGTTGGGGGGATGTTGGATCAGGTAATTCTCTGACTTATCTAAAGCAATACAAGCACAATGGCCTTCACTTTCTAGTGAAGCTCTGAATGCAGAAATTACAGTTCTGCTGCATTTTCAAGATCTATATTAGCATTGACTTGATTGGCTTGAAGTCCTGTTAAAAATCAGTGTTTTTATTAGAGTTGATTCTACATTCTACATTAATAATATGAGTTTTGGTAGATGTATTTAGGACTGGTAGGGAAGACCAGTAATAGATGTATGTTCATCTTTTATTTTTGCTGCTCCACAATTTTCTGAATCATTGAGACCTATTGTATGAGCACACTTGGCTGATTACCACACTGCAAATTGCCTTCCTAAAAATGGAATATGGCTTCAGGAGACTTTTGCTTGGCAGTAGAAAGGTTTTGTGAAGAGCCCAGATATTTCCAAGGAGACATTGCTGATCTAATTTGACTTGAGAGTGTAAGGGAAGACCAAAGGTAGAGAGTAGACTGAAGGTAGACAGGGTCTTATATTAAGTTTTGCTCCAAAACTTATTACTTTTTTACACGTATAGCTGCCTGGACACTATTTGAATTGACTTTTTAAATGAACTGTAACTAGGGCTTATTTTTGGAGCATCCTGAAAAATCGTGTAAAATCGTTCTAGGGCTTATTTTTGGGGTAGGGCTTATTTACAGGGAAACAGGATAAGAGCAGAGAACAGGCAACTGGGAAGTAATATATATATTTTTTTCAAGTCCTAAGCAAATTACATATGTCAGCCAACACCTGGGGTTTTTTTTCATGTTCTGAAGTAAGAAAAAACCCAAATTTGTAATTTAGCTACAAGGTGTTTTTTATTATTTGTGTATCTCGTTATCTAAAGCTGTGTCGAGACTAAAAGATCACCTGGATGGGTTAACACCCCAAACCGTGCAGTAGACGCCTCTGTTGTTATGCCTGCTTGTCTTTGATTTTTCCAGGCAGCGAGTTACTGTTATCATGTGAGCTTTTTAGATCAAACTGGCCTCTATCAGCCCATTTCTCTGAGGTTCTTCATTCTCTGAACCTCCAAGATAAGATAAAGAGCAGCATCAGCCACAAACTGTTGGAGAGCTGGAAGTGCCGTGAGTCGCCGCTGGTTCCTGCGTGGCTGTAGATGAACCACGGAACTGCTGCTCCCTAATCTAGCGAGACGTAGAGTGTCTAGATACCATCAGTGAGATGCAAACACCAGACTGAGAATTTATGCCGGAGCAGATAATCACATGAGAGGACTGAAATGAGAAAACACGCAGCTTGTGTCTCTCTATTTTTAGATGTGAGCAGCTAATACTGAAGCTGGCCTTCTGTTCTCTTGCTTTCTCAATATTGGGAGAATTTGTTTGGTTTCAGTGAGTTAGGTTTTCCAGTTTATCATTCTCTAAGCTGGAGGAAAAGGGAGAGTTTGATTCAAATTCTTGCGGTAGTTTCGTTATTCGTACAAATTTGTGAATAACGGGTTTTTAACACTGTAGAGTAAAAGTCAGTTGAGACTTCCCTTGCTAGACCACTTGTAATAATTTTGTATGTATAGTAGCATGTTGAGAGTACAGCTTGGACTGTGCACTTCTCACATGCCAGGAAATTTCCCATCACCATCCCCATATTGTGGCCCACAACCACAGCGCTGTGGTGTAGCCACTCACGGGAATACATTGTTTTTATTACTGAAGAGATATCTAATTGACCTGATTAAAGGAACTCTCCAGCCTTGATTTTTTGCCTTTTACGGAAGTTTGGTGTTACAGTAAGTAGAGCTGATACCGTTTTGTCTATCACATATCGGCAAGGCAGCTTTAAATATACCCATGTCCATTCTGACAGATATTTGGAGGTTAATAACCAGCTAGACACCAGGCAAAAGCTTAAATCTCTCCCAGTGCTTAACACACCTTCCTGCAAGGAAGTTTCTCCTCATGTCTAATGTATATTGCTCTAATTTAAACTGCCTTCTGCTTACTTTTCCAGAGCAGCCTCTTGTGCACATTTGAAGACTTAAACTGTTTCCTCAATCTTCTCTAATCCGAATTATTTCAGTCTTTCCTCTTCAGTTGTGATATCGTGACCTCTAATGAACCCTTTTCTTTTGTGGAGTTTCTCCAGTTCTTCCATATTTCTCAAGCTCAATAGATACAGTATTCCAGTCGTAGTCTTAACCATTAGAGCACATACTGAAATAATACTTACCTGTTCCTCAACAGCTGACTGCACTTAATGAATGGAGGTATTTATAGTTTACATAAATCAGCAGTAGACCTGTGTTTCTTTGACATAACTGTTCCTCATCTTGCTGTTTGTGCAGTTCCTTATTCTTGTGCATCTTCCTTAAATGATTTTTCCAAATCATCTCATTTGTTAAGATCCCTTTGAAATTCCTCTTCCAGTACCTTGTTATACTTCCAGCTATTACTAGCATAGTACCACCTGTGTTTTTAATAAGCAAGTGCTGATTAAATTCCATAATTTAGGTTGTTAATGTGAGTATATTTCCAGTTCCAGTGCTGAGCCGTAGGAGCTTCATCTTGACTCATTTTTCCAATGTGACCATCAACCATTGTACTTGTTCTTTAAGCAGTTCTTCAGCTATTTTTTAATCCTTGTAGTGTTTATCTTACTGTCCGTTCATTATGAAGCACGGATGTGCTGTGAAATCCTTAAAGACAAGACATATCTGTGGCTTTTGGTCTTGCTTGGATTGTTGAAACCACCTGGACTGGAAAGAGACGCTGTCTTTAGTGGACAAATTTATTTATAGCAACTGTCTAGCTGTAACATTACCTAAATAAAAGTCAAATCATGAAAGTGGTGGTTTCACCCATTCTGTACAGATTTCCATGACTGACTTGTCCAGGGAAAGCTTTTAAAATAATAATGTGGGGGAAGAAGACATGCTGACTTCTTTGCTGGTGTTCATGAGATTGTCCCCGGCACAAGGGGCGTTGTAAGAGGAAGTACAGACATGTGATTTTAAGTTGTAATATCAACAGTAGAAGCTGATATTGTCTAATCAAAATTAAGTTGAGCCTTTGGTACTGAATAAAACGTAAGTGGAGAAGAGCGGGTGTGACGAGCCCTGGTGTCGCTACTTTTTGATGGGGAAAGGAACAGAGAAATCCAGAGAGATGATGAGGTGGAAAGAGCGACAGGTTATGAAAACTTCCTGTAGCTGTGTTTTTAGGGAACTGAAACTGGAGGAAATGTGCACATAAAAATGTAGCATGCTTGCACTTTATTCACTTTCTGGACACATTTTGGTTTTGAAATGGGATCGTGAGGATAATTGAGTTGCACTAATACTGATGAGTTTCATGGATGTGCTGCTAAATTTAGGGAAGGTATTATTTGTCAAGCTCAAAGAGTAGGATGTGTTAAAAGCCAAGATTTGACATGATGATTAGGGCTAGTGTGTGTCATCTGGCCACCAATAGAAAATCAGAATGGCCAAAGGTGAGTAGTGGAGACTGAGAGGAAAAGATCCAGCACTGCAGCTTGAAATAAATGCCAGGGATGAACATTTCCGAATGACAACCCAAAAGCAGAGCGGACGGCCGAGGGCTGGGGGAGTGCGGTGTGTGACAGCCAGGTTGTGTAGAGCACATTGCGAAGCATTAAGTACACCAATTTTCTTTGCTCTTGTAGGAATGCAGCAAGCGATTTTAAGCAGGCAAATGCCGACAGATAACTTGGAACCCATGTTCGTTCCACGCATGTCCTACACTGGATTCGCTGTGGAAGGGTGCACGCTTGAAGATTCCGACGTCTCCGATCCTCCCCCTCCGTATTCCGATTTCAATGCAACCAACCAAGAAAGTACTGCCGGTCATGGTCTCCTAGAAACCAATGTTTTCATGCCTCGGCCTCAAGCAGTAGGTTCTTCCAGTTATGTTTCCACAAATGCAGGATTAAAATATTCTGGTAATGGAGCATCCATGCCATCTTCCCAAAGAGCGGTTGGTGACAATGTTGATGAATCAGAAGACAGTGATTATGAAAATTTGCTCGAACCTACAGAATCATCCGACAGCGAATACTCACAGACAAGGGATTCACGACCTTCGGCACACCCTGATGGTGACTCCAGGAAGACTCAAACATCTCAGATTTGATAGGGGGGAAAAAATCCACATGACACTGGTTTTTTTCATAATTGTTACAGAGATTTTGGGGATTTAACCTGGAGGAAATGAACTACACAGGATTACTGTGCACACAAAATGTAGAAGACTTGCACTAGATGGTTTATTCACCTTGTGATACATTTTGCAAGTTTTATAATGGAATCATTAGGATAATCAAGCTGTACTAATACTGATGAGGTTCATGGATGTACTGGTAAATTTAGGCAAAATGAAATTTATAGAGATCTTGTAGCTTTTGTTGCCGTATTTTCTTTAAGACAATAAATTGGGATGTAGTAACTAAGCACAGTTAGTCTACAAATAATGTTCTCAAATCAAAACTTACCTCTTGCACTATCATGCCTTGAATTTTCATTTTCGAAAGGGAATAAATATATCAGCCGCCTTGAAAATAGCTTTCTATGGTAAGCCAAATTGGCCTTTGCAAGCAAAGAAATGTTGATAATTCTGAGAAGCCCGATGTGGTCCACCTTCTTCGCTCGGCATGCTCTTTGAACAGAGAAGGGGTTTGTTTCGACGTGTTTTACGAGCAGAATGTGCGTAACGCTTAAAATGATGGTTGCCTTTTATTCTGTAAAGGGTCTGGGGGGGTGGGCTGACTGGTAAATCATCCAAATGAATGTCAGGAATAGAGTTATTCTGGTTTCGCTGGGTTTACAATGACTTTATGCCACACTAGCCTCACTTATTGTCTCATTTGTTATTTTAGCATAAATACGAAGTGCACATACAGGAGTAAATGACTGAGAGAAGTAGTAAATTCCATCGTGATTGGACTTTGGAGTCTGCAAATTACAAACATCAGAGACTGCTTCTTGCATTTTATTTGCATCTGAATATTGGATTTACGCTTCTAGATGAGTTATTTTATGTAATAAATAGGGGATAGAGTAGGAGGAGATTGTTTGGAAAGTCCCCTGGGTTTATTACCTCTCTTCCTCTGAGTGAAATGTGTAAATGATTATTTTCATTTGAATTACAGCTGTTGTCAGAAAATTGCCGTTTGGGATAAATGAAGTGTGGTATTTTTAGAGAATTTCATGTTTGGATGCACTTATTTTTATTTAAATACTGCTTGTACGCTAACATTGCCCAAAATATGTGAAATTGTGCCACTAAGGATTTTGTATTGGACTTCATCTCTGATCTGTACGTGAGAAAATACACATTTTAAGATGAGATTATCTTAAGCATTTATGACTTAGAGATGTGAATAACGACCCCTTTGGTTTACACCCAGAAAATCAGTCGCTTAAAGGTTTATCAGGTTTTTAAAAGACTAAAATTTCAGTTTGTATTGTGTACGTAGGCAAAAGTCTGTCCCTTACCCTCTCCTGACCTTGTACTAAATTAAGCAAAATGACTTTGGAAACAAAGGAGATGTTAAAATTGCCTCTCTTTACCAAGTGTTTCCACCTTTCAACGTCTAGTGGTCTGTTTTAACTATCTCACGTTATTCTCATTAGCCTTAACTGGATGCGTTTTGTCCTGGGGTGTTACAATCGGTTGAACAACTTGCTCTGGCGTTACCGCCGGTTGTCTGGAGCGGTTCAGGGCTGGCTATCTCCAAATCAGAATTGACACGATGGCAACTACCGTTCTTATTTTTATTCCGCACAGAAACCTGCAAAATGTACATCTCTGACAAAGCAGTTAAATGTGACAATAAAATCTTATTTAATCCTGTAACTTACATTTTAATATTTGTCAGGTTCCATGGCGGTGAAATAACTCCGCGGAATACAGAAGCGCAGCTCAAAATGATGATTTGTTAAAGCTGGTCTGTTTGTGGGAGTAAGAGGGGGGCTTGAGGGAAGGGGAGAGGGCAGCACTGTGTTGTGCATCACACACCTGCTACACATTCTTACAACCATAGTGATAAAAAGATCCTAGAGTTCTGGAATCCTTTAACAACAAACAACATTACGTTCTCCTTGGTCTTACATACAACATGTAGGTGATTTGGAGGTGGAACAAGTAAGTAATCATGCGCTCTAACCAGTGCGTGCCTGCATGTACATTAATTTGCTGACGCTGCTCGCTCATAAGAACAAAGGATGTGTTTTATTTTTTAAAATTCGGATAACATTCTGATAAAAATACACCTGACTAAACTTTGCAGTTTTCATTACAGCCCTGTTAACCATGACGGTGTTGGGCTGCGATCCATCTGAAGGCAATAGGGAGCAGCTTTAATCATAAAGAAAAGCAGAGCTTTGTGGCTGTGAAGTCCCGGGTGTCCACGTTGGGCTGGTGAAGAGTTTCTAACGGCGATTCCCAGCAGCACAAACCCAGCAGTAGCTGTGTCCGCTCACTAACAGGTAGGCAGTGTTGCAGAAAAACTGCATAAAAACTGCCCTCTGTGCCTTTTATTTCAAAATCCTGTTGTTTCTCTGGTACAATGAAATATTTTCTGGTTTGTCGTTGCGAGAAACCTCAAATTGCTGTTTCCTTTATTTCCAGGCTTATTTTGATTCTCCCCCCACCACAGTTTGTAGCTGGAAGAACAGGAATGTACCATATGGAAAGTCTTAAAAAGTTAGAACTGTCACATATGCTTACAAAAAAAAAATCACTAAATATTTCTGGAATTAGCTAGGACTGACACCACGGGAGTCTCCAAGTCTTCTATTTGCTTATGGAATGGCGCATGTTGGCAGAAAGAAGTGTGAGCATCTTTAATTTTGGCATATTCGTGGCTGTGCAGGTTTAGAGTTCTCGATTGGCATCTCCTGACTGCTCAGGGACATTTCACTGGCTCCAATGTGTCCTAAGTTATAATAAAAAGGGAAGCACTTACTGCTTCATGTAGCAACAAAATAAAAAAGCAAAGGGTGATAAGGTTTCAGACTTTAAGGTAACTAGTATCAGATGAGTACATTTTTATTCTGTTGTTTAGCTCCTTTTATTTAGACTTAAACCCTTTGATTATGGTAGAGAGCATTTAAAGAATTACTTTGGATCAGTCTGACAGCAGCATCTTCTGTCATATCCACCACCCCTGCTTGTAATTACAGTGGGAGAGAAATCCTCTGGGTGTAGAGTGTGTACAGTTGTAGAGTCTTAATTTGGCAAATGAATACGTCTGCTGGGCCACTTGATGTTTTCCTCACCGTTTCCATGGGTTGTCTTATGGGAACGGGGACACCTTCGTGCTTGGCCAGTGCTTGTGTCTCTCTTTGATTTGTCAGTCTGTAACTTGGCTTTTTTCAGTGCTGCAGGCACCTGCAAAGTTTATTTTAAGCCTTTTGATAAGAGTCTTGCTTTGTGTGGTTCTTCCACGGCTTCCTCTGAGCAGTCCGTAAATCAGCGTGAAAGGTGTTGATCTCCCTGGCTTCCTCCGAGTCGAATCTTCCCCTGGCATTCTCTTGGTGTATAAAAGCATGGTTTCACATATACATTTCTCTGTCATATGGACTTGTGTGTGTATTTGCATGTACCTATGCCTTTATATTGCTCACTCTTACAGATTTAGGAAGAAAACAGCGGCTTTATTGCTGGGTTGCATTAGTAAGTTGCTAAATACTTAGACACCTGTCTCAGCCTGCAGGTAGAAAAGACAGTGACCCTGCCATCCCATTGCTCGAATTTGCGTCTGTCACCTTCCTGGGACTCCTGCAAAGTTCTCACCTGCTTCACGCTTCACACCTCATCTAACAAAGTGTCAGAACGTTTCTTCAAACTCATGTTTTCTTACTTTTCTCGTTTGCTCACCTGTAAATAACCTTCTATTGTGTAGCAGCGTCTGAGCTGAAGTTACTACCAGGAGAAAAAAGGACAAATCCTTTTGGTGTGAAGAGTGATTCTCACTGAGAACGGCTTGTATCATTCTTGCTGCTGGAAGTGGAAAGGGCTGTTGCTTGTACTTAACCAGCTTCAAACAAAATTTGGGGAGCGCTTAATCACTGTTGATGGGGGGCAGAGGGTGGAAATCTCTGTGTTATTTTGACTGATGTGGAAACCAGGCTGTGATGCTCAGATTTCACTGAGCTGAGAAAGACTGGGGAGAGTCTGGGGGAAATGATAGATCAGCCCCAGAGACTTAGCCGCTTGGGTTGTCCTCCCTTTCCTATGATAAGCTCGCCATTGGTACATGTGCCCAGCCTGGTTTAGTGTGTAGATCGGGTCTAAGGTCCCCCAGTTTAGGCCAGTGCTTTAAGATGACTGTGCTTTTTCATAGACCTTGGACAAAGATCTTTGTTTCCCACCTAGATCTCGAACAACGGAAGGATGGTCCTTACACCATCATACTGGAGCAGCTGCTCATCTTCACACATCAGGCGTATCATAGGAGGAGGGTATAAAGTTGCCTTGCGAAATTTCCAAGCTCTTTCATGGCTTTCCTCCTTATATGGTTGGTTTCACATGAAAAAGCTTTCAGGGTTTTTTTCTTAAAGCTCAGCTTAACTTTCCCATAAATCTGATGCTAATTTTACCTTAATGGCATCCAGAGTCTCTTAATCCCTCTGAACACAGGTTGTGTTTTTGGAGCGACCAGGAGCACTTGCCAATCCCCTTGGAGAGCAGAGGACCCTCAAGGCAGATCGATGTTAGTGCAGTCGGTGGGGTAAACTCATTGGTCCACTTCTGTTGCCAAAGACAAAAAATCCCGCGCTTCCCAGGCTTACAAGACACGGCAGAGGCTCGGGAGAGCTCCCTTTGCCAGAGCTCCAGCTGCTCCATCTCGGTAAAGTGGGGGTTTTAAGAGCTCAACCTTCTTACTTTGAGAGACTTGCAGGTTCAACTTCCCAGGGCAAGTCCTACAATGAAGATGGATGTTCAAGCACATCAATTGAACAACTTCATGGAAGAGGGGTTGTAATCTCAGTCGCATCAGCATCTCTTGGCGCCTAATACCAGGCCCAGGTGGGTGAGGATTAAATCTCGCAGGTCACTGTGGGGTTTTGGGTTAATGATCTCCAGTTCTCCTGAAGCCCCGTGGTGCTCAAGGTGGGCTGGATGGCTCTGCCGACACCAGGGCTCTCGGTATTCACGTGTTACCAAAGAGAATAGTTGGTCTTTTCCCTCGTGTGGATTTGTTGAATATATATTTATTTCCTCTGGCTTTATCGGAGAAGGTGTTAGGAAGGAAAAATCTGAAAAAGCTCAAGAGACAAGTCAATAATAGAATAAAGATACAAGTGTTTTGAGATTCTTCCACTATAAGCTTTTTTCTTTTTATTTTCCAAAGGAGGGAAAATAGCGCTGCTGAGGATTTTCCCTTCGGAAGGTCTGTTTTCTCTCTGGGGATCGTTCCAGCAAATCTTTTGTGCCAGCTTGTGATTTCTAACACATTTTCAAGAGCGAGAGGCTGCTATAGCTGCCATCTCGAAGCTGTGAGCAGAGGTCTTTGGTGGTCTGTAGGACTAATACGGAATAGCTAATGTTAGCCATAAATAGAGCCTTCTTAAATAATAAGTCCTTATTCCAGACTCAGGGAAAAGTTCATTAAATAGAATTATATCTCTCAAATATTGTGGCTGTAGCTTTCTAGTATAAGCAGCAAAAGCTCCCGGTTCAAAGGTATCACCGAAAGCACCGCTTGCTGTTCAGCTGGTGCTTGTCTTAAGCCTGTAAAGAAATTCAAAGTTACTCCTCCAACATGTGGTAGGTGACTGTGAGGTTGTCTGGACATCTCGTACTCAATTAACGTGAAGCACAAACACTTGCTTAGAGAAAACGTGCATTTATCTCTAACACAATTGCTTCATAAATCAGTCAGATATGAGGATAACTGATGTTTGGTGTTACCTATAGTTGGATTCGGGTTTTTTGGGTCTTCTGTTTTGTTATTACTGTTATCTGTGTCCTGGAATCTTGAAATATCACTTTGTGAGCAACCAGCATTACTGTGAACCTGCACGTGTGCTTGTCATGGCCCTTGGATGCTATGTAGTCACTTGTGAAGATGGAGAGGGGGATAAATAGTATACGCTGATTTGCTGAATGCTGTTAAAGTTTTGCTGCGATCCTTGTTTGGGTTTGGTTATAAGTGTCTTCCTTAGGAAAAAGTCTTTACAAAATAATTGTGCCACATTGTTCACCTCCTCTGTGTCCCTGAAGGACTCTGGTTAATCAAACACGTGTTAGCACTTGGCTTCTGGAAAGCAGGTACGAGCTACTGGGGAGCCTGGGGACTGGGCAGCCAGCGCGCTGGTTTTGGCATCTGTGTCATGGGATTTCCCTCCTTGGAAGCAAAAATGTAAAGAACCATCTAGGAACCATATGAGAGACCTCAAAGGAGAGGGCATGGAAGATGGGAACCCATCAGTGCTGCCTGAGCATCCAGAAAGGGGAGTGTGAGCAGGACTGTGACCCCCCAGCTTTGACCAGTAATAGACTGACTTGATAAATTTTTATTTTGGGCCAGATTTCATCTGGGAATCAAACCTCTTACCTGTTAGTTTCTCTGAGCCCTTGCAGATCTGGACCATTCATTCACTGGCTGTCACGCTGGTAAAATAACACGAGGCTTTAGTGTGCAGGAAGATTAATGCTTTGCTGACTTTGAGTATATTAAACTAGCTGTCACTTGCTAATAATAACTCTTAACGTAGTGATGTTAAATTTAATACAGGCTGAACAGCAGAAAGAAAAGAAAGCTGAACTTTGGATGAGAACGTTTTGCATCAGCCATGGAGCTGAAGGTGGGAGTCTTGATTCCTGAGCCATTAATTGAACGCTGGGCGAGTCCTCCCACGTTCTCTCCTCAAGTCTGTCTCTTGCATTGTACTTCCTAACGTGCTAAGGGCATCATTGCCGATATTGCCCTTCTGCCCAAGGGTCCCCAGTGTCACACAAGCCATCAGAGGCAGTTTTGGCTTCTGCCCATGGTGGAGAAGCCACGTTATTGCCGTGGTGAAGGAGGTGGTGGTGGTGGTTTGCCGACCCCTACATGGCTGGGTTGTGATTAACGTGCCCGTGTCTCCCAACTAAAACACCTTCAGGTAAGAACTTCAATTGTTGCCTAAATTTAAGAAAATTTCCTGGGGTTTCTTCTTAACACTGGGCTCCTCAGGCCTTTGTTTCAGTAAGTGCCACTCTGCAGGTCGCTCGTTTTCCTCTATTATTGGAATAGTTGCATGTTTCATCTGTCACGGACCTCGTACACTCTGAGAAAGCATGAGAAATGTAATATCGCAGCTGACGAGGATGGTTGGGTAGTGCAAGGACCCCAGGGAAACCACGGCAAGTTATTTTACTAGAGGACACAGTACAGAAGAAGAAAACAGTTGCACTAACGCTGCAGTGCAGCAACATGTGCTGGTCATCCTCACGAACACCAACCCCAGGCACTTTGGTGGGATTCAGGCTGTTATTTTAGCAGCAGGTTTGTCACCAGCTCTTGGATAATCCCTTGGCTGCTCAGCAGAGCTGGCTGAGGAGGGGGTGACTCTTCCTCTGCCGTTTAGTTGCTAATTTTCCAAATCCAGATTTGTTGTTGTCTTTGGTACATTTAAGGAATCTTAGTCCAGTGAGACCAGCAGCCACACGCTTCCCTAGGAAATAGAAACAGGCACGTTATGATGGATGCATGAAGTCCAGCACTGCTATTCCCATTTTCAACGGCTCTCCCACAGGTTGCTTGGAAAATCATGCTGAGGTGATTATTTTGGACTAAAATCCTTAAATCAAGCTTTTGTACCCGAATACAAATTACGCCTGTTGAGCTCATCTCCACAAGCCTACCCGTGCCTTGGTGCTGGAAGAGCTGGTAATTCTGCAAGAATAAGTGAGCGGGTTCTGTGCTGTGGCACAGGAAAAGGCATAGGCGCTTCAGCAGTGATTCAGTGAGCGCTGCTGTGAAAAATCGCTCTATAATTTCAGTAGTTCATACCAAGCTACTTACCCGTGCGGTGGAGGAGCCAGGGAACCTCTCAGTTCATTTATCAAACCACTCGCAATTCATAGCAGGTGAAGTGCTAAAAAAATATTGAGCAGCGAGAGATCATTTTGATGGTGTGTGTAGACGCTTTGTACAATCGATGGGGACAGGGGATGGGCCTCATCTCAGTCATTACTTCTGTGCTGACATGCCCAAGGAAGGCAATTGATTTGGCAAGATTTAAAAAGCGGCCTTGGCCTTCAGTGTTGTGAGAAGCGTCGTTTGAAAAACGGCTGGTGTTGAATTAAACCCCAGGCTTTCGGTGGGCTTGCTCCCTTTGAGTTGTTGATTTCCAGACATCAGGAGCCCCTCGTGCCGGACCAAATTGTGGAGTAAGTCCCTTTGTAACACCAGAGTAGCCACAGCAGAGGAGGCAGAACAGTAGGATCACTCTGATCTTCAGCTTAGGCTGATACAGGTTACAGGCTGTATCAGTGGAAATCTGTGTTTGTAATACCCAATATTGCATGGAAAGTCAAGTGTTTCCCTTTATCTACTTGTCCTAGAAACCCCACTGTAGTGTTGTTTCATCCTTTGCTCTTGGGAATCACATCTGAGAAGTCCCTCCTCATCAAGAGAATGGGGTTGGTATCGAGTCCTCTCTCATGTTTTCACAGCACGTGGCTTTTCTACTTGGCTTGAATGTTATTTTCTCTGTCCTATTGTTCATGTCTTTGTCATTAAGTGCAACTCTTTTGATTTTATTTTTTCTTTTTGTGGTTGGGCTTGATGTGAAGGCACCAAGGAGACAGGGAGATGTGATGCTGAGTGCATCTGCTGGGCGAGCTCACAGAATCCCAGAAGGTCAGAGGTTGAAGGGACCTGGAAAGCTCATCCAGTGCAATCCCCCCACGGAGCAGGAACACCCAGCTGAGGTTCCACAGCAAGGTGTCCAGGCGGGTTTGAATGTCTGCAGAGAAGGAGACTCCACACCTCCCTGGGCAGCCTGGGCCAGGCTCTGCCACCCTCACTGAGAAGAAGTTTCTTCTCAAATTCAAGTGGAACCTTTTGTGTTCCAGTTTGTACCCATTACCCCTTGTCCTATCATTGGTTGTCACCGAGAAGAGCCTGGCTCCATCCTCCTGACACTCACCCTTTATATATCTGTAAACATTCATGAGTCCTCCCTCAGTTTCCTCTTCTCCAGCTCCAGAGCCCCAGCTCCCTCAGCCTTTCCTCACACGGGAGATGCTCCACTCCCTTCAGCATCTTTGTTGCCCTACCCTCCAGGGCAGGGTGCCACATGCATAAAAAGCTCTAAAAATAAGGAGGCTTTTAGCTTCTGAGTCCGACAGACGGCCTCAGGCCATCTGTGCAGTGTTTTTTAGCTGCTGGGGCTGTGTTTAGTTTTGCCTGCCCAGCATCAGCTGTGCCGCACCAGTTACCCGGCAGGCTGGTACGGGCACCCGAAGCGGTGACGGCAGATTGAACCAGGCGTGAGTCTGGGATGGCAGGAGAATAATCCCGCTGGCAAATGTGACCCTTCCTCCCGGGGAACTGCAGTGAGTGGAGCTTTACCTTCTGCTCTCACACGTCCCACCGAGGCTGTCAGAGCCAGGGATGGCTGCAAACAATCCTGGGTCAGCTCCATCCCCCTTGTGCATGATTGTTTTCCATCTGAGTTTTCCCTGAATCATGAGCTTCACCTTACACCCTATGGGACAGGTTGGGGAAGAGGCACGTGCCAGAACGTCTCACTGAATCAGGGCTTATATTTGGAGATCAAGCGCAGTAGGATGCAAATATCTTCCACGCTTTGAATGTGGACTTGGGCTAAGGCGCTTGTCACCTTGGGTGACCCCAGCGCTGATCTGCCCCACAACTCGTGTCTGCTGGGAGATGTTCAAGGAAGATCTCTGTTTCCAAAACAAAATCCGTGCCAACCTCCACTACAAATGCAGACGGATGTGCTCACAGAGCGTGGAGAAACCTTGCAGGGCACTGCATGTGAGTTCCCAGCGTCTTTTTGAGAGAGAAAACAAATTAATGAAGAACAGCTTACCTTGGTCAGTTGGGTTTGGTAACCAATAAAATCATAGAATCATAACATCATTTCAGTTGGAAGAGAGCCTTAAGATCATGAAGTCCAGCCATAACCTGTCCTAACCCTGGCATGTACCCATGTCCCTAAGAACCTCATCCAAACGCCTTTTAAACCCCTCCAGGGATGGTGACTCCACCACTGCCCTGGGCAGCCTGTTCCAATGCTTCACAACCCTCTCCATGAAGAACTTTTTCCTAATATCCAATCTGAAACTTCCAATGAGCCACTGTGTTCAAAACCTGAATTTTCTCCAAACTGATGGGACTGTCCTTTTTTTTTTTATTTCCAGCCACAGATTTTGTTTCTGAATCATAACGGTTAGAGGATTTTTCATTTATTTCTATTTATGGATCACTATGATGGCATTGACAGGGCTCCTGGTTATGAGATTGTGGTAGCAAATATGTTTTAAAGGCAGCTCAGGACTCACAGCTCTTGGGCTGCTTTCAGGTGAAGTTTTACATCCAACAAGTTGGATGATCCCCATGGATACATGAAAGTTGATTTGTTTTAACTTTGAGGGGTTTTTTGGATTAATCAGAGCTGCCAAACTGCATTCAAGCCAGTTTCTTGTAAGGAGGTGGAATTTTGCGTGTCACCAGCTGATGATGCAATGTGTTGATAGGACTTTGGGTCCATGTAATTACCTTGATGGATAGGTTTCATAGGTGGAACTGATCTCTGGGAACAACATTTAAGTTGTTTTATCGGTCTCCAGAGTGGGTTACAGCATACATTGTGGCTGCAGGCTGCTGCAGTTTTAATAGGATGTGAATGAAAGACTCAAGTATTAAAATCATCTGCTTAGGTCCAAACTGCCCTCTTAGCTCTAGATGAGAACAGGAACACTGAAAAACCCATTTTCTTTATGAATACTCTTTTGAAGTTGCATTTGCAAGCTGCAAAGCAAGAGAGGAGAAGTCTATTCTAGTGTTTGGTAACTTGCCCAAAGTTTTTGGGAGGTTTCAGGATTATCGGTGATGAACTGGTAGCATTCAGGAGAAACTCATCTACGTTTTCAGAGGCAGTAGAAGAGATTGCATTGGAGATGAATTCTCTGGACCATGGGGTAGTGAGGGAGTTCCCTGAAGCTGTGTCAGATAACGAAGCTGCTTCAGAGAGACTTCACACATCTGCTAAAGAGCTTCTCCCCATGAAGGCTTATATTCACCCTCTTTACACTTATTTATCTTCATTTAGCAGAAAGCCTGAAATGGTTAAGGTTTGGGGGTTTTGGTGCTTGTTGGTTTTTGGGTTGGTTTGGATTTTTTGTCGGCTGGTTGATTTGGGCTTTGTTTGGGGTTTGGTTTGGTTTGGTTTTGTTGGTTTGGTTTGATTTGGGGCTTGCTTTGTTTGTCTGCGGGTTTTCTTATATCATGAGGTTTTGTGTGTGTATGGTTGGGGTTTTGTGTGTTTGTTTGTTTTTAAATCTGTGCTTGGGTTTCTTTTCTTTTCCACTGCCTGGATCAGACCTTGTGCCTACATTGGCCAGAAAACTCATAAAAGAGCTGGGGAGCAGCTAAAATGCCTTGAATCCTGTTCGATGGGCAAAGGAAGAGACACTTTTCAGTTTCTCAGAGCAACACGGACCATGCAGACTTGTATACTTGCAGGTTTGGGTCCTTCTGTGGGATGCAGAGATGCAGCAGCATCCTTTGGAGTCTGCTGGGAAGCCACATCTCTCACATGGCGGTGAAGGTCACCCTGGTGTGGGGTGGGGGCGAAGGCGCAAATCTGGATCCGTGAAGCTGCTGGGTGAAATTAGGTTAACTATGTCCTGCAAGTCAGACAGAGATGCAGCTGGCTCTATTCTAATGCTCTCCACTGAGCAATGATTCAATTCCAGTGTGGGGAAGCAGGCAAAAATGGGCTCTGTGTATCTGAGTTAACCCTCTGCACCAGCCGAGCTTTGGCTACAAAGGACAAACCTCATGTGACTTGCTTGTTGTGAACCTGAAGTACTCCTGGACTTGAAAGGCACCCAGGGCAGGTTTGAAGACATCCAGGCAGAGCTGAAAGGGTTTGCAGGAATTGTTTAGAGCTATGAAGATGCTGAGGGGTCTGGAGCATCTTTCTTATGAGGAGAGACTGAGAGAGCTGGGGCTGTTCAGCTGGAGAAGAGAAGCTGAGAGGAGATTGCATCAGTGCTAATAAATGTCTGAAGAGTGGGTGTCAAGAGGATGGATCAGACTCTTTTCAGTGGTGACCAACAACAGGATGAGGGGCAGTGGGCACAGAGTGAAGCACAGGAGGTTCCATCTGAATATGAGGAGAAACTTCTTTCCTTTGAGGTGCCAGAGCCTGGCCCAGGCTGCCCAGAGAGGCTGTGGAGTCTCCTTCTCTGAGACATTCAAACCCACCTGGACACGATCCTGTGGGATCTGCTCTGGTGACCCTGCGTTAGCAGCTGGGTTGGACTGGATGATCTCCAGAGGTCCCTTCAACCCCAAGCAGCCTGGGATTCTGTCTTCAGATGACGGGTAGCAAGGGAGAAGAAAGCCCAGCTGAGGGCAAGGAGAGCAGAGCTACAGGGTTGGGCATGGCAAAGCAAATGGTTCTTCATGGTAGAGCTCTGGGCTGTGCTGGAGCCAGCACGAGTTGTGTTCATGGACCTCGGTTGCTGTCATGACAGATGTCTGTCATGTTTGAAACAGAATGAGCATCCAAAGCCTGGCTTTGCAACGCAGGCTTAGAGCCAGAGGAAGGAAGGTGGTGCTGCCAGCTGACCACCACCCACTGTCTGAGGAGGGATGGACCAGGCAGATCTTTGAGGGTGTTGTCTGCACAAGTAACCCTGTTTTCATTCTGCTGACTTCTCTTCATAATTGTGCCTTTTTTACTGTAATGTACCATCTTTAAAAGGGGGGAGGTTTTCTCTGACACACTGACAGCAGCAATCGGAGAGAAGTGCGTTTTGGCAGAGTACCGCCAAGTGAAAAAGGGGAATTATCTCCTGCAAGAGGAGCCCAAAGACAGAGAACCGTGGTGTGTCATGTGGGAAAAAGCATATAAATGCTTTAAAGTGAACATCCACGAGTGGCAAACTCCAGCCACATTTGTAGGCTCGTTAGATATAGCATTTAATGAATAAATTGTAATCATCTTATAGAAGGGAATAATTGGTGGCCCAGTACCTCATCTGACAGAAGGTGCTGGTCTGACTTACGTTTTCTCTTTTTCAATTTCTTTTTTCAGTAATCATTTTTAATACCTTTGAATAATTCTTTGCTGTAACTGCATAGTCATTGTGGGGGGGAATTATAATCAAAACGTCTCTCATACGAATGCTCTGTGCTATTCCCTTTTCCAGAAATACTTTTCACAGACTGACACCTGCTATTGTGCTGCTGCTCTTTTTGCTCCATCAAACTTCTCTGCAGACATCTCATCTCCTCCTTTTTTAGTTCCACTTACAAAAGGCACTGACTCAAGTTGTTCGGAGTTGTCATTTCAGAAATGGATTCTGAATAACAACAGAGAACAAAAAAATAATGTTTTTCTGGGAAAGGTGAGATAACCCAAAAAGTACCAAGTAGAATGAAGTTGAGCGTAACTTTTCGGCAGGTGCAGGGAGCCGAGCGGTGCCGTGGCGCGATGTGGCAGCCGGCCCAGCAGCAGCATCTGCCAGCCCAGCTCCCGGTGAAACGTAATGTGCTGTTTACCATCTGTAAAGCATTAAATGACCTCGCCCCTATTTAAATCGGAGGCTGTCTTGACAACTGCTGTCTGCAGCAAGGTTCGGCTGCCTTCCCTTGGGGGGAGGCTGGAGGAAAAGATTCACTGGTAAAAATGGATGAAGGGTGATGTTGTTGTTCCTCTTTGTTTATTTCGTCTTGTTTTTTTTTTAATATAGAACACCTTAATTTAAAAAGAATATTTACCATTATTAACATCATCTATTTGCTAGAAATCCCAGCTGCAGTTTTCATTTTGTTTTCTGCATTTCAATAAAATCTTCAGAAAACGTTTCACTCTGTGAAAACGACTGGTGTGAGTAGATAAGTGTTTTGAACACCAAGGAATGGGATCTATCTGAAGACTCGAAGCCTGAAGGTTGGCTGCTGGGAGAAGGTAAGGTCTCTGTGTCGATTGGCTTGCATTTGACAAAAGATAAATACACATTTGGTCTCAGAACATGACCTGGCATTTCCTGATTTCTTAACTAGAAGGATGGATGACCTACCAAGACCTTGGGCAGCTTCGCTTCGTCTCTTCTTGGAGCTCCTTATTTTTAATGGACTGACCCATTCATGAAGAGGAAATGTTTTACGCTGAGGGTGGTGAGAGCCGAGCTGTTGGCCAGAGAGGTGGTGGATGAACCATCCCTGGAGACATCCCAGGCCAGGCTGGACGGGGCTCTGAGCA
This sequence comes from Patagioenas fasciata, assembly GCF_037038585.1. Lineage (NCBI taxonomy): Eukaryota > Metazoa > Chordata > Aves > Columbiformes > Columbidae > Patagioenas > Patagioenas fasciata. The sequence goes on from NC_092527.1 coordinate 39,499,146, forward strand.
ACCTGAGCTGGTGAAGATGTCCCTGCTCATGGCAGGGGTGGGACTCGATGAGCTTTGAAGGTCCCTTCCAACCCAAACTATTCTATGATCCCATTGCAGATGGACTAGAAGATCATTGTAGGTCCCTTCCAACTGAATTATCCCATCCGACCCCAACTCGGCTTTATCAAGCTGCCAAATGAGTGTGGCATGAAATGCAGCGCCCGGGCGTCTTGTAATGGTCTGAACCCCCATGGGCTCCGTTTGCACATCTGATGGAAAAGACAGACCACGAAGTGCAGAGCCCCTGGTGATACACCGCATGCAGCAGGAGCAGGGCCCAGAAGCAGCTAAAGCAAAGGAGAGAGAGACCTTCAAGCAGGTGAAATGCTCATCGTTGCTACTGGCAACATCTCTTGTTTGCACAGTGTTTGGTAAGATGTGGGAAGTTAAGGAGGAGGTTGTTTCATCGATCTAACGCTACTGTAGGATGTGAACACATCTACCACCCATTTTCAGTTGAATTCATTATGAAATCTGAACTGGCTATTGATCAAAAATTTTCTATTTAAACCATTTTTGAGAGAAAACCCTTTTCAGCCCAAAGTGAACCTTTCCTGGTGTATTTTCAGGTCAGTCAGCCATTCTCATCCTTTATGAAAAATAATCAAAAATAACATGTTCCATCTTTCAACACAGTTGCCTCTCATTTGGAAACCTTCCCCATCCCTTCTCTTTTCCAAAGCAAAACAACTCAAATCAGTGGTTGATTTGCATCCCAGTATAGCTATTTTTTATGTTAGCTGAAAAAATGGCACAGATAATTTTGCCATGAGAGTATCGTAATGCACTTTTTTTTTCCTCAAACATGGCAAAAATTACAGTAAGGGTCTTATTCCCTTTTGATGGACTTGGTGGGTCTCCTGGATTTTTCTCCAGGAGCTGAGGATGGAGCTCACTCCTGTCCCAACCCCTGCTCTGCCCAGCACATCATTGTCCCCATCCTGCTTTCTCTGCTCAGCATGGGCGAGAGGTACCACTGGGTTGCAGATGAGGGTTTAGTGCATCCCCAGACCCAGAAATGGAATAAAAACGCTGCGCTGTACATAAGGATTAATATTTTAAAGTGAGTTGAGGTTAAAAGGTGTTGTGTGAATCTGATCTGTGCTATTGAAGGTCAGTAGAGGCTTTGGGATGAGGATGAAGTAATAGTGCTTTAAAAAATAATTATGGTTTATTCTTTTCAAATCCAATTATTTTCCGGAAGAACAGCAAGTAGTTTCGGTGTAATGGCCGTGGAAGTCGATCACAAGACACGCAAACCCTGCGCAACCCCCAATGCTTGCATTAGCCCTAATGCTTTCTCTCTTCAGCATTTACATTTCTGCTTGCAAAATAGTTTATAGTAAGCTCTGCAATGCATAAATATTAAAACATGTAATCAGATGATTCGCTACGTATTACTTTTTCCGTTCACCCACGGATGACTTTTACTCCACAGTGGCACAGCAGCCAAACCCAGACCTCATAGCCCTGAGCTACTGGTCCCATGTCACCCATGTCATGTGCCTCTGTGGCTCGGCCATCACCTCCTGCGCGGTCCCCAGTCTGTCAGCTGATTATTGTTGTTTTCAGGGAAATTCTCAAGATGTAGACCCACCAAATCACAGGGTTACAGAACTGACTGGGTTGGAAAAGACCTCAGAGATCATGAAGTCCAACCCTTGGTCCAACTCCAGTCCATTGACCAGATCATGGCACTAAGTGCCATGGCCAATCTCAGTTTAAAAACCTCCAGGGCCGGTGAGTCCAGCACCTCCCTGGGCAGCCATTCCAATGCTGACCACTCTCCCTGCAGAGAATTGCTTTCTAATCTGCAGCCTCAATTTGCCCTGGCAGAGTTGAAGCCCATGCCCCCTTGTCCTATTGCTGAGTGCCTGGGAGAAGAGCCCAATCCCCCCTGGCTAGAACTGCCCTTCAGGTCATTCTAGAGAGTGCTGAGCTCACCTCTAAGCCTCCTCTTCTCCAGACTGAACAAGCCCAGCTCCCTCAGCCTCTCCCCATAGGGCTTGTGTTCAAGTCCCTTCCCCAGTCTTGTTGCAGCTGCCTCTTTGTTGGTCCTTAAGCAATGCAGTAGGATTGCCTGTTTCGTCAGCTCATGCCTGCATTGTATGCCATACGGTTGGGTGGAAGTAATTTATTGCATTTTTTTTCGACTTATTGCTGTACAGTGGGTATTTACGTGGTCACCTATGTCAGGTTTGGTATTTGGGTCAAGCCATGCAGTTGTATGTGGCCATCAGATGCCAGGCGGGCACCCAAGTGTGCAAATACAAGTCATGTTGAGTGGATCCAGCTCTGCTTTTACCCTCTGTATGAACAGCCCTGGGAGCACAAGTGCTGCTGATATTCAATATCAGTTTGTCGGAACAGGTTGCCCATCGTTCTATTGAACACACTGCATTATTCATCAGAGAGATTAAAAAATGGAGGAGCTATTGTTGCTCCCATTTAATGCTGCGGCATTGAAAGGAGCGGTCATTACCTGGCTCCTCTTTCAGGGTAGATCCAGTTCACCAGGATGCTTATTTCCCAGGAAGCTCCATAGGGCTCCTCAGGGCCAGGATGATTTATTTATAGGAATGACCTTACCGCCGCTTTGAAGATTTTTCTGCTGACATTTGTGCGCTGCATAGTATTTGCGGCAAGAAACTCTCTGTATTTCTAATTCCCCTTTCAATTCGCAAAAAAAGTTTTTGCAATCTGTTTTATGGTTTCTTAAACTCTGGAGTAAACCATTGGCCAGAGTTACAGCTGGGATGCCTCTGCGCCTCACTTAGATGGTTTGTTTGCTTTCTGTGCCTGTGTTTTCATGTTCTGTACCCAGGTGCAAAGCCCAGTGCCGCTGATCTGCTGCAGCGAGCAGCAGCCCCATGTTTTCTTGCACGCTGCACATCTGCAGCAGCACCGCAACATCCCACAAACCCCAACAGACATAGAGATCCTCTTCCCTTGGGCTGCTGCCGCGGTGTGTTTGTAGAGGTATTCTCATCAGTTAAGCTGCAAATGTCTCCAGGGACACGGAGCATTCCCCAGATCTGCAGTGTCTGTTGTAGCTATGAGCTAGGCAGGTTAATAAAGTGCATTTGCATGACCTATGGGCTTGTCCTACACAAACCTCCAGGGATGTTCTTGACAAGCAGGAGTCTCTAGGCTTATCTGGCCAATGTGACTGTCCTGTTCATAAACAGCCAGGCTGGGCTGACCCAGAAGGGTTTTGTTTGTACCCGTGGTGCACTGGCTTTAAATAGCCACCGGCAATTATTTTAGGATTTTAAACAGGGAAAGAGCTAGTAAATGTCTTTGGAAAAGGTCCGATTAGTGCAGCGGGAGAGAGCGGGAGGCTGGGCGAGGGAGGCGCGGGTGCAGCGGGATGCACAGCTCCCCATGCACAATGGGACATGCGAGTTAAATGGCATTTCTAACCGCCACTGTGTGTTTGGTAGAGACAAACAAGGCTTATTCTTCTGCTGAAGCTATGAAACGTCTCAGTTTGGGATCTCTGATAGTAAACCATATATCTGCTTTATGCGGGTAAGAACAGAGAGAGAAAGAAATTGCCCCAAAACTCATCACTGAGTTGCTGTCACAACAGGGTTTAAAATTTAGCAGCTTATGCCTATAACCCTACCTGCTCCTTCGTGGGGACCTCAGTGATGGGAAATGTCCCCAGATGTCTGATGAATGCGGCACAGCATCTCTGGGACCGATCAGTAGACAGCTTCCAGCCTATTTCTGAGAATTTCTGCTAAAGTATGTGACTTGTGAAAATTTTTATGACTGAGAGTGAATCTTTTCCCCAAGTATGATATACAGAAAATATCAAAGTATTAATTGTGGCCTTGACCACGCACATCACTGATGGGGTAAACAAGGGAACCAGGGGTCGTGGTGACCTACCAGGAGCTTTGCTTTTCACACTTTGTAATTCTGGGTCTTTCCTTGCAAAGCCATATCTGGACTTAAGAAAACGGAAGCACAGAGGCACCCATCCACAAATACAGGCATATCACAGAAATCCCCTCAGCCATGGCTCCCGGCTTCAAGCAGAGCAGACATCTTTATAAACTGTGCTTCTTTATAGTCTTATGTGGTTCTTTACCTATACATAGAAAAGAGAGGGTTTTTCCTTCTAGTAACAAATATTTATTATGTTAGCTTCTAGTCACCACAAACGCTTCTGCAATATTTTTTAATGAAATTTGACTTCTCTGTACCAGGCCTCCACGTTTCTTCCCCTGGCGCTGACTTTTCTTGTCTACATATGATTCATTTAATCCTTCCCACAAGAGTCTAGGGAATTAGATTAATGAGGCAAATTAATAAACTATTGTAGCCGTGAGAGCCCATACACTTTGCTTACCAAGCGCAGTCCATCATCTTTAACTCAGAGGTCCAGAAAAAGTTGTTAATAAGTAAATTTTGCCATATTCAGTGCTACGTGGCCACTGCCAAACAGGGACTTGGTGGCTGCACCCAGGGTGCGGAGGCTGCAGGGATCAAGGTGCATCTGCTGCTCTGGGTCTGTGCCAGGGAAATGCACCGTATAGCTGGAGATTTTATCAGACACCATTGTAACTCAACAATAAAGCAATTAGAATTTGGGCATGAGCCTACAGCGCTTGGAAGGATGACAGACCTTCGCCTTTATGGGGACTAACAACAAGGTTTGGTTCCTCTGTTGTGGCTTTATCCATCAGTCCCAAAATGACTTGCCCTGAGGTTTCAGGTCTTCTCATTCATGAGGTAGCTTTGTGCAGACGAAGGGCAGGGGGTCATCCTACCATAATTTCCCTGCTGAGGGTGTTTTTGTACTTCAGCAAAAAGCTCGTTTGCAGAGGGTCAGATTAAGAGCAGCAGCTATCTACGTTCTCCCAATACGTCCAGTCCTTTGGTTGGGGTAAGGCAGAGTATCATTGAGATGGCACAGCGAGCTCTGCCTTCAGGAGAGCTGCTCTTCTTCAGAGTAGTAACTGATAGGACAAGGAAATGGCCTCAAGTTGTACCAGGGGAGGTTCAGATTGGATATTGGGAAACATTTCTTCATGGAAAGGGTTGTCAGGCGTTGGCACAGGCTGCTCAGGGCAGTGGTGGAGTCACCATCCCTGGAGGGGTTGAACAGACACAGAGATAAGGCTCTTAGACGCATGGTTCAGTGCCAGATTTGGGTTATGGTTGTACTTTATGATCTTAAGGGTCTCTTCCAACCAAAATGATTCTATGAGGTGTATCTGTGCATCAAAGTCCATGCCTTGGCGCAGCCACGGTGGGATGCTGCGTGCTCTGGACAAGCTCATGCTCTTAAGACAGCAACGGAGACCATGTATCTGATATTGATCTTTGTTTAATATAATATATTAAGCAATTTTAAGAGCAAGCACCTGGCAGTGCTCTTTGGCAGGCAGCCCACGCTCTTGGGAGCATCCTTCACATTTGCTGTCTTCTGCTCCCGGGGAGCGGGACACAAAGCTGCGAGGGCAGGCAGGCGGCAGGGGCCCTCCTGCTGAGCCCACCTCCCCAAAATGGTTTTCTCTGTGCAGGTAGGAAGTGGAAAATCTTTTTATTGGTAGTAATATTGCCTTTTCTGATGAGCTTTTTCCTCTGGGATGGGGTGCAGAGAGGATGCTCGGGAAGGCTGTATTCTGGCAGGCAGCTGCTTTTGCTGTGCCAGGCAAGGAATGAAGAGATAGGGAGTGCACAAACCCAGAGGAAATTTGGCTTTTACTAGTGGCTTTCTTACCAAGTGCACCTGTGTTTGTCTGGAATAGTTTTAAAAATACAACGTTCTCTGAGCATAGGAGGTGAGACAGCAAGAGGTCCCATCTGCCCCATTTGGGATGGTCTCAGCAAACCTGAAGGCTTCTGACCATGGCAGCAGTGATCCCATCCACCCATTTCACCCAGTTCTCTGCTGGCACAGGAGGTGGAGGTGAGCACCTCAGAAACATGGAGATGGCATTGCAGTGATGGGACCAGACTCTTTCCAGTGGTGCTCACCGACAGGATGAGGGGCAACAGGCACAGAGTGAAGCACAGGAGGTTCCATCTGAATATGAGGAGAAACTTCTTTCCTTTGAGGTGCCAGAGCCTGGCCCAGGCTGCCCAGAGAGGCTGTGGAGTCTCCTTCTCTGAGACATTCAAACCCGCCTGGACACCTTCCTGTGTGATCTGCTCTGGTGACCCTGCGTGAGCAGCTGGGTTGGACTGGATGATCTCCAGAGGTCCCTTCAACCCCAGCCAGCCTGTGATTCTGTGATTGCCGTTATCTCCTCACATCGGTCTTGGTGGTGGAGGTGTCTGCCTTTTGCCAGGAACCACAGAGTACTCGCTGGAAGTGGTGGCCCTGCCTGGGTTTTAGTCATACCCTGAACCTTCACCCGTCTAGGTTGGAGACAGAAGCATTTGTCTCACCAGGGAGAGTCATTTCTGAGCATCCTGTAATCTGGGAACCCCATGTTCGTTAGGGAGAACACTAACAGATCCCAGTACCTAGGAGCATCCTGAAAAGGGAGCAGACTGGATTGCTGTGTGGGGCTCCGGCAGGTTGGGGACTGAATACCTTCCCAAAGTCCTTCATGAGCAGATTTTTCTACTTGTTTATGTCAATTTTGCTCATGTTTAATCTGTTTGGCCTGCCTGGAGGAGCAGCAGGGCACTAATTAATTAGTGATCACAGGAATGACTCACTTTCCTTGTGCCCTCCTGTGGCACCTTCTTTGTCGCAGTAGGAAGCAGGAGCACAAATCCTGTTCCAGGCTGCTCTGGCCTGGCTCCTGGGGAAGGAGGCCAGCAAAATAGGAGTTTGCAGTGACTGTGCCGTGTTCGTCACTTGCCCAACGTCACCACAGAAGAGCAGCATGAGTGTGAGCTTGCTCCGTGAACAGCCATTCTTTACTCAGTGTTCCCGAGGAAAGCTGGAAATGTTGAGATTTTAACAGCGTTGGGATTAAAGCCGTCCGTTCAAATGAAGAAGACAATAGCTCTGTAATTAGCGTGACTTCTAAACACAAATGGGGAAGCTGCTTGCCCTGCTACTTAGGGAAAAAGCTCAGCCTTGTCCTAGGGCACCACCGCTCCCTCAGAATGCAAAGTCTTCCAGAAGGTCCATTGCTTGGACAAAGCCTGTTGCAGCCCACATGGAGGGGTTAAAATTCTTCCCCCCACCCACAAGCCATGGTACAGGGAGAACACAGAGCTTACACCACATTTAGGACAAAGCAAAATCAATTCAGTTCTGACCACTTGGTGTGGAACAGGAGAGAGCTGAGGTTGTCCCAGCAAGGATCACACAAACCCTCGTGCAGAGCAGAAAGCGTGATGGGGGAGGAGAAGCCGGAAACATCACCGTGGGGAGGTAAATAATATTTGTGGGTGGGCAACAAGCTATTTGTTGTGGGCAGATTCCCTTCCCTCTGAGATCATCTCAGATGGCAGTCGTCGGACGTGGCTGGATTCTCCGCTGCCCAAACAAGGCTGGGTCATATCCTCTTACGCCAGCTTAGAGTCTATTATTACTGTTTATTACCACACTGACAGCACTCAGGAACCTTTGCTGCCATTGGAAATCCTATAGGAAAAAAAGCCTCTGAACCCAAACCCCACAACCACCTATGTCACTAAGCCAAAAAAAAATATCTCTCTATATAGATATTTTTATTTTAATGGAAGGGGAAGGTTTCCATGTAACTTAGCACTGAAAAACAGACCAAGGAGTGGCTGTCCAAGCTCCTCAGAGCTCCACCGTACGTTTCTTTCTCATGCTGCGCTGTGCAAATGTAACATTAAACATCACACAGTTTTCTTTGGCCCCTGGCCAGGCAAAGGTTAGAAAACAATTCATTTTTTATAGATATCTTTATCCATCTAGCGTGTACCAGTTTAGCCAAGAAGGATGTGAGCACTGCAGAGAAACTGATGCTCAGTACAAGGAAAAACCCCACGATTTACTCGCTTGTTTTCCTAAGGATATTGTTGAGAAATTTCAGATGAACTAGAAGCAGATAATGCGATACAGGTCTTGGCAAGAGCAGTGAGGTGAAAGCTAAACTGGATGTTTACTTTCCTCCCGCTTACGTTTGTGATCTGTAGCTAGCAATGGAGACCCAGTTCCCTATTTGTTTAATGGGAGATGATAGAATATTTCAGGATACAGAAGCATATGTTCTGCCAATTCATAGTGTAAACAGACAAAATATTTCCTGGGGTCAATTTGTAAAGAGCAGCTGTTCTTTGAGATGCTGTAGGTATCTTTCCCTCAAACTAATTTGATCAGGACTTAAAAAAACAAATAAACAAACCTACCAAACAAAACCCAACAAAATAAATACTCAACAATTCAAGCAGCTGCTGGCTGCGGAAAGCTTGGATTATGAAAATGGGGAAATTGCTGCTCTACAGGAAGATGCGAGCTAAACATTTCCTCCGGTGTGGGAAGTGTTGTCACGGTGATGGAGAAGAACAGAGCACCCGAGGAAATGGGTACCACGAGGAATGGCAATTAGTGACTGGCAGACCTCAATCATTTTCCTGTCTGTTTGGTGCTAACTCTTGAGGACAACAACACAGGATCAGGACTCAACTTTTAAAAATGTTCTATATAAGAGGGAGAGGATTTGCCTAAGAATATCAAAATGTCTTACTTTAACATTCTTTTATCATTTTTTTCTTTATCTTCTCTTAGACATCGTTATTGTGGCTGAATGCTTCAATTTACCACTAAATGCAGCTCAGTTTTTCATCCATACCACGTAGCCTTCGTTGCCTTTAAGTTTTAAAACTACACAAAGTTTTTGAGACCATTTATTTTAAAATAGCATTTAAAATGAAGGTGGTTGAATTACATGTAATCACTGAGATGGGTGTCTGGAGTGCTGCATAAATTACCACCTCTTCTACTGGCCATTTAATGTAAGAAAGATGGAAAAAAATAGCATGTGAATGATGATGAAAGGCAAGAGCATTTTCAAAACCCAAGGTCTTTAACAGTAAAAAATGTCTTGCCTCTGCTGGTGGTGACCTTGTAAAGAACAGCTAGTGTGTGTATCTCAAAACATCAGGACTAAATTAGGTCTTCATGATGTGACTGTAGCCTGAACTACACTGTTTGCATTCCCCCGAGGGCTCAGTGTGCCCAGGACGGAACTTGTTCAGCCTGGTTTAAACACAGTGAAATGTACTGAGACGTGCGGTGAGCTGCAAATGTGGCTTTTCTGCTTGCATTTCAAAGATGAGACATCCCCAGTAAATGGCCGTTGGAGGAACGGTTGCTAGATGATAAGTAAAATACTTCCTTTTAGGTGGGAATTATTGCTTGCTAGACAGTTTCCAAAAATGCAGATGTTGTGGTAAAGGGCAGTTTGTCAACACCAAACTGTTTTGCACGAGTTAATGGGTTTCATCATGTTTTTGAGCTACACTAACAAGTGCCGTCAGTTTGCCAGGAGGACCAGGAGGTGGCCTGGACACCGTGGAGGTGTCTCTGGGAAAGCCCCGTGTTGTGCCGAGGTGTGTCCATCACTTCACAGCCCACCTCTGGACCAGCCACCCTGGGCTCTTGGGCTCCATGGCTTGGACACTGGAGCCCTTAGGACATCACACAGAGCTTTGGAGAGCACATCCCAGGGTTCCTGGATAAATTACAGAAGCCACAAATCCTGTAATAATTTATTTTTGTCATTTGAAATAACCTTGTTCTTTTTCTGGCAAGTTTTCAGTATTTTTCGTTTTGTAGAATTAAGCATTTTAGAAGTTTGAAAACTCAAGCAGAAAAGAAATAATAAACTTTAATCTGTTCTAGTTATAAACTTGTATGATAATTATCAGTTAAATCATGATTTTTGTCACGGCCCCTCCAGTGTTAGACTGGAAGAAAAAGAAGCCAAAGTTTTTCTTGGTGTTCCAGATTAATGGCTTGTGTTTCTAATCTAGAATCTGTTTTATTTCATGCAGCCTCAGCAAACCTGGGGCTTCGTGATCTCTAGTCACATTATCTCCCAACAAAAAATATCATAGCCAGAGCTACGGCGCAGTCATTTCTAGGATGGACTATTGCAATGACCAATGGTAAGGAAAGAAAAGGAACACATAGGTATTCTGCTATGTGAGAATATTAGCTAAACAGAGCACATCTACCCAAAATGTAGCCCAGAACACAGATGCTAATATGCCTTATTTTTCTTAGTGTGTTATAGGAAGATTGTGACTACTATTAGATATAAGGACCTCAGCCTGTGTGACTTCTTGGTGAGAACAAATCTGCTCGTTCCTCTGCACTAAACTGAGATTCTAGTCCAGCAGTGGTACAAGAGGAAACGTCTTCTGCATTGTGGAACCAGCAGTCAAAAGCACTGGGAAAAAAATAACTCATTTGTCATTCTCAAAAACATTTGAAATACACTTTAAAATACTGATTTTTAGGAACCAATTTTTGTGGTTCTTTTTTTGGTCTTGACTTCCAGTTTCTGAACCTTCAGGTTGCACTGACGTTATGTTTAGTCCATATTTTGTTTTTCTTCACTGTCCTGAGGATTAGAAATCGGCTTTGAAAAGAATATCTCAGAGTCTAACTTAATCACTTGACTCTAGAGGCAGGAGGTCTAGGACTGAAAGCAAATATTCCAAGAAAAAACATCAAAATACTGATTGTTGACAGAACTGTGATTCAGGAGTGTTTAACCGAGAAGATCTAACAGGACCATATGCCAAGGCCGTCGACAGCTCTAACGGGAAGTCAAAGTCCAAGGGACTTTTCTCAAGGGGTTATCAAACTGAAATAAGATGAAGCTATTTTCATTCTGAGCAAGACACCAGTGAGACCTTATTTGGAATATTCTCTGACACGAGAGGAAGACAGCCAAGAAACAAATAGGGTTCGAATTGGAGATGTATGCTCTGAGGGAAGACCAACTCCACTTGACCTCTCCAATGTGAAACCTCTTATAGACTAAACCATCTGGGCAAGAAGTATATTTGGAATAAAAGAGCAGGAAATTCAAAGCCAGGATGCCGAGATAAGAGAAAAAGCACCAAAACAAAACGACAGAACTTCTGTTTCTTCCACAGAGTGGTAGGAAAGCACTGACCCAAACAGATTTTTGCTCCATTTGAGAAATAAGCTTCCTAATTTGATGCAAGTAATCAGCTCCATTCATCTGCACAGCCTGCTTCTGACATGTGTAGCCTGGATTCTATCTATACATCAGTTGTATGATAAATATTACTAATATACTCAATGTAATGTGATTTTTCTATACAGATCAGGTATGGCTTGTGGGCAAAGGTCCAAATCTGAACTTTCTCACCGGGCCTTGGGTGTTTGCCCAGAGCCTTTGACTGCAGTAGCTGACTTGACAGATTCGTGGTGGGAAGTCCTGGGGAAACTGGGCTACCTGAAAACCCTGGCATGGCAAGAAGAGCCATGCAGTGCCCAAGAGAAGCACATGAATCCCCCCGGTCAAGGATTTGAATGTTTGGAAAGGTTCAGTCTCCAGCAGAGGAACACGACCTTCACGAGACCCAGCAGCTTCACCAATTACCAATTATTTCAGCAGGAGCTCAACATTTTGCATAATTTCGTGAAATTGGTTTTATTGATTAACCTGAATTGCATTGGGCAAACATGAAGTCAATGGCTCATCCTCTCTGCTTCTGTTTTGCCTGGCTGGTAATGAGATATACGGACAAATGATTATACATGGATCTGGCTGGCTTATGACATCCATTGCTGAGACAGGAGTTTACCCCTTCGTTAAATATATTTCAGAATTCTCTAATACTCAGTCCTTACTCTGACCTTTAGGGAAGATCTAACTTGCTGTAATGTTTAAGTAATTTCAGATGTATACAATTCCAATATACATTCTAAACTGTCCTTTTGCATTAAAGCCCTGTGAATTTAATCCTGTGCCTGTCTGTCCTAAGGAAGCAGAGGCTGTTGAAGCTTAAACTTGTTTTCGAAGAGCTTAGGCAAGACAAACTCACATGCAGTTGAGACTTGTGGTTGGAATACTGAAGCAGCACACTCCTGAATCACAAAATCTGTATTTCTCAGGGTGGCAAGGGCTATTTGGGAGACAACAAACCTATTTTTTTAAATGAAAGCACAAATGCGTGCTACAAAAAGACTACTTATAATGCTGCTTACCTCCTAGATATCCACGTAAGAGCTATCAATGGGAGAGAGTACTGACAACAAGCTAATGAGCTCCTGCTGCTCGATAAATGTCTTAGCTTTGCTTCAGCATTTCTTTGTGCAGTGGGAGGGAGACAGTGATCCTAGACAATGTTCTAACACCATTACTTTGTTCTGTTTCTGCTCATCATTTTAGCATAACATACAAGAAGGGAAGGCGCAGCAGATTTTGTGATGCCCGATGCAAGCAAACAATAGTTACTCAATGTATAATCACTAAATTCTTTTATTTTAAAGTTAGGAATAAAAGCAATCAAAGAACTGTGCTTCCAGGAAAGTAATCTCATTTGAAAATCGTTTATTTTTCTGTTTCTCTGATTTATTTTCCCCTCGTTGTATCTGTAAATGAGGTATAGCATTATGAGGCATCCTGCTAAATGGCTCTCTGTAAGATTAAAAGTAGGAATAAGATTGAAAGCTACTTTTTATCCAGTTGTTGAAGCTGCCTGTTTGTGAAGAGAAACGCAGGGAGAAGGTATAGGGTTTTTTGGCAGGAAAAATATCTCTAAAATAAGCTAACAGTAATAATTTATGGCTCAGGCTAGGCCTGATTTAAAATAAAAATCTATTCTCTTCCCAAATCCAGGACTTTCCAGAAAAGCATCCTTTCCACATTTTACTTCCAGACTCGTGGGTTCATTAGCTTCATCAGTTACCATCCTTATAAGGTCTCCTCTAATAGCATTAAACTGTCCCTGTGTCACCGACAGTGTTTCACTGCCTCGCTAAACCAGTAGAGTGGCGACTGGCTCCGCTCCATTAGCTACGCTCACCTGTTTTGTTCTCTCGTTTTTATTTGAACTGTGTTTGTTCCTAGATTTGCTCATAAAAAGCGTAAGTCTCAGTGAATCGGTAAGGGGAAGGCTTCTGAGACATGCAATGAACATATCCAGAATCCTTAAGCAGTCCATTGGTGGATTACGTCAGCCTGAAGATGGATTTTGCTCCCTCTGGCTCATCAAATAATCTGATTAGCTGGCGCTGATTATACTCAGCATGATGTACTGTGTTCTGTAAACCAAACACAGAACGTCCCTTCTCTGTTGCCTCGCATGCTCCTGGACAGTGTTCTTTTACAATAAATTACCCTTCTCTTTCTCTACCCACTAATGGCTGCTTGGGCTTGGATTTGGGGCATATTAATGCCACCTGATAATACTGCTTTGCTACGCAGGAAAAGTTATGTGCTCCCCTAAAGCAGAAAAATACGTGAGTTCTTGCCTCTCAGCTTCACAGCCAAACCTACGGACCCTAATATCAGCATCTATGACTTTTATGTGATGTTTGGGGAGGAGTGATGCCATCGGTGGGGCTCATAACAGCCACCACTTGAAGGAGGGAGGTACCTAACCCGGGGCATCAAACCCAGTTTTTGTATAATATAATGTGGTATTTTTATCCAGCCTCAGCAATATCTGAGGAGTCAGTGTTACACTCGCCCCACAATTCTTTTTCTGCTGGCAGGAGCATTTTGTAGGGGTCCCGGTGTTTGGCAGTGATTAAATGTGTCGTTGTTGAGGATAAGCGAGATGCTGGCCTTTGCACAGAGGAATCCTGCCTCTTCTGGCCTGACATTTCTGTACAGCAATTAGTTTATGGATTTTAGTCTGTTTTTCTCATGGATTTTTGTCTGAAGTCCTCACAAATGTCTTACATTCCCCTAAAGGGACCCAGGCTGCTGCTTCCTTTTATAGTTGCATTGTTACTTGTCATCGTCCTCCCTCACGACTTTCTTTAAGAACGCATCCAAAGAGCTCTTTGCATATTCCCGTTTAATTTTTCCTTTCCCTTTGTTTTTAAGACGCTGTTTCGCATTCTCCTTAATCCTCTCACTCTTTTTCTCTTCTCTCTGTCCTCCCCCCTGCATTCTTTGGCTGTGACAAACCTGCCGACGCGTGCTCGGAGCAGCGGCAGCCGCCACGCTGTGCTCACCATCTGGGACGGGCAGATCCTGAAGCCTCCTCGAGTATCCAGAACACTGCCGAAGGAGCCACCTGGACCACAGCCACCCCATCGCCTCCCACTTTCCCATTTCTCTTCGTCTTTGTTGCTTTTCTGTTGGCCACCCACAGGCTCCTTCATCTTCTCCGCATCTGCCCAACTGACCAAAGCTTCTAAAATTCCCCCATGATGTGGCTCAAACCCTCCAGCTGGAAAGCCCCATCCCGATGGATTTACACCGTCACCTCCTTCCTCTTTTCCCTGTGGAAGCAGAGAGAAAGCAAGAAAAACATGGTGCATGTTGAAGCTTTCAATACAAGCGCTCCCCACTTTTAACTTCTTTTCTTTTTGCTATCGAAACACATTTCATAGTGATTGAGGAGATAATGACTCAGTACCTACTTTTGCATGTTTCTGCACAGGTTTTCCTAGCTATGTTTGTTTATTCTCTATCCTTCCTGGCTGTTTTTTCCCTAAAACAATTGCACTCCCACATACCACCTCTGCTGGGCATAGGCCACCTGGAGAGATGCAAGGATGGAGAACCGTGGTGCCTCTTCCTCTTTGGTTGCTCTTTCCCTGTCCCTTGTGCCGACGTGTTTGGTGGCTCAAGGTATATGGGAAAAACTCCCACTTTTCTTGTAGTAAAAAAGGCCAAAAGGAGAAAGGCTTGATCCACATGCATGACATCCCTTCTTAGTGCAAAGCCCCCAGGAAGTCGGAGGAAAACTTGAGACTCTGATGATATTTTCTGAAGGATGTTTTACTTGAGAAAGGGCTAAAAACTGAGCCAATGGAATGGGTAGAATCAACAAAGCTGTTTCCCAGTGGATGGAGCTGGGAGGCCAAAACAGGGCAAGTGCGAGGGCAGGAACTCGACTGGGAGCGGGTGGTGATGATGAGGAAGGACTTGCCTTCCTCCCTCGCCTTGCAGATGAGGGTGACACCTGTGGTGGGGAAGAACGGATTTGATCAGGGCATTACACCCTCTCTGGCTTCATCCTCATCTAGATAGGGAGGATAGTGATCTAGCTATGGTTGAATATTTATACGTTTCGAACTAAAATGGGAAAAAGAGCCACAAGCATGAGATTTACTGGGTGTGAAGGATGCGGATGACTCAGAGAGAGGATGGAAAAATGGTAACAAATCAGCCAACCATTTAAAGTATCCTGTTCTCAAGAGCTTAAAAAATTGTGCTTCCTTTGGATTTTCATGCATTTCTATTCCTCACCCTTTACCTAAGTGTTTCAATTCAGTCGTGAGTCTTCCTTGATCATAAAAAGCTGGAAAACACCAAATAAAGCAGTGGCAGGAGCAGGATTCGAGGGGCTGGTGTGAGTTTGGAATTCTGCATATTCAAAGTTCAGCTGGTGAGAAGTAACCATCTGGTGAGCACGTACGTCTCTGCACCCGGAGAAGCCGAGGATGAATTGCCTAACGGGAGTGAGTAGTTACCAGGGAAAAGAGAATTACATAAGAGCAAGATCTGCACTTATACATCAGTAACCAGATGTAATCTCTGCACTCAGGCTGAGGCAATTCTGCTCCCGCACAAAAACACTCCATGCCAGCGTGAAATAATTTGATATTTTGTCTTTTTGCTTACCTGAAGCAGTTTTGCTTCCCAGCTATTGTGTGCAACATCTAGACATATGCTACTGTGAATTATTTTGACGCTCTCTTTCTAATTATAGCGTTTGGCATGGGTTATAAGCAGGGTGAATCAGAACAGAAACGTCAGGGGAGAAACCTTTTACTAATGGTGAGCATCAGGCCAGAAGAAGCAGGGCGTCTTGTAAGGCAGCGTGGTGCAAAGTGCTCTTGTTTAATAGGAGATAGCGGTAACTTGTAATTCTGGGTTATTCTGGAAAAAAGAATCCTAAATTAATGATTTTTATTGCAGAAAAGGAAGGGAACTTCCCAGCAATCTGCCTGGATGGCCCCTGGGAGGCACCGGCACCAAGGGTTCCTGTGTCAGCACAGGGCTGAGCGGGGAGGAGGAACCGGGGGTTCCTTACCTGGGTTCCACTGTTATCCCTGCAAAATTGTGCCAGCAGCTCAGATTTCATCAAATCTGTCCGTTCTGATGTGCAAATTTCCTCTCGCTTCTTTCCCAAGCAGCTCGCTCTTGTTCTAGAGGAACTGGAAGGAAAGGAAGGAGATGGGATGGCTGAGGAGAAAGCAGCAGGCGTTCGAGGAACAGGGATTTATGATGCTTGAGAAGCGGGGAAAAAGAAAGCTGGAAGACATATGTCAGCAAATCTTTTTTTCAGATGTGAACGAAGGTGCATAGTTTTGCTATGGGATTATTCCGAGTTCCAGAGGGCAGTTGCACACCTGGTTATTGAAGGCACATAGTCTCCAAGGCATGAGTGAATTCAGTCCCGCGAAGTTCCCAAAATAACATAGTAAGCTGTCAAACCAGTAGGACTGTGTTACAAATTCCTTACTAGGGAGTTGAAATTTGTCCTTAAACTGGCGGAATAAAATTAAAATTTGGGGTGAAATGTAGGAAATGAGTATTTTCATACAGCTTCCGCTACCTCTAACAAAAATAGAATTATCATGCTGACATTTTAAAAAGAAAAAGATGATCAAATGCTAAATCTATTGAGAATTGGGTTATCAAGTCATGTAGATTTTGATTTTTCTCCACATAAGGAGTCTGAAAGCTATTATTGGAGCAAATACACGTGTAAATATCAATGTTCTAAACCGCTGAAAGGTCACTCCTATTGTATTTTATTGTTTAAGTGTAGAACAAATGGCAAACTCCTGCAAGGTAAACCTGGCGGGCCATGGCAGCAGTTTTTTGGGATAAAGCCAAAGACACGGCCTTAGGAATAACATTGACAGCATCAAAAACGTCTGTTAATTTGGAGAAGCAGCCAGGATTTGCTTTTGAAACTAACGGCTCTGGGAACTATTTTCAAGTTCAATTTTACCCTCGAGTTACTTTCCCTCAAGTTACATATTCCTTTTCCTATCTTTTTATGCAGTCTAATCTGTAACAATTATTTCTGGAAGTTTCCCATTGTTGCACAGTTGTGGGAGCCTTTAGGATTTGCCCCACTTGTTCAATTACCTGACAGCTCTTCTATCATCTTGCCCAGATGCCAAGAGCAAGGGATACATTTTCAGAATCGTTCCTAAGCAAAAAGGTGGCGCAATTCCTTAAAATAAGGAATATTTCTTTTATAGGACTTTTCCAAGTTCATCTGGATCTTGTATGTGGGCGTGTGAAAGAAAATACGGTTGTCTCCATCTTTTCTATAGCGAAATATATGTAATTGTTGGTCTATTTCCCAACAGGGCGCAACTTGTTCAGTGGAGTCAGAAAGAGAATTTAGTAAATAACTAGTCTGGGAGAAATAAATCACATTACACTCCCCCCCCTTCCAAATGTTTATAGGGAACTAATTTAATTGCAAATGAAGACAAATTTCTATTTCAGTCTCCGTAAGTAATTACATTTTACTCGTCCTGACTCTGGTTCTGGTTGTTTGCTGGACAAAGGGATTTTCTCTAAGCAAGGCATCACTGCTCTGCTCCAACATCTCAGGAGCTTTTCTCCTATGCTGGTTGAGCGAGAAGGGATGGACCCAGCTGGTTGGAAGAGGTCGAGTTTCCCAATGCAACACCCACTCCGAGGTGTTATCTGACAATGTCCCCTCCATGGGAAGGAAGCCACGGAAATGAAAAGTGTTAGAACTGCTGAGAAAGCCTGAAATAAAAAGTACAGATTGTGGTGGGGAAAAAAAAGTCAGTACCAAATGATGTAAGACACATGAGGGAAAGAGCAAGGTTGTGGGGAAATACGCTTTTTCTGTTAGCGAGCCTACAACAGCAGCTTAGGGAAGATGCAGACTCGCAATTTTTGAGTAGAAAGCGAAAGAAATGGTTCAATGGCAGGCACGAGGATTGAACCCAAGCAGCCTTTACTGGCTTTTCCCCCAGAAGAGTAGTAAACGGGCTTTGCACTGCATGGCTGCGGCTTGGCTGGAGAGTCCTCTGGGCTGGTGAACATCCCAACTCCAACCCCACACGATCGCTGTGGGAACGGCCGGAATCCACACGTGGAGGAGGTTCTAAGAAGCTTCTTTACTGTGAGGTGCCAGAGCCTGGCCCAGGCTGCCCAGAGAGGCTGTGGAGTCTCCTTCTCTGAGACATTCAAACCTGCCTGGACACGACCCTGTGTGATCTGCTCTGGTGACCCTGCGTGAGCAGCTGGGTTGGACTGGATGATCTCCAGAGGTCCCTTCAACCCCAGCCAGCCTGTAATTCTGTGGAATCGTGACAGTTTATTTATTAGCAGTGCTTAAGGGTGTGTTTTGCTACGGAAGAACTGAAGGAATTAATGACAATCTACTAAAGGCTGGGGGGCTGTACAGCCTGGGCATGAGACCCTCCATCACCATGTTCTTTTTATTTATCACACACAGATGTTTCCCATCAGGACACTGCAAGGATCCGTTGCCACATTGGTGGTATTTTTGATGTCTGCTGTCTGGGCAGGTGCCACCACAAGAGTTTATGTTGGTTTTGTTTATTTTGTTGTTTGGGGTTTTTTTTTGTTTGTTTGTGGGGGTTGTGTTTTTGGTTTTTTTTGGTTGTTGTTGTTTGTTTGTTTGTTTAATGAGGGATTATCTCCATAGGAAGCTTCACGATGATGCACCACAGCCGGACGCTGTATGAGGGAAACGCTGCGGGGCAGCAGCCGGGTTTGGTGAGGTTCCCCGGCAGCACTCGCCTCTGAGGGCCGCGGGGCGCCCGCCCGGGCTTAGAACGGGGGCCACCAGGGGGCGTGTCCGCCGGAGGGGGTGGGGGTGGGGGGGTTGTCAGGGGGCGTGGCCTCCAGGGGGCGGAGCGAACTCCAGCACCCAACAGCCAAGCGCCCCAGCGGCAGGGATGACATCACCCGTTCTTCCCAAAGAGGCGCGCTCCGATTGGCGGAGAGGAAGGAGCAGGCTCCGCCAATGGGCGGCGGGCAGGGCGGCAGGCCGGGCTGACGTGCGGGCCGCTGGCCGTATGGGGGTTTATTTTGCTTTGGGCCGCTCCAGCCGCCGCCATTAGAAGAGCCCGGGGAGCGGGACGAGAGAGTTTACCCCCCCGTTCCCCCCCCGCCGCGCCGAGTGGGAGCGCCCGCCGCCGCGGCAGCCCGCCGCGCTGGGAGAGACCATGTCTTGAGCGGGGAGAGGACGCCGCAGCCAGCGGGCCGGGGGGTGGGGGGGCGGCGCGGGGCGCAGGCGGCTTCCAGCGCCGAGGGACGGCTCCCGGCGGCGGCGAGGTAAGCCCCCTTCCCCTCCCCGGGCGGCGAACGGGGCGGTGTGGGGGGGAACGGCCCGGCGTCGGGGGCGAGCCCGACCGGTGAGCAGCCGGCGGAGCGGGGCCGGGGGCGGCCCGGCCGAGGGGCTCTGTGGGGAGTCGGCTCCTCCGGGTCCCCCCGGGGTCCCCGTCCCGCGGGGAAGGGCCGTTCGCGCCGGCGGGATGCGGCGTCTGTCCCTCCGTCCCAGCAGCGCCGGGTGCGGGTTGTAGAAAACGGCGTTAGAGCAACAAGAGTCTGGGTACAAAAGGCAGGAAACTCTGAATTTTGTGCCGTGGTTGCTGCTCCGATCGCTGGCCTGCAGTGCCTCGCTCTGCTGGGTGAGATCATGCTCTGCTGCCTCCCACTTCTTCCCCCCCTCCTTTTTTATTATAATTTTGGATGTGCTTGTTGTGATCTGTATGCAGTGGTGGAATCGGTGACGGGAGCTCCTTGTGTCGGTGTATTTTGGGCAGCACAACTCCCGTGATAGTGTCCGTAGTACAATATCACGTATTGCTGATATTTTATCAGAAACAGGATACGCTATTTCAAAATCGAACTTGTTTTTTGTGAACTGAAGATTGGAAGAGTTAAATTAATGAGGCAAACCTTATTAATCTGCCTCTCGGAGTCTTTCTCAGTCCCACACTGCGGCAGCAGGATCAGGTAAACTTCTCAGCGGAGGTCGGGGATGTGTCTGTGGGTCCTTCCTTCTCAGTGACAAAAGGCTCCTTCCAGTGCTCTGTCCACAGAGCACTCACCACTCTCTTAGGAGAAATTATGGGAGAAATCGTGATTCTGTGAGATTAATCTGGGTCTCCTGCCCGGCAGATGCAGCAGGGCTGCTGTGAACTTTTTGCTGCCGCGGTGACTTTCAGTGATACACCAATAATGACAACTTTTTTCTGGAATTCTTGGGAGTCGATGTAGTAAACAAGTGTTGTTTGGTGGGCTTTGTGCTGTGTGTGATCTGTCTGCTCGCTGGCTACCTACTGTGTCGTAAGCGGTGGAGCTGTGAGTTTAACACATTGATACCTTTGCTGATGCAAAAACTGAAAGGTGAGACATCTGGTGTGTAATATACCTTAACCTCCTCCTTCCTCCAACACACACTGTGTTAAAGCTCATTCCGCTGTGAGCAGAACCTTGTTAAAGTAGTTCAGGAGAGATTTGTCACACTGAGTTTTACCTTTTCTTCTGCTAATCTCACATTTTGTCTTTGATGCAGAGGAGGTTTGTGAAGCCCATGTTGTTTTTTGCTTTATTTTTTCAGTGGTTGCGCAGAGCGGGGGGACAGGTAAACAGCAGGAGGTGTTCTGGAACTCTAATTTGCGTCCTTCTGAAGGCAGAGTTGAATTGGTGTCTCAGCACAGTCTAGCAAGTCATATGTAAAAGATCACTTCTGATTTAAGTCTGTCACAGCATTAGAAGAGAATAATGCTTTTGGATGCATTGCATTTTGTAGGAGTTGTGAAGCTCTAATTATGTGGTGTAATCCTCTTGAAGAAAAAAGAAATTATTACCTATACTTTTCTTATGCTGCCTAAGTAAGGACAGGCAGATGGGGTTGGCCGATGAGGTCGTACTCTGTTATTGTAGACCTGTACCCATTAGCATTTTCTCAGAACTATAATTAAAAATACTAATTTAATTGGAATGCTGAGTGGCACAAGAGCATCAAAAGGATTCATCACAGAAGCATGCCTTAAATTGGAGGCTAGTTAAAATGCAAAATTGGTTAAGGAAACATCTTTGGTCTTATGTAGCCTTGTGTATGACCATTCTGATCCTGCATCATTCACTACGTAAATTCCTTGGGAATGGGAAATCCCAGGCATCATTGGTGTTCTTTGCAAGATGGATCTGTAAATAAGTCAGAAGTGTAAGTAGAAAAATACTTTACTGATTGTATGAGCGGTTATTTTTAATACAGTCAATCAAATGTACTCTCAGGCACTTTAATGTGAGATTTACTGGCCCCTTCACGTGGTGTTAGCTTAGATGTTAACATGTCTCTTTCCGGCTTCTCTTTGCCATATCAGTTTTGCACCAGCTTGAAATTGTGCAGAACTTCAGGTCAGTACATTCTTTATCATGGTCTACCAGCTACAAATCGCAGCAAAACATCTAAACCGCTATGGCCGGTTCTGTTAGTAACCTCCCCCCAAAATTTGAAGACTGGGTTATTTTGAGCTCTTCAAAATTTATGTCAACAAGTAATCCTCATTTTAACTGCATGAATTATGCTCCACAGTCTCCTTGTTCTAAAATGGAACTAAATTTTAGTTTGGCAGCTGAAAATGGCTGGCTTAGCTGTAACAGAGTTCTTTTTTTATATAGTACTACATATGAATAGGGAAATGAGGCAAAGTTGAAGAGAGAATTCTTTTTAACCACCTGATGAAGGGCTTTCCACTTGTCAAACAGCATAGCTTGGTAAAATCGGTTAAATAAAATACAATTATAACTTAATCATGTCAATTGAATGGATTTTGTTGTACCTTAAGACTTCTATCTTCTAATTAAGATCTCAAACATTAAGACTTCAGACACTCTCCTGGTATTTTCTCTTTTTTATAGCACTTCTTGGGTAGCTGACGTTGCTTTAGCTTGCACAGAATCTGATTGATTTTGTGACTTCATTTTTGCATCATCAATTGCCAAAGCACAGTTTCTCATACATACGCAGCTAATTCTTTTGGAACTTTCTTGAAATACAAGTTTAGCAATAGGCCCATTACCTCTTTGGTACCTGACAGTTAACATACTTGAAGAATTGTAGGACTTAAGCATCAATTCTGAGAACACGCTTAGTTTATCATAATACAGGTGATTTTGTATTTGTGGCATGGGCAGGTTTTCAGAAGCTCTGTGGTCAAACTGGAGTTGTATCCGCCTGGTGTTTTTTTCAGAACAGCTTTTTTCCCGTCCTGCCATCCTGTTTATGAACAAACTAATTGTGGCGGAGACCTGAGTGGGTGGCAAGGTTGGAGCAGGGAGTGAGTGCGGTGACGTTAGAAGGAGGATCTGTCTTCAGGAGGGGGCTGATCTGGAGACCTCGGTTCAAGAAAGCGGTAGGGATGGTGGATTTGTTTCCAAGGGACGCGGGAGGGTGATAAACTGGTGAGAGTGGTGGTTGCTGGTATGCGCAGAGCATCTTGCCTACGGAGCAGCCAAGTTTGGAACCCTTTTTCATCTTTTACTGCACAGCAAATATAATTAAGTTGGCATTTTTCCCTTTGGTTATTTGAATTTATCCTGATTTAGTGTGTTCTGCTTGTTCTTAAAACAAGGATACTATAGCCTCATTTTTTATTTGTAGTAAGGTGGGGTTTCTTTATCTTTTGCTGCGATGGCTGCTAATTTTGCTGGTATCCACACGTGCATTTTAAATTAACAAAAGTTAGCGCTTCTAAAATGCAGGAGGTGACACAGGATTTACATCTGTCTTTAGGGTTGAGCTTAGAATTGAACTGAAAATACTTGAAGTAATGAGAGGTGGGTACAAAATGAATACAAGGCGTGCAACCTGCTGGCCAGGGCGACTGGAAGGATGGACCCATGTCTATTTTGGGAGGTGTAAATAGGACTTCACTTGCTGAAACTGTCAGTTGTGAGCAAGGAGGCTGCAGTATTTCTTCTTATTTTTTTAAAAAATGTTTCTCCTTCCTCCCACTGTGCCAGAAGCCAATACATGGTGATGTTTTATTTGCATTATGTTTGCCATTATTTTTGTAAACAAGTGTGAATGTTCCTCCTTGTGGTTCTTTGACTTCAATTTGATTTAGCCTGGAGTCTTGAGTAGCTGTTTTTAGTGAAACTGAAAAATTCGGAGTTACTGGGGGGTTTACAGACATTAAGAAACTCTTGTAAGTACGTTGGTATTGTCTTCTAGATATTCAGGAGTTAGTTTTCCTGAGCTAAAGAAAATGGTCAGAACTGTGGTGTATGTGATTCTGGAAAAAAATAACTTTTTTGTTTTGTTTTCACTAGATTATAACTATTATGGTCAAGGAATCTTTTAGTGGCTTTGAAGCTGCACGTACTTTTCTAGGTCCGTTCATTTGAAAACTGCGCGGCTCTTGGTGCTCAGTGGATTATCTAGGGAGAAAAACGACTGTCATAAATTTAAGAAGTGGGGTTAACGCTAGCAAAACATGGGAAATTTGCTTTTTGCAGGTAATTGTTGGTTTATGGGAGAATCCCATTTCTTGTGGTTGTAAAGACTGTCAGTGCATTGTGTAAATGTTGACTTTACTTCCTCCAGGCTAAGGGGCTTGAAAGTCTTCTGTCCCATTCACCTTCCTGATACCTGAGCAGGGATTCAGTAGATGGCTGCAAGTTTATTAGCTGCTTTCTGAATATTTCACTGAAACAGCTTCACACTAGAGATCTGAGCCTTCACTCTTACGCAGTTTCAACAAGTGTTGAGTATAAACTTGTTTTTGTGCTAGACTTTTCTTTTATTAGCTCACACTACCATGACGAACCAGGAGTACTTTGTACCAAGTGTCTTATCAATGTCTGATTGTCATTTATGCCTTCTGTCAGATGGGTTTAGGCTTTGCCTTACTCTGTGCTTGTTGAAGCTGATTTTTATCTTGCTGAAGGGTTGGGATGGTTGTCTGGACTACTTACATTTATTTTGACCTCTGCGTTACTGTTTAGTTTGGCAGGGGTAAAAATGATTGTCACCTCATGGCTTTTAAATGGTTTCTTTAGAGAAGATTGTTCAGCATTTAGCAGAAATTTATCCCATCCCCCAAAACCAGAAGTTTTACTGTTTTAGAGTTGTTACTCTGAAGCTTTATGGCTACCATGGGGTACCTTTTAGTGATTAACTTGGGGTTGTTGGATATGTATTACAAGCAGAATACAGATTAGTAATCATAAAGTTAAAAAACAACCGAACACAAAGACCCAAACCAATAAACCAACCCTCAAAAAACAACCACCAACAACGGATATCTCCTTCTCTAGAAGGAGTTTGAATTTGTTTTCCCTGTGATATTTTATACTGGTTCTTTGCACAATGTTAAGCGGTGACTTACACAGAAGTGGTTTCTATGTGTGCTGTGATAATGGCATTTTTTCTCCTCTCTCCTTTTTTTCCTCCTTTTTTGTTTTTGCTACTTTGCTGTCTAACCAGCATCTTAATAAGAGCTGAATAAAAATGGCTGTAGCTTGTATGGCTTACTTGAACTAGAACTAGCCTTAAATACAGCCCAGTTGCAAATGCCTGTACCAAAGATGGTCCTTATCTCTATCTGAGAGCAGCTTGCTGTTCATTAGGAGGAAACTACACAATAATCGCCGGTGAGTGTGTGTTTCCTTGATTCATTTGGAGGCAGGTGGGTTTTTTTTCTCCACCAAATAGTGAATATTTCTGCATCTAGCCATGATGTGATTTATGGTCAGCCAGTATCGAGGAGGTCCAGGGGGTAGTTATTAGAACTGAATGTCAAACATGCGAGTTAAAACTTGTTCATTGGTTGTTGGAAAGGTTTAAGTGTTTTTAAGTGTTGATGTCTGATTCCACAGTGTTTTACTTATTCAGAGCGTGACATCTGGTTTCCCTCATCTTGTGAGAGGATGGTTGAGATTAAACAAAACCGTGTCTCTTATATTATGCATATAGTCTAAACCTAGATAAAGTATTTTTTTGTATTTGACCGCACTTTTTATATAGAATCCTCTTGTTCAACTTCTGTACTTTGTCTGATGCAAATGTCTTAAAATGACGTTTAAACAATCCTGTTGTGTTTTATTACATATATTGTTACTGTATTGTACATCTTTTCTTGAGTTAGTATTAATCTGTTGTTGACTGTGATGATCAGATTCATTAAATGTCACTGGCTGTGTTTATGCAAATACTCTATCGTAGCTCATTATTTTGAGTCACTTTGCTTGGTTTTTGATTAGTGTTGTGTGGGAGATGCTGTGTATTATGTAACTGTTGATCTGCTTAGTCTCATTTTCCCAAATGGTATTGGTTTCTAAGTAAGCAGTCGTATTTAGCCCATACTAATGTGTAGTAACATCTCATCTAAATAGCTGCTCACTTTTAATTGAGTTTAAAACAAAAACAAAAAACGCTGCAAAATGCAGCTTGTGAAATAAGAAATAGGGCTGAACTGCAAACTACTCTGGCTTTTTCTTACAGATTGTTTTCAGCAGTTAAGGTTTTCCTTGCTTTTAGTCACACATTTAATAGAGCTGTAGGTAGTTTGACCCACTTGATAGGAGTAACAAATAAAATGGAAACTTGTGCTTCGCAAGTTATGCAGCAGGATTAGCTGTAGTGGTTAAGAGCACAAAAAATGCTTCAAGGAATAAACATCAATACAAAATAAGCAGAAAGAGTGAAAATTTAGTATTGTCAAATATCTGTTAATTCTGCGACGAGTTCAGCTATTGCAGAAGAGTCTGTTTAGGCGGGGATGTAGACTGAACTATGAAGTCCATTGTCAATTAATGTATTTCAGGTGTTTCCTAAGGTCTGTGACCTCCCACGTGTTTGACTTTGTACTGTGTTGAACACTTGTACAATTATGGATCCTTTTGCATGAAAACTATGTGTAATTTCTCTTGCTTATGCATAGTCGTACTTTAAGTTTATTTGAGAAGAAGGCAGTTGGATTGGAAGCGTGAATGGAATATTTAAAAGATGAAGCAAAGTCACCGTAATTGTTCTGAACGTGATAAACTCCTATTAAAGTAGACTTAAGGTGCTTTGAAATGAGATACAAATCCATAAATCAAAAGGAGAGCAATGTTTTATTAATTGTATGTGAATGAAGCCTGGAATTCACCCAATGAACAGACTTCCAAATATTTTCAAAAGTTACTGCTTACTCGATCAAACTTTTTGTTTGCGTAAGTTAACTGCATTTCTCATAGCATGTTTCTTTGTGAGGGATTGAGTCCTCTGCATTTTAACTGATTGCCCACTTACAAAAGTAGATGCCAAGTTGTATGTAATGAAGGAGCTCATACCTAGACATGTGCAGTACAGAGTATTTGTTGGTAGCCTGGACTATAAAAACTGAAGAAAAATGTTAACTCGCTTAACATAGTAGCTTGTAAATAGTTACTCGGTTAGAACTCCAACACTTTCAGTTTTTCTTTTCTCGTACGCTCCTTATGTAATAGTTTGTAGATTGTGTTATGATTTACACGGCGATGATTTGGTCTTTAATAGAATGGAGATTTGTACGATTCTGAACTCATGAGGCCTCTCTCAAGACAACAACATTCTTCCTGTTATCTGTATTTTTGGGAGCAAAGAACAGCCCTGGTCCTGCGAAGAGCAGAGGTGATAGTCGGTGTTTGGAGAGTGGGTTTTTCCTGAGATGATGGATTGCTTGCTCTTTTCGCTGATCTGTTTGGGACGGTATCTTTCCATTTTTAAAGAACTGTCCGAACAACCAAAGCAAACTATACTTGCTTGATAAATTCCTTGCTTCAGTGTATCCAGGCTAATACAGAAGACGCTTCCACGTTTGTGACTTTGCAGTAACCTTTCCAGTCTTTATTTTAATACATAGTTATTGCCTTTACTGCAAAGCTTCCAGATTCAGCACTGATCTGAGTTGCTTGGTTGCTTGTCCCATTGACAAGGTCAATGTTCTTTTTTTTTTTTTTTTTTTTTTTTTGTAACTAATTTGCAGTGACGACAATGGAATTTATTATTAGTTCCTGTCAAACTATAGAAGCCTCAGTTCACGTTTTATGCTTTTAATATACTGATCTGTTGAGGCTTATGCTGAATTCTTGAGAAAGGAGTCATGCCAGAACAGTGAGGAGTTGAAGGGGGGTAAGTAAGTTTAGTAAGTCAAGAGAATAAAGTGTCAGTGAAGTTCCACTGCAGAAAATTAGCCAAGGCAGATTTCACATAAAAATCAATTCTTAATACTTGCAATAAATTTTGAAGAGCTTTTAAAAATGTAAGTTGTTTTTCTTGAAGCGTATTGACAGCGTGATACTTCACAAGGATTCTTGGACCCGGAAAACAGAAGTGATTTTGAGCCTGTTAAGTAACGACATCTTTTATGTAAGAAATCGTCGAGGAGGTTTGTGGAGAGTTTACAAGTTTAAAAAGAAACAAATTAGCCTTTTTGATTTGAGGCTGTGTACAGCTCTGTTATCCTCCAGACCTGCCTACTGGCTATATTTAAAAATTGGCAAAACCTTTTGTTTGAAGAGTCCCTTGGTACAGCTTATGTGAGCTTTAAAAAGACTGCATGGTTAGAGAGCGGCAGTGTTGAGAAATGTATTTGTTTGGAAACAGTGAAATCAAACCATTGCTTCTTTTCCAACTGTGAACGGTTGACTCAGGTTCGTCTTACGCATCTTTTAACAATGTTTTGCTGTTTTGCAGAACAAAACCCCCTACAGCTCTCTGAAATCAGGCTGGTGTGTATTTGATCACAACCATTTAAGGTGATAATCCAGGTGTGTGATTTTAACAGGTTTTCCTTTTACAGCTTTAGTTAGAAAGCTTATTTGTGTATAAATGAACTTCAGTTTTCTAAGAAGTATGCTAATTTTTATGGGAAGAGAATTTGACGCAGTGATGTATAAGAGAGAACACTTCTGAAAATGTGTCAAATTATGTGGGGTTGATCACAGGTGATTGTTTTTTCGAAAAGCTGTTTATCCGCTGTGTGTCTCTATAAACTTCAGCAACACGCACCAGCTGTTAGCGAGCAATTACAGCTGTCAGTTCGAGACCCTTTCTCAGTAGACGTATATTTAAATACACCATGTTTCATAGTAGATAAAGGATACAGTCAGTGAAAGTGCTGCTGTTTGATCTTGCTTTGACACGCGGTCCGGTTCCTTTTTATGGCTGGATGTGTGAAAGGTGTTAGTTCTACACTCAAACTGCTGAGTTAATAAATTCTGCTTCAGGTTATAGAGACCTCTCTTTTGGAACAGGATGCTTCTGCTTATTTTGTTTCTCCAAAAAGTTGCTTCAGTGTTTTAAAACAAAGATAAATCCACCAGCCTCTTTCTGTTTGGAGCAGCCTAATGGAGGTGAGGGGAAGGAGGTTGGATTGCTTTGCCCTGGCAAGTTTGCTGAAGGCTTAAGTTGATAACTAAGCTCCCTTTGCCCTGTAAATACAGAGACAGTTAGCTTTGTTTGAAAATCCATACGCATGAGCAGAACAAGGTGGGAAGGCTGATTTGATCTGTATAATTACATAAGGCTTCTGCCAGCACAGATGTGCTTCTGACATAACCAAAAAATCTGGAGTGTAGACTGGTCTAAATCAGCATCTGGCCTGTTAGCAGAGAAGGGCTCGATTATTTAATGAAATGGAGCTCCTGGTTTGAGCCAAAGAAAAAATAATTTCTGGATGCAGCGAATAATTAAATTGAGGGGAGTACAATATATCCTGTCATAGAAATGTTATTTGAGGGCTTTGTTTCTTCCCAGTTTCTGTATGCTGATTTGTATTTTCCCGTGCACCTAAAAAGAAGAATATTCTTAAGTGGAAACAAAACAAGAGAAAAAATTCTGATTGTTCTAGGTGACCTTTTCCAATTGACCTCATTTCACGAAAAGGTAGTTCTGCTGATGTTTTATTTTTCTTTGTTACTTGATTTATGAGAATTTAATACATTCTCTTCTTTAATGTACTGAGCCACTCCACTAGTTCGTCTAGAAGGTATTTAGCACACTGTATAAACTGGTCAACTGGAACTCGCGTGGAGTTTTGTGGGTTTTTATTTGTCTGCTCTTGCTGTTTGGACATTAAGACTTGCACCTGCGCCTCGCAGTCACTCCTGTGCTATTTCTCTGCGAGAAGAGGTACAACATGATTCAGCTTCTCCTCCCTGAAGCATCTAAAATAACAGGTTAACTTGAAGACAGGGTGGCAAAGAAGTAATTCTGAAGGAATGTAACTTCAGACTGCTCAGTGGCTGGATAATGATCCTGGATCACCAGTAAATCGGATGGTTCTGGTGCCTCTGGGATGGGGTGCGCTTGGGGGTCAGACAAAGACCTAAAAAAACCCAAACTAACAAAAGCAATATGTGGAAGTGCTAAATTTCCTCACCCAGCTGTGCCATGGTGGGTGTTGGCAGAGCTGTCCGAGAAGAGAAATTGCGTTGTTCCATTGAGTCTCTATGTTCTTTACTTCATAATAACCCGAGGCCTCGTGCTGGGAGGTGGTGAGCTCATATCTCCGAGGCTTTCGAGCCTGCAGATACTCAGCCTCTCTAAGAATTAAGTCTGAAAGCATCCAGCTTTTTAGAGAGTGCAGAGGATAATTGCCACTAAAAACCTAATCTCTTGATACATATGAAAGCTCTTCTGTAGCACAGTGTATGCTGTGCTGTTCAGTTTAATAAATAATATCTTGGTATTTGTTTAGATCATTTTTCTAACCAGCTGCTTTTTGACTTGAGCAGCAATCTCCTTTCCCAGCTTTAGTATCAGTAGCACAGATGACGCTTTTTCTTGCCCCGTCCCAGATGTGGGCTGGGATTTGTTTGCAATGGGAACTGCTGAGTTTAAGGCTTTTCAAACTAGGGCAGGTAAGAGACCATTTCCAGTTACAGATCCCTCTTGAGCTTCATTGCATGTTGTCTGCTGATCTTGCTTTTGATTCAGGGCATTACCGACTGAAAACAACTTCTGCTCAGGTAGAAATCACTTCAATGCCCAAAACAAGCTTCAGAATATTGGGACAGCCACTTTCTGCTTTTCCAGTGTAGCCCAAGGGTATTGTGCTGGTGGCCATTGACAGGTGTACGGATGGGGAGCTGCGTCCTTCTCGGTTCTGAAAACCGCATTCAACTGCTTTAAGTTCTGAACTAGGAAACATTAGTATCTCAGAAAACTCTCTATTGTTTATAGAGGGAATAAGCTTATTAAGGAATGTTAAAGTAATTAAACTTATTTTGGAAATTACGTGAAAAAAGCTTTGAGCAAATGAAATAGATAACTAGCATATAGTGTACTCATATAGCAGGTGTTTTGGCAAAGCTTTAGTTTGTTCATGGGGCAGAGAAACTGTTTTTCCTCCAAGTTTCTGAAAAGTCATCTTTATGAAGTTGCTTTTAGTAAGATCGAGTTGATGTTGTATTCTCACGTATGTGTTTTTCACTTACTTTGTTGCAGGTATGGGGACCCTGGTATGATCTCACTCCTTTTTTTTCGCATTATGCACAGACACGGACTTTAATGAGCGAACGGTGGAGGGAAAGCAGTAGGAAGTCTAAGGAATGTGCTGAGAAGGCAATTAGTCTGACACAGTTTTATAACATATAGGTGGGAGTGAAGTGCTCCGCAGGCTGTTCAAACAAGTAACGTTAGAACCCGAGCTTTATGAGAAAGCTTTGTGTGTTCCTGATTGCTCATCTTCTTTCACGAAGCATAAATATGGATCGCTGCTGAAAAGGATAGTCCTGCCCTCTCCTCTGTGCCGGCCATGCGATAGCTCCTCATTCATGCAGCCACCTGATCTGGTGAATAGATCGGAGTCGAGCTGGTGGAAAAAACCTTCGCTGTGTGCTGAGCCCACGGGAGGGAAATAGTAGCAATAAGGGTGCCAAATTTAAGTGGACATTTAACTGTGCGTTGGTAGAGCAAGGTATGTGTGGAGAATGTACTAACTCATAAAACATGGCCAAATTGGAGACCAGGTATAAACTAATTTCTAGATCGATGTGTTTAGTTTGGAATTGGATCCTGTTGTGTAACTTCTCGTTTGAGTTTTTGTTGACTAGACTCCTGGTGTTGTTGTTATCCAAGAGAGCTGTGGTGTGATGAATGAGAATTGTCGGTCAATTGATACGACAAATCTGTATTTTAAACAGTTTTGCATGCTTAAAAATGCCACATAATTGAGTCATACATGCTAGGGAATGATTCTGTGGTAAGGGAGGATATAGACTGTATGTATTTTTCTGTTTGTCCTTTATCTACCTGCCTCTCCCTTTCCTATTATGCCCCTTATACAAACTGAAGGGAATCAAAGCTGCTTTTTTTTCTTTCCCTATCCTAAGTTTGAGAGTCCAGTAAGAGTATTTATGGATGTTTTGCTGTGAATTTGCCGTTGGTTGAATCTAGTGCTTTTACTTCAGCAGGCTGGTCGCATGTGTGGCAATGGATTCTTTATCGGTTTCATTTAACCAGTCTGTATGTTAGTCTCAGCAGGTCATGACTGAGTTTAAACAAGTATATTGGGATCAGAATAGGTGTGGCATTTAATAATTAACCTTCTGGTTACTCAGGTCCAGTAGGGAACCTGTAATGAGTCTGTTTTCATTTTGTTTACAGGAATAGTTACCTGCTTAGTCTCACCCTTCGTATTTGCAATCTGAGGAAAAGGTCTGAGCCAGCATGAAGACAGAATCCCCTCTTCACTAGAGAAAAAGTGAGTTGGAACTGGATTGTAATCTGCATTTGCAGAATGTAAATACTGTGTCCATTTGTCAGCACACACAGCTTGTGCTTGCCTTCAAGTGGCATTTGAACTTTGTAACACTGCTGTTATGAGTGATGTCCAACCAAGGCTTAGTTTTAGATAAGCACGTGTACAAAATTTTCAAATGTATGCATTTTATGTAAACTCCTACACCCTGCTTTTTCTGAAACAACCGCTTACTCGTTGTGTAACTGCCCACCTGATACGCTCCTTCCTTCCAAATCCTGTGGGGTCTTGCAGTAGGCCTCGCAGGATCTAGACTTTGTGTGACTTTTACTTCAATAAGTTAATGTTTGTGACTTGTTTCTGTGGCTGTACGGCTCTTTTCTCCAGCATTCCCAGTGTTTCATGTGTATCTGTTTTCTGAATTTGTTTTGGAAGCCTGTGTTCAAATTTAAGAAATTCCAGAAATGCAGGACTGAGTTTTCCTCTCTGCACTAGGAAATCCCTAATTCTGCATTTAAAATGCAGTTGGCTCAAGTCCTTTTCATAGTGATTTTCCTCCCCCTAAATGTTCTAATAGTATCAAGAAAAAAAGATTGTCTGTTTGCTCAGCCTGATTTTTATATTATATTTGCAGTACACATCAACTGGCTTAAATCTCATTTACTTTTTCTTTTTTTTTTTTTTTGAAACAGAGCTCCTATGCAACCATTGTGTACTAATGATGTATTCTGATTACTTAGCTTTCTGCCTGACGCAGTTCATTTCAAGAAGTGCACGATGACAGAGCGTGGAATTAAATGGGCTTGTGAGTATTGTACCTACGAAAATTGGCCATCTGCAATCAAATGCACCATGTGTCGTGCTCAGAGACCTAGTGGAACAATTATCACAGAAGATCCGTTTAAAAGCGGTTCGAGTGATATTGGTAGAGACTGGGATCCCGCAAGCACTGAAGGAGGGAGTAGCCCTTTGATATGTCCGGATTCTAGCGCAAGACCAAGGGTTAAATCATCTTACAGCATGGAAAGTGCAAATAAATGGTCGTGCCACATGTGCACGTACTTGAACTGGCCGAGAGCGATAAGGTGCACACAGTGCTTGTCTCAGCGGAGGACCAGGAGTCCCACAGAGTCTCCTCAGTCTTCAGGTTCTGGTTCAAGACCGGTCCCTTTTTCCGTTGATCCGTGCGAGGAGTATAATGACAGAAATAAACTGAACACGAGGGCTCAGCACTGGACTTGTTCGGTTTGTACATACGAAAACTGGGCGAAGGCAAGGAAATGTGTCGTGTGTGATCACCCCAGACCTAACAACATAGAAGCAATAGAACTGGCGGATACGGAAGAGGCTTCGTCAATCATAAATGAGCAAGACAGAGCGCGATGGAGGGGAAGCTGTAGTAGTGGTAATAGCCAAAGAAGATCTCCACCTACAACCAAACGCGAATCTGATGTGAAAATGGACTTCCAAAGAATCGAGCTGGCTGGAGCTGTTGGCAGCAAGGAAGAGCTTGAAGTCGACTTCAAAAAACTAAAGCAAATAAAAAATAGAATGAAAAAGACTGACTGGCTGTTTCTAAATGCTTGCGTTGGTAAGTCTGCTGCTACCTTATACTATTATACCTGTGGTTAGGCATTTTAGGAGAATAAAGAATTAAAACATAATCTTGTTTGATTTTGAAACAGCTTTTAAGAATCTCTGCATTTTAATTTTGAAAAGTAAACCCAATCTAGAAGTTCCTGAAATAGCACCTGCTAAGAGAGGGTGCGGAGTTCACCCATAATCTGAACAGGGTTAGACGTGTTTCCCGACTATGCTTGGACTTTTTTGACCTTTTGTGGGGATGGATATCCTTGTAACCAAATCCTGTTGTTCTGTGTAGTCCTCAGAAAGTGGAAAAATTACAAAAGTGGTCTACAGAACAATGTGATGCATATAGTACTGTAAAAATGCCATTACTGGCCATTTAAAATGACTCCTTTTTGCTATGGCAAGATACGCTGGTAGAATCAGCAGCTGCAGCTTGGGAGTATTTGTCAACAGTGTGGAGCTTGCAACAGTACAAGATGCTCTGTCAGATGTTAAAAATAACACCAAAATATGTAGCTCCAAGAAACTGCATGTGTAATACTGACCTTGAAAGTAATGATGTTGTATTAATACAGATACTGTGTTGTAAATGTTTATAGGCCTTCTGAAAGTATTTTTTGTAGTCAACTGCTTCAAAAGAATTCAAATTTTGAATAATTCTCCCAGTACTGTTAAAGAACTGAGATGCAAGAGCAGGGTTTTCTTCAGTTGTTGACCTTGTGAGTTCAGCTCGTGTGCTGTAACTTCCCAGAAGCAGGTACCTTGTGCCCTAGAACACAAGCAGGTTAAACGCTTGAAATATGCAACTATTTTTAGAGTAAAACACTTCATTTGAAACTCTAGCACTAGGGGTGTATCTCATACAGCTCCATAATGTTTCATGAAGTCACTTCATGGTTGTTAAAATCATAAAACTAATTTGTGGAGCCGCTTTATTTAATATATTGGATCAGGTCTAAATGTTATTATGGATATTATGGGTTTGGCTTTTCTGAGCTAATAAATATTCCCGTTTATTTTTCTTGTTGTGTGAATACTTGGACGTGAACACATTTTCTTTTGCAAATAGATGGCTCAGTATTGGTGCCTTCAGCTCCTTACATGCGAACAGAAGTGTAGTGCTTTTTGCTTATGAAATGAAGCAATTGAAATTCTGGTATTTTGTATTTAAGGTACTGAATACCCGAGATCAATTGTTGGAGGTCATTCCTGTGCCTCGTGCTGCTCTATCTTGCATTCTCATAGCAATTGCATTAAATATTAGGGCTTTTTTTTTTCTCTGGTTTTTGAAAAGTGATTTGTTTTGGGAGGGACTATTCCAGTGTTGTTTAAAATATTTCACACTTTCAGATTTAATCTGTGTGGAAGTGATTTACTTTATATTTCAGACTGTCAGTTTCTCAAGTATTTAATGTGGCTTGTGACTATTCAGGTGTACATGAAGCTCAAAACTATGCTCACAGGAATTTTGTAAGGCAATAATTTGCTTCTTTTAAAATGAAAATTAGGAGAAAGCCAAAATGCAACTGGACTTTTATGCTGATTTTGTTTTACTACTGTTCTACCGACAGATTTCATGGATTCCGTTCTGTAACTTCAACACTTACTATAGCTTAACTTAGGGGAAAAAACAGCAAGCAAAACTGTTAATTATCAATCCTTCATTTCAGAATTTCATTTTGCATATCGTAGATTTCATGTTTTTTTCCAAATAGTTCTTGTAGCAGGAATAACCTTAGGAAGATCGATGGAAGCCTCATAATTCTTTTGTGGCTGTGTCTGGATGCTTTGCAGAGTTTCTCTCTATTGGAAAGGTACACCAGGTTAACCAGTAGTTTTAAAGCTACATTTGTAATGGTTGTTTTGGTGCCTTAGCATGATATACTTAAAACAACTGAACTGCCAATTGAACAATTCTGCCTTAAGCTCGTGTTCTTGTCATTGAAATCAGTTGAGTTATGGTGACTTGGTGAGTTACTGTTAGCTGAGTTGAACACTTGTCAATCTGTAGCGAAACACAGTTATAAGACAGGACATGTTACATGTTTGTGAAAAGGGATGGAGTAATAGTTGGTATATAGTCTGTTACCACAGTTCGGCTGACAAGTGGTGGCTTGTTTGGATTTGTAACTTCAGGCTTCGTACCTCCAAGTTTAAGCTCAATCAGTTGTGGAGGATCGGTTTGCTTGGAGTCTGACTTACGTGGCAGAGATGTATTGATTTAAAGTTTTTGGATATACAAAGCGTAGCTTTCCCTGCAGTTAAAAATAAAGACTAGAGGAGCAGGAGTAGGAGGAATTCTTGGCAGACTGGTTATTTTCTTTTCTCTTGGAAGATGATATCTTTCAGAAAGTACCAAGGAAAATGTTTGATGCTTCAGGACAGCTGTTCAGTTGAACTCCCCCTTCTCATCTCAACCTTACTATGAAATTAAATTTAAAATCTAGTAAAAATAATGTCAAGTTTCATTTAAAGCATGTATCAGGCTGCTTTTTTTCCACGTTTGTTCTTTTTAGCTGAAGCATGAAGATAGATGTGTATCTTGTGTGGATTTGGAAGAGTACCCGTCTGTGTGTGTTTGTGGCTTTTTATGTTTTGTTGGAGACGCTCATTAATGCTCTACCCACTTCAGTAAATAAATACACCATCAAGGCTTCCATTCCTTGCAAATCTGGGCTGTACAAAATCCGATGAGTGCATCTCTTGCATTTCTGCATGAATAGTTTCCTTGATGGAGGGTATTCTTTCAGAATCAGAAGGATTAGTGGCATTTCCCCTTTCAAACTCCGCAAGTAAATGTACTTGAATGTTATTTTTATTACTGATGTAGGTTTTGCAGCAATGGATGTATCTGTCAGATGGGCCTTTCTTAAAAGGATGAGGTTTATAACTGATTCATTTGGTTACAATTTATCAAAATCCAGTAAAGTATGGCTGTTGAATAACATGACAAATGCCGGTTTGAATTATGAGAAATTACAAATGGCTTGTGCAAGGACACCACTTTCTGCTGTACTACCCCAGTACAAGGTTAATGTGGAGTCCAAGGTGACTCAGTTCTGGGGTGGGGAAGGGGGAAGCTAACGTAGATTTAAAATGAAGCTCTGTTGTCATTTCCGTAACTCATGGTTAAGGGCGGTTTGGTGGCACGTGGGGCTTAGGGAATCTGGTGTGCAAGAAGAGCGGGTCTGCCGCGGGGCTGGGGGAGCTGGTTACAGCTGCCTGGGGATTTCAGTCGTACAAATGGCTGAAGATGGTCGTGACTATAAAACCTTTCTAGTGTTCAGTTTGCTTGGGACTTGCACCTCAGTACTTGCCGAAGCTTCTCCTCTGCTGGCATTTCAGGGCTGGGCTTTGCAGTAGTGCCAACAGAGCATGTTTGCTGCAGGGCACTGCTGGGGCTTCTTGGGTTGTGTTCGACTCCTGAGCTTGAACTGTAGTGCACAGATCAAAAGTAAACTGCATTTCTTCTCCCTTCCCTTTCTCCTCCAACCCTGTTCGTTAACTGCAAGAGTGCGCTCTGCTCTTTCATTTTGGCCAGTAAGGGACCTGCTGCCCTCATGGGTCAGACTTCCCAGGCTGGGGATGGCAGCTCCAAAACCAAGCACATACACGTTCTTCTCAGCTCTGTGGAAGAAACAACTAAGAGTGTTTCTTAAATCCAAAGTATTTAGAGCAATCTGTAATGAATCTTGTTTTGCAGTACATCCTTAAAAGGACTGTTAGTTCATTCCTAGTATTCCTACATATGTGTCTGCTTAGTTTTTCCTTTGTCAACTATTTTATCTCTTTTTCAGGCTTTTTTCCTTTGTCCCTTTCTCCCTGTAGTTTTCTGCAGTAGTGCCCGACGTGTTCCCAGACGTTCACAAACCCTGTGGGAAAGAGGGGTCGCCTTGTCCAGATTTAGATATGAAGCTGGCTGGGCAGTGTCGAGACTGGACGGGAGAGACGGGGGCCACCTCCTGATCCGCGTCCCGCTGGGACGGGGGCCACCTCCTGATCCGCGTCCCGCTGGGACGGGGGCCACCTCCTGATCCGCGTCCCGCTGGGACGGGGGCCACCTCCTGATCCGCGTCCCGCTGGGACGGGGGCCACCTCCTGATCCGCGTCCCGCTGGGACGGGGGCCACCTCCTGATCCGCGTCCTGCAGAGCGTGTGGCTCTTTGCTGACAGTAAAGGACGTCTGAAGGGGTCGATGTACCAAAGTGTACCCAAAGTTGTCCTTCTGGCTGCTTGTTTCTGCCTTCCTTCTGGTGTGTTTGCATGCCAGCCTACAATGAAGCGTGTCCGGAAACTGACCCTACTAAAAATGAAGCTTGATAAGCTTGATTTTTGTGGGGGAAGTGGTCGTGGTTTTGTTTGTTTATTTTGCTGGTTTAGTAAACCCAGACTGGTTTCCTGATCACATCCATGGTGCAGTTAAGCCTTGATGGGGCTGTTAGTACTTTAATTAAGGGAGTAGGAACAAGCTGCTGGAGGCAGGGAAGGGTCATGCATGGTTCCTTGGTGGTGTCACTTTAGGCTGACTTGAACTGTTTAGGGAAGTGTAGCATTAATTAGTCACTGGTGAGTGATTACCTGCCAGGCTGGTCTTGGCTACAGATGGCAAACAGTCTGTTGGGATGGGTTGGGGAAGAGTCTCTGGTGTGACCATACAGCCCATCCTCCCTTGTCATCCTGGGAAGTGTGACTTGGCACGCTCGTCTGCTGTGCCGGGTAACCATGGTGTAAGCTTCCAACTTCCACCTGGATAAAAATACCTTATTGTATTGGTGTCTGTGTCCTGTACATATATTCTACCAGAACTACTTTACCGTTTGTGTGCGTCTTTCAGAGGAGGTAAAACTCTGCACACCTTATGCCTTGGTAGAAAGTCTTAACTCCTGGAATGCTTGTATTTAGCTCTCCTCACTCCTTTCTTGAAGCTCAGTGATATTTTATATTGGAAATAGTTGAATAAATTATCAAGTTTAAAATAGTTATTTAAATTTACCTTGGAAGCACTGACGGTTAACTTGAATATTTATGATTTTCCACTGTCCAGGCTCCCTTTAGGGAATTTACCTATTTAATTAGCAAGTTGTGCCAGCTAGCGTGCTACAGAACTGTTCCAAAGTCTGTGGGACTGTGCAATTAGAGCAAACACAATTTACTTTTCTAGATATGCTTGTAAACTCTTGTGTTTGTTTTTTCCAGCTTAACTGCACTAAACCCTATAAATATTTACATGTGCTAAAGAAGAAATTTCATAGCACCATAACTGAAGTAGTTTGGTTTTAGCAGCTAGGCTAATTGTGGGTTTATTTAATATGGGCAAATGTAATACCTAATGCCTAGTAGAGAAGATGGTTGTAGTGGGGAAAAAAGCAGGATGAAGATAGTACAAATGGTTGTTATTGGATGATTAATGCTTTTTAAATTTAGTCTTTTAAAATAACCTTCTTAATCTCTATCATGTATCTTCTCACGTATACTGAGATTGCATATTCTCGATCTGTGCTATTTATAAGAATCGGGGCTTTACTAGAAGAAGAAAAAACCTTGGCTCCTGGTGCTGTGAAAGAATATTCCGGCAAGAGGAAATGCCTGAATCGTGAATGAGAACACAGTTGAACCTGTACATGCAGAACACTCCCCTGCACTTGCATTTTCTCATCACCGGTGTGCAGCACGTGCCATTCTGTCCTGTCACGTAGGACATCAGCCTACAGGCATGTGTTTGTGGATGAAGCAGAGCAAAACTCCTTGGGGGGAACACACACAGACTGGTCCTTCCATCACTATACCAAACCAACGCTTTCGGAAAAGCTATTTTTGCTGTGGATCAGAAGTAGCCATTGAGTCATGAGAATCTGTTTGCATTTGTGTAGCTCTTGTAACTAATGGGAGCTGTGCCCTTGCAGGAGATCTTGCTGCTCGGTGCTGTGTGAACAATCTCCAGGCAAATGGCACTTTTCCTTTTGACATTTCAACAGTCCGAGGAATGCAGTGGGTGTCAGTGGGGACTAACCCGACTGGTGTGGTGCGATATCAGAATGCAGCTCAAAGGCTGCTTGTGTAGGTAATCAGGCACTTCTGTGTTCTGAAATGTGAATTGGAGCATCAGTAAATATTTCTGTAATGTGGCTTGTAAATAGTGTTTTGTTAAGCTTTATTTAAATAGACTTAATGAATTGGAGGCTCTCATTCACCCGACAGAAATCAAAGCCATTGTAGGAATGTGCTTGCTGTTGTCCATGAAAACATATTAAGACCTCATTTTAGAGTGATGATACTGAGTTTAGGAATTGCAGGCAGTTCCTATGAATGTTGCGTGTAGGCAAGGTTACCCCATAGTTTTGGGGCAAGATTTCTGTTTTCTAATTCAGATTTCTGTTCATTTGCCTGTTCCTGCTATGTTTTTGCTCAGTGTTCAATGCAGCTTTGGGTTGTACTGACTGGCACCTGCAGGCTGGCACCTCCCAAGCTGGCAGTAGTTTTCCCCAATTCTGCTGAAGTGGTTAAAATGAAGTAGGTATTTGGTAGAATGGATAAAGATAAATTTGGGCTTATGTTGCTGTGGCCAAGAGAGGCCAAAGAGGTTTGTAATGACTGTAGAACACGGGCCCTGCGGTAGCGATGCTCCGGTTACTTGGGTCGCAGCATTTCAATGCGGGTTAGTACAAGACATTGAAGCGTGCAGCAGGTTTGCAAGAGGGAGCTTCTGATAAGGAAACAGGTTTGTAATAGGCTCTGTGCAAAAAAAAATATTCAGAATAAGCTTTGTGTGGCTTGATTTTTGTGTGTCGTGTTTATTGAGGCTCAGTTACAAAGCAGGCAGAAGGGAGTTTGGGCTTTATCTAAGAATTTCCTGATGCCTATTTTTTTCTTCTTCATGTTTCCCTCTCTCTCTCTCCCCTAAATAATCACTTGGGTGGTTGGATTAAGGAAAAGCGGATGACCAGAGATGATGTGTGCACATGGTCTCATTGCCATTCCTCCAAGAGCTGTAACTGTGCTAGTTACACTGTTCTTTATTCCTGCTGGGTAGTCTTGCAAACCCTATACCTAGAACACATTTACAATGTTATTTTTTTAAAATAAGGCCTAGAAAATATATACAGTTTGCCTGTTTTTGATGTATGTATTGATCTTTAGCTTAAACTTCACCAGTGAGGTTTAGAAATGCACTTTTAAAATGACAGCTTACATAACAATTTTAGTAATTAATTCTAGGACAGGGGACTTTTAGGAATGTCAAGTATTGCGAGACGTGGGCGTAAACTGCCAGAACTGGCAGTGCTGCGTATCACATGTCACTGATTTGGGTCTTTGTTGTAGCTTTTAGTAGTTGGTACTTGAAGGCATCGCCAAACCTGACAGAACCACCTCTCAGCACCGGTCCTGGACCTCAGTTATTGCTGCGGTTTGGTTAAAAGCGCAATGGGAGTCAATGACTTTAGCAGCCGAGAGTGGGGGATTAAAAGAATAACAACAAATGTGAATTGACTTGGCACTGACTGAAGGCTGTAGTAGCATGTATCTCTCATTGAAGGATAACTTTGGGGATGTTTGATTCTTTGAAATCAGTCTGAGATATTTGGATTGTCAGGGTGACTACCTACCAGTCTTGGGTGGTCTTTGGTATGTTTATCACTGGGTGATGCAGATATGGTAACTGGAATCTTTCCCCTCTCAAGAGAAGTGGTTAAAACATGACATGAAATTGCTATTAGTCTTTAAAAAGGTGTCTTTACTAAATGAGTACAATGATAAAAAAATAAGCGTGTCATAAGGTAGCGGAAAACCTGCTCAAATCAAGATTCTTCTTTCCCTGGGGACTCTTGAGTGTTTGCTCACAGGTGATCTTGTGCCACAGCTGTAGTACAATGTGTTTTATGAGGGCAAGTCATGAGAAATTCTCTGACGTTGGTATCTACATAGATATCTACAAAAAAGAAAACCAAGTCAGCTTGCTGCATTTGTTTGGAATCTTATCAAAACCAACCTTGGTACTGCCTTACCAGTGGCATACAGGTGATTGCATGGAAATAAAACGCTACACTTGGCATTCTTGTTATGGATACAGCGCATATTGACAGAAATGTACCTATTGCTTCGGTATGTTTTGGTTTCACCTGTAGTGGAAATGTTGTGACAGGAGCACGGTTGTGTTGCACATCCTGTATTACATTCCCGTGATGCACGTCTTCAAAGTCCCACCAATGGATTTTCAGTGTTCATTTCACTGAAGCACCTTTTCTCCATCGGTAGCAGCTCCATTCTTTAAAAGAAAATATTTTGTCATCAGCAAAGTTCTGACTCTTACGGAACAAGAGCTAAAATGAACAGACACAACCCTTGTCTAATTAGTTCTTTAACTCATCTGGGGTGAGCACACGGGCAGATGGTTGAGCAGAACACGATTAATGCCGGAGTGGAATATAAGTGCACGCCAGAAAACTAAGAGTTGTTCTGTATTGTTTTCATTCTGCCCTGGCCTGTCAGGCTTTTTGAGCCCTTGATGAATGGGTAGATGTTTTATGACTGAAATTTGCAGCTGAATTTGTATTCTGGAACTTCTCTGCTTTACACCACCACTGAATAATCTAACTCATTGAATAATCAAACTTATATCTGTAGAGGCTTACTGAGCAGAGCTGATGACTTTGTAGAGAAACGTCTTGCCCTGATAATCCATTTTCCTTCTGTGTTTCTCCTGAAAGCTTTATAATCTCAGTATTGAAAACGATAGACTTTGTGGGCGAGCTAAGAATGCTTTCCCAAATCCTGGATTAAGCAGCAGCCCAGCTGCTAGCGCGCGTCTCTGCTAGCAGGCAGTGCACTGTGCCATGATGTGGCTGGGTGGGTTGGTTGCTGTGTGTGTGGCTTTATTTTTTCCTCCCCTTTTTTTTCGGTGTTTGCATTTTGAACCTGAACAGGAGTGAGGGCCATTGAGACTGAACGTCTTTCCCTTCCGATTTATTTTTGAGCCTTGGTAAGCAAGTTGAGTGAAGGATGGACTTCAGCCTCCATCTGCGCTCTTACTCTTCTGTTCTTATTTACTTCCCTATTAAAGATGGCTTTAAAATGACTTTCC
Source organism: Patagioenas fasciata (assembly GCF_037038585.1). NCBI lineage: Eukaryota > Metazoa > Chordata > Aves > Columbiformes > Columbidae > Patagioenas > Patagioenas fasciata. The sequence continues at coordinate 39,541,685 of NC_092527.1, forward strand.
TGTTTCTTTGACTCAGTGTTAGAGTTCTCTTAGGCATCTATCCAAACCAGGATCTTTATAACTGAAGGAATTTCTGTATTTAGGAAGCCTTATATTGGAAGCAATACTTTTGAAGATACCACCACCACCACACCTCTGATGGTGTGTTCTGGTAATTGCAGCTAAAGGATGCAGTCAGTGTGAATGGTCCTGATATGAAGCATGGTACAAAAGTTAGAGGTTCCCAGGGGCTCTAGAAGACATCAGGGTTGTGTTCCTCTCCCTATTGTGCTTTAGGAAGTAAAGGAACATGGAGTTGATGCAGTATGTGTGTGTGATTTCTCTTCAATTCAATTTTAATAGAGTACCCTCAATAACTGTGTAAGTTCAGTTAGTAGCAGAGATAAGCTGAAGAGAAACTTTGTTCTCTGCACCCTGTTCCAACACTCTAAACTGCATTTTTTTGGGAAAAAAAAAGACTACTATTCCAAAAACCATCTAATTGATTGGATTCTTAGGTCCAATAGTTTGCTTTTAAGATAAGTTACAAGGTAAGATGTAATTATCCAAATAATTTCTGTACTGAGTGAACGACTCTCCCTGCTGATCAAATGAAACGTCAGTGAGTACGTTATGCTGGGTATCTCATCAAGGGTCCTCAGCAGCACTTCGTAACGGGCTTTTGATCTGCTAATTTGGGTGGTGGAAATGATCCAGGAGGTAAGTGTAAATATTTTGTAGTCTTCTGTTTAAAAAATAAAATAAAAAATACGCAAGTTTCTTGGTACGCAGTTGATCTTTGTATGTTAGGTCCATACCAGAATGAACAGAGGTAAGCTATATTAAATAGGCTGGTTGTATCCAGGGTGACTCATTCACTAGCTAAAATGAATTGTATGTCGTTTTTGTTTCCCCAGGAGTTGTAGAAGGCGATTTAGCTGCTGTGGAAGCTTACAAGTCCTCGGGAGGAGACATTGCCCGCCAGCTCACAGCCGACGAGGTTCGCCTGCTCAATCGCCCGTCTGCTTTCGACGTCGGGTACACGCTGGTCCACCTGGCGATCCGCTTCCAGAGACAAGACATGCTGGCCATCCTGCTCACGGAGGTGAGTTACCCTGACCCTGCACGCATTTAACGGGAACCCCGGGTCACGGTGCTATTGTTTGCAGCCAGTGACGTGACGCTTTGCTAGAAGATAGAGGCTAATGCTGTTGGAATACATGAATCACTTTAGTGTGTCTCCTCTAGGAGACTTTAAGACTGTATATAAGTGGTGGTCTCGAGGAGATTCAGTTTTCTCCTTAATGAATGGTTTTGGCGCACGTTCTGACCATCCTGGAGGTGGAAGTGAGTTATTGTGGGGCTTCCTGTGCTTTGGGTGGGGGAGAGGAAATGCCCTGAAAGCAAAACACTGAGATCAATGACAGCGCTGGGGCTTTTTTCCTGAATTTTGTTAATGGTCTTTCATGGACCTCAATTCTGGTCATCTTTGCTTTCTTACTAACACCATAAATCTGTTTTGGTTTTTTTTGGGTCTGTTTTCTTCATCTCAAACTTCTGGTTCCTCACCTGATCAGAGCCAAATTTTTATTCTGCCTCCTTCCCTCTTCTGACGCTTAAAGCAATTCTGAAAGCACGTGTTCCTGAGAACATGCCTGAAAAGTGCATCAGGATGATGGAATGTGTAGGGTTGAGTAATTAAAAAGAGTAGGTGAAGCAAGACAAATGTAGCTAAAGCCTTAAGAAGAGAATCTATTTATATATGTCTAATATCAGTAGTTTTGTGCTGCTTACGTAGCTATCTGGGTAGATGGAGTTACACTTTACGAACAAGTTAGTTTACTGAAATGTTTCTGATGGTTTTGTTTCAGTTTCTAGAATACTTGGTCAACATGCTATTTATGAAAATGCTTGATAGTGTTTGACCCATAGTGATCCTTCGCTAGGATGTTAATTAGTGAAAATGGGTGTCTTTAAAGCTTTTTTATTAATATATCCAGTGTGATCCCCATGGCACTTACCCTGTGTCACTGATGGAGTTCCCACTGTTAGTAATGATTAGAATCTGGAGAAATTTAAGTATCTTAGCTTAATAGTGTCTGGGAAGATTCTCTGTAGTAGCCTTGTGTTGTGGTAATGAAGTTCTTTGTTAAATGTAGATTTGAGGTGTGTTTTGTATTGTCATCTAGCTCTTACCTTTATTTTTCTTTCCCTTTCCTGCTGGAATTGGTCACCTGTTAATTCACTTCTTTGAATAAAAAAAGCTTTTAATCAACCTTATATTATCAGCTACATGATAAATGAAACATTAATTCATTGAGAGTCAAAACCATTTAATCTTTATACTTCCGTTGCATTACTTGTTAACAAAATACAGTCTGCTGGTGTTCATCACTCAAGTCTGCATGTAACTGGAAATAATACTGAGTGCAGTAACTTATGTTGCAGGTATCACAACACGCAGCGAAGTGCATTCCTGCCATGGTGTGTCCAGAGGTCACAGAACAAATCCGGCGTGAAATTGCTGCATCTCTTCATCAACGCAAGGGAGACTTTGCTTGCTACTTTCTGACTGACCTTGTAACGTTTACGTTACCTGCAGGTAGCTACAAAACTCTTGTTACCAATGGGGAGGTTTTGGTTTATTGTTGCCCAGTTGAGAGTTGCTTGTTTTGGATGGATACCTTGACTTTCTGATGGTGGTGGTGTGTGTGTGTATAGGTTTTATTTGTTAAGTTTTAACAGCTTAGGTCAGGTCTAGTAGTTGAATTTACTTATTCAGGTTTTTCACGCTTCAGATGTTCACTGCGAACATCTGCTGTCTTTTTCAGACATGAGGAAGTTGAAGAAAATGGTGTTTTCTAAGGAAAGGCTGTGTTTAATTTTAAGATTGGAGCCCGGATGTTTCCGAGCTCTAATATGGTTTTTCACATAGCTGTGTTAGCTTTCCGTGCTTTCCATTAAGGCACAGAGCTATTCTTTGCATTTGCACTTGGTTATAGTAACAGCACTTGTTGAATACTTCTGAAGAACTCTGTGATCAAGACAATGTCTATTAATCAGAAGCTATTAGGAGACTTAATTTTTTATGGTTGTTTCCTTTAATATAAATGCTACCAGGGGTAAAAAAATGTGTATAATAGATGGAACCTGTACTAATCAGCAGATCATTTGTCTATTCTACAAAGCAGTAGCATTATAAGAATAGTATTTTGAACCTTGGCTGAGTGTTACCTCATCTCCTACTCTTGAAAAAGCCTGGATAATATTTACCTCTTGGCTACAACTATTTGTTTGGGGTGCTGTGTTCAGTCCTGCTCTGTAGATCACGTACAAGAGGCAGACGGTGTGGGTGTGCGAAGTGTCTGGAGACACTTCATGGCTTTTTTGGGGAGAGAAGAGCAGCAGAATGATTTCATGACACACATGAGAAATGTGGCTCTTGCCAGAAATGAGGAATCTGTTGGCTGTTTTCAAGAGACACATCTTAAACCACTGTGCATCTTTTTTGATGTGTGTTACAGCCATTAAATAATTAAGGAATAAGAATGTTCAAAAGCTTCTGTGTATCAACACTGTATTTTCACAGTCACCTGAACATCTGTAGTCAACAGTTAGCAATTAGACTCAAGACATTTCCAAGGACAGGGGTATATATATCACACAATCCTATTCAGATATTACCTGTACGATGGAGTTTCCACTCAGTCTTTCAAATAAATGGATCCTCTTGAAGAGCCAAGGCACAGGCATTGGAGCGCCAAACTTTTAAATGGATTGCTGGCCACCGTAACCCAGTTGTAGTTTAAAGGGAACAATCGTACCAAAAAAAGGGGGCAACAAAAACAAAGAAACCAAACCAAAAACCCAATAAACAAAAATGCCAAACCAACCAACCAAACCAAAACAAAAAAGCCCACCCCACAACACCCTGCCTGTGCCAAACAACTATGTACTGTAGTAGCAACTGGTGTGCCTAAACGTGCACTTCACTGTTAGAAGCCCCGAGGCACTGGACATATGAGCAGGACTGGCAGATCCGACCCTGGAATTAAGAACCATCTTAGTGCCCTTAAAATACCACTTAGAACCCAGTAATTATCTCCTAGAAGGCCTGAGGGGATACTAGATGTTTCTGTTTAAGTATTTATTTACTCCCGTATTTAAGTTTCACAATCGTGCTGAAGCTAATGAAGTTTCTCTAGTTTCTGCTCTGCCTAGCAACTCTTTACTACTTCTGCATTGAAGTGCAGGACATGAGCAAATCTTTAAGATGTAGCAAATATTTGAGTTTTAGAAAGTGTGTTTTTTGTTTAACGTGATACAGGAGTCACAAGAGTTTTGCTTATCACATGACTTTATGCCATTATTTAATAACAACAGTAGATCCGGAGTTACAGATCCTATTTGCGAAGCTTTGGGAACAGTTGTCAGCACAGGTATTTTCCATCTCATGGCTCGACAGTTTTCCCATTTCTTGTTTTCTAACCTGCACACTGTGGCCTGCAAACCGTTGGGGTTGTCTGAGCTCTTTTGTTGAAGTCTACATGAAATGACAAAGAAAGTGGGTGTTCTATACAAGAACAAGTCTCTTGGCAAACTGTTCCTGGCCATTGGGGGAGTCACTCAGATGGGTGTCCTGGTGACACAGCAGGATGACCATGAGCCAGCACTGGGCCCTTGTGGCCAGAAAGGCCAATGGTACCTGGGGTGGGTTAGAAGGGGGTGGCCAGTAGGTCAGAGAGGTTCTCGTGTCCCTCTGCTCTGCCCTGGGGAGACCACACCTGGAATATTGTGTCCAGTTGTGGCCCCTCAGTTCCAGAAGGACAGGGAACTGCTGGAGAGAGTCCAGCGCAGCCACCAAGATGCCGAAGGGAGTGGAGCATCTCCCGTGTGAGGAAAGGCTGAGGGAGCTGGGGCTCTGGAGCTGGAGAAGAGGAGACTGAGGGGGGACTCATTCATGGGGATCAATATGGAAAGGGGGAGTGTCAGGAGGATGGAGCCAGGCTCTTCTTGGTGACAACCAATGGTGGGACAAGGGGCAGTGGGTTCAAACTGGAACACAGGAGGTTCCATTTAAATTTGAGAAGAAACTTCTTCATGGTGAGGGTGGCAGAGCCTGGCCCAGGCTGCCCAGGGAGGTTGTGGAGTCTCCTTCTCTGCAGACATTCAAACCCGCCTGGACACCTTCCTGTGGAACCTCAGCTGGGTGTTCCTGCTCCATGGGGGGATTGCACTGGATGAGCTTTCCAGGTCCCTTCCCATCCCTGGCATTCTGGGATTCTGTGGGTAGAAAACCACTGCTTAGGATTGAAGCTGTCCTAAATATAGTAGGGCTGAAAATACTATTTATTTTTTTTTTCCCACCGCAAAGTGGTTCTGTACTTCACTTCCTCCTTCAGAGAAATCCATTCTTGCCCTCCGTGTGCAGTGATGATCCTTTCTGCATAAAAGGTAGGGCAGTCAGTCTGGGCGGCACGTGTGCTGCACAAATGACAGATCTGAATATACAGCAGCTTCTCAGAGGAGGCGTTAGGGCTGACAGGGCAAAACCTGATGCCTGAGTGCTCCTGACCATCAGGCTGGTAAAGTTTCTTTTACTGTAGCATTAAGCGACTTTTGTGTTTGCTTTCTATTTTTCCAGATATCGAAGACTTACCACCCACAGTCCAAGAAAAGTTATTTGATGAAGTACTTGATAGAGATGTTCAGAAAGGTAAATGCTCTGATAATGGTTAGAATCTCTCCTTTTCATTAGAGAATATATCCATGGTTTTGTTGCTTTCTTGTTTTAACTATAGATTTAATGCTTTCAAGTTAATTTCCCCCCCTAGAATTACTTCAATATTTACATTGTATTTAAGAGGCATAGAAAAATCTGAGTCTGTAGAGATTATTTTCTTAATGTATCTTTAAAGAGTTTAAAAGCTTTGGAGTTTTAAGTCACAAGCTCCGTAAAGAAAGCTGAACAAATATTTCTACTTCAGTAACAATCCTCAAACAAATGATTGTGGTCTATGGTTTGTTGTGGTGTGTGTGTGGGGGTTTGCTTGTTTGTTTTCTCGACAGTATTTTGTCCAAGGAATGCCTTTAGCCATTGTAGTTCACCTGTTTTTGTAGTATGAAGGAAAACTTGGTGTTATTCATGTTGTACCATTACTGTGCTCCTCAGATTCTGTGCAAACAGGTTTAAAAAAAGGTTATTTTTACATTGCAGAGCTGGAAGAGGAATCTCCCATTATTAACTGGTCTCTGGAGCTGGGTACGCGCTTGGACAGCAGGTTGTACGCGCTTTGGAACCGGACGGCGGGGGACTGCCTGCTCGATTCCGTCCTGCAAGCTACGTGGGGCATCTATGACAAGGACTCCGTGCTGCGGAAAGCTCTTCACGACAGTTTACACGACTGCTCGCATTGGTGAGTTGGTTTTGCGGCCGCTTTGAAGACGGCTTTCCACGCAGCACAGCAGTACGGTGTTAGAAAGAAACACAGCCACCACTCCCCCATTTACAGTGGGTGAATCACAGCGTGATTCATGGCGTAATCTAGATCTGACGTGTTTTAAACGCGAGCACTGGAAACTTGGACGTTCTGACCTTGGTGACGGTGTGTGATATCCAGCAAATAATGTTTAAAACAGAGCTAAACATTTTACGTTGTGTGCTTGTCAAGAGTGCGCTGACCGCAGTTAAGGCCGGATTGACTTGCGGTGTAAATCATGCACACTGTGCCTCGCTACCATGGTGGAAGCTTTGCAGAAGATTGTTAAAAGAATATAATCTTTTATTCTTGTATAAACTTTGCAGTATTTTCATTCCATCTGCTTAGTTAGAGCTTTATTCGGCATTGCTCTTTTTGTTCCTGTTCTGTCTGCTAAAGTAGTTGCAGTAAAGCACAGAGCGCTGACATTCAACTACTGCTGTCATTAGGCCATAGAGTTAATTTATCACTCCATAAAACAACTTCTTTAGTCCAATACTGTGGTTTGCCTCTGCTAGAGGAAAAACTCTTCTGATGGGACCCCTGGTGTCCGCCAGCTCTTGTGTGACGTGGGACTAAGGGAAGAGATTAGTAAAGACTAATAATTTAAGACGCAGGCGATTAGATTTCTTATGTTCTTGTAGTCAAGGGCAAGAGAAACGCTATCAGTAGGCGTGCTGGAGAAAGAGCCTGTCCCCTTGCTCTATGTGCTGGACAGAAAGTCAACAATAAAAGTTCATTTTAGGAGTCCCTGTAAGTCATTTTTGTAATTACTGTCCCCAGCTGCCCACTGTTTGGAGAAAACTCCCCAAACTCACACCCAGAGCTGGATTTTGTGGTGCTTCTGTAACAGTTCTCCCAAGAACCCATCCCCAAATGGATCTGTCGCTGCTTTAGAGTTGTTTATAATGGAGTGTGCATCTCGACCACGCAGGAATGTCCCTGGCATTGCAAACAGTTCCCCTGAGGCCAGAATAGACGTTTATGATAGATCAGGTTTTGTTCTTTATGGTAACAAAAACAAGCGTGGTATGCAAAAACATGTTGCAGACTATTGAGGTTTAAAGTGATCTTTCAAAATGTTAGTGTGAACTACTGTTGGCTTATGTTGTGTCTAACATAACACTCGTTATTTATAGTGTATTAAATCTGATTAAGCTTTTTAGTTCACTTTCTAGGCAGAATTTGCATTTTACTCTGAATTTACTTCATCTTTATCCTTATTGGAAGCATTCTTTTTAAACTGATCCATGTGTTACAGCTGTTTGAATACAGTCGCCTACCTTCAGCCTGGATAATCTTATTTGCTCGTTTGTCATTGGAAAAATTAGTAGAAGTCTTTAAGTTCTGTTGTAAACTGATTATCCTGTACGTCCTATACTTGCTGTATAGATTCTGTGTTGGCCAAGGTACTTTTAATTGTGACAGAACGTGGAACAGGGAGGAAGTGATATTGTTGTCACTGGCTCTAATGGCAGTTGCTGAAGGAATAGCTCTGAAGTGCCATCGTCCAGCAGCAATGTTCTTCAAAACCTTCACAAAGACACTTAAACTGGTATTTTTGTAGTCACAGGAAACTCCTCTAATTCATTTGGCCTCGTTTTGCTACGTGTGTTTAGATGCTGAACAAAGAAGAGTCTGTTTACTAGAGACAGTCTAGTGTCTGGTACCCAGAAAAAGCTCAACAGTGAAGTCCCCAGAGGCTCTGGCCTGTGGAGTCTTTTCCACTCACCTTTTAAATGACTACACTTCTTTAGTTCACTGATTTGTCCCTTTTTGTATTCCACCTTTAGCTTTTAATGGAGAACGGGCATATGCCCTAAGTTGGCTTTCAGATTTATTATTGTTAACGGATGCATTCCGTTCTCTTGTGCTAAACTGAAAAGTTTGTTTTGATTGAGATCAAAATCTCGAGTCTTGTGTCTGCAAGATTTACCCCCTGTGAGCACCTGCAGGTACCTGTGTGTGACCAACCCAAAGGAACTTCTGTAGGGAAAAACCTCCACCGTAGGTGGTGATGTGGTTTGTTCTGGTTGTGTGTGTGGTGTGTTGTGTTTTGTATTTTCACAGAATCTGATTAAACTTCTTTCAGGAGACCCGGCAATTAATTAATTTAGCACAAGATGTTCGCTGAGACTTTTCTGGGGAGAAATGGGCAAAATATCAGCTGCAAAGATGGAAGCAGTTGCTGCATTAGGATAGGCACTGGAATGTAGCTAGATCCACAGGATTCCCTATAGATGAGTGAGCACACAGACCTATCAAAGTATCTCACTAATCAGTCTTTTAAGCCATACAAAGGTTTTAGTTGTGCTTGGAAAAACCAACTTGGTTGGTGACAGCTGTCACAGGTACCAAGATTTTAGGATGATTGCATCATTACAGAAAGCATAGGAAAGGTTTCTTCCACACACACTGTTTTCCAAGATTTTAATTGAGTTCATTTCAATGACTTTTTTTTAATAAGCTGAACTTCAGAATGGTTTCTTTGTATTGGCAGTGAAGGCCGTGGTTTAAGGCTGGCTTAGTGCTCCTCACTAAACCAGTGTTCCCATGGGAAGTTGTGGCTTTTCCATAGTGCTGTGATTGGACTGAGTTAAAAAGTCAGCATCTGCTTTTCAATATGTAGGTAATCTTTGTAATTGAGTAAGATAAAACATTAGTGCTACACTAGTGTTCAAAAATGTTAATTTTAATTTCAACAGAAAAATAGAAATCCTGTGGCTTTGAAACTTTTAGTTTAAATGGGATAAATCCCCCTTCCTATATTCGATTCTTATCCATGTTGCTTTGTAACTATTCCACAGAATGTGAAATTACTGTACTTTTTGCTTCAATAAATGATGTAGAACAGATTCTGCCTCTTATGCATGGCCTGTTTGAAGTTGATACGCACGTACTGTGGAGTTAACTGGCTCGTGATGTGGTCAACAGCAGAGAATACCTGTACTGTTTGTGTGAGAACAACGAGCAACTCCTCTTATGCAAGATGGAACGTCTTAGTTATGTTCCTTGTACATCGATGCTTAAATAATCCTAAATAAAGCTTCAAAAAAATGTATTACAAGCAGTATCAAACTAGCCAGGAGCCTGTTAGGAAGTTGCATCTATTAGAGCATGTTTTCTGTAGACATTGTGATCCTGGGGATTATCAAACCGAGTTTCTTGAAGATTAAAACCAAAACACAATGTAGGTTTTCTGACCTATGTTCTCTTTCTTCCCCCATCTTTACAGGCTGAGGATAAAGGGTTACAAGAATTAAATGATGCTAGCAGGTGTATAGGGGTTGAGTAAATATTTTTGTGTTTACCACTCTTTCTCTGCCCTTTTAGGTTCTATACGCGCTGGAAAGAGTGGGAATCCTGGTATTCCCAAAGCTTTGGTTTACATTTCTCACTGCGAGAGGAGCAGTGGCAGGAGGACTGGGCATTCATACTCTCTCTTGCAAGCCAGGTAAGAGAACTTCTGTAAGGTGGCTGCTTGGCAGGATATTGTAATCTCTGAAGACAAATTGCAAGAACTTGAAGTGTTCCTCAGGAATAAGAATTTTCACGGATAAAGGACACAATCCTCTTAAGCCAGCAGTCTGAAAGTATTCCTGGGTAGGCTCTTCCTGCCAAGGTGGAGAAGTTCATTTAAAATTGTAATTTTTGAGCTTACCGTTGAGCAGGACAATGCAAACAGCACTGGCTCTTTTGGTGTAGAATAACAGACAGTTGTCTATTTAATGTCCTGCAGCACTTACCTCCTAGAACATACCTACACGTCTCTGAGCTCACACGGCTGCAAGCTGGTGTTTTATAACCCCCTTCCAAAATGAGATTTACATTCCTGTAAGTGTAGCTCCTCTTTTAAAGCGTAACCATGAATTTGCTGCTGTTTTCTTGTGACTTGTTGCCGATGTGCTCTTTTCCTATCATCCAAAGGTATTTAACTCAGCCTTGCCTTAGATAAGTGAATTATTTTTAGACTAAACATTATGTACAGTTTCATTTCTAAGTGGGCAGTGAAATATGTTAGATTGAGAAATAAGACAAAGAATTATTACTGACAGATTAAGTTCTTGTGCAAGCTGAAATGTTTTTACTTATTTCCAACTGATCTGTAATACTCCTCCAGTTTTCTGTTTTTCCTGTCAAAACGAGATCGCCCTTAAAATCAATTTTCTCTCTCAGATTGAGACTGTATTTCAAATTTCCAAGTAGAGATGGATAAGTTCTGTTTCACGTGTTGTCTTTCTTTGTGTTTGGTCCAGCCTGGAGCGAGTTTGGAGCAGACACACATTTTTGTACTTGCACATATTCTTAGAAGACCAATTATAGTTTATGGAGTAAAATATTATAAGAGTTTCCGAGGAGAAACATTAGGATATACCCGCTTTCAAGGTAAGCCTTTGGTTTTTCAAATTGAGTTGTCAAAAAGGTTCAGCTTTAAATTATAAACATGAAGTTGAAAGGTGAGCGACATAAACCACCAGCTGGAAGAGGATGGAATCATGTTGTGTGTAAATTTTTGGTAGGTATTAAAAAGAACATAATGATCCCCTTAAAACTTGGAGTTTTTCGTTGTATAGTGAACAAGCTGCCTGTAGCCACAGGAAGAATATATTTCACCCTCCACTCAATGTGCCTTTAGTCTATAATTCCTATGGAATATTCTGCTTGTGAGAACTCACCAAAATTGTGTGGTTTTTACTGCTGGGAGATGCGGGAGGTTTTAATAAATGGAATTTGCAGTTCTGTTCACATGTGGTACTGATGGCTGCAAGCGTTCGTTTTAGAAACTAAACCATATTGAGCGTAGAGCTGGGTGAGGCAGGCAGGACGTGGTGGCGTCGGCTGAGTTTGTCACCAGAGTTTTGGGACAAAGGGACGTGTCCCATCGCTCCACAGCAGCATTTGTGAAGCAGCCCCTTGAGAGCAGTGAAAAGGAGTCACCCGTAAAGCGAGAGGCAAAGGGGTATAAAGAAGGGTTGAGGAATTAAAGCAGGGCAGAGAAAAAAAGCTGAGCTTTTCTTTTGGCTTATTAAAGACGTGGCAATGCGGATGTTTGGTGTGGAGGCTGAAAGGGAAGGAGTTCTGTTCGTAAATGCTCTACCAAGAGTTATGTGAGGTGTAAGATTAGGTAACTTAGTTACGATTACAAAATATTGGTCAACTGATAATGTCAATCGTGCTTTCTGCAGAAGTGAATTCCATGACGTAGTTAAAAGGGGGTTTTACAAATGTATCTGTGCTTCAGTAATTCACACTTTCCAGCAAGTGTGATGTAAATACCGACCTGTTTATCAAGCAGTACTTAATTCTGCATAGCTGGATCACGTTCTTTCTCCTATTCTAGCAGCGTAGCCATCCTTGAGACAAATACAAAGATGTCCAGCTGGTTCAGCCCAGTTTTGCTTAGAAATTTGTTTGTGGATTTCTAAAGAATCTTTTATTAGAGATGATAAAATGACGGACTGGGAAAGAACGCTTAATCGTGTGATCAATATCTGACACTTAGATTTGGGTTGCTTTGAGCTCCAAGGATGAGTAGTTTGTCAAATGTTTTTATTTTATCCACTGGGCATGGAGCAGACAAGTGTTATGTGGCCTAAATATGCTGAAATTGTTGTCTTGCTCCCTGAACCAGACGGTAAGCGGGTGTCTGGACAACCTTTCGCTAGACACGCGTTTCCAGGAATTCAGTCAGACAAATATTTACGCCTCGCGGTTCGCTGGCCGCATCCATCCGTACATAGAAACACGAGCAGGTGAGCTGGGGAGCCCTGTGTCGGGTTACCTGTGCGCACTTCTGCCCTTGTCCAGCCACATTTCTGTGGTCAATCAAATACCAGCGGCAGAGCCGAAACCAAACAGCCGTGGGGCCGGGAGCAGTGTGGGCTGCCAAATGGTACGAGATGTGCTGTTCTGGGCCAGGATGCTGGTGAAGTCTGAGGAGTCCTTGGGCTTCTCCGATGTGCTTTAAGGTCACGTTCACCCAAAAAAAAACCAGGAAAGATTGATTGTGGGTTATAACAGAGATGGGAAACAATCTGTAGCACCTTGGAAAGGTGCTGTAAACCCTCCATTTGCCCCCAAAATTTCCTCTGTAGCGTTGCCACCCATCTCTGGATGTTGAAGTGAAGCGCTGTGTTGGCTGCAGCGTCTTCCCCGCGCTGGCAGCAGCTGCGCCAGCCCGGGTTGCTATGCTACGTGTGCGTTGCAGTTTACGGGCGGCTATTTTTAAACCGTCACAAGGTGAGGCGAGTTCTGCCCAAGCTCTGCACTACTCACCAAGAATTGTTTGTCTTCCTAGAAGAAGAGTTCTGGGGTTATTTTGAGACTTCGCGCTCCTCAAGCAAATGAGCGTCTTCATTGCTAAAAATGGGGGGGAGAAAAAAACCAGTGCGGTGTCTTTGAGTCTGACATCAGTAATTTGTTTTATCTGAGCAAAATAGTAGCAGCTTTTGGATGGGTTTATTTTGAGACCATATATGTATAATTGATGTGGGTTAATTTAATCTATGAGTACAGTGTTTATGAGAAGTCTCGTTGTCTCTGGGATGGGCTACATACTTAGGTGCTGAATAATATTCTGTGCGGTAAGTTCTTCTAAGTTTTGTAGGCAGATGGAATCTTTTCCTGGTCAAAACAGACATCTGCCTGTAGATTTATTTCTGTAATGCATAGTTTTTCTTTGCTATAGTTTATTTGTAATAAGAGTTACCAAACATGGAAGACTGCATTTCTAACCTCGGTTTTTTTGCTCATCGCTCTACTATAGACCGTAATGTGGTGTTTGTTGTAATGGCTTTTATGTCTAAACTTGTACAGTTGCAGAGTTACTTGACTAATCTCAAGTTAATAATCATTAGCTGTACTCAAAAGTGTGACCTATAGTAGCGCAGGCCGAACCAAGTGCGTTTTCAATGCTTGTTAACGTGCTGCTGCCATTGTTTAGCCAAAATAAAAGGTTTGTATCAAAATCCTTTGTTCTTGAACGTTGTTCTGACTCTTACCCTTGTTTCCTCTGCCCTAGGTGTGTATTTGCCTTTGTTATGGGAACAGAGTTTTTGTTGGAAAAGTCCGATCGCTCTGGGCTACACGAGGGGCCATTTCTCCGCTCTGGTTGCCATGGAGAACGATGGTTACGGCAATCGCGGCGCTGGTGCTAACCTGAACACTGATGACGACGTTACTGTTACTTTTCTACCGCTGGTGGACAGCGAGAGGAAATTATTGCACATTCACTTCCTCTCTGCTCAGGAGGTAAGAAATACTTGTGTATCTGGTGGCCTTTTTCACTGTAATCCCCACCTCGTTATGCAGTTCAAATAATTACAAGGAATATGCTGCTCTGTTTAATTAATATCGCTCCTTCCCCATCATTTCAGGTGGTTCTGAAAGGACTTTCCCACAAATTTGATGCTTATTTACAGCTGTAAATCGAAAGTAACTTTACTGTGCATATTAATACAAGTGTACCTTGAAAAGGACCCAGAAATAAGAATTCTGATGCTGACACAATATAACTATTGGGCAGTAGTTACAGCATGCTCTGCCTCTTTTTATAATGAATCTCAACTCATTTCTTCTTTAATAACTACGATAACGGCAGGGAACCACTTCAGTAAAGTGTGTATGTGGGGAAGGGAGGGCTGGAAAGCCTGAAGTAGTTGCAAAAAGCAGGTATCCTATAGATAAAGGAGAGAAAGTATGGGCTTTATCCTATAGATAAAGGAGAAAAAGTATGAGCTTTAAGTCTAGAGAGGGATATTTTCTTAGATAGCCATGACATTTGTGATGTCTTACAGGAGGAAATGTTTAATGTCAAGAACTACAGACTCCTAAAAACTGCTTTGTAAAGCCGGAAGGCTCTTTTAGGACTTACCTCCTTATGTTGTGACTCCAGAAGCAGTTAGTTGCTCACAGTAATTGAAGTATAGCAAGGCTATATTGGAAATACACGTCTAGAAGAATAGGTGGATGGTATTTTGAGAGCCTTTCAAGTTTTGGTTGAAAACGGCACGTGTGTCCCTTTGGCTTTTGGAAACTCCTGGCCCTCCAGCCTGGCTGCTCCAGAGCATCACGGGGGGATGATTTAAAGTTGCTGGTGATGTTTCAAACCTCCATCTCCCTCCTTTTGTCTCCCCAAAGATCGGTAACGAGGAGCAGCAGGAGAAGCTGCTGCGGGAGTGGCTGGACTGCTGCGTGACCGAGGGGGGCGTCCTGGTGGCCATGCAGAAGAGCTCGCGCCGCCGCAACCACCCCCTGGTCACCCAGATGGTGGAGAAGTGGCTGGATCGCTACCGGCAGATCCGGCCCTGCACGTCCCTTTCCGACGGCGAGGAAGACGAGGATGACGACGACGAGTGATGGCGAATACACCGAGAGCGAAGCAGCGCGGAGCGTCCGAGCCGGAGTTCACCTTGTGCTCCTGCAGTTCGCTGTGGAGCGACCCAATTGTAGGAGAGAACGTGCTGTAAAGGATTTATTCTAACCGGCGTGGAGAGTTCTAGAAGCTGCGTGAAGAGAGCGAAACGGGCTGGACTACAGTTTGTATAAAAACAAAAAGAAAAAACAGCTAATTTTATTATCAAGACAGAAAAAAACAAACCAACGAACCACCAACAAACACTTTTTCTTTCTGATTGTAAATCTGTCTATAAATGTACCGCATGTGGTTGTGTAAGAGGTTGTGTAATAGGAAAAGTATACCAGCATCCTAATTATCGCAGAGAAATGTTTCCAAGAAGGGCACTTAGGAAAGCACACGTTGGATATCGCTTCCCTCCGAGGTTCTTTTATGGTAGAACTTGGTATTCTCCATCACCTTTTAGCTCCTCTGCCACGTTTCTGTGAAAGGCCCTTGTATGTGAAGTCTCACTAGTGCCCAGGTCAGATTGTGAGGGTGTTTTTGTTCGCACAAAATATCCACAGCAAGTCAGAAGCAAAAATACATTCATTATTTTACTAATATTTTAGTTACAGCCGTGCCCGTATAATAAAAGCTCAACTCTGTGGAACAAACTGGAAGAGAAGCTAAATTTTCATTGAGTGAGATGATTTGTTTCCTGCAAAAGTTGGGGATTTTTTTTTGCATATTTTTTCTTCTTTATAGTTAGTTTTCAGTATACATAAGAATATTTATTCAGAGAAGTGACCTGAAATATAGGGATTTTATTCCTGCGAGCAAACACTAAAGGAAATTGTGTGAAATCTGAGAGCTCAGCCACGATTGAGAGTTTCATGTCTTGCTGTGATACAAACTACGCATCGTTTTACCACTTCTTTTCATCAACTTAAACACTGCTGCAAATGAAACCCCACCTTTAGAAGGGTTCCTCCTCGGTCATGGAATCTAGTGAGAACACACTTGGCAGTTGGAATTAAAGAGAAGAATCTATGCTAAAGTTGTTTTTTAAAGGCACTGTGTTATATATTTCTCAGTCTGTAAACCTGGGAATTTCTTGCATGTTGATTGATGTGGCCATACTTAAACTTACGTAAGTTCCTAAGATTGTAAGTTCAGAGTATATTCTCCGGTAGAAATTTTATTATATTTGATAACTTTAGCCATGTAACCTGTAATGGATAAAGTTGATCTAAAAATCTCACTGAAACACTAAAGGTTAACGCCAGTTTTTACATATGCAGTGCAATTCAGGTGGTCTTGAAAAGCACTTTTGATGGTGTGGTGGTTGAACAAGGAATTTTGAAGTAGATGAAATGGTTTTAATTAGAATTTGGAAAGAAGCCCCATAGCACCTATTTTTATGTAGTTCAGAGCTATGGAAACCCTGAGGAACTTGCTGCTTTTTCTTCCAAATGCTGCTTAGATGGTGTTGAAACGTGCACAGCTCCTACAGAAACGTGGTGACGACACCGAAAGGATCGAAAGAATGACATACTGTATTAACTTAGCAATTTGCCCATCACAGGTTGCATTGGGGTTTATTATGAAATGTTTCCACCTTTGGGTTTTTTTGGCCATTAGACCTGTGATGGTGCATGTGCAGATGTTCAGGTAAAAGAACACGTGAATATCCGCAATGTGCGCACGAGTTACCTGATGGAAACAGACAAACCACAGATCCTGAAGAGGTTCTTCAAACATAGGGGCCTATTTCAAATCTGCTTTCTAAATTTTGGTTGTATTTTTTTTCCCCTTACCTTGTCCAGCTGAACCTCACAGCTTTTCTGTTGGGAACTGAGAACACGAGAGTTTCCGTGATCTGAGCTGCTCTGTACTACGTGTTCTCCCTTGTGGTGTGACCCACAAGTCCTGCTAGGTCAGGACTAAGTGTGCCAGCATACATACAATAGCCAGACCACTGTAAGCTCAGATCCTGGCTTACCTAGGCCTCACTTCCCTGTGCAGACCATTCAAATGGGCGAAAGGATGAGCTTTCCTTTAGCAGGCGCCTCCGAGGGGCGCGCGAAACGCAGCGCAGAGTTTCACGTCCCGCTCCACCCTTTGCTTTCCGCAGTCCCGTTCCGTTCGAGGGAGTTTGAGCTTCCTCCTAACATGGGGAGATGAAACCAATGTGAAATCTGCCTTGAGCCGCGCATGCCTTCCCGTCTCCCCCGCTCTCCTGGGCAGCTGCCCTGCGGCCCCAGCGTCCCCGTGGCAAGGTCAAGTTCAAGTTCAGTGCTGCAGCCACTCCGGGCTGTTTCTCAGCCGCATGCGCCGCGCTTGCCGCAGTTTCTCTCCTCCTGGCCTGAGAGGAACAGTCCTGGTACTTCCGAGCTTTCCTTGATCGTTATTGTTCTGTTCCCATGTGCTGTACAATGGTATGTTCAGGTTTAACACGCTTCACGGGTCTTTTCGGGACTGGTGAAGTACCTTATTTTTCAAAAATCAAAGTGATCCAAACCTCATGTACCTGTAGATTAAAGAGATGCAACCCCCTTGCTTTGTGCGAGCGCAGTACTCGGTCTATGTCAATGGGTTCTCTCCTTGAATTACACACTTGAAAGTTTACAAATACTGAGATTAATTTGCAGATGTGCTACCTTGCAGCTTGTGGGCAAGTTCTGCTCTTTTAGCCAAGTATATCTATACATGCAATTGGGTCCCTCAGTTATTTTCCTCACATTATTGCTTGCAGTAGCACACGCTTTTCTAGCGCAGAACTTGGCTTTTCATCGCTACCTCCTTTATGTGTTTGGGTTTTTTTTCCAGTTTTATTTATAAATTCTGTAGTGAAAATCCCCTGTATTTCTTTTGGTTTTAATATATTAAAATTTAGTAATTCTGGATTCTCCTCCAGTTCTGCTGCATGGCTTATGGCAGATTGTGTTTGCTCCATTAACCAAATCAACGTGTGCATTCAGACACCCTTCCTTTGCTGCTTTTCCATTTTTCCCTTTTGTTCAGTAACTTCCCTTAACCCCCTTTTTTTAAGGTTTTTATAGTCTGTCACCTTCAGGCTGCTTGTTTCAAGCTACTGTGACACCCACTGCCACCAGAGAGACTCCTGAGCGTGACCACGCGCTGTGGCTCCCTCAGCAAAGCCACCGCACAAACCTCCGCCACCAACAGTTCATCTCTTGCTTCTTTGCCCAAATAATCTGCTACGGCGTGTTGGAATCGCGATGGTGCTCGTCCCTTTCTGCTTCCCCGTCTTCTTTGCGTGTCGCTGGTGTTGGCACTGCAGGTGCTGGAAGCCCAAGAGCCGGGGGGAAATGCTGAACCCGTGCCCTGTGGTTTGTAACCCCGGGGTCTCCTCGTTCCCGCTCTCGGTGCGCTCGTAGCGCTTTGGCAGCAGTCGCTGGCTCCTTCTGTGTCCGTCCGTGGTTTGGGTGAGGAGGGAGGTTGGGTGCTGGATGGGAACCGCAGCGTTTGCCCTTTTCTGTGGGGTTTGCGCTGAGCCTCTCGCTGTCCAGTGCAGATCCCGCTGCTGGCGAACGACGCTCCAGAATCCTGCGACACCCACCTGGGATGCGGCTCCTTGTTCAAACCCAAATGCAAGTACCAGAGCTACTTTAAAACAACTCTAAACCGCCGTTTTGGTATTTTGCTGTAACTGACCTGTTTAATCCTGGTTTCTCATGGTGCTCACGAATCATCAGATGTGCCACGGCCCTCACTGACCAAGCGTGGTCACACTATAAAACCTGGCCTCTCTTACATGTGTTGGAAGCTGGTCGCTAGTTTTCAGTTTGATTTGTATTAAACAAAATACAGAGTTTTATAACCCAGACGTCCTTTTGGTTTCAGTTTTTAGTCTCTGCCCCGTGAAAGGGCAGAACCGGCCTTTTCTCCAGCCAGGCTTGAGCCGCTCGCACCTCCCGTCACATTTTCTGCTTCATTCCCAGCTGGTTGTTAGCGCTCTGTCTCGAGTTATGTACAACAACTATTGGAGGTGTAGCTGCCTTCTTAGCTTAATGGAAACCCTGGTGATCTTTTTAACAAACATCCCATTTGATTTTAAATACTCACAAATTATAAGTTTCCAGCTCACGGGCAGCACCACCTGGATAGGAACTGAGTGAGCATTTCCCAGCAGTTTTAAACGGAGCTGCACACTGTTTCTCAAAGCCTGGTTTTGGAGTCACATTTCTGTCCCTTAGCTGTGCGTTCTCAACGTCTTCGACTTAAAGCGAGAGCTCTTACCTTTCAGAAATTATAGAAATTTTATCACTTTTTATTGAAAACTGCACTGAACGCTAAATGTCCACCTTTACAAGAAACAAATACAATTAACAGTAACACTAAAACAAAACATACTTCTGATAGCCATTGGTATTTTTTCTGTTTGGGACAGCTTACGATTTTTGTCACAGAAACAGGAATGTACCCATACAAAGGCTCAAAATAGGCCATCTCCTTTAAAACCAAAAAAAAAGGCGATGATTCACAAAAGACTATGAATATAACATGTAACTAGTTGATACAAATCTAATAGGATTTGTTAAAATCAGTCACATCTAATAACACATTTGGAAGTGTTCTTGTATAAAATAGCACGTGAAGAAAAGAAGACTTTTATCAATGTCTAAAAAAGTGGGGTTTGTTCATAGACAGTCTGACAAGTTACCATAAAAAGTGTTTCCTGAGACATAAGGAAATGCAACATTATTCTTGAACCCTTTCCAGCTCAAGACTTATTTTTTTTCCACTTGATAAAATAGCTGCAGATTTAAAACTGAGAAAATATATTTGAGTACAAATAGTGTGTGAAACTTAATACTTTCTTCCTTTTTTTTTGTTTTTTTTTTCCTTTTTTTTCTCTTTTTTTTTTTAATTTTTCTTTCCTTGCATCCTTGCAGGGCGCAAGTGAATGCACAGCTACTTTATTCAGTGTATTGGGCAGTTTGGTTTTTCCTCCTGAAAGGCAACTCCTGTCACACGTCACTGGCCCTGGGACACTGCAAAAAGGATCGTTATTATTATTATAATAATTATTCTTCTAAGCCAGCACTGACGCCTCCTGTTAGAACAGGAAACCAGATACAAGAGTAAGGAAAGGGCTGAAGCCACATAATGGTTTCCTCTCACATTTCTGTTAACTCTGTAAGGATTGTTTAATGCAATGGTTTAACAGGTGCAGAAGCCCTGCTCTTCCCAAAGAACGGAGGGAGAAAAGAGCCATTTTTATTCATGTGATTGATGCACAGATGAAGGAAACTTAACACACAAGAACAGAAGTTGATCAGTAACGTATCGCATCCTAGTTTGCCGCGCTTCAGTCAGCAGGTGACTCCTGAGGGCTTCTCCCCGCTCTTGACCGCGATCGCTTTGTCCTTAACACTGGAACACCAACGATGCGTCTGTCCAAAATCAACGTTACAAATTGCGTATCAAATGATTTTTTAGTTCGTGTATAACTTCTTCTCCAATGTCTCTTGGTCCCAAGTTTATTTAGTGATTTTATTTTATTTTTTTTTCTTATTTATTTATTTTTTTAAATTATCTGCTATTGCTCGTTGGGATGTTCCCTGTTGTCCCCGTGTTTTGTGGGCTGGTTGGGAGATGGAGCTTGGGAGGGATGTGCCACGGTGGGGAGGTTGTGTGTGACGGGGATGCCTCCGGGAATGATGCCCTCCATGGCGGCCGGGATCCCCCCCGGGGCCACGCTCACCATCCCCGGCGGGTACCTGGGGACAGAGAGAGAGGAACAGGCCCATCAACCACCGCCACCAAAGAGACTCCACTCCTCTTCTGCAGCCACGGGACAGCTCGAGGTTAAACCAACGCTGCTGTGGGGGAAATCTGCCTTCCTTTTCTTTATTTCATTTAATGTGCGTGACCCTGCGCTGCTGGCAGCTACTTTATCCTTCCAGTCATGCAGAAGCACTGACAGCCCTGGCAATGGATGCTGCGGATGCATTTGGATGCTGATGTATTTGGATGCTGATGCATTTGGATGCTGACGCATTTGGATGCTGACGCATTTAACTTCTTACATTCCCAATTATTTGCATTATATAGGCTTAATGCCCCAGCTCAAAGTAGTGATTTATACACCAAAAATTGTCTGTGTATGTGAGTTTTTTGGGGATTTTTTTTCCATTTGTTTTGTGATGGAGTATTTGAGTGCCGGCTCTGCCTCGTGAGCCAACACCGTTTGTACTTTGAAAGGAGAGGAAACAAGTTTTAGTTATATCCAGTACTTTTTCCTACATGTAAAAACCCTGAATGCTCAACTGCTAGAGGAGAGATGCGAATAATGCTGAGAAAGTCAATATTTCCTATTAATTATCAAGGTGTTTTACATGAAGTTGGATTGTTCTAAACCTTTATTGCATTGTTTACCTGAACTCAACGCTTTTAATACTAAAAGCACATACTAGAGATGTGATACTGATATAGTAATAATTTCCTCGTGCTTAATGTTGTGAGGAGGCAAATAATTTTTGCCAATGAGCTGAGGGAATAGAAAACTACAGGTATAAATAAACTCCAGCCCCCTGCCCAGGCTCTCCTGTTCTGTTTGGTTCATGGCCCCGATCCGGGCTGAGTGTAAACGCCCTGCATCTGAGCCAGAAGATCTGAATCAACTGAAACCTTTATGCCTGAAACTGAAGTTTCTTGTCAGCAACACTCAAGCCCTCAGCTTTTTGTTAAGAGCTGTTTGGAAGAGAAATCACTCACTTGGAGAGTGCTTTGCCAAAAAAGCTGTGTTTGACGCCTGGAAATTGCAGCAGACTCCTAGGATCCCATTACTAGATGGGCACAAATTGATTTCCTTTAACATAAACCAAATGCCCTTGAGAAAAAAGAACTGTGTCGGACTAGCAGCTGTTCCTGTGTCACTCCTTTGCCTTCATGGCACTGATATCTATCTCCTCTTCTGTTTATTTCCCTGCTCCTTTTCATGGCCAGGCCTTTTTTTCTGCAACTCTGCCTATGGAGCTCTGGACTGGTCTTTGCTGGGTAATTCTGTACCAGCTGCAAACATTGCTGCATGACCATGGTGAGGTGTAGAGGTTGGACACAGCCCTTGGGTAAGTGTCCTCCACTACGATATGGGGACTGTGGCTTGTTCTGTACCTTCTAACAGGTTGGTGAGCCATAAGAAAGACTTTCTCTTGAAAAACGGAGTAAGGAATCATCTTGAATGCTCTCTGAAAAGCCAAAAGTGAGCTTGCTGCCTTCATCATCCCTGCATGCAGATACCTTTGGCCACCTACACCTGGGTGTAAGTTTTCCCTCTATGGAAGGTGAGCTGCATCTTCCTCAGGCAGCCAGAGAGCGCAGCTGAAAAACGGGGTTCAAGCTTATCCGTCTTTCTAAGAGCTGGGGGAGCTATACGCATTCCAAGAAATAAATAACACGGAGTTTGAGGAAGGAGAAGAAATGAGAATTTCTCGTGCTGTCCGCAGGGAAGACGTGATGTGGGGGCAACGAGGCGCAAACCCTCTGGATGTGGGATGTGTGGGGCCAGCAGGACTGAGCCAGAAGCACCTCCCTGCTGCTGCCATCGCCGTGGGAAAGGTGGAGGGAAAACCGGGAGAGAACGGGAGGATTTACCTGCCCGCGAGGGCGGAGAGCTGAGCCTGGCTTACAGGGGCCACGGCTCCCGTGGAGCGTGACCAGGACCTGCAGAGGCGGAGGTTAAGCCGAGGCTCATCCCAGGGGACAGGCATCGCCCACACGCTGTGGAGCGGCCGGGGCAGGACCAGGGGGTGCGCTCCCCAATTTGAAGGTTTCAATCCGCTTTCTGCTGGTCAGAGGGAGCAATCGCTGCCTGGGACCTGCAGGCAGGGCTGTGGCACATGTGGTGCTTGGGGCCTTGTCCTCCTGATGTACCCTGTGTGTTGTTTTTTGTATCTCAGGGTATTTTTAGCAATGGTGATACGCTGAAGGCTGCCCAGCTCCAGCTGAGTCCTCATGCCTCACGTCTCCTACCAGCATGCTGTGAGCCATCCTAAGTGGAGCAGTAAATAACACTAATCTCAGGGATTTAGGTGGAAATTAGGCCACTTGACTCTGGACCTGTGTTTGGAGTTTTCACCCTGGCTTGTTAACCCCCAAGCAGGGCCAGGCTCGCAGAGCATGGACAGAACTGCAGAGCAAATCTGCAATCGCTCCTGCAGTTTAGAAGATGTGTCCAGCTTGTGGATGGGTCTGGGGGTCCTGGCGCTTATGGAGATGTCACACAGGTGACTGCTGGCCCACCAGGACAAAGCTTTACAAATGGGAGGCTTTGTAAACCCCGTGGTTAAATGGAGCAGTGTGAGTAATCCCAGTGATGTGACTGCTGGTCCCCAGGGAGGGCGACTTTGCTGCCACCGGCTGAGCTGATGCAGCTGTTGCTTGGGCTTTTGTGCTCAGGTCACAGCTGGAATCCCAAACCCAACCTCTGCAGGGGAACCCAGTGCCACCGCGGTGGTGACAGTGACAGTCCCATTCTCTGGCTCACCTGTACGTGGCACCATTGAGCTCTGGATGAATTGCTTGCTGATCTATTACTGACCACGGAGCTGTTGTGACAAAGAATTCCTTATTCACGCAATTCCTTAGGCTTTCTGGGATGCGCCCTGGAGTTGGAAATAAAGGTAAGTACATGTCAGGCAAGTCCCAGCTCTATCACCCTCTCATATAAACTACAATTTTTCCATTTCACTGTATTTGTTAGTATAGAGGCAGGGAGGCGAGGCACAGAAACCCCATATCCCTTGTGTCAGGAGGATGTTTTGGCTCCCAAAGTCCAGGGTTGGAGAGCAGTTTCCTACCCTGAGTCTCAACTTTCTGCTTTCAGAAAAGCAGTTGCCGTGAGCCTGCTGATCTCAGAGGCTGCCCAGACATGGAGCTGTGTTCACAAGAGGGGCAGTTTTTAGGACAAGAGAACCACTCCTTTGCTGGAGTATCATGTCCACCATCTTGAAGCAAGCTCAGTCACAGCAAGAGCTGGACACAGACACCTTCACTGCTTTGGGATTTGGTTCTGCCATGCAGTCAGCTATGGTCTGGACTGTCTTCTGGGTTAGCACCATTAAAAGGGGCAGCAGTTATTGCTTCACTGTTATAGAATCACAGGATGGTTTGGGTTGGAAGGGACCTTCCCAGCTCCCCCAGTGCCACCCCTGCCATGAGCAGGGACATCTTCACCAGCTCAGGTTGCTCAGAGCCCCGTCCAGCCTGGCCTGGGATGTCTCCAGGGATGGTTCATCCACCACCTCTCTGCCCAACCTGGGCCAGGCTCTCACCACCCTCAGGGCCAACAATTTCTTCCTCATGTCCAGCCTGTCCTTTACTTCCCAGTCACAGACACTGGTCTTTGCCATTGATGAGCCAGTGCCTCGTTGATTTAAAAAAACCAAAATAAAACAACTAACCTAAACCCGTAAAAACCCCTCACACAGCATGCCCAAATGACAGAGAAGTAAAATCTGGTTTCTCAGCTCTTTTCCTCAGAAGAAAATCAGTGTTAGAGCCTTTCCCTGTGTCCTGCTGAGACACGAGCAAGGCCAGGCCCTGTCTCTGCCCTCCTGGCTCCCGTTCCAGGCGCACATGTGAGTCAATCCTGGCTTCGCCGTGGGGCCGGGTACCTGTGATCGCACGCCGGATTTCAGTAGCAGCAGCTTCTCTCATCTCTAGTGACGCCTGCTCGCTGTACCAAGCGGTGTGTGGAGTACAGATTAAATTAGGAGCATCTTTCAATGGGCCTTGAGCAAAACTGGCAGCGGGGGAAAAAAAAAGATTAATCAATGTTTAAAAAGAGAACAAAATACGTTATGAATGGCAAAAGGCTCCTGCCAGCCCAAAATGGCAACGGATACAGCGGGGAGGAAGCATACTGAAGATGCACCAAACAAAGAGCCAACAGGGCTGACAAATCAACCTGTGGGGTGGTTGTTCATAATGTTCCCACAGGAATAACGGCCTGGGGGTGTCTCACAGCAGCCCGGGGATGTGGGGACAGGCTGCAGGTCACCCAGCACGGGCTGGGCATGGGGGTTTGCCCTCTGCAGGAGTATAATTTCTGGTTTTTAAGAATTGTTGCTGAAAACACAAGCAAACTACTAGTACCACCCCATTCTGTGGTGAGAAAGCTGCGCTCCCACTTACAACCACCCCTTTCCCAGCCAGCAGCAGCCTGTGGGCAAAAATGCCCAACGCTCACACAGTAAATTTGTTCTCAGGGACTAGCGAGTGCTTCTTTTTTTAACTAAGCACAGGCTGATTTCTTGTTTTGAGCTCCCAGTGTCCCTTTGAACACCTGTAACCCTGGTGCCAGCACAAACGTGATGGATGCTGCGAGGTGCCAGGTCTTTTCTGAAGCCAGGACCACCCCCCAGCGCTGGTGTTGTATGAGAAGCTGTCGTGCACCCCGCGGACACCTCACAACCCAACAGAAAGCTTTACCTAAACGGTTCGGACTCGTGCACGTCGAGCGCAGCCCCTCGTATCCGTCCTTCCTTCAGGGCTTGAGTTAAGGCCTTCTCGTCCACCAGCCCCCCGCGTGCCGTGTTCACCAGGAACGCTCCCTGCCTCATCTGCCCGCGGCCCAGGAGACAGAGAGGAGGGTGAGTTGGGTGCAGTGAGCCCGTCCCGCCCCTGCCCCAATGCACAGTGGGTGTCCCGGGTGCCTCTGGCCGGGACTGCACCCGCTTTTTGTGCTGAGTGGCTTTGCTTTGTCCCTGAGCAAACCCCACCCTGCTGCATGCAGGTTTTCTATGGGAAGTCCCGCTCTGGTTGGTATTGGCAAGGAAAATCATAGAACCACTTTGGTTGAAAGAGACCCTTCAGACCATCGTGTCCAACCATAACGTAAATCTAGCACTAACCCACGTCCCTAAGAACCTCATCTATACATCTTTTAAATCCCTCCACGGATGGTGACTCCACCACTGCCCTGGGCAGCCTGTTCCAATGCTTTACAACCCTTTCTGGGAAGAAATTGTTCCCATTATCCAACCTCAGTCTCCCCTGATGCAAACTGAGGCTGTTTCCTCTTGTCCTGTCGCTTGCTACCTGGGAGAAGAGACCAACACCCTCCATGCTACACGGGAACAGAGGGGCTGCTTACGTGGTAGCACGCTACCCCTTGGTAAACACTGTGGATGGGCTGTTGGGTGTAACCAGCTATTTTGGAGGGAGCGCATGGGCACTAAGGCGCTGTCTCGCTTGGCCATGACTGCAGACGGCCCCACGGCAGCACCGACACTCAGGGTTTGCCCACTGAAGAGCAGAGCGCTCTCCTTGGTCGTGCACGCGAGGTGAATTACCTGCTTAATCGTGAAGTCGTTGATAAGGTGGTGGTTATGTTCGTTAAGGTTACAGTGCAAGGAGACACAGTCGCTCTGGTAGAGCAGGTCCTGGAGTGTGTAGACTCGCTGGACGCCCAGGGACCTCTCGATCCCGTCCTGCAGGTACGGGTCATAAAATATCACGTTGAAGCCGAATGCCTTGGCTCGGACTGCGACTGCCTGTGCAGTGCGACCTGTGTGCAAAGGAAAGAGGGGGTAATTTAATTGATTTAACTGATTCCCACCTTCACCTGGCTGAGCTGCGCCATGGCCTGATCCCCAACCTGCCGTGAGGGTCCCCTGGGACCTCCTGGGCTCCCAGGACAGCTCACAAAGGGACATCGGCTGGAGAGCAAACCCACACTGCCTTGCACAGAGAGGGCTGTGCTTGCCCTAGCAAATGTGAGATGTTGTGTTAAAATGTTTAAAAAACAAATAAAATGAAGCATGAGGCCATTGGCACCTGCCAGCTCACGGTCACTGGAGCAGGTGGCACCATCTGCGGCCACGTAGGTCTGGTGGGGACAGTAAAATGTGCGGCTCAGCCCCAACAACGAGCAGCTCCAGACATCACAGAGAGAAATAACGCTCTGTGGCGCTGTGTCCAGCAAGAAAAGCTGAAAAAGGGAATTAAAAAAAGCACCACCTTTTTTAGGCAACTTGTTTGTGATAGGTCTTTACCCAGCCTCTCAATGAACACCCGGTTAATTGGGCATGACCAGTACAACTGTCATGGCTTGGAAGGAAAGGGCCAGCGCAGCCGCTGTGCAGGGGGGGTGTCACTGGTCACCCCGTCTGTCTCCGCCACCAGGGCTGCGCAGGCTCTGTGTGCCAAGCCTCGACTATTTACTCATCTGTTAATTTTTCCAGCCAGCAGTGGCAGGGAGGAGCAGTGACCCCCTGTGCGTGCACACGCCTGATGCTGTCCCAGTGCACCAGGCATGTGCGGCTGGCACCAGCTGGGTGCCTGCATGGATGTCACACGCTGCCACCCTTGCCCTGTCAGACAGACCTGGGCTAACTCCAGCCTCCTGTTGAAACCTCCCCCACCTTGCCTTGGTTTCCCCATTTAAACACGCTTATACACCAGCTTTTTGCACTAATTAGCCAAGGGCTTCGCAGGACAGCAGCATGAGGCAAGTGGGGGAAATGGCAGCTGCACAGAGAGCAAGTGGAAATAGTGCTGCGGTGCTTGTACCCGGTTCCTGGCCGGGGCTCCCTCAGCGGCAGCCAGAACCGCTCCCTAATCCGGCACCTTGCCAAATTGACTCCATTCACATTTCTGTCACTCTGCCACTCTGCGTGTGTCCGGCCATCAAGCGCTGAGTGACCTTCTGCTGCCTGAATGTGCCTCCTGAACCTTTGTGTGATGGCTGGACCTTGCTCCAAAAGGGGATGTCCAAGAGGGCCAGCAGCAGGTGCTGATGCTGAAACTATTGCTATGAGTGAACTGAAAGCAAACTGTTTTCTGCAGCCCTGCCACCATGCAGGGCAGAACGGCTCAGAAAGATCTTGTTTGGTGCAGCCATGACTTGGGGATGGGACATTTTGCGGGAGGACAGCAGCACTACCAGGTGTGGTGCCTCCCAGGGCACTGCTGGGTTTCCCCAGCGCTCCTCCAAGGGCTCAGTCAAGAGACTCCCTCCCCAAAAAATCAGCACAAGATATTCTCCCTTCTTCACGCCAACCCACAGTAGTAGTTTTGATTTTGAAAACGCTCTTTTTAGGTCAGTCCCAGGGCAAAGAATTGGTGCTGAGTCCCCCTCCAAGGCTGAAGCTCAGCGGGCAGTACCCTCGGCCAACATACCGAAGCCGATGAGGCCGAGCGTCTCGCCGCGGATGCGTGCAGCGCCGGAGGCCACCTCCCGGATCTGCTCCACGCTCTGCACCCGCGTCCCTTCCCGCAGCGCCTGGTAGAGCCACGTGTTCCGCCGGTAGAGGTTGAGGACGTGGCAGACGGTGGAGTCGGCCGTCTCCTCCACGGCGGCCGAGGGGATGTTGCAGACGGCGATCCCTGCAGAGGCAACAACCGCGGTTCAGGGGCCAAGAGCAAAGCAGAGGGGCTCCTGGCCCTTCATCCTCACATTTCCCAGCCAGCCCATCATTTGTTTTAAGCATTTGGAGTAATGTTTTTCCAAGGACACGCATGGTTTGTTTACAGCAGCCTGAAATCTCTGCAGAAGCCACTGAAACCGGTAATACTCGGGGTTTCCCTGCACCTCAGCATCTCTCTGGAGTGAGGACAAGTGCAAATTCCAAGGGTGACAGCCACGCAGGGCAACCACAAGAGCAAAGGTTTGTTTTACAATATAAAGTCTTATTCTTGTTGAGCCTAATCTACCTTCAAAGCAAATTAAATCACGCTGGCAGAAGTCATTCCTTTTCTGCAATAAGGCTGTTGAACCACTAAATTATTTAGGGACCAGCAACTTGGTGCACCCGAGCAGGATGGTGCACCAGGTCAGTATGGCAGGGCCGGCTTCTCCTTCCGCCACCATGTGCCAAAACAGTCAACCCAAACAACCGAGACCCCGTGCCGAAGCAGCAATCCCACCCCAGCACGGGTCTCCATAACAGACCTTTTGTTCCCTTGCTACAAAAAGTTCCTTTGAAATTGTCATGTCTCTGCTTGGAGCTGCAGGTATTAAATTAATGGAAAATGCCTCCCTGATCATTGTCCTGTCCAAGCTCTGGCTCAGTAACGCTTGTAAGTGCTTAATTCCTGTTCAGCAGATCTATGCTTTTATCTCACCGGATTCAATGCGATTTAAACACACATTTAAAGAGGGATGGGTATTTAAGGGCTTTACTGGACTTCCCCGCAGTGGAAGGGGATTTTCCGAATATCTTATTCTGTCCATATCTCCTACTTTTTCACGGTTTATATTCAGAATCAAAAATCTGCTTCCTGTCCCCCGGTCGATCTCACTGCTCCTAGGACCCCATTTTTCTGTTTTTGAAACTGTTTGCCACCCTGTGGTTGTTTGGAAGACCTACAGAAACCAGGAGAAAACTGACCCATCCTACAGGGGGAAAAACTCACCACCAACCTACCCTGACAAGTGTCCACCTCTGCCTTTCAGGTGATGGGGACACGATGCTCACGCTGTTCTTTAGTTTTGTGTCCCCAGGACCAGGAGCTGCGGGCACAGAGAGTTAAATACCCACGGCAGATGGTTCAACACCAGCATCTTCTTCTGGGGGTGTCTTCTTGTGGGTCAAAACGGGTCCCACCAGCCCAGCCCACAAGACACAGGCTGTGTTTAGATGTTGGTCATTTATTGACTGCACAGTTTAAAAACTACTTTATGGAAAGCAATATCAAGTGAACTTTACGCTACATTTGTGGGTAGTCATTACATTTGCTACTCGAAACCACATCATTTGGCCACCCAATTTGCTAAGTATATAAAGAAGGATTATACCGCGGTATCCCATTACTCTATTCGGTTTATTTTTCCTTTCTTGATGTTCAAAGCCTCAGAACATTGTTTTAATGGATAATAACAATAAGAGTTAAAAACATGTAGAAACCATTACATTGAGAAGACACTGCTCTCCTCTCAAAAGAAGAATAATTCACTATATTGAGAACTGCTTTTTTAGGAATGACTATTTGAAACTCTCTTATTGCAATTATCCTTGTAAAATGGCTCACGTGAAACAGCTGTTATTCCTCACTTCCCCAGAGATAACCTTTAATACAAGCTATCCTAAACACTATTGCAGGACTCTGTGATAGACTGAATCTCGGGATCAGATGATCAAAACCAGTTTTAACTCAGCGGATAACATTACAGATACAATGAAGCTCTCCCAGCTGGGGGTGTGCAGATTGCCATGGGCTTTGCCAGCGCGCTCCGGTGGGAAGCAGTAGGTACTGGTCCTGGTTTTAAAGACTTGAAAGGACACGGGAGGGAATTGGGGTGCAGAGCTGAGACTTACCGAGCTCCCCCGCGGCTTTGATGTCAATGTTGTCGTAGCCACTGCCTATTCGAACAATGACCCGTAAGGCCTTGAACTTCTCTAGATCTTCTCGAGTCAGTGTGATGGTGTGGTACATCATGGCCCCAACAGCTTCATTTAATACCTGGAACAGAAAAGAGATGTCAGGAGCCACCAGGACACCTGGAAGGGACGCCTGCAGCTCCTGAATCAGCAATATTACACGGTGAATTATTCTTTTTTAGTGCTGACCTACTGTCCGACCCAGGCACGGTGCAAGCTGACACTCCAGGTATCAGCGAAACCATCCGGTGTGTGACCCACCGACATCAAAGCCATTCCCTTAGGGAACAGACAGGATGGATACCTGAAAACTGATGTTACATCTGAGAAGACAAGGCAGAGGAAAACTGAGCCTGTGGCTTATCTGGATCTTTCCCAGGTGGTTATCTGCTAAACCCTCTGCATCCAATCAGCAGTAATTCTGCTTTTAAAAAAGGAATTTGGTTTTAGAGCAATATCTGTTGGTTCTGAACATGACTGTGTCCCTCATAACTTCTTTGGCATGTCTGAAGTTCAAACACCTGTCACACTGTTCACATTACCCTTTTCTGTATGTTTTCAGGAGTAACTAGAAAGGTCTGTGTGAGGCTGCACAGTCACATAAAGCCGCACTTTGTCCTCTTCAAAGAAGATTCAAACCTCCAGTAGTGCTCACCATAAGCTACCTCAGTGCTCTGGAAACCCAGGATCTAGCCAAATTCTCCAAGACTGGCTCATCTATCATCTACCAATGTCTCATAAAAACACACTGTCCTTTTCCCCCCACATTTAATATCTGAAGTACTATCGGCACTGATGTTTCTGTAGTTCTCTTTCCTGGAAGTGGCTTCTCAACACTTCAAACCTCATTTGAGTTATCTAAATGCGAACAAAGAATAATTTTAAAAGAAGTATTTAGAAGTAGTTGAGCTTCCGAGCAGAAATACCCATCCACAGTGCACGCGGCCCAAACCTCACCCGCTCACACTGGGCAGAAAGGAGCTGCTGGAGGTGCAGCCAGCACCCCAGGAGACCCATGAGCTGCAGAACGGGATGGTCTTTACAAAACCAGAGCAACTGTGCTGCACCGCAGGGAGGTGCAGAGTGTTGGTAATGCTGCACCGAGCAAGCAGACACCACAAAAATGAGCAACATTAATGATAATACTGATGTAAAAAACTTGATGCTAAGAGATAAGGTGACTTTCTTTTTTTTCCCAAAATAACATCTGGCTTCTAAAACAGCCTCTCGGAATTTTAATCTGCAGCGATGTCTGGTGATATTATCTGCTGATGGTCTCCACACGTGGTTTTGTACACTTTTTGTTCAAGAAGAACTGGGAGAGACCACACCTGGAATATTGTGTCCAGTTGTGGCCCCTCAGTTCCAGAAGGACAGGGAACTGCTGGAGAGAGTCCAGCGCAGCCACCAAGATGCTGAAGGGAGTGGAGCATCTCCCGTGTGAGGAAAGGCTGAGGGAGCTGGGGCTCTGGAGCTGGAGAAGAGGAGACTGAGGGGGGACTCATTCATAGGGTTCAATATGGAAAAGGGGAGTGTCAGGAGGATGGAGCCAGGCTCTTCCTGGTGACAACCAATGATAGGACAAGGGGCAATGGGTTCAAACTGGAACACAAGAGGTTCCACTTAAATTTGAGAAGAAACTTCTTCATGGTGAGGGTGGCAGGGCCTGGCCCAGGCTGCCCAGGGGGGTCGTGGAGTCTCCTTCTCTGCAGACATTCAAACCCGCCTGGACACCTTCCTGTGGAACCTCAGCTGCGTGTTCCTGCTCCATGGGGGGATTGCACTGGATGAGCTTTCCAGGTCCCTGACAGTCTGGGATTCTGTGAGAGGAAGGGCAGAGCTCACGGTTCCCCAGCCCGCGCAGCCCACGTTACCTTCTCGTGAATCTCCTGAGTTGATTGTGCGTCACAGAATGCAACCGTCGCCAGGTCCTTCAAAATGGGCATCTCCACCGTGCAGTCCCTCCCGTCCAGCAGTGCCACCAGGGGCCGGGGGTGCATGGGGCCGTTCATGATCTGAGGGCGAATACCTGCGAAGAGAAGGAGCGCGGTTTTTACACCGACGGCTGCGGAAAGGTCCCCCGGGCAGCACCGGTACGTCTGTGCAGTTCGTGCGTCGAGTAAGGGACAGCGGCACGTGGTTTCAGTTTGCAGAACAAATTTCGGGGGACGATGGCAATGAAATGTGAATTTTAGCACACGGTTTTGGTTTTGCACCAGCCAGAGGGAAAAGACAGTGAGGTTTGCTCCCCAGACAGGGATGGACACCACGTCATGTTATGGGGATAGATCACTGCTCTGCCCATCCTAACCGACGCAGGCTTCATTTCAAGCAAACCGCATAAGCCAGTGCTGTTGGCATGTTCAACCATTTGATTCAGCATCCTAGGAGTGAAACCCAAGCCAGCAGTAATTTTTTCCCCTGCCTGCAGGAGGGCTGGGATTTTGTTCCACAGACATACGCTGGCACTTGGTCTGGTTATTTTAAGGAATGACTTTACCATGCTGCCCACCTCAGAAAGACAAGAAATCCACTAAAAAATAAAGGATTACTGGAAAAATCACAGAAAGAGCAAGACAATGAAGACCTCCAGCTTGCAGGTCTATACTCTGTTATATTGCCCGCTACAAAAACACTTCAAGGTGGGAACAGTGAAGCTCGGTTTACTTTGTAAAACCAAACCTGGTGTAAACCTGCATCCAGCGGGATGCTCTGGGATGTGTGGTTGGACCCGTGGCAGCAAGTTCTCGGTGCCAGCGCAGGACATGGCTCGTCTCACACTTACACACACCTTGCTCTTGAAAATACGCATATTCAGGGATCGTTCAGCTGTGCTGCTTTTTTCTCATTTCACAACATGTTCTCCAGGCGGAGGTAAGGAAAGGAACGATCACCACCAAGGGCTGCACAAGCCTGACTTTTATACCCTACTTATTGCTCTGCTGGGAATTAACTGGTTCATTTTTGGACAAGTCACTTAGAAATTTCTATGCCTCCATTTGCCACTCAGTGGTAACATGGAGGTGTTTAAAAGATGCATAGGTGAGGTTCTTAGGGACACAGTTTAGTGGTGGACTGGGTAGTGTTAGGTTAACGATTGGACTTGATGACCTTAAAGATCTTTTCCAACCAAAATGATTTTATAAGCGCCTTCACTCCATCTGGTCAGAGGGTTTCCCCCGCACACTACATCTCAGCGATCACCGCGTAGCTGGACAAGCACCGGACTTGGCTGAGGGAACTCTGGAGTTGTTTTGGGGTATTTTGGGGGGTCAAACACCTCACATGGAGTAGTACAGAACAAATGCTACTGCCTGTGGTGCTATTTGAGTAACTCGGACAAAAGCTGAGAGCAGTAGGCTCCTTTGCCAGCCCTCTGGCTTGGGGTCAACACTGGGAATAGTGTCACTGCAGCCCCATGCGCGAGAAAAATGACTGGGGAAAGAAACTAATGAGAAGAGCAACACACTGATATTTTTTTCCCCCTTTTTTAAAGGGAAAACTAAATACGTGTTTTTGTCCAGACTGCTGTGGAGTAAAGTATTAACGAGATCTCCACCAGGTGATGCGTATGTGACAGACGCGGGTGCTACGGGCCAAAGCAATGTCTCCCAAGACTGCGCTGCCACCAAGAGCATCACCTCGGGGAGGGATCTACATTGCTGCGTATGAAACGTGGGACACCACGTAGTGACATTCATTTTGCATGGGAAAAATTAACCCCACGGAAACAGGCAGGTTTAATGGAGGGATTTCACGGCTCTCCGTTCTTGTTTTATCGAATCTGCTTTAAGAAATGAAGAAGCAACCAACCCAGCAGACCTGACTGAAGATTTTCAGCATTAGACACGAAGGTTTTTGGAATGGGTCTTTCTCTCCGTCTTCCCTACCAAGCTCTCCATTAGCACCTACTTTAAGTAATACAGGATGTTTGCACGCATTTCATCCAGATGGAAGTGCAACTGTGTCAGTAGGCAGGGTAGAGTGCCGAGACGATTTGGATCACCAAAAGAAGCTTGCCATAAGCAGATAAGCAAGAATAAAAACATACATACACATCTCAGAGCACTTACACAATCCTTACATGAACCGCTATACCACAGCTAGATTATTTTCTCAGGTTAACGAGCGAGTGAATTATAACACTGACTTAAACTCTTACTAACAGGTATGATCTCCAGGGCTTAGAGCATCACCACCAGCCTCGCACACCGCAACTGTAAATCCAAAGGAATCTGATGCAGGGATGAGGTGGCGTGGGGATGGTGCCGGTGGCCAGCAGAGCTGGGACCACCACAGCTCTGTCTGGGCAAGCTGAGCTTAGAGCTCGGTGCCCACAGGGCCAGGACCATCCTCGGGCAGGGCAGTGGGCAGCCAGGCTGGGGGTGGCTTCCTGCGAGCAGGGCCCATGGAAGACAAAAATCACGGGTTAGCTGAAACTTTGACATTTAATCCAAGCCCCAAAATAACAGTTTTATTCTGCTGCCATTACATAAGATTCTTTGAAACTCAAACGAAACACAGCTTTTCTTTTTTAACCAGCATCTGTGTCTTTGCTCAGGATTGGGGTGTAATTGTGCGTGATGACACAGGTTTCTCAGGCACGTCACCCGTGCCCGCACACACAAGTGCGGTTGCCGAGGCTGAACGCTGGCTGGAACCTGCGAGGTATTCAGAGGAATGGCTCTCATTTCTCCTACTCCAATAAGGGAATTTCCTTCAGCTTGACAAGGAAAGTTCTGAAGCAAATTGATTCGAGATGAAGTGCATAATGTATGGAAATTATGTTTTAATAAAAACCATTGGCAGGTTTGTGACTTAAACCGTGACATTATTTTCCTCTCTTGCCTCTCCAGCACCCTGAGACCATTCCTCACCATCCTTGTTCCTACCTCCTGCACAAACACATTAAAACCAAAACATCTGGGCTGACAAACCTAAGCTCAACTCGTGGCACTGTTTTTCCTTTTAGCCAGGCTCATACAGCACGTTTGTTCTGCGTGCAACTGCTTCATTAAGAACGAGGTATGCCATGGATCAGAAAGTAATTAAACAGCCCAACACTCCCCTCCCAAATTCTGATCAAGCATCGCAGCCATTAACCCTTTCGCTCTGCCAGGGGTTGGAAAAACCCTCAGGCTCGTTCCAGCGAGGGGTGCGATGCTGTGCAAGCCAGGGTGGGATCGGATCTCCCACCCAGCAGTCTCAGAAATTCAGAGGCTTCCCCCACCATCCGAAGCCGATTTTTGCCGATAAAGCTTCAGCCGTTCCTGTAAAGTTGCGGCAAGTATTGCTCGATATGTATTTTTTTAGGTATTTTCAGCTGCCCACAGACCCTCGCCAGCATCGCGGGGAGAGCTTGGTAAGGAAAAGGGAGAGGAGGAAGGGTTTATGGAAAAAATAAATTAAAAAAAAAGAAATAAGAAAGGTTTGCAGTCACAGTGAGAACTCAAACTCCACCCCGGCTCGCAGGCAGCGCCGCTTGTTGCACACAGCCCCATGTATAAAGTGCTTTTGTTTCATTTTTAATACACAAAGCCTGCTTGTCCTCTCCTGCCGCTCCTCCCCTTTGCCACCCACTTGTATCCGATCCCAATGGCACCCCTGCCAAGAGAATTAGGGAGTGCTCCCTGCTAAATGGCAGCCTTTGTGTGACCGCAAGACGGCTGGTACTATCTCACAGAAACAAAAGCAGAAGCCATTTGCCTAATTCTTATTAATCTCAGTTGCCTATGCCACGCATTAAAAAAATAAGAGAGAAAGGTTTTAAACACGTACACTTGCAGTATATAAAAGTGCATCAAGAAGCCATCCTGACACTCGCCTGAATTACCCGTTCACAACAAAGTAGCTACAGTTTTACAGTCAACTACACACTTTATTAAACAAACAGAAAAGAAACAGGAAATTTCCCCTTGCCTGGAAAATGTTGCCTCCACATTCTTCTTCTTATTAAAAACCACACATGGCAGTGGAGGAGGAGGGAGGGAGGAGAAGGGGGGGGACCCACACACGATAAAATACTACCACTTTGCAGCGCGTTGCCTCTCCTTTCGTCTACGAGGGGGTATCTTCAAACAAGCAATCCCGCGGCCCACAGCTGCAACATCTCAAGACAAATGTCTCTTTGAACACGGAGGGAAAAGAAAAGGCTTTTGTCCCGAGCCACGGAAGAATAGGCTGAAATTGCGAGAAGAGTTACGGTCACCTCCGCGCGGCTCCCAACTCTTCAGAGCGCTCCCTCCAGACTTTGCCGAAGCTTTTAACTAATCGTAGTTCTTTCCCAGCCCTTGAATAAAATCATGTGAGTGCCAGCCAAAAAATCTTATGCTATGCACACTAAAGGGTTTGTATATGTCACAGTTGCTTTTTCCCCCTTCCACTCTCCTCCTCCTATTGACTTGCACATACGGCGTTTTGTGGGCTGTTGTTTTTTTTTTTTGTTCGAGTTGTCTCAAATGGATTTAATCTGTGCCACGCTGCGTTTTATGTTTGTTTGGGTTTTTTTTCTGTGTGTTTTTTTTTTTTTTTTAACTTAAAAATGAAACATGCCTTTCCATGTGGAGTATATTGAAGGAGGCTCCGCAAACAGGCTGATCGCCTTTGGGAGCCGTACCAGGGAAACAAAGCACGGGGGGAAAGCAAGGCTGTGCTGATCTCATCCAGCACCCACAAACGAAGGGCTGAATTCTATCTTGATGCGTAAATCAACTGGTTTTCAGCATCCGAAACGACACTCGCTTGCTGGCAGGAGTCACATCTTCTTGGAGACGCCCATCCCCTGGTCCTGCCCAGTTTGTCCCCAAGATGTATTAATAAAAGCCTACCCATATCGTCATCCCCATCGCACACTCCTGTGGGAGGGAGGGCAGGTTATACCTGTGCAATGCCCCATTTCCTGAGCAAAGGGCAGCCCACAGCTCGGAGCGGTTCTTTATTTCTCTTCACAGTTGCCATCGTCATTGCCAGGGGTGGCAACAGCTAGAGACAATCCTCATCCAAAAAATACAAAAAGAAGAATCTTCTTGCTCCCAATTTAATACTGTTAGTGCTGCATCTTACTATTGCTGTTCCCAGGACAAAGAGCAGTAGGAGTTAGTTAACAGGGGAATCTAGGCGGCCTTTGTGCCAACTACCTTGGATCCATCAAACTGATTTTCAGCCACAGAAGTCAAAAGCAAACCAGAGCACTGATGGTACACCGGCGGTACCCGGGAGAAATGCAGCACGTGGTGAAATCTCTCAGCAATGAGTTTAACCTGCACAGACCGGTGTTTCTCCATCACCATCCCACTCGTTCAGACAGCATCCTCCCTCCCAGGAGTCCTGGGCACACACAGTCCTCTGTGGGGATGCTTCTGGATGCTCCTGAGGGTCCTGGAATTGGAGGATGGGGTCAGAAATAAGGAGAACAAAGGTTCATTTCCCAAAGCTGGTACTGAGTTGCAACATAAACATGAAAAGTCCTGCCAGTGTCCCTAAAATCCAGTCTCCTTGTACAAGACAACGGGATTCAGGCACATCTTTCTCTTGAACTTACATTGCCACTGCTTGAGCACTTCCAATATTCCACAGATTTATGGACCCTGCTTTACAAGCTGGAAAGGTAGGGTCCCGCAGTGCCTTTTGGAGGTGGCTCAGGGTCCCCACTCCCTGGTGGCCCTGGGCCACCCTTCCCGTAGGCTGTAAAGCGACGCTGATGCTGCTTCAGGACTGCGGGGAGCAGAAACATCTGGGGAGCTGTGGGTCACACCTGGGCCAGCAGTTTCCAGCTGTAGTGGTATCACTTGCAAGCAGAAAGGTGTGAGCTGTGAGGGCGCCATCAAATGCTGAAGGAAAGTTTCTGTGCGGACAAGGGCACTGCAGATGCTGTAGGACTGAGTGGACCTCCCTCCTCTACCACAGCATGGTCACAAGTGATGCTCTTTCTTTCACTCTTCCTGTTAATAAATGCTTCTCATAATAAACGCACATGAAAAAATGAAATATGACACAGTCAATCTTGTAGTCAGGGCAAAATGGGTATTTACTGTTGTAGGAGATCTGCAGTGTCTGCATCGACGTCTGTACCGCAGCTGGAGCTGATGGGCTCCACACTCACAGCCAGGGCTGCCGCAGGGAAAGGGGACGATGGCAAAGCCGAGGTGACATCCAGTGCGCCGGGAAAACCCACAGGTCCACGGCAGTCCCCTCCAGCGAGGAAAATCACTCTGCAGAGAAACTCCTGAGCTCCACAAAGACGGGCAAAGAGGCCGCAAGGCCTGTCCTCCCCCATGGAAGGGAAAAATCTCGTACCTGCTGTTGGAAAGAGCCCGTGCAAACTCCTGACCTCTCCAGCACGTTTCCTCCCGTCAGCACCAAGAGCTGGCTTTCTGACGGTCCCTTTCCAGATAACTGTTCAGGTCTTCCTTTAAGAATGTATGTTTTAAAAATTCCCATACAAAATGATATCCTTATTACCCTGTTTCCCCCAAAATAAGCCGTACCCCGAAAGTAAGCCCTAACATGACTTTTCAGGATATTTGAGGATGCTCAAAACATAAGCCATATTCCAAAAATAAGCCCTAGTTACAGTTCATTAAAAAAGTCAATTTAAATAGTGTCCAGGCAGCTATACATGTAAAAAAGTAATAAGCTTTGGAGCACAAATTAATGTAAGACCCTGTCTTATTTTTAGGGAAACTGGGTAGCTGATACAAACACCATGATTCTGGTCCTCAGCTGAACGACAGAAGCAGACAGCAACCACAAAGAAATGCTTGATAAAAATATGGGGAGTATATATACATAGTATTTTCTTACTATTGTTTCAATACTTGTAGACACACACTAGAAACAGATACATGTCTCTACCTCCTTCGTGCACCCCCATTAAAGCATTGCAATACACGTAACCCACGGCCAACGCCACAGGGATGCAGTCTTGGGGCAGGAAAGATGAGCAGAAGCTTTGCAAAACTCTTCTTGTCATGAAATAATCTCTGGACTGAACTAAACTTCATCCAGGAGCACTTCAGATAGAGCTGTGAGTATATATACTGGCGTAATACAACTAAAAAGTAATCTAATAGTAGTATGTGGCTTCTGCTGTCACCTGCCACGTCAAATTGTTGGTGTCTCGGTTATTCCCAGGCTGCCAGGTGGGTAAATCTGGTAAATCTGTGTCTCCAAACACTGACGTGTGACGTTCTGTGCCAGCTCACACGTGGGTTAGCAGGAGAGAGTTCAAGAGGAGCTAAGCAAGGTCTTGGGGTGAAACTCCCCATGGCCATGCAAGGCGACGGGAGATGGGGGTGCCCGAGGATGCGCTGGCCCTGAGGGCTCATTGGGGACCCTGAGATGCAGGAGTGTGGAGCAGGGGATGGACGGACGGACGGATGGGATGGTGAGCCCAAGGAGGCAGTGGGAGCTGCCAGGGCCTGTGAGAGAGATGGTAGAGCAGATGGGAGAGGCCACAGGGGGGTGAGGATGTGACCAAGAAAGCTAAAAGAAGCACCTGTTTGCTCAGAGAAGATCTGTTTCTTGTGGTCTTTTTTCTTTCAGAGAGGGATGGGGAAAAAAAGGGGAAAAACCCCACTAGGGTTTGTGTCATGGTTGTGATTCAGACACCACACCGATTCTCAAACCGTCCCACTGCCCAGGGCTGAGCTTTGCAGCTCCTACTACAAACAGCATGGAGAAGGTAGCAAAAAACCCAATAAATTCCCTTCAAATGTGCTCCGTTACCAAGCACAGTGCTGAAAACAAATTGTATTTGCAGTGCTGAATGGATGGCTTTCTTGATACTACCCAGAAACCTGAGGAAATACTTTCTCTCCAGTGCTGACACTTCAGCTGCAGTTTATATCTTTCACATTTCACACCCGTGATGCTCACCCCTAAGACATACATCCCAGACACTCATCCCAGACACACATCCCAAACACGCATCCCAGACACGCATCCCAGCCAGGCAGCGTCACATGGGAGGGACGACAGGTCCCTCCCTGTCCTCTTTATCCATTTATCTTTTCCCCTTTATCCAAATAGATACAAACTACAGCAGCAAAACCCAAATGAGCTGCTCCAGGAAATGGACAGCTTTCATTTTTTTCTTAAAAATACAAAAAAACCCAAACTGCCAAACAAAAAGCCAGTGAGAACGATGCTGATACTTTACACGAGGGCGCAGGGGAGAGCCGCTGATATTCGGCATCTGGGCAAGCGGTTGCCTGGACTTCAAACCACCCCAAGGGAGGATTCAGCATCTGTAAAAGCATTTTGGAAGGTGAAATATAAAAATAAAGGCTAAAGGTGAGCCCGCTGACCAGCAGCAACAGCCCTGGCATGGGGACAGCCTGAAATGCTGCTGCCTGAGACCACCACGAGAGCAGAGAAGGGCTGCTGACAACGTACCAGCATTGCAGAGTGTAAACTTGGTTTTATGGCAGACAGATAAGTCCCAGTCCTATAGCTGAGATTGGAAATCGCTCTTAAATAATAATAATAACAAAAAAAACGTAACCCATCAAAGCAATTCCTTGGATTCAGTTTTCGGGAAGCAGGAGGGGTTGAACCAGACTAGCTGTCCGTGTGCCTTCTAAACTTGCGTTTGTGCATCAATTATGAGCAATTTCTAAATTTTCTAAACACAAAAACCCGCCACGTTGTGAGACACTTGTAGGAATTAAATTATGCTGATGTTAGCCACAGGCATTAGTCCTTCCCACCATGCTGGACAGAACATCTTATCAATCTTATAAGCAAGACAGACATAAGGTTTTCTATACACTGCCCTGCTTTGCTACTGGCATTTCTGAGATCTGCTGGAGGTTTCTGTAGATCCCAGAGGAGCCTCGAGATGGTGTCAGAGGGATTTCTGTGCCGGGGAGAACGGCAGCGGCCCTTCACTGTTGGCTTACAATGTTCCCTGTATGATGGTGCTCCTACTACACAGATGTGCACACTGGCAAGACGGCATCGCTTTGCCATGGAGGGAACCTGGGGCAGGAGCTGTGACCACCCACGGAGAACCCAAAACCCTGGCCTGGGGTGAGAGATGGTTCCAAAGCTTTAAATCCATCTGGACATCTCCAGCGTCTTCACTCAAAGTGATAAAAGGCGCAAAATCTCCAAGCCACAGGCAGTGAGTGGCCATTTGCGGTGACGTGCAGCAGCAGAAAGAGAAGCAGGTGGGTTGTCGCTGAGCCCTGTGAGCCACACCACGATCCCACAGCGCGAGCGATGCTTGCTAGCTACCAAGGGAAAAAAGATGGTGAGCTCACTCCAAAACCTACAGGTCTTGCCAAGGCCTCGTCCCTTGTAAGACCTATTAAAATAGCTCCTGGGCACTTGCCAAGCGCACAAGCCCAGCTGGAACCGTCTGTTCAGTGACCCTGGTGCAAGGTCATCCCTTTTGGAGTCTGAAAACAGACACTGTTCGACCTGCGAATGTGAAATGTTTCTGGGGAGCGTGCTGGACCTTTGGTACCTTTCCCCCTTCCGTTGCTGCTCCTGGCAGTGTCCCTGCCCTGGGATCCCCACCCCGCTTCCACAGCAAAGATCAGATGAATGAAACCTTGGTATGGAGAGGAAACTCAGCCACCGCCATGGTCCCAGCTTTTCTGCAGCACGTCCACAGCCCACACAGGGCTCCTGCTTTTGTCATCCTAGTTTCTTGCTTCACTTTTTTTCTGCTTCTTTCCCCGTCCCAGTCTGTACCCGGAACTCCCTGTGTTCTCCCATTGCTCTTTGAGGAATATGAGGCCAATTCTACTTAGTGCAGAAAGGATGGCTAAATGGAAATACATGAGCAAGGGAACAACCCTGGGAGGTGCTGAATTCCTGCAAATCCCACTCACTTCCCTAAGATAAACACCCTCCCTTCCCTGCAACGCAGGATTGTAACTAAGCGAGAAAAAAACCCCAAATATTAACATTTGAAAGCACTTAACTACAACCTACTTGCTGTTAAAGTTGATTTACTTTTACAATTAACGCTTTACAAGTATATCGTGGGATTTTATCATGGTTCCACTGAAAAATAAAAAAGGGCACATGTTGAATTCCTGTTGACATTTAAAGCAGCCCAGAGCCATAAAAACACAGCAAACAAAACTTTGGGCTTGGCAGTGTCCACCAAAACCCACCTGCTCCCCACGGGTCAGCAAACAGGATTTGCACTCCACTACTTCTGCAGCCCCGGGCTGCAAAAGAAAAATTACACTGTACATAAAGCGGGGTGTTCGCAATAGTTACAGAAAAATCATTACAATTTATCACCAATAATGAACAAAAATCAAATCCACTCTCTGCTGCTGCCTCAAAATTTCAGTGTTAGTCTGGTGCGGCCTTGCCCTTCTCCGAATATTTGTAATGAACCAGAACATTACATTTGATTAGCAGCAGATTTTGCTACACCTCAAATGCAGAACACCTATGAAGCAGAGAAATGTTGTCAAGGACTTCCTCAAGAAGACCTTGAGGTGACCAGGAAACCCACCACGATGGAGGAGAACCCTCCAGCACATACTTCAGCTCAGCACGTATCTCAGCACGTGCTGTCCTTACAGAAACGCTTTCTTGGATCGG
Source organism: Patagioenas fasciata (assembly GCF_037038585.1). Classification (NCBI taxonomy): domain Eukaryota; kingdom Metazoa; phylum Chordata; class Aves; order Columbiformes; family Columbidae; genus Patagioenas; species Patagioenas fasciata. Next base: position 39,584,404 of record NC_092527.1, read on the forward strand.
GCCGATATCCCCTCGAGGCGCGTTATCAGTTATTTGCCAGGCGAGAAGACGCGGTGTCATGGGAGATAAAGATGACTGCACCACATGGAACAGGATAGCGGTACATGGTAAGTGATTTTATCCTTTGGAGGAACAACTTATGGAGGGAGACTGTTTGCCTTGGGGTCTTCCAGCTGTGAAGGGTGAGGAAGTGCAGCAGCTCATGTGGGAGCATCATCCCGCGGACACCCCAACCCAGCAGCTCTGCCCGTGGGCAACAACAGTGACGGGGAACAACCCTTGGGTTGTGCTTTCTGAATCTTACAGAACCCCAATGTCTTCTGGTTTGGTTTGTTTGTTTTTATTATATATTGAAAAAGACTCGTTCTGCTTTGGGCAGGATTGACTGGTCATGGCTGAATTACGAAGACAGAGCTCTATATGTAACGTTGTAGGAAAAGCATGGCAGATAAACTCACAGAATCACACAGAAGCCCAGAATGTCAGGGGTTGGAAGGGCCCTGGAAAGCTCATCCAGTGCAATCCCCCCATGGAGCAGGAACACGCAGCTGAGGTTCCACAGGAAGGTGTCCAGGCGGGTTTGAATGTCTGCAGAGAAGGAGACTCCACAACCCCCCTGGGCAGCCTGGGCCAGGCTCTGACACCCTCACTCCTGTTTTGTCGCATGTTCCTAAACTAACATCTTTCATTATTTTTAATGCTGTAAAGCAGTTACCCAGGCACATCAGTAAGATGAAGAAGGATCCCCCACAGCGCTTGCAGCCACCTTCCCAGAGCACGGGCTGCTGGAGAGGTCAAGAGGAATGGGGGGACACGGGGCCCAGCAGCATCTCCGACCCCAACATCTTCTGAGCTGCTCACTCAGCTGGGAAAAATACAACCAACCAAACAATAAACCCTCCCTGAGAAACCTCAATCTCTTTATCCAACTTCTCTGAAAAAACGTTTTAGAGATGCTACACAGTACAGCCCTCTTTAGCTATTTGTGTCCTCGAGCCGTGCATTAATACAGCTAAAACTAAGCTGGATTGAGGGAATTTTAAATTGATGTACTGGATGATGTAGGCAGCTATAAAATAAAAAGAAAAGAAAATAAAAAGCACTCCAAAAAGAAAAAGGGAAAATCTCAACACAAAACTGGATTGCAAGCTGGAGATTTCATGAGGTCAGGGTGAATGTACAAAACCCCTCATTGGAAATGTTATTAATAATATCATCTTACCTACTATAACTTAGAAAGTACACTGACTAATAACAATACAGTAATTAGTAACACACTCCCAAAACTTAGAATACTATAATTTAATCATGGGGTTTTTTTAAACTGAGGGAAAAAAGTGATGGGGGGGCCAAGAACTCTCTGTATTTTAAACTCTCCCTTTTTAAACCTGAGCTTGCACCTTTATAGAGCCTTACTAGCTGCTCACTAATAACTGCTGTGTGCTCAGAGCACCCTGGAGTTGCAAAAGGGCATTGTAAGTGTTTCCAAAAGAAATAAGAGGGTGTCCATACACTACAAAGACTTCCCAGACATGCAAAGGAACACGCTTTTGAGACTGCATGTAAAAATTTTGACTCCATGAATACAGATGTCGGGTTTCTAGTAAACTTCAAGGCAGAAAAGTCTTTTGTAATTCAGGGGTATTAATTCTTTAAATGTCCAAATCAAATTAAACCAAATGAGATTTTTTGGTGAGTTGCTTTTAAATTCAGTTCTTTCAAATAACCGTTAAACCCTTTGAAAATGAAATTAACTTTATTTTTAATGTAATGTGCAATTGTGGAGATCTGAAGAAAATCATGTGGTCCCAAGAGCACGTGTGTTTTTCTAACTACACAACTTGGTCTAACAAAAGATCTTATCTCTCCCTTCCAACCCTGCCCAGCTCCAGTCTTCCTGGCTGAATAAAGGTAACAGAAAAAGCTTAATGATTAACTTTTGCATGCTCAATTTCCCCTTTCTCAGGCTGTTTGGCCGCCAGCATTCCCACCTTGCTGCAAAGCACGGGGGCTGCAGGTACCCACCTGGGGGACATCACCCCTCCACCTGCGCCTGCCCAGAACAACCCAAATCCCTCCGAAAAGCCCTAAAATAACATCAGAGATGCGCTTTCCTTTGCTACAGTGGAAGGAGGCTCCGAGAAAAGCCTCTGGCCATGGCACCTCTCCTCCCCAGCGCTCTCAAGGCTTTTGGAGGCTGAAACAAACCCCTGCAGAGCTTTCCAGATGGCTTATTCTTGGATGAGCAACACACATTGGAGGAACAAGAAAACAGCCTAACATTTGTTCTCATCCCCAACCCTAAAACCATTCTCTGATGAGTGAGCCACACTCTTCACATCTTCGAGTGGACCAAGCAGTGTCTACTGAACACCACGACCAACTTCACCCCATATGGGGCTTTCCTATATGCCCAAGGTGGGCTCGAGTCAAGGTCAAGTTCTGCAAATCCTCCCCCTGTAGCTGCTCCATCTCCAGCTCTCCCGCACCAGCCAGAGGGCACTGAGCCCGCTCAGCCGCACGCAAGCACCTTCTGCTTTATAGAAAACATGTTCCATGTCCAAATATTTCACAGTGCCTTGAATAATAGAGATTACAGCCTCCCTAAATTATCATTAGTGTTTAAAATAGTACCAGAAACCTTCACAAGTAATGATAGATGACAAATTTATCTTAAAACAGAGCTATTTAAGCTACGATAATCTAGAAAAATCTTCGCTAATCTGCTACATCTTTGAGGTAAAGAAGTACACGCTTGCTGGGTTTCGTAATAAAACAAAAATGAACATTGGCAGAGCAAGCAAAATCATCTACAAATACAAATCAACCTTTTCTCCTTGTGAGCCAGAGTAGCCCAAGGGATAACAGCACAATCACGCTTCTGATGTATTTATACAGCACATTTCATCTCCATTAATCTAGATAACACACTGGCAGATCCTTATTTTTCGATTCCAAGAACGATGAAGCTATTCTTGTGCTATGGCGGTTCAACGCCCACCTCTCCCTGACCACATCGGGCCCCACCGAGGTCTCTGACCATGGTGTCACCTTCCCACCCTCCCACCACTTTGGGAAGGGGCTGGAGAGCTGCACCCCAGCTCGTCCCAGCAGCCCCCCAAGTTCACCACGCTCATTTGGTCACAGCGTCAGGCACGAAGAACCTCACCCAAGTATGGGGCACAACATGCTCCTCCAAGGAGCTCTGTTTTTCATGAACTGACATTTTGGCCAATGATCTTCACAGTCAAGGCATCTGATTTTCTTCTGCACCCACAAGACAGCTACGCTGCAACTCCCGCGGCTGCTGGGAGGCATCTCCTACAGACACCGTCAGCGCATTAAATGACACATAAAATCCAAACTGTCGAGAAATTGACTGCTCTTGAAACCACGTTAAACTATAATGGGCTGAAAATGTCTTCATTTTTATGTCTCTTCGCTATCACAGAGAAGACAGACAATGCTGATGTAGGTAAGCACAGGCTATGGGTTTATCTAATCATGTATACTGAAGATAGTGAAAAATCTTTCAAATTTGCCTACAGTTATAGAACTCTAAATCACACTGAACGATACCACAGCAGTAAGCTGTTTTCCTCTAATGGTTTTCTCTATTTGATCAGTTCAATAAAACCCATCACCTATCAACCTAAGAGCTGCAGTTATATACCCTATGGTTATTCTCAAGTAATTGATTTTTTCTTAATTTTAAAACTGTGCACAAACCTCCTAGAAGAGCTAGGTATGGTAAAACGAACCGAGCAGATTTCATTTCTTGGGAAGGAGGTAGGGGAGGGAGAAGAAAGGGAGAGTCCTGCACTGAAGTTTCAGATAGTTGACGAAGTTTCCTGCCTTGCAGGAGAAAGCGCTTGGCAAAGGTGGATGCTGATGCATCACACCCCTGCCTACAAACTCGTACACTTGATAACCTCACACAGATTACAAAACACATCAAGTGAACTGAGTGGGCTGAGAAAACTCCCTGGGATCTTAAAAATGAAGGCTCCTGCAGCAACAAGGATCTGACGTAGCGCTTGTGTCCCGGGGGACCCTGAAGCACATTAGCTGCCAGTGACACGCAGCCGCCCCGCTGGCTGTCATCTCGAGGCACGGGTTGTGGGGCAAAGGGGTGAAGTAAGACACGGTGCTCAGCAAGAAACCCAGCCAAACGAGCATTTGAAAACTTCACACACAAATATGTCTGTGTTTTCATGGGTCACGCCACAAATACCCAAGAGGTAAACTGTAACAGTACTCATTGTAATCTCTTCCTCTAATTAATACCTTTGATGGTACAAGGAAAAGCTCCATATTGCAAAATTATCTACAACACATGGCTAGCTGATTTTCTTTAGAATGTGTAAGAATACAGAGGTGGCTTTGTAATTACCCCAAAACCTCTTTCCCTTGAGTGGCATTACTTTCAGTAGGAGCTTTCCCAAACTTTGCCCTGATTCTCAACACAACCTTCCTTGACCCGCCGTCCTCTCTCTGAACACAGACAATTCTGTGCCCCTTTGTTGCCCTGATACCCTCTTCCTTCCAGAGGAAAAAAGGTGATTCATCTGCAGGAACTCTTTACAAGTTGCCGTCAACAGAGAGATCACCTATCAGAAGATACACAGATCTCAAGTCACAGATTGCCTGAGTTTTCTAAAACAAACTGGTTTTTTGCTCCTCAGAAGATGCAGATGCTGAGGTGCATTGGAGCAGATCCCTCTCGCTGCCTTGTTCGAGGTCTGGCCAACATTGATGGGTTTCAAGGTTTTTTTTTGGTATGCAATGCAAGGGTCATGATTATTACAGGACTCTCCTCAAGCTCTGATCAAATGAGTGTGATGGATCTTCTGTGCCAAATGCAGCCATGCTGCTGTGCTCTCCAGAGAGAACACTGCACTGACACCTGAGACACAAGCACATCTCACCCTCTTTTGCCTCCTTATTTCGGACCGAGCTGGTGAACCACGCTTGCTGCCAGCATTAGGTGCAGAGTGCACACCAGAGTCCTCCCTGGCTTGTGCCTGGATTCAAACATTCAGCCAACTTGAGAATTTAAGGTTGCTTCGCTATTTCTGTTCCTGTCAAGCACACAGACAAAAACCCAGTTGCTGCTTCCTTGCGATTCACACGAGGAGCGCCAGGAGTCAATGGGTTCAGTGTGGGGATCATTCAAACCAGCTGCGGCCACTGAAAAGAATCCATTCTTCATTCCTGCGACCAGGCTTGCTAGAAAGTAGGGAGCAAATGTTCCACCCAAAATAGTTCTGGTCTGAGCACAAGGACAGCTCTTGGCAACAACAACGTTGAAAGAAAGAATGTCTTAGCATCAGGCTTAGCTGCCTTGCAAATGTATTTTGCATCCTCTACCCCAAATCTTATTTCTTTCTGCCTGTAACAGCCTACATGCTTTAAGCGGCTCTGGCAGATTGCTGAGCGTCTTTATTTTGGCTAGTAGCGAGCTCCCTTCCATATGGGACCTATCTAGGATGGAAAGCAGATCTACAGGGATGGAGAACTCAGCCCCAGCTGAGCACTGGGCCACCACAGCCCTCCACAGTGAAGCCAAGTTGTGCAGGAGTCCTGGGTGCCAATTGGGCGGCTCTGTGGCTGTTCCCCTTTCCCCGGAGCCCCGTGGCCGGGTGCGGGTGCGTTCCCCCCCGTTGGCCATGCACTGCGGTACCTACACAATGTGTGCATCTGCTGGGTGTGCTCTCCTGCCCCAGCTTCCTGGTCCACACTGGACTGATGGTGCAGAGCAGGTGCTGGGCAAATCCTCCTCCATGTTGTATGCACCCATCACCGCCCCCACATGCACCCAGTTGTACTGTGAGGATGCCCTGATAGTACCACAAGAAATGCTGCTTTTCTCAAAGAGCTGTAAACTGCCACAGTGACCAGGTGTGAATCACAGAGTGGTTGGAGATCATCCAGTCCAACCCAGCTGCTAACGCAGGGTCACCAGAGTAGATCCCACAGGAAGGTGTCCAGGCGGGTTTGAATGTCTCAGAAAAGGAGACTCCACAGCCTCTCTGGGCAGCCTGGGCCAGGCTCTGGCACCTCAAAGTGAAGAAGTGTCTCCTCATATTCAGAAGGAACCTCCTGTGCTTCAGTCTGTGCTCGTTGCCCCTCATCCTGTTGTTGGGCACCACTGAATGGAGTCTGGTCCATCCTCTGATACCCACCCTGAGATATTTATCAGCACTGATGAGATCCCCTCTCAGCTTCTCCAGGCTGAACAGAACCAACTCAGTCTTTCCTCGTAACAAAGATACTCCAGACCTCTCAGCCTCTTTGTAGCTCTCCATTGGACTCTCTCCAGTAATTCCCAGAATGGCTAGGTCTTTGTGGTTTATTTTTAACACACAATTAATTCCAAAAGCAAAAGGTCCTGCTGTTGCTAGGAATGCAAAGGTAGAGCAGCAGACACAAAGAGTTCCCTCTGCGTGAGCAACCGGGGCTGAGCTGAGCGTTTCCTCTGGGTTGACTGGCAAGGGCAATTAATCCTGACGTGGTGCATATGTTCCAAATTTTGTGTACTTCAGAAACGAAACGAGTTAAAAGTTATTGTGCTTTGCTGTGAAATATCAAAAGCACTGAACTGTGATGCATTAACATGGCATTGTCTTCCAGACTCTGGCCCAACTCAAGGCTGAGAAAAGAGCTGGCACACAGACACTGAGGAGTGCACATATTCTTCCCTTGCACACCCAGGTACTTTTGCACAGCACAATACTGTGTGTGATTATACCTCCATCCTCTTCATACAGTTATCAGTGCGACATGAAGTAATGACAATGCCTGTTAACAAAAGATACAAAACAGGACACCAACTACAACTTAAAAAAATTGCATTTAGAAATGTCACAATATAAAGCAAATGATAAACCCCTGCAAGCTGAGTTTCTAATCTGGTCTTAATCTCCCTGGGTGTAGCTGTGCCAGCGCTGGCTGCCTCTCCATCTCCTTTCCATCGGTCAGGATGAGCCTTTTCCCAAATCACCACAGCTGGCTGGAACAATCCTCCACTCCTCTTTCTCGCTACAACTTTCCCTTAGAGCATGATGACTTTTAAATCCTTTCAGGCTCCAAGCCCAGTAAGCAGTAAAGCCCAGCACAAAGTGATATTTATTTCTCATAACCATATTTTTTCGTGCAAAAATCCGATAGAAAAATAACCTCAGCGGTATCTGTCGTAGCCAGAGGTGGATTTGAAGCTCTGACGAAGTGAATGTGCTGCACGTGGCGGCACTTGGTGCAGCGCTCCTGCTTCTTAACAGAGTTAAAGGAAGAGACTGCCCTAAGCCAAAGCTCCCGTCTTCCTTCAGCTGCAGTAAGGAGCGACTTCAGATCTTCTGGGGAGCTGGAAACATTGGGTATGGACAAAGAACACAAATGAACAGCCATAATGGCTGCAGAGTGGTTTCCTTAATTAGAAAGTTGGCTGCGTTCATAAAGATGAGGAAAACAATGCTACAGGCTGCCAAGGCAAAGAGCAAGGAAAAACTGAAGCACACGCAGCTCTGGAGGAAACAGAAACCAGCTCTATCAGCCCCCCCGATCCTCCAAAACCATTTGTAATTATTAGGCTGAAAATCAAGCGTGGTCCTGCAGCTGAATCAGAGCAGTACAAGCTTGTGAATATGACTTGGCCTTAATTAATACGTTTTGACAAGGCTCAAAACACTCCCCAGGCGAATTAAGACACCGTAAAAAATCAAGGAGCTGACAGTTTTTGACCTCAAGATGTCAAATACAGAGCTACTGTCTAGTTTTGATGAGCTGTCAGTCTACCCCCCCAACACTGCGACTGCAGCTTAGCATTTCATGTCATGGGCTGCAACCACACAACGTGGTCCATGAGATTACCGGCATCTTCTCAGAGCATCAGCCAACCCAGATGTGACAGCGTCCAGGAACCCCTGTCGATACAGAGGAGCCATCTCAGACTGTGCACAGGGTACATCCCAGCAGAGGGATGTGGAACCGTACAGAAGAGTGAAGAAAACCACAGGTAGAGAAACTGCATCTTTCCGCTGTGTGGGTCACACGTGGGTCTGTCAATCCAACCAGCACCTGACACCTGTGATCAGAAAGAAGCTGATATCTGGTCGCACTGCGGCAATCGAGCATCTCGCTATGGAAATTCAAACGGCCGGTGGCAAAACAGCGCTCCCGGGAAGAGGCAGCTCACGTGTCTGGGGACACCGGGAATGCCAAAGGAGAAAACGCTTCTTGGCTGCAGCAGAAAACCAACATCATGATGCCTCTCCTAAGCAGAAGACTCTGGCCAAGGAGAAACATGGGTCATGGACCATTTCCAAGGGTGCACATGAGATGCTCTCACTGTAATTGAACATGAAGCCATGGCCTCCCAGGGCTGCGCACACTCCTTGCCATGGTGAGCTGCCACCTTGTGTGACCGAACATGGGGTGTTTGTGTCTTTCTGCTTCAAACCAGCTGCAGAATGAAATGAAATGCAGGTGTTAGATGTGACGGAGGCTGAGGAACACAGCTGCAGTCTGCAGAGAGGTGACAGGAGAGCAATGGCAGCGGGAAGGCTGAGTTTTCAGAGTGTGGCTCCAAAAAGACAATCTCAGAGGATGCAATTGCGATGCTCGTCCATGCAGGAGATGAAATAGAATCATCCCAAACTGGACAGAGAGGTGCAGGTCCTCAGAGGGTCTCTGCCCTGAACACCTCTGCAGCAGGAATATGGCCACGAACCCAGAAGACCTGCAAAATTAACTTACACCTGACACCCAGGAGCTCCGCATGGCTTGATACAAAACAGCAAAGCACAGGTTACGCATTCTGTTTATGAGAAAATTAATCTTAAATGATGTGGAGTGAAATCTTGGATCCGGGACTAATTTTTTCAAAAAAGTAACTTTCACTTGCTATTTTGCCAAATTCTGATTGAAAATCATCACTCAGATCCCAAGAGCTCACAACCCACTTACTGAACATGGTACTGCTGTATTTGGATGGACTCGAGTCCGGGTATTTCTAACACCGTGAAGGGTAAAAGGTAGAGGCAAACAAACAAAGCACATAACTATGCCAACCTGAGAGAAGGAGTGTAGAATAAATGGGAAACACGCTTTGTGAGTGTTACCAACAGCATTGTTCCCAAGCATGGAACACTTTCCTAGAAACTGGCTACCTTCAGGTCACCGCCTGTCCTGCTGCAGTATTTTGGTTGGCTTACTGTTGCTGTTTCTGTTATTTTCTCTTTTCTTCAGCTCTCCTACCTCGTTCTTTCCTCTGCCACTTCTCCAGATGTGTTAGCACTGAGGGAAAGCTGCTCCCGTCGGCTCTGCGGGGCAGTTTCCAGCCTTGCCTACGCTCAGCGGTGCTCACGGGGCAGCTGGCGTTTCTCAGTCCGCACTTCTCGTTCAGTACCGTGGTGCTTTGGCTATGTGCCCTCTGAACGGATTAAACAAACGAATAGGTAAGAGGCATATTAACTCAGCATGCCTAATAACTTCCCAGAGTGGGAGTAAAGGAAATTGGAGATTCCCCAGGAAATTGTCCCAGTACGCAGAGCGTGGCCAGATTCTCCCCGTTCCAGGGAGTATCGCGGAGGGGAATCACACGCTCCTGGCACCTGGTGCAGGCAATCCATGGCTGAACCACAAAATCACCAAAAGCAAGGCAGGAATTGCATTGCAAAGGGCTTATCTCCGCGAGGCCGGCTGCTGCTCTGCTGCCTGAGGGCTCTGGGAGGAGTGCGAGAGGCTTCTCAGAAGGAGTTAAAGCAGCACTTCTTCCTTACTGGCATCTGACGCCTCTTCCTTCCTGGAGCAAAAGTGGCTCAGTGTCCTCCTGGGAGAATGGTGGAGCATCATCTCCTTTGGCTCTAAAGTGCTCTGCAACTTCCCGGACCATAAACTTGTTGTGTAATGTGAACCTGCGCTGTGCAAAACCTCGCGAGGGCCAAGCTTTGTAGCAGCCAGCGTTGTTTCTCCCAATCCTTCTGTGAGCTCTGTTTTCCACATGTCTCTATCGATGTGCTTGCCTTCATTCACGGCTGCCAAAGACCTGTCTCCCTCCTTGCTGTCCCACTCCCCTCCTTGCCTCAGCCCACCTGCACGTGAAAGGACACAGATGGGTACCACGCGGTCAGGTTTGCTCTCCTCTTCTCTCTAATGCCACCACTACTAAGATGTCACCACTGCTGAGGACATAACACCGTGGGTAAGCGTTGTGTCCAACCGCTGCTCCAGCAGTCCCACCGCTGTACCGGGCACAGAAGCCACAGTAGGACGGGACTTGCGTTTACATTTGCCAGGACAAAGCTCATCCTCTACCAGGAAACAACTACCAAGACACAAAAATTCCATTTCAGCACTAAGCACAAGTTACAAAGGTCATATTCACTACCAGCTTCCCAGACTCCGTCTCTTCCACATGCCACTGTAGAACAAGTCAAATGGATCTGCTCTGCATTTCTCTTACACACCTCTCACAGCTGAAAATTCTTCACAAGGTGCTTTTACTCAGCAAAGCACTTGTTTTTCACCCCGAGCGCTCTCCTCCCTCTGACAAATATCTCTGGTTGCAGTCTAGAACTTTGTAATATTGAACCACGATCAAATTCATTATCGCCACACGCTCCTGTCGTGTCAATATTGCACAATCACCATTTCTCTTTCTCCTCAACTGCTACCACGATTCACATTGCCATTTGCTTTCACAAGTGACCTCCTTCAGTTTATTGTAGTCCAAAGTGTCACTATCCTAAAACTATCCCAAAATATGTCACTTCGGACATCTTCTGCCACATCCGAGGATCTTCTTCAAACCCATCTGTAGAACAGTCAGCTCTGCCTCAGGTTTTCTCCCTTTCTGCTTTAAATACCTCTAACTCTGAAGCAATTTTCTGTTTCAGGAGAGTCGGATGCTCTTTGCAGACGCCTTCCAGCTCTCTGTACACTTTCAGATTTTCATGCTAATGCTTCAGACTTTGTGTCATTCAACCAAGTTTAAAGTCTCGATTTTTGCTCCTGGCACAGCTGCTACTCGGTTGTGCCTAGTGAAGCACAAACGGCAACCCAGCCATTTATAATGGTCAGAAAGCCACAATAGTTTATGCATTATTATTGCACAGCGCTCGCTCTACAGCAGAGCACGCTCGGTCCATATCTATGGATCATTTTCTAAGTTATTTTCTTTCTTGGAGATAGCGAGACTGCCTGATCTGTTCATTAACAGGAGCAGAGGCCAGCCTGATGCATCACAGTTTTAGGCTCAGTACACCAAAAATGTGGTAAAGTCGCCTAATCAGAAAGAGAACAGGATTACTACAATTTCACATCAAACCGAACTATTAGAAATGAAGAACATAGAAACATTCAACCATACGCACAACCGAACCACTTTGAAATGGCAAAAGTCCAAAGGAGAACAATAGTTGTTAACACACAGTCAGTACTGCACCTCAAAGTCAGGCTGACCGCGCAAAAATAACTAAGAACTAAATAGTGCTTATAAGAACTATATTTAAAAGCAATCTGAGCTTTAATAATTCAACAGAATTTAATTTGCTGCTGGTAAGAAAGGTGGAATATTTAATTTCCCAAAGCGTGATGTGGATGGATACCTTATCTGGGTAAGGTACACCCCGACATGCAGCAAGTGCTGGGTGCATGGCCAAAACCCCCAGACACCCCAACAAACCTCAGTGTTCTCCACATCAAGCTCCCAAAATGCAGAATATAACAGATTTAACACGCAACATTTGAAACAGCAACATTGCCGGTATATATTTTTACCCGTAAGCCCTCTATTTGAATTTGGTTTTGGACATTTTCAATTGTAAATCTGCAAGCGTTTGGTGGAATTCCTTTTTTTTGCCTTGCTTCAGTCTGTTAATAAGAGTCGCAGTGCTAATGATCTAACTCGTGAACGTGCAGAGGAAAAACAGCACTTCATGAAATATTGATACACGCTTGGACATTTCACAATTATCTCCGGAGCTCCTTGGTAAAACCTGAAAGCAAATAAATAGCAAACATTTCCTGTACTCATTAAAATAGTGAAAAGCGGAGAAAGAAACATACTCATTATCCATTTGACAGATATAACCTATTATTTTTAATAATGCACAGGCATTCGATGCATGAAATCTACAGCCTCTCTTGCTTAAAGAAACCATTGGTTTCATAGATCTAATTTTAAGAAATGCAATGAAGGTGTGTTATATGGAGCTGGTTGCTTTTGCATGGGAGGATAAAATTCTTTTCCTACTGAAATCAATGAAAAAACTACTGTTTTTCAGATGGAGGCACAACTTCACTCATTTCCCTACTTTGGAAGCTGCTTGTCCAGAAAGAAATGCTCCAGGAATCAGAAATATTAATTTGGCTGGCCTTTCTCATGTGAGAAATGGAAATGGAATGGAAAACTGGAGTGAAAAAGAGCTGATGAGCCAGAGCGTGGGGCTGCTGGTCCACAAGATTTATCTCTGTATCTTGCTTATCACACACCAGTGAGACGATACCGGGGCTTGGCCCCTGGCCACACGGCTGCTCAGGAGCCCCAGCTTTTAGGATGAACAGCAAATACAGAAAAAACCTTCCCCGGCCAAATGATGCGAAAATTTTTAATGCAGAGCATGACAGGTTGCTCGGCATTGCGTTACAGTGCAATAATTGGTGTTATTACAGTAATTCCGCCTTCTGGACCTTTTAGCCCTGACTGTGGATGAAACAGAACCAGGACCGCGGCAAACAACAGTGCAATGGAAATTTAAGATTCTTAAGCCAAACGTTGCAGCGGGCAAGAGAACAACTTCCACTCTTATTCAGGTCCACTCAACATGAACAACAATTCAAAGACAGGGAAAGCTAGAGATCAATAGGAATCACAACTGCTGGCCAGGTAGGATCACTAAAGCTGTATTCGGGCTTTTGTGATAACGTCAGTGGCCAATCTAGATACTGATATTCTGCTGTTCACACTGAATACTCTCGTTATCTTTGATGCACACTGATCAAGATTCCTTTCATCAACAAAGCAAAATATACGCACCCATATGAACTACTGTACTTTTTGAATATTCATTTATAACTTTAGAACAAGGCATTCAGAAGAAGGCAGCAAACACAACAAATCACTGTGTGTGATGTTTCCCTTCCTGGGTTTTTTCACTCTGTGGGTACCACTGAGAGTCTCCAGGAAGAGACTGGACCATCAAAAGAAAAGGCTGGTAATTTACAAAGCAGAGTGTAGGAGGTGGCTTGAAACCGCTCAGGGATTTAAAGTGTTAGAACCAGTGTCAGGAAACGTGTCAGGGTTAAGAAGATGAGCAAAGAAGTCAAGAGGATATCATCAGGTTCTTGCATCCCACCACCCTACGCTTCATCATGCAGCTCCTTGGTATGGAGGTAGGAACCCATCTGCACATACCACCTTCACATCTGGAAAACACATGCCAAACATTTCAATGGGAACTCAATTTTGATCTTTTTCTCACTTTTTTCATTGAAAGGATATCCAAAATTATGATTTCTTGTCGTGTTTGCTGTCTAAGCAAAGTCCCGTCTGCTTATTTACCTGCAAAAGTTGCCTATGGAATGATAAATTGCTTGATAACCAAAACAAGTTACTTCTGGCAAGCCACAAAGACTCTGCAGAAGTACCAATCCAAACGGATAACAGCTGATACACTGTTATATTTCTGAGAGAGTTTTTCTCCCTATTTTCATGTGTGTATATATCTGCATCTATAAATAAAACAGGAGCATGCCACCTTGGCTGTCCATATCAGTATTTACCAAGGATCGCCACGGGCTCCAGCCTTCCAGGTAAGCCCTGCTGGTTTCCTTCTTACAGTGACAACCTGCTTATCTGTCGGATTAGAGCCTAAACCACCTTCCTCTTGTGGACTATAAAGCTTTTGGGAACTGGGGCAAGAGTTCTGTACTCTCAGCCGTCTCCCAGCCCCTCCTCTTCTTCCATGTGCAATATGTGGCGAGAGGTCAGTTCCCTTCACCACCCTACCTGCAAAAGAAAATGATATTTATGCCTGGTAAATGAGGTAAGGTCAAGGTCTTGCAAACTACCTGAGACCTGGAGCCATCGCAGGGGGAACTGAACCACAGGAGCCTCTCAGGGATGCTGTGTCAGAGGGGAAGGGGCAGAGGGTGGTCCTTGGGCCGTGTTACGACGTGCCATGGGACACAGGTTTAAGCAGATTATTGGCCTTGACACCCTTTGCACTGGAGGAGAGGGCGGAGGAAGGCAAGCTGGGCACTAATCCGCTCCACCTGCTCCAGAGCAGCTAATTGGATTGTGAGTGCAGGAGGCAATACCCCCGGACAGGGCGCTGCCAGAGACACCCAGAAACCTTCTGCTTCTCTAATAAAAGCTGCTCGAGGGTCCCACCACGCTGCCAAAGCACAGCCCTGACCAAACCCTTCCTAAGGTTGCACTAAACCCTTCCTAAGGTTGCATCAAGCCCTTCCTAAGGTTGCACCAAGGCAGGACACAGCTGTCCAGCACCTCTCTAATGGAGAGGTGGAACCAATATTGCTACGGATAAATAACATACGTGACCCCCACACACCAAGTAACATTTCACCTTTAACAAAACACCAGAAACAGCAGCCAGAAGAGGTTAAATATCAGCTTTCTTCACCAAAAGCCAGTGGAATGCTGTTCACGTCAGGTTTTATTTAGCTTTTGCACAAAAGTCAAAAGCTCATCTGCCAGTTGCTATATATAAACTGTACTAATATATGTCCTGCGTCTGCAACATTTATTCTAAATCGCTTGCTTAATGATTTTTTGGTCTTCTGCTTTTTAAGTATTCAGCTCAGCACCTACTTCGCTTTTAAAAGTAACAGACAATTCAGTCGTGCAGCATTTTCATTAAACTAGTCCGTAGCGTCACGGCATGAGAAACACAAGGAGAAGAAATATAAAAGGTTTAATACAATAATGATCAGAAACCTCTAAATTTTTTCCCCTCTGTGAACACTAAGTTTGTAGCTATGGAAACTACTTAAGAGACAGCTAAAAAAAAAATGTCAGTAAATATAGTCGGAGAATGATCTGGATATATGGAAGTCCTAACAATGATAGAGAACTACAGACAGAGGGTAAAAGGAGAGTGTAAATTGAAGATGACAACACCTGTGCTTCTGACAACGTGTTCTCCTCTGACAGGCCAAATTCATTTTTATTGCCATGGCACTAAAGTCAATGAATTACAACAGGAATGAGTTTGACACTTCATATTGCTTTTGATAAAATCATTATAAAAAGCGTATTCCAACCTTTAGAAACGTCTTTCAAAAGTGTATTCTCTGCAATCAGTGAATCGCGTGCACATACCGGCCAAGACAGTCAATATTTTAGGAAAGCGGTTTTCCGCATATCTCTTGCACGCTCCGTTCTTCAGCCATTTGCCCTCCTCCCGCCAGCAATTCTGATTACATCAATGTTGAGATCCGCACACGACACACATCCACACCCACATCCACACACTCATCCGCCCAACTGAGTGTGCACAGAGTCCTTGTGAGCCTTTGAGACCCTTTCCCAAACTCACTGGGAGCACTTCCAGCTACCACCCTCATCATTTTGCACACTAATGTCTTGCAAACGATGCCGTGACCACTGGGATGGCAGACACTTGCAAGACCCGCCTGCTTATTCCAATCAAGTATTTTTGTTTGGAAGTTACAAGCTCAGTTAAAATCCTTAGTCCATGGTTTCGCCAGTGAATGCGGCGCAGACTTCACTTTACCTGGAGTCACACACTAGCTGGGAATGGCTCCCAGGGCTTGCTGTGGTCTGTCAGGTCAATGTGCAAATTACATCAGATTTATTCAGTACACGGAGCTTCCTTTGGTGTCGTTTCAGTCTGGATTATTAATTGAGCTGCCCCACATGTATACATTGTGATTGCATGCTACAGTCTGTACAGAAAACATAGTAAAAAAAAAGCTGATTTCTGAACTGTCAGCTATATGGTACGTTGGGCAAAGAATAAATCAACATCAAAAATTTATTTATACTGCGTGTGAAATGAAATGTATATTGTCTGTGAAATATCACCGCTAAACTCTCCCTGCCCATAAAAAGCGATGAAAATTTCAGTGCAATTCTCTTAACAGAATGGGCAAATGTTGCTCTTTCAACCAACCTCAATGGGCTCTTCTAACCATCCTTGAAGAACCATCAAAGCTCTTGCTCCTGACTATGTCCTCTTGTCTTTGGGGTTGCCCACAGGAAGAGCTGCAGCCTGGAACTGGTGTGTGGTTAACACAATTTTTATCTATCACAGGGTAGAAAATACCAGTAAAAAGAATCGCAATCAAGTGTTAAACAGCATAAGCAGAGCTGAGCTGATCACAGTAAAAGATATTTCTAGCTGGGCTTTAAGCTGATAAAAGATGAGTCCCCTTCATGCTGAAGAGACCTGCTTGTCCAAGGAACTCTGGACAGGTTTTTAAGCAAATCTTAAAGCCAAGTAATTGTGCTCCTCCCTCCTCATGTCACACACCTGACTTGCATTTGTTCTTCATCCCTGTGGGACACATCTACCCCTCTGCCATCATTTGCTGTCCTGCCATCATATGTGAACTAGAGTTTGAACAACCACCCAAGACACGTATTGGTAACGAATCACTGTTCCTCACTGGAGTTCCCAAAATCCAACATCAGAAACAGAAACGTGGACCAATCCCTCGTTTGGAACGAGTCTAGGTTGGCTGCAAAAATACAAGACTTCTTATCAGCCAAATGCTTTGAGGCTGAAAAACTGCATTAAAATAAATATAAATTGAGTAATCTATTAAAAAGACCAGCAAATATAATAATTTGAAGACGGCACGCTTTGGAGGTGGAGCTCCAGTAATCTGCTCAGTGACGGTTCGACGTGGTTTACCTTTGCTGACCCGTACTATTTATTTCCCGGCAGGTTGCCCACAGGCCGGCTCTGCCAGCAGACCCCAGCAACACACTTTTGTTGCTCAGACTTCGCAGGGTTTATTTTTCCAGTTGAAATGACTCGGTGCGTTCACTACCTGAGACACCACGGATGACCAGGCTGCGGGATCAGCTGTCTCTGAGGACATTTCTCCTTTGGGAAGCTGTTCCCAATGGCTTCACGCACAAGGTCTTGATGACGCAGAGCGCGGCGGCTTTGCCAGAGCCACAGTTGCGATGTTCCTGGGATGAGCGATTTATCTAATTTCTTAATGTTACAAAATGCTAAAAAGCTGCAGTAATAAACCTCGTTGCCGATTTTCCCTTATTGATCCATACCCATAAGCATGCGGTGCGTGCCTACATCCCTGCACAAGATGCTGTCTCCCATCAGAAACACCGGGCAGGAGACAAAAGTAAACAGGAGCTGTGCAGAATCCGTGCAGAGTGCCAAAGCTCAGCATAAAACCATAAATCGGGTATCTAGAAACAACTCACTGTAGAAAGACTACAACACATAGTCCAACGAGACTCTAAAAATAACTGAAATGATCTATTTTAAACCCCTATCGATATAACAAGCTTCAAAACATCACTGGACTATAATATACATTTTATAACCCTCCACTGACCGAGAAGACATAAAGCTAGACCGACAGAAAACATTTCCAGCCGTTTAGAGGCAGAGTTTAATACTGAACTTGCTTTCACCTTGCAATTCAAGTATCCACAGCTACAGCCACGAGAAGGCTCGTCGTTCCGAAAAACGCATCCTGTCTCTTCCTGCTGGCAAATATGATTTTCCTGGATTTAGTCAAGCTTCTGTCATCCGCTCAATGTTTTAAAAACATCTTAACATATTTGTAACATTCGCTTATCACCTCATGTGTAAGTGTGAACACTCCTTAGCAATGTTGTTCCTTAAAGAGCAATTCCTCAACACAGCCCAAACGTCTACAAACCACCACGCCTTCCATTTTTCATCCCTATCCTTCCATTTGCCGTGCGTCTTACCTTGGCTTCTACTTTTAAAATATAGTTTAACAGGAAGAAGACCTCTCAGGCTATTTGGAAAATAAAAAGGGGAAGTAAATAAAAATGAAGGCAATTTAACAGGTCCTACTTCAGCTAAACCTTTCAGGGACTTCAATGAGAAGATAATCTTTCTGTGATTATGGCCAAACCCTCTCGTTGCTTAGCAACACATAATTAAGGAATATGTTTTCAGATCCGCTTTGCAAGCTGGCCATTATCAGATGAAATTACTGGAGCAACAAATGTCATCCTCATGCAAATGAGTTGGTCAAAGGCAAAAAATAAAAAAGGGTCGAGTAGCAAGAAGGAGCTCAGCAGCACAGAAATGCCGCCGGCTTCCTCTTGTTGTGCGCCAGTAATTCTCCTAAAGGGAAGGGATAATATCTAGATTTTTTAGAGAATAGGGTTTGCCGTTTTCACACAAGACACACGGAACGTTTCTCATGGCGGAGGAGAGCGTTCCAATGCCTGTGCTCCAGCGGTCCCTCGCACCAGGGCTTTCACGGCACCAACCGGCTCAATCAGACGTAATGCAAATAAATGGACGTATTTGCGCTCCCCACATTATGCCAGTCCATCCTTTCTTTTTTATGGCATGTCACCAAGAACGTGACGCCTGATATTTAAGCGTTTTTTTAGAAATCAATACATCATACCAGCTAAATAAAGGATGCATAAGCACAAAAGAAACAGCATCTACTTCCTAGCTGTGTAATTATGGTGAGCCAGGGAACGGGGTGCGCCAAGTGTCTGCATTTTGACAACTTTATCATTTCCACTCACAAAATCATTCTTTATTTAGATTCCTGTGGAATGGCATCACCAGTTTGGCACCGTCTCTATGCCTATAAATGGTATCCTTTTATTAAAGCTTTGTGCGTGTGCGCGGGTACAGCACATTGTTTGAGACTTGTTTGCATGGGAGTTCAGCTGAACTGCACAGGGATAAAATTCCCCGCTCAGAGTCACCACCGGGAAGAACATTTCAAGGGATTTCTTTCAAAAACAGTCGAGCCACAAAGGAATGGATTGGCCAAATCTCCTCATACTTTGCAGTGTGATTTTGGGGGCTAATTTTTGTCAGGCTGAGTGTTATCATCAATGTACACCTCCGAAGCGGAGGAGAGGAACCTGCTCGGCTCATCCACCTTCACATCCCAGCAGCCAAGGGCCTGAGCACTTGGAGCAGGCAGGGGGGAAAGCAGGGGCCACTATTCATTTTTATTGTTCTGCTGCTTAATGACAGGCTTTTAGTTTTAAGCACAGACCTATTACTTTAACAGCTACATCGCTTCACTTACAGGCATCTCTAGAAGGAAATCAAGGGGTTTATTTTGTATGCCTGATAAAACAGCAAATTAATAATAAAAAGAAAAGACTCAGGTAATGGCCAAAGGTAAGTCAATTCTCAAGTAACACCATCAGCTCTCTGATGAATTGAGTCAAAACAATGCCAACTATTTCCTCGGAGGAACACATTTGTGCCTGATAACAGCAGTAAAAAGTCAATCTGCAGCAAACCCTGTAGTCCTAATTGCTCAGCCAGCACAGTATCTAATCTCCCGTTCTCTACAAACAACAGGAACGGCAAGATTAACCCTGGAAGCATTATATGAAATACCGCTCACTCTTAGCTGAAGTTGGCTAAACAAATAAAATATTTGGAATTTAAGCACAGAGAGAAAACCAGCATCTTTAGCTCCGCACAGCCAGCACAGCCCTGTGAAGAAATCCCATTTCCCTCCTTCGCTAAATAGGAAAGCGTCTAATATTTAGGCATGAAACCCCCATATATTCAACTGTGGTTTCTGGAGGGTTAAGTAAGCACCAACAAAGCGGTTCTAAACTACCGTATGGGCTAAGCCCCTTCGGAATTTACTTGGTTCAGGCGATGCCATGGTGGAGACGATGACGGGGGGGCCGGTGCGCCTGCTGAGCTTTGGGTACGGGGAGGGCTGGGCAGGGAAAGCGGGTCCGGTGGGCGCCAGGCCGCCGTTCCCCGGTGCTCCGGGCCGGCGGAGGAGCTGCGGGCTGCCGTGCGGGCTGGGCGCTGGCGACGCTGCCGTGGTCCGCTCCCTCTTCATCAGCTCCATGGGGACGGTGTAGGTGGTGGGGTAGGCCGTTTTGGGGCTGGGGTGCGGGTTGGTGGTGGTCATGGGCATGCCGGCTGGAGCAGAGTAGGTGGAGGCTGGACGCGGGTGCGTGTTGCAAGGCAAGGGGGTATTGTATCCAGAACCAGGGAGAAAGTGTGGCCCCTGAGCCCCCACAGAGGTGGGGTAGGTGGTGGTCTCCAGTAGGTGTTGGGTTGGGGCGCTGGACGGCCGGCGGTGCATCTCCCCCCCTCTCGGGGAGATGGGCTGCAGAGGAGGCTGCGGGGCGGCGGGGCCGTCCGTGGCGGGCACCGAGCCGAGGGGCGCTCCGTAGTCGCCCGGCAGCTCGCTGCGGTGGCTGAAGCTGTTGGAGCGGGTCCTGGGGCGCAGTGCCCCGCTCCTCCGCTCCTGCCTCTGCAGCTGCATCTCTGCCTTGTAGTTGTGGGCAATGCGGGAGAGCACGCGGGCCTGCCCCAGGTTCGGAGCCACCGACTTGATGTCGTTCTCCTCCATCATGGCCAGCAGGTTCGGGGAGTCGAAGCCCTGCTGCAGCAGGGCGGCGAAGGTGCTCTCCGAGACGCCCTCGGCACGCAGCAGCGCTACGAATTCGGGGTCGAAGCTCCTCTTCCCCTCGGGCCCGGGGAAGGCAGGGGGCACCGGGGGGTGGGAAGGGGTCGCCACCGCCACCTCATAGCTGTCGTAGGGGCCCTTGGCACTGCCGCTCTCCCGGCCTGGCCCGTAGCCAGCACTGGTGCCGCTGGTGGGGTCCACTACCAGGCAGGTGGGGACAGCTTGCCTGGCCCCCGCCGGCTCGGGGGGCCGCTCTGACCCATCACCATAGGCCTGTCTGCCGGAGAAGGTGGGCGGCTCTGCCGCATACCGTGGGCCAGGGGGCTCCGTGCCGTACCGTGCCGGGGAGACATCTCTGCCGCGCATCCGCTGCCCGTCCAGGGCCACCTTAGGGTCCCTGTAGAGGCGGACGGCCTCCGGCGGGGCAGGCGGGCGCCCCGGGGCCTGGTCCCAGGACAGTCGGCTGCCCGGTGCCCCGTAGCCAGCCAGCGGGCGGTTCACCACGTGGTCGCGGTAGCAGCGAGGGTCCTTGGGTGACCGAGCTGACAGGGATGGGTCGCTGTAGTAATCCTGGGGTGGCAGCGAGCCCCGGCCTGCCATGGCTGCCTGTCGGTCACAGTAGGTGAAGTCAGGGACGGAGCCTTTCCGGAGGGACCCGGGGGCGAAGGCGGCATCCTGGTACGGGTACGCCTCCTGCTTCAGCTCCGCGCCGCCCTGCAAGATGATATCGTTCGCTCGCGGTGGCTCATACCAGCCGCCCTCGCCGCCGTAGGTCAGAGAGCTCCTCCGGCCCGGCAGCCTTTGGTACTCGAAGGCGTTCTCACTCTCCCAGTTGCCTTCATACCAGCCGGCAGCGTCCCAGCTCTGCGAGCGGCCGATGTTGGGGTGCTTGCTGGGGATGGGCATCGCCACGAGGCCGCTTGCTCTCACCGAAACGGAGAAGAGGAGGCACCTTCCTTGTCAGCGCTTCACCGGTGCGCATCCAAACCAGACCGTGCTCCGCCTGAGCCCTCCCGGGACTTCAGAAACCACCGACGGGCGGTTTTACCTTTCAAAGCGTTGCCTGAATTATTAATTCTTCGAAACCTTAGCAGGTGAAGCGTGGGGCGGCGGCTGCCGCCCGCTCTGGCTGCGGGTCGGGGAGGGACAGACCCTTCCCGCGCGGTGCGGCCGCGCTCGGCCCAGATGCTTTATCCTCTGCCGCCGGGGACGGCGCGCACATGGACAACTGGCCGAGCCGTGTGTGGGGATTAGGAGCTAAATAAAACCACTAAAGCCCTCGCTCCATGTGACATCATTTTAGCCCGATGAAATCTCCCACGCCGACCCAGCCGGCAACCTCAATGCAATTTCTCCCCGGGGACTGACTTTGTTTTTATTTGTTGTGTGCACGTTGGTTTTTTAACACAAGTTTCATCCATTTCAGTTTTCTCCTTGCTCGTCAGCTCAGGGCTCCCGTCCACACCAGCGCCCACCAGGAACGGGCAGCCGGATATCGGAACGTGCACGTAGCTGCTCGTCCCCACACGCGCGCATGTAAAAATAAAAAGGAAAGCTTCAGTGTCAGCTCAATCTTAATCCACCCTGATGAAATGCTAATCCACTGCACACAGCAAAGGACAAATGAAACGGGAGCGAGCAGGCAGGCCTCGAAAAAGGGCAATGCAAGATACTCAAGAATACGAGCGCAATTAGAAATTAGTTAGGTATCTGGTTAACACTTTATGAATATTGTAATTTGCTTTGGAAATTACTTTTTTTTTTTTTTTTTTGGTTGCAGTTTCAAATTACTAACTAGGCTCCAAAAGGATTTTTTACATTATTACCATAATACGCAAATCCTTTCATCAGCCCAGGACAGAAAATTGTGGAGGTGTAACCTGGAATGTATAATTTTAAGAACCTAGCAGAGGTCATGGAAAAGGAGGAGAGGATCAAAGGATCTAAAGCCTGGTTTTACAAAGCAAAAAGGAATAGTAGACTTCTGCCTATTATCTCCAGCTTCCTCTGGAAAAACTCTGTTTATGAGATGGGAAAACACACAGAAATACCAGACAAAACTCAATTTGTATCTAGCTGTATTTCAATATTCATATGGATTAAGCTTTTTTTTACACTTAGCATAGGCAGAAGGATTTAGATGGAATCATACCACAGAAAATTGGTATTTGGGAATGTAATAAAGATTTCCACATCTAATCAGAGTTTTCAGAGGAGATACCAAAGTGGCTCCCCAAAACATGTATGTAAACTACCACACGCTGCTCATGCTCCAATATTCCTTTACAAAGAAGAATAGGTCAACCGTTACTTATTTTCTAACCACTGCTAGTGAAGCGACATTTTCCTTTTTTAATTAAAGAACTGGGAAGGAAATGATTTTGCCTTTCGTTTCCGCGATCACAAATTTCTTCTCGTCCAACGTGCCCCTTCCAGGAGGGACCCAGCAAAAGCAGCATCAGCCACCTTCCCGCGTGTGTTTGCAAGAGAGCTTGTGCATTTTTTCTGGCTAATCCACAATAAATGTTTAGTGCACTCGCCATCACATGACAGACCATTGTGCTATTACGATAGCTAAATCACTAATACAGTCTAATGCTTATACTTGCCTATCATACTAATACCTCTGGGCTGTATTTCTGACCCAAATACTGACAGGATCTTTGAGTAATCCCTAAATTTCTTTATTGCAGTAAATATTATAAATCCTCTTCAAACATTCTCTCCTCCAGTTCCATCCCTAAGAACCACAGTCTTTAAGATGATGTTGGATATTATACAGACACGCAAAACATGGGCCTCAAAAGATTATTTATGCAATTCTCAGAGAATATCTGATTGGCATCATATTGAATTAACTAACAAACTTAAGGCACATTGGAAAATTTCTTCTTTTGTGAGAGTCAAAATGGAAAGGCGCATTTGTGGCTTATAAATAAAGCAGAGAACATTTTAACAAACAAAAACATTTTATTACAACAACATTTTGCTAAAGAATAAAATGTATTCCCAACTGGATACAGTGAGATGTGTGCCTTTTGTTTGTTCTGAAGCAGCAGAAGAAAGCTACCAAAAATGTATATGAAAATACAATGAAATCCTGGTCTGTAGATCAAGGGCATCTTCCACCATTGTCTTCAAAGAAATCACTAATGAACATGGCCCCTGGTTGACAATGGGAAAAACCACGCCACAGGGAAATTACATTTCAAAAATGCTGATCTGGGAGGGAAGGCAGAGGGGAGCTCTGAGCATTTAGGATCTCCAAAAAACCAAACAAAACCCTTAAGAAGTCCTTGAGTTGTATGACAGACACACAAAAGAGACATCGCCCAACTCAACAGACTGGTGGCCGCACCCTGTCACCCACGGGTGACAGCAGGACCAGAGGACCCATCTCCAGCTCCCTCCAGCCCATGTGTGGGAGCAGCCGCATGCCTGGGCACCCCAAACCACCCCGGGCTGCCAGACCAGCCCGGCCAACCCCACAGCCCCGGGGCAGAAGGATGGGCTCTTCTCACATCCGCGTCAAGGCAACTTGACCTTCAAACCTACCGCTGGGAACACTCATGCATATGGATGATTTATCCCATACGCGCTGACCTCAATGGAACAAATTAACTATTCCTGCGCTCCAAGCCAAGCAGAGGACAACGTGCAGGACCAGGGGCCATAGGACCTGCACCCTGCAGCCAAGGGGCGGACCACAGACTCACAGAATGTCAGGGATTGGAAGGGACCTCAAAGCTCATCCAGTGCAATCCCACCCAGAGGAGGTTCCACAGGAAGGTGTCCAGGCGGGTTTGAATGTCTGCAGAGAAGGAGACTCCACAACCTCCCTGGGCAGCCTGGGCCAGGCTCTGCCACCCTCACCATAAAGAAGTTTCTTCTCAAATTTAAGTGGAACCTCTCGTGTTCCAGTTTGAACCCATTGCCCCTTGTCCTATCACTGGTTGTCAGCGAGAAGAGCCTGGCTCCATCCTCCTGACACTCCCGCTTTATATATCTGTAAACATTAATGAGTCCCCCCGTCAGTCTCCTCTTCTCCAGCTCCAGAGCCCCAGCTCCCTCAGCCTTTCCTCACACGGGAGATGCTCCACTCCCTTCAGCATCTTGGTGGCTGCGCTGGACTCTCTCCAGCAATTCCCTGTCCTTCTGGAACTGAGGGGCCACAACTGGACACAATATTCCAGCTGTGGTCTCCCCAGGGCAGAGCAGAGGGGCAGGAGAACCTCTCTGACCTACTGACCACCCCCTTCTAACCCACCCCAGGTACCATTGGCCTTCCTGGCCGCAAGGGCCCAGTGCTGGTTCATGGTCACCCTGCTGTCCCCAGGACCCCCAGGTCCCTTTCCCCTACACTGCTCTCTAATAGGTCATTCCCCAACTTATACTGGAACCTGGGGTTGTTCCCCAGGACATCCCCAGATGTCCTCTCTGGAGGAGCAAGAGCCACCACCAACCACATCTTCCCAACCACGGCCAGCGGGGAAGATGTGCCCAGGAGCTGTGGAGCCGGGCAGGCTCCCGTGCCACCTCGGCAGCAATCAATCAATAAGAAATGATCCGCATGGAATATTTATGGATGGACAGTAAGGGTCTTTTATTTTTCCTTTTTTTTTGGCACTCACAAAAGCAGCATTTGTGCAAATTCCCGTCACTCCGTAGCTATTTCGGAACTCAGATGCAGGCGGCAATGGCCAAGGGAGGCCATGGAGGCACCCGGGCACAACCCAACATAACCGAGCCCATAACTGAGAGGAGACAGTGCTGGAATTCCCGACATGAGGGGGAGACCAAGGACTGCAGGACAGGCGGAAATTTGTTTGTCCCTTTATCTGTTAATTCTAGAGGTATTTGGGGGTAAAAAACCACATACAAAAGAAAAAAAAAAAAGCTGATCAAGAGATTAAATGCTTTGGTATTTCAGATCACGTGAAAAACGCAGTTTTGAGTTAATACCCTGAGTTTCAGCTTAGTGTTGATCTAATACATGGTAAATTTTGCTATGATACAATGACCACAGAATAAGCCTGCTCTGAAAAAATGGAACAACCGAGTAGAAGAAAGGTGGGCACATCGTTTAAACACCACGCTTAAAAATGGATGGTGTGAAATCTGGTTCTGGAAACAACTCACGGTGGATATGAAACAAGTACCTTAGTGCTAGGAAGTGCCGTGATCTTCCCATGAGGAGAGGCTGTTTTACAAATCAAACCTATGCCAAGAAGCCAGGATGCTAAACCTGCAACACAACTGTGTAAACAACATTTTTTGCTGTCTGTAGCCCTGACTCAGGAGAGGTTGGATGTGAAATTCCATTCACGCTGATGTAAAAATTTTCATTACAAGTTTTAAAAGCAAGTTGCTGGAAAAATTACTCTGTGCATCAAAATAGTACAGATCGGTCTTAGTTTTACTTTTTATTATTGTAAAATACTTCTCAACTACAAATATGAATCTTGTTTCTATTGGAAAAAAAAAAATGTAGTAATATGTTGATGTTTCCTCCCAAATTATTTCCTTCTGGGAGAGAAAAAATGCCATGAATATGCCAAATGTCATTTCTGACAAAAACCATCAAGGTGCATCAGTATTGCAAAGGCAATATTCAAAGGCAAAGGAATCCTACCCCTGGAAGTGAAAAATCCTCTAGAGAACAAATACATCCCATGTTAATGGAGAGAGGAGGTACCAGGACACCCAGCCTTTATACTCCGCTCTGGCACTGTCAGTGATTAAATTGCTTATTTTTTCCCTCGCAGATTCCCCTTCCACATCAAGTAACGACCCCCAAAGCTCGGGAAGTTCTTCTGAACATCGTCCTCCTACCATCAGTTTGCAGGATGCCAGGGGAACAGAAATGAGTCGGTGCTAAACTACACTGTGGTACATACAATGGATGCTACGGGAAAAGGAATAGCAGGCACGGCAAGTGGTGCACATGCAGAAATTAAAAAAACGCAACAACAAAAAAAGAAAAGCAGAGAAGAAAAGCAGAAAGAAAATGTTCCAAGCCCTTGGAAATTACTGCATTCGCTAAAATTTGGCTCTGCAAAAATCTCTCTCGCAGTGGCAATAAGCACTCTGCCTAGATGGACTTTCTAACAGTCTCCTGAAATTAGAGGAGTACAAAGAGAAAATTAGCAGGATTGTGCTGGAATAATTTTCAATAATCAAAGGAACAGAACAGCATCTGAAAGCACTCAGCACTTGAAGCCATGCCACATGCTTTTACCAATTTCCAAACCAAAAGCATAGATGCTTTGTAAGCTCAACAAAACACACTCAAATACCAACTTGGTGCGTTACAACAAAACACTCTTAAGATCAGTCGGTTATTAAACAATCATTGCCTCGTGTAACTCTGTATTTTGATGGCTTGAAAGCAAAACCCAAAAGCTTACATCCATTTGTAACTCAACGCATATGGAAAATAATAGCTTAATATCATCCCTAAATAAATGTGGGGGCACAGCAAAAGAGCCCGCCTCCCACACCAAATAAAGCAGATATTTACTCTCAAAACGGACGGCGCAGTATTGCAGTGACATTCTGAGCGATTTCCCAAGAATCCCCCCAAAACCCCACAGGCTGATGTGACGAGAGAGGATGCGAAGCCTCTTCCGCTCACACCAGCCGGCGTGGTGCTGAGCAGCATTTCACATCACGAAACTACACTGACTTCTTTACCTGATCCCTGCAGACCTGCCCGCTCGTCTCTCTGCTGCTTTCCTGTGCCTCGCTCTGCTCACACGGAATGTGGTGTAGGAGATGGGCTCCTTCCCACCATCCCGACCAGCTTGTGCCACAACTTCAGCCATTACCACATCCCAGGAACTCTTTGGATGGAGGTATTTCACCCATTTTCACTGAAGGGCACCATACTGCCAGTTACCTTGTATTTATCGCAGAATAACACCCTGATGAGCACATGGTAACTTATCACCTCGCGTTATCCTGCACCTATGGCAAATCCATGGTGATCTGCCATCCAGGATGAAAAACCAAATTGCAAGTAACAAATGCAGGAAGCTATTATAGACATCATCTAAAACCCACTTACAGCTAAAACCAAGAAGCCCAGCTGTAAAACACGATTTGAACCATTGGGATGAGCCCTACAAGCTCCTGAAACTTCAATCAGAAAATATTTTGCCTTCAAGCGTGGGGAGGCTCCAATAAAAGTGAGCAGAAGCAGCGTTGTCACATTCCTGCATCAACAAAGGGATAATCAAAATATCAGATGTATCCCTACACCACAAAACTACACGCTTGCAAGGACCACAAAACAGAAATCAACCTGGATGCTGAACAAGGTTCATTAGGTACATCCCTCCACTATTTGCAAAGATCTAATCTATGAATACTCTCAAAAATAATCCTCTAGAAATCACATCAAGCACCTTGTCTCCAAAACTGAGTATTAGACTTTGAGGTCAAATCTCCTCGTTTTTAATAAGAATTCAGGATCAAGACTTAAATAGCACATGTAATGAAAAGCATGGGAATTATATCTGTCCCAGAAAGCAGTAGAGAAAGCCATTGTTAAATGAATATATATTGTAATTCTCAACTCTGCCATGCATGTCTGGGCTTTGCATGAAGATTAATTAATTACTAGATTGTAACATGGTCTTGAGGAGATAAACAGGCTGGGGCCCAGGGTGTCTCTCGGCCTTACTTCTCCTGATGATGCCAAGAGCTTGAAACATTTATTTCCCAACGCAGATAAAAACCCAAACCAAACCAAAACAGGATATTACAAATATTACTTTAGCTAAAAAATATATTTATGCACTGCTTTTTTGAAAGATCGGTGTTTCGTATTATTGTATTGCAATAATCAAATCAGTGTACCACATCTGCAGGTACATGTTACTGTGGCCCCTCAGCACCCATGGGGACGGTCACAGGGTCCCTGATGGGGACAACCCGACACCGAAGCCACCAGCCTCGCATCCCTTGTTTGGCTTCATTTACTGATTCAGTCGAATACTTGTTACCATTAACAGGCAGCAGTGCTATTTTCTCTCAAAAATAAGTGTCAATCTTGAACTAAAGGGTATTTCGTGAACTGAAGTTGCTGATTAGTAAGTTCTGAGGTGCTAGATGGCAGCAGAGAGCGTTGCTGCTCTTGTATTATGAAGACAATCTAAAACAAGACAAACCAAATTAAGTGTTAAGCTAACGGACTATATAAAAGCGGCTGTAAGAAATGATCGATGCCATTCAATTTTAAGGCAACACGAACGCACAACCAACTGTAGAAAGCTTGCTCTTTGAAGAAAGCTCTCAGATATAAAAGACATAATAAAAACCTCCACTGTTTGGGTACTTGGATCCCTTACATCTGTTCATGGATACAAAAAAAATAGAAGAGTTGTGTAATTTGTTTCTCTGCAGCTATCTCTTAGTATAGCCAGATGTCCAACTCCTGTCAAAATATTTGCTGGTAAATATTCAGTAGAGTCAGAATCAAACCTAAAAATCTGGTCCAGATCCAACCGTCATCACTCCTTGAAGGATTCTAACTTTGGAGTTACATACAAGTTTTTTTCTGGTATTTTGAAGGAAAATCCATCCTTTTCTCATCTGTCCCCAAGGACTGATCATTTCCCATCACACCACATATTTGGAAGAGGTAAAGCAGCCAAATTCCACCCCCTGGATGCTGGAGGCGGCTTCTGCTTCTTCTCCGGAGCTCAGGAATACATGACAGGGTTGGCCCGAGGCCGCTGCTCCGACAACCCCTTAAAGTGGCTTCTCGTTGCATATTCTGGGGTTATTATCATTTTTCTGAGTAATCTTTAAATGCGGGGGAGGATTTAGAGTAAGGAGGAAAAACCCAGATACGATGACAACATGTTAATCCATAAACCAGTTAATTTAAATGGGAAATGTGGTAGGGATGAAAATTAAGTTGATGGTATTGAAGTCATCGGTTGTAATTGTTTCCTAATTAATGACATGAAGTTATAAAGCGTGTTACATGGAACCTTGTCTTAGGGCTGGGGAAAATGGAAAAATACAAGGCAGAATTAAGAGCTAGACATGCGTTAAGTTACCATAAATGTTGGCTTAAATGCAAGGAAACACAAAAGAAGTATTTTTTCCTATTTCTGTGCATATAGCACTCAAGTCTTGGGGAAAGGGAATTTCTCCTTCTTCCAATAGCTTGAGTCATGTATCTATTACAAAGAAAGAGTTGCATAGCAAATTAATGAATTTCTTGCCTGTAACCTTATCTAAATGTATCTTACCCTTTCCTGGATGTCTGGGGGATTTTGTCAGGCTGGTTTCATAGCTGGCTCAAGTCCTATATCTCATCATGCATATCCCCCCATGACAGACTGCATATAAGTACATGTATATATAAAAAAATCAACCCAGAACTGGAAGAGCTGCCTCCATGCTCTAAAGACAACAGCACAGCTGTAGATAGGAGCTGCGCAGCTCCTCCATCCCAACGCACAAAACGTCCACTTGCAAATATAAAGAGCTCTTCATTCAGCACAGCAAAAGGGTTGAAAATCACAGAATAAGGTCGAGAAGCTTGAATAATGTCTGTGAACCCACCGATGTTGTTTGGACCTTCTTCATCCATAGGATTCTGTCTGATTTTTAAAGAAATCTAAACATTTTAACAAAATCTGTTAATGACAATTCCCAAACTTGCTATGCTATTCTATCAGCAAATGAGTAATTAAGAGCACTGCTGGATGGCAGACTTTTCACTGCCCGTGTTGGTAAAATGAGGTGTAACCCAGCTTTTGTGTGAATTTGAAAGGATTTTCTGAAACCTCCATAAAGCCTAAAGAACTTCATATGGACTCTCAGCAGAATCAAACACCAGGAGCAGGCAGAGAGACCTTCGGTCAGCACAGGCTGCAACAGCAGAGGATCTGACGAGCTCATTCTGCTTTTCCCTAGGCAAAATGTGGCAAGCAACCCTTCCTTAAAAAGCCTCATAGTTTATGTGCTTTGAGGTGGAAACTTAAAAACATATTAAAAGCTTTATTCTGGGGGGGAAATCCTTGTACTGTTTTATCTGCATGGAACAAAGAAACTCAAAACCACTAGGAAAAGAAAAGAAAGGTCTATATTTATTCTAAATAAGTCGCTTTTACTCAGGACATGCAGTTTCTTCCACACTTGATATCATCTTTAACTCATTGTTTCTCATCAAATGACTAGTGGTGATAAGAATTTCCTGAGATAATAGGATTCTATTTCTAAGCAGTAAAAATAAGTATTATCAGATGCTACTTGGCATTCAAATTTGCAAGAATGGAAGAAAATTCCTCCACCCAGATGTCAAACGTGCTCATTTTGGCCACGGTTACATGATACAAAGGAGCAAGAATTGGAGGCAGCTCCTTTCCAGAGTTGTCCAGTCTCTCCTGAGACCCTCAGCCATGCAATGGTCCCAAACGGAGACGCTGAGCATTGAAACCATTCATTTTCTGGCGTGACATGTACCACAATGTCTTATCACTGATTATTTCCTACACGATACCACGTTAACAAAACACTAAGGTCTGGAAAAGGAGAGAACGCCAGAATTCAGGTTGCTTGTGCAACTTTTCATTTTGAAAGCCTTGTAGTTTTTAAATACATTTTCCCATCTGCTTCTATGGCAAGATTCCTCTGTTTTTTGCGCGAATGGCCTCTAGTTGTTGAATGAGGATTATCCCATACTCTCCTGTTAACGGTGTGGGAGCCCAGACCTCAAGAACACGCTGTTCAAACACTGCTGAAAAGCCAGAACCACTGCAGTTCTTCAGGGGAAATTCTATTGAGAGTTGTTCTGCTTTTTTTTTAATGACAAGATTTTAAGAATAAGAATGCGCACCACAAGCCATAATTGATGGTGTGAATATTAAGTCCGCTTTTGTGGATGATAAACTGAAATAAACAGCAGGTAAAAAGCACCCCTGCCACAGATCCTTACCAGAATACCTAGCATTACGCACTATAGTTATTCGAATATTACTGGATGTGGTTTGCATTGGTCTCCATCACAGGTGGAAATGTGGAATTCAGAATTTCTGTCCACCCTTGAAGTGACTTAACCAGCCTCACGCAGCTTGGTCTAAACCCAGCAAACTGCAGATGCCACAACCAGATAACAAGCAACCAACCCAACTGGCTGCTGGACGAACAAAGATGTTTCCAGGTTCATCTTGACCTTCCTGCTTCAGACTGAAAATGCAAGTACATCACTCAAACACTCCTGTTCTTTTTCCTTTGCATGGCCACATAATCAAGGGGGAAACATGACAACGGAGAGAAAACCACCATCGCGGCTACCTGGTGTATCACAAGAAGGTGTTTATTGAAGATTTTCAAGACTAACTATATTGTTAAAGGACTCAGACCTATCTTGGAGCCATCAATATCCACCAAGGTGCTCCACATCCACTGATCATAGAATAGAATAAGAGAATAACTTCAGTTGGAAGAGAACCTCAGGATCATCGAGTCCAACCATAACCTAACTCTAGCACTGAACAATGCCCCTAAGAACCTCATCTATACGTCTTTTAAACCCCTCCAGCGCTGGTGACTCCACCACTGCCCTGGGCAGCCTGTTCCAATGCCCCACAGCCCTTTCCATAAAGAATTTTTCCCTAATATCCAATCTAAACCTCCCCTGGCACAACTTGAGGCAGTTTCCTCTTATCACTTGCTACTTGGGAGCAGAGACCAACCCCCTCCATGCTCCAAGCTCCTTTCAGGCAGTTCAGAGATCAGAAGGTCTCCCCTCAGCTCCTGTTCTCCAGCTGAACCCCCAGGTCCCTCAGCCCCATCACACTTGTGATAAAGGAGGAGGTGCGGAGGGTCAGGGCCACACACAGATGTGACTGGAATGTAAATGCTCGCGGAATTCTGAAAGGAAATATGAATTAAGGGTAGCACCAGAGAAGCCTCATCCGAAGAGGACACTAGGGTGCCACT
Organism: Patagioenas fasciata; assembly: GCF_037038585.1. NCBI lineage: Eukaryota > Metazoa > Chordata > Aves > Columbiformes > Columbidae > Patagioenas > Patagioenas fasciata. Next base: position 39,617,002 of record NC_092527.1, read on the forward strand.
CAGAATATAAGTCAATAAGTCAAAAAGCCGAGAGACTCATGTATTAACCACTGAAAAGTATTATGTGACTGTGCCGGCATTTATCGGCCATTAGACATATCAAAGGACCTGGAAGAAAACAAAGAATATGAATGGCTTGTTTGGCACTGCAAACAATTCTGTTATTTTGCAAAGTACAGATGGGTTCGGTGGCACAAACTGACATGTAAAGACATGATTTCCTACTGGATAGTGACAAATCCTGAAGCAAAAACTCTTATCAGAAAATGTCTGGGCTCGCTTGGCCATGCAATTATTTTTTCTCTTTGCTTCTTGTTCATCTCAGGGCTGCCACTTCCAGGGCGTGTGTTGAAAGCTTAACTGACTCATAAATGTCAGTGCAAACTTTAACCTATAAAGCCAGGCATTAAAATTTCATGGCAGCGGTGTTGAAGGCAGCAGGGTAGCACGGTTGCAATGGTCTGGAGCAGAGGCAGCACCTGGGGTCATCAGAGAGGAATTCAGTGGGGTTGGGAAACCCGTGTTTTACACACAGGCAAGACGCTGCCATCCCGGATCCTGGATGTGCCACCACTACTGCTGCATCCCCACTACACCGTGACAAAAAGACAACGCGACCTTGCACAATGTCACAGCAGTTTCTCCTCTGGCTTCCCAGTCAGGTTGCTCCTGAAAACACCGCCAGCAACTCTGGAGAGCTCCTCACTCCCGGTATTACTTAATAATTTTTTAAACCCTATTCACAGAAGCATAGGATAAAGAACAGCTGAGCAAGCAGCCGGCTGGGCAGAAGTGATGCTTCAAGTGATTTCCTTGCACGGCACTGCCCTATTTAAGTATCAGAGCCCCGTGGGAATGAGGGATGCCATGCACCTGGAGCGCTGCCGCCTTCGGAGCGTGTGGTTTCTCAAAGGCGCTGTCGAACACCTGGTTCTACCACAGGTAGCACAGGAAAAATTACACCTATGCTGTTTCCTAAGTGAAAGGCAAGTGAGCTGCTGCCCTGAAGGATATTGCTGCTGATGGTTTGAAATCACTGCGAGAAGCCACTGTGACCAGGGCACTGTGCAGCCTGGGACACAACTGTCTGCGGCCGGATTCTGCGGCTGAACCTCCCCTTTAGAAAAACAGACAGAAAAACGGCAATGTCGCACATCATGCCTACATTCTGCTATCTTAGCAAGATCGTGGAGTCCTGCACAGGACACCCCACAGGTCACCCTGTGTATCTGAGGACGTTGTCCAGTCTCTTCTTGAACACTGTCAGGTTGGGGCTGTGACACCTCCCTGGGAGCCTGGTCAGTGTCCAGCACCTCTGGGTGAAGAACCTTTCCTCATGTCCATCTGACCCTCCCCGGCACATCTTCTGCCGTTCCCTGGGGTTCTGCTCAACCTGGAGCTTCACTCAGTTTCTGCTGCCTGAAGAGAGGTGGAGGAGGTTGGTGGGAGCACTGAGCAGAGCCAAGACGGACCCCAAAGAGCAGGAGGGAACTGCCAAGCTTACAGGATGGGGAGAAACACCACATGTACCTGTAGGATCACACAATTTGGGATGGCCAGAACAACTTAAAATCAAGGTGGCTGTGAAGGATAGAAGAGGTCCCTGCCTCGCACGCACCACCCCTGTGCCCAGGGGAGCGCTACAGAGCACACGACGTGACCCCAAATTTGGGAACAATAACAGGCACACTCCTGACACCACAGCAACTCTGCTGCAAAATTCAGACCCTTTTTATCCGGCACAGAGCAGGCGGCACCGCGGCTGCAGGACCGCGGCTCCACGCTGTTTCAAACACAGCAAAACCAACATCCCCCTCCATCGCCCACTCAGACGCGGCTCCACAATTTTTGCTGGATTTTTTTTTAAATTCACCCAAAGGTAAAAACTCACCATGGAATGGAAAATTTCAGCTCTAATGAATTTAAAATGTGGCAAAATTACAAGCTAATGGGAACAGGATCTGAACGAGGGGGTGCTGGACAAGTCTAACTAATCGCAGCACTAGCAGCTCCACCGCTAAAGCATATTTTGACCCGCTATGTAATTAGACACAATTCCACAAACAGGAATTATGTAAACCACTGCATATATATTATTCTCAATGGCCCCAGCCATTCACTGGGTACATCTTTCCACCCACATGGATCCAATTACAGAATCAGCACCCAAACTCTCTGGGACAACCAGAAAAGAAAGAAATGGGTAAAGCCAAGATCACTGCGGGCACATTCTGACTTAGCTTCATTCAGATGGGCATCACAAACTTGCTTAATTCTTAACAGACTGCTCCAAATGCCTTTAGAAAGAAGTTTCTTTATCCCCTAAATTGTGCATCCTTATCCCACCCTTATTTTCCTACAGAACAAACCCCATTACCTGGTACAAAGAGCTCATCTCTTCAAAACAGCCCGCTTAGAGGAAAAAGTAAGTGTCAGACAAAGACTTCATAACTGCATGTTAAAAAAACAGATGAACTGCTCAAGCTGAGTAACTCAATGAAACTGAACTGCTTCTCTTCCTGGAAGACTCATAAACCTGCCCATAAACACTATGAACCGCCGTTTTCAAAGATATCACCCCCTTGTATGGCTTCGATTATTTTTCCAAGCCAGATGCACGTTTAACAGAGTAATACAAACACTGCAGCTTCTTAATATACTCTTTTAATACCGCGGCAGTTTGTAAGCGATTTCCCTCAACATGTGACCAGTTATGCTTTTTGTAAGCCCATGTGAAGAAGAATCTGTCAGTGGGAGTTTGTACGGTACAATGAAGACCTGAAGTGTTAAGCATTATCGTTTGGCAGTACAGATAGTGATTATACATGTAGCCCGAGGATATTTCACCTCCAGACCCGCCATCATCCTGCTGCGTGGAATAAAGCCGTTTCCTAGCAAACTCTCCAAGGGTTTGTGTTGTGAAAAGGGATGGTCCGGTACACGCAACTTCACAAAAAGCACAGAAACCCAGCTGCGTACTACAAAACACTGAGCTTTTCATCAGGTTGATATAGCTTTGCATCCCGGTCACTTTTTAAAGAGAAAAGCTGCGCAAGTGCTTCCACAGAACAGGAACTCATTAAGGCAACTTCTTTGGACCTCATTGCACTTGGCTTGATGGAGCGGTGGATTCTTCTCACCGAACACCACTCTGTCAAAGGCTCCTCTCCTCAGTCCCCTGAAGTTGTTCCCTAATTTCTCATCACGTTTCACTGATTATTCCATATTCCTTACACAACAAAATGCTTGTGTTTTTCAAAGCGTGTCTTTGCAGCAGCTGGAATGACCCTTCTTCAGTGCTTTGCTACGCTATAATACAAGATTCGGAGCCAATAATAAAAAGTAGCCATCGGAGATGCCAGTATAGCATACCACTGCCCTACAAGTCTAGTATTTTGGAAAATCCTAAGCTTTTTGCATTTTCAAGGTTATTTTTATAATGCTGCTTATACTCAGTCCTAATCTGTTGCTTATAAATACAACACAACAGTGCTTACAATGCTGAATCCCACCAGTTCAATCAAATCACAAAACAAGCGGCAAATGACAAAGTGTACTTTAAAAAGTTATGTCTTCTGCACATTTACAGATTAGAAAAGAAAATCTTTTGACCAAGAAAGAAGAAAAAAGCTCCTATATCAGAGGAAAATAATCTAAACTTCAATCATATCTAAAGCTCTGTTAGCAGGTTTGTCGCAGGATCCTTTTGAATTTCTTGTACACTCAGCAACCAGATCTGACAGTAAACATCAAACCGGGAAGGCAGCTTTTGAAAATCCAGGCTCAGCTGATACAACTCTTTTAAGTTGAGTTCAAAGTAAAATTTGAAGATAACATACCACACCTGAGAGTTTATGACATTCTATAGGAGAAATATGCAGCCCCACACTGCAGTGTACCCTAACTCTCATCTTCTCTGCTCTGCCTTTCCCCTCCAAAATTAAAAGAGTAAAACTAACAGACCTGAGAAACTCATGACAAATTAAAGCAACAGTAAAGGAGTTTTACTTTGGCATGCTAGAGAAAGCAATATATAGCACATGAAAATCAAGGCAGCTCCTCTGTGAGCTCTGCGCTTCCATCCATGAGCAAAACCTATTTCACTTCACCGCCTTTCAAATACTACCGCAAACTGTGACCCTGAAGACCACTACCTATCTCCTTAAGAGCTGGAAGTTTTTAAGAGATATGACTTAAGATAGTCGTGCTAAAATATCACTTTGTTCGGATTTTGCTTTCAACGGTAAAACTTTCATGAGTGTTGCTTTGCAGGAGAGAATTATCAGAGTGTACACCAAAGAGTCAGAGCTGGATATGGACCTCTTTATGTCTAAGCACCATAAAAAACAAGGAAAAATTGGATATTCTACTGGAACCGTCCATCAGCTTCTACAGAAATACTGGAGCACGCTCTTACCTTCACAAATTCTGTCCAGTCGCTGCCGCTTGACTTTGTGTTTATCCACAAGTGCCATTCTTGACGATATTTTTGCAACTTTCTGATTCAAAAAGCAAAGCAGTCCCCCAGGACCTTAGGAAAATTCACAGGAATCGGCGTGCATACCGCCGCTGTGGATCCTGCGGGGAGAGGAGAGGATTCGTTAGCATTTCCAGCACACCGGGTGAGACCTGCCCGGCCCCAACAGCACCGCAATTTCTGGAAGGACACCTCTAAGTTTGGTGCTTCCAAGCCCAGCGTCCCACTGGTCTCGTATCTTATACTGCAAATCAAGTTTACAGCCCCTTTATCTTCCCTGTGATCAGAAAAACCAGCATCATACACAAGAACTGCTGGAGCGCTGAATGGCCTTCCCAGTTTTATTTCCGTCTTAAAAATCTATTCCTAGCAGATAAAATCCATTAAGCTATTTTGTAGGCTCACAGGCACTGCAAGATTAGAAGACAGTATATAAAAAGGGGAAAGTAGCTTTTGCTCTTCCAGTCCTTGCGCATACATACACAAACCACTTTTGTGTCTTATTTAAGCCTTGCACCGTAAAAGTCATCAATGGACCTTGAATTTGCAACTAGACCTTGATACATATTCCAGCTGTCACTGTAGCCTCTCCTTACCTTCATATGCGAATAGCTAACATTAAACTATGGGTGCCAAAGCTGTCATTTCTGGCACGCACACCTTTAAATGCCGACGAAATAAAGCAATCCATAAAGCGTTGTGTGTGTCTGATTTATAAGAAATGCTCTGCAAAGGGACAACAGCTGCAGGATTTTCTGTGTTTTGGTGATGCAGAGGAAGACCCTAAATGGATTCTCTCACTTCTGATGCTTTTGTTCCTACAGAGACTCAAAGGTTTGTTTAATACCTGAACGCTCTGACCTGAGCTCAGGCTGCAGACCCCGAACGTGCCGTCGCACACTTTTACCCAACAGCTTCACTGCAAAACCCAGGTACGAGTTTGCCAAAGCAAGTTCCACAACCGTATTTATGAATCAAGACAAACAAGACAAGACCTCACGCTGACAACTGAATTAAAACAATTCAACACCATGCTATTTTTTACCACGGTACGCTATATTAGCAGTGACTTGATATGCTCTCTTATATTTTAAGGTGAAGACAGACGACCCTGATAGAAGCTACAAACCCTCCAGGGACACATTCTCCTCAAGAGGCTCCTGCCCCCACCCCCAGTTTTAAGGCTACTTAAAGGCGTCAAAAGAGCAGAATTAGCGGAAAGCTGTGATTTCCAGAAACAAAGGGAAACGCCACCACGTTGCAAGGAGAGAAAGGGAAGAGGGAGTCGGGCATGAGCTCAAGCACGGCAAGAAATCCTCTCCTGAGTAGCCACCTGTATCGCATTGCAAAGTCTCCACCACTCTGCCTACAAAGTACGAGAAAGGGTTAAAAAAATAACTAAATTCTGAAAAGCCAGCAATAAGCACAAACTTGGTACCACGCGTTCAAACCGGCCCCCAAAGAGCTCCTCGGCGGTAGGTGAATTTTCACACTGCATTATTAGCAAACAAAAACGTCACGGCAAACTAAAACCACACCAGGTTCGCGGAATATAGGATGCAGGAGAATAAGAGGCCGCGAACCAGGAAAATCCAGGCTGATGTCCGAAAGTTGACCTTGGGCAACGTCTGAGACCTCGACTTCTGCTTCCCCTTCTGTAGAGCTGCGATAGCAACACTTCACCCATCCTCTTGAAACACTCCAGGTTCTTCGTTTTCACATGGTCCGCTCAGGCGTTTCTACCTTGCATTTTACTCCTCGCCAAGAGCTTACAGCTCTCCTAAAACCACGCCAGCGAAGCAATAAATGCCCAGAAAACACAGTTAACAAACGCAATAGGCGAGGGGTGAAGGCTCTAACAAAGCCGCTGCATACCGAGATGACAATTTCATGGAGATTATTGTTATTATTATAAATGGTTATCAATTATGCATCACGTCGATAGTTAATTTATAAAAGGAGAAGGCTTGTGTTGGTACAACTGAATTCTGACTAAGGGAAGATCGGCGATTTCCTGGTAGTTAATGGCCAATTTCCCAGCAGCGCGACTGCAGCATAATCTCTGAGATTTATAGCAATAATTAATTGATTTTTTTTTTAAACATAGGGATGCTAAAGAGCACGGTTCCCACTCACATTAATAATTAATGCAACATTCTAACAGAAGCAGAAAACTTCAATTCCAGAAGCAGAAGCTTGCTACAGTCAAAATATTTCTTACAACAGAAATTAAGCTGTTAGTGTAGCTAAAGGCAGAGTCACTAACGGCATTTCCATTATCGGCATCTCAAAGTACACACATGAATTTGCACCTCTATTCCATCCCACCCCACTCCCAGGCAGAAACACCAGGTTAGAACAACGTCACATCAGGAGAAAACAAGTTAGCGTCTGAACACGCTCAAACTGTTCATTATGTTGGGGCTGCGACTTTTTCCCCAACAAAATCAATATGCAAAGCGTATTTAATTTTGACAGAGTGCATTTTCTGATGGACAAATGCTCCCATTCAAGTTCTTTTCTTCTGCCATCTCAATGCCCCGCATTACTCCCCGGAGGAAAACTTTCCACAAAAGAAACTAATAACAATCAGGTAAATTACCGTTCATATTATCAGAATCCCACACAGCTTAATGTGAATCCACGAATGAACTCCTTCCTAATGATGTTAACTATTCAGTCTTTGTTTGACAGGTGTCCGTGATGATATCAACCAGCAACAGAAGCTCAACTCGAAACACTTATTAAAAATATGGCAGGAGCTGCCGAGCAGGATTTGGCAAGGACGGATAAAATGGAGAAAAGCAGATGTGCAGGGCACAGGAACAGGCGGATATTCCCCAGCCTTCCTATGAAGCTGTAATTAAGAAAGCAGTTCTTCCATTTGTGGGATGGGGGACGTAATTAGTTGCGCGCCCAACTTCAATCTATCCTCAATGATTTCTCCATCCAACCCAATCTCAAAACAATTGTGAGGCTAAATGTCCCCCGCAATAAAATAAATGCAATCAGCCTAGGCAGAACAAAAATCATGGTCGGCAATTAAAACACAAGCAAACCTCATTGTATGAGGAAATTTGAGAGAGAGGCACACACGCACAAAAATTCATCTTCATCTTCAGCAAGATTAGGAAACAAGTGAAGTGATTTACATACAGTAATTGCATGGCCGCGTTAGCCTCCAACAGTGTCTTTCAAAATGTAAATGTTCTTGAAAACCCTCGGACGCAATGATAGCCCAGTAGTTAGTTATTTATTTAAAGAAGGAACGTACTTAAAAACAATGTTTAAGGGAGAAAACAACCCTGATGTAAAAGCTTCTTAATACTGCTGGTTAAATACCACAATCCATGAGCCAGAAAATGAGAGTGGAGAAAGCTGTGTAAGAGCTTGGGTTTCCTGCTTTGGATGGAGAAGACAAGGTTATTTTTCCCAAATGAAATAACGTCATGAAACCGCAGCGGTGAGCCCGGCCCAACCCGCGGCTCATCAGCGAGGATGCGATAAACCCGCAATTTCTGCCTTCCGAGGCATGAGCGAGCACGTGGCACAAAGGCAGCACTTCGCCAGGGAATCCACGGTCCTAGGTTAAGTGCGGTTCCTCTTAAACTTCAAACACAAGCATCTTCCTAATCAATCAAAAAAAAAGAGCATGTGCACACTCCTGACCCTTAATGGAGTCAGAAACCTGTTGCTTATGCTTTCTGACTGCGTTTTCCACCCTTTACAAAACATGGCATCAAAAAAACAGAGAATCCCTACTACAGAAAACTCCAAGCTCCACAAACTGCAAAAGTTCCTGTTTCCAACCAGCAAAGGAGAATTTCCATCCCTCTTCACAGCTAAACTGTGTTTCCACACATACAACTTCTTAAGCAGGGGGAAAATCCAGTACCGATGTTTTGATGACACCATTACACATTTCCAGATGGGTTCCCAGAGAGGCTTTTGCACCCTGCTCACTGCAGGAGACCCGTCCCCTCAGCTCAGGGTGCCCGAGCGGTCCCTAACTGTGACATCAATATCCGCCAATGCCACAGGCAGCTCTCCCTGCAGCCTCCTTTGCATTACGGTCCAGTCTTCCAAAGCTCGATCGCACTTGAATTGCGATTTCAATGCCGGAACAGCCCCTGGGAGCTGTGAACCCTTCAAGCCCTGCGTTGGCATCGCAGGGTGTTAATCGCTCCCAAGCAGCCGCCCGTTTCCACGGCTGATCATTTCAGATGTCGGCAGCTGCCGTGGGGGGGCAGGAGGGGCTGGGAAGCGGAATTCGGCACAAGAAACGCGGAGAAAAGAAAGCAGGAGGCACACAGAGATAATGACAGGGGAGGGCAGCGCACAAAGGAGACGGTACAATGCAGGAGGGACACTTGGTGTCATCCTTCCTCTCTATCCTGGTGGCACATCCTTAAGTGGGATGTCCCTGCTCAGCCCCCAGCACCTTCCCCTCTCTCTAAAGCCCCAGGAGGAGGAGGGAACACATGGAAGAGAAGGGACAGACAACACAATCCTTCCCGAGATCTTTTTTTTAGGATGTTTTCCTTTAAACAACAACAAAACAACACGGGGAACTCGCAGTGTCAAGACATCGTTAGGGTTGATAGCCCAGCAGGAACCAAAAACGGATTAAACACTTATACGGGTAGTGAGAACAAACATAGATTTTCATTAGCCAAACTGAAAAATCGGGTAATTTCTTTTGTAATGCCTGAAGGATGCAAACGCTCACACTTGGAAAGAGGAATCACACAGTTCCTGTGTGTCCAGGGTTCAGATTTCTCCTGCTCCATTAAACACCCTTGGCCATTGCATGGGAAATAGGATGCTGGGGAAAAAAAAGGACAAAAAAAAAAACAAAGAAAAAGGCTTTTTCCCTATTTATTTTCCCTATTTCTGGAAGAACTACCTTGGCTGTAAATCAAACCTCAGTGCCAGGCTCCCAACAGCCTGCACCCCCGCCCCCCGGACCTTCAGCGCTCTCAAAACACTGAGGGCAGGACTCATGCTACAAACCCATTGTTAATTAGGCTTAACGCTTTTACCAGTTATTAGTATGATTTTGCTGCCGCAGAGCGTTCAGCGATGTTTTGCATTAAGGCCTCTCCGTGGGAATGAGTGGATGACACCGCGGGTGGTGAGAAGTGTTTGTCTCTGGGTGACTCACTTATTTTTTGCCCAGAAACTTAACGACCGGGGTCTTTCTCCTCCACTGAGTACCTGGTGCCTTCGTCCAAAAACCGGAGGGGAAAAGCACCGTCAGCGGGTGCTGTGGGGAAAGCAGTAACGCAGCAGGTTAAATGTGCTCCTCGGAGAGCCGGCACTCCCACGTTAGCACCTGCTGATGGCAAAGAAAAAGCTCTTCTGCTCTTCACGGCGCAGAAAAGGAGAATAACATGCTGTAGGAGTCTTGTGCTGAAGAACTGGTAACAATTTTGAGGAACTTGCTATTATATGAGTGAACAAAATGTACCATAACGGCATATGAGCCTGCACATCTGTTGCTAAATTAAACACGCTACATAACGATGCAGACCACATCTTAAAGCATTATGCAACGAGATACAGACTGTGCTAAAATTATAAGGCTTCAAAGAAGACACGGAAGGCCTGATCCTGCATTCCTTCAGCCCTTGGAAGACACGGCGAATAGCCCTCATCAATTCTGCTCCATCAAAGTTACTTGTTGACTCAGTAAAAGAAGAATCACAATTATGTATCTATATATATACACATACCCTTCAAAGGAAAAAAAGACAGATGGGTTTGCAGCATTTTCCTTCTTCTCCATCTTAATGATGCATAAAGCATGAGAAAGTTTGTTGTTTGGATCTTTGTTTTTTATAAAAGGTTCTTTTAAGAATCGTGTTCAGATTACAAACTGTGCTCCAGATTGGGTTCTCGGTAACCCAAAAGATGTTGTGAAGACGTACTGAAATGACAATATTCAGGTTGCCACAACAATCGTGGTACAGAAGAGAGGGGAGTGAGATATCTACTTCATCTGCCAACTTATTTTCCCCCAATTTTGTTTTCCAACTGCAGATCCTTGGTGAGTTTTCGAGTAAAACTAGGAAATACCAGAATGGGCGTTCCTTTCATTCTTAAAGCTAAAATACAAACAAGCAACCCAAACAGACAGCAAGAAAAACAATAACCAGGAGCTGCACCCAAACTACCTACTTAGCTTCAAGAGCGCTTAATCCATCTGCTAATTAATCATGGGCCTCCTTCAGCCTCTCTTACCCTGTTTTCCTAAGTATCTGATGCTGATAACATACACACTGATATTGCTACAGCACATAACTGGCTGGGAAACGACCCTTAACTTTTCAAATAAAACAAGAGGAAATGATACATAAATCATCCTGCAGCCTCCAAAGATCCCTATCACACTGGAAAATAAAATCCCCTTTACATTTTACCGGAGTTCTTTAAATTACTTGTTATTTATTTTCACTAATCGCAAATACTAACGCTGGAGTGAGGTCAACCTTCGCTGTTTGCACATCTGGGTAAGCAAAAGTTCTCCTCTACTCCAGCTGTTATTTGCTCCTGTACCACAATCAGCACAGCCAAATTAGAAACCCCGAGAAAAATGACTATTTGCTGGTTTGTTGGATGAGTTATGCAGTTACTTGGCCATTAGAGGGCATTTTATACTGCAAAGTGCTGGCACACAGCTTGTGAACAGCATTACCAACCCCATCTGGAGCTGCTGCACAACAGTTTCTGTCTATTCTCATTTGGTAATTGCCACTTTTCAACCTTTCCATATGCTGTATATAGATGAGCAAGTGAGAGCAAGGATAAGAGGAAAATAAGATGAAATAGCTATGAAAAAAGTCCCGGTTAAATAAACATTTTGGTGCACAGCTATTGTTGCTTCCAAGGTTTGGTTTTGTCCGCTTCACTTCTTCCCCCTCCCTAATTCTGATGCAGCAAACTTCATCGTTTTCACTCCCACAAACAGCAGTTTATGTTTCAAGTTGAGAAAAACTGTAAATTGTGCCATGGCACCGCTACCTGTCTCCAGAGCTGGATAGGAGAGCTCACCCGGCTCTGAATCCAAACAAAGGCAGATCCAGCTTCCTTGCTGCCAAGAGGACATGGACACGTACCTTCAGATGTCTCCTTCTAGTTACTACTATACTGCTACATGCGAACTTTAAACTGTTTTCAGCTTCTGCTGGCTAGGAAGCCACACAAAGCCACCCACTTCCCCACTTTGGTGGTTTTCCTCTCTCCATCTAAATACAAATCAAATTAGGAAAGAGACAGATATCTTGCTATACATCTCCAAATATACGTATGTTTGTAATCAGGGTGGCCAAACTTCCTGAGTACGAGCTGCCTACCAAAATCTTCATGTGGCTGAGAGCCACATCCTCCCAACCTCCGTACCCACCTCCTGCCCACACACGCACCCCGGGCCCCCTGTAAAGCTTCACGTTTCTCCCGTCCCCACGGGCTCTGTGCCACCGATCCACCAAGTCCACTCCTCTCATGAGTCCCTGGGGCTGGCAGGAGCCGTGGCTGATTGACCACTGGTACGTGATATATACCGCTGTGATACTCACAAGTTACTCCTGACATTCCTCCTTAACAGAAAAGTTCAAAACAGCAAGCACAGCAACAGCAAGACCACCACAAAGACCCTGGATATCAACGCTTTCCTTTGAGTGCCCAAAATAAACCCACTGACCACACTAAACCCAAGACCACCCGTCTTCGTGACTCTTGCAAGCCCTTGGCTCTGTATCCCTCCTAAATATAAGAAATAATAAAAGAAGCAACTAGATGAGTGCATCCTTACAAGCAAACACTTGCGGGTTGACTTGGGACAAGAACACATCGGCATCCTCGTCACTGCCAGCACAGCCCACCTACAGACTGACAAGATGTACCACTGAACTCTTTGGAGTTATAATTTGCCCTTATCTTAGGGCTTATATTTACAAGCGACTCTTACATAAAAAGTCCTCATCTGCATTGACTTATTTAGCAACATGAGATAAAATTGCCTGAAGCTATTTATGTTAACGTACTTGTTTAAAAAATGTGGCTGATGCTCTGTGTAAAGGAATATCCAAAGGGGAAAGCTCTGTTTTGTTTGTAACACTTATTACTATCACCAAAGAAAATATGTTGTAACAAGTCTCCGAAGGGGGAAACACATGTAATACCTTTAACAGCTCGACTAATTCATTTTTTGCTGCCTGACTACTGACAAAATCTCCAATGGAAAGTCTCAGAATGGAAATGTGGAAAACGCTGTTTCTTGTGGTCCGAGATCTGTTCCCACTACACAATCTCTTTCCATCAGAGCGAGCCCTGTTTGTTTTCAGCACATAGCAGCTTTACTCTACAAAATCAAAAAAGAAAAAGAGTTCAAGAGTTCAAGGCTACGTCTCCATTCAGGCGTGCAGCCACAATGCAGACCGGCCTCTCCGTCCCGGGCTGGAGGAATTCCTCTCCACACCACCTACCTACAAAAGGGCCTTGTCTGAGGGAAATGAGAAAGGAAGGAAGGAGCTGGATGCTGAGAAGGGCAGGGAGGAGGAGAGCCCAGCCAGGTGTTGGGGGATCGCGGAACAAGGAGGGTTTGGATCAAGAAACAGGTCAGGGATGAGGATACAGGGTGGCTTCGGGGCTAAGCAAGAGTCTGGAGAGCCCCAGGGGACCGTCCTGCTCTTGGGAGTCCCCTCACGCAAAACTCAGACAACACCAAGCCCCAAGGGGTCAGGCGCAAGTACAGTCAGGATGGAAATGTGTGAATATTCCCATGAAATCCCACAGGAAAAGCCTCGCAGGGATGTGGGGTGGCTCTGGGATGGCTCACTTGCAAAACGCTGCCTCCTCCCGACTCCTCCGTCCCCATCCTTCCCTCCATGTCCTGCAGCATTGCTCATGCTGTTTAATTTCCAGAGAAGTGAAAGGAGAGGGAAGGAAGGAGCCAAGTGAGCGGAGAGAGGTTCACATAGTAATAAATAAGATGAAATAATTCCCCCGCCACCAACCTTTCGCAGTAAGTCAGAGTACCCTCTGCAACCACCACGGGTTTGCACAATCTACACATCTTTCTCCTAAACCTTGCCAGCTCGCTGTGGTGAGGCTATTTTGGGATTTAACAACACTCAGGTTATTGACCTAAATTTATACAGGCTCATCTGGAGCCATAACGGTCCATTGTGTGCCAAGGCCTGCTCAGGATGCCTTAATACACAGATTATTGATGCAATGAACTGTGACGGCTCCTATAGAGCTGTTATGGTTTATTGTAGCAACACCTACTCCGGGTCCCTTTAATGCGCAGATCAGTGACACAATAGATAGAAATGGCCACTACTCGGGGATGCATTATCCCACGGATCACTGACACGAGAGCCCACAATGGCTCCAGCCTCCTGTCTTAATGTGGCGAGCAGGAAAACAGTGGGATTGCAGGGTTCCCAAATCCTGGGGAGCTGCGGGTGGACGGCCAAGAGGTGCCGGGATGCGGCCGCCCTACCCACCCAAACCCGCCGGCTCCGAGAGGTGACACGTGCAGAAAGCAATCTGCTACTGAAAATCAGGAAAGCTCTGGAGGGACCAAACTTTCAGCAAGAACAGCCACGGGCCTGCATTGTAGATCAAGGCTAAAATCCTGTATGAGAAACACATGGAAATTAGCCAGAAAAAAAAAAAAAAAATCAGTGCCAAATTTTCAGCATTAAAAAAAAAAGGAAAACATTTGATGTTCCTAGAGAATGCAAAGAAAGTGAGCGCAATAGGAAAGTGTACAAATATCTACATTTCTCCCTTCTTTTCCTCTTGAAGAACAAAAACAATCTTAAGAGGCTGAGAGCTAAGCACGTTTTAGAGAAAGTCCCTTGTGTAGGGAGACCTCAGGCTGAGAAGAGGAAAATTAAAACATTAACACTAACCAAGTGTTCGCAGCCTCCCCACAAACACCAGCGAACAGTTCAAAAAGCTGCAGCTGGCTTTCCACCATCGCGTGCATCTTCCCCACCATTTACCAGGAGCTTTTTTTAACACGGGTGACACTTCACATTCAAAACTGCAGTTAAAAATAGACGGTCGGTCCACCCGTTTTAACCCCGCAAATTCCGTCTCGTCCTTTCCACCTCCCACTGGTCTCTCTCCCACTCCTCCAGCCCCACCACGAGCCGTGGGGTGATGGGGAAGCCTGGCCATGACCCTGGGGTCCCCATTGCCTCCCCAGGACCTCATCTGACCCAGGGAGCATCCCTCTCTCATTTCTTCCCAAAGCTGGTCACAAGCTGTATTTGCAGAAATTAAGCCAACGGGTCTATTCTGTGTCTTGACTTCCTTTCCCAGCTGCTTTTGCAGATGAGTCTAAGGCTTTAAAAAATAGCACCTAACACTAATATTTTCTCTACGGCCTTAAACCTGTGAGCGTAGAGAAAGAAATTCCTTTGTTATCCTGTAGCTACTTCAATTCTGAACCTTCAAAACCTCCTCGGGAAATAGGCCTGGTGAACGGCTGCCGCTACTACAAGGCGCCCTGCACAAGAGAGACTCGAAAATCAATATCCTTCACCCAACTTATCAAATTTACCGAGGACATTTATATAGTGTAATTAAATAGAAAAGAGATACAAATACAGAAGAGTATTTGCACGGCACTGCATAGCAATTGCATTATCTCTGGAACAGAGGGCACTTTGACAAAAACGAGGGAAAACACCATAGATCAACCGAAGAAGCCGCAAGGAGAGTGGGGAAGGTCTCTGCTCTCATTGCTCACAGGGAATGTTTAACACCTAAGTAAAGACAGCTACAAAATATACATCAGCACGTATACCTAAGGCATTTCTGCCGGACCTGTCCAGTCAG
Organism: Patagioenas fasciata; assembly: GCF_037038585.1. Lineage (NCBI taxonomy): Eukaryota > Metazoa > Chordata > Aves > Columbiformes > Columbidae > Patagioenas > Patagioenas fasciata. Next base: position 39,632,336 of record NC_092527.1, read on the forward strand.
CCAAAACGATGCCATCAAAATTACACCAGTGACGAATTTGGTCCAAAACACTCAGTCGCCTCTCAGACTCATGTAAGGTCTCTGACACACATTGGGGCACTTCCCCCTCACTGCTGCGGAAGCAAAGCAGATACTATTATGTTGCTTTTCAGCATATGAATGTACCAAGTAAAATCGATTTTGTCCAGTAATCCACTTGGTAAGTCAGTGATGTTTTCCACAACCAGCAGCCGCCTCTGCAGACTCGCAAGATAAAATCTTCTGTGCAAGGTTAAACCTGGGAAAGGCTGACTGCCAGCACAAGGCAGACTAAAACACGGCGGAAAAGGCAAACTAAATTATCTGGCTATTTGTTAAACAACTCTTCTCACAAGGGTTGTGTTACAAGCCCGCTTTGTGAACGCTCCTTGCTTTCAGGTAGAGCCAAAGAAGCTGGCTCCTCGCTCCGAGTCCCTACAAGCAGCGCACTGCCGTAGATGCAACATCTCTCATGCCATATTGACCTCAACATTCAGAATAGCTCAGAACGGTGCTGGACACACACTCAGGTCCGAGTGCCAACGACCAAAAGCCAGGCATGTTTGCAAAAGGCTCCAAACTAGTGGCGTTCTTCCACTTCAGGCTCAAAGGGTTGATCATGACGGCTGCCTGCAAGAATTAGGCATTGCCTAATTACACTGACCAATACAAATCAATATACAAGATGGGCAGGATTCCTACCACTCAGAGCGATGTTCAGGATGTAATAATTTGTCTGACTAACCTGCGCGGGAAGATGTCAGCAGATAACTTCTGAGATGTCCTGAATGGGGCTGGCACAGGACCTGGGGTAGGTCGGACGGTCTGCCGCTCCCACCGTGTCTCAGCTGTCCCCAAAGCAGAGCTGTGACCACCCAGCAACATCCATCGCTGCTCCTTCCCTGCACGCTGCTCCCCCCGCCACCAGCCACGAGAAATCTCAGCCTCCCTCTTTGCAATATCCTCATGGGGAAGAGGGAGTATCAGGTTAAAGGCTTCTTTGTGCCTCTCTTGTGTCTTTATTTGTTAACGTGAATCACGCTCAGCTCTATTTTGAGCAATCCTTTATTAAAAATGTCTGTGAGTCATTTTCTCTAAACTTGAAACTATAAAAATGGTAATGATTGGGTAATACTCAGGAATTTTTAAGATTTTGCATACTTCTCTTTTTAATTGAGCCGGAAAAGGAGGGTAACCTGACCCATCAAAAGAGCGCTTTTTTCCCCTTATTTGTCCTTCACAGGCCTATTGCTCTGGTCAGAAGTCACAACTCATGGAGTAAAACTTGTGAACATACTCCACTAAATACACATGGAGATTAGAAAGAAAGAACAAATACAAAAGAAAAAAATCTCTTTAGGGAAAGACTGAAAATCCAACAAGTGACAAGCTGGGAATCTATCAACCAGCATTCAGCATGGTATTAAGAGTATAAAGGTAATTCCATTAATTTTATATTAACATATATTCCTTTCCAGATGGCACAACTTGGTAACTGAAATCATACTGCTATTTATTTGTACCTCCAACGTCCCCCACCTGAGACCAAAAGAAGAGTGAAGGATTTTCTCCCCAAACAGAAGGCCACTAGCGCAGGAACACGAGCTGTGCTCCAAACCAGCAGCACAACAAATCAACGAGCCCTCGAGCACCACGGCTGCACTTTCCTCATCCCCGCCATGGGGACGCTGTGCCCTGTTGATGCCACCACATGAGACACTACTGCAACGCCAACTTGGCAAAAAGCTCTTCACAAACATGCCAAGGCCCCCAGTGAGCCCACGGCATGCACACCAGCCTGCCTCCGTGTTTCTCTTCTCCATTACCTCACTCCAGAGTTTATTCCCGTGGTCTCCATGCAGGACCGGCAGAAGAAAGCAGCTCTGGCCAGGACGGCCGGCAGAGAAACTTCCTTCAGCTGTCTCCTGGATGAACCAGGCACCTCTGATATTCTCGGACACACAAGTCATGCTCTGACTTGCATGTCCCTTGGCACAAATCAAATTAAAAGACAGCAGGAATGAGGAAGCTTTATGGTTTATTCCCACCACATTTCCTTCCCAAACTGCTTCAATGCCTTCTCAGATCCTACCCGGCATCATGTGCAGCAGCAGATCTAGAGATGCACTAGGAAAGACCACATGGCAAAAAACGAGGAGATAACCAAGCAGCCTGGGACAGCCAAGATCACTTTGACTCCACTGACGAGAGCCAAGGGTCAGGGTGGCTCCAGCAACACAGGGAAACCACACCGATGGTTTCCTCAGCTCTGGCACTGCCAAACTTTAACTGTTTGAGCTTGGAGGTGACTCCAAGATCCCTTTCATTCTGCTCAACCTCCGCAAGCAGGGACAGGCGCCATGGACTTACTGCTCCAGCCACGGTGTGGCAAGTCCAACCTGCGCGAGGACTGCTAGGGAAAATATTACAAAGGGAAACTCATTTCCCCTGGGCTGCCTGATAGAGCCCATCAGAGGAAACATCTGCCATCCTCCATGGAGGACAGAAATGAAGAGGAAGCGGTTGGTCCATCCAGAGAAAAGAAAGTCAGAAACATTAAAGGCACATGGGTCCTGACCAAGGCAGGAGACCCACTTCTGCAGGCGGGTTTCGGCAAAACAGGTTAAAAAAGCAGTTTTATAGACTGCCGAGTATGAAACCGGCAGCAGCCCACTTGATGAGGTCAGGGACTGAAGTGGCCTACGGTACTTGTAAGAGAAAACATCTGCTCGTGTTAAAAGGTCAGCAGGAAATGAATGCTATTTACTTTGTCCTTATTGCTTAGGCCACCGCTCCTCGAAAGAGAACCACACATGGCTTAGCTTAGCAGCGCTCACCAGACAACGAAAGCCCCACGGTGGCCGTCCCGTCGGCTGCCCACCATTGAGACCCTTGGGGGCACTCAGGAACCCCCCCAGTGATTTTTGGGAGGGGGGCAAGGGTCCCTTCCCCTCAGGGGCCATGGCTGGCAGCCCCCGGGAGCCTCTCGCCTCTCCCTCCCTCCTCATGGGCCTCCATCCCACAGGCGGGAGGGAGAAAAATCCTTCACATCGCCTCAGGAACAAGCCGTTAAAATAAATCCGTCAACATAAAAGCGAAAAAAACAAGAAGTTTCTTCAGAAAAACAGGAAGCGTTAGGTACATAGCAGCTTAAAATAGCGCCTGCTTGATTTGTTGGCAAAACATAGGTCCCAAGGGGTCACGCTTTTTAATATATTTTTTTTAATTTGTGTGTGGACAGGCGGGCTCCCCCCAGGGCTGCCCCGGGCAGCGGGCTGGCTGCTCCCCGCCGCGCTCCGCCATGGCGCCCGGCCCGGCCCGCTTCCTCCCGCAGGAAACCCTGACAGAAAACAACCACCTCTGTGAACCAGGGCTCACTCAAATAAACAGGGGGGAATATTTAAGGCTGGTACCACCTCGTTAAAACTCGCTCTGAAGTTTTTAAGCACGTAGGAAACTGGTTTCGAACCTTCCCCCGCTGGCTGCCCAGCTGGTTCTGTATGTGTAGGAAAGGGCGGCGTTGCCGAGGCAGAACGAGCCACCGACGCCTAATGACAAGCTTAAAATGATAAAAGCTTGGATCCTAAGCCCTATGTCAACAAAACTATCACAAACAAGAAATTACAAGAGGGCACCTTCTGCAGAACTGGGGAGGGAGGAAATTTTACGCTCCAGATTTCCGCCAATGTTGTGTGACATTTTCCCATCGCTCAGTAACTCCCCATTTTGGCCTCTCCTTCCCCACAGTGCATCCTGACCTCCTGATTAAAAAAACCAAACAAACAAAAAAATCCCCCACATTAAAACAAGAACACCACTCTCAAATGATCTAATGTAGACTAAAGCAACCATACTGAACAGCAGATCGAGATATTACCCCTTTCCACAAACCTTGGTCCACAGAGCAAGGCGGCCCGTGAGTCCTGCCTTTTCCTCACACAACACACCACACCAGATGTGAGGGGGCCCCCATCGTGAATAGCTAATTATTGGACCACATTAAAATATTACTCAAATTAAGATTTGTGGGTTTTCCCCTAGCTTAACAATACGCCTTTGACAGCAGCATTGCAAATACACCAGCGCAGGAGCAGCAGTCTAACTCCATGTGCAATTAGGCCGGCATGTGGATCTTATTGCTCCTAAGGACTCTTATTTGATTTCCTGCACCACCAACTGGTGAGAAGTTTTCAAGTCTAAATACAGAAGAATTAGATCACTCTTTGGGGTGGTCGCATCTGGGGTTGGAAAACCAGATGGAGCGCGTTTTTCCGAGCCCTTTGTAATTGAAGCAGCACACAAAGTTGCTAGGGAGCAGGCAAATACAATCGCCGCTTTGGGGCGGGCTGCGGCTGAGCCGGTGCCGTGCCTGCCAACACTCATAGCCACCATCTTAAATGCTAGCAGGGAAGAATGGTCTCACGGGCTGGGGTTTATAAAATATTGCCATGAATGTGGACCTCCTGCAAACACGCAGGAGCTCTGTGACTTCTGAACATCAAACACCTGCGCCCACGGTCTTCTCATGGTGCCACCCAAAGAATGTGGGAGACAGGTGATTTCTTCGGTTCCCTAAAAACGCAAAGCTCGCAGGAGTAGGCTGTGAAACTGGGGAATGATGGGGAGAGGGATGGAGAGGAAGAGGGAGCAATAAAGGAGATTCAACGTTTCAAAGCACAGAGAGTTAACAAGTACAGAGACGGCCACTACGCGTGCCACCGTGTCTTGCTTCGTAGTCTGAAGAGAGCAAGGGATTAAGTGGTTTTAACTGAAGTTTGGCCAGCAGCACGGCACACACAGATATACAGCCTAACAGGACAAGCAAAACCATACTACCTGGGACTCCTCTGGAAATCCACACGTCCACTACATCTAATAGGATGAACACCTTGCATTGCTCCACCATTCCCAGCAAGGTGAACAGAGAAAAACAGCTGAAAGAGCCCATCCAAATTTTCTGATGCAGCCTGCTTTTTATTTTAGCCATCAAACGCATACCAGCACAGCAGTGTCCTGCCCTTTGGGGTGATGGCTGCAGGAACATGGAGCCAACAGCGATGCTGGAGAGCAGCGTCTGCTGCTTGTGAGCCCTCAGCACTTCTTCACACCTCTCATCTGCACAGGGCAGGGTCTGGCGGTCCAGGAGCTGCTCTAAACCCCCTGAGCTGGGGGGTATTCCTTCCTTGGCATCAAACAGTATTGGCAAGGACTGCTCCAAAATGGCACAGACTTTGCCAAGGAATGGCTGCTGTGGAGACGGAGAAGGCATCTCTTTTCCCTGGTCCTCAACCATTTTCTGGGTTTAAAAACCTGTGGGTTTAAAGCCCTCCTTATCAGCACCTAACACAGAGCACAGCTCCCCGTGGCGCAGGAAGTGTACCGAAACCCCGCTTTCCTTTCCTGCTTTTTTTCCCCCCATCCTTGGAACTCAGAACACGCAACAGTAAAGTCACAAATCAACCCATAACAAAAAGGCAAAGATAAATTTCTCCACCGAGCTCTGAGTTTGGAACTGGAGGAGCACTGGTAACCGGCAGCTACCCACACAGCATCCCTTGGGCTGCTCCTCCGACCACATATCCTCAAAGCACAGCAATTCGGAAATTAATGAGCAATTCAAGCCTAAGCAGAACACCTTTAAATATTTTTTCAGGACTTTTTTAAAGAGGAAGCAACAAGTGGAAAAACAAATAGATGGTCAGAGTCAGCACCTTGCGACTCAAAAAAGAGTACATAATGACTCATTCTTATGAACGCAGCCTACATTCAAACATTCGCCTCAAAAACAATCCTCTGTGCAATACTGAATCAGAAGAGCAAAGAAGCCGGGAGATCAGAGAGGTTACTGGTAGAAAGAAGAGGCAATGGGTGGTGAGGAGGTGGTGGCCGCAGGAAAGGAGGCCCTACAGAGAATTCCCCTTGAAAAGCACACACAAGCACCTGGTTCTGTTGTTTTATCAGTGTTTTGTTTTCCAGTCAGCCCACAGGTTTTGTGCATGAAAACACAGTAATTTTGCTGTAGAATTGTCTTTTTTTTTTGCAAATTGAGAATTGGTGTTTGAGGAGTACTCTTGCTTTTTAAAGGTATTACTTTATAGGTGTTTTAATCTTAGAAAAATTAAGAGACTATTTTCCTTTGAAGCCACAAAGCTGACACCTCTGGTATTACATTTTTCACGTCTAATTCTACGCTGGCTCCGCTTTATCTTCTCAAGCTGGTTTTAGCCAGGCCAGCCTTCCTTTCCGTATCCCCATTTCTGCTGCCTACATATCGGTGAGCATTAAGGCAAACTACACAGCTACACCAGACCAGCTTTTCCAACCGCGGTTGCAGTGAACTCCTCCACAGCCCTGGAGCATCTGGAACCACTGGGATTTTTGAAATAACACGAAGAAATATCTGGGTGAATACATGGCCAATTTTAGGCAGCCAATTTGAAATTTCTGGTTGGTAGCGCACCAAGGGAGTGCAAGGTTCAAAAGCTGGCCATCACACAATGTGTTTCACAATGGATTTGGACTGTTTTCCTAACCCAGCTGTCTTGTTTAAAAACCAACACAACCCTCCAAGGTATACAAATAATTAATTTCAACCCAAGCTCTGAAGCAGCAGCTCCCAAACTTTCCTTCCCAGCTGCGACCTCATTTTACAGACCAGTAACTCCGTGCAACCCCAAACAGCAGAATAAATATCGGACAAAATGAAATTTCTGTCAGGTTCACGACCTTGCTCATAACTTCCACGAACTTCATTTTGGGGTCATCAGCCCACTTTGGGAACTGATACGGTTGTAACACAAATGACGTTGGAAACACAGACCCACCTACAGACACGAGCCAGCGGCGCTCACGGAGCCACTGATGACTCCAAGGTCATCGATGGGAGACCAACACCCGAAATACAAAGCTCAGGAGCTCCGTGCATCCTCCCCGCTCATCTTTCGTGGTCCTGGGTCCAACAACGTCCGTGGGGTTCTGCTCGGCTGCACCCAAACCCAGTTCCCTTCAGCCGGTTTCACAAATGGCAATAATCAAAATGTGGATGTTACTTAACAGCATCATAAATAAATCCCCTTCAAATTACTACCCTCGGCATTTTTAATTGCTACAAGACAAATTTTAGCTTCAGGGGAACTACGCTACTGCTGAGGACGCGGTCAGTGTTACTGACATAAACTACGAAGTGATGTGACCTGCTACCACTATGTAAATCTGCTATCAGGAGCTAAGATTAGAATTAAGACATTTTCAGTTCCCAGATCAGATCCCCCACAATTATAGGCTGTACAAACAGGACCTTTCTAGGCTGGGTGTCAGAGCCCAGAAAGGGGAGAACAACCAACCAGAATCACTGTAGAAAAACTTATCTCGTCGTCTCTGGCCCCAAGTTCATGATTCTGGCATCATCACTGACGGTGGTGACTTGCACAATAAAAAAGACAACCAGTAAGACCGTGCAAAAGAGAGGGGGCAAAGCCGGACCCTGGGGACGGAGGGTTTTGCCATCTGCTGTTATTCTGACATATGTTTTAAAAGATGGGAAACCCACGAGGTCGGATTGTGAGCCTGCAAAGAGACGGAGTTCCCTGCACACACGCTGCTTCCCAGGTCCACAACACAAACGTCAAACATCACGTTATTCCCATACATGTGCAGAGAACCAAGGGTAAAAATTTAGTCCTTAGGCTCCCTATCGCCGTTAAAATTAATTGCCACATAAAATTGCTGATTCCTACCAAATGAAGCTATACAATTTATCAACCCAAGGACAGAGCAAACTCACTAGTGGTTTAAATACATTACCTGAGTTATTACTGAATTTTGCACCAGTGATAGTTTTATGGATAATGGAGGTTTTATAAATTCATTAGCATGGAACTAACTTTCAAAGTAAACAAAGACATTAAACAAACATCTCAATACCACATTTACATGCAAAATAGATTTTCCTTCGCTTTTCAAAGCCACGCTGGGATACTGGGAGGAGAAATATGAAAGCTGCTGTGCCACAAGGCTCCGTGAAGGGAAAACGCGGCTGTTCATTAGCACCCGAGTCAGCCAGGGCTGAGCTCAAACCTCTGTTTCTTCCCTGCCGCTGCCCTAATATACGAGCAGGTCACTCGTTGTGCTTCTGATTCAGCCTCCCCAGGCTCTGAAGTTGGTGAAGCATCATCTCTGTACCACAGAAAGAGACAGGACCAGCTCCAGAGCCCTCTGCGGTCCATGGCATCTTTCCACTGATTTCAGAGGCTTGAAACCCATGGCATTGTACTGCTTCATTAAAGGGACGCTGTCATCTGGAATCTGCTCCATTTCAAGAGAAGTTAAAACCAGTTGCAGGACCTACTAAACCTGGGTGAATCCCCTTGCCCTTTTCCTGCTGATTAAAAGCTTTCCATCCCAACTGATATGGGAAATACCTGCCAGGTTGACACAGGACATGAACACATCAATGAGAAAAACTGCATCTATGCGACTTGCTCTCAGACCAAAGCAGACACGGAATAAAAGAGGAAAAACATGTTTCGGTCTTTCTTACAACTTACAACAAGAGATGTTAAAAATTTCAGAGGGAAGTACAAATTTTAAGCTGATACTGCTGCTTCTGTGAGAACTCTTACGATGGAAGTTGTTTTAACCTATGCTTGCTGGCAGAAATGACTAACATTGCGATTAAAAAAAAGAGATGGTAGGAAAAAAAGGTGGTTTTCTCCTCTTTTCCATTATGTTCACCCTGTGCATTGATCAGCAGCACGTGCAGAAGCGGCCTCACTCTTTCCCCGTGCAGGCAGCGAGTTAGTCACACTTTCCCCTGTTGCGCAGCTCCTTTAGTCAGCAGCGGGGAAGTGATAAAGATGAAAATAATCCTAAACAAAACCAGGAAAACGCAATCGTAAAAAACACAGAAATTAGCAGGAGGTCCTTGTAGGGAAATGTAATATTCAAATCGACTTCGCTTGCTTTAATTTAGGAGATTGCAACCTGGAAAGGAGTTCCATGCCTCTCCATGAGGCTTTTCCTCCAAAGGGACCAAACGGTGGGTACAGGAGAGATAGGACAAGGCCAGAGGAGAGGCAACGTATGGATGTGGGAGCTATAGGAGTAAGTCACAGCTTCCAACCCCGGTACTGCATTCACTTACACCCACCAGGTGTTAAATAAACAGCCGGCAGCAGGACCAGACCAAGTTTTGTGATGGGTGTAATGTAATTTTGCACCACTGCTTTGTTCTTGGGGGTCTACTGATTTAAAATGCATTAAATAAATAAATCACTTGTTGATTGTTCCCTTTTAGATAGGCGCGGGCAATAAATCTATAAAAAGAGTGACTCCTGCTTTAAATTAAAGCAACAAAAGCAGTAACAATGGGAGGCTCCCAAACTTTATTTCCAAAGTCACAACGTCGCTTATTTTTCCATTAAATTATTTGCTACAGTAGATACATGAAGTGGCAAAGATACCAAACGACCCTAATATACCTTCAAAAAATTACCATCCTACACCATCTGGAACCACGGTGTTCTGGCAGCCAAACGGTTTTCTAGTTTTGGGACTTATCCTTGACTATAAAAAATGGATCAATCACAGGCAGAGCAGGGGAGGCCTCGACTCCACATTTATCAGTCGCAAATCTGCACCAAACTGCTTCCATGCAGCATAAAAACGAGCAGGTAGGATCCTGCCTTGAAGACTTTGAGGTCCAAATCCTGCATACGCCCGCTGTGCATGGTCAGAACCGGCTCCATCACTGCAGGGAACTCAGCACCGAACGGCATCACGTCTCTACGTAAAACCAACCCTGAGATACTCCCAACGCAGAGCCCAGCCAGCCGGGGTTTGGAAATGAGCCCACGCTCAGATCCGCCACCAACAGTCCTGACCTCCTAGGAAAGGCCCAAGTCACCAGCAACACGATCTGGAATAAAAACACTTACAAACACGCTTGTAGAGAAAAATGCTTCTCAGATACTTGTTTCCTTCTCTAGCCATCAGCCTCCAGAAGTACACTACAGAATTCAGCCTGGCCAGACCCTTCTGTCAAATATTTAAGGAGAAAATGGCCAGCAACACTGAGCAATCTCATGCGAGCACTTCTGTCACTGACACAAATCTTAATTCTCCAAGGATCGTCTCCTGTGCCAATGGGAAGCTCGGTAAGGGATGAGATTTTTAATCTAATCTGCTTTCAAAATAATTTTGTTGGCATTGATTGTGCTGAATTGTATCTATGGGAAAGAATTTAAAGCAAGAGCAAATACATACATGTATGACCCAGACAAATAAGTGTCTCTTACCATTACTGTTAGCTGATAATAACAAAGAACAACAACCTCCATATTAACATTAGGTAAAATTACCTGGTCTCAGGAGCCAGCGCACAGCTGTGTTTTTAAGAATTATTCCAACATATACCATATAAAGCGAAATTCTCAGAAGCAGCCTGGATTTACAGTTCTTTTGCTTGACTCTATACCCCTACTCCCCCAGAAAACAACCCCTAAAATCTCAGCTGTCTATAAGCCCAGCTGTTTCCTGGCTTTTCTATGCAAATTGTTCTCCCTGGATTTTATTGTGTGTGTGTATATGTCTCTTAAAATGCACTCGAGTTTGAATTAGGGGCCCTACTTCCATCAAAGGGAATTCTTGTAAAATAAGCTTCATTCTCACAGTGTCTGACACGGAATTATTATCCCATAACTCACGGGTGTCCTGGTGGTTCTGTATTAAACGCAACCCCCAAAGAGTCCCAGAGGGAAAAGCACATGAAGGGACAGGAAGAGTCACTCAAACCTAAACCTGCCGAGCAAGGAATTTCACATCTCTTTGCCAACCTGCAAAGCGCTTAACATGTGTCTGGTGACGACATGCATATTGCCTTACTTATGAATTTTTACCTATCAGGATTAACTAAACGCCAATTACATTATTGCGTAATTAGGTTAAATTAAAACTTAGCTTAAAGCAGGGAACACTTTTCTCTTCAATTCCAATCAAAACCATTTACTTAATTCTCAGTTTGACACTGGCATCTCCCTCCAGCACGACAAATTTAAAGCCATTACTGGATGATGGCAGGAAAAGCAGAAAGTAGAAGTTACTGTGGAATCTGCTCTGAAAGTTCACACACGATTACCAGGAAATTATGAGATTGCTGCTGCTGGTTTTCACTCACGTTCCCTCCCCAGTTTCCCATTGGCTTCCTGGCTTCACACTGAATGCAGAAAAGAAATAATTAAGTGGTAAAATGTTGCCCAAGTTATTACTTCCCCCCCCCCGCCACTAAATCTGCTGTTAAACGACTTCAGCCAAATGCTGCACCATCCCCACTGGTGCTGGTTCCCGACCACCCGTCCTCGCCGACCTTTGGTTCAGAATTTGAGTTTTGTTTCCCACAGAAATGTATGAACGTTGAACAGCAAACACCCGCCCAAACTCCCCAAACCCAGAAACACCTACGATCCTTGAAGAATCTTTTAAAAGACCCAAGATTCCTTAACCAGCAGCGCCTATTCAGCTCACCCTACGGAACAGCATTACCATCACCCCTCTCCTTGGGATAGCCAAGGCTGCACTGTATTTCAAAACACATATATTCCTGTTTCATCAGCAATGACCTAGTCTAATTCCCCTTATTTATCAAATTCCAGCCTTAGGCCAAAGTATTTTTATGGTGAAATCAGAAACAGCAATAGATTCATAACAAGTGCTGCTCTAACACCCATGGCTATGGTGCCAGCCGGGAGAGTTTCCTTACATGGGGTGTGAATATTTTGTGCATAGATTTTGCAGTATCTGACCCAAATACTGTCCTGGACCACAGAAATGAACTCATGGATATCATCCGACAGCAGAATCTGCCCCGTGCTGTTTAGTAACTAAATGATAGTCCATGGTAATGAAATATTTATTATGCTCCACACAATACCGCAGTTGAATTGCTGTGCTTCCTCCCCTATCCGTCAGAGTACACTGAAAGCCCTCTTTAACTTCTACTCCACAAGTCTCAAATTACACAGCTTTATTTTTCTTACAGATTTTCCTATAGGATTGTGCATCTGCAAGGAACCCTTTGGCACCTAAGGCAGTTTACCCAGAAATGCAGAGCGGTAGATGGTGTTGCCTCGATTTCTCTGGAAAGACGGAGTGTCCAGAATCAAGTTCCTAAATACAAATAGAAACCCACAAAATACACCAAATGGAGCAAAATGCACATCAGGTTCGGTCACCCAGTGCTGCACCAGTCTCCAAAAGAATCCAATAAACAAAATAAACAACAAATAGGAAATAAAATGTAAAAAGTGCATTGCGAGCAAGTGATGGAAGGAAGTAGCAGAGCCTTTAACAAATTGGTTATTTGTCTGGTTAGCTGATGCAGAAGTGGAACAGGAAATTAATTCAATATGCTGCAGACTTGCATTCCACTATTATTTTCTGTGTTTTTTGTCCTTTTTATTCATATATATCTATATCTATATCTATATCTATATATGTATAACTATAAGCCAAAAAGCAAAGTATTTCTGGCAAAGCTAGTCCTAACTGAAGCTGACGAGACTCCAATTAAAAAGATCTAATCATTATTAGAGCTAGACTACAGACAGGTTGGGAAATGAGAGAATAAAATAAGACGAGTTAAGGAGAAAAGACCCTCTTCAGAAACCATTTAGCTGCCAGCAGCTCTTGATTTGTTGAAAAATATCCCAAACCGATAGGTAATACCATTACACTCATATAAACCTTTACGAACGAGTTACCACTCTCTGTGCCTTACAGGATGTGGCGGCTTGCCAGTAATTCTGCTTTAAATATGAAAATGGATATCAAATCCAACTTTCTAGATATAATAACGGCACGGGAGATTGATGGCATCACTACGCTGCACAATGACTATTTAAAACACTTTTGGCTGTACTTACAAAGCTCCAGTGACCTCCTGTACTACAGACACTGTATGTAGTGTTAGGAGAAAATAAAATTAGCAATGAAGAACCAAAGCGTTTTTCAAAGAGGTACTGACCGCACTTAGCACTTGTGCAACGACACCGGCACACGGCGTTGTGTTTAGAGAGGGAAGGAAGGAACACGCCGAACGTCCATAAATGAAATGTCCACTGATGAGACGGCACTAATGGTGCCAGGGGTGCCAGGGAATTGAAGCAGAATGGAAATAAATGTCTAGTTACCAGAAAAGTCAAGTTCTCCTGAGCGCTGGCAGGGGACATCGCTCCCCCACGATGTGGTCACGACACACGGGTGGGCAGCAAGAAGATGGCAAAAGGCAGAGAAGACAAAAGGGAAAGCAGCCAGAAGAAGAAAATAGGAAGAGAAATGAGAAGCGGAGACTAAAGCTGAGTGGATGGGGTAAGAAAAGCTGGGGAAAGACAGACAAAGCAGAGGAGGCGCCCCCGTCGCACCTACTGCTGACTCACACATTTCGGGTTACTTTCGTTATTTCTTTGTATTCCGGCAGCATCTGGCATCTGCCGCTGAGATCAGAGCCGTGCTGTGCCAAGCGTGAATCAAGACCTTTCTGCTCGGGAGCTGAAAATCCAAACAGATAAAAAGGAAAATAGAGCGAGGGACCTCACCAGTCCCGCCTGATGTGGCCAGGACCCACGGCTGCAACAAAACCCATCCGCTTTGCACCCAACCACTGTCCTGGTCGCGTGGGAAAAGGCCCAGGGAACATCTATTTTTTTTTTTTGTATAGCATAAGCTGATTCTTTTGAGTGGTTTATAAAAGCTCTGAGGATGCGTCAGCACCTCAGTAAGGATGGGTCAGGTGTTTGGGTTTGTGAGCTACCACATCTCCGCTGTAAGAAACCAGGATGGTTTCCCTGTGGGAGCTCAGTTATTACCACAGGAATAGGGTCTCCTGTGAACGTACAGAAAAGCTGCAAGGAACCTATAGAGAATTGGAAGAAATACAACTGAAGGGCACAGCCCAACCTGACCAGGTGGCAGCTCCAACCCACTTGTGCTGCCATTGGGAACCATGCGGGTTGTCCTGAGCGTCCACACGTGTCACACCGCGGGGCCACGGCCCATGTTCCAGCTCCTTTCGCACCCATCAGGACACAATAACCCTGGGGCTGAGGCCCCGGACTCACCCTCGGACCACCCTGCACCCTCGGGCTCTGCCGTTCCAATTAACTTGTGGCTATAAAAAGCCAGCCGAGCGTTCCTCTTGCATTGTACCACCGAGTTCTGCAGAACTAATTATTTTGCAAATAGAGCTCTAAATCATTAACAAAAAAATGTTAATTATAGCATCTGCAATCATTATTTGGCCCATTACTTAAAAAGCTGGATGCAATAAATAGGATGGGGAATAGCTGGTATTATGTTTCCAGTTTTCAAGAATATGGGATGTCAGAAAATGAGCACTGTGTGTAACGGTTACACTTGGGCTCTGTGAGTACTTTGTAATCAGACTGATACAACAAGTCCTTCATCCCCAAGCACTTAAAAAAACCCACCAGATATCATTAAAAGAATGAGAATACTATGGTGTTTCCTCCCAGGCCTTTTGCCTTTTCTCCCTGTTCTCTGGAACATTCAAAACCTTAACATTTTTATATTTCCCCATTAGATTTCTTAGATAAATATCTTAACTCAGTCAAAATACCACAACTGGAAATGGGGATGATTTTTCTTGATCTACTTTCTTCCCCGCTGGCTGCCAGCTCGGGAGTTGCTCCTTCAAACGGCAGCTGCTATAACACACAACACCCCACGCTTCCCACCACCTTTTCCTCCCGTGGGGGACACGCAGACGAGTCCCACCAACACCTCGGTCTCCAGAAGAGACATTTATAGCAAGATACCACCCGCACGTGGCCTCCTCCCTGCCACCTCCAGCGGGACCAGGGCGCAGAGTCAGGCTTGGAAAGGCACCTTCCAACCCGAACCTCGTTGCATTGCCCGTACGAGAGCCAAGAGAACACTCTGGCTGGAATTCTGTTGCTGTCAGAACCAAGTACCCAGATGCTCGTCCTCCATCCTGATTCTCTCAGGCTTTGGCAGGAACTTTGATCGCGAGCCTATCTGGAGTGGCCATGTGCAGCAAAGCGAGCGCCGGGAGCTGCCGCCCTCGCTGGCAGACGATGACAGGGACAATCCATCCCTGGCTACTTGCTGCACATTGACAGGCGAGCGGCTGCGGCACACACAGATGTGCCCCACCGACTCCAAACGGGTAATCCACAGCTCCAGCAGAAAGACACCGAGTTTACGGCTAAAATATTGCGAAGGTGTCGCTCCCCTAAGGCAAAAACCCAGAATCCAAGGCTGGAAGGGAACTCACCCACCGACCCCTTGGGACGTGAAGTTTGAGAAACTTCACTCTTCAGTTGAATATAAGATTTATTTTAAGTTCAGCCTGAATTTATCGGGGTGGTGGCCAGCAGAACAGCATCCCAGCTGAAGTGTCCCAGCTCTGCCGATTCCCCGCCTGACGCCTGCATCTTTTCTTCATGGCTTGCCCTGTGCTGGTAGCTAAACAACGTCCTTTTATCAAACACCTCTCATCTGCCGCCACACCTCAATTATTTCTTGTCTCAGAGCTGTTCTCCAGCCTCACATCCTCACCATGGCCGTGTTATCCCTTC
The DNA here is from genome assembly GCF_037038585.1 of Patagioenas fasciata. Lineage (NCBI taxonomy): Eukaryota > Metazoa > Chordata > Aves > Columbiformes > Columbidae > Patagioenas > Patagioenas fasciata. Next base: position 39,647,965 of record NC_092527.1, read on the forward strand.
TTCCCCGATCAGGGGTTCTGTGCTGGCTCCTCTCCAGCTCTTCGATGCAATTCACTTAGAGTCCGGCAATGTGGTTTAGTATTTTTTCCCCATTTGTTTAACACAGTTTCAAAGCAACAACAACAAAAAGAGACTTTTCAGCACAAAGAATAAATCTTCACTTGCCTTAACTTTGCCTGCTTATAAACAGGGTGCTTTTTAGCAATAATGAATACAATAGCTGTTACGGTAAAAACGATGGAGGTACATGGAAAGAAGAGAGAATGGAAGTACAACTTCCTCACATGGCTCTAAAGAATGGTGCGGAATGAGCCAAAATGAAGTAGAAACAATGAACTTCTCTGACCTCTCCATATTTTGATACAGAATTTCAAATGAATTAAACCTCTTGTTTTAAAACCTTTATCTTCACTATGGGGAAATAAAATAGGAAAAAACAAAGGTAAATGGAGTACAACACACAAACAGAAGCAGGCAGTGCTAACCGAAGCTGCCTGCAGCACTGGGTATACCGGTCACCACCAAAACATAAATAAAATCCAAAAAAAGAGACTACCCTTGTGTTAATTAGACTGTTCTATAGAAAATGAGCACATCTCCTTGCAGTCACCAGGCTTACACGCACCCCTGGTTTACCACTCAGGCCATGCCGGCCAGTGCCACAAGGTCCCCGCGGCCAAGGTGGCCACCGCAACCCCTGTCCCATGTCACCGATCCCGAGCTGCGAGTCTCTCCCCCCGCAGCAGCACAAACCTTCCTACTGCTGGCGTAGCCATTAAAAGGTGGTGTGGTTTTTTTTTCCTGTGGTTAGTTTATATGCTCCAGCTCATTAACATCTCCTAATACCAGAACTTGAGGCTAATTAGGCATGTTAATCCTTAGGAACATATTCTCCGTTCATCTTCCCAAAGCAGGATGCTCCTTGGTGGCCCAGCTGTAGCTCCACATGCTACCGTGAGGGTATCACCCTGGAAATAAAAATACTACAGGATCCCACACATTACACAGCAGGGGTCCCGTACTTGTTAGCTGATGGCACGGTTTACAGGCTGTTTTGCTTAAAAATTGGAAGCATCTCTGTCATCAAGGCAGATTCCTGCTCAGCAGCCTCGGGGAATTTCCCCAATAGTTATCAATACACCAGGGATTTCATAATAAAAGCTACTGACTCGAGAACAAAGGGGCAAAGTGGTTAGAAAACCCGGGGGACTTAAATAAAAAGCATTTGACAGAGCAATGCTAGTGGGAGCTTTCTCACTGTGGAGCAGCAAACAGGCTGTGGGGTCTGGGACTTCCTCCTAGGAGCCGGCGGTCCATCTACACATCACCTACGAGTAACACCGCTACAGCAACAGGTACCCGAGGGACAACACCAGATGAACAACGGGAGCTACGATCAACACCAACCACTGCTTTAAGCACTGGAGCTCATCAAACACAGTTTTCCGTATGTTTGTGGACCACACAAAATGCTCACCACAGCTCATCCAGAACATTTTAAAGCCTCCTTAGCCCACGGGAAGCCTACGTTGTGGGTTTTTCTTGAGTGTAAACATGGCTGTGGTTGTTTCCTTCTGCATGTTTTCAAAGATCATCACCTCCAACGCCGTCACCCTTACAGACCTCACAACGGCTCCAAGCGCTGGCTAAATCTGTCCGGTCACCATCTTCCTGTAGCCTTCATTTCAACATCCGCTTTTTACAAAGGCAGTGACACTTAGAAAGCATCTTTTAAATAACTACAGCAAAAGGTACACGCAGACACCGTATTTTCAGCCAAAAGCACCCCACGAATGCACACGCAACCGAGCACGGGAAAACAGGGACCTCTGAGGAATCACAAGGCAACGGCAGGCAGCACGAAGGATGACTTCATGCCTTCCCACTCCAGGAAAAACACGTTGTAGCATCTTTACTGATGATGAGAGGAGCAAACGGAGGAGCTGTGCCCACGGGCGAGGACGCGGCGTGAGAGGGGAGCGACAGAAGCGATGGAACAGCAGCCTCGCGCTCTGAATCACCCGCAGCCATTCCTCTGTTGTGTTTTTTTCCTGCTCCTTTTCAAATCCTTCCTCTGAGAACGGAGTGAGCCTCAACACTGGAAACGTGAGCCAAATCCACGGCCCCAGGCAGCGGAGACCTGCCTTCAGCTGCCCCCAGACTTCATTTTTGGAACGGATTCCTTTCCAAAAGCTCCATAAACCTGGCTGCATTGGTCCACGGATTACATGATGGAAATGTGAAAAAATCCTGGACGGAGATGAAGCATTCACAAAAACCCCTCATTTGAAGGCAGCCTAAATGCAAACCTTTCCTCGCTAGACGCCTTGACATCAAAATGTTTAATCACTCCTCCTCTGGAGCTCTTTCACATCACTAACACGCAGTTCCAGCCAACTCCGAAACTTCCGTGGGGAAAACGGGCCCAAAACTCTGGGTGGAAAAACAAAACGAGGCATTTCATTTTGGGCCTGCTCAACGCAAACTGGAATTCTGTTTGTTTTGAACTGACCGAGCGGCTGGTGTGCCAGAGTCCAGCGAAGCTTTAACCTGCTTTACTAAGCAAGCCACGCATCCAACTCCCGGGCACAAAAGCATCGGGTTTGGCACCGAAATGAAGGCTGGGGCTCTGCATTTTGGCTCTACGCATGTACCATGAGCCACAGCGCAGGTCCCCACGCCTCCGTAGGCCGGCCAGCCCGCTCCCAAGGAGAAGCTGAGCTTTCGAAGGAGCAGAACACAAAGCAGGCTGTCATCTGCAGAGGTGCCAGGGTTTTGTTTGCCTCCCAGCAAAGCCGGCAGCGCGGGCTAAGCCTCGTACTTCTGCGCTCCGCGCTCCTGGTGTGCGATCCTTGGCAAAGCGGTGCGCTTAGCGCGTAAGCTCTGAAAAATATAGTGTGAATTCTGCAGCGATACGGGGTTAATATTAATTAGGTTGCGCTCAAGGAGGAGCTGCGCGAGCGGCACAGTTCTGTTCCCGTGTTCTTGCAGGGGATCAGCTGTTGGCAGAGCGGCGATGCCGGCAGGAGTCTCCACCACCGAGCTGTTTCCTGGCACCGGGCAACTGGTTTGGCTGGAGCTGCTCCTGACGCTCTGGAGAAGTTGGGTTTTTTTAAACATTTCTGAATCCTTGCGATGGCCTCGTTCCCTAGAGCCCTTCCCCCTCTCACCCGACACGCACAAAGCCCAGAGCAGCGTCCTGCTTTGTGGTGATGGTTAATTAACCCACAATTAGCACTCAACAGCATGGGTGCCCTTCATTGTGTCTCCTGGCCAGATGTGCACTCACATGAGCAAAGAGGTGACACACGTACCAGGCCATGAGTCGTGATCTACCTGAGATAACTGTCACCTTTGCTCCATCACCAGTGTCCCAAATAACACCTTCCAAACCACCGGAGGGTTCTGCTTCTACAGGTTTTATATAGATTAGATGACTTTGATTAATCTTTCACTGATTAAGGCTCAAATGTAATTATATAGCCAGCATTATCAACATCTTCCCTCTGATGCCTCCCAGACCACATCTCCCATTCACACCACTGACGTACTGGAGTGACACCAGAAAATGAGTCCCAGCTGCTCTGTTACGGGGCACGCTGCTACACTTCTTAAATCTTTAAAACTACCTAAACCAAACAAAAAAGCGGACAAATTTCTAAAGCGCTTACTCAAAACGCAGCCACGGGTACGCAGGACCGCTCCTGCCGGCGTTTGGCGCAGATTTGGGGCAGCATCTCCAGGGTTTTAAACTGAGCAGGTGTTTCTTTCCATCTTCACTTTAAACCGTACTGTGCTGCCTCAGTATTGTAACGGTGAACTCGCAGTGACCTTTTCAAATATTTTTCCACTGTTTTAAATATATCTATTTAGTATCTTTATTTGAAAACACTGGACAAATTAAACGACTGTAAAATTTGACTTTCCACTATTTTGTATTCAGATAAACTCCTACAGCACTCTCTTCCATGGCAGCCAGCCCATATTTCCAAGTAACTAAAATTTCAAAAAGTCAGCTGTGCTTTCCAGTATCTGTGCATTAATCATCCCTCCCAGTTCGAGAGCTCTTTTTGGGTTCAAAGAAAACAAGTTTGAGGAAGAGGAATGTGTGTGCAATATACTCCCAGCCAAAAAAGCTGCAGCCTGACCATCCCAAATGGCCTTAGATGCTCTTACCACGTACCCCAGCCCCAACCAGGGATCCTCCATGAGGCTTCCCCATCACTTGCATCAACACTGGACTGCAAGAAGCATTTCTGCACGACACAGGGAAACCATAAAGCTGGTGAAAACGCTTCCGAGTGAAGCCCTGCGCTCCAGAAGAAGCCACGTTAATTGAATGTGACTTCAAAATATTTCAAATTCTCAGCGAGGATTTGGTAGCAGAGGAGAACATGCTGTGAAGGACCGTATTTCTAACACGCTATGAAAAGCGGTTGCAGTACACGCTGCCAAAAAGTGTCAAACGGGTTAAAATATGCTTGTGGATAGATAAGCAGAGGATGCTCCCGGTGGCAGGAGCAGGGAGGAGGGTCCCGGCAACTCAGCGGGCACCAGGGCAGGAATGTCCCCCTGCAGAGTGCCCACAGCACACCCCTGGTTGTACTGGATTTTCCTGTGCTCTCACATTTTGAGAAAGGTTAAATACGTGAAGCATTAGCTTACAAAACCTCTCTGACGAATCCTCTTACTCACATGATTTTTCTAAACAGTCTCGATCTTCTCAACCACGCAGAAGCGACACTATTAGCTCTGACCATCTCAAAACCCATGGGGTCCCGTGTGTACGGAGCCGAGGGGCTGACCCCCACATCAGGACACTACGGACACCCGCAGAACAGCATTATCATATTTTCCTCTATTTCCCCACCCATTCTTCCTATGGCCGAACATCGTGTTTGATCACTCGTGACCGCGGCTGCCCGCTGAGCAGATGTCTTCATCGTGCTGTCCGCAGTGACCCTCGGGTCTTTTTCCCCAGCGGTTCCAGCTCATTTAAAGCGCAGCAAGGTGTATGAGGAGCTGGAACTGCTCCTTCGCGGGTGTCTAACCCTGTGTTCAGCAGGGATGACTTTCATCTGCCCCTTTGCTTAACTCTGGCTGTGCCTCCTCCCTCCCGGGGCTGCCTCCCCACCGCCAACTCACTCCCTGCTTCTTTTCCAGGTTATTAACGAAAATACTCAGACACGCAGTCACGATGCGGATACTCAGAGCAGTCCAGCATCAACATTTTCCATGAAAAAAAGCTGATGCTTTACTTGTTTTCTGTTCCTAATCCCCAGCGAGCTTTTTCACCCCACAACACTTGCTTGAACAGAGGCTCTTTCAAAGTCACACGCTGCGTCTGCTGGTTCTCTGAGCTCTACTGTTGGCACGCTATTTAAAAAAAATACAGATCTGTGATTTTTCTGCTTTTGTCTTATCACAATCTTCTCACGTAGATATTGTTAACTGTCTTTTTGTCAGAAGAGTTTGTGCTCAGATGAGGTAACTGATCCTTCCCCGTGCTTTTTTCCTGTAAAAACACCCAAGCGGGTAAAGCACGTGGAGCCACACACGCTGTGCAGACCCGAGCGGGTAAGGCCCTGGTTAAGTCACATATGCTGGAGCCAGAAAAAACAAGCAAAGGAGATGTGAGCATGACCCTGAAAAGCCACAGAGCTCCTCCGCTGGAGCTCCTGCCAACCCAAGGGACACCCAAGTGTCCTGCTGCGTCCAGAGAGGCCACCTGGGTGGGAAAGGACAGCGACTACCCTGGGACCACCTCCCACAGCTACAAAATGCAAAAGCTAAAGCTTTGTTACACTTCTTCAGTATACTACAGTATTTTAATGATACGGTGCTTTTTGTTGGGTTTCTAGACAAGGTTTATGACCACGCCATGGTCTCCACGAGCTTCTGCCCCCCAGGAACAGGACAGCTGAGCTGTGGGAGATGTTGTAAAGCCCGAAGGCACAAACCCAAAGGGACGTGGGTCCTGTTGGCCATGGTTGTCCCCTCCAGCCTCTGGTGGCCGTACCCATCACCCTGATCAGTGTGCGCCCACTACCCACGTCCCGCAAGCTCAGCTCCAGCACCGCCGCCTCAAAGAGCTGAGCTGGTCTGGATACCAACAGGGTCCAGCCTGCGGAAAATGCTGACGCAGAAATTACATCCCCTCTCTCTCCAGCCTCGTTAAGGGCCCCATTAACCCCCAGGGCCCCCCCCGAGCAGACAGCCTGTCCCCACGGCTTTGCCGCTCATGGGTTTTCTCTCCTTTTCCCGCATCTTCCCACAAACCCTCTTCCACCCCATCCTCAGCCCCCACCCTGACTTTCACAGCAGGTTTTACCAGCCCACCCCCCTATCTTCATCTGGGCCATTTTCCATTTTCCTGGAGACAAATTTAACCAATTTTCAGCTGATTTTACCTCCCCCATCCCACTTTCCCCAGCACCTCCCAACCCGTCCCGTCCTGACCAGCGAAGCAACAACAAAATCGAGCGAGAGCTGCAAACACCCTGGCGTTAAGATCTACTTAATAAGTTGTCAGCCAGGTCCCGCGTATCTATTCTTGTGGGCATAAAGATCTCTGTCAGCAGTCAAAACACGGATTTTCACTCCCGGCACAATTCCTCGCAGCATTTAAAGATTTTTAACGACCATCCCTTTGTCCCGGGGAGTTAAGCGCTGATCGAATGTCACAACGTGACACATGAATGCACAACACAAGGAAGGCTTGACAGGCAGCAACATTGTAATATGATAATTCCTCTTTGTCCCTTAATCGCCTCTGTTTTTTGCAGACTTGATTCACTTACCAACATGTGATCAATCACTGCCTTTTTCAGTGAGATAATTTTTTGCCCTCTATCTAAATGGCTCCTGTCAAAGGGAATCCAGCACTAAATTAAAGCTGATATGCTTGTCTCTGCCCTTTTGTTTGTTGACTTCTCCTCGTACACAATTGATTTTAAATAGATTTTTTTTATGGTTCCATCACCATTTAAGTATATGTATTTTTAAAAATCTGGCTCCTTGAAATGAACACCGGATATGTACACATTTAAAAGCGGTCTGGAGCATATAATTTAATGGGAGAGGAATCACTACAAGAGTACATACTGGCAAGCGTATCGAGTCCCCACTAGACACGGAGTAAGTTGCTTTTTTAGATCTTCCCACGTGCCCTATATAAAATGGGAAGACGACAATCAAGTCTCAGGATTAGTGAACGTAACATGGTGTAATTTAACATGCAAGGAAGCAAGGCAAAGATCGCTCGTTCTGGGCCTGTACGGAATCAGGATTTAGTTGAAGACCAACGCAGAACTTGGCAGATGTCCCTGTCTGGTATTTGCACACCCCGATGGGCACCTCCTGGAGAACACGTAAAAAGGTCTTTAGGTGCACAAGCGTGGCAGAAATGAGAATCTTCGTGAATAGAGCACAGAGGTGGTTATGAAGCCCTCGGGTGATCATCAGTGTCCCAAAAAGCTCTGCAGAGTGGCCATGACCGCACCAGCCCCAGCCCCTCCAAGCAGAGCCACGCACGTACAAACCCCAAAACCTCTGCTTTGGTCACCAGCTCTTCCCCCCAGTTTCCTCAAGCGCATCCACATTGTGCTCAAAACCTTGACATTTCATATTTTGCCCTTCCACAGAACATCACCTGGTGCTGCTGAAGCCCAGGGCGCAGAACCCGTGGTCCAAAAACAAGGGGAACCTGCTGGTTGGTTGTCACTCCTACATCCCCAGGAGCATCTTCATCCCACCCACCCTGTGCAGAACCTGCCCGGCTGTCATCGTTCCTCACCGCTGTACACGGAATTTGCGGTGCCGAAACAGGGTGATTTCAAAGCTCGCTAGGTTGACACTTATTTAATTCGCTGATTGAATGACAGCACATTTTCGGCCGTGCCGTGCATTATATATTATTCTACGTGACTTCAGCACTTGTCCTGGCTACTTAAGACTTTGCCAAGATCATCTAAGAGACACATCAGCCATATCATACAAAGAATAATCTCATTTTATACATGTATTTTCTTTTCTTCAGAAAACATCTCAACGGAATTCTGGACTGCCAGTGGATTGTTTCCCTGAAGAGAAAAAATAACATAAATGTTTGCATCTTGTGGTTCTAGCAGTTTCCTCCTCCTGTGCAGAGGGAAAAGGGGAAGAAAACAGCCCTGCGATGGAGGTATCGCCCCTGGGCGAGGGCGAGCGGGGTGCCAGACAGGACGCGTCCATCCACAAAGGGCGGCGGGAGCCAAGGCATTAAAATCATGCTGCTGAATGGGGAACGGGGAGGATTGGCTCAGGAAAAATACAAAAAAAGCTTTTCAAACCACATTATTATCACACCGAACGTATTTTAATGTATTTTCATCAAGGCATCAAATAGCCCCGGTATGTGCTCTGTGTCTCCCGGCAGTTCCAGAATGCCCAGGCGCCCCGTCCTCGGGTGCCAGAACCGATCTGTTGCCAAGAGACACAAAACTGATACCGCGGGGGTATAAAGCCGCCTTTGGAAATGTATGAAACGGCGAACGACCTCGTGTTCGGGGTTTGACTGAGTCAGCAAGACGTCAAGGAAGAAAAATTAACCTTTTGTTAGAAGGTTTAAAGCTGACCATTTGTGTCCTTCTCTGAGGGAGAATCAGCCTTTCTGGAGCAGAACGCGCTCGTGTTTGGTTTGGCATTTCAAGCAAACATCCCGGTAATTTTTTTTTAATGTTTTATTTTGTTTTGGGAGGCAAAAAAGCAAAATGATGAGAGTCAGGGCACTGGGAGGAGCAGGGATGCTGTGACATGGGGACGCTGGGCAGGTGACATTGCTGAAGCTGGAAATCCAAACACCCGCTGGCACCCAAGTGGGTACGGGCTGATGTTACCAGCTGAGAAAAAATCTGAGCCTCCAACTGTTAACATCCAAAAGGTTTCTGCATTTAAAAATCCGGTCACCAGCAAGTTCTTCAAATATTTATTACTCCAACTGGTGAGTAAGCTACTGGAGATGCTGCAGGTTCACCAAATGCAAACATTTCCCCACTTCTGGTTCTGGGCACCTCTCTCCTTCATCCAACCTGCAAACTGGATGCAAATCCTTTCAAACACAGTATTTTTCGCCCCAGAATTTTCCTACTGCAATGATGGCCAAAGTTTGCTGCGCTTCCCCGTTACAGAAGTAAAATCCAATGTGTTCGAGATGCCCTCAAAACACAAAAATAACAGCATGAGTGCCTCTTTTAGATGGGTTCTCTGTGGACTGCTTCTTTTCAGTTTGTTTCACTGAAGTTTAACGGTTGGAAATTAAGAATCTAATTAACAAATACAGTAATTAACTGTAATTAAGAGTTACAGCAAGATTTGGTGGTTTTTTCCCCTAATATGGGACATGAATTTTTACATGTTAAATTAAAAACCCCATTTAGGAACCGAAATGTTAGAAAGCTGTGAAGCAATCAGATAACAATTCGATATTATCCAGGAAAGGTCAAATTTAAATTACAGGACATGTTTAAAACATGAAGGTGTTAGTATATCATGCAGTTTTTGCATTGCCAATTAATATATATGTATAGGTATATACATATATAGGTACCCACAGCACAGATGTCTACTATTGAATTACCTTCAGAGAGAGAAAATGCAGCATCTCACATTAAATAATTAGGATTTGCAGGTGTTTTTTGTACCAAGGACACAGGAGCGAAGAGCAAAGAATCCTGATCGATGGGAGCTGGGCTGCTAATAACCAAAAGCCAGTTGATAGAAACAGATCGTGGGGCTTTGCGTGGAGTTTTTGGGGCTACAAATAAAAGGTCTGGCCATTATGACACGAGAAAAACATCCTTTTGTGCCATGAGCCCCCAGGTGTGGGAAGCTGAGCGGTGGGCACAGAGAGACGGGGGGTGAGAAGAGTTAATAAAACTCCTACTAGAAAACAGAAAATGAGATTAAAGGAGACATCTTGGCCATGAGGCCTTCTCTGGGCTGGAGAAGGCCTCAAAGCCAAAGTGTCTCTTCTAATCCTATTTTCTATTTCGAGAGTGAGTGCATTTTAATAACCCCTTTGTATATGGTACAATGACTTTAGCAAGCGCTGTTTTCAGCAGATTTTCCACACTAGGAAGCAAAATGGGCTAAAATAATTGCACCGTACACCTCGCACGTGCGACACTTTGTTCAATCCGGTGTCGGACACCGGGGCCGCACAATATGGTCCAAGGTCCGTGTATAAAAGTCTCTTTGAGGACAAGCAGCCCAGGGCACAGTGCGGGGGAAAGCAGCTGAGGGACACGGCTCCTTCCCACCTGCATGGGTGCTTGGTTGATGTCACCAGGTCCCAAAATTCCTCCTCCTTTGGTTAAAGTGTTGGCACCAGCCACTTCCCACCGGGGTTTGGAGATGGTGGGGGCAAAGAGCTGGCATCCAACCATCAACCCAGCACTGCCAAATCCACCTCTAACCCATGTGCTTAAGAACCTCGTCTTTCAAACCCCTCCAGGGATGGCGACTCCAGCACTGCCCTGGGCAGCCTGTTCCAATGCCCAACAGCCCTTTCCAGGAAGAATCTTTTCCTAATATCCAATCTAAACATTCCCTGGCACAACTTGAGGCCGTTTCCTCTTGTCCTCTCATTTTCTTCACCTCCGTGCAGACAAAACCCCCGTAACACTGTCCGCCCAGAGTGTCAGGTTAAAAGTTCCTCATCTCTGCACATAAACCAGCTTTATTTGGTTATAAAAGGTGAAAAGCTGTTCTCAAGAAGCATGTGTTGCCAACCAAAGCGAGCACCACCCATGCTGGGCAGTCTGCGTCTCTCCCTGCGTGGTCACGGTGTGCGGCCTGAGCTCCTCGCGTCGGCAATGCCATCTCTCCATCTCCCTTCATGCCTACAGTGCTATATAGGAATGGCAGCTATGGAGCAGGGGACATGGGGACAGGACCGCTGGTGGCAATGACCCACTCAGCCCTGCTGGGAACACGAGTCCCCAAAAGCAACCACACTCAGGTCAGGTCTCCATCACGGGCCTGAGTCCTCCTGATGGTACCTGGGGTGCCAGTGAAGCCAGGGGGGACAGTTCAGCAAAGAAGAGCCCAGATGGAACATCAAAACAATGTCACCTGCTGTAACACATGTGCACCTATGGAGTCTACCAAGAAGGCTGCTACAGCACCTGAAGCAACAAGTCCAGCACAGCCTGGGACTCGTGCAACAGACATGGCACCTCCCGCACCCTCATCTTACCAACCTCAGGGGGAAAGTCCTTCAACATCCACCAAACGTACAGAAAGAAAAGTCAAACAGCTTTACACACAAATAAATAAAAAGTAAAAATGAGCGTCTGACCATCGCCTCACCGCACGGACAGTAAATGTTTGATTTCACAGAATCATAGAATCATTTTGTTGGAAGAGACCCTCAAGATCCTCGAGTCCAACCATTAACCCAATCTTGGCACTGACCCATGTCCCTAAGAACCTCATCGCCACATCTGCTCCAGACCAGCTCTGTGGTTTGGCACATCTGGGCTTTGTCTCCCAGTAAACCTGCAGTGAGCGACGGAACGAACACAACCCAACAGAGCCACAGCGACGTGTGGAGCCTTCACTGAGCGCTATAGGTGAGACCTGCCCGCAGCAACAAACATACATGCACGAAACCCCAAAATAAGAATGCAGGAACCCTCCAGCATCAGTGGGAGCTGCCGTGGGCAGAGGGGACGGCAGCCCAGCCCGGACGGGGACCAGCAGGGCAAGAGGCACCTCCAGCAGGAGGACGAGTCCTGCAATCCCACGTAAAAAGCAAGATCAAGCTGGTGTCTACTAACTGAGGTTGTATGATGAGGTGCCCACGCTGCAGAACATCACAAAAACACAGGTATAGAACTGCAAATACCAAACTGATGGAAGGTGAGCAGACGCGCGCACGTGCAATACCCGGTAACAGCAAGTCGTACATCACCAAGCCCAAGGGCAAGGCAAGGCTGCTGCAAGGACTACACATTTGTGACGGTGAAAACAGGATGGAAACAATGGACACAAATGCAAGTTAGCAGCCACACTCCTAAAACAAAGAATAGAAAAACCGATTTAGTCATCTCCACGCAGCATCGCTCAGCGGTACCCAACCTCTAGGCAGCGGGCAGAAGACCACCAGTCAAAATGAATCAAGGAGGAGGTCTGGGCACAGCAGCCAGATGTTACCAACCACCCAGCAGCTCCAGCAAAATCATCTGTTAATTATTATAATGGCAGGTTGAGAACAACTGATTTTCTTTCTGCATCTCAGCGGTGCTACGTGGTGGCCAATGCTCATGGCCAATGGAATAAAACAAAGCAGGTGAGAAATACAACAATCCGTGCAGCATGAAATATCTCCAAGAGACTTGTTTAGTGAAATTAACTAGTAGTTTAATAGAAAAAAAGCTTGATATATGAGAGTGCTCCAATTTCTTCATCGAAATTAACATTTCAATCCTGTTTTTATCTAGAAGTCATTAAACTGTGCAACATGAATTATTGGAACTGTAGCAGAGAATTAACTCTATTCATCAAGTAAGTCCAAACAGTTTAGAGTGCATCTGTAATGAAAAAATAGCTCCACATTTCTATCTCTTCTCATTAAAGTAAACCAGTTTTCCCTCTCTCAGTATATAAAACTGTCTTCTCCTCATGTAATTTATATTACCATAAGCCAGCTCACATTCTAAACTATTACACGCCTCCAATTAATTTTTGCAGCTTTTGCCTGAAAATTTAATGAGATAGTAGTGTATGAACCTGCTGACTCCAGATTACGTGTGTGCTTCCAATATTAATGCTGGCATAATAAAATAATCTGATACATACTTGATGAGAGCTTTTCACTATTGTGAGAGTAGTTAAGGCAATATGTAAACCAATTCCACTGATTTTCTTCTCCCCCCCTGCCATGTCTGGAATAAAATATACCCCCAAAACCAACAAAACTTATCAGTCTGAAGGTGAGGAGCGCAGAGTTAAGCGCTCACGAGACAGGTAATATCCTCAATGTTTTAACTCTGCTGTTTCATTACTCACTGAACATTTAAGGCCACAGCCACTTCGAAAAGCTTTTGTTTTTTAATGCCAAAGAAGGGGAGCAACATGTTGGGATTCGCCTCTCCCGGAAAGGGAAGGTGTATTTTAAATATCCCCAGCCCCACTGGTTTGAGGTGTAGATGGGGAGGTCACAGAATCCCAGAATCCCAGAATGTGAGGGGTTGGAAGGGCCCTGGAAAGCTCATCCAGTGCAATCCCCCCATGGAGCAGGAACACCCAGCTGAGGTTCCACAGGAAGGTGTCCAGGCGGGTTTGAATGTCTGCACAGAAGGAGACTCCACAGCCTCCCTGGGCAGCCTGGGCCAGGCTCTGCCACCCTCACCATGAAGAAGTTTCTTCTCAAATTTAGAGTACAACCTTTTGTGTTCCAGTTTGAACCCATTGCCTCTTGTCCTATCATTGGTTGTCACCAAGAAGAGCCTGGCTCCATCCTCCTGACACTCCCCTTTCCATATTGATCCCCATGAATGAGTCCCCCCTCAGTCTCCTCTTCTCCAGCTCCAGAGCCCCAGCTCCCTCAGCCTTTCCTCACACGGGAGATGCTCCACTCCCTTCAGCATCTTGGTGGCTGCGCTGGACTCTCTCCAGCAGTTCCCTGTCCTTCTGGAGCTGAGGGGCCACAACTGGACACAATATTCCAGCTGTGGTCTCCCCAGGGCAGAGCAGAGGGGCAGGAGAACCTCTCTGACCTACTGACCACCCCCTTCTAACCCACCCCAGGTACCATTGGCCTTCCTGGCCACAAGGGCCCAGTGCTGGCTCATGGTCATCCTGCTGTCCACCAGAGCATCCTCTGTGCCCCTGCACACCCAAACCAGCTCCCAGCAAATCCCACCCACCACCCTCATACCCACACCCATCGAGAAATTAAGAGTTTGCACTTGTGCTGGAAACCGACACGGGTTTAGAGTCCCAAGTGTCTCCATGGCCTTCTCTTTGCAGCTCATTCTATGGGGATAACTGCCACCTCATTTTGCGAACTGTTCTCCAGCACATTAGACAAACAACCCGTTCTTCAGATGGTCAGATTCTTCGATACTAAAATTAAAGGGAAAAAAATATAATATTGCTTTCCACTGCGACTTCGATTTTACTACCGCATATTGTGCGTAATATGATTTTAATATCTGTGCGCCTGAGAGAAAAATTGGCAAATGCGACGCTCTCAGAGATCAAATAATTTTATACATAAAAATACACATTTGGCATTATTTGGCACAGCCCTGAATTTATATTTACAGGACACTATAAGTTGCTCGTGGTGAATCACGCAGCCCCTGAAAACGTGTATTCTGCCCTAAATTTGGAGGAGCAGAGAAGCCCAGAGAGGCAGCAGAGCTGGGAGCCCAGCAGCTTTTAAACTGAGTCCCGTCACAGCACCACAGGAATAATCACCATTACCTACCCCAATTAAACCATCCCCTTAATCCATTAAACACCCAAGGAAAGAAACATGGGTGGACGAAGAGAAATCCAGGTCACAACGTTCAAGTGCTTGTCAGGAGAAAAGGCACCATACTTTATCGATGATGCTGAGATGTGCAGAGCCCCAAAACTCGGGTCTCTCTGAGATGGGATGAACAAACCTGCCTGGTAACAGATGGGGAGAAGGGGTGGCCAGAGGTGGATGGCAGGAGAAATCACACACAGCAAGCGTGGAGGCCAGCGACCGCAAACTCGAACGGCTCCCAGTGGCTTCAAATCAATTTACATTTCAAATAAATGAATTAAATCTGATAATCTCTGATACCGCTCAACCTATTCGCTCCAGGGCACCGAAATTCAAATATTCTTGAGTTCTGAAAATAGGATTTCACTCCTATGACATGTGAATGAAGACAAAGAGTACCAACGCCAGGCGCAACCTCCTTGGTTTTTACACGATCCAACGACAAAATCACTTCTGTGGTGTTCAAAGCCTTTTGCTACTATGACTGTTGCCCCTTGCAGTCAATTTCCAGCACTTCTAAGGTTGTTATAAAAAAATAAAGAGATATGGTTTTCATTCCAAAAACTCAGGTGGGAACCGGGCATCCAGCACGAGGGATATAGGGTCTGCAACTCACACGTGTCCACGCACGCGTATACACATATATCTGCACCCATATAGACCTCACTGCACTCTCTTTTGAGGGTGAGATTACCTTTTCCTTTACAGATTATCGAGAATCAACCTTGTGCTTTTTTATTAATACATGCATCACACCCAACAACTGCTTTTACCTCTGCACATCAAAAGGAACATGTAATCAAATTAAGAGACGCACGCATTCTTCCTTTTCTCCCGTCTCTGCTCCTCGAACGCCACGTCAGATAGCAAATCAAAATCTGCATTTAAATAGAATATTTTTAATGTATGAAAGTGGGCAGCCTGAGGCTAAAGAGGTATTGCATTCACTCACCATATGCACAAAATTGCATTTAAAATGTGATACTACATTTTAAAAATTTATTGAATATTTCTGTCATTCTAGTACCTTTGTTTTATTATAACCGAATCTTCAGCTCCGCGGAGATTTTTGTATAAAAGCATGCTAATAAAAATAATGTGATATTACATCACTTTATCAACTTAATCTCGAGAAAAGGATGATATTCAATCACATCTCATAAGTCACTATCTCTGGTAATTCCTGCCATTATTCAGTGCGAAATTCAAGCAGTCTGAATTCATTAACATAGGGTTGCTACAAATCTGCATTTTTTAGACTTTTGTCAGAAAACGCAGCAGCCCGAACTCAGTGACCTGAATCTAACAGCCTTTCAGCCCAAACGGCCTCGCTCCCCGACCCCGGCTCCCTCCCCGCGCCGGGACAAAGACTCCGACCCGGTCACGGCCGCAAAGCCCGGCCTCCCAAAAACGCTCCCCCCAAGCTCCCGGAGCAGCATCCCTGTGCGGGGGGGGACAGGGGACGCCCCAAGGTGGGAATGGGGCTCTGAGGTGGCTCCCCACAAAGCGAGGGGGTCTCCCGTGAGCAGCCGAGGAGCGAGGAGGAGCCAGCACGGAGCGACACGTGTTAGGGACAAAGTGTCGCATCGCATCGGACGGGCCGCGGGGTGACGTGGACCCAGTGGTTTCAACGCTGCGTTATCAGGTCAGCACTTTTGGGAAAAGGGCAAGAAGTGGAAATGGTTGGTTTTGAAATAGCTGCGATGGGAGGTTGCTGAAAACACAGGAAGGTCCATGGGTATGATGGAGACCCAGCCCTGCGCTGCACGAGCCAACAGCAAAACCCCGACAAGCTCACCAGGGGCAAAATCCAGACACAATTAAGCAAAGCCCTCTGGCTTAATGATGCTCAGTATATCACTCTGACAGGGGTTTCTGTAACCCGTCCCCCTCCCTGAGCGCCTTTTGCGGCATAGAGATGCTCTTCATCCTTCACTGCCGGCACAGTCCTTTGGCTGCCTCTCACTTAAATGCATCCAAGCCCAGGACCATGAGACACCCCAAGCAAGAACACGCTTGTTTCTGAGTATTTTCCATTACTCCCATAGAATCACAGATGGTTTGGGTTGGAAGAAACCTTCAAAGGTCACTTAGTCCAAGCCCCTGCCATGAGCAGGGACATCTTCACCAGCTCAGGTTGCTCAGAGCCCCGTCCAGCCTGGCCTGGGATGTCTCCAGGGATGGTTCATCCACCACCTCTCTGCCCAACCTGGGCCAGGCTCTCACCACCCTCAGGGACAACAATTTCTTCCTCATGTCCAGCCTGAATCTCCCCTCTTTTAGTTTAAAACCATCACCCCTTGTCCTATCGAAACAGGCCCTGCTAAAAAGCCTGTCCCCATCTTTATTGTCCCCTTTTAATTACAGAAAGGCTGCAGTAAGGTCTCCATGGTGTTTCTCTTCTCCAGGTGAACACCCCAGCTCTCTCAGTCTGTCCCAGCAGAGCTGTTCCCACCTTCTGAGCACCTTGGTGGCATCTCTGACCCTTCTCCAACAGCTCCATGTCCTTCCCATACTGAGGGCTCCAGAGCTGTAAGAGCAGGATGAAAATAACATTTTTTTTCTAATTAGAGTGTATTTTGCTGAGTGGTGACCTAACTTCTTCACTGTAGAGGCAAGCTGAGAAAACCAAAGACGATGGGCTCATCACCATACCAGTGTACGGTCACCATACCGAAACAGCACCCTGGTTAACTTCAGCGCCATTGCTCCCGGTTACCGGGTAAGATCCCATCCATGATATTGTGCTTCTCAACATATGCAAAAATTGCAGTGACATAAACTCCACAGATCTGGTGGGACGGCTGCTTTTAAGAAACCCGAGTGTTAATTGCACAGAAATCACAGCGCTGTGGTCCAGTGGCACCTTCAAGAGGCCACAGATGCACGGGCAGGATTGACCCTGCTCTTGCTGAAGCCTATAGCACCGAAAACCAACACGTTAGCTGGGTAAATTTACACTAGCTTCCCAATAACAATAAGATATTTCAGCAAGACCATATCTACTGTGGAGTAGCTTAAGCCCGTAGAGCAGTAAAACCCCATCAACATTCCCCACCGATAGATTCCTGGGTTTTTTTGGAAAAATATCATAGTGCGTTTATAGTCACGAAGCCACAAACCTGCAGTAAAACTCCGAGACCAGGAGGGTGAAAGTTAATATTTGAGACAGCAGATGAGGCTGTTGCAGTTCCAGAATCAAATAGTAATGTGCTGTTGGTAGCGAGCGGTGCAGTGTTTTAATGTGTTATGATATTTATAAATATACGAAGTTTAAATAATCAGATGACAGAGAGTTCCTTTTCATCTACTGAATGTTTATTATTCTTCACACATTAGCACTTTTCCCCAAAAATGTTATATCTTCTGCCATTTATAATTAATTTTAACAGCTTCTGCAACTTATCCCACAGGTTGTTGCTGTTTCTTTTAAACAGCGTGCTGCTGAGAAATTGATTTGTTTGCTCCGTATGCCTACAGAAATCACATTATGAAATATGCATAAATGTCATTTCTTGGGCTGCTTCTGAGGATTAGCAGGGAAGAAAAGCTTGCTGAGGAAGAGACAAACAACCACAAAGCCTGACTTAACACTAAAGTCGGGCCCAGCCCTGGCCAAACGCAGCTCCCTGGAGACCCCGGCGCTGCAGGAACCACCTCCTCTCCCAGTAACCACGTTCTTGCCGACGCAGAGGGGAGCTAATGAAATTAATGAATGCGTAACAAGGTCCCTGCGCCCCCCAAAAGCCCTTTCACAGCCAGGAGAAGCCCTGAGGAGAGCTGGGGTGAAGGTTGCACGTGCTCCTCCACCATCTCCAGAAGGTCACGGGGATCTGAGCAACCTGAGAAAGATGGGGACAGGCTGTTTAGCAGGGCCTGTTGCGATAGGACAAGGGGTGATGGTTTTAAACTAAAGGAGGGGAGACTCAGGGTGGACATGAGGAAGAAATCTTTGCCCCTGAGGGTGGTGAGAGCCTGGCCCAGGTTGGCCAGAGAGGTGGTGGATGAACCATCCCTGGAGACATCCCAGGCCAGGCTGGACGGGGCTCTGAGCAACCTGAGCTGGTGAAGACGTCCCTGCTCATGGCAGGGGCTTGGACTAAGTGACCTTTGAAGGTTTCTTCCAACCCAAACCATCCTGCGATTTCACTCAGTCCAAAACCCCAGGGGAGGACGATTCCTCGGGCACTTGGCCACGACCGCATTGCTGAGAGGGACCAAGGGCCGTGCTGCTGCAGCCCCTGCGACAGTGGGAAGGCTGAGAATCGCTCTCCCTCTGCTCCCAACCTCGGCAACCAGATCTCTGCGGTTCTGCAAAGGTGGTGGAGAAGCACCAGCTTCTCACCCCTCCTCCGGCTGCTCCCCTTTCCACCGAACCCCAGTTACGCTGCATTCACTGTTTTGCTACATACGCATTATCGACAATTGTTTCCAACACCCCTCATTTCACACACATCTGTGGATCGCTTATTTTATTGGAGCAGATTCTACCACCAACCACAAAATAGCTTCAGTGTGACTTTCCATTAATATCCCCGCTACTATAAAGAAATAATAATGCAGTGTAACAAAGTTCTATATCTTAAGACACAAACCAGTACCTGTTAGGTACATCTTACGTATAAGAGCTGTACACACCTATATAATGACAATTTACATATAAAAATGAATTATTCATTTTGAGATGTTACTCTACTGAAAAATCCAAGTATTTCCATACATTTAAATTCGCACAGTTACTTTGTTATCATGTTCTTAAGGTGGACACAGTCATATCACGAGACACTTTTGTACCTAAAGGTGGTTTCATAGCCTAACCTTTATTGGCTAGAAATTACAAAATTATAATAAATAAATAACAGCATTTTATCTAAAAATTGTAACAGAGCATATTGATTTAATTTTCCACACCAAGACATCTTTGCACCAAAACCAAAGCACTCACACTCTTCATACACCGCATCATTTCTTTCAGATAGTGATGGACTTCATGGATTAATAAAGCTAAGATAAAGCAGTTTGCCCGAGTGCCACAAAATGAGCTCCCGTTTGGCCTCTGACTACATTATAAGCCTGAGAAGCCCAAGTTGTGTACTCTACACTCCTTTTTCTCTTTATCCACTCCCACATTGAATGACAAGTTCTGAAATGCAAACCAGATATTGTGTTTTTCTCGGAGACTTCGTCAGCCGCATCACTCTCCGTGTTATTACAGAGAGCTGTCAAAACAGCCTGGTGGGAAAGCTCCTCCACACACACGCCCAAGTATAAATTGTCATAGTGGAAAGTAAATTCCATTAACAGCTACGCAGTCATTATTTTGCATACTAAAAGTACAGGCTCTTTGCTTGTGATCTATGTATTTACGACCGCGGAACCAACAAGCACTTTCTCTTTTCTGACGCCTTTGTTAAAATTACAAGATAATTGGCTCCTGTTGCAGATATTAATGTCTGATAACAAAGTGCCTGAGGCAGGAGAGCTGCAGAGGTGGTGAAGCAGCCTCCTGACAGAGCCCTGGCTCCAGATCTCCAAGGATTAACCAAACCAGCCCAAAGAAAACAGTATTTTTTAATTTGCATCATCACCCACGTTATTTCAACGACGCACATTGGAAATTAGAGCCAACTTTTAAAAAAATCTATTTATTTTAATTCTGGCTATCAAATCAGAACAATATAAAACCAATCACAAAACAACCAAGATAACTCCAGCACTTTTCAGCGTAAGGTCCTGAGGGATATCAAAGGATCACTGGCAAGTCCTAGAATAACCTGGGGAGCTTCTCTGCTCCACAAACATATTCTGACCCATAAACTTTAGTGGACAAAAAGAAAATGTTAAAAAGTTAATGCGAAATAACATGAGTCCTTCAATAATTACTGCCAATGCATCACAGAAAGCCTGCACTTACAGACTAAACCCATTTTGGTTGGAAGCGTAAACGATGATACACACAAATACTCCACTCTCCCCAAGTTTACACACAGTTGTGTTTATGAATAAAATTGCAGCTTCAAGTCTCAGCCGTGATGAGCAATTTGGAAACTCGCTGTTCACAAATATCATGCCAATTGAAGCAAGCTGGTTCAGGGATACTATATAGTATTTATTACAATTCAGTCTGTCATGGAATTAAGCACATTGAGCCAATTTCAATAGGAGCACTGGGGGAAGGAGAGACTACATTCAAATTAATAAAGTCGCTTTTAAAGCAGAACAATGTCTTTTGGTATAGGTTTTTTTCACAAACTGGCCCACCGATGGAATAAAAAGAATAATCTGCAATTACCCACCTGCACCTTCTGGGTCCCCACCGGGTAAGAAATGTGGGGCATTTCTTGCATCTTCCATGGGAAACGTGATGGCAATTGTTGCAAACTCAAGGATGGCAAGTCCCCAAGGCACAAATAGGAAAACAGACAAACATCTGTATCTGCCATTACAAAGGATTCCTCGCTACGGTCGTTCACTTTTAGTCTTTTAATTATTCTTCCGTGATGGACACAATACCATTAATTCAATTTCAACTTGCATTTCCTATTAGTAATCCACCAACCTATCTACACAGCAGTAGCAAAATCACTTTACGGTGAGCTGTATCACTTCAGAGTTAATTACACGTATTTTGGTTTTGATGAATGAAAATAGGGGAGGTGATTAATTGAAGGACAATCAATATGATCCAGCTATAAGACAGCATGATGAGGTATCCAGAGTACGCATATAATCTATAGTAATCAGCTAATTGAAGACTGCGGACTGAAAAAGATTTTAGGAAATCCCAGCTTCAAACTGAAATGTATCCCAATAAAATGGAAAGGAAAAATGTTCACAAAAGCCATGAAGGTGTAAGGCTTGCTTCTATTTTGGTCAGTTTTGAACAAAAATTTGGCTTCACTGGCTTAAAAACCACTTACTGTGATAAAACACTGAAAGCCAAATGAATTTAAGTGAATCCTGAAGTGCATTTCTTATTTACACCCACCCAAACTCCTGGAATTGTATTTTTCTAATGCCTTATGATTTCTGGAGCTGCCAGAGATTGTTAAATAGTTCCATTAAAGACACTATTTGTCTTGGGTTCGTCGCACACCCTATAAAATTAAACAGTCAAACAGTCGAACAAATGAACCTTTTCCATCTCTTTTGACACGAAACCAAGTGTGCAAAAAAGCCGTATAGTGATGTAGGTTTGGCCTGTGTTTCCAAAGAAGACCCCAAGAAGGGAGAAAACAATCCACAGGTGCAAAGTTGGAATGTTACACACGGTTAGAGAAACACGGAGGTGGTGGGCGTGATGCGTAAGCCCCCGGTATTTCAGTACTATTAGCATAAATGCTGACAACTGCTAATCTCCTGTAACCCTGATTAATGGTTGCCGTTGTCCATTAATACTGAGCACTTTAACTTACTACTGAAATTGATTAGTCAGTCAAGAATTCAATCCTAATGCTCAATAAAAATCGCGCTTTCTCTGCAGATGCAATATGAAATGAGGTGATGCATCTCGCAGCGCTCCTGTACATCGGGGGAGAGGAGAATTCACCGTGCCAATTGCCGGCTGGCATCCAACTCCATCCTCTCCGCATCCACCTCCATCCTCCCCGCATCCACCTCCATCCTCCCTGCATCCACCTCCATCCTCCCTGCATCCACCTCCATCCTCCCCACAGCCCTCTGGAATTTCTGAGAGATGTGCAAACACCCTACGAGTCCAGACGGGCTGGGAAAACCCAGCTGGGCAAGGGCTGGACCAGCATCTCGAGCTGGGAACACTGGGAGGGACTGTCCCCTCGGGATGGGCACCGGGACCAAGGGGTCTTTTTTTCGACAGATGGATCCATGGTAATCTTGTCAACTATTCCTCTTCCCCCGAAATACCAACCTGCGCTTTTGGCCCTTTTTCCATCTATACTAATACTAATACTAATACTAATACTAATACTAATACTACTAATAGGAGAGGGAAGGAGAGGGAAGGAGAGGGAAGGAGAGGGAAGGAGAGGGAAGGAGAGGGAAGGAGAGGGAAGGAGAGGGAAGGAGAGGGAAGGAGAGGGAAGGAGAGGGAAGGAGAGGGAAGGAGAAGGAAGGAGAGGGAAGGAGAGGAAAGAAGAGGAAAGAAGAGGAAAGAAGAAGAAGAAAGAAGAAGAAGAAACAGTAGTAATAATAGTAATAGCAATAATAATAATAGTAAATAATAGTCATTAATAATAATAGTAATAAATAAATAATAGTAATAAATATTAAATAACAGTAACAATAGTAATAGTAATAATAATTAATAATAGTAGTACCAGTAACTATTATTATTATTATTATTATTATTATTATTATTATTATTATTATTATTATTATTTCCTTCGCATCACCACTCATGGTCCATCAGCACATTCAGAGGGAACCAGCCAAACCGAAGGGCAAAGTGTCAATTTGCAACAACACCTTTTCTTTCCCTAAAACATAATGTGAGGGTACAGCATCTCACACAACATCCCGGCGGCTGCAACACCATTGCCGCGGATCTCGCCCAGCTCCTGCCGCAAACCTTCCTTTCCAGGGGGCCCTTTACCATGGATACTTCAAATACTCGAAGCGAGGATTTTGCCAACCAAGTACTGAGTTTAGGGCAGCACCTCGAGCCCGGCAGCTGGAGAAGAAAATTGAGGAGGCAGCATCACTGCGGAACAGATGAACACTCACAAACCCCACACATTTGTCGTGAGAGAAATACCTTTTAAAAGCTGTATTCAAATTAATCTTAGACAAATGAGTTATTTTTTGAGCAGGTAGGTAATTTTGAGGCATTCTTTGCCAAGGGTTAGGTGTTTTGGAACCAAAAGCATCAGACTACCTTTCCTGGAGTACCAGCTAACCCTAAAACTGACAGCTAAAAAATAATCCTGGAAGCAATGGAAACAGAGCATTTTTAGCACTTTAGCACTCGCACCCGATCCTGAGGTCCCGGTTCAATCTTTGCCCGTGATTATGGAGCTGTATTACCAGCCAGGTTCTCCAAACACATCCCCCTCCAGCAGCTCCGTACAACCAGAAGCCCCAAGAGACGGGACCAGCAATTTGGAGCATCCTGGGGAGCACAGAAGCTGAGCCTGGGATAAGATGCACACGGATGCTGTTCTCAATTAACATTTTTCAAGGGTTGCTGAAAGCAGACTGGGGAGATGTCTCTTCTCGTGAGCAACAAGTGATACAACAAGAGGAAATGGCCTCAAGTTGCATCAGGGAAGGTTCAGATTGGATATTAGGAACAATATTCCTGGAAAGAGCTGTCAGGCATTGGAACAGGCTGCCCAGGGCAGTGGTGGAGTCACCATCCCTGGAGGGGTTTGAAAGACGTATAGATGAGGTTCTTAAGGACATGGGTTAGTGCTAGTTTTAGGTTATGATTGGACTGTATGACCTTGAGGGTCTCTTCCAACCCAAATGATTCTACGATCCAAATGATTCTATGCTGAGACCACCAAGCCATGGTCCTGCTCCAGCAAGAATCAGCCAAAGGCTCTTGAAGTTCAGTCTAGCAGGGTGGGGACAGTGTAAAGATTGCATTCAGGCGAATTTAGGATTTCTGTCCATGGGGACTTCCCAAGGAGGGTCATGTCCCCAAAACACCAGTGCCACAAGGGCTCCCATTAAGAGAAGGAACAAGACCAACACCATCTCAACCAAGAGCACCACGGCCATGATCACCACGCAGGCTCAGCCCAGCTTTCACCGCCCGCTGTTTGCCAGGATGCTCAGGCTTTCCCAACCTACACATATGGCCCCTATACGGGAGCCCATAACTGTTTGGGGGACTCAGAGTATTTCCAGACCCTGCTGCTCCCTCCCGTACCCAAACACGTCGCACTGATGAGAATGCCAGCAGCCTCCGGAGAGCGCGGTGACCAGATACACTGCTCACTGCCCACATTACATTAAACACTTCAAAGGGCCACTAAATCTTGTTAACATACTGCTGGGGAAAAAAAAATACCAGGAGAAAGAGGAAACTTCAGAACAATAAAATATCTAGAAGCCACCAAGGACTTCAGTATAAATCCACAGCTGATTCATAAGGACAACTCGGGACACAGCTCAGATTATTTTAACTGACCAGCAGCCCGGAAAACAGCGCTTCTGCAAGGGTTGTACCCAAGGACATGATGTTATTTCTCAGTCATCTGCAAGGCCAGATGGCTGGTGTCTTCCCTCCCTGGCACTGTGGGTCTTGATGCAGGAGGGTCCACCAAGGAACGTCAGACACCACGGCACAAAGACCAAGACTGGTTTTATTCTCATGCCAGGACCAACGGCCATACAATGTTTTAGTTCCTCTTAGTCTTAACTAAACACTGCACGTTTTGCATGAAAGCTACAGAAACACTAATACGAATGTAAAACCCTTTATTTAGCAAAATGCTGAAGAGCTAATTCTTACCATGTTTGCAGATAGCAACACTCACAGCATCACACTAAAGGTCCTATGAGCACTTCATTATAAACTTCTCCCCTTATATTCAGGGAATTAGAAACAATTTTGCCTAGAGGGGATTGTTTTCATAAACTCGGTGCACAGGGGTCTGGGTACAGGCAGGAATGTTTATGGAAAATCTGAGATTAGAACATTGCAGACTGGCTGGTTTCAAGTTGCACACATAAACAGCAAGGAAAATGCATGTACGGAAAGTGAGGAAACAACGCATTGTGCAAAAACCCAAGCTTGTCAGTTACAATGGAAAAATGATCATTCTTTTTTCTACTTGACTATTTTTTCTATTTTGCTATCAAGTTGTTCCATTCTGCCGTCAGACCGCTACGACTGTTATCTCCAGGATCTTTTAATAACAGCTCGTATTTACAGCCCTCGGTGGGGCTCTCCGGACAGGACTCTTTCGAGCAGGCTGGGTTTAGCCTCCCGGTGACTTCCCCAGGAGCAGAGATGGGTCACTGCTCGCTGCTTTGGGACGACACGCAAGCAGGAATTCAAATATCACCTAAGAATTTCAAATATCACCTAAGAACTTCCAGTTGCCGAAACAGGGGCGTGCAGCGCCCGCGTGCACAGGCAGAATCACGGCTCCCTTGGCTCTCCTCCTACAACCACCACAGCCTCAGTCTCCACTCCAAAAATGTGGAGATGTGCCCAGAACACTATGACCCTGCGAGCAGCAACGCTGGACTTGACCCACCAGCTCCCAAAACTGGCAGAAATGGGCAGTAAGAGGGGGAACACACGGCACGGAGCGCAGGAGGGAAAGAGGAGACCTCAGCACCATGTGTTGGCATTTAAAGAGCGGCTACAAAGAACATGGAGACTCCCTTTCCAAGGAGTCCCACAGAAAAGATGAGGGGCAATGGGTCCAAGTTACTCCTGGGGAGACTCCGTCTGGAGACAAGAGGAAATTGTTCCACAATGAGAACAATCTACCATTGGAATAACCACCCCAGGGAAGTGGTGGGTTCCCCAGCTTTGGACACTTGAAGATTCAGCTGGACAAGGTGCTGGGCTAGCTTGTCTAGACCAGGCTTATGCCAAGAAAGGTTAGACCAGATGATCCTCGTGGCCTCTTCTATTCTATGATGATTGATTAAAAATTCTGAAAGCAATTAATGCTTTGAGCAGCAAGGGTTTGGTGGGCACTTCCTGAGCCATCTCGCTGCAAGATCAGCCAGGCTTGCCCCAGGTACTGTCCTTCAACAGCAGACTTTGCACTGGAATGGATGAGGAGCACTCACAAACTCCGTATGGCAACCGTGGCCTCGCTGGTCTCCAGCTGAGGAGGAACATCTGCAACCACAACAACACGGTCCAGACAAGACCATCATCTACAGCAAAATGCTCAGCATTTACACAGCATCCTTAGAGCTCCAACCCCTTCACACATGCTAACTAGAGAAACCACAGGCACAGCTCCACCGATTACTGCATTTCGAGCACAAAACCTCTGGAAACTGAGATCTCCCTCTTTCCCACATCTCACCAGCCTCTATAGTCCAGGCAACGAGACAAGACAAGCCTGGCTGGGGGAGAAGGTGAGGAAAGAAGGATGCATTAGGTCACCAAGTCCACGCTTCCCATCCTACATGACTCTGCTCTACCACACATTTCCATTGCTGTCTGGCGTTAAACACAGCTTTACACACAACTGGGCCCTCACCGCTTCTCCTGGTCTGCTGGTTCCAGGAGATATCCATGGATCATTCCTGCATCTCCACCACCTCCATGCACCTTCCACAGCAAAGGTGTCCATGGTCCAGAGTCACGTCTCTGGGGAACAACCTCCACCTCTGTTGGGAGATGGATGGGGATGTTCAGACACGGAGTCTGGAGGAACCGTCGAGAACTATAACGTGTCAAACCTCCAACAAAACCTGCATGGGCTTTGCTCTGGTTTTAGACACCTTTGCCTTCAGCTATTTCCTGCAAGATTCCTGCATGTTGGTAGCTGGACTTACTGTTCATACTGGACTTCAGCTGTGTCGTTAAACCACGTAACCAGACGTGTAGAATACTCCGCATTAGCAAAAATATGTATTTCTGCACATGCGTGGTTGTTTCGCATTGAGTATGGCAATGGTAGGATGTACTTCTGACAGCGCACAAAGACCATGGCAGGTTGAGAGTCAGCAAGAGCTTAAAAGACAGCAATTAGGTTTGATGGATAAAATACATAATGCCACATTTAAAATCATTCTGGCTGACTCAGCTGAGACAATCCCACACCCTACAACATTAAGGCTTTGGCCAGTGTGCAGTGCAACCTCCTGAAACCTCGTTAGCTCAGCTAACTAACCGCATTTTGCCTCCCCTTCCTTCTAATTTTAGATTTAAACTCTCTACAGCAGAGCACATGCAGGGTGAAAACAAATTCTCAAACATTGTGCTTTGCTGAAACGCACTGCAAGTGTGTTTTCTCTTGGAAGAGGCAGGGCAGATGATTTTACTTAGAAAATGAAGTTCTCAGGATGTTGATATTTCAGGGCAACCTCTGCATTCGCAGTTCGGAGGGAAGGGACAGCGAGCGAAGGCAGCGCCGCGATGGCGGTGTTACAGGGCTCCTCAGCAAATCCCGCTGACACGGCTTCCTCTTCATCTTCGTCTCGTATCAAGTTAGCAGCCAATGTGTTATTTTAACAGCATGACAACAACTATGCGGAATGTCAAATAGTTACCTTTTATCTGCAATTTTATTCCTGCCATATATTTCAATTGAAATATACAACTTAATGTTGCAACATATTTCATACTGAAATGGGTAATAAAAACTATAGACTGCGCATTTCCTCTAAAACATAAAAGAGGAATATACTGAAAATCTCCACTGTTTACTATTCTGTCTTCCAAAACCTCCACACCAGTCTACTGTGCTTGAATTATAAATATTGCTGGGAATATTTTCAATTTTTCTTAAGATAAATATAAAATATACCATGGACCCAGAATGCTCTGCCCAGCCTGAGCTTCAGTTCCAGCCCAACATAAGGGTGGAGATGGAGAACAAATCCTTTGGACCATAGTTTGGAAACTTGTTGTCCCTCAGCCTGAAGAAAAGTGCCTTCAAATCCCAGAGGAGGAGCAGGGAATTTTACATTAGCAGCTGCAAAACAAAACCCCTCTGTTATCTCCTGTATTAGTTTAATATCAGGCCAACACTGGGAGGGGGGAAGGCTCAAAGAACATCCAGGAGCTCTCTGGGGTCTCTAAAATGCATGTCTCCCCCCATTTGCAAAATGCAACGTTCTTAGCTACCTGCAAATTGAGAATCAGACACATTTTCCCTTCTAAGGGAACTGCAAACCAGGGAAGACATATCCCCTGTCCTTCTCAGCAGACACGACAGCTGGCTAATTACCTAAATTACACTTTTGTCAATATTATTTCATTCCCTCAAGCCCTCTCTGCTGTTAGCAAAACAGGGCTGAAAGACCCAAACTCTCCCAGATGGCTGGGTTTACCCAAGAAAGTCTTCGAGGGAGGCCTGATGGTTGAGCTGCCACCATCACCACGTCTACACGGAGCGGTGTCCAGGACCGCTCCAGGATGGGGTCTTTGCATGCAAGATCCTCATTTAGGTTGCTTTGGCTTGGCCATCTCCTACATAAATAAATATACACGAATATACCCACTGGGAACATGAGGAAGACAGAGAAGTTTGAGAAGACCATGAGAATGTGACCTATCTCAGGGGAGAGGCTTCTGACACTTCTTCCTGCTAGAGAATGGATTTACCTGAAGACCATCAGGTTCTGAGTTGTGCTCTGCAGCATTCATGCTGTCCTTTCTGTGCACACCTGCCTTCTCTGGAAGCCCAACGGTACCTCTATCGACCAAATAAATGACCAAACTATGTCTTCTGGTGTATCCAGAGCCTTTATATCCCTAGTAGTGTGGGTCTGCCCTCAACCAGGATGTGCCTGCCAGTGGTGGTTAATTGCGATTAACTCCCAGTGCCGTAACTTCTTCCTGATCAGCGAGCACTTAACCCAGAATTACTAATTGATGGGATTAAAAAAATGGAAATGAAGGTATCAGTAGAGTTTTCAAAACCAAGACACTCCCCCGAGGCCAGCACCACTGATGCTCCACTGTGTACCCAGGTTCTGCTCTTCCTTCCTTCAAAGGAGGCTTCCAGTGACACGACTACACTCTTTGCTGCTTCTTGCCTTTCAGATCCTGCACAAAACCCTCCTGCGTGCCAGAGATAACCCACAGCCTGCCTGGCCATCCTCAAACACGGACGCAAGACACAGGGCGAGCTCAAAGCTCTGTTGTGCCCTACGATATTCCTCCCTGGGCAGGTACGACCTAACAGTTCTGGCTTTGGGATGAGCATGTGTTTAGCAAATACAAGAAGTTTGCAAAACAGAAATGAGGTGAAACAGCTAAATTGCACGGTTTTGCTTTTTTGCCATTGACTCCTCTTCCATTGCTTCCCCTCTTGGCAAGAAAACCCAAGCCCCCAGACACCCATCTATCTTGAGTCGGGTGACACCACCCGATGACACACGTCTGCCTAAAGCAGCCTTGGGCTCTCGGGACTCGCCCGGGATTACTGCTCCATCTCCTTTCTTGAAAAGCAGCCCGTCCTCGAGGGCGGCCGGTGCTGGACGCTGCTGAGTACGCACCTTGAATAATGTGTTCAGTTTTGGGCCCCTCCTCATAAGAAGGACAATGAGGTACTGGAGAGAGTGCAGAGAAGGGAACGGAGCTGGTGAGGGGCTGGAGCACAAGTGTGATGGGAGCGGCTGAGGGACCTGGGGGGTTCAGCTGGAGAACAGGAGCTGAGGGGAGACCTTCTGATCTCTGAACTGCCTGGAAGGAGCTTGGAGCCAGGGGGGTCGGGCTCTGCTCCCCAGGAACAAGCGCCAGGAGCAGAGGAAACGGCCTCAAGTTGCACCAGGGGAGGTTGAGGTTGGATCTGGGAACAATTTCTTCCCCAAAGGGCTGTGGGGCATTGGAACAGGCTGCCCAGGGCAGTGCTGGAGGTACCATCCCTGGAGGGGTTGAAAAGACATGTAGATGAGGTTCTCAGGGACATGGGGTAGTGACAGGGTTGGGGTAACAGTTGTTACTCTATGATCTTGAGAGTCTCTTCCAACCCAAATGAATCTTTGATTCTACGAAACACAAATACCTGGAAGTGGGGAGATCCAACAGTCAGGCAACAGTTATTTTGGAAGAATGTGAAAAATGGTTGAGCAGTGATTTATTCAAGAGATTCAGCAATTCACCAACTTTGCAAAGCTTTGGAGATGGTAAAAATGTAACAAGTGAGTCTCTTGCATGAATAAAAAATTACATTTTACATAAATTAAATATATAATTTGATTAAACATGTTTACGTCTTTGCAGTGACATTTAGAATAGGAAGTATTCATTTTCTATTTTGAAAGGAAAAAAACTCTTTCAAATGTAATTTGAAGCTGTCAAACCAATCTTCTTTACAGATCTTTTAAATGTCACATACCTTCGAAAGGGGATGGCAGATCCCTTTTAAATATGCAATTGCAAACAGTCCAAGCAAAATCAAGAATTTATTAAAACATGCTACTGACATTTATACTGATTAAGTACGGCCCTTTCCTCGCTCCCTTTCGATAGACTCCCCTGCAGAAGATGTGTCACAACAGCTCCTATTAATGCCGTATTCGCTGTAATTCCCCAACACGCAAAATTCAGCTGCAGAAGAACCTGCCTCTTGTTTTGTATGGGGAATAATAAGAATTTGTGGTTGCTTGACACGAAGAATTGTGCTTTTTGATGCTTTTTTACCGGCACGCCTGAAATTTATAACCAAAAATATTAACTGCACTTACTTTAAATCAAGTGCAGCACTATCCCTAATGGCTTTAAATGGAAGAGTGTATTAATCACAAGCATAAAGAAAACCTACTGCAATTCATTTCAGACAACTTTATGTTCGCAGTCTATATGTTTTGTTTTATAATCACAATATCTATCCTTAGATTATTCATTATTCTCCCCAATGAGAATGCATTCCTGGATTTCTGCTTTAATTCTCTTAATTCTTTTTATCCTTCTCTTTTAAAGCCTCCTCAGCCACCGGTGAATGGTCAAGTGCAGCAACAACAGCAGCTCCCATTCTCAGTCACTCCCACTGACATAACTGGACATTTTAAGGTCATTTTATTCTTTCTAGAAGAGAAAGGATTTAATTATTATTTCTCCTCCTCTGTCACCAGGCCACTCAGGTGCATGGGCATAACTCTCATTAATGGAAATCCTCACTGTAAATTCTCCCCTGCAAAGCAACATTAAGAACAAGGCCATCCTGAGCAAGCACACTCAAATTGGAAAATAAAATATACCTCCCATTTCTCGCTACCACCACAGGGAAAATGTAATGAAGTGCAGGAGATTAAGCTACAGTTCCTCCATCAAATCTTCCTAGTACTCTGTAATTACTCAACACAATGCATACAACGGTTACTCCTTGATGATGAGAATTTGTTGCACGTTATTGAAAGACTTCAGCCTAATGCGCTCAACTTTCTGGTGCATAACACAGCAAATTACGGCACGGCCATCGTAACATAAATCACAATCACCACCAAGCCTGGCTTACTTAAAGCTTACGCTCAGTATTTAAAAATTAGAAGATTACTAAAGGGACTGTTAGTACTGCACAAAGCACATCGGTGCCAGGCACCGGGGACACAAGGCAGCCACCCGCAGCACTCTGGGCTGATCACACCATAGAAGCCAGTTTGTCCCAAAATAGCCAGGACCACAATCAGCATTTTCTTGGAGGATTCGTGCCCGACATCAGTCATCACGCCATAAATGAATTTAATGTAGTCAAGGATGGAGAGGAACTTTGCACTGGGCTTCAACACCCAAGCTCGTGACAAGCGATGGTCTCTCCAATGGGATCGTGTTCATCCCCAGGACCATGGAAAACACACTGGTGGGTTCAGCTGGTGAGGGTCAACCAAGTGAGTGCCCCAGTCCCCAACCCTTCCAAGGGCGTCCAAGACTTCTGGGCGTTCCCAAAGTCCCCCTTTGCAACAATAAATATTGTTAAATAATCCTTCTGTGAACTCTACGTTTTATGCATCTACCAACATCTTCTGCTGACACAACAATGACGATGGGTTTCATGAATGTTGTCTCTTTAAAGCCAGTGAAAATTTAATACAGCCGCATCACTTTTGAAGGGTTTCTCAAGTACACAAAATAAGTCACCTTTCCACCCCCCCAAGCTCCTCCTACCTTTCCCCCAAATCACATAATCCGTACAACTCAGGCCAGCTGGGCCACTGGAGGAGGTCCTGCCAGACATCCCCACCTGGATAAACTCAACACCGCACGTGGAGCTCATTTCTTCATATAACTTCTTGACCAACACGGCAAGCACCATCTTCCAAGGTGAGGGCACTCGGCCCCCCACTGATTTGTGGAATACAGTCCCATCAATTCCTTTGGTCTGCAGCACTGGGGAGCAAAAGAGTTAAGCTTTCTTAATGTTTAAAACAATTTCAGTCAGCCCCTGTTACTCTCCAAGCCTCTGTAAGGTCCTTTCACAGGTTTTGCCCATGGAAGGAATGGTCTGGACTTGAGGCAGGGCTCCTTTTCTGCCTTTCCAAAAAGTGAGTGAAGGCACCAACCACCAAACCTTTGATATGTGGTATTTGCAAGCTGGCCTCTCCCCTGAGGAGAACCCCTTCAAACGCAATGAAGCCTTGGGAGATGCTCTCTGGCCGGCATCCTTTTCCCAGCCACTGCCAAAATTAGGACATCTCACTTGAATATGTAGGAAATCTGCCCAACGGGCTTCCCGAAAGCACAGCGAGTCTGATCCACATCCGAGCTGCTCGAAAACCCCATTTGGGGCCACGTCACCAGCCGACGTAAATCAGCATCCCCGCAGCGGCAGCGAGCGGAGCCCGGTCCCCGTCGCCGCTCCGAGGCGCGGGAGCATCCCTGATCGCCTCTGACAGAATCAGCGCACTCGTCACCGACGTCTTCCAGAGCCCGAGCAGGAGGTTTGCCTTTATTTCCACTTTCCTGCACTCTGCTGACCCAGGACACGACATGACAACGCCGAGTGTGGAGTGACAAGATTTAATCGTCGAGCGACAAGGCACGCTTGGTGCGAAGAGCCTGCTTTGGGAAGACGGGCATAGAGCGACTGCTCCATTACGTGCAACCCAGGCAGAGGGACACACCTCAGGAGGGCCTTGCCAACCTCCCGTCCTCCACGATGGCAGCAGAAGACTAATTCCACTCAGACTGACTTCTCAGTTAAGTTTCCACACAGGAGCTTTCCAATGAGGGCTGCAAAGTCCCCTTGGGAAGACTCAGTCCTGTCTGAACCCATCCTCACCTCCACATAACTCCTTCACTTCTCAAGTGCTTCCCAGCCCGTCCCCAGCAGACCCATCTCCATCGGTGACGGTGCCACCACCCAAATTAGCACCAGCACCTCTTCTCCCTCCCAGATCGTGCTATTGGTTTGATTTGTGCAAACAGGAATAAGAGAAGCAGTCATGGAAGGAATATCACATGAAGATAGTAATGGAGAAATTACAGAAACATAACACAACCCCACACAGAGTGTATGAGCACATAAGCATTTCTCCTGCCATAACATAATTAATGCAAAACATTGGGATCCTGGGTTTTTTTTCCAATGTAACGCATGCATTATTTTCGTTGATCCGTCTGGTAGGGTGTTTGAAAGCCATCGCTTCCTGCATTCCACAACAGAAACTGTACACCCACAAAACCTGGTACCAGTTCTTTTCATTCTTCCTGTGTTTATTCTATTTATTTATTCAGCTATCCAATGTGAAAGGCCATAAATCGCACTGCTACTTAAGTCACAGGGGGAATTCCTTTAAACACAAGTAAAAACTCATAAATAACTTCCTGCAGTCAACAATGCATTCATTTTCTTCTGTGCTTTCAGACTAATCTTCCAGCTAACAAAGCAAATGAAGTACCGAAATGTAATTATTCCATTGTGATAATCATCTCCTTATCCTCAGAGCATACCTTGGCTGATTTCTTCCCAAATTAAAATTAGCAGAGAGGCTCGGGAGAAGAGGAAAGGTTAAATATGAGGCACTGATAAACTCAAAGTATGACAAAGGAACTCTTCAACTCAACCAAAGTCCTGCATCTTGAGCAGAAGTCATGCTAGCACTAGGGTGGTGGGAAAAAATGACTCCAAATCCAATTTCGGCTCACTTTATATCAGTGAGATTCACGGTATGGTTTTCAAGATAATGAAGTGCATGAGCTCAAAAGATGACTGTAATACCAGGGCAATTCCCCCAGATTCGCTGGAAGCAACGCAGCTGCGAATAAAGCCAGGAATTAATCCGTGACAAAGTCAAGAAACACTTCGCAAAACGCACCCATCCAAAATATATGGCGCAAACTTTTATTTTGCCTTGAGATTTGCTGCTTGTGTCCCATCGTTATCCCTCATCACTCCCAAACTCCACCTGCTTGCTGCGCACAGGGATGGAGCTCGGGGACACCCATCGACATGGGCACGTTGGGGACGAGCAAGAAAATGCCTTGGAGAGGGAACACACACACAGAGAGGGACCGGTCGTGCTACACCGCCCCACACCACCGCCTTGCAAAGCAGCGGCCAGCAGCATGGCCAGATGCATCATGATAAAAATAAACTGACAGAAATAAACTTGCCTCGGCTGCCAGGTTCCTGAAGAACCAAATGCACAGGACTTGAAGGGAAAAAAAACCCCCAAACCACAACCCTGCAGTCATCAATTTGCATTCGGCACTTCAAACTGTGCAGCACAGCAAAGGGATGGTGTCAGGAGCAAAAAGGTAAGAGAGTCAACACCGGCACTAGAGACAGGGTATGGAACTGCAGCAGGCGAGCGGCACCGAGGGCATCCTCATCCTCCCCAAGAGCATCCTCATCCTCCCCAAGAGCATCCTCATCCTCATCCTCCCCAAGAGCATCCTCATCCTCATCCTCATCCTCATCCTCCCAAGAGCATCCTCATCCTCGTCCTCATCCTCCCAAGAGCATCCTCATCCTTGTCCTCCCCAAGAGCATCCTCATCCTCGTCCTCCCCAGAAGGCGGCTGGGAAAGGCAGACGCTGACACAACCCGCACGGGTAGGTGATGCCACAAGCCAGGGTCCAGGAAAATAGAGACAGAAGGCAGCTGGTAACTCTATTCTACATCACATTTATTTTAAGGGGTTTTTTATTATTATTTTACCATTTTATTTTGTCATCTTCAAACTAGACTCTCATCACAAGCTTTTACACACAAACACCGTCTGTAAGTCTTTGAAAGAGCACAGATTCCTAACACTGAAACGATAAACCCTGCCAGGCACACTCAGACACTAACATTTAAAACATGAGCACTTTAGATGACAAACATCTCATTTCAGAGGCTGCAGGTGCACGCGCCCGTGTGTTGAACAGAGCCCACACGGCTCCGGCAGCGCCGTCCCTGCCAGCCCCGCGTCTCACAAACACGGCCACACCTCAAGAGCAAACACCTGGTTAGCCTGGATTCCTTCTTCATCTGACTTATGGGACTGGTTTTATATTGG
Organism: Patagioenas fasciata; assembly: GCF_037038585.1. NCBI lineage: Eukaryota > Metazoa > Chordata > Aves > Columbiformes > Columbidae > Patagioenas > Patagioenas fasciata. Next base: position 39,683,558 of record NC_092527.1, read on the forward strand.
CGAGTTCAGGAAAGGACATCAGGACTACCAGAAAGCTTTTAAAAAAAGAAATTAGCTGGTTTGGGGAAAGATGCACATCACAGGAGACCACGCTCTGGGCTGGTTACACCCTTAAAAGCGGATTGTACTGAAAACTCCTCTCTCTCCGTTTGGGTAATTCACACATGCAACACACTCTTGGGCAGCTCATTTAACCCACCTATGCCCCACAAAATGTTTTGCAATCCTCAAATAAAAACCCCATGGTATAATGAAAAAACGTAAGGTCGCTTCTCTCAACTAACTCAACTTCAACTAACACCTTGCAGGGAGTCTACATTAGGAAAGAGAATGAACCAGATACCGAACTGACACTGTTCCTGTTCAGCAAATAACAGTTACTTGTTACGGATTTACAGAATTCCCTGTAATTCCCAGCCTGGCAATGCACTGGAAACCTGGTGTTTCTGCTTGCACCTCCACGCAGGTTATTTTCAGCGCTAAGGTCTTGACTTGCAGGACATGAACTTGGCACCATGCACCCAACACAACACCAGGAACCAGGTGCTCATCCCATTGCTGCAGGTACAACCCCCCCAGCTTGGGGAAAATAAACCTGCTTTCCTTTAGGTGTAAAAATCACAGAACATCCTAAGTTGGAATGGACCCACATGGATCACTGAGTCCAACTTCTGTCCCTGCACAGGACAACCCCAAAATTCACACTGTGTGTCTGAGGGTGTTGTGTGAACAATATTCAAGAAGCGATTTGACAGCTCCTCAAAGCAGTGAAGGCATCAACTCAACTGCTGAAGGTATGCACAATACCCATGGATGGTCACTGAAGTTACAGGCAAACTAACACCAATTTGTTAACAAAATGCAGATATTTCCACACCCCACGCTGCAGGTGACATTGCTGTCAATGCAGGTGAAGAAAATCAAGTCACTAATTGCTAGGAGAGGGTTCATTGGGGGGTTTTGATCACAAATAAGGCTTGGCATGGTCCCATGGCCACCGTGCAGTGGGGTTACTGCAGGTTTTGCGGGGTGAAAACACGACTGTCCCAAGAACAAAAGCAAAACTGTTGGAAAACATAATAAAAGAGGGAAAGGCCAGACACAGCGGGGAAGCCGGGGCTGCAGCAGCGGCTGTGAGCTCTGAGGTGGCCACCCCGCAGTTTGGGGGTGCCCAGACCCATCTTGGGGGTGCCCAGACCCAACCTGGGGGTGCCCACCTGGCTGGTCCCCACCCCGTGTCCTTGGAGGGGCAGGAGCTGGATGGAGAGCGGGGCTGCCCGAGCATCTCGGCTTCCCATGGCACGCAGCCATTCCAGGGAACAACATCTTTATTCTGCCTTTTTTTCCCTCCTATCCGCTATTTTCTGCTCCCCAAAACAGCTACAGGACGCAGAGCACCCTTACGTGTACTGCAACCTGAGCACGGCAGAAAATGTTAACATTTCAGCTGCATACACAAAACCCTCTAACATGTATATTTTATTTGATTTACTGCGGTGCTTTTCATCCATCTCTTGAAAGTAATTTTTCTCTAAAGCGTAACTGCTTAATTGGCAAGTGTACAAAATATAATTACACTGCATACAAGTTACAATATTGCTTATGGGAATATCGCTGTTGATGCATTCTGCTTTATTTTGTGTTTAATCTCTATTAAGAGATCTGTATGAAAATAGCTAGGTACTCTTGATTTTATAAACACGACACGTCATTCAGCCATTTCTCCGCCTAACCAATGCCCAAACAAACGCAATTAGAAGACAACAGAAAATTATCGGGATAGCCTAACACATCAAAGTTCATAATGTTCTCCTCTAAAGAAACTGCAATGAGCAGGACACCAAAACAAAATCACCAACCTCTCCAGGCTTAGGTTTGCAACATCCATTACACCACCAGAGCGATGTCAGGATACGGTACGTAGGAATACATCGCTTTAATGAGTTTGAGGAGTTTTTATTGCATTCCCCACAAGGACCTTTGCATTCGCATCTTTGGAAGTGGAAGGATAACAGAGTGATGGGAGGACGTGGATGCCCAGTAACCACTGATGCAATTCCCAGTGCATCCACTAAATCCTTTCCAGCCACGCCAGCCCCACTGCCACCCCCAAGTAACGTCCCATCCCGCGAGCATTTACACATGCGAGTAACCTTACACATAGGAGTCGAGGTGTTGTCTGGAAACGGGTCTGACGCCTCACTAATATCGGCGTGTTTTAAGTGCCTTAAAGGTTTATTTCATTTGCTTGAGTAATGAGATTAATGCGGTTTGTTCGTCTAACCTAAATCATATAAAGCCAAACATCTAAATGTCCTTAATTCACAGCATTAGCCCTGGCTGTGTTACCATGTGAGCCCGCCTTACTATCCTGTTTTTCACCACATCAGCAAACTCCCATTTTGCTCCAGTTTGGCCAGCACACGGAGACCTCGAGTGGCCAAAGAAACCATTAAACATCCCCAGGCACTGCCTGATGTGTTCATGCGCTCCCTGTTTTCTTTACAATGAGGCTTTGAACATATTTGACCTCTAGACGTGCAAAGCCAGCGTGTACCCAGCAGATATTATATACCTGTAGATAGATATATATATATATATATAGTTTTAAAATATATATACACACACAAAGGGGATCTGAAACTACATTCCTGCCATGACAGCTCCTGCATACTTGAGCACAACATGGACCAGAGCTCAACGATCCCACAAACCTCATCCACATATGATGGATGAGATGGACAGACTGATCCAAAAACTCATCTAGAATAGAAGCAAGTCAGGAACCCTCAGCTGTACGCTCTCGCTTCAAAATGAAAATAAAGTTGCACACAAATGCATTGTTTTTGTGCCAACCACAAGCGCTGCATAATTAATCTTTAAATCTGGGTTTGACCCGTTTTGATCGGTTTGCACTCCCGTTTGCGCTCTTCCGCTCACAAGTTATTTCTGATGTCCCAAGAGATGACTCAGGGTTTCAATAAATTCTGCGCAATTAGATGAAGTGCATGACTACCAAAAGAAGTCATCTTCTCTCATTTCCTTCCTGCACCTAAATTAATTCACATCTGGGCCAGGCATCTGCCATAAACCAGACTGACACGGCCCCTGCTCAACTCCTACCTGAGTACCTGGTGTTGACACTGGGGATAATTCACCTCTGTGATGGACACAAGGGGTTTTTTAGGGAAATGAAGAACCTGCCACCTTTCCTGAGCACTAAAGGTCACATCCTGCAATCTTCACCTTCAGATGCAGGTCTCTGCAGATCGTCCTCTTGAGGAAATCTGCAACACTGGTGCTGGGGATCTGCAAATACCTGGATGCTCTCATTCAAAAGATGTTTTTTTGTGGATTTTGAGGTCAGAAGAGACCACTGTGAGTTTCCAGCCTGACACACTGCACACTAACTGCCCGAAATTAATCCCTGCTTGAACAAACAGCGTTTGTTGAGCGTTTCCAAAGGTGAAGAAATCACCAACACCTCTTAGAATCACTTTAGATGGAAGAGGCCCTCAGGATCACTGAGTCCAACCATAACCTGACTCTAGCACTAAACCACGTCCCTAAGAACCTCATCTAAACGCCTTTTAAACCCCTCCAGGGATGGTGACCCCAGCACTGCCCTGGGTAGCCTGTTCCAATGCCTGAAAACCCTTTCTGGGAAGAATTTTTCCCTAATATCCAATGAAATCTCCCCTGGCACAACTTGAGTTCATTTCCTCTTGTCCTGTTGCTTGCTCCTTGGGAGAACAAGGACATGCTCCCACCTCCTTTCACCGTTCACCATTCCTTTCACCTCCTCTTCCACCACTGACGGTGCCAAACCATGGACCTGAGCTCCAGCCTTTCCCCGCCTTCACCCCCCAGCTATGGGCTCTGGTTAAAACTCTGCCTGCTAGACCCAAAAGCTCTTTATTATTCAATTTATTTTCCCCATGACAACACTAATTGCCTTCATCAACTTACCTTCCAACATCCTCCTGGATAAGCCAAGCAGCTGGAGCTCCCAAGTCCTTCCCCTGCATTCCTTCCCGACTCCCCCGGTGTCCCCGCAGCCCCCGGCCAGGCATTGGGGACACAGTGGGTGCCTTGTCCCTGCTCCAGCCTGGCAGCCACCTGCCAGCACAGCAGCCGAGGAGCACATGAGACCTTTGGCCATAGCATCACATCAGCGGCGCTGGCTCGTGACTCCTCCGCAAAGACGTGATTTCTCCAGACAGCATCCCGGAGGTACCGCCTGCCTTGTTTGCTCTGAGATAGAGAAATTTACAGTCGGCCATCTGAGAATATTACCTGCTTGTTTTCAAGCAATACAAATCGCTTTTGCCAGCGGTCACTCCCTTTTATTATTTACCGCTCTCCCAGTCTTTAAGTGACATTTCAGGCGTTAGCAACGGTGGCTCTGCCTTATCACAGGTTGCTCACAAACACGTTTAGCAGCAGAAGGACACCAAAAACCAAAAAAAAGGCGCTTAGAGAGGCAGCTAGAAATAGATGTTTGGAAATTATTTCTGATTTTACAACTGTATTTTGATAGCTGACACTCTGCTGGGTCTCAGCCACTCTTCTTGCACATTCCCAGCCAAAACAGCGGTGCTGCACCAAGCTGCATTTCTTGCTGAATTTTAAGTGAATAAAAACCCCCGCGGTTACCTTTATCAATCACATCAACGAGCTCTTTAAAGGGAAACAGAAAAGTTCATTGTAGAGAATGTTCTGCCCCAAACTTGTGCTGATGGAGACGGAGGCATCGCCGTCCTGCCCTCCCTATTGAACACATCCCGACCCCTCGGACCATTTGCCAGGACTCTCGTTAAGCTGACAGGTCCGTGTTACTCAGCCTGGCCCATTTACCTCTTTTCTCTAATAATACAACATCGGTATTGCTGCAGCTCGTGGGGAATTCTCCAGTATTTCAAGACTTGGTAAAAAATACACATTAACAGCTCAGTCTCCACGTCAAATGAGACATTGGGACTGACGTACAGAAGTCTGATTAAAACAGTTGCTGTTTAACATCCACTTCTACCACAATCGTAACGGTGTCTAAACACACTATTACCTTCCCTCTTAACAAAAAGCATAATATTTTTGTCTTTTCTATTAGCTTTCCCTAGTAACCTAGTTTTATTTCTAACATTTTATAGAAACCATTGGTTGTTCTCATCACCATCAGCCACAGCTTTCCCGGCATCCCTTTGCTTCTTTCCTCAAGCTCTGATTCCCACTCTCCACATCTCTCAGGTACTCAGACATGCAAAGTATCCTAAGGGCTGTGCACCCCAATTCAGCATCCAGCACCTCAAACACCTCAAGCATAAATTCAAGGAACACGTCAAGCTTTTGGCTAGAGAAAACTGAAATTGCACTTTGTCTCCCCAAATCTGCCTATGCTGCTTTTTTTCTAATACTCACAACATTTGTTGTCCAGGTACAGAGATATAAATACGCGCTTTCTGCTCTTCAAACGTTACGGATGGGAAGAATATGTCAGAATAATATAGAATCGTATGGAAAAGCAACAGGCGCTGCCACCTTGGATGCCCTGGCAGGGCTGCACTCGCAGCCACGGGGCTACCAGATCAATGGGCATCCCGGCTCCCACGGAGGAACAATATTACAGCCTATTAAAGAATCTGGTTTCCTTCTAGGAGCAGAAAATAGGTATTTCATCTGAGAAATATTGTTATTATCAAAGGGTAAAAGGTGAAGTTAGCACAGGTATTCCAGTACTAAACTTCTGGGTACCCTAATTCTGGGCTCAAACGTCGCATTGTACCATTTTTGTATGAAAAGGGTTCCTCGCACAAGTGGCAAATACAGAACTTGCACAAGCTCGTGCTGCAGGATCGTGGAACTTCAGATAACTTCAAGATGACGAAAGCTGATGAAAAGGGGTTCTTTCCATATATTGAATTTAAATTAATTTCATCCACCACTAACCACAGCAAAGCTCAAGCCTCTCAATTTTTAAGTGTAATGTTCTAGTATTTAGCTTAATTACTTTGCTTAAATTGCCGATTTCTTCTAACATCCCCTCTCATGAAGAACCAGATTTTCCGCATAAAAATAACAAAGAAGTCGACACTTTCTGACAGCTCCGCAGGTACCATTGCCATCTCTGATAAAGGGGAATTCACAGGGTTTCCCTCCAGCTAACACAAATAAAGAACATTTTCCCCCACACACATTTATCATCGTAAAACTAATGGGTAGGCTGATAAAAGCAAGGACGAGAGCTGACAAGATGTAGTTATTCAAAGGGGCCTCTGGAAGGCCAAGTTTTAATTAAAAACTTTATCTGGAACATAAGCTACGAGCTCCTCACACCCCAATCATCACCCATAGAGGAACGGGAAGGCCACGGAGACCTTAGGGAAGCCTTGGCCAAGTATGTATGTGGATGTATACATTGGTGTATATATATGGATGTACGAACAGGTATGTATGTGGATGTACACATGGACATTTGGGATGCTGGGACAGGGATGATGCAGAAAAGCCAGGGGACCCCTCAATGACAGCGCTGCCCTGTGCTCACACGGGTAGGAACAAAAGGGAATGTTTTATGGAGAAGGGAGGAACCGTGTCCCAGCAGCTTCCTTAAATATTCACAAATATTCCCCATAATATTCATAAAGCTGGGCTGAGCCCCCGCAAAGCTCATCACACCCCACAGCGCGGCAGCCACTGCCTGCGCAGGCACCAGCCCTGCCATTAATTGTCAGGTGTGTTTCATTTCTACCCTAACGAGGATGCTATCAGCTCCATCAGCTGCGCAGAAACGAATGGACTTCCATCTCCTCCTTCTGCCAGGGTCACTCACACCTTGCAGAGCCACATGTTAGCGTTATCAGAATAACAACCAAAAACCAAACACGTTTTGGAATATCTTACAATCTTGTGCCGATTTCCTCAGCACAGAAGCCACTCTGTTTCACTCTGTTTCCAAAACGAAAAAACTAAAAAAAAAGAATAATAATAAAACGATAGTCAGCATCCATTACATATCTGTTATATTTAGCAACGGCGAATCCATCTGCATTATTCCCGGTCTCATTAAGGACTTGGCTCGTTGTAAATATTATGTCTCTAATCCACACATTCTCCCTCCGCGCTGTGCTTCAGGGGTCTATTTAAGTAATAATTGGTATGTGTTGTCGCAAAGAAATAGCGGCTGAGTGTTTGACAACATTACACAAGTGAAGGGACACGGGAGCAAACGCAGTGGTCCCCGTGTGAAAAATACATTCAGCGACGATCCTACCAGCAGCCCTGCGAAACCTCACGGGCCCTGATTTCTACACCTGGGGGTTTTGCTCAACCCTAGTTCGGCCACCATGGTGGCAAAGGTCCTTCCTAAGGTGTTCCGACTGCTGGTGGGGATTAAGGAGAGGATCCGGGGAAGCGGAACCCAAAATCCAACAAGCAAGCACGTTATTTTAACCATGTGAAAGCTGCTCCTGGCAGGAGGCGTAGGGAGAAGCCTGAAGGAAGCAGGGCAGCGACTTTCAGCAGGACCACTGGTTTTCAGAAGCTTAAAGTATGCATGAAATGACTGCCAGATCAGGTTGGAGGAGCAAGGCGTTAATAATTAAAATCTAGTACTGATATATCTGAGTAACTTGGGTTTTATTTGCGTGTTACACTAAAGTCCCAGAACAGATGGGACTTTATGGATGCCTATCAAAATGCCTACCTTGATCCGCCCAGAATACCGTGTCTTTGACAAACAAAGCTGAATTATCCAAAATAACCACATAACGCAAGCGCACACAGTTCCCATGGGGACACCCGGGGTGGTGGCACCCCAGGGGGGGTCCTGCCCCGGTAAAACAGCAGAGTGGGGATGAACCTCTGGCATCCCCCAGAACGGGGGCAGGGACATCACACCACAGCTCTGATTTTGGGGGGAAAACAGCGGCGTTGCTCCAGGCCATGCTTCTCATGTAGGACACGTAACCGCAGCCCTCAGAGCGGCCAAAGCCAACTGCGACCCCACAGCACGGACCTTCGAGGTGTGTAGATGTAAACCTCCCCATCAGGTCACTCTGCTTCCATCCCATGTCTTCCCTCTCTCGCTATTCCAGCTGCGCTTTTTAAAAAAATAATCCCATAGAAGTTACAAATAATATAATCCCGGCACTAAAAAAAAGAAATCACTATGGAGGAAAAAACCGCCACTGACTTTGCCAGAAGGACCATCAAGATCTTCCCACCCATCACCACCGTGCTCCTTTCACATGTATAACAAAGCCAACCGAGCAAAGCAAACCCCAAGCTTGTGCAGCAGGGATTATCCCACAATCTGAACACAGAAAGTTCAAGCAGGCTGTCAAATCAAAGTGAGATCGGAGCAAATCTGGATTCAGGCCCCTTCTTTCCTTGAAGCCAAACACGACAAAACAGGATTTCTGTTCCGAACAAGAACTTTTCATCATTCTCTTTGCATTCTCACCATCGCGTTTCCCAAACGCGACCTCCCGCCAGCGGCACCACCTCAGAGCGGAGAAATGACAAACAATTTAAAACTCCAGATGTTTACTCCTGTGAGAACAATTCCTGGTTCTTAAGAAGTCACCGGGGCTCAGGGTGCGAGCGAGGGGAGCGCACACTCCCAACGCATCATCGGTCATTGTAGAACCAAATACATCACAACCGATTCTTCTGTGCTCGGTTACCAAAAACTCCTGCTGGCTTCTCAGAGATTGCTACCTGGTGCTCTGTAAAAGGCCAAAGATCACGGTCTCCCCACCACGATGGGGCTGAGATGTGGGGCACTCCGAGGAGGTTTGGTTTCCACGCCCTCGCTGGGGCAAAGGATAATCATGGCATATTTTATCCTTTCAGCTAAATCTTGATTCTATCTGGCAAAGGAGAAGAACCAAATAAATGAACCACAGGTAGATGAGAGAAGGAACAAGATCTGGCCCAGGTCTGCCTGGGCGGGACGAACCGCATTTTGGAATTACATCTTCCAGCATCACATACAGGGCAGAGAAAACACCAATTCCTGGCTTAAATGTCTGTGTTATCTCAGTTGAGAGTGAAAGCACCTCCAAAACCACCCCTCAAATGTTCAGTGTCCCCTGCACGAGGGGACCCCGAGGGCCCCCCTGGTTCACCTCTGAGCTTTGAGGCCGCTTCTCTTGTCAGAGCCAAGGATCTAAACATCCTCAGCGCAACAGTCACTTTCATTTTAAGAGTTAAGCGGGCTGTGCAGAAGAAATAAAAGATATATCAGAGCTTTACCCATCTTAGGACAGACCTGAATTCCTAAGCGAGTGGGAGAACAAGTATAAAAATTACTAAGATTCATATCACATCTCCTTATTCTCTGTTGGAATAACCAAACGTACAAAGAGGGGTGATTTTATTGGGGGGAGCTGCAAACAGATTTGGGGTAATGGAAGTTGCTGAGGGGTCCCTGTACTCTGAAAAATCCCAAATTTCTAGGGCAGGTGTAATCACCCCAGTTTGAAAAGCTCCTTGCCAGCAGCTCCACCCTCCACTTCTTTGACTTACTACAAGTAGAATATAAAGCAGAGAAGGGAATACTGGCTAGATCTGATGTGCGGAGTAAATATGACACCTATCAGATTTTATGAGACAGCATCATCCACCAGATTTTAACAAAACACTTGCAAACTGCCAGTGCTGTGTTCAGAGCAGCTTTCCCATTTCTTCTGCTTAAGGACAAAGCCACTTGCAATTCCCACAGCTGACGAACACTGCCGAAAGAACAGCCAAAATTAACCTGCCTCTTCCAAAAGCTTGGGCAAACCCAGATTCAAGGCTTTTTTCATTAAAGTAGAACACATGTATTCTCACAAGAGTCAGCTGAAGCAAAGAAGTTGTATTTGAACTGCGGCCAGCCTGATAAATAAATCAACTTTCCCGGCCAAAGGTTTTGGGACGTTACGTCCAACTCCTGCCTGGGACCTCATCCTTTGAGGCTGATGTTTTTCCCGATATGAGGATTATTATCACCGGACCCCAGTGACAAGTGTCCGTACTGAAATGACAGCGTTACAGACAACAGTCTGTGCTACCGTTTTTGCTATATGGAAATTCCTTTGAGCGTTTCCCATGCAGGAGAATGAGGAGTGGAAACAGGCACAGCTTTGCCATCCAAAAGCAGGCTGGGATAAGAGGGAGCTGTTGGTAAACGGGGCTGTGGAGCATTATACTCCAGGGATGCAAATTGCGGGGATCCCAAATGGGCTGGGATGGGAGAAAACTACCTTAAAAACAAGAGAAGCAGACAGCAAGAATAAAACATCTACAGTTCGTATGCTGTAAAGCTGGCAATAGGAGTGTGGTCCAAGGAGGCATCTCGGGCTGATATTCTAGGGGAAAAATGAAAAGTCCAAGGCTCCCGCAATCTGCATTTCAAACCACAGGAGTGGTTCAGCGCTCTGCCTAAACTATCTTCATTTCTATTCACTTTTAGAAACGCTTAGTTATGACTTTTAAAAGGAACGATGCTTTGGTTGTCCATGGTTGGAAGTGCCTGACCAAGCGAGTAACCGCCCGCGGCCCCAGATGCGCCCGGCTTTGCTAACGATGAAAGCCAACCTCTGTCCCCACTAATGACTAACAGGTGGGCTTCCCAAACCCAGCCAAAAATAAAGAGCTCCTTTCTAAAAATACCGTCCTGCATTCACAACGCCAGATCTTCCAGAAAAATACTTGACCATAGCTGCCGTTTCCCAAACAATCGCTTGTATGGGAACTCCGGGCTGCCCCTGCAGCACAAAGTTTTGCAAGGCGAAGAATATAAATCTTTGTTTAAGATTCGAGCCCATTCCCTGGGCCAGCTCTGGCACAAATCAGCTTTATGGTAATAATAGATTACAGAACACACCGCCACATATATATATATATATTTTTTTTTTTTTTACTACAGGATGCGTAATTGAAATGTCTGCGATTCAACAATCACCTCTGAATTCATAAATACCTCATGGTATTCTGAACACACTCTCCTATAATGAGACCGTCTTCAATTTTCCTTGGTAAAGAGACCTTTAAAGAATGCTAAAGCAGGTCGGCGCCCTTATGCACTGATGGAAACAGGAACAAAAGCATTTTGTCACCAGGCATCTCGTCTATCATTATTTTCTTCACTCTGCTTAAACAAACTGAAAAGTACATGCCTTTTTTCCTTTCCTCCCACAAAAAATATCTGCAATAACTGCAATTTCATTCCCGTCGGTCAGGCACCATCTGTATGAAAACAACGGTCCATTATACCTAACCGGCTATCGGTTTTCCTGCTTCACTAATGTTTTTTAAAACACGGGATTAAAATGTCATCCCATCCCTCCCGTTCGAGGGAGCCCCGCGTATTCCTCTCCTCCGGTCACGGTAATAGTTAATCAAGTGTGAATGATTAAAGTACTTCAATTAGAGCTACGTACATTCATCGCAGGCAATTCAGAAGTGCAGCTGAAAGAAGAAAATTACTTCTCCTACTTTGAGATCTCCATCTCCCACTTTCCTCCTCCCCGGCAAAGTACCGAGCGCTGAACTAAACCCCAGTCAGGATTTACCTTGGGGGCACGTCCCTCGGCAGGACAAAAGACTATTCTTTCCCCTTCAGCAAGTTGGGGGGGTGGTTCTTTTTATTTTGGGGGGGAAGCGCAACCTCAGAGCACCCAGCGTAAATCCGCGCAGCTCCTCCGCTTTTGCTTTCTAGCGATGTCGTGGTTTAAAATTCCCAAACCCGGGGGGGGGGGGGGGGATAAATACATCAAAAATATATAAATATTGGGAACATTTCGCAGCGGGAACCCCGCGGGGTGGGGCAGGAAGGAGGGAGGCGCGGCCCCCCCAGCACCGCCCTGCCCTGCGGACACCGGGAACCGCGCACCTCCGCGGGTGAGTTGCTCGGGGACTGCGGGGCGAACCCGGTTATGTAGCCAAAAAAAAAGAAGTAAAAATAATTTTTAAAATAAAACAATTTTTTTTAAAGAATAAAATGTTACCAATAGAAATTATTTAAGAAATAATAATAAAAAACAGCCGCTAAAGAAAAGAAACAAACAAACCAGCGGATTGCGGCCGACTGCTCCGCGTCCCCCGGCAGCCGCGGACGCGGCTGCCGGGGGACGCGGAGCTGGCGGCCGCACCAGCGCAGCGGGGATCCCGTTGCCCAAACTTTCCTACCGTTAATCCACCGGCAGATGTTGTCGGCGGCGCTCGGCACTAAGTAAACAATGCGGAGCCCGGCACAACAAAAGATTTCCCCACTTCACCCCCGCTCTCCGCGCCCGCGCAACTTGCATCACCTTCCTCCCCCCCCCACCCCGCGCTTTCCTTTTCATCCTCCATCGCTATCCAAAGCAAAGATGTCCTCGCCTTTCCCTTGTCCTTCGTGTCGCGCAGCTCTAAGCGACAGCGCCCGGTTGTCGCCGCCACCCCCTTACCTGCTCCCGGCCGCCGCGGCTCCGCTCGGCCCGGCAGCCCCGCTCCGCTCCTCAGCTCCGCATCCCTGCCCGCATCCACCGGGCTGTGCCTGCCGGAGATCCACCTTAAAAACGCCACCCGTTCGCACACCGCACAAAAAATTATAAAAAACAACAAAAAAAACCCCAACTTAATCCTTCCCCCCCCTCCCCGCTCTCCTGCTCCGCCCGCCGGGAGCGGACGGGGGCAGCGGAGCCGCCGCGCCGGGCAGCAGCAGCGGGGAGGATGCTAATTGCAACTTTGAAGGGGGGAGGGTCGCTGGCTCTCTTTTTTTTTTTTCCTATTTTTTTCCTTTTTTTTTCTCCTTTTTTTTTTCCTCTTTTTTTATTAATTTTTTTAAGCCAGAAAGTGCCCGGGCGGTGCTGGGCGGAGCGGACGCTCCCCCTCGCCGCGCTGGGTGAGCGGAGAGAGAGGTAGAAGCTCTCACTGCCTTTTTTTTTTCCCCCTTCTTCTTCTTCTTCTTTTTTTTTTGGCAATAGGCGGGGTCTCTCCTTGCAAACCAATGACACAAACCCACATGGACCAGCCTCGCCCCCTATAGATACTCTTCACTACAAATAGGCTCTCTCGGGGGATTAGTGGATCAGCTAAAGTACAAACAGACGCAGCGAGGAAGGGGGGGGGGGAAGGAGAAGGAGGCGCCGGCGTTGGGGGGGCGGTAGGAAGGGGCACCGTGCGCACCCGCGGGGATGCGGCTCCGCGGGGCGCGGAAGGGGCTCCGCGGGGCGCGGCGCCTGTTGCGCTCGGCGGCGGCCCGGGGAGCCGCGGGGGGGGGGCGGGCAGGGCCGGCCCGGCTGCCGCCTTTGTTCGGCCACCCGAGCTCAGCGCGCCCGCGGAGCTTCCGCGCATCCCCCCGGGTCCAGCGCCAGGCCCGGGGAGCCGCTGCCGGGCTGGGGGGGGATGTTCGGAGCGGGGCACCCAGCGGGATCCGGCCCCCAAGTCCGGCCCGAGCCCCCCGGCTCTTTGTATCGCCGCCAGCCCCTCCGCTTGACATGGCAATTATTGTATCATAGCCCCGCTCGCCGCGCGTAGGGATGGGAATGGATGTGGCGAGGCCGGGGAATAAAGGCCACCAGGCGCGCTGGGCCCCCGCCGTTGACATCTTCAAAACCAGAGGGGCTGACACATCCCTCGCCGCCGAGCGCCCGATTTGATGTGACTATCGTATAATCACGCCGGGGCGTTCGGCTGAATGAGAGATAACGAGAGCGCACTCCAACGTGCATTTATTTGTATTTGTATTCCGCGTTACCCCCATAGATTTGGGAATTAATGTTTTGACAGACGTTCTTCATCTGCTTATCACAAGAATGTGGGCAGGTGGTGATCCCATCTTTTTGTTGTATAATCATCGAGCCTTCTGCATTATATATATCCCGCGCTTCTCAATCAGCCTGTGAAAATGCACATGGCTTTTCTAGTCAAATAAAACCCTTGAACCAGATCAATTGTCTATCAAAATTAATAAGCGAGCTTCAGTTTTTGCGGGTGAAATTACATGGTGAAGAGCTAAAGATCATGATTCTTACAGACACATTTTAGATCCTCACCGGATGTTTACACCGTATCCATCATTTGTTTTCCAAGCACCTGCTGCTGGGAGCTGCTCCCCCTGTCCCGCAGAAGTTGAGGGGTTCCCCGTGGTGTGATGCTGAGACGGCCCCAGCCGTGCCCCCCCGTGGTACCCAGGCCCTGTGCGTCCAGCCAGGCACCTCGGAGTGGATTTTAGCAAATTGTAGCAGCGTTCAGCTGGAAGACGCATCTTATTCTGCACTATTCCCTTTGGCAAAAGAGAAAACCCTGCCTGCCTGCAGGAAACCTCGCCGTGAAAATCAGCCTCCCTATTATCAGGAATTCTTGGGTTTCCATCGTTAGTGGCACTGTGAACTGTCACAATATTATGGGCTGCTCCTTAGCACGTGGAACTTGGGTCGCAATGAATAACAGCCATTTGCACCGACTTGCCCGTGGCATTTCCGCGGCGATTTTTTAAAACCACCTCTGTTTTAGCCCATTTGCTTTGTTAAACATTATGTGCGCAATGTATGGGGACGCCAGAATGGCAAATAGTGATTGCTTGTAATAAATAAATGTTGAGTTCATATATAAACAAAGTGACATACGTTGAGGGCAAAGACAAAAGTAATTATTTCATCACCCGAGCAATTATATTACAGGTTGTAAAGGAATAAGCTCTGAAGCAAACGTCTTGGAGTTTAGCAGGGGGCAATCGTCAGGCATGTGGATTTTTCTGCAAACTATTTGGATTGCGATCGAACATTCATCAAGTGTGAAATAGCCTTTGTAATTAGCTACTGGGAAAAAAAAAAGATACATGGTAGGTTCAGTGGGGGGCCTGAAACGATAGGATTTTAACTGCCAATTGCAGCTTTTAAAACTTGCATTGCGCTGCTGCCCGACCTTGAAGGGGCTTCAACTCCTCCAGTATCTCACTGGTGTGTGCAAAATTCGGCACGTGCTTGGAGAGCAGCATTTCGGCTTCCCAGGGCTGGGGAGCAGCAGTTTTGGGGCAAGAGAAGGACATAAGCAGTGAAAGGAAAGGATCATCCCGCACGGGGCAGAGCTCTGCTCTGGCCTCTTTCCTCCGGATTATTTCTGGGTTTTATCCACTTTCTGGACAGATGTTTCAGGCACTAGGCTGTCATCTAAAAGGCAGATTCCCCACATCTTCTCTAACTATATTTTTAAAAGACTGAGGGTGCAGGAGGGTGGCTGTGCAGATAATCCCTGGAGAATAGTCCTGAACACTTGGCTTAGGAGGGATGCTTGTGAAGCAAAGCAAACTAAACTCAAGCTGCTTCTCTCCCTCTCTTACACTTGTTTTAAACTATCAGTAGCTCTACTGAAAAGTTACCTGCGCTATTTAGAAACCAAACCCTCCCAGCATCATTTTTTTTTCCTTTGTGAAATTAAATGAACTATAAAAAATGCACTTCTTATGAGTCCTTCTAATATGGGAAGCGGGTGTTTGGGGTGCTAGGTTTACCCAACAGCCAGGGTTCCCCTCCCTCGCTTCAATAATGTTCTTCCTAAAATATAACAGAAAGTCTGTAGCCCCTGTGTCTGTAGTTAGGATTGGTGAATTTATAATTATTTTTAGTAGGGGATTACACGTTTCTCTTGCAGTACCTTGGTTTCTATTCGCATGCACTCAGGCAAAGGGTGATGTTCGGATGTTGTTTCCTGACCCACACGCTGGGTCCCTGGTAGCCAGACACGTCCCGCGAGGCTCAGTGACAGTCGCACCTTCCCTCGGCGCTTTGCCGACACGCGGCACCTCCTGCTGCGTCTCCAGACCTCGCGAGGAACTAAAACAGACAAATGTATATAAAATAAATAACATTTCCAATCTGGTTTTCACCAAGAGGTTGATTTGCAGACTCAAATGTGGGCCTTGATCCTGCAAAAACGATGCTGCCACGTGGATGTTACGCAGCGGGAGAGTCAGATTGACTTCAGCTGGGTGGCTCTCGGTGCATACATTTCAGCGCGTGCAAATGTAGAGTGTTGCATCTGGGCAGGAACAACTCCAGGTTCCAGTATAAGTTGGGGAATGACCTATTAGAGAGCAGCGTAGGGGAAAGGCACCTGGGGATCCTGGGGACAGCAGGGTGACCATGAGCCAGCACTGGGCCCTTGTGGCCAGGAAGGCCAATGGTACCTGGGGTGGGTTAGAAGGGGGTGGTCAGTAGGTCAGAGAGGTTCTCCTGCCCCTCTACTCTGCCCTGGGGAGACCACACCTGGAATATTGTGTCCAGTTGTGGCCCCTCAGCTCCAGAAGGACAGGGAACTGCTGCAGAGAGTCCAGCGCAGCCACCAAGATGCTGAAGGGAGTGGAGCATCTCCCGTGTGAGGAAAGGCTGAGGGAGCTGGGGCTCTGGAGCTGGAGAAGAGGAGACTGAGGGGGGACTCATTCATGGGGATCAATATGGAAAGGGGGAGTGTCAGGAGGATGGAGCCAGGCTCTTCTCGGTGACAAACAATGACAGGACAAGGGGCAATGGGTTCAAACTGGAACACAAAAGGTTCCACTTAAATTTGAGAAGAAACTTGTTCCCGGTGAGGGTGGCAGAGCCTGGCCCAGGCTGCCCAGGGAGGTTGTGGAGTCTCCTTCTCTGCAGACATTCAAACCCGCCTGGACACCTTCCTGTGGAACCTCAGCTGGGTGTTCCTGCTCCATGGGGGGATTGGCCTGGATGAGCTTTCCAGGTCCCTTCCAATCCCTGGCATTCTACGATGATTCTATGATCTCTGCAGATTTGGAGCGAGTATCTGTTGACTAGAATAGACCGGCTATTTTACTGCTGCGAGTGGTTGTGCAACTTGGTTACTCAGTGCTGTGTAGGAACCGGCAGACACAAATCCTGCCCAGATCCTCCTCAGCCAGGTTCAATCATTAGAAATGAAATGTATATCTTGAGTAAGGCCACATACTCGGCACCGATGTCAATATCCCATTAATTTTTTACCAGTTTTTAAAACATAGCTGGTTTTGAACAGATAGGCTGGCTAGTTTATAATGGATATTCATTAAAATCACCATCTATGTTTAAGAAGGTGCTCATGTTTTTTACAAATTGGTGGCAGCAAACATTCATTTTCTACCAGTTCTATTGATCCAGAAACTTAAGCCTAGAATTTGGTTTAACTGTCTGTAATATAGGTACGATAAGCAGGAATATGAATACATCAAGGAATTTCCCTTAAAGGTTTTTGTGTGTGTAAATTTGGAGCCTAGAGAAATGAATTGGTTTATTTTACTGCAGACTCCACTTTTAATATTACTACTCAAGTTCAAATTTAAAATGCACTGGGAGAAAAAGCATCCTTCATTTCACCACTGTCATTGATGCAAACCAGGGATGAATTTGTTCCAAAATGTATTTGGTAAAGGGTTCTCTAACTAAACATTGACAAGACGGGTTGTTCCTCACATAGTTTTGCTCTCACACCAGACTGATGTGGGTATAAAAGCACCATTGTACTTCTAGTGGGAAGGCAAAAGTCTTACACTTGGTATCAATCCTGTAAAAGTTCATTAAGAGGAGGGGTTCAGACCACTTGTTGTATAATTTACCATTAAGGATGCCATCCAATGCAAAGGATTGCTTCAGGAGAAAATCATTGCTCCTAAAGGCAGTATATCTCTATTAGGTCAGCCACTTGCCTCCCCACCCCTATTTAGACTTAGTTTTTAGTATTTCATTACTCTAACATTATTTTTTACACATTTAAAAGGTTTGCACTGCAGACCTGAAGTTTCATAATGGAACAGTATTTAGCTTAACATAAAGGAAAAGGGCTCATTTATGCCACAAGTTCTCTGTGGGAGCCCAGAGAAAGAAGGGTGAATGGGTTTGTCTCCTTTCTGGTTTGTAAGCATGGGGAATCTTGCTCAGCATAGGAAAACAAAGGAAAAAACATCAAGGCAGCTTTGATTTCAGAGGTTGCCAGGAATAATACTCCGTATTTTTTCTTCCCCGCTTCCATGGGGGCATTTTGAGGGGGTGTCTTACAGGAGACAGCCAGCATCTATTCTCTTATACTGATGCTGCCTTGGTATTTAGAGTCATGGAATCATAGAATCATTTTGGTTGGAAAAGACCCTCAGGATTGAGTCCAACCATAACCTAACTCCAGCACTAAACCATGTCCCCAAGAACCTCGTCTAAACGCCTTTTAAACCCTTCCAGGGATGGTGACTTCACCACTAGGCAGCCTGTTCCAATGCCAAACAGCCCTTTCCAGCAATTTGAGGTGCTGCGACCCCAAACTCTGATCCTGAATTGATGTGGGTGGTTGTGTGTGGGCTGGGAGACCCCAAATCACCCTCCTCGGTCCTGCCCTGTCCTGCCTGCCCCCCGCTCTGCAGGCAGAGAACTTGCACATCCATCCTGGTCATGTCCCACCGCGGGGCCATGGGGCTCTGTGAGCTCCTGGCTGGAAAGCTATGGGTTATTTGTAGCCTATGCAGAAAGTCTCTCAGTTCTTAATAATTTTGAAAGAAAACTAAGTGTATTTTTAAAAATGGCCTCTCTGGAGCCTTGTGCTCAGCTGCTGCCGCAAGTGCCTCGAGAAGCGTTTGGCTGCTGGGGCCCCGGCGCTAGCGCTTGTGCAGCTGCAAGGTGAAGTGCACCAGGGAACGGATCCAGCTGAGCGCTAATCCTGGGGGGAAAAAAGACAATTAAAAAAAAAGCGCTTATTTTCAGCTGGATGTGTTCCCCAAGCTGGTTCTGCCCCCGGCCACGTGCTCGTGCGGGGAGAGGCTCCCGGTGGCAGGAGCAGCCGGGGCAGGGGGCGCAGGGCTGGGTTTATGGCTTAGGCCGTCTTAAAAGCGTTTTGTCGGGCTCCGACCCCGTGTTAATATATGACTGTTTCGGTGTGGCGTGTGGCAGAGGTTACAGCGCTGGGTTCTTCACTCTCAGAACCATGACGCTGCGTTTTGCAGGATCTGCAGGAGAAAAGACGCTGGTGCTGTTAAATATGTCTATTTTAAATACTGGTTGTGTTGGGGAGGTGAATGTGGGGTGCTGGAGGGGATGAACACCCACACACTTTATCAGGATACATTAATCCTCTGCTGGCATCAACCGCAGCAACAAGTGTGTTATAAGACCAGCAAAACACATGGGATACTCTAATACAACACATAAACCAATTTAATTCAATAGTGCATTGATTGTAATAGCAACAGTTGTTTTGTGATGTAACTGTGGGCTCGGCACCATGCTTTGTACACATTCAATTAAATATAGATTTTGACTGATTTTCATAAAGCCGCACAAATTTGGGGATGATACTTTTCATAATCTGTTGGTGTCGTCTCTTCTCGGCAGATTTATTCCCATTGAGAAAGAAAAGGAGCTACATGCTGAGAGCTCCTGAACGGAGTCGATGATTAGAAAGAAGCGATACATATTACTTCTGCCCTACTACAGACACCGAATTCAGCGTTGATGGGAAGTTTTCAAATCCATTTCCCTTTGCAAACATGAGCAAAACGATGCAGACACACAAATTCCCCTTTTGAGAGTACTATTGTTTTTTTTTTTCCCCTGCATATGTGTGAAATAATTATGCAGAATTATTGGGGTACATTTTTTTCCCACTTTATTAATTTAATCTTTTAAGCAGGTCTGGAGAAAAGCCTCACCGAGTGCATACGCATTTGTATAGCCCTCTGTAAAACATCTTAATGTCATCTCCACGTGAGCGGAATTGTTGTCCTGATACGACACATGGCTGATGTTTAATCTTTCCAGGGAAGTTTAATGAAAGGTTCTTGAATCAATCCGTCTGGTTTAAAGTTTGAAGGGCATTTGGATGCGCTAATTTGATGTATGTGCCAGGTGTTTCTAAACAAACTGAGATAAAGACACAGAGAGCCCTTCCCGCTGCCTCCCCCTTATCTGCCGTGGGCTTCCTCAGTGTTCGCCTCCACAAACACAGGTTTGCTTCAATTGCCTGCACCTTCAGTGTGCTTTTATATTGCTTTTTATCTTTTCTATACTGGGGAATACACAGCACCCAACCCCTGGAAAAGAGTTGGCCAAAGGGAGTATGACAGATATTTGTAAAACACTGATGGGTGTGGGAAAGGGAATGGGGAATGAGTATTCGCTAATACTTATAAAATGAGAATGTATCGAATCACCATTCAGTATCAGATTTTAAACCGGAGAGTCTTTTCTTGTGGTACAAAATTAAATTGCACAACATCCTGCCACCAAAATGCTGTGGAGCCAAAT
Source organism: Patagioenas fasciata (assembly GCF_037038585.1). NCBI lineage: Eukaryota > Metazoa > Chordata > Aves > Columbiformes > Columbidae > Patagioenas > Patagioenas fasciata. The sequence continues at coordinate 39,703,801 of NC_092527.1, forward strand.
TATACCGTGGGTTAAATGGGGCTGAAATTAATTCACGGACTACGGGTCCATCGGTGGTCACGGCACGTGGCCATCTAGATACAGGCTCTGGGCTCAGGAATCCTCAGTGTTCAGTGTTGGGCCCCTCAAGCCAAGAAAGACCTTGAGGTGCTGGAGCGAGTGCAGAGAAGGGAACGGAGCTGGTGAGGGGCTGGAGCACAAGTGTGATGGGAGCGGCTGAGGGACCTGGGGGGTTCAGCTGGAGAACAGGAGCTGAGGGGAGACCTTCTGATCTCTGAACTGCCTGAAAGGAGCTTGGAGCCACGGGGGGTCGGGCTCTGCTCCCCAGGAACAAGCGCCAGGAGCAGAGGAAACGGCCTCAAGTTGCACCAGGGGAGGTTGAGTTTGGATCTGGGGAACCATTTCTTCCCCAAAGGGCTGTGGGGCATTGGAACAGGCTGCCCAGGGCAGTGCTGGAGTCACCATCCCTGGAGGGTTGGACAGACACATAGATGAGGTTCTCAGAGACATCAGTTAGTGACAGTGTTGGTTTAACGTTTGCACTCAAGGATCTTGAGGGTCTTTTCCAACCAAAATGATTCTGTACCACTGGTTGTTGGAAGCTGGAAGGGGTATGTTCTGTTTCTCGGAGTTTATCCAGCAACATCCATCGTGACCCGCATCAGAGACAAGAGATGGGGTGGGACAGACCAGAGCAGGACAGACAGCAGGTCTGACCTTGACCTTGTCAAGGCTGCCCTTGGGAAGATCATCTCAGTCCCACCTGCAGGCTGCAGACTCAAAGGAAATACCGGCTGAAAACAGAGATGAAGCGACTCACACCAAGTCCCTCGGTAGGTCAGGGCAAAGCTGCATTTCAGCAGTCCCTGGCCAGCATCCTATTCACCAGAACATCGCTTTTGTGTTTTTATGCTAATGATGAAGTTACTGGTATGAAACTGAAGCAGTGCAGCCCTAAACAAGGCCCTCTAAGGATTTAAGTGCCTGGGAAGCAGAAGTTGCATTTCATTGATAGCACAATTGTGTCTTAAATCTCTCTGGTCACCAGAGACGTACCAAGTGTGGGGTCAGCTCAAGCCTGAGCAAGGTAAATGCAGATAAGACGGCGCCCATGGGTTGCCAGGCGTTGATATTGTGCTGGTACAGCACAAAGGGACCTGAGCTGTGTGAGCCTTGTACCTCCGCTGTAATCTAAATAACCAAGAGCAACCAAACACAGGCGCCTACGATGGACACAATCACCGGTAGGGACAGCCGCAACCTCCAATGGGGAATTTAAAGAGGGGACACTCACTGTTCCTCTTCTTCAACCTGAAGGAAGGATTGCTTACGGGAAAACAAAGTGCCATAGCCAAATCTCAGCCAGGCCTCCCAAAAGCTGCTCGTTGCCAGATTGCGTGCGTTGAAGCAAAGGACAGTCCGCCCGAGAACAGTTCTACTGTTATAGCAGTGACAGCTATCACAGCTGTCACAGGTTCCAGTATAAGTTGGGGAATGACCTATTAGACAGCAGTGTAGGGGAAAGGGACCTGGGGGTCCTGGGGACAGCAGGGTGAGCATGAGCCAGCACTGGGCCCTTGTGGCCAGGAAGGCCAATGGTACCTGGGGTGGGTTAGAAGGGGGTGGTCAGTAGGTCAGAGAGGTTCTCCTGCCCCTCTGCTCTGCCCTGGGGAGACCACACCTGGAATATTGTGTCCAGTTGTGGCCCCTCAGTTCCAGAAGGACAGGGAACTGCTGCAGAGAGTCCAGCGCAGCCACCAAGATGCTGAAGGGAGTGGAGCATTTCCCGTGTGAGGAAAGGCTGAGGGAGCTGGGGCTCTGGAGCTGGAGAAGAGGAGACTGAGGGGGGACTCATTCATGGGGATCAATATGGAAAGGGGGAGTGTCAGGAGGATGGAGCCAGGCTCTTCTCGGTGACAAACAATGATAGGACAAGGGGCAGTGGGTTCAAACTGGAACACAAAAGGTTCCACTTAAATTTGAGAAGAAACTTGTTCCCGGTGAGGGTGGCAGAGCCTGGCCCAGGCTGCCCAGGGAGGTTGTGGAGTCTCCTTCTCTGCAGACATTCAAACCCGCCTGGACACCTTCCTGTGGAACCTCAGCTGGGTGTTCCTGCTCCATGGGGGGATTGACCTGGATGAGCTTTCCAGGTCCCTTCCAATCCCTGACATTCTGGGATTCTGTGATTTTGGGTTTTTTTTTAACTGAAACAGTTAAACGCTGGAAGTCCTACTGTGATACAATTATACTGGTGTAAACGCACCCTGTACCGTCTTGCTTATTTCGCTTTCCCAGTTAGAAGAACCTGCATTTCTTCTAGCCACTGAATTGTGTCCCCACAAGGATTTTTGCTGCTTTAACAGACATGGTATTAAAGCATCAGACCTTTGCAGTGAAGACTGGTCCTTAGTTTCTAAGTAAGAATTTTTACGTTTTTGTCAGCAATAAATAAGCTGTAGGAATCCAGTCCTTTAAAGAGAAACATAAAAGGCACAGAAAATCTGGTCTGTTATGTTCCTGTTTCCTGATTAGACTTCAGAAAAGGGCAGTCAGAGAAATGCCTTCAACCTTTGCCGTTAAATCCCCAGGAAATCCCAATACCCAGGATCTATGGTCAAGAAAAGATCTCCCAAAAGGCAGAGACAGGTGGGTGCTCCTGTTTGCTCCAGCACCTTTGTGGAAGCACAGGATGCAACCAATCTTCTGCTGGTGACTTTTTGAGTTAATAGCACTGAGATAATGTGTCTTAGGTACCTGAGGTGTATATAGACTGTGGTGTGGTTTGGGACCCTTCATTGTCTGGGTCACATCCTTCTTTTCATCTCATGTACTCATATGGCTTCTGCCACCGTACCTCTGTATCTCAGTGGTTTTAGTAATGGCACTGAGTAGCACTAATTAAATTTTAATCCATGTAATGAACCATCTTATCTAAAAATCAGGTACCTAAAGCTATAGGAGATAGGTCAGGAGTGATCCTGGTCAAGGCACCAAATGAACGTCAGTCCTATCAGACGTCTCACCTTGATGCCACATTTTTCACAGCACCTAACACTGATGATTTTGGCCCCACATCCATCCCTCCTCGTCCATCCTGACATTTCCCAGCAAATGAGAAAACAGGGAAGACACAACTTTCACATTTAGAAAGGTGCGTATGAGTAGTGTAGCTGCCTTCGGTGTTCAGTGTCTCTGCGGGAAACTGGTAGGTACCTCATTTCCCCAAAAATAAGCCCTATGCTGAAAATAAGCCCTAGCATGATTTTGCAGGATTTTCAAGGATGCTCGAAATATAAGCCCTACTCCAAAAATAAGCCCTAGCTAGAGTTAATTTAAAAAGTCAATTTAAATAGTGTTCAGGCAGCTACGCATGTAAAAAAGTAAAATTAATTGGCAATAGTATGCAGCAGGACAGGATGTGACAGAATGTGATGACATGACTATGTTTGAATAAATGTTGATTTTTTTTTTTGTTCAAGAATAAATGTAGATCATTGTTCATGGAAAAATAAGACATCCCCTGAAAATAAGCTCTAATGCATCTTTTGGAGCAAAAATTATGATAAGACCCTGTCTTATTTGGGGGGAAACAGGGTGACATGGTTTTATGGGAGGAAGATGTGAGGGGGGATGTGTGGGGGGACATTTTTCAGCCCTGGAGCTCCGCTGGCGCTCAGCAGCAAGAGCAAAGAGCAGTTTCAAAAAGCACAAATGCAATGAAATATTTCCATATAAACGCTTCTCTGCGCCTCTGAGAAACACATTGACACTGAGCCAAGCAGAAAGTTGCTCGTTACTGGAGTTCGCTCGTCGTCCCTTTATTTCTGTGCATTATCAAGCAAGAGAAGAACTCATGGGAATAACTCAGCCTGCGGACTAAACGAAAATCCTGGGAAATGGTTTTGGTAAAGCCTAGGTTTTGTTTGAACAAATAAACAGAACGTACAAAAGGAAAGGAACCACTCCGAGCCAACCCAGAAGGGTTTGTGTCAGGCAATCCGGCATTTGCCTTCATTCTCTGCAAGTTTTTATTTCATTTAGATAAGTATCTAAATCAAATTTCATTTTCAAAACAAAAAGAGTCACTTAATCTAGAAAATATCAAACTGGAAAACTCTGCAACTTTTTCATTTGGGCCTTTTCTTCTACGTGAGCCTATTTCCTGAAATCATGATGAATTTGCAAATAGTTTCAGCTGTCCCAAAATTACACTTTTCAGCAAACAGCTACTTGTCTGATGAAAATCACTCAGCTGTTACCAAGGTCTTGGCTGGCTCCGGCTGTTACGTTTCCAGTGGGATTCTTTCCACAACGGTTAAGCAGGAGCAGCCTGGGAGTTTGAATATGGATAATTCCCCCCGTCCCGCTGCAACTTCAGCTCCTGCTCCACGGGCTGGGGACACGTATGGGGGTGACAGTGGCACTCTGGGCTGCTGGAGCATCCCCGGGGGAGGAAACAGAGACAAAGTGCAGTGATAAAACGATAATCAGAGATGAAATAAAATAAAAGGAGATGCAGAACTGGAGCTGGAGGGCTCGGTGAGGGTCCACGGTGGGCGCTGGGGAGGGTTTGGCTGCGGCAGGACAGGCTGGGGAAGCTCAATGGGAAGAGCAGCACCCCTGCGAGCTATTGAATATAAATGTTATCTAGCAAGGGGGCTGGGGGAACGAAAAGGCTTTAAAACCCAGTTTTACACACATTGTGTTTTGAGTAAATATTATTTTAGCTATCTAAAGTATTCAAACTAATCACGGCAGTTTCCTTTAATGTCTGCCATGGCAGACACAAGGTTTATTTACTGTAATGTAATACATCTTGAGGGAATGTCGTATGCAGATATTAGCAATTAACTCATTAATCTAAAAATCACAATTCTTGCAATTAATAGAGCGCTGCACAGTCACTCTAATTACAAACTCTGCACAAAAGGCCAGTCTCACAGGGAACATGTAGCCTCCTAATTAGCCAAGATTTCAAAGGCAGACAGAAAATTGAGATGTTGAGGGTCAGGGAGGGAAAAATGTGCATACACTACACTGAGCATATCTGACAGCGGGACTGACAAGCAATACATAAAGAGTTTCCTTCGGCGAAGCCTGGGGGGCAGCGCTTACCTACCCAGGGCAGCTGTGCCCTTGTTCTCCGGCAGCGGTGTGATGTATTTTGGGGTTGGGTCCCAGCCAGAGTCTCTTGCACAGAGGTGATGGGGTCCTGGAGCTCCCCTAACCGGGGACTTCCCAAACCTTAGCGAGGTGCTCACGCAGCCGTGCTGAAGGAAAGCACTGCTGTGGGATGGAGCTTTATCTGCCGGGAGACCCACCTGGGGGATTCAGGGATGGGGAGCAGCCCCTCAGGTACCAGCAAGCGATGCAGCATCTTCTCCCCCAGTCCTGCGAGATGCCGAGTCGCCTGGCTCCAGTCCAGTGAAGCACTTACGTATGCATTTAACTTTAAGCACAGGAGCAATCCTGCTGATTTCATTAGGGCTGCTCACACGCTTAAGGACTTGGCCGATTTGGAAAAAGAGAGCTCAGCGAGAAGCAGGACCAAGTCCTGTATCCCTGGGCATGACCTTGCAAAGTCTTTCAGCATCTCAATTTTTCCAGCTGGAAGTGGAAGCAAGAAGACCCGCGTCCCTCCAGGACCCGCTGCAGACGGGCTCTGCTCTTTGGTGAGACACAAGGCCTGGATGCTGGTGTGGCCGCTAGCCGGACATTGCAAACACCAGCAGGAATCTACTCTGCTCTGCTCTGGTGAGACCCCCTGCAGTGCTGGTCCAGCTCTGGGTCCTCAGCACAGGACACACATGGACCTGCTGGAGAGGGGCCAGAGGAGCCCCAGAAATGACCCGAGGCTGGAACAGCTCTGCTGGGGGACAGGCTGAGAGAGTTGGGGTGTTCAGCTGGAGAAGAGAAACTCCATGGAGACCTTAGTGTGGCCTTTCTGTACTTAAAAGGGGCCAATAAAGATGAGGACAGGCTTTTTAGCAGGGCCTGTTGCGATAGGACAATGGGTGATGGCTTTAAACTAAAAGAGGGGAGATTCAGGCTGGACATGAGGAAGAAATTGTTGGCCCTGAGGGTGGTGAGAGCCTGGCCCAGGTTGGGCAGAGAGGTGGTGGATGAACCATCCCTGGAGACATCCCAGGCCAGGCTGGACGGGGCTCTGAGCAACCTGAGCTGGTGAAGATGTCCCTGCTCATGGCAGGGGTGGCACTGGGGGAGTGGGGAAGGTCCCTCCAACCCAAACCATCCTGTGATTTTATGAAATCCCAGCAGGATCACTGGCCCCTGGGCACCACAGACATTCCTGCCAGGGCTCTGGACATCCCGGGAGATGCTGTGGGAAGCGTTTCCTCAGCCAGGCCTCCACCCAGATGCTGTTGTAATCTTTATCTTCAAGCCAGAGACAGGGAGTCTGCCAGCACGGGGCTGGTGTTGGTAGAAACCGTTGTCATAAGCAGACTTACAGTGGAAAAAGGCTGTGTAAGACAATGCCTGTTCGACTTACAAAGTAGAAATCCAATTGCAGCACTGATTTCTCTTCCCTTTTATTGTGCCCCTGTGCTACAGCCTCCTGAGGAATTCAGAAGCTGATGGTTCTAGTCCCACAGAGAGTAATTTTTTCATCATAGTTTACTGATCATGTCCCAGAGAGAAACTCCTGTGTTGGCAGCAACTTTTTAGGGGGCACCAGCTTTTTTAGGGGGCACATCCCATGACCCTTGCTGGCTGAAATGCTTCCAGTTCAGAGCAAAAGACCCCCAGAGGGGCCTTTTCCAGGGGCTCTGCAGGAAATCACCATTGGCATGTCCAGGCTCCTGTAGTGAAGGTGGAAACCTCTCCATGGGCAGTGGAAGGGACAGAGTGAAGAAGTGAAGCCACTGAGTGTTTAGATGATGCTAAAGAGAGAAATCATCACAGCAAGAGCCAGAGGATGTCAACTGAAGCAGGTGTCATGGCTCCAGCGTTTGACAAGGTGTCTGCTCCCCCGTGGGGACAGGTCTTCCCAGTGATGGACCTCTTTGTGCAGAGCTGAACCTGCTGGTGCAAACACCTCTTGGAGGACAAATGCTGGCAGCATCTCCTGAGAATGATCTGCTCATGGCACAGGAACCCCACAGCTCAGGCTCAACACAACTGAGGCTGTGGAGAGAGAGTCACTGACGTCCATACAGCAAGCCAAGTGGTAATATTCTTGAAGGACACTGAAAGGCCCAGAATCCAAATAATCTGAGATCTTTTAGAGACTTTTAGAGACTGAGAATCACAGAATCCCAGAATGTCAGGGATTGGAAGGGACCTCAAAGCTCATCCAGTGCAATCCCCCCGCCGGAGCAGGAACACCCAGCTGAGGTTCCACAGGAAGGTGTCCAGGCGGGTTTGAATGTCTGCAGAGAAGGAGACTCCACAACTCCCCTGGGCACCCTTGGCCAGGCTCTGCCACCCTCACCAGGAACAAGTTTCTTCTCAAATTTAAGTGGAACCTTTTGTGTTCCAGTTTGAACCCATTATCCCTTGTCCCATCATTGGTTGTCACCGAGAAGAGCCTGGCTCCATCCTCCTGACACTCACCCTTTATATATCTGTAAACATGAATGAGGTCACCCCTCAGTCTCCTCTTCTCCAGCTCCGGAGCCCCAGCTCCCTCAGCCTTTCCTCACACGGGAGATGCTCCACTCCCTTCAGCATCTTGGTGGCTGCGCTGGACTCTCTCCAGCAGTTCCCTGTCCTTCTGGAACTGAGGGGCCACAACTGGACACAATATTCCAGGTGTGGTCTCCCCAGGGCAGAGCAGAGGGGCAGGAGAACCTCTCTGACCTACTGACCACCCCCTTCTAATCCACCCCAGGATGCCATTGGCCCTCTTGGCCACAAGGGCCCAGTGCTGGCTCATGGTCACCCTGCTGTCCACAGGACGCCCAGAATACTTAATATATGTTTGGGAGAGAACTGAGACAGGTGAAAACGCTAAAAGAAATCATTGTAAGGCAAGAAGCTGTCTTCTTCCCGTGGATAGGAAGGAACTCCACAGAGGGGTGGGATCCTGGAGGGTCACATTGGTTCATCGTCCTGCAGAGAGAGGAGGGTTGGAAGTCATGTTGCTGAGTGCCATACCTCCTTGAGCCAATAGAAGACTCCATAAATGATATTAACTAGAAAAAGACTGAGAATTAAAGTTGAGAAATCACAACTCCATTGGGGTCCCTGACCCCCGCAGTGCCAAACCTGTGCTCACGGCCTTTTGTCATTTACCGGGAAATGCAGGTGCTGCTGTGGGATAAGGGAGAAACATCATAGCCATCCCTGGAGTGCACGTGAGAAGTGGTGAGAAAAGTGGCTGGGGTGAGAAGAAATGTTCATTTCTCTGGAAGCGTGGATAAAATGGTCAATGAAAATGTTTTGTTAAAATTACTGCCTCTGGATTATTCTTTGCTGGAACAGAATATGTGATTCTGATGTATTTTTTAATAACAAAGATGGGTGGATGTGGGAATAAATAACAGTTATTAATATATTTCTTGTAAGGATATCCTGCCTGCGAGCGGTGCCCGGCTTAACCTGTTTGTGCCCAACCTGCCTCTGCTCTTAGACCCGACCTAGCAACAGCCCTGCTGAGAAACTTCCATTAATTAATGGTCATAAAGCATTTCTGGGTCTTCACGCGAAAAGCACAATGGATGTATAAAGTACTGGGAAGGAGCGGCAATGATGTGAGGTTTATGTGCAGATAAAGTAAAAAGTCAAGTTTGCTTTCTTAAAATATTGTCTGTTGCCTCTCGCACATGAAATTGTTATTGCAGAGTATTTTGTCGCAACATAAGGACAGTTAATCAGAGGGCAGGGAAATCGGTGTAAATCTTAAAGCCTCTCCATTGCTGTCATGTAATTAACTTCATGTTTTACCAAGATTATCTCCCCAAATGAGAATAATATGGTATCAGTACCATTCATTCTGTCATTCATCTTCGCAGGAAAGAAACTTCAAGTGCCAGTAAAGTATCTGTAAAATATTAATCAGAGTGTTGAACAACAGAGCACTGGATGCCATCCAGGCCAGATGAAACGCGACCACTTCCCTGCACTTCTTACACCAGGAATTTTATCTGTGCATTTCAGAGCTCCTAGGAAAGCCAGTAAGTGACAGATATGCTGAGGGAAATGATGCCCAGATTCAAGAACACAGTATCGCGCTGCGCATTGTCGAGAAGAAATGAAGAAGAATAAAATGTAAGATATTGCTTCAAGTTCAAATGGAGCGGTCTGTCTTGGGAGACAAAAAAGACGATAAAAAAAGAATTGGTGAGTCCAAGTTGGCAGTTATTAGAATAGCAAAAACATAGTGCTTATGTACATAATGGTTTAACTTAGATTAAAAACCATAACTTATCTGAAAACACTCTGTTTAGTACTTCGGAGGTTAAATATGGTTCATAGCAGCTCTCACAATTAAATTGTTTCTCCGTCACTTCAATAAAGTATATTAAAAATCATTTCCTGAAAAGTAACAGAAGATCATTATTTTATTTGCAAACCGACACCGTGTTATTCCTTTGAAGGGAAAACACGTGCGGCAGCGTTGCTCACGCAGCGCCGGGATCGCGCGCCCAAGCAGAGACGCGGAAAAGCAAGAGCCCTGAACCTCTCCCCGTCACAGCAAAGCGTTCTGTGCGCAGGACCTGAGACGCAGGACCGTTTGCACCAAAGGGGCTGATTCTTCACTCAAATCGCTGCAATGGCGCGATGTCACGGCCATGCAAACCCCGACGGTGCAGCCCTTCCTTCCCTTAGCCCAACACCATAGAATCACAGGATGGTTTGGGTTGAAGGACCTTCCCAGCTCCCCCAGTGCCACCCCTGCCATGAGCAGGGACATCTTCACCAGCTCAGGTTGCTCAGAGCCCCGTCCAGCCTGGCCTGGGATGTCTCCAGGGATGGTTCATCCACCACCTCTCTGCCCAACCTGGGCCAGGCTCTCACCACCCTCAGGGCCAACAATTCCTTCCACTTTCTGAGCTGGTAGCCTGGGCTGGCCGTGCAGTCCCCGGTGTCGGGGATGGCACAGGGGGGATGCTGGGTCTCCACTAAGACAGCACCGCATCCTCCGCTGCGGGACTGCAGGCGGCAGATCTGCCCTTCACCATTGAGTGTTTCGTTGGAGCAGCTCCACGACATCTGCTGCAGTGTGCGGTAACGGAGGTAAAACCTCAAGCCCCAACGTCTGAGCAGGGCTGGCTGCTCTGAGGCATTAACCCCTGTGAGCCTACGGTCCTGAGAGTGGCTGCTTCCAATTCTGTACATTCTGCCAGCGGATGTTTTTGCAGCATTGCTTTGCTTATACAGTGGATTTTATTTGTTCATGGTTGATGGGAAGGTCTGAGATTTACGGCCAACTCTTCCTTCTGGCTATTTGCCTTTGGTATGGGATGGTATTAAAAAAAATTCCTAGGATAAGGGTAACCACAATACACAATCCCAAAATGAGTAGCAGACTCATCTGCTCACCATGAGAGCAGCTATACTTGTACAATTAGATCTAAGACTCATGTTTAAAAGTAGGAAATTGCACAGGCTTGTCTCCAGTAGGAGGGCTCCCCAGGCCACCCTCTGCAACTCCTCGCATCGCTGCCCCCCCGGGATTGCTGCTGTTGTTTACTGAGGAATTTCCACCACAGTAAGTGAGGGTGATGCTCCGGCTTTTCCCGGCGCAGGAGGACAGTTGCTTGGGAAGCCCTGGGCTCTCTCACTCTGCTGTGACCACCCATTTCTGACACTGCATTTGTCCTCTCTTGGTGTGGTGCCTCACCATGAGGACGCTGACGTCCTTTCATGGGATGCAGGCAGACACGGGGCGGTGAAGCATCTTTTAACCTGCCCCAAAGCTCCTGTACCGCAGGATGTGCTGTGCTGAACCCGGTGTGACCCTCTCCTTGGTGCAGGGACCCCGTGCTGGGTGATGGCCCTTGCTGGCCAACTTCAGTACCAAACTCCAAACCAGCAGTGGGACAGAAACACAGGTTTTGAGAGCCCTGCTGATGGGAAGCAGCAACAGGGAACTGGCAAAACCACCAACATTTGTCCCAAACACGTGCTCTGAAGGTGCCATGAAATATCTCTGTAGGTTATGTCAGTGCAAGTCGCTGTGAACCACTCATTTCCTCCCTAACTGGAAAATAGGATCAATAACACAATTCAGCAGCATTAAAAATCTACACGGCATGGACAGTGGTTGGATTCGATGATCTTCAGGGTCTCTCCCAACCAAAATGATTCTATGACTCTGTGACCAACTCCTTCTGCTGGCATGGGAGGGACCCGCACCAGCTTTTAGCTGCAGGTTGTCCCGTGTCCCCCAGCATCTGTGAGCCATTTGGAGGAGAAGATGTCCCTCCGTTTGGCAGGAGCCGTCCATCTGACCTGACCTCTGCTCCACGGAGGGAGGGAGCCAAGAGGTGCCAATGATCCCTGTGTTGTTCCCCTGCGCTGGGAGCTGGGTGGCTCCATCACGGGGGTGGTGAGGTTCAGAGAGCTGGAGAGAAATGGGAAAATTCCTCCCGGCTTCCTTGTGGATGTAAAGGACCCTCGAGGGATGAAAATACGAAGATGGAAGCTGTCAGCTATTTTTGGAAATGTTTTCCTCCCAGGGACTAACTCCAAGGCTATTAATCAGCATAACAAGAAGAGGAAGAGACTCTCAAAGATCAATTGCTCCTCGCTGGAGAAGTAGTTCAAAATAATTGTATATGTGTTGGGGCTCTTTTTGGTGTAATTGAATGGTACCAAAAGAGTCAAGTATATTTAAGGGATAATCTCTCCTGTGCTGCAGTGAACAAAGCAATAAACGTCTGTTGAGATTGATTAATCACTGAGGAGGTGCCAAGGAGTTTAATCCATCCCAGAAGTCTTTTACGACAAGGATCCCGCAAAGCGGTGGGGATTATTATTATGCAAGAAAACTATTAGAAAATAAAACATTCCCTCTCTTTGAAATACAAAAATATTATGTTTCTGCCTCCACCTGCAGGAAAGCTCCACCCCAGAGGTTTGGATAATGATCTCTGGGTAAAACTGACTGTGGACAGGAAAGGTTCATGCAGAGGAATTCCTGTCTCCTTCCTTGATGCCCCTTACTGAGAGGGATAGAGAGGGGAAAGCAATGGAAAGAGTCTTCTGATTAAAACAAAGGCTTCAACAGACAGACCTTTCAGTTCTTACAAAGCAGAGCCCGTCCCCTTCCCTCCCCAGCAAACAGCCTCCCTCACTGCCCCAAGTTCATAATGTCCCACTGACCTGGGACGTGTGTGACCAGATCTCCCCCTTTAGCTCAGAAAATACGAGCAGAGCACCGAAACGGAGCAAAAGAGAGAAGGAGACGTACGGCAAGGCATGCAGCCAAGGGGAAAATCAAAATAGTGTCACCATAGGAGCACTGAGCAAAGCACGGGGTCTTGCTGGGGACGCCGCTTGCACCCCGGGTCGTCCCTCGGCTGCACTCGACTGCAGTGATGGGCACATGGGCAGCTCAGAGCCACAAACACCCTTGCTGAGACAAAACCACCCTAATTCAAGCATGCAGAAGCCTACACAGCGCTACTCCAGTGAATCAAAACATACAGGTGACCTTAATAAAAAACTATAAATATCAGAAGAGGGAAGATGTCTGGACATCCGGAGCTCCCAGCTTTGTCCCCTCCTAAGTCTGAGTCCAGCCCGTCCTCCTCAGGATGGGAAAATGGCATTTTTCTGCTGAGAAGCCCTGAGCTGTCTGTGGCATCACTGAGTCTGTGGGGCATGGTGTGGAAAAGCGGTGGATGAGGTGGCCACGGGCTCCTGCCCTCGCCTGGCAAGCGGCTCTTCATGTGGCAGCGATGCCGCGCACGCCTGCCCGGAGACAGCACGGACAGAGCGGGGTGGAAAACCGGTCTGCGTTTGAATAGCAGCCACACAGGGAGGCATGGACACCAAGGAGAGCTTCATCTTGGTATTATGCAAAAAAAGAGTGCAAACATGATACGTCCATAGAATGTATGGCCAATGCTTCACATGTTAGGCAAGAAACATCAGAAATCTGTACGTCCAGACTCCATATAGGAGCATCTCAAAGCTGCTTCCACGTATTTTTCACTTTTTGCCCCTAAGAATGTGGAGTTCACAGAAGGAAAATATTTTAAACATCCCAGCTGACAAATCAAATGCAAACATGAGAACAACATTTGCTTCATCTTCCTAACCTGAAGACACGATTCCTCCCATAAAAGCGCATGAAACAACAAACACCTGATATGCTCACAAGGCCCTTTTGGAAGAAAGAGGACGAGCCCTTTCATCTCGCACGTCCTGGTCTCTGATGTACAAACCCATCTCAGTGCACAATGTGATTTCCAGGGCAGAGCCCCCTTTGCCTTGTGATTAAAAATAAAAGATACACCCGAACTGGCACCAGGAGTGTCTGCAGGTGGTTTTTTTTCCCTGTATGTCCGTTTCCAGCCTTTCTGGACCCCACTCACTCGCCTCTGCAGCATCTGCCCCTGGGATGAGCTGCTGGCTGGGGGTCAGGGGCACACAGAGGGGACGGACACAGAAAGAAAAGCTCAAAAGGAATCAATTCAGCCCATTTTGAGCTATAAATTCCAAAGAAAAGCAAACCTTCTGGCCCGAGTTCAGCGGGAAAGCAGTTTAGGATGTGGGGGGCGTCCTTCCTGATTCAGGGTCTAACCTGCTCTAAAGGGCCAATCAACCGAGCACTTCCACACCATGCATCAGCAAAATCCTTTTCTGTACCGAGTATGCTTTTTTCATAAGACTTCATTCTCACTATTCATGCTACTTCACTATTTTATACTCTTTTCTTAATTTGGGCTTCAAAACAAAAATAAACCCACCCTAATCCTGTCAATGTTTTGCTCCAGTGTTTGTGGTGTCACACTCCGCACTGAGGGTCACTCGCTCACAACCGCTTGCTCACACTGACATCTTTTAAACCATGGGAGCAGTCCTATTAAGTCTGTCCAATCTACTTCTAATAAAACCGGGATTTCTGGTGCAAATTTAAGACAAAAGCAAGACCTTACATCCCCTTCTCCCTTGCTTTCACGCATCTCAATATTGCGAGAAGGCAGGTTGTGGCTGGTGGGATTTGTTTCATTCCGTCATTCACTCGGATATAAAATTATGGAAGTAATTACCTACACGCTGCAGGAAAAGCCTTCAGCTTCTGGATATGTCTATCTGACCAATGGGGACCACACTCAGATGTAAGAATGTGTGGTCTACCACCAAATTAGTTACCAAACACAACCTGTAGATGCATTAAGGCTGGAGCTGGTGGCCGCAGTGCAGGGCACACAAACTTCTCCACTTTACCTGCACTGAGGGGTGGAAGAATTTCCCCAGGATCTCTCTGGCTGCACCTGAATCACATCCCGGCCACAGGCACAGCCAGGATCTGTATTTCCCATTTGTTTTGGATACAGTAATATATCCCTAACTTATTTTTTTGAAAGGATCTTCTGCGGTGATGAGAAACGACGCAGACCGGGACGCAGGTAGAGATGCATGTACAGTCAGAGATCTTGTTCAGGAAGGAGCGCAGAGCCAGGCCGAGCAGAGAGCTGAGCCAGGCTGAGACCCTCTCATTGTCAGCCAGTGACAATTTATAGGATTTACAGATACAGACCTGGACTAAGATGTTACATAAGGTGTTTTTCCAATAATTGTTATTATAAACGCAGCACACTGATGTTATCTTTGTTTCAGTTACGTTCCCACTCATTCACAGACCAGGCCCCAGGACATTCACACATCATGCTTATGGGGGCAGTTTTCTGACGTGAGATATCACTCTCACTGGCCTGGGCTATCACTTCTTACACTCATAAAAACCACACTTCTGTATAATCTGTCCAAGGCCCTTTAGCTAGAACTGCTGTTCCCACAATCTTCTTTTGCCTTGTAGATTCAGCTCAAAATTTCACTAACGTCTACTGTGCTTTATGATAAAGCCTTTATAACCTACCATCGAAATCTGCACGTGAAAGCAAACGCTTCTCCTTGCTGAAACGTAAAGGTGCACTAATAACGCACCAAGGCAAGGCTATAAACACCGGGCATGGCCAGCACTGCCTTCAAACCACGAAGGGCTGTGTGCCAGGAACGCATTTTCACCAGCATCACGCAAAATGAACTGAAATGAAAAATACAATTAGCATGAAAGCACCTCAGGGCTTGACCACCGGCCATTCGATTCGGTGGGATTTTCTCCATTGGCTTTAAAAAGCGCGGAGCTGGACCAGCCGGGGCTGCTCCATTGCGCAGACTTTGCTGGCGCAGGATGTGGCGAGAGTGTTTTCTGCCTGAGGAACTGGATGGGACCCAAGAGATCTGATTTCAGGTTTGATTTCTGCCACAGACTTCCCGTGCGACCCTGGGAAAGTCCCTTAAGTGCGGTGTCCGTCCCCAGCCCCGCACCACCAGCACCACTTCGTTTCTGGTCTCCAACTCAACTCCTGGTGAGGCAGGACAGGGGACGCCTTGCTCAAAGTGTCCCAGCGTTGGTTGATACCTTCGTGATGCAAACACACTGGTATTTTGGAGTAAAAACCCCCGTTTTTCACATAGCATAAAAAAATCTTGCTTGGATAATGCTCTGAGCTGCCCCTATTCAGGAGTGAACCGTCCCCACCTCTTATGAAAACATCTCCATCCTGATTAATCTAAAACGAACAATAAATATCAGTATGAGAAAAGCCTGAAGATTGCTCTTTATCAGTACTTGTGTGTAATAGATGAGTTTAAAATAAATTTATATTCTCTTCACCTTCTCCTGAACAGTAGCTGGTATTTGATATCAAGAGATTTTTCCTATTAAATTAATCAGAGCTCGTCAAGTTCTAGGTAACGTCTGAGGGTTTTTTGGGGGCTAACTTCAGAATTAATACGGGTGAGTTTGAAAAGGGTATACATTTTTCATTATGTCAGATGAAAAGAACATCCTTCCTATTTGTACGATCGCTCAATAAAAGACATCACCGGTGACTTCAGCTCCTGGGTAATTTTTTACTTGTCTATCGCGTTCATTTTTCTTTGATCAAACAAAGACTAAAAATACTGTGGCATTTTACTACTTCAAAACTCAGACATACATGGGCTTTATCTTTCCGAGGGAATATTGGGAAGTGCTGTATGTATGAATTGCCTGAGCTCTGCAGTTTTTGGATAAGGACCAATTGCACCCCAGCGGCAGCGCTGGCTCCTTACAGGACTCACTGCAACCCCCGGTGCTGCCACCAGGCACCGCACACGTGGGGCTGGATCGAGGGCTGACAGCCTGGGGGTAGCTGCAACGTCCCAGTTTTATTGTCCTTATATTTCAAAGTAATCTTAATTGCTTTTTCCCCACCAAACAGAAAAATTACAATGTCAGAACTAGAGTGGGCTCCTTGGTTGCTCCGTTGTCCCCTCCAGTTGCCCAACTCTAATGAATTCTTCCCCCATGCTGCCTGCCCACCCTCATCTTTTGCTTTCTACCTTCTTGCCTTGCTTATCTTCAAGCACTTCCCCTAATCCCACTCACTTCTCTATCATTCTTATTTATTTTCCTCCTTTGTCTCCAAAAGCAATGACAAAGCTCTTAACTCTTGTTGCCTGAACTTCCTTTCCTTTATCTCGCTTCCCCTCCTGCCCACAGCTTCACATTCCTACTTCTCCTTTCCCTGCCGCACATTCATTCAGCATTTTCTGCAATAACTCCTCATTTTCTCCTCCCCTCTCCATCGCTGGGGTTCAGCACCTTTCCCAGCGCCCAGTGCTCTCCGTCCTCCCAGCTCGTCCCCTCCGCCAAGGCTGCAGCTCCACATCCTGAAGCTCTTTTGCTCCACAGCATCACCCCAGCACCTTCCCTCTGCCCCTCCAGACCCCTCCACAGCCTCCTCGGTCACTCCACCAGCATCGCAGCCCGCATTTCTGTTCCCAGATGTGTGCCCACATCTGTACCTGCCCCTTCAAAACACTTTCGCCTTAATCTTCAACTTCTTCCATCCTCGCCTTGCAACCACCTGGATTTCCATGATTGAGCTTTCCCTTCTCACGAATCCTCTCCTGCAACCTGTCCTCTTTCTTCTCACCATTAATAATCCCTGCTCTCTCCCTCATCTAAACTTCTCTCTGTCCCTTTGCCTTTTTTAGACCGTAAGTGCTTTGGGACAGGGAACATGGATCATCTATGTTTATAAAGTCACTGGTAAATTTTGTGACACTGTATAAATATTTCCCTTATTAATTACAGTCTCCACCATGAGGCTTTTCTTCAAAAAAGGTTTGTAGAAAGGAAATAGATATTTTGGCAGCATCTCGTCGAGTGTGTTGACCTCACTTTCTAATTTCCCTCCCAGCCCAGGAAAGCGCATACCACAGCGATCGCTATCGGCGCGGCAGACACGCAGACTTTCTTCCACATACAGAAGATAAAGACCTATCTGTTAACCTCCTGTTTGTCTCCGCATCATCGCAGACTGATTACGTGATAACGTTTTAAGCGAGAGTGACATTTCCTGCACCTCCGCTCCTACAATTAGATGTGAGTGTCAGAGAACATCATGTCGGCGCAGGTGAGGAGAAGGGAGGTATTAATCTTCTCCAGCAGCACCGGTGCCAAGTGTTTGTCAGGGCCAGCGTTACAGTTCACTTCATCCATTCACTTGACAGGAGACTTTTGGTGATGCTCAAACCTTGCCAGTGGGTACCGGCTGAGGAGCTCCTCTTGGGGATGTGTCCACATCTGGCCAACAACTTACTTGTGTGCATCTCGCTTACATGGTGCATTACGGTGCTACTGAGTTTGAGAAAAATCCCTTTGTAGGGTAAAAAGGTGTCTCTGGACTCTCATACAAGCAATGTATTTTCTCCTTTCAGCCTCCAAGAAATCACACAATCACGGAATAGCTCGGGTTGAAGGGACCTCTGGAGATCACCCAGTCCAACCCAGCTGCTAACACAGGGTCACCAGAGGAGATCACACAGGGTCGGTCCAGGCGGGTTTGAATGTTTCAGAGAAGGAGACTCCACAGCCTCTCTGGGCAGCCTGGGCCAGGCTCTGGCACCTCAAAGTGAGGAAGTTTCTCCTCGTATTCAGACGGAACCTCCTGTGCTTCAGTCTGTGACCGTTGCCCCTCATCCTGTTGTTGGGCACCACTGAACGGAGTCTGGTCCATCCTCTGACACCCACCCTGAGATATTTACCAGCACTGATAAGATCCTTCTCAGCTTCTCCAGGCTGAACAGCCCCAGCTCTCTCAGTCTCTCCTCGTAAGAAAGATGGTTTTCCATCTACTTTTGGGCAACTTTCGTTATCCTAAAAGCTGTTGTGGTTTCTGTTGTCCCACGCTGGATGAGCACGGCTGCGGATGGACCCCGGTGCTGCCCCCGTGGGTGTCACGGCGTGGATGTGCCATGGGTGTCACGGTGTGGATGTGCCGTGTGTGATGCAGAGAGCAAAGAGACTGAACACGATGGAAAAGCTGGTGAGGAAATACAGACCCTTGCCAGAAATACTTGAAATCCTGCCCCAGGCAGCACAGCCTGGTCCATATTGCTCCATATTGCCCAGGCTCTTCTTTCAAACTTTCCCACAGTTCTGTACAGCTTTGTCTATACATCCATGCATATAGAATAGTGCCTATGTCTTCACACTCATGTACAATCACTTTTTTAGGTCCATGAAAGACACTACTTTTCATTATAACTGTTCCTACATTAGGAATTGTACCAGTTATAACTATACCAAGTATATAAATGTATTCTAAAAAATCAACTGCCTTACCCAAATAAATGCATATGAAAGATGTAGAGACCTCACTATAGTACTTTGTCTACTCACTCATAAATGTCTTAATGAAATATTGACTTAGCACTGGCACTGTTTCAAGAGATTGCTTGCACCTTACCCTAACCAGTGTAATATCAAATGCCTACTCACAGCATAAATCATCACAAACAAACAAATAAACAACCGTGTTTGATTGCTTTGCAACACGAGAGTTTAACAAGGCTTCCCCAACCGGGCTCCGAGAGGCGAGCTAAGCCCAAATTGACAGCTGTTCGGCTGGAAACTGTAATGATCGGGACCCAGCATGAATAAGTACACACGAAATGCAATTTTAAAGAGCCTGTGCCTCAGTAAAAACTCTTCTGTTGGAGTGACTGTTCGTTCTGAATAGCTATTGAGCCCATCAATACCTGCGCCTTAGTGCAGAAGAAACGCACGTACTAATTTGACCCCTACGATTTATTCACCTCCTTTCACGAATTTCTTCCAGAAAACAATGAAATGGGGACGCAAAACGATGCGCAAGGCAAACGCGAAGCCGTCTGAGAGCTGCGGAGGCTCTCGCGGTGCCAAATGACTCCGTGGCAAAGCAGCCGATCGAATTCAGTTCTGATCAGCTCAAAGGGAAAAAGCCCGGCCTTCGCTCCGTGCACTCACCCCTGAGCTCTTTGCCTATTGCCACTTAGGAAAAAGATCTGAGAGCCACTGCTGGTGGTTTGAAGAAACATCAGTCAAAGCTCACAGGCAGCCAGAAAGGCAACTAGAATATTTTAGGCATGTGTGCCTGAAAGCTCATTTAATTTTTCCAGCTATATAGGTTGGTGTAATAAAAGGTGTTCTGTCTGTCTGTGAACTCTGCTCCATCTGTATCCTTAGACCATCACACCTGCAGCAAAATACTGCTACGCCAAACAACGTCCTTATGCCACGATATAAATTCATGTGTGCTCACCTCTTGAATATTGTGTGCAGTTCTCCCATATCCCTCTCAGCTTAGAAAAAGAGATGATTGAAGGGAAATATGATAAGGATCTGTAATAGCCTGAGCGGCATGAGGAGGTGTAATGGGAGCGATTATGCGCTACTCAATTTAAGAATAAGCGAATGGCAAATGAAACTTTTGAGCAGTAGTTAAAGCAAATACCACAAACCCCCTTCTCCACTTCCAGTCTACTTACATTGTGGAGCTCGTTTGCCCTGGTGCATTAACACTGAAACAAAATGGATTTTAAAGGGATTAGACAAATTTACATAGAAAAGGTCCAAATTGTGCCGCTTTCTTCCCTGTTTTACTCATCTGGTTATACTGTGCTGAGCTGTAATGACTCGTTCCTCCTTCCCACACCTCCTCCAGTGTCCACATGTGCTGATTACTCTGTGCTCTTTAATTACTGTGCAGCTTCTACTTTATGCAGCTTCCTGCTGGTCGCTAGAAGCATCCGATCAAATCTGAAGAATATATCACGATACGGCATTAGCATGCCCATAGCTTCTAACAGCGAGCAGGTGTAGTGAATGGGAAGTATAGATGACGACACATTTGGTGTCAGGGTGTTTTATTTAAACCATCTTCTCCTGCCAGGTGATCCTGGTGTCAAAGGATCATCAGAAATCATCTGTCCCCATCTTCCTTACAAACCCTCTGTTTTCATGTAATTACAAAGACTAAGCTACCGCCTAGAACCATCACTACCAGGAAAACAATATGTATCTATTTGTATTTATTAACTACCCCCACAGCAAAGCTTTGCCCCGTTTGTTAGTCTCATCCATCTGTTATAAGCCTTGACTGACCAGGAGACGAGGACCTGGTGGTGTTGGTGCTCGCTGGGTAGCAACAGCATCACTTAAAGCCAATCTCTGCCTGGGCAGCTGTTGTAATTCTAGACGAGAAAGAGCGACTGCAGAGCACGGGAAGCACAGCCCTTGTGCTCAGCCTCCCCACACCTGCTGCCCTTATCAGCGCAATTACCTTTAAGGTTTTGCGCGGTGTGGGACACGCAGCTCTAAATCATCTGCATGCAACCACAAACAGGGGGTGTTAAAATCAGGATTAGTGCTGGGGTCTTCTTGGCTTCACTCCTGCGCTTACTTAGGCCGTGGTTCATTAGTGCAGAGGCACAGAAATGCTGCCTTTGACCTAGGATTTAGTCCAGTGTCCTGGAGCACGGGATTAGAAATCTCTTCCCAAATTATTCCTCGTTAGCCTTGAAAGGCATCCTGAGTATTTTCAGCCCCACAGGTCCTTGTTGAGGTTCACACACTGACCAGCCCTCCCTTCCCTCCCTAGCAAAGACTTTCTTCATTTGGGGCGACCCTGCACAATTCCCCTTCCCGCCAGTGTGAGCTGCGTATGTGTCTAAGAAGAGAAATTTGGCTGCAGAACGGTATTTTAACTACTATATTTAACATATTGTATTATGACATTCACAATATTTCCCCCAAAGCTCTTCTCAGATTGAAGAGAAGCGACTATCTGCGTTACGCTGGCCCTTTTTCCTCGTTGATTGACAGCGAAATTAAATCAGTTCATTGCTTGGATGTTGTACGCAGCTAATTCTGCTCAGCATGGTTGAGCAATAGCTTATTCTACGAGACACCCCACCGACTTCCCCAGAGCCTCTCGGTGCGAGGGAGGCTCATCCTCAGCCTGCCATCTCTCTCTGCATTTGAATGAAGACCTTTGTCACCAGAGAAAGTTCTGGGCTTTTTGTTTCATTTTGGGGGAGGTTGGTTGAGTTTCTCTGGGTGTGTTCATTCATTTGAATGTAGTTCTGTAAGGCTGGATTGGAATAACATTTACGGCAAAATCTGTTTCATTTGATGTTAATTATTTAATACAAATTCAGTACTTTATGCCATGCCCCATTAGCACATAAACAGTTCAGCCATAAACAGATGAAAGACTAATTCAGGGGCAAACCCCGAACATCTGGAGACATGAGTCAGATAACAGAGTCTTGGAAAGGAGGAGAAATCTATATCCAAGAGTAACTGAACACATCCCTTTTAATCTAGAAATAGGACTCTAAATTCCAGTAATTAGCCTTTTGAAATTTTTGGTTCTGTGGGCCAAGAATAAATCAGTGTGCACAGTTTCATAGGGAAGAGGTAGTTCATTAAGACTAAAAAAATTCTGCTTCAAAACAAAAGCACGGGAGCGCATTCATCTCCCTGGAGTCCTCTGGAACACTTTGGATCATCCTAGTGTTATTCATACAGCCCCTGAGAGCAAATTATTACAACAGGAAACTTCCCTAAATCCAAAGCCCAAACTGCGTTTTAAGTGTACAGCTCTAGGCAGATCAAAACTGCAAATAGCTCTCCAGTGCCTTCAGACAGACATGGAATGGTCAGAAGTGCTACATTTGAATGCTTGCAACCTTCTTCCCTTAAAAATACAATTCTAAATCTATGCCATTCTTCCTGATCTAGTCAGGTTTGGGCTGGATTTGAGGATCACATCTGCTTCAGATCTGGAGCAGTCGACTTCCCATGGCCCTTCTGCAATGGCCTCTGGCTCTGCGGAAAATTCAGCTTCACTGCGTTGTACACGGGTGTGATCCCTTAATACAGTAATCCATAGGGATACGGTCTCCAGGATCCATAAGGGCCTTTGGAATCTACTTCTGAGGATCCTCAGCATCCCCTGCTGAACCTGAATTTCTCAATGGGCAGCAGCTCCCAACCTGGTGACAGCCAGAGGTGGCACCTTCTGTCCCGGGTGGGCGTTGAGCTTTCCACACTGGCCCAGAGAGAGACGAGGCATCCGGGTAAGAGCAGATACCGACATTTTAGATGATTAAAGATATATGAAGTAGGGATTTAGTATCTTGAAATGTAGTGTAGGGTATATATATATTTTTTTTTAAATGTTAGATGGTGTGTAACTCCCTGCTGATGTGACGTCAGAGTTTCCAACATCCAAGAAAAACTCCATTATAGGCTGTTGCTATGCCTAAAAATCAGATTTCACTGATATTTAGATGGCATGAGGATAAGCATACTCTGGTACCTTTGCAGAATTAGAATAATAGAATTGTTTTGTTTGGAAGAGACCCTTAAGATCATTGAGTCAATCATAACCTAAATCCAGTGCTAACCCATGTCCCTAAGAACCTCATCTCCATGTCTTTTAAACCCCTCCAGGGATGGTGACTCCACCACTGCCCTGGGCAGCCTGTTCCACTGAGGAATTAGGAATTAGTCACCAGGATTAGGAATCCAAGCAACTCCAACCAAGTAACTCCAAGAATTTATCTCCCAAGTCACATTTGAAATGGCTCAGGGTCAGATTTTTTAATAGTTTCCCTTCTATGCCTCAATTTCCCACGTGCAGACTGGCTTCTCCTCCAGAGGTTTAAGGACAATACAGCATTTTTAAAGGATAATATGGCATGTTTTAAGGCCAACAGAGTGCTGGGCAACACTGGGACGTGTACCCCGTGGTGATGGAGAACATGGAGGTGTTTGAGGTAGATCCAGCCCTAGATCTAAGGTAGATCTAAGCCCTTTTGGGACCTGCAGACACCTCCGGCACCCGGGAAGCTGTAGGAACTCTTTTAACGTCTGTCCCTGTAGCTGTAACGCCTGTCACTGCGGCTCACGAGAGACAACTCATCAATAACCGTGGAACCAAATAGGCAAATAAAAATAAAATCCATTAGGATGGCAGAGGTATTTACTTGTTGTATTTACACCATGGAGAGCTGCACTGTCAGTCAGTGCTTCCCTTCACAAGATAGAAGCAATTTGTGCAGACTGATCCCAGTTTTCTCATTAATATGTAAATGAGGCATGCCAGTTGTTAGGTTAGAAGAAAGCTGTCATGTTTATTGTGACAGATTTAATGGATGTGTTTGGATTGTGCATTCAATGTGTTTTCAAGAGCATGTCTTATCTTTGTTTAGGCAGTAAATCAAACATGTAAACAACAATTCATTAGCATCTGTCAGAAGCTCAAAGCTACATTGTTATAGTTGAAAATCTCCCCAGAGGTGAAAAAAAGTATATCTGACTTATTCCAGATTAGTTTGAATATTTTTCCTTCTGTTTACCAACTTGTAAGTAATAATTGAGCTGCGGAATCGGTGCACTTGGGTAGCACCGGAGATGGATTGAAACCAACCGAACGCTGGGAATCCAGAAACCAGTGGCTGGAGAGGGGACTGTGGCCTCCCAGCGCTGTCACCATGGGCGACTCGTCAGTGCCAAGCCCGGGTTTGGAGCGGTGGCTGTAGGACCCGATTTAAAGCCTTGGAAGGAGAAACCTCCACCTGGGCAGCTGCAGCTGCAGCCCTTGGCTCATCACCAGCAGCTCAAACCCGGCCTTGCCAAGTGGGGAATGTTGGCGTGGGAGGGATGGGATGCATGGGAAAAAGAACTTGGATTTGAGAGATCTGGCGACAAGTCCTAGAGGGTCCAGGCTGGGTTTGCTGGAGCAGAGAGGGACTGAAGCTGGTGGTCTAGCCCCCACTGACACCCCGTCCCTACCTCCCGCTCCTTTGAACAGCGTGAAGATGAACGTGCTTCATGGGATGCCACCTCTCAGAGATCTTGGTGTGCTCTACAGACATCAGCTAAACCCTCTGACAGACCCATGAAAGAGGAATTGTTGCATCCATTTAATTCATGGCCCTGAGGAAGGAGAGGTCAAATAATTTACTGCAAAACACAGTGAAGACACAGCCGGGAGGAGTAAAGCGGAGCGTAAAATCACAGCAGGACCCCAGCCCTTATTCTCACAGCCATGCATTACTCTTCTTTTTAGCTTCTACCAGTTGTTGGCTAATGCTATTTTTAAAAGCTCTTTGTGCCTAGATGAGTTTGGATCTCTAGACTAGAAATATCAGCATCATGCAGGCACAAACTGTCTAAATTGTGTCACCTGGCCCATGACTTCTGTCCTGCCGAGCCTGGGGTCACCCGAGCGCTGACTCCACTTTCCACGGTGCTCTGTGACACAGGAAGGTGGGGAAAAGCAAAAGACAAGGGCGCTTATGACCCTCCACAAACCCAGATCTTCCGTGATGGAGTGGTACTGCATTAACTCACTCTTCCATCCCAAGTTTCTATGCATTTAATAGAAATAATAATAATTTAGAAAATGATACTTAGGAACCAGTAATTACAGTGCATCAAATATTTATGATTTGCAATCAACCTGAAAACGTTCCCTTGTCTACACAGCAAAGTGTGATTTCTTCCAGTGAAGACACAAAGTATCTTTTTCAAATTGGGTAAGGGTTTCACAAATCAGGAGGTTTCTTGAGACGGTCCAGCTCCACCCACAATTTGGAGTTCAACTGCTCTGTGGCAGCTTAAACAACTGACGTCCTTCAAACGTGAGTGTTGAGTCCTCCTTGGCCATGGCAGTTGAGCAGCACCACCAAGGCACAGAATCACAGAATGGTTTGGGTTGGAAGGGACCTTTATGATTGAGTCTGGACTAGATGACCTTTGAAGGTCCCTTCCAACTAAAACTGTTCTGTGTTTCTGAGCCCAACTGTTAACCCAGTCCTGCCAAGTCCAGCTCTACCCCACGTCCCTAAGAACCTCATCTCCATCTGTCCAACCCCTCCAGGGATGGTGACTCCACCTCTGCCCTGGGCAGCCTGTTCCAATGCCCAACAGCTACTTCCAGGAAGAAGTTTTTCCTAACCTATTGTTTTAAACCCAACTGGGCTATTAAGCGCAAACATCTTCCCAACCTTCTGCCCTCTCCCACCAGGTTCATGACAGATCTGATCTTCAGAGCCCTCGGGTTGAGGAGGCAGAGGGAACCCCAGAGCCACCATTGAACCCTCACCCCCTGCGAGCCCACTGAAGCCCACTGGGCCAACACCAGATCTTCATCTATTCAACTTCTTTCCTCTGAAGGAACTTACAATTTAATCAGAACTCCTTAATAGTACATGAATTCTAAATTGCAGTCATTTGTTGCAACTAGCCGCAGGCTCTTCTGTCTGTTAGAAATATCTATGTTATTTCTTTCTTTTAGAGTTTACGTAAATAAAATAAAATAAACTTTTACAAATAATGTTTGCCACTTAATGTTCTCAGCCAAAGTATCTATCTGAGGAAATAGAAATCTTTTCTTACAATTCATCTTAAGGATGTAGTTTCAGTTTCTTATAAAGTAATAACGAATGTGCCACAGATAATGTTCCAATAGTGCAAATGAGAGGAGCATATAATCAAAATGATAATGGCGGGTATTGTACGGCTGGTATAATAAAATCTATCCCACTATGAAAATCATATCTCAGGGCAACATTCTGTCTGATTTTTGTAATAATTGCACAAGTGAGAACAGGGCGCCAGGCAGCCGGAGCAACAAAGGTGCCGCGGTGGTTCATTAACCAGGCGCTGCCCTGGCAGCCCGTCCTGCCCGGTCAAGGGTCTCTGCCGGGTTTAAGAGAGGAATCAGCTGCTCAAAGCACAATAAAGATCCCCAGCAGAGCCAGCTCGCACCTCAGGCACGGCCAGGACGCAGATTGAGCCAAAGGGTGAGCATTTGCCTGCCTGGCAGCTCCTGCCCGCACAGGCAGCACCGAATGGAGGAGGATATGGACCTTCCTCTGGCAGAGAGAATCACAGAATCACTTCTGTTGGAAGAGACTCGAGTCCAACCACAACCTGAATCTGACACTACCCCGTGTCCCTAAGAACCTTGTCTCCCATCTGTTCAACCCCTCCAGGGATGGTGACTCCACCAATGCCCTGGGCAGCCTGTTCCAGTGCTCCACAACCCTCTCCATGGATTTTTTCCCAATATTCAATCTGAGCCTTTTCCAGCCTTGCAAAGCTCCTGGTGGGTTTTGCTCTTTCACTGTGGTTGGACTCTCCATGTCACCTTTCTCACGATGGAGGAACCTGTGGCTGTTCCTGATTTGGAGGTTTCTTTTCTAGATGTTTCTCTCCACCCAGGTGAACCTCATGTTCCTCGCTCGTTTATTTAATTTTAATCTTTCCCACGTTTGCTACTCAACGCTAAGGGATGATGGCCTGTGTCGCTAACTGTTTGGGGCCCATTAGAAACATTTGTATACATACATAATTACTGAATTTTAAAGCACAAATGACTGCCTTTGGGGCCAACAGGCACAGCAGATACAATCTGTCATGTCAACTCTCATTCATTTCACGGTATTTTTTTCTTAAAGGAAATTACCATGCCGAAACTACGCTCGGAGTACTAACAGCATCAAAGCTGCCTCTCCAGCCAGCAGAACCAATTCAACAGGAGAGGCAACGCTCTGGGTTAAATGTCCCGAGCCAGACTTTTTTTTCCCCTAGTCTACTTAGCTTTTCGTTATCTGTCATCTTTAGTGCATTACGCATTTTGCTCGGGTCCTGCCTGGCACCCCAGTGTTCCGAGCGTGCTGCCCCATCATTGCTGCCATCCTGGTGGATGCGGGCAC
Organism: Patagioenas fasciata; assembly: GCF_037038585.1. NCBI lineage: Eukaryota > Metazoa > Chordata > Aves > Columbiformes > Columbidae > Patagioenas > Patagioenas fasciata. The sequence continues at coordinate 39,731,047 of NC_092527.1, forward strand.
AGATCCAGGCAGAGCTGACCCCGCTGGGTGGGGAAGACACTGTGCGGAGAACACCACGTGCCAGCAGGACTTCAGCTGTTATTCAGGATTTCGGTGTTATTTGCAAGATCGGGTTCTTAATCTGGAAAGTGGCTGCAGCCTAGTCTGCTGGATTACGCCTGTCCGTGGCTGCTGTGCCCCAGCAATGGGGTTTGTGTTTGGGTTTAAGTGTCACAGAGCAGCCAAGCGACACATGCGTGTATTTACATGTGTGCGCCCTTAAGTGAAGAATCACTTCCATTCTGTTCTCTATATGCTTTTATACTCGGGTAAACATGTATTCCTGTTTTCATGACACTCTAGTGTTTGATTGCTGAGTTGCATTAAAGCATCATTACAATACTTCGCAGTCCTTGGATGGGAAGTATCATTAGAGCCCCAACAGGCACTCGCAGGGGAATGGTCACTGTTCCCAAACCCTCGGGGCTGGGGCAGGAGAAGAGAAGAGGGAAGAGGGAAGAGGGAAGAGGGAAGAGGGAAGAGGGAAGAGGGAAGAGGGAGGAGGGAGGAGAGAGGAGAGGAGAGGAGAGGAGAGGAGAGGAGAGGAGAGGAGAGGAGAGGAGAGGAGAGGAGAGGAGAGGAGAGGAGAGGAGAGGAGAGGAGAGGAGAGGAGAGGAGAGGAGAGGAGAGGAGAGGAGAGGAGAGGAGAGGAGAGGAGAGGAGAGGAGAGGAGAGGAGAGGAGAGGAGAGGAGAGGAGAGGAGAGAAAGAGAAGAGAGAAGAGAAGAGAAGAGAAGAGAGAGAAGAGAAAAGAGAGGAGAGGAGAGGAGAGGAGAGGAGAGGAGAGGAGAGGAGAGGAGAGGAGAGGAGAGGAGAGGAGAGGAGAGGAGAGGAGAGGAGAGGAGAGGAGAGGAGAGGAGAGGAGAGGAGAGGAGAGGAGAGGAGAGGAGAGGAGAGGAGAGGAGAGGAGAGAGGGAAGAGAAGAGAAGAGAAGAGAAGAGAAGAGAAGAGAAGAGAAGAGAAGAGAAGAGAAGAGAAGAGAAGAGAAGAGAAGAGAAGAGAAGAGAAGAGAAGAGAAGAGAAGAGAAGAGAAGAGAAGAGAAGAGAAGAAGAGAAGAAGTCGTCCCCATGTGAGAGAGATGGAGCAGCTCCAGGCTCCACATCAGGCTCAGGGCTGCCCTGGACCAGCTCCAGCCAGGCCCTGGACCCAGCACCATCTGGGACCACATTTGGGTCAGGGCAGGAGCAGCAAAAACTGAGAAGATTCCTGCTGCCCCGGGGCTGTGTGCATCACGAGGCTCGTGAAGATCTTATTTATAATACGTGAGCTGGAAACAAAGAGCCACCTATAAAAACAAAGATGCTACTCAACCGAAAATGAAGTGTTGCTTGGTAGCAATGGCAGCGATGGGGAATAATATTAATATCTTGATACAAAGAAAAATTGAGTGTGGCACTACAACAAGCACAGAAATGCGGTGTTACAGCTTGAATGCCAAGCAAACCTTATTGCGTTTGTGATCCACGCAGGGAAAGGGCAAGCCGTGCACATTCAGAGACTGTGCGGGGAAAAATAAAAGCATCTGGGCTCACCCTTTTGTCTCACACAAAGACAGAGAAGTGTAGAAAAAGCCATTAGAGCTTTTGAAAAGTTCTCACACGGCAAAATGGCTCATGTTAACACACTTCAACCTTGTATTTATAGAGTAGGTCCATTAGAAAGACTGGTTTCACCATCCAGAAAACAATTACGGGCTGAATCTGTTGGAAATAAGAGTTTTGTCAGAAAAAAATAACTTATAATGGGGATCGCTCAAGTACCTTTTCCTATACATTCTATTCATTTATCCTATACATGGACAAACCCGAATCCTGCCAGTGCAGAAGGCCTTGTTGATTTATAGAAACAGCTGGATTTGAAAGAGAAGGTGATCACTTTTCTGAAGCTAAGAGAACGTATATAAACACCACAGAAGGTGAGTGTAACACATCTAAATCAGAAACCAAAGTTAGAAGCAAAGTAAGCAAAAAGGCACAAAGGAAAATGATGGCCAGCAAAGAAAATGATAATTCCTTTCAGGTATATCAGCAGTAAACCAAAATAAATTCCTACCGGTGGTATTTACCTTGCTAAAGGCAAACACTCACCTGTTCAAAGGTGAGGGTTACATTTCAATCTATGTCATTAACCGTGGAATCATCAGTAACGATGCAGAGAGTACAAAGCTTTGAACAGACGCTCCATGTCTGGGGTTTGGGAACCATCCCCACGATGTACTCATAACACAGCACCGTGATGAACCTTTTCCTTCCAACAGCTCTCCAGAAGAATATTAAGCATTATAAGTAGTGTAAAACCGATGGGTTAAATAATGGGTTAAGCGGCGATGCTCCGGCTGCTCCACCAGCCCAGCCCTCACACACCGCACAGCTCACAGCTCATCTGGCTCCTTAACTTCAGACTAATTCAGAGACAAAAGCTGAATTAGACTCGGTAAAAAAGATGATAAGCAAACGCTTGCAGTGGAAGCCACAACATCAGAAATATAAAAGGAAAATTAAGTTGTTAATCAGGATGAATCATTTCAAAAAGAGTGGGGAGAATTTTCCAATGAAAAAGATGACTCCGGCATATAAATTAATCTTTTGTATAGGAAGAAATGGAAGTCATTAAATGTCATTGTCTTATTTTAAAAGCAGCAATATCCTGTCTGATTGCAAGTACTTAAAGTGGGATGATGAAACAGAAACCTTATCTTTAAGGTTCCGAGGAGAAAATTGGAGAGGAGTTATCCAATTATGGGTAAGAATGAACAGGGAAAGGTCTGAGCAGGGAGGAACTTGGCCAGGTGAGTTGTGGAGGAACAGGGGAATCCATCGCACCCACCACCAGACACCAACAAAAGGCCGCCTGTCCCCATACACCCCATTTCACAGCTTTCAGACGCCTTTGAACTGCAGACTTGCTTGTGATTTTACATTTTGGTAAACCCTCTTCAGACCTTTATAAAACAATAGCCTAAGGCACTTGTAAAGACTAATATTCTGTTAAACATCTGGTTACTGTAAAATGGGATTGTCTTTATTTTCCAACAGGAGTTTACAAGCAGATTATCAGCTGCTGGCTGGCTGTTATTTTATACTCTCCAGCAATCCACTACCAACAGGCATTCTGCTCTGCCCAAATGTTATTTTCCTATATTGTCAGTGAAATTTTAAGCAGAAACGGTAGCTCACATGGCAGAGGGAATGATATGATGGGGGTCTTCTTGTTCTGCTGCAGATATCCATATGTCCATAAGCTCCGAGTGGCTCCTGCCTTTAATGCGGTTACTCTCGCAACGTCTGTGTGAGCTGGCACAGATGCGTGTCCCCATTCCCCGCACAGAGGGGCTGTGAATGGGGACAATATAAAACAGCCTCTCACAATGTCGCACAAACCGTGGCGGTTTAGATCTTTGGCCAAGAACGAAGCTTTGCATACCTAATTCAAGAGCAAGGTTTCCTTCACCCTGCCAAGGGAACAGCCTTTTGTCTGCATGGGGCCGCCTGTTGCTCTCAGGAGAAGCGGGAAGGAAGAAATCTTTGCAAGCAGAGTGTGAAAAACTATCACGACTTAAAAACTCAAGTTTCCCTTCCCTTTCCCTTTCTCTTTCCCTTTCCCTTTCCCTTCCATTTTCCCTTTCCCTTCCATTTTCCCTTCCCTTTCCTGCCTTTCCCTTTCCCTTTCCTTTTCCCTTTCCCTCCCTTTCCCTTCCATTTTCCCTTTCCCTTTTCCTTTCCCTTTCCCTTCCATTTTCCCTTCCCCTCCCCTTTCCCTTTCCTCCCTTTCCCTTTCCCTTTCCCTTTCCCTTTCCCTTTCCCTTTCCCTTTCCCTTTCCCTTTCCCTTTCCCTTTCCCTTTCCCTTTCCCTTTCCCTTTCCCTTCCATTTTCTCTTCCCCTTTCCCTTTCATTTTCCCCAGCACGCCCCACATGGCACATCCCATTTTCCATCCCTGATCCACAGGCACTGGCTGGGAAAACAAGGAAAGCTAAGTCGTGTATTTTTATATCTCTGCAGCTGTTCTCTGTATCTGATGCGTGTGGCAGGTAAATAACCAGACCTGTAAGTGGAACAATGTACCTGTCAGGGGGCTTATCTTCCAGGGAATACTTGCTTTTTAGTTTATAAAGGGAAAATTACTCTTAATGAATTCAAAGGCGCTTCAAAACAACCCTCTAAAAAAAGGAATCCGTTTTTAAAGTGCACTTAGTTACGTATAATTGATGTCTTAGAAGAATCTTTTGCAGAATTGTTATTTATGTAAAGAAATTGCCAGGCGTAGGACTCCGTGTTTGTATCTTTTGAGTCAGCAATGGGGTGAGAAGCACCTTCAAACTTTAAACTTGCGGTCGGAGGCATCCTGAAGCTTGGCTTTGGGAGCCTGGGTGTCTGGAGATGTTCTGGCTTAGCAGGAAGGATAACACTTTATAATCTGGTATGACTTCAATCTCCTCCATGCCAGATAAGATAGCAAAGGGAGAAAATCAAATCAGGTTTCAGGGAGAGTTATCACACTTCTTTGTATAAATTTCTATCTAAATCTGCAAACTGAGAAGCGTGTTCAAAAGCTCTTGAGAAGGACAGAGGAGGGAAAGCTGCCGGTCCCGCTCCCTGCCCCACATCAGCTCGACCCATTACACACCGGGTCTGCTCCCTGGGTTTATGTGCCATTCCCTTCCACATCCACATGCTCTGTTTGCTGGGACAGAGGCTGCCAGCTCCACAGTAACAGACGAGAGTTTCACCCACTCTGCTTCATCACCAGAAACCCCTTTTTGCTTTCTAGGCTAAAGATACCCACGATGGACACGATACACTCGCAGATCTTGGGACATCTGTTCTTTAGCCTGCCTGTGATTTTATGATGGAAATCTTTCCAGTTTCATTGTACCGGGGTGTTTGCTGGAATAGCCACTGCCTTGATTTTTACGATGAAGCGGAAATATCCTACAGGAGCGTGGATGTGTTCCTTCCCCCGACAGCTGGAGCACAAGCTTTCATCTTGAGCGTCTTTCTCATCCGGACCGTCATCCGAGACGGTCGCTGCTCAGCTCAAGAACAAACAGATGTTTCTCTTGCTGCACAGTATGTTGTTTAATCCCACGGCAGGGTACAGTCTGGTGCATTCCCGTGCAACTGTCAACCGTGGAAGGTATTTTTCCCTGGATTTGTAAGGAAATGCAGCTGATAAAAATATTGAGATTTGCAGTAACTCTAATAGCCTGCAGGGCTGGATTCTCTACTGTCCTATAGGGAACGAAACGCAAAGTATAGTGCAAACATTTTAGATATATAGCTGGAAAGATGAGGATCTGCTATCAGATTATGGTTTGGGATGTATAAATCAACCTGTATATTTGTTACAGTGATGTGTGCGTGGAATGACTATGATTTGAACATCGATGTATTTGGGATCAACTCACAAGCTTCAAAGTCCACACGACCTTAAATTTGGAGATAACTGACGACGCAGAGGCAAATTCCAGGTTCAGATTGGGCTGAAAACCGCGTTCTTCACGTCCTGCGCGGTGCAAGGTTATGGGACGAGGCAAAGTGTCGTAGGGACACGCGGGGGCTCCGGCTGCAGCTGCTGCACACACAGGACACCGGGCCGCACCAGGTGAGTCTCTGCTCCACGGGAGAAGATGCTGTGTCCCCCCAGGAGAAGGTGCTGCCCAGGGCTGTCCTCAGCCACAACCAGCTTTGGTGACCACCACAGCCCTTGGCAGATCAGGGCTGTGCCATCGCACGCCGCCACGGGGAAGGACTGCCACTTGTTCCACACTCAGACACGGAGGAGACACCACAGGTTTGGCTAAACACCGCCCCAGCACAGTAATTTACTCTTCCATGAATTTTCCAAAGCAAATTAACTTCCGTAACTAACACAGAGCTATAGAATCATAGAATCATTTTGGTTGGAAGAGACTCTCGAGATCTTTGAGTCCAAACATAACCCAACCCTGGCACTGCCCCATGTCCTGAGAACCTCATGTCTGTCTGTCCAACCCCTCCAGGGATGGTGACTCCAGCATTGCCCTGGGCAGCCTGTTCCAATGCCCCACAGCCCTTTGGGGAAGAAACTGTTCCCAAAATCAAATCTGAACCTCCCCTGGCGCAACTTGAGGCCATTTCATCTCTTACTGTCATTTGCTAAATGTGAGAAGAGACCAACCCCCTCCATGCTCCAAGCTCCTTTCAGGCAGTTCAGAGATCAGAAGGTCTCCCCTCAGCTCCTGTTCTCCAGGTGAACCCCCAGGTCCCTCAGCCCCATCACACTTGTGCTCCAGCCCCTTCCCCAGCCTTGTCACCTTCTCTGAACTCTGTCCTGAAAGGAAATGAAACCAAGCTCTGTCCTGAAAACAAACCACACAATGCAGAATGATGATCTTCCCACAGGGTCTGTAATCTTCCTGCAGAAAAACAAATGGTGTGTTTCCTGAAAGAACCATCAGGTGCTTGCAAAGCTCCCAGGGGTGGCTGGGGACACGTCCCCAGGCTGGTGAGACACCTCACGGCCTCAGCCCACCAACTAACCTCCCTGTGCAGTGTTTGCTACCTCAGCAATGCCTTCTCCAGTCAATATTGCTCACCTGTGGCCCCTTACATTGGCAGGAGCTGGGATTTAGTGATGCGCAGCCATCTCTCCCTTCTTCCCAGCCCTGGGTATCACTTTGGAAACACCTTCGCTCCCCCTGGGCCCGGAATGGCAGCTCGTATCCCAGAATCTGGCTCCTCTCTCCCGGCACACAAACTATTATCAGTAGCCCTACACACCTGTCCCACTAAAATCAATGTATCACCTGAAGTATTTGGCTTATAAAAGGATAGTTTCCTTTTTCTTTTTTTCTCTTACCTCCATAACCAAGGTTATCTGCCCAAGAAAGTATAGAGAAAATGAGGTTGTTGGGCTTTTGGATACAACTAGATCTCGCTTTTTTGACTTGCAAAATGAATTCCGCTGTGACTTCGATAAAACTTACGTATGCTAATGTTCAGTCAACCAGTTGTCTATTTATTTCTGTTTATGCCAGCATATCCATTAGCAACTTTTTCTTGTTTTCTTTTAGAATATTAAACGGTTCAAACATATTCTAAAAATTAGTTGATTAGCTTGTTAGGGCACATTTCCACTGCCAGTTCCTTCTGTAGCAAAAGAGAAAATGAAGGTAATTTTGTTTGCAAGGAATGTATGATTGGAAGCTGACTGTTGAAAGATGTGCCATGTCAATGTAATGAGGGAGTGTAATATCTTAGTTTGCATCAATATGGAAATAACTGTGCAGTTTGACAGACCTGATGCTAAAGGCAGCACCAGAGCACTCATTATGCATTCAGCCTCTGATTATGAAAAATAGTGTGTTTTCTTTTAAAGAGGAATACACATTATCAATCAAAACCGCGCCAATTATTTCCAAAAGGGATCACAGCTAAACAGGCGTAGGGTCTCTTCAAATATAACTGCACCTGAGAAAACAGACAGATATCAAAGCACACGATAGTTTAATTTCATGACAGTTGAATTAATTAGGCGATATAAACCCTGCCTTGCGATTGGCCCAAGCTTTGCTAGGCTGGCGCTGTGAGTTGCAAGGACTTTTCTTCACTAAGTAGCACCATTAGTTCAGAGTTTGCTGTCACCTCCTCCCATCCCGGACAGTTGGTCCTGCTAACATGAGAACTGAAATGCAAAAGTCCTCGGTTTTAAAAACCCCACCAATCTGTAAGAAATCAAAAAAATGGGCAGCGGAGCCATGAAAATGTTTCCTGCATTTTCCATTTGGTCTTCGTTTGCCAGTAGGATTGAGGTCACAGAGTCACTCTTTGGGGCAAGAGCACCCTTTACTGCTGCTGGCACCATTTTTTTTCCTTATTAACCCCTTTTCTCCCATGCTGTTTAAAGCAATGTTTGCACATTGATCTCCATGAGATTCAGCTGGGAGAATGGCAACTTTTCTTCACATCACAGGCAGCTAAAGCTGTTGCTCGTGTCCTTTTGCCATTCACCCAATATCCACACAACACCCTGTACTTGTACTTGTACCTCTACTCTGTAGAGCCCAAAGCGTTATTTTGACCCACGGCCCGTGGTAGTTCCTAGCAGAGCTGGGATATCTCTTGTCTAATATTCATCAAACGACTTTTTAAAAAGCAGAATCACGCTGCATCCAGACATCTCAACAGAGCGGTCACCAGGCTGTTATTATGTGTAAAAAGAAAGACAAGAGGACAGTAGCAAAGTCACCACACAACATAGATGAACACAGGCAATTATGTAAAATAAAATACAAGGAAGTGCTGCTAAGGTCTGTTCTTATTTAAATGGTTTGGCTCACTGTGCTTTCTGCAGGGGGGTTCGGAGAGGAAAGGCTGCACGCTAGAGCTCGAGGATGTGCCCATAACGTTTCCATGTATTATCTGGCAAGGCAGAGCCACAGCCAGACCGCAGAGGTTTCGGCACAGAGTGAGCAATACCATGAGAATCAAACCTCCCCACCTCTCTCCCCATTCCGATTCCATTCCACCGATTTGTCCCCGAAGAGCCGTCTCAGTGAAAGCTGTGTTTTTGTAAATAGGGAAAGTCAGTTGATCGTGCGGGATTGCAGTCTGCTTTTGCATTCCAAGGTCTCTAATGTCAAGTTGTCTGTAATTTGTACTGAACCAGAAGCAAAATACTGCTGTGCTGTCACGGGAGTGTCAATGACTTCTCTGCAAAACTGCATCTCGGTGACATTTACACATCCTAAGGACCTGTCTGAGCTTTGCATTCCACTGAGATGATGCAGGAATAACAGTTTCTTCAGGCTTCAAATTGAAGCTCTTCTGGCATTTTGCAGCTATAGCGAGGGGGGAAAAAACCCATGATAACTTGTAACTGACCTTCTGTTCTGCTTCTTGGGAGCAGGACACGCTTCGGAGAGATGTATGGGACTTAAAGCACTGCCGGCTTACTGAGAGGGCAGGAGTTGCTGTAGAATTCAAACCTCGCTGGTTTTGCTGTGTTCTCACCAGTCCTTTGAAGACAATATGGGTGTATAAATGCTGAAGAGGCAAAGCTCCGTGCGAGTTTTCTCAGCCACAGGAAACCAAGCAGATGTCTTATTTCTTTGCTAGCAAGGTACAAATAAACATAAACTGAAGAAATAAGGAATGTAAACCCCAGCTCTCAGTAGGACATTTCACCAAGAAATCCCAGTAAAACTCCTTCAGAACTGGACTGCGCAGATTTGTTTAAAGAAAACCAAGAGCCTCCTGGTTTATATGTCTCACAGGAAAGAATACACCAAATAAACAAAAGGTTCAATAAATACCATTCTGGGATTTGTTAGCATAAAAATGAATGTTTTACACGTGGCATCATTAGAGAGACTAAGGACTTGTTTCCAATAGATATACCTGTTTAAAGTGTTCCCCCATCACGGTCCATCTTGATCCCTTGCCATTCAAGGAAGTTGCAGTCATTTAGAGCACTTATGTATGGCAATAGTTTCTATGACAACAGATGATGGTGTTAAGAGTAAAGAATTTTGAGTTGGGTCTCTGAATAGGGAGATAAAGGCACTGAATGGCAGAGGGAAAGCTTTTCCAAAGGTTTAGCTTGAATATCCCCACTATTAATATTTATCAGCAAATAATGACAGTTGTGTGAAAAGCAAATACACTCAGACTTTAAATTTTAAGAGAAGCAAATATTTTCCTAAAAATCTTTACTCTGTGGATTTGATTAGTTTCGGGGCTCCCTGCCTGAACAGACCAGGTTCTTCTGGTGTAAACCTAAAATCAGATTCACACCAGCAGCAATGGGCACTTTCCGTTCCATTGAGAATCACCGAAGCGCTTTAGTTGGAAAAGCCCCTCAAGATCATCGAGTCCAACCGTTAACCCACCCCTGGCACTGCCCCATGTCCCTGAGAACCTCATGTCCATCTGTCCAACCCTCCAGGGATGGTGACTCCCGCACTGCCCTGGGCAGCCTGTTCCAATGCCCCACAGCCCTTTCCCCGAAGAATTTTCTCCTAATATTCAATCTGAACCTCCCCTGGTGCACTTGAAGCCATTTAGTCTCATCCTAGCAAGGAAGGCGGGAGTGGTCAAAGCCCACAACACTGTACATGGGACTGAGATCAGGTGAATGTTACTTCCAAACCCTTTCAAACACAAAAATACTACTATGCTTAGCAATGATAGCCCCAAAACCTGCGGATCTGAACTCCTTAACTTGCAGAAAACTTCCTACTGATAGCTGGGAATACAACACTTCTCTTCCAGTTCCATCTCTATTAATTTGGCTTGACTCCTTTATCCTGCTCTATCCCCACCATTGCCAAACCGCAGCTCTCCTGGGCTGGGCAGTCCCTTCGTCTTTGGGCAGAGCTGAACAGAAAGGAGCTTTGCCCTTCAGCCGGGGGCCAAGATCTGATCGTACGATGCAAATAACACACGCCAAGAAAAGCCTTCCCCTGTGGTTAGTAAATGTCATGATTGCAATTGGATATCTATTGCGCAAGTTTAGGTTGTATAATTAATTTAGTATTATTTAGACACGGATAATGAAACCTGCTTACTTAGAATGGTCCAAAAAGGCCATCAGAAAGCTTAAAGTTCCTGCCAATCCCAATGGCAGCTGCACGGAAATGGCGAGGAGACGATCACAGTTTCATAGCCAAATTTGCTGCCATCAGTGACCGGCACCACCACATCCTGCCAGGCTGATGGGCACCGGGGAGGTGCTGGGCTCCCCCAGCCCAATTCTGCTGGAAGCGGAGGGTTTGCAGGGACACGGCGCTGCCCTGGGCTCGCGGAGCAGCTCGGATGTGGGTGACGGGCTGGGGGACAGCAGGGTGACACCAGGCTCCTGCCCTCAGGGTGCTCACCAAACATGTTCCCCTTTGGTGTAAAACCATAAAGCCTCCACAGATTTAGCCCCTGATCTTACAAACTTAGCTTGCCACAACCTGTTTTATCAATTCGGCATGGATATGACAGAATAAATCCCAAACCTTTATTTTCTACAGCTGTTGAGCCCCACTGCTGCTCCGGCCCCTCCTCTGCTCGCAAGCAGGACACAATTTACTGACAGAAGGATTTTTTTGAGAGTAAAACTAGACGAGTCCAGTTCTGTTACGGGCTAATCTGGGCTAAAGCATGTGCCAGCTCTCGTAACCTTCTCATGCCTGCGCTTTGTTTTGCACTAAATGTCAGCTCTGATGGACTGGCCGGCTCATCTGAAAGGGCAGGTTTTTGCTTCAATAAAAACAAACGTAGTTAAAAAGACAGACAGTACCTCAATAAAAAAATACCATGGACGCATGAAATGTTCAGTCTTAATTGGTATAGTTATACTGCAGCTGGCATATGCTGGCGGGGAATATTTGTTCTCAGGGGACTTTCAAGGTTATAAAGCACCTTAAAGGTGTTGGGGAGTGTGTAAATTAAGCCGCTACAGGTAGGTAATGATCCCATGATGTCAGGACTAAATACGCTGGTGCCTCCAGGTAAGAATTCACCACGGTATGGAGTACACGCTGCGGGCCTGATCCTCACTCGATGTAAATCCTCTTGGCTCTGCTGGCTTTACTACGTAGATCTGCATTCGCTGCCTTTTGGATTCAGAGGTGCAGCCTTGCAATTGATTGTCTAGAATAAAGTACAAGGAGGCTGGAAATTAAACAACCCACCCTCAGTAGCTGAGACTCGAGCTGGCTGTGGTGCCACCAATGTCCCCAGGCTGGGCAGGACAGCGGGTGCAGATGCTCCAGCCCCACCTGGAAGCCGTGTAGCCAAATTAATGCTGTGACAAATCGTCATCAAGGGAAATGCGGCTATTTAAGTGGCACATTATTTACTGCATTGGGGAATGAGGAAGCCGGGGGAAGGAGAAGGCTTATTCACTCATTTTTAAAAGGATGAATGGAGTGGTAGGAGCCTTCGATGTTTTTACTGAAGATGTAAAGGAAAGCAAAATGTATGCAGCTCAGCCTGCAAGTCCTGTCCTTCCCCCCTGGAAGGGCGACACTTGCCCGAGCTCTTTGTCTCGGTGGTGAAGCCTCAAACATCCGCCTCCCCATCTCCTCATGGAGACGTGCGAGATCCGATGAGCTGATGTGTCACTGTCCCCTCGAACCAGCCCGTGCTGGAGTATGGGACCCCCCAGTCCCCACCCGAGCAGGGCTGGATGGGCACTGGTGTCACTGGGAAGGACAGGGGAGCGTGCCCAGCTCCAGCTCACTCGTTCCCTCTGGACTCTGTAAGAAAAGCTGCCGGAAAAGTATTTAGGGAAATCTTGTAAGCATTAGCAGCGTGATGGAGCTCTGCAGCCTTCGTGTAAATGTTATTCTGGGTTAAAAGCTTTTGATGAGTATGTTATAAACATAAGTACATCTATGGGGATTGTTAACTCTTCCTTTGCTGAAGTAAAACATCCCTTATTCCTGAGCAAGGCAAATTTGTAATTGCAGCATTGTGATGTTGGTATATTGGTATTTGCCGCGCTTTGGATGCGAATTTAAACCACAGGTGAATATAAAATAGAAGACTTGGCAATGTCCACCTGGACCAGGGACCGGACTGAGCCTCCTCCCTTATGGGGAACCAGGGGTCGCTCCCCCAAAGGCTCCGGGCTAGGGCCAATGAACCAAGCCAAGGTTTGGCTTTAAAGGACCAGATCTCACAGAAAAAGGGCAGCCAGGCTGGGGGCTGCCCCCGGCACACACACGGTCACCTGAAAACACCAGCACAGGGAAACCATCCCTTAGGAAAAACAAGTACCAAAGAAGCAGAAATGCATCCAAACCCTCCCATGGCCCGAAAGCTCCTGCCTGGATGATGTTCCTGCCCATTAGGAGGACTTAGCTTCCCAATCACAGAATCATGGAATCATTTGGGTTGGAATAGACCCTCAAGATTATCAAGTCCAACTGTTAAACCAACACTGTCACTAACTCATGTCCCTGAGAACCTCATCTATGTGTCTTTTCAACCCCTCCAGGGATGGTGACTCCAGCACTGCCCTGGGCAGCCTGTTCCAATGCCCAACAGCTCTTTGGTGGAAGAAATTTCTCCTGATACCCAATCTAACCCTGCCCTGGCTCCACGCTGTGGAAGGCCAGATTTGGGGGTGTGCGTTGTCTCACAGCGCTCTGCTCACCAAACGGAGATGCCTTTCCCGTGTGTGTCCACGCAACATCAACCCGAAATCTTTCCTCGCACATTATCCATCAAAAAATAAACAGAGCCCACTGGGCGAACAGGGACAACTCGCTGTGCCAACTAACCCCTTAATTTTTGGCAAATAGAGAGGTGAATCACATCAGAAGCACGGATTGAGCTCTGCCGGCCAGGGATGGAGGGGAAGGTCACCAGAGCACCCATGGCCATGGTGGTGGGGACAGCAGGGACACCGGCCTTTGAGGGGGGGATACAAAAAGCTCTCGTGCCACCGCCGCGTCTTCTTCCCGCTCGGGGAACAAATTACTCTCATACTTCTACCATCAGCAGCCATTTCCATAACCAATTAACCTCTGCGTTATACCGTCAAGCATCTGAAGAAGGTATTGTGACACGGTTATTAAAGGATGGAAGGGATTGCGGGCTGGCAGACACAATAAAGGGCAGCCTGGCTTTGCGACTTGAATTTCTGAACAGGGGCGGATGAAGCTAAATACTTACAAACCAGACAAAAATCCCACTGCTTTGGCAAAGATTTCTTCGAGGTTTGTAAAATATCTCCAGTCACTTCAATTTTTGGTTTTATTCATTTGCTTAAAAGCAAATGACTCCAGAAATTGTTTTCCACATTTGACACTTTCCTTTAAAGAAACTACTTGCTGTTTTGGCTTTTATTTTTCCCCCATCAAGCTGAGGGGTCTTGGTACAGGATTCCACATGCATTTGTGTGCCCGTTCTATAGTTGTCGGGGGTTTTTTTTGGTGCTATTTTCTCTCTCAATGCTTCGTTGCTTTCCCTGTCCATGCACACAGGTCTGTACTTGGATTTCTGCCCAAACCCCTGACAATCAGGGGCACGACGGCTGCTGAGTTCGGAATCATCACCACACACCACTGGGATGGGCTACATGTGAATTGAAATAGTTCTGGTTTTATGGCAAAAAGAAATTAGAAATGTCCAGCTGGAGCAAATGGTAGAAGAGGGAGCCTTTTCCAAACAGCTCTAAGTTATTTTCCTTGTAATTTTCCCTTCTTTTAACCCAGATGACAAAGTCTCTGGGGGGTTTTGTCCATTTTTGCAGTGTGGGGGACTTGGCCAGGACGGGTTAGACCAACAACAGCCACAACATTTTAATTTAGGAAACTACACTGACACTTTTATTAAAGATCAAAGCAAGGCAAACACCATGACTCCAAGCATCTTGTATTTTTGTTCCCATAAAAGAATGCTATGGAGTTTACCAGTGCTGCTACTAATGAGGCAACTTCAGCACCCATTCCACATTATTAGCACTCGATCTAGTAGAAGCTGATGATCTTTGGCCACTGTAAAACATGATTCCCAGGCCAGGTGTTGGGCTCTCAGCCAAAACGTTGTGTTTTTTCCCAACACTGCACTACAAAGGGCCCCAATGATGATAGGAAAGATATACTTCCTTTAGGGATCAGAGATAATTAACTCTTTATGGTTGCTCTTTTATTATTACTGAACCCATGCCAAACTTTTTGCATTGCTTTACCTAATAAAAGTACCTCCTGCACTGCTGGTAGTATCCAATTGCTTTTTTCATTCATTAACAGTCAGGCCTTTAACTGCATTTTGAACTTCTTTGTTGTAAAAAACTCTCCAAATTAGTCATCCCTGAGCATTTACTCCACAGGCTTCTCTTCGGTTTCCAAACTTTACAACATAATTGTTCTTACCAAAAGGGAGGAATTTAAAAAATATACAAAGAAGTCAAAATAACAGCAGCATATGTTTCATACAGCCACTCAAGGGCCATATTTAAGGTACTGCGTGCTATTATGCTGCCACGGCATTGAATTAGTTGATTTACAGATTCATTAATAATTACAATAATATCACTTTTCACTTAAAAATATCCAAGAACGCTATGAAACACGGTGGCATTGTCATCCCAGCTTCGCAGATGGGGAAATGAGAGTGAGAAAATGACTTGCCTGGTGCTAGCAGAGCAGCAGCAAAGCCAGGACCAGAGCTCAGCTCTTCATGGGCGACCACGCTCTGCCCATTGGCTTCTTCTGCCCTTGCCCAGACCAGGCACTGGGCCAGAGTTGCACGTTTCAACCTGGTGAGAACACGGCAGATCTCAGGTGTTGCTTCTGAGCAGTGCCAAAACCAGTGGTTTATTTAGGGATGGAAATGCACATCTTATAGAATCATAGAATGGTTTGGGTTGGAAGGGACTTCCAAGTCCACCCAGTGCCACCCCTGCCCTGAGCAGGGCCATCTTCACCAGCTCAGGTTGCTCAGAGCCCCGTCCAGCCTGGTTGTGAACGTTTCCAGGGATGGGGCATCCACAGCTTCTCTGGGCAGCCTGTTCCAGGGCCTCACCACCCTCATGAGGAAGAATTTCCTCCTTATATCTAATCTAAATCTCCCCTCTTTCAGTTTAAAGCCATTAGCCCTTGTCCTATCACTACATACCCTTGGAAAAAGTCCCTCTCTAGTTTTCTTGTAGGTCCCTTTGAGGTACTGGAAGACTGCAATAAGGTCTCCAATGATCCTTTCCTTGAGATCTCTCCCCCTTCCACGTTCTTCCTGGGGACAAGTGACATGCATAGGACACCATCACTCTGTGAGCTGGAGGTCCCTCCTTGAAACCCAAGGCCAAGTGGTCGATCCATTGCCCTGAGAGAGAACTTACCCGGCCACATTGACCAGATTCCTTGTGATGGAGCCAAACGCTTGGCGAGCAGACCCCCAAGCTCGGCGGTTCCTGGGGGCCAGCGATCAGCGCAGGTTTGCCGCACGGGTACGTGCGCGTTGCCACTTGTCACCATCTCACACACTCAACCGCCACATTAACTTGCAGAGGCAAGTGCTGTTTTTCTCAGAGGCCATTTTTTACATTTGCCTTTCAAAAGGTAGTGAAAAGCTACACAGCAGCCTACAGGAAATAATGTCAGGAAAAGAAACACAAGAACGAGTCCATGAAGTGTTTATTTTCCTCAGCTGTGAGGCCTGATCCTCTCTCTTAGCAGCACCGAAGGCAGCCCCAGGACCACTGTCTGGGTGCAGGGAGGAGCGCTGCTGTCCCATGGTGCCAAATTTACTCATCCCTGGGAACAGGACTGTGCCCTAAAGCCCAGCCCATGGCCACAACCTGTCCGCTCTATTTGCACAATATTGCTAGAGACACTTCAACAGCCGCCACCTCTCTCCCCACGCCCAGACGGGGATGTTCAGCGTTGGGATATGTAAGGAGAAGCGTGCATTAAATGTCAATTTGTCTATGAAGGTTCCTGGTGTTCCTCATGCAGAGCTGAGCGGCAATAACCATCACCCGGACAACCCCACGGCACCCGGGCCGATGTGCTGGTTCTCGTCCCTCGTGTGTCTGTCCCGCTTTGCTTTCCTGCCCTCGGACAGACCCGCTCTCCTCGGGAAAGCAAAGTCGTGTGTTCTGAGAAACACCGCACGCTGGATCAATATCCACACTGCTCCTCAACTCGCTATTTCCAGGGGTTTATTTATCTAGGGCCTCGGAGTGTTCGACTGGAGAGCAGATTGCTTGGTTTGTACCGTGCGACCAGGTGGAACAAAGATTTGCCACTCGATTCGAATACACAAGGAAATGAAGACAGGGGAAGAAAAAGGATAAGTAATATTCACAGCATTTGCGATTTGCTTTTCTTTTGAAGCTGCATCTGAACACAGGCTAAAAACATAATCTCCCCAGATCCAGGCTCCAGGATTTTAATCTGGACTTGTGGCGGATAGCAATTAAAAGCTGACAGCACAGAAGTATTTTATTTAAAAGAATGATTGGCCTAACGATATTCCACTGAAGCATGGCCTCCAGATTGGAGCTGGTCATACGTATAAAGTGCGGGGAATAGCTCAGTTACACAAGATCACAAAGGGAGTTAACAGAAGTGAGATCCACATTCAACGTCTTTTTCATTCTCGGCTCTTTGTTCTACCCATTAGTACACACTGACTCCCTTTGGTAAGATCTTTTGTATTTCCAACTTATCAGGGTCTCATAAATGAAAGTCATGTGCTTTTATCTACTCATTCCCTTTAATAAGTGTCACAAACATCCCGTGTGATTGATTAACTGGGAACAAGAAAGAGACAAAGTAGGAATATTCATATTAGCATATTTTTCTTTGCTCAAAGAAATGCATTTTATATGTACATGGCACTTCTAATGTATTAAGCTGCCAAAAGTGTTAAACAAAGGAAGAACTGAATTACAGTACAAAACACAGTGACAAGGCCAAATTTATCCTTGGTGTAACTCAGTGATGTCAGGGGAGTTAAACCAGAGATGAAACAGGCTCGGAACATGAGCGTGAACCACCCTGGTGAGTACAGAGGGATGTTCAGAGACGCTGCAGCCAGAAGGGACCGTTACGACCGTACCGTCTGATTTCCTGCATCAACACAGGCGAGGAAATTTCACCCATTTCCCCATTTCGCACACAGACAATGGACTGAAAGATTTGATTCCACTAGCGCCGGCAGGGGAGATGCTTTGGCGCTGCTATGGGGAGATGCTGAGCACCACTTGAAGGTGCTGAGCATCCTCCCCTCGACCCCAACAGCAGGGGGAGGTTTTGCTCAATCAGTTTATGCTGTGTTTGTCACCGAGGGGCTGGAGATAGAGGATGAAAGGGCTCTTTGCTCCCTGTCAGTGAGAGCTCTTTCACTTGGAGGGTTTTTGCCTGTGACACAAACATGATGCTCCTCTCTACAGGGAGGCTGGAGGTTAAATCCTGGAGAGCAGGAGCTGAGGGGAGACCTTCTGATCCCTGAACTGCCTGAAAGGAGCTTAGAGCCAGGGGGGGTCGGGCTCTGCTCCCCAGGAACAAGCGCCAGGAGCAGAGGAAACGGCCTCAAGTTGCACCAGGGGAGGTTCAGATTGGATCTTGGGAACAATTTCTTCCCAGAAAGGGTTACTGGCCACTGGAACAGGCTGCCCAGGGCAGCAGTGGAGTCACCATCCCTGGAGGGGTTGGACAGACCAGAGATGAGGTTCTCAGGGACGTGGGGTAGTGCTAGAGTTAGGTTATGGTTGGAGTTGGTGATCTTAAGGGTCTCTTCCAACCAAAATGATCCTATGATTCTATGATTATAAATAGGCTGATGTGGAGATACTGAGATTCATGCTGGGTAGATATGGAGGATGAATCCACCTGTTCTAAGCGGTAAAGACTCTCCACAGCAAGGTAGAAAAGGCACCTGGCAGTGGTTAGCTTTGCCATGGGGAAAAAACCACGTGATCCCAAATAATAATATAGATATACACGATAGTCAATACAAAAGTGTGTGTTACCTAAAACATCGTTAACTTTACACAATAAAACAGGCAGAGTGTGCAGAACAGAACAGGCAGAGCACAGAGCGCTCTGGGGCAGGGACAATCCACAGCAACTGCTGCCCATGGGGACCCCTCACACCCGGCACAGGCACCGGCCCTCTCCCCATCTCCCAGTGCCAGGGAACACGCACCATCGGTTTGAATTCACCCAAAGGTGGGGCAGACCTGCTGATGGCAAAGTGCAGAAGAGAGGGATAAGATGAGACTCACAACTGCCACTTCTTTTGGCGTTATCTGAGAAGGGGTTAACCACGAGCGCTGTGGCTGTGACACTCAGTCTGTGTGAGGTTTGCACCATTACCGCAGCTCTTTGGGTAGGAAACAAAAAGGTGAAATTCACTTTTTCGTTTGTTTTATGCGGGAAGGAATAAATTCTGTTCACCACAGTTACTGGTCCACTACCTCTGCCCAGTCTCAAACTGAACCCTAACTTTTCTGTATCATTTGTGTAACTCACTGTGTATGTTTTGTGTCTCATCTCAGCCGTTAACAGAGCTCCTTGCTCCCCAGACAGCCTCTGCCACCACATCAGCGATGGGATTTCTCCCCGTGACTCGCCGTGATGCCCAGTCAGTGCATTCCTACAGGTCCTTCCACAAAGGACCTCACATTTCATATTTATTGAAGAATTAAGTTCTGTGAGATGAGTATTGTGATTCCTGGTAAGCTGAGTCATCGAGCAGACTTCGTGACATTTTTACTCCTTGCAAAGCCAGACCCAGAGCTAGAACCTCACCCTGCAGCTCTGAGGGCTCTGCTGGAATCGGAGGACGCGTGTTCCTCACGTTCAGCACTGCCCTGGGTGATTTCCCACTCTGCTGTTCAAATCCAGCTGAAGAACAGGTCGGTCTTTTCCTTTACACTGCGGTTTATATTTACAAAGCAGTGCACAAGCATGAACACACGAGCGTTCATACAACCTATATATTTCCTAACATGTCCTACTTATTGTATCTCCTGAACCCTGATCCTGAACCTCTCACTGTGCTAAATCTGAGGAGATCTCCCGAATAATTCTGCTCTGCAGTCCCGGTCTGGTGCCTTCTCTCTCATTCAGTGTTGCAGAGGAACATGCGCTTTTGCAAGATTATCTTTTGGCTTCTGGTAGCAGAAATCAGAAACAGATTATTTGAAACGAGGAGCTCCAGGCCAGGTGGACATGGATGACCTAAAAGGATATATTTAGCAATGAACACTCCAGACTGCCGTGCAGATGTGTATCCAGTTACTAACTGTTAATCATGTCTCCTTCCCCCAAATTGGCCAACCAAAAGGACACCTGGCAATTCTGGAACATTCCTATTAGATTACTAATATCAATATTAAGTGAAAGAGCTTGAAGAATGTCCCATTAGTTTCTGATGGCTCCCTTCCGCCATACTTCTGGCCAGCGAGCTTTGGCAGATGTGACTCCATTCTGTCCAAATGCAATTCAATGTTTAAGAATGTGCTTACTTTCCTGGGACCATCTGTTTACTTTTCTGCTGAAGGAACTCCAGCCTCTTTGGCAACCTCATTGTATTGTACTCAATAAATCCTGACGTGTAGCAAATTTTTTTTGGCAGATCCTGAATCTGAATGCCATCCAAATTGTTCATTATTGATATTAAAACCGATTTGTGCATCACCAACCATTAAAGCAATGTACTAAGTATCTCCATGAATGAGAAGCCGAGTAGTCCATCAGAACACATTTACCGACAGCAACGTTGAAATGAAAGAAGAGTTCTACGGTTTTTCCTGCTATTGCAAAGGGCCCCGTCTAAGAGTGGCTGCTTATTTCCCTCTTGCAGGACCCAAAATGCACAAAGAGCTAATGTACAAATTAAGAAGTCTGAAGAAAGGTGTCTTGTCTGAAAATGCCACTTCGTATGGTCCAACCCACGCAGCGTGGACCTCATCACTTCCCTGGCTCAGCCACAAATCCACAGCAAAGTGTCTCCATCACACATGGATTGGATTCCTCCTCAAGCCGTTGTCTACACTGTAGGATCTTCAAGGTGCCATTGGGCTTGTTAAACAGTTAATGTGAATTTCCAGCCCTCTCACTACTCCGATGTCCAGTGTGGGTATCTGTAGCATGACAAAGTATAACAAAGCTTTCAAAGTATCGGTGGACATCTTAAAAAAATAACGACGTGTACTCTCTGTATTTGTAGAGTGCATGCACACATCGTCTTTAATTAAAATGGAATAATTTTCTAGATAAGGAAATTGGTGTAAAATTAAGTTCACCAGATGAATTTTTAAGGCCCCATTGTCACTGGAATTTTACATAAGTACTGCGGGATTATTTGGGTCTCATTGTTGCTGGAGTGTCAGTTGTCAGCATTCAGGGTCCATCAAATGTTTCACATAATTTTTTACATAAACACACAGAAGCTTTGGAAAAATTCAATCACTCAATCTCCCATAAAGGAATAGACTTCATTTTTTATTAAAAAAAAAAAGAAAATCAATACTTAGCAAATGTAATTATCTATCCTGACACAGCACATTAAGAGCAAGGATTCTGTCCAAAATTCTTCATCCCTCCTTATGTCTTTCTGCCGTAATAACTATTAAAATTCTGATCTGAATATTTACGCTTTAAAGTAAGCTGCACATTGAAGATGAAAAGTATAAATTGGACAACTGCTGCAATAGCACCTGTAGGGCACAACCCCATACGAGCAGCTGAATCCAAACCCAAGGGCTGGCTTCAGAAAGAGCATCATCATTTTGCTTCCTTTCCTTTTCTTCTTTTTCCTTTGCAAGAGGTGGCTCAGGAAGGTCCCGTTTCTAAAGAAGCTGTTTCTCCTCCTCGCTCGGTGGCCTCGACAGCACGCTAAACTTTTGAACTTCTCCTCTATATTCTCCAGACATACTGGCGGATTCCTCCCCAGTTAATGTAAGGCTGCAGACTGATGGCTCGGGAGACCGAAGGCTGTTGCTATACGCACATAATTATTCAATCGGATGAATTCCGAGGGAGGAACGTGAGCGCTGCCTCCACACCAGCTCCAAAATCCATCTCCTCACCCGGTTTGGTGCCAGCCAGAGAACTACCATGGATTTTCAGCTGTAGTTCTCTCTCCACTAGAAAACAGAGGGAGGCCGCCAACATTTCTCGATGTCTCTATTAACAAACTGGCTCGGGTGCAAGAGGCACAGCGCAGTTTCAGCGAGTCGCCTCCCCGTCTCAAGTCAGAGCACAAGGGCTTTAAGGAAACGTGTTGACAATATCGCTGGATGTGACGGGGGAGCTGTGTTATTAATCATCTCTGCTCCTCCAGGTGATGGATCGCTCCCTCTCCGGCCATCGCCGCGCAGGCCGTGCCGCAGAGCAGCGGAAAGCACTTACCTGCTTCCCAGCAGTCTGTATTTCCTTATCAAGACCAGCATTTGTTATCATTGTTGTTCTTCTGGTCTGTCTCACTTTCCTCAGACCACTGGGCCTGTTAAACCCAAGATATTTCAGCCGGGATTAAAAAAAATCTCTGCTTTTTGCTGTTAAAGCCTCTTCTCTCCACCTGGCCACATCACCCTGTAGAGACTGTCAACAGTTCCCATTCTCCCCTGCACGAGTGCAAAAATCTTCTTCTTGTGCCTTACACACTCATTGCAAGTGTGAATCCGTGCAAAGCAGTGCAGAGACAAGAATTAGAATAGAGCAGTTAATAACTAACGAGATAAATGCCTGTCCTTCAGGTGAGGTTCTGCTCCTGGTTGTTCATTACTACGTGGAGTCTCCTGTGTCACCAGGACACGTATCGCACAGGGTGGGACACGAGGAGTTTGCTAATTCTTTGCATATTTATGGGAATCTTCTGCTATATGAACTGGGAACCTTGCTATCCCTCCTGTTCCACCACTGTCTCCACTACGTGCTCATATAACCTAGAGTTGTTTAATTGGCAAAGAGGACAAACTCGTGGATGTCAAGGAATCTGTATTTTATTTCCTATACGATGGATTCTCCACAGCTTTGGATTTCCATATGTAAATTCGGGATACTACTTCCTAACCTGTTCCTGGAATCTGTGAAGCTTAACGGATGGGAAGTTATACCTAATTAAGCGGAAGCGATTTGTATGGAAGAAGATAAGAGACTGGCTCTGATTTGCGCCCTGGTATTTAGACACAATCTTTTCCCCAAGTATTTCTGTTAAAAGGCCTCGGGTTTCAGCAGGGCTATCCCAGGTATAAAACCTTTGCAAGTCACTACATAAAGCTACGAGAGATAATTCCGACAGCCAGTTCCCGCAGGAAATCACAGCAATCAGCAACCCCAACACCTTCCACCAAAAGCACAAGATGTACTTCTGAACTCGCCTCCTCAGCCACACCGGCTCAGCAGCGGGTACATCAGCAACAGAAACAAAACCTTTCCAAAGAAAACACCCAAGGGAGGACAGGAAAAGCCTGTTGGTCGTCTCTGAATACACCGCTCCGAAGTACATCAGTACGGGGTGGTGGGAACGGTGCGGAGATGACAGCCGTACAAGCCAAGCCGGGCTGGGGGCTAACACCGAGGGCTTGTTACACTGCTACACTGCTTTGTAAAACCGGAGTAAATCTCCACCTGCTGCACTGCAGAGGTTGCAACTGGCATTTCTGAGGAGCAAAGCTGCAGCTGCGACCTGCACCGGATGCTTTGAGAGGCACTGCAGTTCAATAGCACCTTCTATCTGCAAGATACTGTTATTCAGTTGTTCTCTCTAGTGAAACGTTACGATGAAATGGTAAATGGATGATTATTTTGCCTGTAGGACACACAAATAATTGATTTAGGATGACAATTTCTAATGGTAGGACTGCAGAGGTCCCTAAAACTCCCCGGAAGCTGGGAGTATATTCCTTGGAAAGATGGCACTGTGCTTGCTCTTACCCTGCCTGCTCCTTTCCACCAAACCTGTTCTGCTGGCCACTTACAGAGAAGATATTGGGCTACGTGAATCTTTGGTCTGAAGTGACACGACATCTCTTCCATCTTCATGGTGTAACCCACGTTTGCTTCACTGGGAAACCTGCATGTTGCAAGCAGAATAATCCATGGACTTGTAGTGTAAATTCCCCCTGACAAACAGAGGGACTATGTATAAATGGCAATTAGGGGCATGTTCAGGAAGGCACCTTCCCCGCAAGAAATATTTTCAACGTAGCAAGTGAAAGCACTTACAAGGGTAAAACCCTCACCACGATCAGGGCCGACCACTCCTGCTCTTTCACTTCAAGCCTTTGGATGTTCTTTCCTCCAGTGCTACTTAATTTATAAATATTTGTAGTGGTTCAGATGTCAAAGTGGGGTAAGATAATCTTACTTTAGAAGTGTTTAATGTATTTCCTCAAAAAACACTTGTCACTCTGTGACAACAACACGTGACCTTCTGATGGCTGCGATAACAACCTGGGTTATATGAAAAATACGTCTCGTACATCCTCACTGAAACAAAACAAAAAGGGACACAACTCTACCTCAACAGCTGTTTCAGGTCAACAAGGCCTGTAAGGCTGGATATCGACCCTAAAGAACCGTAGATTATTTTCACTATTGATCTACTGCACTGGAAGATTATTTGATCAAACCTAAAATGGGTTTTAATTAATTCAGCAAATATTGAATCCACTAATAACTGTTGCTCAGAAAGTAAATTCCATGGGGCAGGGACAGATATTATCTGTGTGTTAGGTATTACACAAAACATACTGACTGCATCAATAGCAAGCAGGGATCTCGACTGTCAGTTATTGAATACAGATAAAGTTCAGCATTTTTTATTAATCTGAAGATCTGATCCAAATGCATATCATGAATGTATCAGTAAATATAATTAACCTTCAATTTTTATTATTATAAAACAATATAAAAAAATCTGTCAAAGGGCATATAGTGCTCCCAGGTCCTGGTTTTCATTATTCACCCACCACGTTGTGCTGGAGTTCACAAGAGCCACTGGTCCATTAGAAGGGCTTAGCGTGGGGCAGGTCCCTGTCAACCCGGGAAGGATAAGCTCAGAACTTGCAGTCCGATGTTTTTCACAGAGCAGCCAAGTGCCCATTTACACGTGGGCTGGTTGGGATGGCCTGTGGCACATTCCGGGAGCAAAATGTTCATTTTTCTTTAGCCACCGTGTGCCTCTTCTTCCTACAATTTGTAAGGTGGAAAAGTGCATTCGCCTGTCAAAAAGATGGTCAGGGGACAGCAAGGCAGGTGCAGATCAGGCTCTGAGAGCACACAACGAAACCAAGAGAGCCACAGCTGATGGTAGAATCAGAATCATTTCAATTGGAAGAGACCCTCAGGATCACAGAGTCCAACCATAACCTAACTCTAGCACTAAACTATGTCCCTAAAAGCCTCATCTAAACGCCTTTCAAACCCCTCCAGGGATGGTGACTCCAGCACTGCCCTGGGCAGCCTGTTCCAACGCCCCACAGCCCTTTCCAGGAAGAATTTTTTCCTAATATCCAATCTAAACCTCCCCTGGCACAACTTGAGGCCGTTTCTTCTTGTCCCATCACTTTCTACTTGGGAGAAGAGACCAACCCCCTCCATGCTCCAAGCTCCTTTCAGGCAGTTGCAGAGAGCGATAAGGTCTCCCCTCAGCTCCTGACATGGGAAGGATGTTGTTTGCAAAATAATCAGATGGTGTTTTTACATCCCAAAACTTCCATTCCCTCCCCTGCCAGGGCCATCGTTCAGCTGAGAACATAAACCCAGCTTAACTTCACCCTCCTGGCTGATTCCACCAGTGCCACCGGATCCGAGCTTTTGGAAATAAACTCTGAAAGTGTTAAAAGAGGTGTCTGAGAACCGAGCTGTAGCTGAGTGATCCCACTCACATGGTCTGGACACGAGAAGTTTTGATTTGCGTGACAATTCACTGGTTTACAAGGTGGAGCTCCCATGTGGCCGCAGGGCAGAAACCCAGTCCTAGTGAGGCAGGAATGATCCATGGAGATCTGGGTATATCCAAAGCACTGGGTAAACTGAAGATATTAATAATATTGCTGTGTGTTAATTTTATCCCAGGAATAGCTGCAAACTGAATATAAATTTGAATGGAAACTGGAGTAACTCCTTATGCATGCTTAAAATATGGAGCTAGTCTCCCATGGCTTCTTCCTTTTACTTGTATTAATCTTGAAAACTAATTACTGCAAATTATTTGATTAGTCAAAATACAGGAATCAGATTATAAATAGGGTTTTTTTAAACAAGTTACATGAAATCATGATCCAAAGTTCACAGTAATTAGTCCTCTACTAACAGTTAAATACAAATTATAGCAAGCATGCTTTCTTCTCTTGCTTTTATCAAAAAAAGACACGATTCTCAGATTTTTATCATCCTGGAATGGTGAGCCATATGTGCAACACTATCAAAAAAATAAAACATCACAAAATATTGACATTTTGGGAGCAAAGACGGAATGGGGATTTCAACATGAATCACATTCTTCACTTTTAAGAAGAAAGTCCAATTCCTATTAATAATTGAAAGCCAGGCTGGTGTAGGAACACTCGCCCACTGCAGCCCCCGGGGATGCTCAATGCCTGCAGATGCAGCTGCACCAGGAGCATCTTCCAGTGGGACCTGGACAGGATGGAATGTTGGACAGGGAAAAAATTAATGAAATATAACAGGGGCAAGTGTAGAGTCTTGAATCTGGGCAGGAACAACCCCAGGTTCCAGTATAAGTTGGAGAGCAGTGTAGGGGAAAGGGACCTGGGGGTCCTGGGGACAGCAGGGTGACCATGAGCCAGCACTGGGCCCTTGTGGCCAGGAAGGCCAATGGTACCTGGGGTGGGTTAGAAGGCGGTGGTCAGTAGGTCAGAGAGGTTCTCCTGCCCCTCTGCTCTGCCCTGGGGAGGCCACACCTGGAATATTGTGTCCAGTTGTGGCCCCTCAGTTCCAGAAGGACAGGGAACTGCTGGAGAGAGTCCAGCGCAGCCACCAGGATGCTGAAGGGAGTGGAGCATCTCCCGTGTGAGGAAAGGCTGAGGGAGCTGGGGCTCTGGAGCTGGAGAAGAGGAGACTGAGGGGGGACTCATTCATGGGGATCAATATGGAAAGGGGGAGTGTCAGGAGGATGGAGCCAGGCTCTTCTTGGTGACAACCAATGATAGGACAAGGGGCAATGGGTGCAAACTGGAACACAAAAGGTTCCACTTAAATTTGAAAAGAAACTTGTTCCTGGTGAGGGTGGCAGAGCCTGGCCCAGGCTGCCCAGGGGGGTTGTGGAGTCTCCTTCTCTGCAGACATTCAAACCCGCCTGGACACCTTCCTGTGGAACCTCAGCTGGGTGTTCCTGCTCCATGGGGGGATTGCACTGGATGAGCTTTCCAGGTCCCTTCCAACCCCTGACATTCTGGGATTCTGTGATCTTCCCACAGCAGCACCTCCTGCCCCTCGGCACCACAGCGGCCCAAGGGACAGCCCGGCCTGGGGCTTTGGGGATACTGGGACAGTGGTCAGGGAGAGCACATCTCACAATCCGAAGCGCAGACACATCCTGCTCACAGACAAGAAATTACATGATTTTTCTTAGGTTTGTCAACAATGAAAAGAAAATTTCTATTATGAAGCTATGCATTTATGGCTGGGACTCCATGATACTGAGGGTCTCTTCTAACTGCAATGATTCTATGATTCTATGTTCCTAAGAGTATAACAACATAGGAAACCTACAAGTTTCTTTTAAAATCAAACTATCCAGTACCATTTTACATGTACAGTTGAGAGATGGACTGACACCCAGAATGAGATGCCATAAAATCATCTGCATTAATGGGAGAAGAGGTTTGAAGACAGCAGAGGTTTTTACACTACACTAAATCCTGATAACGCACCGATTCTGCAGGAACGTGGCCAAAGCACCTTTCCCTCTCCTGAAAGCTCCATGAGCATCCAAACCCTGTCCCTGGGGTCCCAGCCCAGGGTAACACGCCCCACCTGAGCTCCACGGAACTAAATAAGCTGAAATATCGGGTGACAAACTCCTAGAGGTGACATTTTTTTACCAGCACTCCAGCTGGCAGGTTAGAGGGGGAAGAGCATCCTCCAGAACTCAGCTTTGGGGTGAGGAACCACATTATCCCAGAGAAGAGCTCCTGACAGGGCTCAGCGCTATTGCTCTGTGCACTAAACAGCCTGACCCTATCACAATCTCCCTGCAGTTTTCCTCTGTATTGCGATGCACACTGTTCCGAATATACTATTTTATTTGAAATAGAGTTTATGTGCCAAATTTAATTTCAAGATTTTTTATTGTAGGGGAAACTATTTTTTAGTGAGAGATTAGAATTGGAGTAAATAACCAGCGCTGAGTTTCTGCTCTGCAAATTTAACTGTTTCCGAGGCAGATAGAGATCAAGAACTGACATCTATTCCCTCACCATTACCTACACTTCAGATTTGTCAAATGTTTTTATTCACTATTGTCTCTGGACACGCAACATCAAACCGTTATGTTTGGAAAGATCATTCCTGGGGGACTCTGCACTGCAGGAGTGCGGATTCCAGCATCGCTTTGGGCTGGAAATCTCTGCACCGGCGCTCCAGAGAACTCATTCCAGCAGGTGGTTTGTGATGCTGAGAAAGCTGCGCTGGGGAAAAAAGTGAAGGATTTTGTCAGCAGAGACAAAGTTGAGCGTGGATCTGTGCCAAGGAAGATGAGCTTTATGAGTACAATACTCCTCGTGCACACGAGACATTATATCAGCGGTGAGAAATTTATTGCAATCACCTTCCTATTTCCATTTCTGCCTTCTTTTTGGTGACATAACAGTGTAAAGAGGAAAGGTCACACCTTGATGCCAAGATGATTCATAACTTTAATACCAGCAGGAACAATTGACCCAAACAATCTCTGGCTAAAGTGTATTTCCAGCAGCGCTTTCAGCCTCGGTCTGAAGCTGAACAAATAGAGAAATAACCACCACAAGGTTACTGTGATATATCCAGAGTCACCTGCCTGAGGAAGGAGGTTGATATCCAGTTGGATGTCTATGAGAAACCAAGTCGGAGATGGCTCCATGGCAGCGGCTTCTCTGCAGACAAGCCTGGTCATAGCTCTCATTGCATGCACCAAAACTGGTCTGGAAATGAAGATATGACGGTTTTCCTAACCTGCCATATTGACAAAACCATAGATTTGCAAAAGGGATGAAACCAAGACCAAGGACAGCACGATGGCATTTGCTGCTTCAGAACACCTGCTATTCTGCAGGCTCCTTGATGAGCAAGGTGAACCTTGTCATCCCATTGCTTTGCCTGCTTCTTTTTGTTGTCCACAAAGGCAGAATTATAAGAGAAAGCAGAAACAATGTGGGGACTGAGAAATCCGGGCCACGGTTTCTGCGTCTGAACTGCAGATTGAGCTCCGAGAACAGACCCGAGAGCAGGAGCGTGGTGCAGCTCCAGCCCCATGGCTGGTCCCGGCTGGGTGGGAAGGTCAACCTCAGGCAAACCAATACCCAGAGGACACGGAGCCAAGTTGTCAGAGAAACCACTGCTTTAACAAACCAGAAACTGTGTCACAGCATGACGAACATATGCACAGATTGATTTTGGCTACAAACCAACAAATTCGTACAACCAAGGGGCCCAACTTTTATTTGTAATGAACAAGACACAATTACGATACGATCCGCCACTGCAACATGGGCTAGCGAGGAAAAGCTGGTGGCTCTTGAAATACATTTGCTTAGAAGTTGTGGTACCAAGCGTGACAAGCAAAATGTAAGAGGAGAGAAAAATAGAAGTAAATGAAGATGCAAGTTGTCCTGGTGTACGCTCTGTAAAACAGACATGGTTGGGAATAAATCAGAGTGAGAAACCCAAAAGGAAGATGGGAACCTGGAAACCAGCAGGATGATTAACGAACGGACAGACCAAGGTTCGTAAGTTTAGAGTGTGTCCAGCAGATCACACTTTAAGAGGCAGATTGTCTCCTACTCCTGTGTCCCCACTTCAATGCAGTTCCATTTGGTAGCAGTACAAGCTGTCAGACACAGCAGGTGTTATCAGAGCAATTTTTGGTAAGCAGCCACCAAACATAGAGCATCACCAAACGGGTACCTTTGGCAACCCCGGCAAAAAACCTGAACATTGCCAGGTTATTGAATTGGAAAGTGTTTTCTAGCCCAAAACAGAGAGGTTTGCTGGAGCATGGAGCCAGGTGTTCCTCAGCTACACCACCATAGACCACTTGATATCTTTTCCCCTAGGACTCCTCCAGTTTGCTTTACACCCAAAAAAACCCAAGCAAGCTTCTCTGTTCCTCTCATTTTCTTCTCCTACAGGAGCTAAATAAGAATCCTGTGCGAGTTTTGAAAAGACGTAATGAAGATAAATTCCTCCGTTTTGGATTAGAGTGGGGAAAGGGGTGGAGGAGACGCATATTCCGGACATAAACCAACAAAACAGCCTTTAACTTAGGATGAAAATGTAGTTGGGGTAGAATTTGCTGCAGTATGTCTGTGTTCGGGTACAAAATACAAATACACCGCAATCTGCGGTGACACGTCACCACGTCACCAGTCGCAAACTTCACTGTGCTTTTCCGCTTTATTTAAAGGTTTTTTAAATTCACATCCCAAATGTTGTCTTGTAACTTCATGGAGATGACAGTGGAATTAATATACACAAAAGCTTCCAAACACCACATTCATGACCCCCAAATATAGTTGTCATAGTACAAACCAAAAAGATATCAAATTATTGTACGATAGCGCCATCCCCTTTATATTTGCTTCAACAGCTGCAGTTCTCCTCACTACGTCTGGTCTTTTTGAACATTTTCCTTTGATCCCCAGCCCTGGAGACCACAGAGCATCCATTGCACAGTGTCCAGTTCATGGACAAACCCAGAAATGAGCAATGTAGTCCTGATCCATGGAAAGTCTGCAGCAGAGCAATGAAGCGAAGCCTCTAAAACCAAGACTTAACTACAAAACTGGCCTCTTTTCCTCTCACCAAGTTATTAAGCCCCTTGAAAGTCTTGAACTTCTATCACAATGGCATTTGCAAAAGAGGATTTTAATGTTTAAACAGTGCTTGAGTTAAAAATATATTGAACATTTCATTTACATTTTGGACAAAATATATTGAATTTACCATGAAAATAGTCCTACAGAGGCAAGATAAAGTAAATGAAAAGACAGCTCTCCTTGTAGTTCATGGGTTTTTTTCTGCAGAACTAATATAGGATTAAAGAGGAAAACCTGGTAGCGGCAGGAACGAGTTTGAGCAATCACTTGTCACTTGCACTTAGCACAAAAACGTATTATAACAAGATATTACTTGCAGAATTTCCACTATAAATCTTTTATTCATTCCAAGGAATCCCGGTCCGGGCATTTGCCATACCACATTGTCAAAAATAATGCCCAGCATAAACGGTGTGCGAGAGACCATGAACTTCCGAGATAACAAGAGTATGAACACCTTCTGGGCCTTAAAAACCCAGTAGTGGTATTTCTGGTCTCATTAAAAGTGAAATGAAAATATTGTTTAAGAATGACTTTGATCATTGATTCTTTGCTTATGGTTCTCCCCACTCTACTTCTTAAAAAACCAAGAAAGTTAATTTTGACAGCGCCATTCTGCTGCTGGGCAGGAGAATAACCCAGGCTGAAACAACCTGGAGACCTAAATGAGCATCAGGAGCAAGCAAACACCTGTAAAACACCAACCAGCACTAAGGGAAGGAAGAAAGAAATGGGTTGAGAGGGAGCCACGGTGTGAACCAGTGTTCCATGGAGTTCAGGAGACTTGTGCCAATGTCCATGGGTGAAGGAGGTGCAGGTTCTGACCTGTATGCTTGAAGAATGACATCTGCATTTAGCAAACCTGCCAGCAGCAAGTGCTGAGCTTCATTGCGCTGGGCCAGCCAAGAGCTGGGGTCTCCCGTGCCACCCATTCTCTGTTCTTGAAGAAGGCTTAGAAAAGGGGACCTGACAGCTACTGCTTGGAACTGAGGACACTTTGCTGAGTCTTTCCTTTTTCACATTTCCATATTCAAATCTTGGTAATTTTTTTTACATCAGGGTTTCCTCTGCTTTAGTTCTCTCTCTGCATCCTCTTTCTAGTGTGTCTGTCCTGCTGAACTCTCTCCCATCACTTTCTCCATTGCCTCATTCTCTCTTAAGTGCATTTTCTTCCAGATTCCGCTAATTTGGGAGTGTGAAGGGCAGAAGGCGGGGGACAGCGGTGGGAAATGGGGACAGAGGTGGGAAATGGGGATAACAGTGGGAAAGGGGGGTAGAGGTGGGAAATGGGGACAGAGGTGGGAAATGGGGATAGCAGTGAGAAATGGGGACAGCGGTGGGAAATGGGGATAGCGGTGAGAAATGGGGACAATGGTGGGAAATGGGAACAGTGGTGGGAAATAAGGATAGCAGTGGGAAATGAGGAGAGTGGTGGGAAACGGGGACAGTGGTGGGAAATAGGGATAGCAGTGGGAAATGGGGACAGCGGTGGAAAATGGAGACAGCAATGGGAAATGGGAGGCAGCAAAGCTGGGTCACTGTGGTACCATCCCCACACTGCAGCTACATCAACAGAGCTCCTAAAGAAGGCAAATCTATAAAAACTCCTGCTGAAACTCCTACCACGTTTCTATCTCACACGGGTGAGTGAGCCATGGGGTCAGCTCTTTCTCAGAGGGGTTCCCCTCCTTTCTTTCCACTCCACTTTAATCTTTCCACCAATTGTTTATTTTCTTAGATGAGGTTCTTAGGAACATGGGTTAGTGCCAGAGTTGTGTTACGGTTGGACTCGATGACCCTGAGGGTTTCTTCCAACTGAAACGATTCTATGATTCTGTTCTTCCAATTCATCCCTCAGCTTTTTGTTCCTTCCATTTCTCTCTTCTCTTGACCTCCAGAGGCCATGAGGGTAAGAAACAGCTTTTCTCCCAGCTCATCTACCAGAAGCAGATGGAAGATGGAAAAAAATACAGATTTCCCAGATCCGGGAAGATAGGTTTCTAGTTTCTTTAACACACCCTTGCTTTTC
This sequence comes from Patagioenas fasciata, assembly GCF_037038585.1. Taxonomy (NCBI): domain Eukaryota; kingdom Metazoa; phylum Chordata; class Aves; order Columbiformes; family Columbidae; genus Patagioenas; species Patagioenas fasciata. Next base: position 39,763,591 of record NC_092527.1, read on the forward strand.
ACAGCAGAAGCACAGGGCGTGTTTCCTTCAGCTGTAGAAAATGGAAAGCAAACCATGGGAGGGGACCCACCAAATGGAAGGGGACCTCCGTGCTTTGGTCTCAGCTGGCGCTGGAAGATGGAGACAGAACCAGCCTCTTAGTGCTGACATCGAGCCTCACGGAGGCCTGAGGTAGGACAGGTAAAAATGATAGCACGCCGTCGCTTCTCACCAGACCTGGAAGGTGGCATCAGCATTTTCTCAGCGCAAAATTTGGAACTGCTGCAATAATTTATGCAGGATCAAATGCCTGTGAGCCACATAACATCGCCATATGTCCTACGTGCAACCAAAAAAAGAAGAAAAATAATTCGCAAATGTTTGAAAGAGTATTTTTAATTAGGAGTATTTCTCACACCCCCCATTTAGAAAGGGTGCTGCTGTGTTTCCAAGAGTTATTGTATTAGCTATAGAGCTCATAGGAAAGGGAAAATTATCACTGATCAAATTTTAAAGAAACCTCTAAAAATAGCTTGCCTAAAGCCCATAATGTCACAATGATAAAGTCTAAGATCTCAGGTTCTCCAAGAGCTTAGAGCAAGATATGTCCCGTTAGGGAGTTTGGGCTTTTCCATTTATTTCCCTGCAGGATACAAACGATGCCTCTGATGACAAAGGCTGCAGAGGTAACAGCTGAAGCACCTCTCCACCCAAATCGAACTATTCCTAAACTCCCATGCACGAGCATCTGGGAAACAAGATTCAGCACTAAGAAGATATTTGTCTACCGTAAGATGTGGGTGCGTGCTTGTTTCTAGTTATAGAAGATGAATTTGGAGCTGCTTGGAACAGTGGGTGGGCTGGGGACAGTCCTGGCGAAGACGGATCTGCAGACAACACGGAGGATCTGGTTGGAAGTGCAAGGTAATTGAGGTTTGTTATACCGCCCTTCAGTTTATCACAGCGGCGTTATACCATCTTCAGGGGTCTATTTTGCACGTAAGATGACCTCTAATGTTCAGCAGACATTAATAATAACCACTTTCTTTGCCGTTCGTGTAATAAACCACTGGTGATAACTCCAAGAGATGAGGCGACTGTTTAAGTCCTACAGTGTTTGCTAAAATAACAACAACAAAATACCTCTTGATAGCCAGGGCGAGTTTTGCTCGGGCACAGTTTCTGCCAGTTACGGGGTATTTATCAGCAGCAGGAACACAATTTATATTACACAGCCTGTGCTCACTGGTAAAATTCATATAATCAGCAGAGTCATTAAGTCCTACATTTGCCTTCCCCTAATCCACTGTTAGATTAAACGGTTCAATTAATAATAAATATTAGCGGTTTATTAGATTAATAGTTACACCACTACATTAGTGTATGTGGTTGCAGAGAGACAGAAACGAAGCAAGAGCTTCCCACTAAATCATCTTTAGCCAAGCAGCGTACCATATGTTGTTCAGCCGCACTCGTCACTCCTTGACAAAAAACAAAGCCAAAACCTTCGGCTTCACCTGCCACTTCTCGTTATTCAGCCACGGCCCGGGGACCGAGAAGGAACGGCGGAACCAGTGTGCGCTCTGGGCAAAGCCACTGAACCCAGCAGGGCTGCAGGAGGGGAGCCAGCACAGGCTTTGACCCAGTTATTTGAGAAAATTACCCCTGGACAAGGGGATAATCCTCCCCAATAAGCCTGGCTGTGGGCAGGGAAGCAGCAGATTAGAGCACTGGGTTGTGCTGAGGGGCTGATGCTCAGCAGCTGGAGAGGCTCCGCTGTCCCACGCTGAAAACACGGGTGTGCTGACGTGCCAGATTGCTGCATCTGTACACGATCTGTTTTCAGCCACAAAACGGATTGCAAAATGTTCCGATTTTATAAGGCAGGGAAAGAATCAGCTAAGGAGAAAGTTGTGGAGGTTGTCCAGGAAACTACTGTTAATTCGCTATTTGTCCAATCCTCATACATGTTATACATACACATACCATTTTGCAAACATATGCCCTAACTGGTGGGCGAGTGAGGAGATGACAGTCAGACTGGACTCTGTTCCCCGCTTCACCCCTAGTTTGATGCCTTTTTATTTCTTCCAGCTCTCTCATCCATGTCTACCGAAGGGTCTGCCCAGTGTTGCGGATTCATCCCCTCCAGACCTGACCCTTCCTTAGAATTCTCTACTTCTTTTGCCTCCTCTCTGGGTAAGTCCCATCCTGCTTTGTGCCTCAGTTTCCCTCACCCATAAAAACAGGAGAATGATATTAATATAATAATACTTTCATCAAATGTCTTTAGATGACAAGCACAGTCAGGGATTGTCAAAGATATTACCAGGGAGTGACAACTACGTTGGACCAGGGCAGTGGTGGAGTCACCATCCCTGGAGGGGTTTAAAAGGTGTTTAGATGAGGTTCTCAGGGACATGGGTTAGTGCCAGAGTTAGGTTATGGTTGGACTTGATGACCCTGAGGGTCTTTTCCAACTGAAATGATTCTATACTCTTCCGAGCTCAAAGAGACAGTAAAAATGATTTAACTTTGGAAATGTACATCGATGGGTATATTCTTAACTCCCATGGATGTGAATAGCTGGGGGTGCACGACTACAGTCCCACGCACTGAGATGAGATAATTACAGTTGTACAGCAGCGGAGGCATTGCCAATATCCCATAATTAATTTACAGACAGTATTTCCTCCTCCTTTCCCCCCATTAAGTGCAGAGAAAATAAATGTTCTTAGGAGTTGGCAGTTTCTCTTTAGTTTGCATATTCCTCCTAAATATGAACATTATGTTGTTTACTCATCTGTTAATGACAGCTGATTATCAAACCATAAATATACATGTATCTAATGGTTTGTGAACATTAAACAGCAGAACGCAATATCCGTGGGTGGTGCAGGAACCCAGCGCCCAACAATGGCCCATGAGCACGTCAGCCTCTATAGCCGCATCTCAACCCAGGCACTGTCACCTCCCATGGTGAAGGAGAAGACAACTGATTTTCCCAGCTGCTGTTAAGATACTTGTTTGTTGTTACATATAAATAGATTATTTTTTATCTTATCTTTACCCTTATCTTATAAGGATGCAGTCACTACATCAGTGTGAACTCTCCCAAGGAGTCAGGCGTTCAATGCCGCCGAGCCCAAGGTGTCTTTCTGTGTTGCCCAATTTATTCCTTCTGTCCTCTGTCGTCCCAGCTCTCTCAGCCCTCTTTTCCCCCTGAATGTCTTGCTGTTATCTCAGACTGGGTTTCTCTGGAGCAAAGCTGTTTTCCTGTCTCCTAACACTTTCTTTGTCAGAGTTTTACTATAACCTTTCCACTTCCCAGACTTGTACATCAGTGCCACTTTAGTCCCGACTCTTCCGCTCCTCCTGCACTCAGGCTTTGCCACTTGGTTCCTTAATTTCCTTTTTCTGGTGTTAAATCCACCCTTTTCCCTTTCCCTGTAAAGCCAAATCCCATGAACTATCTTTCTCCTCTGTTTTCCATCCATCCCTCCTCCAAAATCCTGCTTAAATTCCCTGCTGAAGTCAACTTCTGTTATTCTGACCACATGAACTTCCACTTCCTTCAAGTCCTTCCTGATGTCTTGTCTCTTTTTGCAGAGGTAACCTGATTTTCTTTTGTGTCACCTCTCTTCCAGCTCCCTATTTACTCTTCTTTCCTATTGTCCTCCTAATTGCTTCTCTCCCTCTGCATGCCACAACTACTCTGCTCCCAGTGCTCTCCTAAAAACTAGAGCTGGGCGGCATATCAAGTTTTGGGGCTGAATTCTTGAAAAAGGCAAAGGGAGCTGTGTAGAGCTCCTGTGGTTTCGAGTTTGGAGGAAAACCCAAAGAAACTTAATGCTTGGAGCCTATCTGAAAATGCCGTGCAGTCCCTGTGGTACCAACCACCCCCTGTCCCAGGTAGGACCGATGGCATTTCCCAAGCAAAGCACCTGCGAACAGTGTATTGATAATACTGTGGATCTAAAGATACACAGATAAAATTGATACATCCGTTCTTGGTCTTCTTAATGCATTTGAATGGTCCCTTTATTTGTCACGTTTAGATGCAGAGGTCCCAGCTAAGGAGGACTTTGCATTGCAGCAGCATGTTCCCAGCTGCACTGAGCATCTTCTCATTGCCTTTGATGGAATCGGAGTAGGTTGGTCAACCATTTTTGGACAACTTACAAGAAATATGGTGAGGGTGACTTGTCTCACAAGTAGCTTTTGGAATGGCTCAAGTTAGGCATCTGTGTCATTTTCAAGACTATAATTTTTATGCTGTTTCAACATACAGAAAACATTGAGCAATTTTGATCAAACGGAAGCACTGCTGTGATAGAATTCCAGAATCAACGCGTGAAAAATTTCACTTGTCTTTTCAGCAATGATTGATGAAGGGATAAAGCTGCAGGTGAAGACGAAGGGCTGGCTGCTTGCATGCCCGCACTGCCAGCACGCCAGGTTGGATGGCGAGCAAGTCATTTTGCCTGGAACTAAACCAGTCGAACGCTGACAAATAGGTGTTTGTGCAGGCTCAGCAATGAAAATACACTGTCGTGCTTACACTGACCTGTGCTATTTGATTATTATGTGATGCCTTTCCTCTTGAAATGACTCAGGAGGGCTCATTCAGGTGATGCTGGTTCAATGCTCGGTGACGCTGAACCCACAGCAGCCCAGGCGCCCTGCGAGATATTTGTGGAGAAGCATTTGACATCCTCTCCCATCTCGTTTTTATTGTGTAAGTCAAGAGAATTAAATACCTGCAGCTGGGTGTTTTAAAAGGGCCATATAGCTTTATGAAGAGTTAATACTACTGGTGTATATTGACATTAGGAACAGCCATATCTCATGGTTCAGCCAGAGTCGGGAAGGCGACGGCTCCAGAGCGATTGGGGCGCAGCCCGGCTCAGGAGCAGCAGCAAAGGACACATCTGGTTTAATTTTTGAGGAGCTCATCTTCTCATCTGCTGTCAAAAGCTGCATCTGAATATGGCACCATTAAGCTTTTCATCACCTCAGGTTGGTGGAGTTAAGGCAGAGCTGCTACTGGTTTGCTGTGAAAAGGCCTCCTTTCGGCTGGGTTATTAACATAAAACAAAGGCCCAACGAGTTTTGATGAATAAACCCTATTTTGTTTTAAGAATTTTCTTCCTGAAATACACCTGTAAGTTTTCTGATTTTGTCCATAAACGAGCAAAGATAAATGTTGAAATCTTTCAGACCTCGCGAGCAGGAAGACGGGAGATTACATTTCATTTGGCTCCAGGTAGAGGCCAATCTGCTAATTAAATGGCAGACCTGCTTTACTGGAGATAAAAATAAAGCGAGCGCTAGTGAGAAAAGGAGAATGGGGACCAAACAAAAGGGAAGCATAGGAAAGGGATGAAGTCAATAACAAATAAATCCCAGTCCCAACACAAGTACTAGAAAGACAATACTCTGTTGTGTGCCGAGAAGCTGAGGTTTATTAGCTGTTGATGAAGTCTTGTGAGGAGCAGAAAGATAGTTGGGGAGAACGAAGCAAAATACAAACAATCTCTTCCATTTCCTTGGCAAATTTGATCTTCTCTATTAGGATTATCAGAGAGCTTATTCCCTGGATGTGGGCAGCCAGGCAGGTTTCCAATGCCTTTCAATTGCTTTCCTGGCGGAGGCTGGCGATTCTAATGCAACGTGACGGGGAGCCGCAAACATAATCCGCAGGACCCGGTGGTGCTTGAATGCAGATGCTACTCACGGAGTCAAAAAGGAAGAGCAGCGCTCCAAGTTTGCTCAAACCGGGACGCTCGGCGCCGCGTTTTACGCAACACGGGAGCTCAAAGCTCAGCGTTGCTTCATTCTCAACTTGGGTCACCGGTGGGATATTTGGATGTTTAAAACCAATCTGTTTCCAAATTGCAAAAGATCACGTATTTTTTTTCCTCAGCTGATTTTACTTCCAGTGTGGGGATTTAGGAATCCCCGTATTGGATCCGACTGTCGGTTAATCCAATCTGATATACCTATTCCGGCTGCAGCTAATAGATGATGCTTCAGGGGAAGCAAACAGAAAGAAAACAAGCCCAGCACAATATATCTAGTTAATTGAACAGTTCTGTACATGGGGAGAAAAATTCCTTCCTGATGTCCACAGGTGATGAGCGTATGCCCTGAAGCATGAGATACGATTACTCTTATCATTATCTTAGCTTGCATAGCAACAAATGTAATTAGCGGTCATAAAATTATCCTGCTGTTTGGGATTATCTATTTTTTTTAAAGCAACAGAGCCAAGCGTGTCTCTGAGGTAACTTCATTTGAATAGGATGAATTTGGCCCGTGAAGTCTAAAATGTATCCTTAAGTACAAACAATAGAAAATAGAAAAGGCAGGAATTGAAAAGTACTCGGCTCTGGCCTCCTACGGCTGCTATTTATCACACACCCGGGCTATTTCTTAAGAGGCTTTATTCGAACTTCATGTTAGCAAGATAAGAGGTGAAACAAACTGCTGGGAGTAATGACAATAAGCAAGTGAAGAATAAGATTTCAAGCAGAAACTAAGTAAATACCATTAAGCAACATGTTGCGGCAATTGAAAGGCAAAGTCCTTCCCGCCTCCCACCGCATCTCAGGAGCTCGGCAGTGGACGATCAGTCACAGAAAGGGCATTAGCAAGACAGATGTGTGGCCAGAGAAGCATTAGGGCTGCTGTGTCGAGCCCAAATGTAAATAATTAGACAAAAAACAAGCTAACAACGTGAGTCACCCACTGTGTCCACAAGTGGCAGAGGGAGAGGATCTGAGAGGCAAGAAGGGTTTGTTCAGCTCTGAAAGAATTAACATGTTAACCAGGTTGGTGACCTACAACCTGCAGTACCAAGCACAGAATCGAAGAATCATAGAATCACAGGATGATTTGGGTTGAAGGGACCTTCCCCCAGCGCCACCCCCGCCATGAACAGGGACATCTTCACCAGCTCAGGTTGCTCAGAGCATGCTGCTTCCATATTGATCCCCGTGAATGAGCCCCCCCTCAGTCTCCTCTTCTCCAGCTCCAGAGCCCCAGCTCCCTCAGCCTTTCCTCACACGGGAGATGCTCCACTCCCTTCAGCATCTTGGTGGCTGCGCTGGACTCTCTGCAGCAGTTCCCTGTCCTTCTGGAACTGAGGGGCCACAACTGGACACAATATTCCAGGTGTGGTCTCCCCAGGGCAGAGCAGAGGGGCAGGAGAACCTCTCTGACCTACTGACCACCCCCTTCTAACCCACCCCAGGTACCATTGGCCTTCCTGGAGCTGGGGATGTTCCCAACACTGCGGGAGAAGAGGAGAGAGGAACTTTTGCCATTCATCACTGAATTAACATGGTGTGGAGGAGAAGCCTCTTTAGTGGCTTCTTCCAGGGGTGCTGATTTTTGTCCCCAGGCCTGCCAGGATCCCTGTGTCCACCTCGCCCAGCCCACCAGCCACGGGGAGCTCCTCTCCCACGGTAACAGCGATGCTGGGGCTGTAACTCCATCAGCATATAAAACTTTATAAACCACTTGGCCTCGCCACTGGAAATACCGTCAGAATTGATAGGACGTGCACCAGCAGTGGCATCCGAACGACAGACCAAGAGACATAAACCAGGTGGGCACTTTTATTGCTCCTTAGAGGATTCACACTTATTTGCCAAGGTTAACTGCATCTTTGAAGCAAGACGGTTTTTGTTGTCGTTAAACATCTTTCACTGCTGTGTCCTTCTGCTTAAGGAAGGCGCTCTCAAGAGATGGAAGGTAATTTACGCTGCAGGTTCTGGCTCTCACCATTTCACCGTGAGCCCCATGGTGTTCTCTTTAAAAGCCCAAACTCCCAGCCGAGTGGGTACGTGAGAACCTCAGCATTTGTTTTAACAACGCCAATCAAGTGACTAGTCATCACAGCTCTGGAGGAAAACACCAAGATGTGACCCACGTGCATACTAAACGGCTCGAAAACCAGAAGGCGAAGAAACCCAAGTGCATGTATTTACTCACATCTCATTATTTTTAGACCAGATTTGGAAGCTGTGACTTATGTTTGGGAGGATGTGGGACACGCAAATCGCCGCTTTTTGGATAGGAGGCGCCCGGTTGCCCGCGCTGGACTGAATTCGCTGGTGTGATGAAGCGCTTTGCACCCAAGGGAACACTCTTAAAACCACTCGGATCAGCTTTACTGCAGGGTCACTCGTCCTGCCTGTCCCCGCTGTCCCCTCCTCGCAGGGAGCACAGTCCCAGGGGTGATGCCCAACAACCCGGTGTCCTCTGCCCTCCGACTCCTGCACCCAGCGGCCGTCATCACCATTGGCCATCGCCAGGGAACAAAATATACATTGGAATGCCACCCGCTTTACACGTGACAAGGGTCCTGCATCCCTCGGTGGAGAATGTCACATTTCAAAAGTCAGAGCCTTCTAATTGAGCAACAAATGCTTGTTGCCCAAACTATAGCGACAGTTTTTGATGGATAGAAAATACAGTATTTAGCCAGAGTGCTGTAAGTTAAAACACAGCAGACAGCAAAAGGATGAAATTATACCCCAACAGACTTCTAAATGAGAAAATAGTCTGTGTTAGGGAACATTATTCATTTAAATAGCAGAAAGCTTATAATTTCAACGAGGCCACAATTTCCATAAAAAGCCTGCATTTGGGATTTTTTTTTTCCCCTTTTCCCTCTTGCCGATTGCAGTTAAAATGAATGAACCTTCCCGCTTACAGAGAAATTCATTTTTATTTTACTTTGCCTTTTTCATGTCAATTACAGAACACTTTGTTAAAATGATTACATAATTTTCGCAGAAGCTTGGTATTGCAGGCTGGAGGAGATAAACCCACTTAAATGTGACTAATGTACTCTCCAATTCCTGCCCAGAGCAGTTTCTCATCTCGGCATCACTCACACCATCTTCCAAAACCCCTGCACAGAATCAGCGCAAACGGCAGAGCCAAAAAAGCATCTTTCTCCGCCGAGGGAGGTACCACGTGCACTCTGGTTTTAGGCAACGAGTCAGAGGTCGTTTGCTGCTAAAATCTCTGTATCCTCAGCCCTCATCTCGCCGCTCGGCTCCGGGCTCGTGATAAGGTTACCCTGAATGGTGCTGGCATCCTTCAAGGTTACTGTTCCAGAAAATATTTGCAAATAATTTGACGTGCTGTCAGCTAGCAGGCAGCAGTGAACTCATATAATTCAACATACTAATGTGGGTTTTCACGCCTAAAGCTATAAATAAGCTTGATATTTGAAAGTTTCTGTAATGTTTATTTAATAGCAATATTTTCTAAATAAATCTTGATTATTTCATTGCACTCCAGTGGAGATCTTCTTCCAATGTAATGGTTGTTTCTAACCCTCAGGCCTCTTTTTCTGACCCCTCCCTGCCACCCACATCTCCATTAAAGAAATAAAACACTTCCCTCTCAAAACCTTTTTCAGACACAAGGGAATTACGGCCACGGCAGCTCCTCCTTCACCTCCTCCTCTTCCTCCTCCCTTCCCTGTTACTTTGTCCAGATCGCTGTTCGCTCCCCTGGCGCTTTTGCCCGATTTACGGTTGCCCAAGGATACCTGTGGGAACCCTTGGAAATCCAGCCAGAGAAAATCCCCTATGTTGGGCACATCCCATTGAAAAACACAGATCAGGGATGCACGAAGTCTGCAGGAGATGTGCTCTGAGATGTGCTTCTGGCTCTACAGCTGCTTTTTAGGATGTTCCCCCTCTTCTTGTGCCTGGGAGAACTGCAGAGCAGCTGATGCTGGAGTTCAGCTGCTTTCCACAAGTTTGCTGATGATCCCAAACTGGGAGGAAGGGCTGACACCGCAGAGGCTGCACCGGGCAGAGATGAACCTGGTGAAGTTCAACAGGGCAAGTGTAGGGTCCTGCACCTGGGGAGGAACAACCCTGGCACCAGAACAGGTTGGGGTTGAGCTGCTGCAAAGCAGCTCTGCAGAGAAGGACCTGGGAGTTCTGGTGGACAACAGGGTGACCATGAGTCTACAATGTGCCCTGTGGCCAAGAGGCCAATGGGACCTGGGGTGCATTAGGAAAAGTGTGACCAGCGGGTTGAGGGAGGTTGTTCCTCCCCCTCTACTCTGCCCTGGGGAGGCAGTATCTTGAGTTCTGGGTCCAGTTCTGGGCTCCCCAGTTTAAGAAGAATAAGGAATTATTGGAGAGAGTCTGGCAGAGAGCAACAAAGATGCTGAGGGGTCTGGAGCATCTTTCTTATGAGCAGAGACTGAGAGAGCTGGGGCTGTTCAGCTGGAGAAGCTGAGAAGGGATCTCATCAATGCCGATCAGTGTCTCCAGGGTGGGTGTCAGAGGATGGACCAGAGTCTGTTCAGTGGTGCCCAGTGACAGGGTGAGGGGCAACGAGCACAGACTGAAACACAGGAGGTTCCATCTGAACATGAGGAGAAACTTCTTCACTTTGAGGTGCCAGAGCCTGGCCCGGGCTGCCCAGAGAGGCTGTGGAGTCTCCTTCTCTGAGACATTCAAACCCGCCTGGACCAACCCTGTGTGATCTGCTCTGGTGACCCTGTGTGAGCAGCTGGGTTGGACTGGATGATCTCCAGAGGTCCCTTCAACCCCAACCACCCTGTGATTCTGTGTAAAATAATCCTCCACTTGGGAAAAAACAGCAATGTCTGGTAACGAATAATCATAATCATGCATGACCCAATACATATGCACATTGTAGTTACTCTACATGTGTATGTATGTTTAGAAGGATAAGGAACGTCTCAAGCAGCTGGTTCTTTATACAGATGGTACAGTGCCACGGTCAGCTATCAAGGAAGGATTTCTCTGCTCCATGTAGCTAAATGGAACCTCAAGCCCAAGCACACGGTATCTAACAGACAAGGATCTAAGGACGTCTCCACATCTGGGCTTGGATTTCGGCAAGCAAGCAGAAATACCCATAGCTAACAGATGTTTGATGGCCCTGCACAGGGTCATGGACCCACCCACAAGATTCTGCGTGCCAGGCTGGACTTCAGAGAGAAATTTACTGTAATTCAAGTGCCAAGGAAATCAATGACCAGAAATTCTGCACGACATCAATATTTAATAGCAATATCAACACCAGTGTTCAGAGACTTCTGTGTCACAAATGGCTGGACCCCAAATGAGCAAACCCCGTTTTCCTTCAGCAGGGGCAAGGGAAGGGAGAACTCGCATCAATGAAACAACTTCTTCGTGCTGCACTCTGTGCAAATATTTGGATTACTGAAACAAATTTAAGAAGCAATTACTTTTAATGTTATATGAGGAAATTAAGTGCTTGTTGATTGGTGATTTATAATCTAAAGCTAAAAGATAATGAAAAAAAGCAAATATAACTTAATTAAATGTCCTTTGGCTTTGCTACTATTGCAGACCTAACTCATGCAGTAAGTAAAACAAACCATTTTTCGAACATGAATGAGTATTAGTTCTTCTAGTTCAGAAGACTAATAATTTACTAGTTAAATATACCCAGCAAAGTTTAGCCATAGGAAAGACTTTTCCAGTGGCTGCTGGGTCTTGAAGGAAGGATAAAAACTGACTGGTACAGATACAAGGAATTAATTGTGCTGCAAATGACAGGAGCATTTGCTATGAAAAGAGGAAAACAAAAGGCTATTTCCGTTCTTCTTATACTGAGAAAAATATTTTAATATATTCATGCAGTAGAATATATTGTGAAAGGAACGTGCCTTTCTGGTCTCTCCATTGGCAACGCACTTGTGATTATTCACTCCTGACACCGAGCCCATTAACCTGGGGAAATTTAATCTAATACTATAGTAATGTTGCTATTTTTCCACTCTGAAGCGTAAATAATTTGCAAAAACACCCACCCAGGTTTTTCGAATGAAACATCCCAAGTGCTGTGTTCAGTCAATTAAACAGCCAGGTTGTACTGCAGAAGGTTGAGTTAAAAAAAAGAGAGAAAAATAAACCACAGAGGACCATCCACTGTATCTACATGTTCCAGCAAGATACACTGCTTCTAAATATGGGGGGTTGGATGCCTCTCCCTTTCAGGCTGTGATGGGTCCTGTGCGTGCGTGCCGAAGGAGGACACTTAACACAGCTTTGATGCCCCTTGTTTCGATCAAGGGATGAAGAAGAGGCAACTGGATGTCTCTGTCCTCCTTGAAGAGTCTTTCTGTGTCCTCTGATGCCTTGCACAGCATGTTTAGAGGGTGGGATTGCTCCCAAGGACCCGTGGGAGCAGCGGTAACCCAACCACCGCAGAACAGCAGGGTCAGACACAACCTGCTTCCATTTCTTGACGGGCAACAAGAGCTATAGGAACCACTCACCCTCCCTGCCCCAGGACTCCAGAGCTTTGTGCACTGAAGAGACCTGCAGAGCCTTGCTCTCTCCATCAGAGTTGGGCGATTCTGCAGAGTTAGGCCATCATCTTCATCATCGTCACTGATGAAGAGTGAGGCCATCACGTTCCATCCGCCCCGCTGGTGAATGGTCTGCAGAAGGGCTGTCCCCTGGGCAAAGGAGGACTGTGTGTGCTATCTCAAAACATTTCTGATGGAGCTAATAATGGCAAATTGACCTGGATGTGCCACCAAGGGGTCATCCCGCAGACATTAGCCCGGTGGGTGCATATTGCTGCCAGGATTCAAGTCAGGAACGTGGTATCTCATGTATTTCCACATGGAATTACACTGGCTCCTTTGAGGAGGAAGGGAGCTGAGGTGGCTCCAGCCTTGGACTTCCAAACCCAAAAGACGTGTGTTTTCTAAACCCCGAGTATTGAGAGGTTTGTGCAACATGCAAACCCAAGGCTGATGGTTGGTGCCACAGCGGTCCAGAGAACAAGCCACACATGACAAAGGTGAAGGTGCTCAAGCCCATCATGCTGTGAGTACAGCCAACAGCTATTTACCTCCTAACAGTAGTACACTTTATGTATCAACTAATCATGCAAAACCCAGCACATATAAAAGCATTCTAATGCTCAGATTCTTAAGAAATCGATTTCTCCCCCAAAACGCATGAGATGAGTCATTCACAAATAAAAGGGTAACTGCAATACACAGGCCAGAGACAGTCAAGTGTATCTGAGACCTGGAGAGCGGCGATAATAACTCACTGGAAAATATGGGCTCTGCTGCAAAAAGAGACATCAGAAATACACAACATTTCCAAGAGACCTTGGAGCTGAGGAAGCATCTGTCTTTTTAAAACCTCATTACTGCAGACTACAAGGGCTCCAGCACACAAACCACAAATTACATCAGGTGAGTAAGTTACCATCCATCAGCTGCTCTGTGTGCACGCTCGGAGCGCACAGAAAACACACCGTAATTGGAGTTAACTGAGCCCTCTCTGGTTTTACACCAACCTACGGCAACTCGCTGCCTTTCTCGGGACATAGACGGAGAGCGACCCCAGAGGTGGTGACCCCAGGCGAGCTGACGTGCAGTAACGTGCTGGGGAAAAGTCACTTTTGTGTTATTTGGAGCCGTCCTCAGGCTGGGGACCACAGACTGCAGGTATAATATAATACAAGACTTTATTGAGGTACCTCAGCTAAGGAGCCTACAGGACCACAGGTTCTCTCTGTCTTTGATGGAGAAAGATTGAAGCCTCCAGAGATTTCCCAACTTAGGCAACTCCAGAAGAAATATTAAGGGTATTCCACCACGTTATAAAACATGGTAATTAGTCACTTCTCCTAATTTAGAGGGAACATGAAAAGCTAAATTTTTCCAGCAATGCCATTTCCAAACATCTGTGGTTTCAAAGAGTAAATTCGTCTCCACACAGCAAAACAACCCAGCTGCAACAATAACTGTAAAGTCGATGTGAAATGGCCCCGCTCTCAGTGACTGTGTTTACCCGGCATGTAACACAAGGCTCAACAGCTTTTTTTGCTCTTCTTCACCACCCTCTGCAAGAAACGAACCCACAGCTCATTCTAAGGGCACAGATCCCAGAAGTGATTGGACATGAAGGACAGAGTGTGATCTTGCTCATATCATAGAATCATTTCAACTGGAAAAGACCCTCAGGATCATCGAGTCCAACCATAACCCAACTCTGGCACTGCCCCATGTCCCTGAGAACCTCATGTCCGTCTGCCCAACCCTCCAGGATGGTGACTCCAGCACTGCCCTGGGCAGCCTGTTCCAATGCCCGACAATCCCTTCTGTGAACAATTTTTTCTAATATCTGATCTAAATGTGGTGTTGGGAAGATGAGTTCACTGGTGCATCCAAAGCACACAGAAACTACCATCGTGACTATACTAAATGATTAGTCCTATATTTAGGGTATATTGTGAGCAAAGTCAGGATGTTAAACACAAAATAAGGCAGGGAAGTCACCAACGGAATGAAAACCAAGATAGAACTTGCCTTTGCAATAAGTTCTGTGAGTTCTGTGCACTAGGCGAGTTCTTTGGAGAAAACAGCACTTGAACACATAACTAAAGACAACCCCAGAATTGAGGGGTGACACTACCTGTATTCTTGTGCGAACTTTGCAGCCTTCTTTTAAGGTAGAGTCTTTACCTGTGGGTCTATCGGGTGTCTGATGTGATTTGCTTCAGGGTTTGCAGCTCCTACGTTTTCTCTCAGAGAATTCTCACCGTGGGTATTAAAACCCTGTAGCGATTCTACAGGAGTCAGATCAAAAGGTAATGGGAGGTTATAGGAGCCGTCTCATGGGCTTTTGTGTCTGTAAGTACACCCAGTAGCAATATTAACATGGATTCCTTTCCTCCTCCTGTCTGGAAGGAAATCTTGGTTGCCATGTAAGTCTACACTGTACATTCAATACTTCAATGCATCTTCCTTGGCCTCAGCGAGTTCATATTTTCTTTAAAAGAATAATTCCTAAGAGAACGGCACCACCTCTGGCACAGTGGGAAGGGACTCGAAACTTCATTTGTGTTAAATTTGGAAAATATATAACCTCTTCCCCCTCTCTTCACCAAAACATTTGGTTAATCTGAACTATTTGTTTCTGTTTGATCTCATTTTGACAAAAATCTAATATGAAATTATTTGCTAATTACTTTAAACTAATATAGTGTTTCCTGTACCTTGGGTTACCAAACCAGAAAAATGCAATATTCAAAGGCCCTGTTCACTGTGTGTTTCCACGCTGCCGTCTTACATCAGTCATTGTTCTACCTCAACATCCAATAACTCTCACCCATCAAATCCTGGCAGCCTCTTCTCTTCTATTGTCTCTCCCTCACACCTTCTTATTGCAGTATTTCCATTATAGCAACTACTTAACTTTGCGAGAGTGGTATGGGGATGATGCAGTACCACATTAATTTGCATTATGTTGTATGAAAAGTGGTTGCTATGAAAATTATCATGTCATAAACAGGAAGAGCATGGCTCAAGGTGAACAATATCCAGCAGAAGTGGATGTGTTCTTGAAACCCCTCTTTATTACTGTGAAAAGGTCACACACAAAAGCGTGTAATGTGCAGAACATGAAGTTGAAGTGCACTGTATCTTAAAATGACCCTAAACAACAAGAAGATAATGCTATATGCATAAAAAATAATAATAATATCTTAAAGGCCTCCAGAGAAATATGTGAGCTATTTTCCTCGATCTGACAGCTGCACACATAGAAAGTAATGACAAAGATGCATGATAAACCAGATTGACAAGCTATTGTCATGTGTATTGAGAGAGAACCAAAAGTGGGACTGAACAAAGGCACCTAAGACAAAGAAATAAATTACACCAAATTAGGTGAGGCCGAGAAGCAAGGAGCTGCAACAGGGGAGCGTCCCAATGTGTCACCAATGGCCATGGACATGGACGCACTGAGCGCGGTCGTCCTGAACCCGCTGGATCCGTGAGAGGGCTCTGCTTGAGCAGACCTGCTCTCTGTGGTGCTACGCGGGCACTATAAGGGACCACACAAAAAGTTCAACCTCTGTACTTCGCTTCATCCTCACGTCGTTTACTGAGAAACCTGCACCAGGTCTTGATCTTTTGATGCACATGAGGTGGGGGTTGGTCTCTTCTCCCCAGGAACAAGCGCCAGGAGCAGAGGAAACGGCCTCAAGTTGCACCAGGGGAGGTTGAGGTTGGATGTGGGGAACAATTTCTTCCCCAAAGGGCTGTGGGGCATTGGAACAGGCTGCCCTGGGCAGTGCTGGAGCCACCATCCCTGGAGGGTTGGACAGACAGAGATGAGGTTCTCAGGACATGGGGTAGTGGTGCTGAGTTAAGAATTGGACTTGATCTTAGAATCATAGAATCATAGAATCATTTCGGTTGGAAGAGACCCTCAGGATCATCGAGTCCAACCACAACCTAACCTAACTCTAGCACTAAACCATGTCCCTAAGAATCTCATTTCCTAAAGGTCTTTTCCAAGCAAAATGATTCTATGATTGTCTAGGAGTGGATGAATTGATGGCAAGACATTCCAATGCTAGGAACAAGGAGTATAGCATTAATTTATCATCATATAAAGGCTGTCTTGTAGGATGTGTGCGTGGATCCACATGCATCCATGTTCAGGTGAGGCTGGGCTGGAGGCGGCAGCCAGGCTGTGTGTCCGCAGACCAACACCGCCCACCCAAACCACCGCCTGGGACGAGTCACATCCCAACAGCTGCACTGACACCTGCATCTTAGGTGGACAGATGGACCGACCATTCTGGTATCTCAGACACACCATAGTTTTTGCACAAGTGTCTTTCCAGGTCCTCAAGAACAAACAGGGTTCTGTTCCCAGCTCATCTTCTGCGCACAAGCTGCTGGTCTCTGCTACAGGGCGAACAGGGACAGCAGCCTGCACATCGCTCCTAAACGAAGCACCCAAGGCTTGATGTAATTAGCAATCACAATCACCTATTTGTAGATGAACTGAAACCAGCAGCAGATAAGCTGAAAAGTGAAAAGCAGAGGATTCATCGCTGCCTGCAGGGATAGGAGGGATTGAGCAGACGACCCAGTAGAAGAAATGTTTATGTGTATGTTGAGCTGATAACACTTAACAACTGAATTTGTTTGCTCATTTTCAGGAGATTAGGATAACTGCCTGACTTCAGAATGCTCCTCCTGATCCCAGAAGCTGCTCCCTGTAGGGAAGTAACAGAGCTCCAGAGAAACCTGCAGGTAAATCCTTTGTGAGCGACAGTCTCTTTTGAAGATCTTTTCACTCGTGCTAAAGCTGAGTGGGCTTTAATTCCACAGGAAGATCAGGTTGAAAGTGAATTTTTGACAGAGCACGCAGCCATCCTAAGGAAGCTATTAGGGCCTGCGACCTTGAGCTCAGTCTAGAGGGCTCTTTGTGGGACCACTTTGCCTGCGGGCAGTACAATAAAAGTGTTGGCAAGCTTGCCTACAGAGGGGATCTGACAGAGCAATCAGTGCTGCGGAGATTGATTTTGAGTGAAATAGCAGCGAAGGACACTTGTTCTAATAAAGCAAGGCTGGAAGGGTAGGAAGACACCATGTGCAGCAAAGGATAGGCTGATTCCCTCTGAAACTTTCAGGCTGTCTTTCATCTACGTCCAAAACATGAAATTGAGGATAGATATGGATAGAGCTAAATATAAACCCAACGAGGGAGGGAGCCGGTGGAGCTGGTGCTGTCTTGCAATACCGGGGAGGTGCACCCTACTGTGATGGGCTGTCCACGAGCAGCAAAGGTGAGAGCATCACCTGAGGCACCGTGGGGCTGGGAAATACCCGCTGGGGTCAGCAATTCCACTGCAGCACGGTTGGGGAAAAAGGGGGGCCCATCACCAAAATACTTTAACTTACGGCCTATGTGATACCGCCTACATCCCATGGGCTGCACAAGAACGGCTGCTCCACAGATAAGTCGTCTCTGACACTGGATATGGCACCTCAAGTACCTCCACCCCGTTCTTTCTGTGGGATGGAACAGGTTTAATTTCAGGCTGCCGGTAAGACCCAGCCTGAGCAGCCCTGGGCTTCCCAGCACACCCGTCTGACCTGCGGTCGGAGCGGGCACACCATCGGGTTCCTGTCGAAGGAGCCAAAGCAGACAAGAGAAGGTTCACGCTGGTTTTATGCCAACTTTACCGCAGCGGTGGGAGCGCGGACAACACCTGATTCAGCAGAAAGAACGATGCTATAATCTATCAACAAATTTTCAAATAAATTTGAACGATGAGAGTCAGTTTGTATTGAATCAGCACTTTGCATCACTTGCCTGTGGCATTTTGGATCCAATACCAAGAGTCTTAGTGCCAGATTTACCGTATTGATGAACCACAACCTCAGCTGCTGTCAAACAGGGCAAAAGCGGGAGGGAAAGGCTTTAGTGCAAGCATCCATGGAATATTTAGAGATAAAACCCCAACATTTGGATGGGAGAGAAGAATAAAAAGAAACAAGGAGGCTGAACGCATCTTCTGAAACAACCAAAGATGTGATTTCTGAATAATTCAGTGTTGCAGTGATCAGCAGCAGTGCTATAGCTTGGAAGCCAAATAACAAGATTTCATTACACCCTAATAACATATAGTCTTTAGCCCGCAATATTCATCAGATCAATACTTTTGTTTCTATCAGGACACTGTACATTTATTTCGTTACCCTCCTCGTATCTCCAGAGAGTCTGTTGTTTCACACAAATAGTGCCAGCCCAGTCACTGTTATTATCATGAATTTTTCTGAAAGAGACATAAAGCACTCAGAAAATTGCAAACTCCACTTTTAGCCAGCGTGGTTTCTAGCACTTTTAATAAATGTTTTGAAACAACAAAGCACCCTGACAGCAGACAATGGTGTTTATCCCCTGCCTGCAAACATCCGCCTGCTCTTCAGATAATCGATTTCTTCGAATTACTAATAACAGTTTTAAGAGCAAGCAAGGCTCCCGGTACCTGCGATTCAACAGTTGGAAATAAGCTGTAATTTGCATTAAAAATAAAGCCGCTCGTGCCCTATAACTTGGCCATTGCAAGTTGCAAAATAAGATACACTAACTACCTAAGCTTGAGACCCAGTGCTCCCATGGCAGCCTGCACTCCAATTAAAAGTAGCTTCATGTAGCATAAATGTTCGCAGTCCAGTAGCAAAGATATCACGTGCAAATTGCCTCTGCTGTGTAGAAAACGAGCCCAGAGAACCCAAACTGTAAAATACAGTAAAACATGAAATACCTCTGATATTTATATACATCTATACGTCCTGTGGTGGGTTTTCAGTGAAGAGGAGCATGTAGGGGTCCCAGAGAGCACCGTGGATCCCATAGAGAAGTCATGGAATATGGTCAGCAATGGGACACCCGTGGCAGCTGGGACCCCCAGACCCTCCGGGGCTTTTAGGGTGGGTGGAATCCCTGTTCGTCCTCTCCATGCAGTGCCAGGCAGAGGAAAACTCCATGTGAGGAGCCTGCTGAACTGTTCAGACCAAGACACGGCTCCTACAGCCTTGGATTTATGGCACTTCGATCCATTCAGGAGGCAGCTGAAGAAAGTGTTTGTCTTCAAGCTCTTTTATCTAATCAGAAAAATTTGAGCCTATAAATAAAAGCACTAAAAATAGTTTACAACACTGCAAAATAAAAAATAATTATTAAAAAAAAATAGACTAAAGCAAACAATTTAGCTCCAAAAAGTAAGCTACTGTGTATGATGGTCGCTGTGCTCATTATCCGAACAGCTTTCCTTTAGCTATTCTCTTTATATCTAATGAAATCTTACCAAAAACAAAACCAGTTCCAAAAGAAGCGATGATTTAAACACTTTTTCTTCGCTCTGCCACAGCAGTGATTCACCCCACCAAACACTGGTGGGCTCGCATATGGTGCAGATGCTCTGCAACGCTAAAATACTACGGAGATCATTAATCTGAACCGCTCCGGTAAAGTGAGTTCTATTTTGTTTGGTAATCAAGAGCAAGATGTGCAAACTCCTCTCCCTCCCGTGCCACATGCTGCTGCCGCCCATCAGCTGCTGGGGAGCTTGACTGAGGTGAGCCTAAGCCAAAGCTCAGTATTATCTGCACCAAGATGAGTGTGTGGACAGCAGGATCCCCTCTAATAGCCGAAGGTGGAAGATAATTCTTACCAGGAGATGGAGGAAATCTTAAATTAACGAGCATTTCCCACTCAAGGCAATGAAACATGATCTCCAAGGCAAACTGTAAGTTATTTTTCCATGTGTGGCAGTAGCATCCAGTCCTCCCACTGCCTCAATCTCTCCTCCTACAGTAGCTTCAGGTATGTTGAGGAATAACACTCTTTTCTACAAAGTTATTATTCATACTATGCAATAATTGTGGTCTGTGGTTGTCTCTCAGAATACTGGAAGTATCAAATTATTGCTAAAGACTGATTTAATATGGTTATAACTGCACTATGGTGGAGTAGCTCATGGGAGAAAGTATTTGCTGCTATTTGCATGCAGGTGACCTCTCCCATGCTCTTTCCAGCCTTATTGTTTTCAGTTATTATGTCTGACGCCTGCATGGTTGATTTTTCCCCAATCTTACCAAATTCTACTAAACGAAGAGGCAGCACGAGCTCCCGGCACCGGGCTGGCAATGGCACAACCTGGCTTTTCGGGCCGTACCTGTCACTGTTGGGCTCGTCCCGGGAACGGTCCCTTCCCACCACCCCCACAGCTGGAACATCTGGGGAAGGGGTCCCGCAAAGGGCCTGGGGAGAAGAACGCGCAAGCTGCTTTAGGGACGTCATTAATGTTATTCTGCCAATCAACTGCAATTAGGAGCGATTAGCGCTGCCTCGTGCAAACGACTCTAGAACTGGAGAGCACTGATGTAAATCAAAATCCCAATTTGGTGCCGTTATTATTAATAGGATCTTGTCACAGACATCGGGGGACTCGGGACATGCCTGGTCACATTCAGACTCCTCATCTTTGTGCAGATGTATGTATTTCATTGTTTAAAACAAGCAACAGCTAAATGTTTATTAAAGGCACAAAGGGGATATCATTAGCACTCTGTTTTACACTACAGTATCTATAATGCTTCTCTTTATGCTTCACTCCTTAGATGAACTGGTTGTCAAATAAGAAGCAGGCATTCAGGGGTATGCAGCATAAACGATAATCCTGATTCATTGATTCTTAACAGGGCTCAAACCTTTTCGATAGGTTTTGTAGATCTGTTCAGAACTGGATTAAAACCTTTGTACTAGAAAAGTGGTGCTGACCGTCACCCCAAGTTCAGCTGTCAAAGGTCACCGTGGCATCCGGATGTTTATGAGCATCCCCGTACCATCACCTCTAAAACCAGACCCTGTCCATAGACGCAGTACAGCAGTGCAGTCCTTGTTATACAGTTAGAGGACACTGCTCTGATTGTCATTATTTGATTTGAAATTGCGAGTCCTGGTACAAAAATAAGGCTTCTGGCACCTTTACCTTTCTTGCAAGGCTGCTGACATTGTTATTTATTAAATCTGAAGCGTTCATGCTCCGAAAGCCTATTGTTTTCGGTTTAAGTATAAAAACTCCTAAATTTTCCCTATGCTCATTTATTTACACAAGATGTGTACGCATTAGATCTGCAATGAGACTCTTAGTAACATACAAACCGGGCTGTGTCTGTTTTGAATGTTTAAATATTCAGCTCCAAATGATGCTCAAAGATTTGCGGCTCAGAACACATCCAGTCCTTTTCATCATTGAAACTCTTGCACACTGATGATTTTACAGAGCTCCGCTTGTATGCAGGCACTTAGTGGAAGACCAATTGCATAACCTTTTTCCCCTTACAAGCATTCCCGAGGCTAAATAAGACTTTACCAGCAACAACAACACCCATCAGTTATCTCTGCTGTAGTGTAAACAATGAAATTCTTATTATGTACTCAGAATTCACAGAGCCATTTCCATGGTAACTCTGTTTTCATGTCATATCTTTAATGAATAGGTAATGAAAGAAATGCTGCATTTACAACTTCATTACTAGTAAAAAAAATACAGCAGTAAATTTGAATTATAGTAGCTGTCATTTTTAGAACACGCTGAAGATCATGCAGGAATTTCAAGGCTGTCATTTTGAAGTGACAAAGTAAATACAAGCAGAAAAATATACCAGGCACTCTTGGTTTTAATTCCACTCTTCAGTTGGTTCTGCTATTCATAATTTTCTGATCTAGAGTAAAAGCTTAAGCAATAAAACAAGGTCATCTCGGGATGATGGGGCAGGCATAGTTGGAGACAAGTTGTGTACTTGTGAACACGTGTACCGGCGCTGGTGAATTTTAATGACTTGATCCATCATATTTTAATTACATAAATCACTGAAGTGCTGACTTCTATAGGTATTACTTTCTGGAGAGCTACAAATGCATCACAAGCTGGAGATGATGTCTACCTGGGGGAAAGGACTAGAAAGCGATTTTGACAGGGACGATGGGCAGGGAGGGGAGAAAGGGAGCCAGCCAGGTGAGCCAGGCGTGGTGTAAACCCTCCACACGTTGTAACCACTCCATAGAGTTACAACACAGAGTAAATCAATGAGTCAACCCAAGAGGAGCCGCCAGCTCCACAGGCTGGTGATGCGCGGTCCGGCTCATGGGAACGTGCAGCTATCTAAATGCAAGACAAGGAATGAAGGAACTTTCCTCGGTTGCATTTTCTATGGGCTGTAGATGTAGATGGAGAGTTAGCCTCTCCATCTCCCCTCCTCACCGGGAGCGGAACTGCAGCGTTTTTGGGAAAGATGCTGAAATTTCCCTTCTCGTGAGTGTATGAATGGTGCCGCAGGGCAGGAGCGAGCGCACAGCAGTGCCTGCGGATGCTGAACCTCCTGCTTCCCATCACGGGCATGGGGAGAGTAACCAGAGCCCAGCTCCACCACAGATCCCTAACGTATCATTTATTACATCTTGTTTCTTATTTCACATGGGAATCTGTGTCTATTAAAAGGCTCAGAGCCTGCAGAGTGAACAAGGACCTCCAGAAAGTGCCTGAATCCGGTATTGAGCTCAATGGCCTAGGGCTGACTCAGGAATGACGGGGCTTGGCCTGGGCATGACATTCCATGTCTCGGACCTGGATGTCACTCCTGCAGCGCGGCCTCGGGCACATGCACAGGGAGCTTTTGGCACCAGAGAGAGGATTTGCTGTCCCTGAGGAACGCCTGGAAGCTCCAGGGCACCTGAATGGACAGACCACCCATAACTCATCTCCCCACGGTGGGGACACGGGGCCATGGGCTCACACAGGGCTCCTCGCTCCTCCTGCAGCTTAGAATCATAGAATCATTTAAGTTTCATAGAATCACAGAATCATTTTGGTTGGAAGAGACCCTCAAGATCATCGAGTCCAACCATAAACTAAATCTAGCACTAAACCACATCATGAGCCTTGCAGTCATCACATGGGGGTTTGGTTCTCCCGAGCAGACCCTTCACGGGGCTTCAGCCAGGCTTTTCCAGCTCTTGCTTGGGCAAATCTTCCATGAAACAAACTGAAGGGCAAAACCACACACACACAAACCCCCAAGAGCGAAGGAAAATTGGGTTGTGGAACAACAGCCCTGAGAGGAGCCCAAAGGCACGGGTGGGCAGCGGGGTCAACTGGTGCTCAGCCACTGCAAGTTTCCATTTATTCACATTCAGGTAATTTAAAATGAAATCTTTCCAACGGGGACCAAATGTATTAAACACTATTGCCATTTGGGAGCTGCTGGGAAAGAGGTGTGTGTGTTTGGGATGTGTGTTTGTCTGCAAAGAAGATTTGTTAGTTCTTGAAAGCTGTGATTTGGGAGAAACCAGCGACGGTGCAAAGTCATTAGAGATGGAGGCCAGAGATGTTGCAGAGATTGAACTTGTTACAGAAATATTTTATAGCCCACCTGCCCAAAACCGAACAACTGGACTGTGAAATGATTGAGCAAATAAAAAAAAGCAGTAAAAATGCTGGAGTGATAGTAATGGAAGATTTTTAACTGCCAGAGCATAGGCTGGAGTCCATTAAGTGTATGAAATAAGGCCGGAGGTATGCGAGAATGTGTGGCTCACAGTGGATGTTTTTTTTTAAAGAACTCATTAAATGCCCCAGCAGTAGTTATCTGGGTATTAAATAACACAGAGAATAAATATATCTGCCCCAACGCTACTAAACTGGGTATTATTAAGAGTTGGCCATAAAGGGCTGTACACAGGAACTGCATGAAAACAAACCCTGTCCTGAGCACACGGCCCCAGGAACATTTCTGGGCTCCATCTCTTTCTCCATAACTATTGGTACGCAGGGACCAGCATCTCTTCCCTCATCATCCTGCGAGGGCTGTGGGGAACCAGAGCCCTGGGATGTGCCAGGACACCGGGGTTAGCGATGGAGCCCGAGGATGTCAGTAAGAGATGGGCAACTAAGCAAACGAGAAGGGAATGTTTCATTTAATATATCAACATTTCATGCTTGTTGTAGATGTTCTGATTTGTCTTCTCTGGATTTACTGGGAAAAAAGAAGAGGAAGAAGTAAACCGAGATACTGGCATTGTTTTGAGGTGACGAAGTGGTGAGCAGTGACTTAGGGACTCAGGATCTGTTCCTGCAAGGTTGACGCTGACCAACTGTTCTCAGGTACGACCCCTCTTCCACCTCATCACCTCTCATTCTTGGGAAGACCTTTCCTAGCTAAATTTTTTGTTCTGCCTAGCAAACAACTGCTTTTAGAGGCCTGAATTCCCATTGACTCATCATTACAAATTTGTGGAATTTGGGAGAACTAATGATCCCCTGACACATATTGAGAAGTAGGGAACAGAGCTATTTTCACCTGGAAGGTAGAGAAACATTTTGAGTTATTAGAGGTGGGATTATTTTAAACATCTGCGAGATATATAAGGCTCTCGGCATGCGTTACTGCTTCCATACGATGTCTGGCAAATGTTACAGGCACCACTCCTCCTAACTTATGTGTTCATTAAGAAAAAGAAAAGGGGAAAAAAAAGAAACCCCTGAGGTTTTGAGGGCAGACCACATTTGTACAAGGGTTGAGGAGAAGAACTGGAAGGTGTATATGCCCTCTGCCATCCTAATGTAATTAGTCTCGCTGTCTCCTCTGTGGTTTTAGGCTTGAATGACCAGTCCCGTAATCAGCTACCTCAGACCGGTGTCCCAGGGACCCAGGGGAACGTTCCCACTCATTCCCAACACGCTCCCGTGGCACCGACAGCAAGTGGTGGGGTCAGAGTCCTCCATTCCAAGAGCAAAAGGGACACTGGGATGGGATGAGCCTGCTAAGTCTCTGCTTAACACCAAATAACATGATAACGCAATGTCTTGGAAACAGCGCTATTCCCCCCTCTTGTTTCTCCTGCTGAAAGGCACGCTGGGTCTCTGAAGGCTGGGAATCCAACTGTGATCACAAAAGGTATTGATGGTCACTTTATATCCATTTATTTTGGTGTCACCACTGTCCATTAGCTCTTTTTTCCCTCACTTGTGTTTGTTCCCTTGGCATTTACCAGTGAATGATCATATTCTACCTCAACATATATTTTCCTGCCCTAAATGATCTTGTATCCTCTCCCGAAACCTCACGGGTGCTTGTGCCGAGTGATGTCCAGCAGATGACAGATGCTGCAGACAGGAATTCCTCACCTGCACCACTCGAAACACCTTCACGGCATCACACTGCGGCACAAAACCCTCTGGGATTGCTGAGTACGTCCAGGTTGCTCTTTCAACTGCGTGTCCCCAACCTGTGAGCCTTGGCTCATCACAGAAATCCTTACTGTTTGTCCCTGAGGGCACGCACTTAAACTTTTCCCAGGTTCCTTGTACACAACAAAGCAAGTTCTTGTACCAGTGATGCTTTTACTTTTGTGCTATCTGCATGGTCCTCCTCCCCAAAGCCATTACTGGAAATATTACACAAGATAGAGCCAACACCAGTCCTTGGGGAATGCTCCGGGTATCCTCCTGATGTCACGCCTTCCCTGCTAATACAATCTGTTTTCTTTTCCCCCTCTTGCTTGTTCCTTATGAACCTTTCAGGTTTTCCACTAATCTCCACTGTTTCCATTTTAGCTGATAATTTCCCATGTGCGCTGTACCAAATGCTTCGCTGAAGTCCATAAAGATCAGACCTATCGCCTTTTCTTTGTCAAGAAAATCAGTTATCAGAGAAAGGTATCAGGTTAGTGTGGCACGTGGAAGCATTGGACAAAAAAATGGCATGTTAATCTATTTTCCATGTATATCCTCTTTATTTAATTAATTTAATTAAAGTTTTTGATTGCTGTTTTTCTCTACATAGCATCTGAAGTCCTACACCCTGCGGCGATCAGACAGCCGGGTTTTGGCTGTTGGGAACATTGTCCATCCCCTTGTCCACCTGTCTCAAGTGCGGGTGCTGTGTGTGCTGCTCTCCAATTACACGAATGTCTCACCCTTCCCAATCCGAGCACACTGAGCAACTTGAACATTACTTCTACCGGACACCAAGTAAATTCTTCCAGCTCCATTCCCGGAGCCATTCACCTCTGTCCCACACCATCACCCTTCTTGAAAACCAAGACATAGGCACTGATTTTTGGGGTCGTACTTTGACTATTTCTACCCAACACCCCCTGTATAGCCTTCATTTCTCAGTCTTTCTTCTCACCCCTAAAAAAAAAAATTGGTATTGCTTTTATTTTCCCTTGCAAAGTCTATTTTGGAGGAGGTTTGGTCAGCTTACCGCATCCTGACATTTCCTGAATTCCTTCAAGGAACTACCCACATCTTCAGTTTATCCCAGCAGGTTACGGATCCTGTCAGTGCATCTGTTCCCACCTATAAAGCAACTCAGTCCACGCATTTCTAAAAGCACCCGTCTCATCTGAGCAGCTCCTGCCATGAGCAAGAACCATCACAACTACAACACACAGAAAGAAGGGCTGTGCGAACTGGACCGCAGCCCTTGTTCAACAGGAAATCCACACGGGTCCTGCTGCTTGCCCAGGGTGTCGGGTCCTTTCCCTCCCATATTAAGACAGTTTTAGTAATATTTTTGAATACTTTACTTGGGTTTTACGTGAGTTCCTAACAGTTCTTGCAGAAATCCATCACATTGATGAGACCCACAACGTTGTTCAGTGAAAAAAGCAGCATTTGCGCTCCAAGTTTCAATAACAGGATGAAGCAGCATTAGGGAAAGAAAAGGAGACAAAAAAATTAGCTCATCCACCCAAAGCACTGTAACACTACAGCAAACGCTGATCTTTCTGTGCTGAGCACAGAAGAATGAAGAGTAGCCAGGACTGCACAACTACAAAAGATTTCATTCTCTAATTGTCAAAAAGCATTAAACATCAACTATTTATTGTGTAGCCGAGGAAGGGGGAACAGACTCCAGCGCATCCCCTCACCAGAGGTTGTCCCTAATTGTCATGCATAGATTGCAAGCAGAGGTTACCGAGCAAAATTTGTTTGCATTTATTAATCAAAAGGAGTCAAAGGCACACAAAGATATCATCAAGGCTCCCTTGTGCTTGGGGAGGCTGACAACTCAAATTCTTGATGAAGTGTTTGCAGAATGTTTGCAATCTGTTCACAGCCTTTTTACTTTGCAGGTGCAAACCTTTCTATCTGTTACATCAAAGAAACAATTGAAAATTAAACATAGTAAACATCGCTGTACAGGTTTTAATCTCCCATTTCTGCAGGACAAAGGGAGTGCTATAATTAATTTCAAAGCAATGTTTGAGTTCTTTCAATATTCATTTGTGCACATTAGCATGTCATTAGCTGTGTTTTAAACACTGATCCTTATTTCCTTCTCCCACACACCTTTCTTTTAGCCCTTTTGTTTTAAAAAAATATAATAAATAAATGGGAAAGTTGTACTTCCTGGGAGATGTCTTTCATGCTGGAGCATCCATGCATAGATAATGATCTTGCTCAATGGAAGAGATTGGGGGAATAATGTATGGCTTTTGAGGTAAAGCCATGCAGCAGAAAATAGATGAAGAGAGTTAATTCTTTTCAGTGATGTTAAGAACTTGCAGGGGCAAAGACACTCTCACTGAGTTTTGCTATCATGCCTCGTGAATAATGCATTTTATTATATCCATTGTGGTTATCTTTTAATATGTTAATAACACTTCTAACAGTCTTCCCCCCTTGTTCTTTTATGTAGTTTAAAAACTCTTTCTTTTATTAAGATGTAACAAATGGAGATGCAATCAATAGATACTTATTCTGTTGGTGACTAACTAGTAAAAGGATTTTCTTGTAAGCTTAATTTTAAGCACAGATCTGTTTGAACAATGTCTACAGGGTAATTTCAGCCATCTATCTGCAGCATTTCCTGTAGCATTTCCGAGCTAACTCCTAATAACATCCTTCCCCTTAGGTATATTAATTTTATACATCCTGAACAGGAGATTGAACAGTCCTCAAACAGCCACGCAAGGTCACTGACACTAACAAAAATAGAACCTTTCATTGTGCTTTTATCAAGCCACGTTGGCATTTATATGAGCCTGTGTGGGCTTGAACAGCACGTATATTTGCTGGAGTTTAATACACAATTGTTTTCAAGAACCATTCAGCTCAATTTGTGTTGAAAATATTACTTGGGAAACAATGAGCCTTTCAGCCGTTCTGGCTGTCGTTCGGCTAAAGGGTGTAATTTGGGTGTTCGGAGGGAGGTATGAAAAGTGCCATAAACGTCTGCGGGTCGTCAGTCACCGGCCAAGCGGCCAGTGCCACAGGGACCACCGATGTGCTCCTGCTGCCCCTCAGCCACGCCAACACCAGCCCGAGGGTGCGGGGAATTGTCCCCACCGGGCGATGGATGAACCTGCCCAAAGCCACCTCACCCGCCGTGCCACCTCTACTCCCGTTAATCGTGGGGGGAAAGTGTGAGCCCGCAGCTCAGGGACATCCCATGAAGTGTCCAGAAGGTGGATCTATTGTATGTGCCGCTTTCTGCTCCTGACTGCACTGAGCACAGACCTGCTCTCCAGCATCTCCAGAGATGGTCACCAGGAACAGTCCTAGTGCAGCAGAAACGACAACTCGTTAGGTCTTTATTTGTGAATCGATTCCTTGCATTTATGTGATAGAATCATAGAATCATTTCGGTTGGAAGAGACCCTCAGGATCATCGAGTCCAACCATAACCTAACCTAACCTAACTCTAGCACTAAACCATGTTCCTAAGAACCTCATCTCATCTCCTCAACCCCTCCAGGTTTGATGACTCCACCGGTGACCTGGCAGTCTGTTCCAATGCCTGACAGCCCTTTCCACATAGAGTTTTTTCCCAATATCCAATCTAAACCTCCCCTGGTGCAACTTGAGGCCATTTCCTCTGATGATACGGTACATGCACCATCAGGTTGCTTCTCAGGAACACGTATGTTGGAGATGACTATCAAAGTAACGCCAAGTATCGCTGACCCCACAGCTCACAGACAGGTGACAACACAGGTGACAACGCAGGCAGTGGCAGCACAGGTTGGTGAGCTGGGAAATCACCCCAGGGCAGTCAAAGAAAGAGGTGAATATTTCATAATTACTTAATTACCTGAACGTCTTCACTTTCATCTCAGGTTTTTCAACAAGAACAAGTAAATGCACATGAAAATGTTAATTAAGCCTGGATGGAACAAGAGGAGGGACTCAACTGTCATAGGAACCATAAGAATATTGAGTTCTCCGAGTCTTCCTGTGCTGTTCACAGGGAGGAAGGGGGGAATAAGTGTTTAACAAGACAAAAATACCTTACCAAGTATGTCTGAGGTTTGTTAAATACTCTTAAGTATTCCCACCCTGACTGACACACATGTAGGATAATTAAATGAGTGAACAGTCCCCTAACAGTCTTGTCCCTATGTCAAAAGCAATAGGAAGAATTTTACTTCAAATATACCTATTGGTAAGTCTGATGACTTAGGAGCTGACTAAACACCAGGGCGGTACCCGTACACAGACCAATCTGAAGTCTTGCTGCAGTGAATTTTTCAGTCCTCCTCTGCTTCTCCCCATAACCCCGCTGAGTTTGCCCGTCTTCGGGAATGTGCAAAATCAAGGACATCAGAGTAGGCAGCAAAGCTTTGAGTCAGTTCTTATTTTATCAGGATTGCTGTGCCCAGCCCTCTGAGCAGGATGTGTACACATCTGGGTGTATACAGTGATACACAAATGTCTATATTTGTATACATACATCATCTAACTGAACTGAATTTTTCCACTCAGGGTCAGGACGCATTTCACAGACATATTTGTTTCTCCTGATGTTATAGAACTTAATTAGAAAAACTCAATTTTCATACACTCAATTCATTTTCATGCAGAGCGGAAGCAAATGAAATTGTCTCTTTTTCTGTTTTTTTTGTTATACTCAACAGGGTGCTGCTGTGATGAAATGAAATTAAATATGACATAGTTCTGGCAGAAACACTTGGTTCTTTCAAAACAAAAGGACTGCTTTAGGTCAGAGTTTTAATTGCGTGAGCGTACTCAAAGCCATCTTAACAAGTGTTTCACACAGCCACACCATTCCAGAATTCAAGCTATGAAATTGTGATAAGAATCTTTCATTTTAATTTACAAAAAGAGGGAAAAGAACAACAATTTAAAAAGCCGTATCTCTTGCTGCAAAGCAAATCAGGAAGCACTGGTGGAGCCCCCCGAGCAATGTCATTGCCTTCCCTGCCGTCCACCCCTGCATTGACAGCACCCAGACTATTTCTGTTTCAATGCTTCTCCTCCATCCCTCCATACGGGTCCCACAGGCTGATAAGGACCACACTGACAACAACCCACCCCCCAGGTCCATCCCTGCTGGGATCCAGATTGCAGTTCTATTGTCCGTTCTGGCACCGTTTTTTCTGCTAACACCGGGTGTGACTTTGCACCTGCCCGCGCAACCTAAGGTTTTCTAGGCCATTCATCCTCTTTTCCTACAATTTATTGCAGGGGGCAGGTTCATCCCCCGCCAGCGTGGCAGTACTAGTTACTGGTTAACCACTTAGCCTTGCCCCTTTACCTGCTGGTGTAGCGAGCAGCAAGGGCGAGCGCTGGTGTGGTTCCTGAGGTCTCCCCATCAGGAAATGGCACAAAGTGACGGTGCCCGGGGTGGCCGAGCTGCCCCAACGGCCAGTCCCACCACGGCACGATGTGGGACGTCCTGGACTCGCTCCACCTCTTTCCTAATAACCAAGCAGACTGTCAGGGCTCAGGATGAGAGCCCAGGAGCAGCAGAAGCGGCATCACTGATAAGCAAGAAGACTGTGGCCAGGACCAGAGTGGGGACATGAGTCCATCTCCTTTTTGATGCCTGCTTCACCAACTCTACCTTCACCCAGCACCCTTTCTCATCACAACCATCACACCCCAGAAAGAAAACATAATTGAGACAGACTAAGTTTATAGGAGCTACGGGTTTGTAACTAAAATTAAAATACAGAGAACATTTCATAATGAATGAACTCAAAGACGCTGCACAGCAATTAAAACTAATCTACTGAGAGGTGAATCTATGAAAGTGCAAGAAGCTGCTACAAAAGTTCATAAAATGTGGCATAAATCTCATTAACCTAAACAGCAGAGCCAATCCAGCGTGAACACAAAGCGTCCCCACCTGCTGGTTCCTCGGTCCCCAAAATGCTCCCAGAGCCCAAGAACGCTGGAGATGAAACTCCTCAGGTGTCATGCACATCTAGAGCAGCAGGAAGGGAAACGATGGAGAACTTGAGGCCTATTTGCTTCTGATGTTAACAAAAAGCAGGGACAACGTCCCTGAAGGCACCAGTGGGTTAAACGATTATCGAGTTTGGCTTTGAGCTGTGCACAGACTCCGAAGTTCCCATACCCTTATTTTCCAAAATGCTTTGGCAGTTCTGCGTTAGGTGCGGAGGAGGCAGCGCACACGGCGCGGTCGGCCGGCTGCACAGCCTCTGTCATGGTCTCTTTTACAAGGATGGAAGCTAATTAATAAAGCTGACCTTACATCACTTTTATACCTGCAAACTTTACATTGCAGACAAGCTCTTCACCAAACCAGGGGCTGAAATGGAAACAGCCAAGAAGACAACCTAGGAGAATCGGGGAAACAAGCTGAAACCAGCAAACAGTTACAAGTAACACCTATTGCATAGATTACTTTTTTTAAAAGACAAAGAAATCCTCCAGTCCAATATTTATAAGCAGAGAATTCATATTTGGAGCTGGCAGAGATAAGTGATGTGGCCACCAGTGCTGTTACTCACGGCGTTGCTTTGGGAAGTGCCCAGGGTGAGGAAGGATGGGAATAAATGACAATACGATGCATATGGAAAGGGAGCACAAGGGAAGTTGTTTGCAGTTTGTTTCTGGAAGTCAATAACTATCCTTTCAGCTCTAATTTTTAGTCTGTATTATTACAAGATACAGTTATTTGTAAGTGGGTGAACGCGGAAGGGCTTCACGTACCGTAACGTAACGGTGCTGTCGCATTGTCAGAGTATTAATCAGAGGATCTAATCTTATGTGTAGTCCAAACATCAACAAATCTTTTTTAAAGGTATCGATTTTATTGATTTTAGGACATATTGTAGCTCTTGGGACAAAGACAGAAGAAAGCTCTCCAGAGATGTTGTGCAGCAAACGAACAGATGTAATTACTACCACCTTGTGTCTCTAACGCACATCGGCTGTCCTGAGCTCCACAGGAATTCTGGATTTTGCCACTGATTCCCACAGAAGCGGGTTAGAGCTGCCTAAATATTAGAGGAATATCGATTATTCTGCCTGTTAGAGAAAGAAATTAGTACGTGTGGAGCACTACAAGCCACTCTTGGTGAAAGCTGAAGATAACCATGGGCTGGGTTTTGCAGTGATGCGTTTGGTCACTGAGATTATCCAGGCTCCCGGGACCAGTCACTCCATGTGGGTCTGAATTACTACGTGTGAATATGTGCTATATAGGACTTTTGCTTACGACTTGATTATATGATGTCTCACACCAAGACTTCAGCCTGTTTGGTGTGCACGGGATCAGTGCTAGTGACGGCTAAAAAATGTTATACACCCATCTCCCCTTACAGTTTGATTTGAAGCTCCTCTTAAAAACATGCAAAAATCACCTGTGTCTAAACAGACAGGTTAGGATTGAGAGTATCTCCCTATTTCCTACAGAAGGTGAAGCGAAGCCAAAGAAGATAATTATTTCATAAAGTCTGTAAGTTGAGGGCTACGGTAAAAAACCTGAAAGCCTCACTGTTTCTGCAGATTCAGATCCTTCCAGCTAAGCTCAAGCACCCTACCCTAAATACACTGTTGTGTACATACTAGGAGTATAACGTAGTAACTAGAATAACCAAGAGTGAGGAAAGCTGGTCTGGTGTTAGTGGGAGGGCTGACGACAGAAGGGATGAGGGCAGAGCACGCCACGGACTTTCTGAGACATCTTCTCAACCTCTGTTAATGTTTAATTGATATTTATGTATTTGGACAGAGGCAAACATGGTACCATCGTGTCATAAGTCCTAACTTGAAGGTCTTCAGATGATCCAATTCCTGCCATGGGGAAACTATTGGGAAGAAGGGAACCAGCACCACCATTCCTGGAAATCTCCCCTCTTTGATTTTGGCAGTTGCCCCCACATCAAATTCGAACATTTTACTTAACAGCGAACTACTTCCAGTTTTGCCCCAGAAAAAGTGTTTCAGATTTTGTTTTGTTTTTCATTTTGGTGAGAAAACATTTTCAGCTCAGAGTGGAAAGGACCATTAGAAGAAGTTAACCGCAGTTTTCGTTCATTTGTTGAACTGGCAAACCCATTTTTCCCCTGTTCTCCGGACACCCCAGCGCTCCCACACAGCCTTTCCTCCCTAAAATGCTCTCCTGGATACCTAAGCCCAAAACTCTCTATCTCATAAATATGAGGAAGGCTTCATGGAAATACCAGTAATAACTGATAATACAATGAACTTCAGGAGGAACATGATGAGTATTACAGGGAGAAATCTCCTTAACTTTATTAAAAGAAATCACTTGCAATAAATTTAAGCATAATCCTTCCTGCTGTTTTCTAAGACTGGTAGCAACCATTTAACACAGCTTTTAGGTTCCTGAGAAGACTCTTCTGAGATTTCTTTCTCCTGCAATGTCCTGAAACGGTTCCTACTGTGGGTCCCCTCTGTGGTCTCTTCATTTCTGACTGTGCTGCTACAAGGTATGAGATGGTAAATCACATGAGCAATTGCTTTGTTACTTGGTTTTTAATTAAAAACTACATAGATTTAAATGTAATAAATGTCAAAACTGCTCCTGGTTTACTAAAAAAGAACGTGTCTCCTTGGGATACTTTGAGAATGGCTCCAAGTCCTGGCTGGTACCATACAAACGGCACCTTTTCCACCTCCTTGCGCTTCCTCATAGACTACCGGGCTTTTGAGACCCATTCTAATTTTATCCTTATTTACACAGACCTCATTTCCTTAACACATTGTGCTCTTCTCTATGTTCTCTCTTACGTCAAGGACAGAACATGAGTGCACAAGGATGGAGTTCACTGCTACCTCTCTTGCACAGCACCGCTGCCACAAAGATTTCCTTTATGCTTTCCCTGTCACTCAGCTCTGCAGGCAGCACATTCCAAGGGGGGTTTTTCTGAGGTCCAGGGTGTGATGGTGTCACAGAGGAGTTTCTGCAGCAGCATGTATGGCATTGCAGAGGAACCTGTGCGAAGGGCTGGCCCGGGGCCGTACACGGCGCAGGATGAAAGGCAGGCACAGAATCACAGAGGCAGGCGGCGCGCAGAACCTGCTTGGCTAAGGAATAGAACAACTGCGGGGTAATAAGATTATTACAGTGCAAAGTTATTCTGTTGAGATAAGGAAGAATTTTAATGACTTTTGTAGAAGGTATCAAGCCATCGTTAGCCAATCAGCCTGACTTCCCGAGACGGCTGATTTTGCATCCGTGGGATTGCTTTGCTCAGAGGCTCCCGGATGGCTCCGTGATACTGTGGGACTGAAAGGGGAGATAAATCTTTCAATCTCAATTTTAATTTCAATACAATTGCCTTATTACAGCGATACGTGAGGAATACGCGTGGTACTTCCCAAGGGTTTTGCTTTTCCCAATAGCAAATGTCTCACTCACTGTTTGGGGAGAACGGTTCTCTTGCTAAATTGCTCACAATGCAAGTTATTATAGAGCAGAGGGACCCTGTGGTTATGATTGAAATTTATATGTGAGGAACAACCAAGAATGCCAAGTGCACTGGATAAACTGTAGGTAGGTGGCAGAAGGCAGATAAGCAGCCTAGGAGGTTTAAGTTACAGGATCTTAAGCCACAGAAAGATTCATTCTATAATTTACATTACAACCGGTTTCATTTGTAGAACGAATAATGGAAAGCTCATAGAGATAAGTAGTTGAGGTCCAATCCTGGGAGGTGTCGAGCGCTCGGCTCGCACTGAAGGCAGCGTTCGAGCCGGGCTTTTGAAACCGTGCGTGTGCCTCCGCAGCCCAGGGAGCAAACCCAGCGGTGAACAGGCACCGGAAACAACCCAGGCCGAGGAGCCGGGTTTGCCCAGCGCTGCTCCTGCCCTCCCGACACAATGCGCTCGCTTGATTTAAAAGAACACTGCATTTTAAAGACATAAATCACCTCGCCAAAAAGTACGGAGTGAATGATTTATTTACTTTAAAAACAGCAATAAAAACATTTAAGAGTTGCTACAGGAAACTACCCATTTTCCTTTTGCTGAGTAGGCGGGCAAAGATTTATGCATATTGGTATTCATATATAAATACCTCTGCTCAAGCCTAACGCCAAACTAGGAAATCTCCAGCCCTCCTTCCTTTCCATGAGCTCAGACCTTCACAGGTAGAACGACAACGGCTCTGAAAAAGAGCAATACGGACGGGCTCCCGGGTGACACTGCCCACGGGTCTGTGGGTCTATGGGCCAGGAACATGGTATCAGGTCCTGTCTGCATTAAAAAGTTCTTTTGATTTGTTACCATTTGTTTTTCAGCAAGTTAGACTGACAAACACCTATTTTGACAAACCTTCAGTGTTTTCCTAATGGACTAACTGTCCTGAAAGCATCTCTGACTAAAAGAAAAGTATCCAAAATTGTACATGTATTAAAGAAGAGGAAAGAAGGTGAGCCCTGAGTTGTAAGAATCTCCCTCAAGGTCACAATAATTTTATTTCGAGTTGAGTTTTGCTTTATGCAAGCCAGCAAAGTTTTGAGGAAATGCAGATACGCATTTGCCTTTGACCCATACCCATATGTTATTAAATAAAGCTGAGAAATACCCATAAGCAGTGCATGAGAAATCTGATGTGTTCTTAATAAATCATTATCAGTTTAATTATGTTGTTTAAACGAAACATCGCCATTTCCTTCCAATACGCATTAGCGTAATAAAAACCACCTGAGAGGTAGCAAAACTCCTGCAGCGTAATGCAGGTTTGCCTGAACTTTGTATTTACCTGTGGAACGGCCAGTTTAAATCGCAAAGACATGGAGGAGCTGCAATGACACCCTCCCATGTGTAAATATGGGATATCCGAGAAGGGTGGGAGGCAGAGGGGTGATATCCGAATTGTGCTGGAGGGTTTGGTCCCCGCTCAGAATAAACAGCTCCGGAGATGGAGCCGGAGCGAGCGGCGTCGGGAGAGTGGGAGCGGCAAGCACAGTCCATAAAGCCCCAGTGAATGGTAACGACAGGCAATAAAATACCCTTTTAAAAATCCAGTAAAGGATAAAGGCTGTAGACGGCAGCATTGACTGGCAATGCCGGAGCTGCACAACATGGGCAGATTAGCATAAAGCATGGCAAGAAAGTACAACGACAAATTATTCAGTCGTACCAAATGCTCGCGGAGAATCTAGGCCAAGCAAGCAATCAAAATCAAAGACAAACAAGGTATATGTAATCCCACAGTAAAAAGATTGAGCAACAGTACATCGCCAAGACATTTTAATACTCCTTTAGCCCACAATTTTTGAAAGCCATTCATAGGGCTATAAAAAGTGAGGAAAAAGCTGCACGACGCAGTTCAGACCAACACGGGGGTGTAGTTCTACACCGGCAGAGCACCAGTGTTAATATCATTTCTGTCATGTTACACAAGTAGCCCAGCAAGAGCATCATAAAATGCAATATGTGTTTTCTCTACGAGCTTAAGTGTGTTTTAGCATAATTATTCCTGATGCTTCAGTTATGGAAGGAACACTACCAATCTAAGTAGCAAGAAGGTATTTATTCGCCCTTAAGGTACAATTACATGCTGGAAAATGGCTCTTTTTTAATTCAATGATCTACTTACTTTGTGTGTTAGGCGGTCACACATTGCTAAGACCACAGTCCTTGTGATGATGTGTTTACTCCTTAAAAAGCTCCAGTTCTGTATGCTGAGGTGGTGTTTGTTTAGCCCTCCTGCTATTTCTCTGGTGGTTTGCTTTTTGGTTTTGGTTTTGCAGCTCGTGCAGCCCTAGACTGACTGATATCTATTTTGGCACATGGAAAATCGTCAAACCATCATTCTAAATTCCACACACTAGATCTGCATGCTGAGGATGCTCAAGGCGAAAAAGGCCACCGAGCAGCTTTCTCTGTTGAATTCAGAGCTATCAGTTAAGGGGAAAAAAAACCCAAACCAGCCAGACCCCAACAATATTTTATTTCGATTTCAACAGGTTTGATTCTGAGCCATCCCAGGGAATCTCTCCAAGGAAAGCCAGAAAGGTTCGGTGCAGGCTGTGCAATGGGCCTGGCTCACTGGGGACACGCCGCTGCCCGTCCACTGCTCCATGTGACAGTGTGACAGTGTCCCCTCCCCGGGAACACCGTGTGCACCAATCTTACCCAAACACCAAGTTTTAGTAAAATATCTCTTTTCTGAGTGGCTTGGAGCCTTGGGATGGAAACCCCGGCCCTGCCGATAGAGAGGTGGATGGAGCTGCTTTACGCGACCCTTCCCATTGGGAC
Organism: Patagioenas fasciata; assembly: GCF_037038585.1. Classification (NCBI taxonomy): domain Eukaryota; kingdom Metazoa; phylum Chordata; class Aves; order Columbiformes; family Columbidae; genus Patagioenas; species Patagioenas fasciata. The sequence continues at coordinate 39,801,457 of NC_092527.1, forward strand.
TGACTTGCCCGACGGAGCAGTCTGGGGACACCACGTTCTCCAGGGGTCCCAGCTTTGTGTGGCACAAGTGTAATAAATTCTACTCACACAAGGTAAAGAATAATAAAAATTAGCACTCTTTGACTTCAGTAACTGTGCAAATGACATTACAAGGGTATTGCAGATCTGAGTTCACAGAAACCACTAATCACCTTAAATTCTAAAGTACAAAGCAGACGGTCGAAGCTATGCCCGAAGAAAAGAACATTTTATGCAGTAACCTGTCAAATGGTGAAAATCATGAGTGCCAATTGAAATTGATGCGCTCATCTCTCTGTGGATGGGCACACGAAATAGAGGCAGCGGGGTCTGGTATCAAATGCAAACAGAAAGTTTCTGAATTAAGATACTTCCAGAAAAAACTGCACAAGTTCTGGTAGTTGGTGAACATTGCTGACTCCAGTTGCTACCACAGATCCCATTTTCCAGTCGAACATGGTTTCTATCCAAACGCAACGATGGGGTGGGAATTCCCCAGCGTTGAGGCCAACTCCTCACCCAAGGAGCCCCAAACCCCACAGATATAAAAGGCAAAGACTTTTAAGGAGAAATGTGTTTTAGTGTAGCTGGAGAGAGGGGGGACTGTTCCCTTTGTGTAAAATCCATGACGATACACGGCAAGAACAGCTTTTATTAAACGATTAAACGTTTCAGCTTCTCCCCTGAAACTTATGCTTCAGCAAGAGGATTGTGAAGGAACATATGCAAATGAAAATAATATTAAAATAATTCCTTAGTCTCCTGCAGCCGTGTGGCGTTATTTAATACTATTAAATGGCAATCCCTTTTTTAATTTCAATATTTATTTTCAGTTTTTCTCAAGGAAAAAAACCATAAAAGGTGCCTGTACTCGATTCTCTGATTTTATACAACTGGGTAAAAATCATCGTGCGCTAATCAAAGAAACGTGTATCTCCCAGCTAACGCCCCAATCTCCACAGAAAAGACAGATCAGGTCCAAGGAGCTGTGGGCAGGGCATGATGGAGACAGAGTCCTCTTGGTGGGTCTCCAATTGCTCCACATCTTGTGCAAAAGACCCGCAGGGATGGCCCGACCTTGGGAAGCATAAGAGACACATTCCCAGGGGTTTGGAAAGGACCTTCAGCGGCTCTTGCTGTGAATTTCTGAGCTTGAGCAGAAGCTGAAACGGAGCCCAAAGCAAAACCTCGCACCAGCAGCCTGGTCCCCGCGGGCGAGCCCGGCGCTCGTGGCATCGGCGCGTCCCCGAGCCACTGCTGCTCCTGCCAAGGGCACCCAGAACGTCCTTCCCTCCGGCTCGTGGGGCGAAAAACAGAATCATCGGATCTTAGAATCATAGAAACATTTCAGTTGGAAGAGACCCTCAGGATCAGTGAGTCCAAATATACACGCTCCTTAATCCAGTTTCAACGAGCAACTCGGCACCGCCTTCAAAAACCTCCACTTGGCAGGCAGGGCTATTCCCAAACTTTGGGTAATGAGCAGGAAAAAAAGAGTTTTTCACAGCAAAACAAGCAGCACCGGTGGTCAAAAGAAAGCGTCCAGGCCGTTGGGTTTGAATGGCAGAGGGATAATGGGCAGGAGCGGGAGTGGGGAGCTCGGCCTCCTTCACTTCAGCGATGCACTTAGTTCATGCTTTACCTCAAAGTGCTGGGTTTTAACCCGAGAGGAAACGTGCGGCAGCTTTCATGCTCCTGCTGTGTAACTGTAGGCAAGTGCAGTCTTTTAAATGGCAGTCGCTGCAAGCGAGGGATGTTATTTTTGTAGGGAAAGGCTTTCTGGCACAGCACTATCAGTGAGGGAATAACAGAGAATTAAAAGAGGGAACCAAGTCCCTCTTGTTAGACATCTTCCTACTCTCACCTCTCGCAATGTGGCCACGTAAATCTGGCATATTTCATAATATGAATCCTGAAGGCAAGTTAAAAACTTGTAACGTGGATGTTTTTTGCATGCACACGGGGTTGTGGCCATGGTTATGAACACATTTACACAATTTCCAAGAAAACAAAGAAGTTGGGAACTGAAAAAAGAACCCACTCCTTTTTACCATTCAAGGTCTGTGAATGAAGTTGGGAATTTGCACTCTACCTTATTCATTAAAATAGAAACTGCCATCACTTTAATGAGCAGCCTGAGGGTGGACAAAGTGCCTTGAATAGCTACGTACCATAGAGAACTTGGCATCCTCACTGAAACATAATGTGGGATTGCAATTGTGGGATTTTTCCAGTGAATACGAAGTGATCAAAGATAACACTGCCCCAAAAAGAATTAAAACAGTGCAACATTGCATCAAGTTACAGCCAATGTCAATCATTACACGCCTGAGCGCACCGGATCTTTTAAATAATGTTATAGACATGCTGTGGCATTCAAAATATTCACTGAATTTCAAATTAAAATGCAAAAGCATGTTCCCCGCTCATCTGACCAGAATAGTGAACTCCAGGCACATCTTTCCAAATATTGCTCTAATGCCACATCATTTACTGTCAGCTGGAGGACAGGCTCATTTTATGCAGAGCTGGATGATAGGAGGACAGTCACATTAAATGCATTCCAAAAAAGTTACCTTGGGCTTTGCTCCTGGGAGATGAGAAAATAGGAAAGAGGGAGTTACAAAAGATCGGGGAAGGAGAGGACTAATTGCAGACTGATCACCTTTCCTACTGGGAAAGGAAAAACGCCTCGCACAATGCAGAACTTGAACCTCGTCATTGTGTAGATGAGAGTTTCTGGCATATAATGCCAGCCCGAGCTGCTTACTGGAAAAAATGTTGCTTTATTTACATGCTAAAGGAACCACCTCCCAGCTTTGGGCTGCTGATAAAAAGAAAGGGAACAGTGAGTTATTCTGGCAAAGGAGAGGGGTGGAGGGAATGCAGTAAAGACGCACATCAAAGGAAACATTTATAATATGCCACCAGGGTGGGGTGAAATGCACAAGTCTTTTGCAAACATAACAGGGAGCCCAAAGTCCTTTCAATTTTTAAAAAGGTCAGTGAGGAAACAGCAGAGAAAAACTTTACTGCAAGCTCAGAAATAACGATAGAAATATTGGAGTATTTAGCCTCAAAACCTCTGTGGAAAGAGGATGCAATTCAGTCTTCAGGTGGAGAGAAAAAATACCTTTAGCAGCCTATAGAAACCAACCGAGAGCAAGATAATATATATAGCGTACAACTGCAATTAAGTGAAGGATGGAGCACGAAAATTTAGATCCAATGAAAACATGATGAAGGGAACAAGCACACATCACCTACTGCCATGTTAATTCTGCACCAATTCATATGATCTTGCTCGATTTCCAACACTGCAAGCTCATGGATTTGCACGAAGTACAGATTAGCCCAGGGTCTGGCTCAAAATCTGACATAAGTGATCTAAATCTTGAATAATCTCACGGCAGATAAGGCCAGGTTCCTATGGCAGATAAGGCCAGGTTCCCATGGCAGAGCCCCCATCCAGCTCTGATGGCCAGAGCTGTGGTGGGGATCCCACCACCTGGGTCCAGGAACCTCCCACCGCCCCTGGGAACAGGGACCATCACCTTCTCAAATGCCCAAACCCCTTCCAAAGCCACAAGTAATATGCAGCCTCATTCTCCTAAATGAATTGTAATGACAGTAATTCATGCCTATGGCTCAGGTCCATTTGTAGGAGGATTTTGCTACGAGATGCTTTGTATCGTCTTCTCTGTAGGGCTGCGGGTTGAGAACTGATCTCATGGAGCTCTTACACATCAGCTCTGTTTAGGTACAGTTTTTAATTATCTAATTTCATAATTTGTTTTTCTATGAATACAACTGCACTTCGTTGCAAAGCTTGACTGCTCAATGTCTGAATTTGCTCTTTATTTTATTTGTTTATACAACAAGGCTTATTTCATAATATTTACTGAACTGAAGAGTATATCACAGACTCACATGATTTAATTTAAGGCAAATGTTTAATTTAACATTCTTATAAATAAGAAATGGAGCAATAGGAACAAAAGGGTTTTAAATGAGCAAACTGTAGAACTGCTTATTGGAAGTGGCGAGGAAGGATGGTCTAATGAGCTGAGCACTAGACAAGGCCCCAGAACCTTCAGGACCTATTCCAGATGAGACACTGCTTCAGCCTGTTGTCCCAAGCAAGCTATCAAAGTCACCCAAGGCTGTCCGGTGAATAAAATGTGTAATGTGTTTTGATCAGTTACCTTTAAGCCGCATTTCACATCAACAGCCTCAAAACAATAGGAAATAGAACGGGTTGGATCTTCAACGTTCACGTAGGCAGAGCCTTTGCATTGCTCAGTGTGCCTGGCACCATCCTGTTTGCACATTCACTGAAGAATAACAAGCCTCATGGACAGAAAACCTACCTCATTTAGGTATAAACCATGGGGAAATAACAAAAAACAGAGAGGAAAGCACAGCTGAAAACATGGTAGCACAAAGAGGAACAAAATAAACCCAAAGATTAGGTCGTTAATGCAAAGATCAGCAAGCTTTTAGGAGCAATGTGCCAGACTGCATCTCTCTCCTCTCAATGAGAGGTCCCGTGCACTGGCAGGTTTGGTGGGGGTCACAAGACAGGGCCTCTCCAAGAAACAAGACACTGCCCATTAGCTGCTTGGCAGGGCCTTACTGCTCCAGGAGCCCCACAGCAGCCTCAGATCCAGTGGGAAACGAGGGCTGCAATCTGCAGCCTCCCCACGACACTGCGGCTCCCAAAGCCCCCCACACATGGACCTGCTGCCCACCAGGCACCCCCCATCCACCCCTCTCACACCTGCACTGCAGATCCCTGATCCTCTGCTCAGAGAATCACAGATGGTTTGGGTTGGAGGGACCTTCCCAGCTCCCCCAGTGCCACCCCTGCCATGAGCAGGGACATCTTCACCAGCTCAGGTTGCTCAGAGCCCCGTCCAGCCTGGCCTGGGATGTCTCCAGGGATGGTTCATCCACCACCTCTCTGCCCAACCTGGGCCAGGCTCTCACCACCCTCAGGGCCAACAATTTCTTCCTCATGTCCAACCTGAATCTCCCTCCTTTAGTTTAAAACCATAACTCCTTGTCCTATCACAACAGGCCCTGCTAATCAGTTTGTCCCCATCTTTCTCAGGGGCTCCTTTTAAGTCCAAAAAGGTCACAATAAGGTCTCCCCGGAGCTTCTCCTCTCCAGGCTGAACACCCCAACTCTCTCAGCCTGTTAAAGGACGAAAAACCATATTGGATGTTCAAGTCACCAAAGCCATGATAAAAACAAACAAAGGCAAACCCAACCCTGAATCCACAGAAAACAAACACTCCCCTAAACATTCATAAAGAGTAAGTTAAAATCAGTCCGTAAGCTCCACAAAGCCCAAGACGCCCAGCTGTGCACGGAGGATTTTCTACCGAGGTTCCCCGATCACTACCGGGGGACAGAGGAGAGTGCTGCAGAAGCAGCTGGAGAGTCACAGGAAAGCTTTCCGGACCCTAAAACTCTTCCTTTTGCTCTGCCTTTGGGACATAACCACAGACCATATGCAGTCAGAAGTTATTTTTACATTCTCTTAATCTACATTATGAAGAATAAACTGAATTCTACAAAGCAACATGAGTTATTTTATTCCAAATACACAATGGGGTTTATACTTAAGTGCTTACATGACTTCACTACACCTCAGGTCACAATCTAATCTCTCTTTAACTTTAATTTAATGCCCAATTTAATCTCAATATGACAGCTAACAATTAGGAGAACACATGCAGAGCCACTTACTGTTTGATTGTATTGGTCACGTATCGACGTCAGATACAGAACTGTTTTCCTGTAGATCGTAAAACTTCAGAGCAAAAGATTGAGAAATGTCTGCTGTTCTGAGTGGCTTTCAAGATTAGGACCTCAATAAGCCATGACTGGGTACATGTGTGTGTTGTGAAACCCCTATAGTTTTAATAACTTAATTGACAAAATGTTCTGCAGTGGACATTTTCAATGCATTACTTCAGGTAGGAGATGCTCTTTTCTATATTTCAATCTCTATCCAAAAAGCTGAGTCTGTAATAAAGGCTTTTTACATGTTGATCTTGTATAAAAGCAAGCATGGGCTCTGCTCTGTGCATTTCTATCAGTGTGTTTCATAGCTTTAAATCTGTACATGTGCCTTATACAACCCAACTGCAGCAGGACTATTTCCAATGCACACATTTGCCCAGACCTTATTCGTCACGTTCCAGCATTTCTCAGTACAAACCTTGAAACTAAAATAAAATTACATTACATTTTAAACATCACACCCTGAGTGATTTTATATAGTAAACTACTTATTTTAAAACAAGATTAAATATTGCACCTCGCTGAAATATCTACTCTTAGCAGAGAGCACTCAGATGGAAAATTTCATACATTTCAACTGATTTTTTGCCTGAACGGTTTCCACACATTTTTCTAAAACCTAGTTGTGTCAAATGATTTATTCTCCTCTAACAATGCGGTACAAGTAGCCAGGAAGATGCAAGTGCTGAAATGGTTGACGGCAGTTGGCCAATTAAGTGCTCTACAGTATTCTGATTTTTGTTTTTTTGTACTTGCACATACTAATCCTTTTTTTTTTTAATGTATTGAGCTTCTCTCCAGCAGAAAGAATGAGCTAACTGCAAGGCATGCCACACCAGAGCTTGAAAATGTACAGCGACACGCTCGTATCCAGGGGAGGGTTAGCCAAGTGTGAAGTGTAAAACATATCGGGGGAGAAGGAGGAGAAGGGAAAGGGGAAGGGGAAAGGTAAAAGGAAAATGGAAAGGGAAAGGGAAAGGAAGCCCAGCTGGAGCCCTGGGTCATCCAAGAAGCTGGGAAGGACACTGCCAGGTTTTGTAGCTGTTGGAGGGCACTGGGTAGGGAGGAACCCAGCCAGGAAAGGTGTTGTTGCTTGGCCGTCATCTCTTGCTGACAACAGTGACAGCAACTAATGAGGGGTGACCCGTGGGAAGCCTCGCTGCTCATCTGCAGCACATCATTACTGTGCTGGGCACTGCAGAGGCCAAACCTCCAATCCTGGGGTCAGTTTTGGGCCCCTCACGCCAAGAAAGACCTTGAGGTGCTGGAGCGAGTGCAGAGAAGGGAACGGAGCTGGTGAGGGGCTGGAGCACAAGTGTGATGGGAGCAGCTGAGGGACCTGGGGGGTTCAGCTGGAGAACAGGAGCTGAGGTGAGACCTTCTGATCTCTGAACTGCCTGAAAGGAGCTTGGAGCATGGAGGGGTCGGGCTCTGCTCCCCAGGAACAAGCGCCAGGAGCAGAGGAAACGGCCTCAAGTTGCACCAGGGGAGGTTGAGGTTGGATCTTGGGAAAAAAATTCTTCCAAGAAAGTGTTGTTGGGCATTGGAACAGGCTGCCCAGGGCAGTGCTGGAGCCATCATCCCTGCAGGGGTTGAACAGATGCAGAGATGAGGTTCTCAAAGACATGCGGCAGTGCCAGGGGTAGGTTAGCGGTTGGACTCAATGATCTTAATCCAACCCAAAGGATCCTATGATTCTCTGACTATCGAAGGAGGTGGATGGTACTGGATCCCGGCTGCAGGCAGAGCTGCTGTCACCAGCACGGCTGGGCCACCTCCAGCTCCTGCTGCCACCTCCTTTATCTCAGGCTGATGGACTCTTGGGCAGCACAAACCCCTGCTGCAGAAACATCACTCTGGCTCCAGAACAATTGCTTGGTTCCAAGAAAAATGACAATATACAATGTGGTGAACTATTCTTATCGTATCAGAGGGGTCTCTTTTATTAAAAAGAAGTGGTAGGAAAGGTGGTGCTTGGTTTCATATATCATACAGAAGCAGTAAAAAGTAACCCGTGTATAATATAGGAGCAGTGATAGCGGCAGACTTCCGTAAGCACTAAGTCTGCTAAAACAAACAAACAAAAAAGTCTAATTTGAGGTGGATTTTTTTCAAAATATTAAAGTTTGTTTTATCAAAATGAAATAGATATTCACATTTTTCAGAAATCACTCTCTTGCTTCCTCTGCAAGCTTTTCTTCAGCCCTACTGCTTATCAAGTAACCCCCAAAACATTCAGTAGGTTCCTAGGAAAGCAAAAATAAAACGCAAAAACTCCAATTACAAAACCCTAAACTCAGATTTTGGGACCTTCCCATCCGCTGTCCCACTCAACCGGCTCGTGAGGGAAGAGACACAGACACATGTCAATACAGGGAAGACATCAAAGCTCTGAATGCCAGTGAGGAAGACAAAACATTGCAAAAAATGCTGAAGCGATTTACAACCCGGACCCAATTAATTTATTACAGATTACTTGATCTAATTCCCCTCATGGTGAAGTTATCGCTGCCTTCAGCATCAGGTGTCGATGACAGAAGTATTGCCACTAGCACTACATATCAAAACATTGCTGTGATTTCTCTTACAGATCTATATCAGTCACAACAGGTTGCTGTGATGTTTCCAGATAAAAACCTGCAAGAAAACTGCTTTTTTCTCTTTAGCCAGCTGGCGCAAAATCAAAAAGTGACAGCCAGAATGAACAGACACTCCTGGCAACTCCAATGAGAGGCGCTTCATTACAAGTCACAAGAGTAGGGGTCGTCTCCTCTGAGGTCACTACATTTAGACACCTCCCCCTGGGTTACACCATTTCAAGAAAATGTATTCACTTATTTAGGATTTAAAATAAACAGAGTCAGCTAACAGGGTCCTGGGATTTTTTAAGGCATAGTTTTTTGCAAGTTACGACTGCAGCTTGGACGTTTTAGGAGAAGTCTGAATTCTAGCCAGTGTGTGCAAAATGAAGAGATATTTATTAGCATTTAGGGATTAAATATTGAAGAGCTACGCATGAAATAAAGTCACTTCATCACTCCGTTGCCGACAGATGCTTCATGAAAAGAAATTTTCAATAGATTTCACTCATTTTCTCTTATAGGATGTCCTGAGTTGGAAGGGACCCACACGGATCATGGGGTCCAACTCCTGTCCCTGCACAGGACACCCCACAGTTCCCAGCACTGGGGACCGTCCACTGTCACCTCAATGTATTCCTTACATGAACCAGAACTGCCTTGCTAGACCAGATCATTCATTTTCTGGCTCCAGGTTTATTAGGATTACAACTCTGTCCGGCTGGCGTGATACACGCTACTAAATAACCCAGAGACTAGAAATACAGGCTTTGTATATCAAACGTAATACCAAAATATTTTCAGTTAGCACAACAGTACTATCCTCCCTTTTTTGAACATTATTCAGCCAAAATTACATATATGGAAAAAAATGGAGTTGCTAAGGATGATTTATTAATTGTATGTAACACGCCTGAAGGCAGACTGGGAATGGAATTCAGATGGATGGACACAGAGGAGGATTAAGCCAATAATGGCAATTTACGGTGTAATTTCTTCTTAGTCACAACACTCCCATCACATGAAATTATTTCCACAGACGATATTTATACAATAGCAGAAACCGTCCTATAGTTTATCTCCTAAGCATTACAGAAACTAAAATGCTGGTGGGATAAAACTTTTATGATTTACTCAAGGCTTTCTGCAAAATTCTTCGAGATCAAAATTTGACAACTAAACGCTAAATTCCTAAATCTGGTCGTACAGATGCTCAAGTAATTTGATTGGGAAACTTGCTCTTTGCTTAAGCTGTGCAAAGTCAAGGCTGGATCAGCCCCTTTCCACACTAAAAAGGAAAAGAAGGAAGGAGCTAAGAGAAGGAAGAAAGGTCCACAAGAGATGACTCTTTTGTTACCTGAAAATAAACGTTTGTTTGTCTAGGTTTGGTTTTGTTGTTTGGGTTTGTTTTTTGGTTGGTGGGTTTGTTTGTTTGTTTGTTTGCTTTGTTTTCCTGAGAGATTTAAAGCTTTCTGTCATAGGGTTTAATTCGGCTCGTGATTTAGGAGCACTGCGAAGAAACGCTCTGAATTGGTCTGGCTTATCCATTAACTGTCCGTGTTGGTGTTTCTTGCGTTTGCCCTGCCCTGCCGTTGCCAGAGGTGGGATCCTGGATCCTGGGATAAACAGCTCACGCTCAGCTCCATCAGGGCAACTCTTGTGTTTGCTCAAGGACACGAAAATCCTCTTACCCCAAGCGAGACGCTAGAGTATGTTGCCAAAGGCCACATGCACGCAGCGATTTCACACGTTAAATCTATTTGCAAAAAATCAGACCTAAACAGAAGCAGGTAGATCTCAGGTAAGAGGAAGACTAAGAGGTTATAGCCACCCGAGCCGGGCTAGTGCGATGTGCAACAGGCAGCACTGTACACCCACACAAAACATCACACATCAAATTGACGTGGCAGATTTACTCGCACTGCGGTGTGGGGATGTACTCAGCCAGGGCTCCCACTAATGCTTCTGTGGGCGGCTCTGCCATTGCGTCCACAGAGGAGCGAGGACTGGTATGAGAGCCTTCAGTGGCTGGTGAAGTATTTTTAATTTGTAAATAGCAGAAAATCCCAATCACATTACCAAATGCACAAGCAGCCCTGGAAGCTCCACATTACAGCACCTCATATGTCTCCCCTGGGGTACACACCAACCTGCAGGCTGTGGTAAGGCCATTGCAGCCCAGCAGAGACCTCAGCCACAGAATCCCAGAATGTCAGGGGTTGGAAGGGACCTGGAAAGCTCATCCAGTGCAATCCCCCCATGGAGCAGGAACACCCAGCTGAGGTTCCACAGGAAGGTGTCCAGGTGGGTTTGAATGTCTGCAAAGAAGGAGACTCCACAACCTCCCTGGGCAGCCTGGGCCAGGCTCTGACACCCTTACCAGGAAGAAGTTTCTTCTCAAATGTAAGTGGAACCTCTTGTGTTCCAGTTTGAACCCACTGCCCCTTGTCCTATCACTGGTTGTCACTGAGAAGAGCCTGGCTCCATCCTCCTGACACTGCCCCTTTCCATATTGATCCCCATGAATGAGTCCCCCCTCAGTCTCCTCTTCTCCAGCTCCAGAGCCCCAGCTCCCTCAGCCTTTCCTCACACGGGGGATGCTCCGCTCCCTTCAGCATCTTTGTTGCCCTTCAGTGCTCTGTCCCAGCAGCCCCTGAAGAACCCTTCCTCCAACAGGGACAAGGGAAGACCAAAAAGAAGTTTCCTACTAGTAACTAAACCTGAAAATTCACTCTTTGATACTTTCAGGTACATGCACTGGATGGTTTCCTTGCAATTAACCTTGGTAGATTCAGACTAGAGATAAGGAAGGAATGGTTTACCCTGAGGGTGGTGAGAGCCTGTCCCAGGTTGACCAGAGAGGTGGTGGATGAACCATCCCTGGAGACATCCCAGGCCAGGCTGGACGGGGCTCTGAGCAACCTGAGCTGGTGAAGATGTCCCTGCTCATGGCAGGGGTGGCATTTGGAAGGTCCCTTCAACCCAAACTATTCTATGGTTCTCTGAGCCTGTTTTGGCGAGGCAGATGTGGAAGAAAGGCTGCAGATGCTCTTAGACAAAGAGCTGGTCCCCATCACCGCTGCAGATGGTCGAAGCAGACTCCTCTTTCTTTTTACACTATCAATTAAGCAATGTTGCCAAACCCACATCAGCTTCTCAGTCAAACATTTCATCTCTCAGCAGTCTGTGCGAAGTTTGAAAGCTACAGTATGTTCTGCCAGCGTCCTCCAGAAAGCTGCTTTGCATTGTTTTGCCTAAATGGCTACAAAAGTGCTGTCAAAGAGACACTGTCAACTGCAGCTTTTGTGTTTACATCTTTTTTTTTTTTAAAAAAAAAAAAAGGAAACAAAACCTCTTGGACTCGAAAGAACTGATTTCTGCTTGTTTTATCAGTCCTTTTCACATTCTTTTGGCAGACATGGGGTTTTCCTCTCTGCTATTCACAGTGCAAGCATATTCAATATTGAATAGACCTTTTTGACAGTTTTGAACCTGTTCCATAAGATTCCAAATGCACTGATTCATGGGGACTTGCAAAGTTCCTGCCACATAAAACATCGACTCTGCCTCCAGAATTGGTCTGCATCAGGATAATTTAAAACTTCTGCTCCTTCATCTGTATGATTTCTCAGAACCAGCAAGAACACGTCCAGAAATGACTTCTCTAGCTATCTCACAGAGAGGGATGCAAGAACAAACACCCACTCTCTGAAAGTCAAGAAATTATAATTATGTACAATATTGTACAGGTTCCTCTTCTGTCTTTCAGCACAAAGTGATGGTCTCTGAAAATATAAAGTCCACTGATTCTTCTTGTACTTTAATGAGTATCAGTGGGAACCCAACATTGCACACACACATTCGAACATACACATGGTATTTCAGTACGAGGATTGCAGATTTGTTTTATAAGCTGAGCTTCCCAGCAGCCTGAGGGTATTTTCCTCAAGTATCCTCTCCAGCCCCTAATGCTGCTTCTCTGAAAACCAACTCCATGGCAGTGATTCTATTGATGGTCCTGATTTCCAACTTCAGGGGAAAATTCCAGCTTGATCTTCACTTTGCAAAAGCAGATGTGAATCTGTGTAAAGTAATAAACGGTCATGGTGGTGATTACAGTAATGTGGTCCAAGTCTAAACCTGGAGGCAGCTTGTTCACACACAGTGTGTGGTTACATTTTCTATGCTGTGGCTGATGTAAAAGACAGAAATAAAGCAGCGGTTCCCAATGTGTTGTCCGCAGATGCACTGGAGTCTGCTGACTTCTAATTCCCACATAAGCAGTGAAATTGATGGCCACAGAGCTTAAATTCAATACACAAGAGCCTACATGTTTCAGTGGAAAGTTTTTTGGTAGCCCAAAAAAACCCCAAAGGATGAAAACTACTGAATACTAAAGCACATGCAAGTGGAGCATTAGATCTCTCACATATGTCCGCCCAGAAAAAACCTCCCATAGAAAGCACTAGGAATTAAATCTATAGAAATGTAATACAGCTCTATGGAATTTCCTCTAAAGGCCTTTAGAATTTACTACAGCGGGGAGTCCTTTTCAGAGCCCTTTTTCAGACACCTTGCAGAAGGATATAATTCTAATGAATCGGTTTTTTAAAAAAAGTCATAGAATGACAATAATCTTCCATTGAATTATTTTCCATAGGAGTATTGACAGCAATAGCTATTAACATTATTTTATAAAACTGCAGAGATATATTGATCAGTGGATCCACTCTGCCTTTCTGACACAGAGAACTCAGACAATTTATGTTGCTATTCATTGTCAGGCAGGGGGGTTTGTTCTTTCTTTTCTAAAAACATCTGAAGTCTCATGAATAATTACTTTAATTAAAATATGAGACAACTTGATTTGCCCTCCTTGGTAAGAACTTTGCCTTCATGCTATCTGGCAAATCCACTATCGCTGTTGTAGAAATACAGCAATGTTTATTGGTCATTTGATACTCTGCATGGATTTTTTTGTGATTTAAGAGATAATCTCCCTTGGGGATTCCCAGCTCTTGGACTCTGGCTGAGCAGCCCCAGGGAAAGGAGCAGCCAGTACAGCCGGGCTGGGCTGGCATAGTGATCAATCACACAATCATAGAAGGTTTGGGTTGAAGGGACCTTCCCAGCTCCCCTGGTGCCACCCCTGCCATGAGCAGGGACATCTTCACCAGCTCAGGTTGCTCAGAGCCCCGTCCAGCCTGGCCTGGGATGTCTCCAGGGATGGTTCATCCACCACCTCTCTGCCCAACCTGGGCCAGGCTCTCACCACCCTCAGGGCCAACAATTGCTTCCTCATGTCTCACCTGGTTCTCCCCTCCTTTAGTTTACAAACATCACCCTTTGCCCTGTTGTAACAGACCCTGCTAACCAGTCTGCCCCCATCTTTCTTATCACCCCTTTTAAGTACAGAAAGGCCGCAATAAGGTCTCCCCTATATACCATGTAGTGCAAGGTTTGGTGAACCCATTAAAAAGTCCTGCACAAAATATGGAGTCTATTTGGTTTCGACTATTTTCTCTAGATCCTCATTAGTTTTATCCTTCCCATCATCTCTAAGGCTTTCCCATTGGGAGGTGGCAGAGCCAGTCCAGTAAGGATCTATTAAATAAAAGCAAAAACCTGGGCAAGGAAAAGGTGTTTCTGCCCTTGATGATGTAAATCTATTTGGAAAGCGCATTTTTTTTTCATTTATTTCATGTTGTCTCCTAAGGTTTCCTTCATTTTTCTTTCCTTCACTTGTCTAAACATTGGTTTAGTGCGGGGAAGAAACGTGTTAAATTCTGCCACATTGGGGGAGTTGACCACCACGAGTTCACGGGAATTTGCCTTTTTTTAAAGAAACAAAATAAATACATCTGTTCTCTACATGCTCAATGCCAACCCCACAGAAACCAGTGGCAAACTCCCAACGCTTCCTTCGCCGGGAGCAGGATTTGGCCCGGCAGGAATGGCCGGTAGCTAATCCCACCACCTCCCATCCCTGGAGATCTTCCCAGGGCAGCGCTCATCAAAATAATTCATTTGCAGTTCTAAGCCTTTGATGCCCGACTGCTGAGAAAGAAGATTTGCGAAAGCTGTGACAAACTTACACCTCAGCTTTCAGAAGAGGAGAAAAAAATCTGTTACTGGAAAATCTGCCAATTTCTTCCCTCTAGCCCTTAATGCACAAGCAATCCATTTGACCATAGAATGATTACTTAAAGGTGTTGGTAAAAGAAGTGTAATTTATGGGGATGAACGAGGAATCAGGCGAGAAATACAGAAAAGAAATAGAATATAAAAATAAAATAGAAACATTGCTGTATGCTGTTATCAAACCTGAATCAAAAGTCATAAAGGAGAGATGAGATGCTCCTGTACACAGATTATGCCACCATCAGTTTTTGTTGGAGCAGGAAGAATCTTGGCAATCAAGATTATCTGATAATTACCTTTCTTAATGCATTAAATTCATTCAGCTTCACCTTCAGGCATTTAGCTGAACAAAATAATGACACACATCCTCATGTTTAATGGTTAAACCCTCTTTCCAAGGAATCTATTACATGTGGTGTCAACTAGAAACCCACACAATAAAGCATCTTTAAAAGATGTGCTGATAGAAAAGAATGTAGCAGTTGTTTGCATCAAAACACTTTAACTTGCAGGCTTTATTAATACTAATGAAAGTTTGATTGTCTTTGTTAATTGCCTCCCCACCCTCCTTTGTCAGGATCAGCTGCAGAACAAACCTTCTCCCGCCAGCATCTCAGGATGCATTAGACCTCATTAAACATCATTTTTAAATGAACATTTCATTTAAAAGAGATTAATTTTTCAAGTATGCTGGTGCTTGAAAACCAATCCGGAAAATCACACAGCTGCTGGAGGATACATTCACCTCCTAATTCACCAGTATTTATGTACAGATAAGATTCAATGATGTTACTAACGAGGTTTTGAGAGTCTATGTGATAGTCTAGTGGCTCACAAAGGGACTTTGCCAAGTGGCCGACCCCTTTCCTATAGCCCTGGGCCAGCAGAGAGCCAAACGTGTTTCATCTTCCCAGTTGCATGAGCTCTGGGAAGAATAAATGTCACCTGAATCTGCCTTTAATCCCTTTCTAGAGACCAGGATGGCTCTCGCAGAGCCCGGTACTGCTGTTTCCAAAGGACTTAGGGAGTTTCACCTTACAATACTCTCCAGGTGGTTGACTGGGTGTCCTGGGTGTCAGAACTGGTTGCACCAGGGAGGACTCTGTACTTGTGTGGCTTATTGCTGTCACCGGTGGGCTGGCATGGGAGGAGAAAAACACCAGTGCTATTTTGTTAATACAAAATGAAAACGCATTTTCACATCAAGCTTGAGTTGGCCTTCTAGAAAATGTTGAACTTTTTTTTTTTTTTTTTAAATGAATAAATAATCTGTAACAGGAAAAAGAATCATTTCCACTCGAGAGCAAGTGAGGCTTCTGTCTTTAGCAGCACAAATTCATGCGTTTCATGAAGAACTTGAGAAGATGGTTCTTCCCACCGGGATGCCCCTATCTGACGGCAGCTCCCTCTGCAGTGTAAATCACACCGCTCTGAGGCCAAAGGAGCAAGAAATGTAAGGTAATTCCTCTTAAACTGTGAACTCTATCACGTCTCCAGCCAACCCCACTGAAAGATGGAGACTGAAACCTATCAGTCACATCAATGTGAACAACTGCTTTAGTAGTGCATAATGAGAGAGAAATGGTTACAAGATTTGGGAAAAGAAACTAAAGCTTAGCAAGCCAGCGGATATTTTCCTGTGCTAACGTAACCCTGCTCCATCCCGCAGGATCCTGCCCACCACGGGCCGCCTGTTAATTGAACTAATCAGCCAAGTCCTGGGTACATCTGGAAATTTTATAACTCTGCCGAAGTCTCGTTGAAGTTGATGAGCTTCAGGCATTATCTTTGGGCACAACCGATACTAAAAAGCACAATGAAATGGATTTCACTCGTTATCGTTTGAAAGTGTTCTTGTTTGTTTTTCTCAATGTGGACTGCTTAATTAGAAACACAGGTGCATTCACTGTGCTGTATTTTCCTTCTCAATTTAAAAAGCCAATTTAAAACTACCGATACAAAGTAAAACAATTACTTGCTGTTTAATTGGTTTTACTAAGAGTCATTTTAAATTTATACACGTGTTTTGGGGATCCATTTATTCCTTTTAATTACACGATACAAATATTTATATGTTCAGCAAGAACCCGTAAAATGAATCTGAGAAAGGGAAAACGGTATTATCGGTTATTAAACATCGCTACAAATTACTTGTGGGATGGACAGCCTCCGTTACTGTTGTAGTCATACCAGTTACTAATGATCGGTGATTGTAAGTAAGATTTTCCCTTATAGGATATTATTTTGGATATTCACTGTACAGACTAACAGATTAACAATTAAAATACTTTATGTATGACTCAGAGCATAATTTTACCTTAGCAAAGACGAGACTCCAATGTCTTTTTCCGCGGTCAACACCTACACAGTCACAAATGACCCGTGAGGCGGAGCTGAGTCGTCCTGTCGAGCGTGTGTCAGAAATGCTTTGTGCTCCGCTTGGAAAAGTAGAACTCGGCCCAAGAGAGACTGTTTGCACTTTGGCTCCAGAAACACCCCGGTAGCTTTACTGGAGCTCTTTGGGTAGTGCTGGCAACAAACCCCATTTTTATCACACAGTTACTTGCAGTTGATGATCACGTACTATCTGCACACATAGCGGCATTGTGTGTGTCTCGTGCAGCACTGAGGATGCTGGTGAGGAAACGGCCACCTTTAAAGCAGATTCCCTCAAGTTTACTGCAGGAGAAAGACAACCCAGATTCAGCTGTTAAATTCAGACTCTTTTCACTCATTCACACAGTCAAAAAAGGTATTTGTATCATTTTTCTTTTCAGTGGATGGAATAAAATTAGCTGCTTAACAAGAGCCCTTGATCACGAACTATATAAAGCAATGCATTTACTTTGAATTCCAACTACACAAAAGAAGTAAAAGAGAGAATGAGAAAACAAACCTGCCAAAAAAGGGAACACGTCCAATTTTCCAGGCATAGTATGGACTATATTCCTAAAATTGCTGGAGTAGTCTGAAAATATTCTTCAAATGGGGATATCCTAACAGTGCCTCTGACAAACTGGTCTTAATCGCTGCCTGAGATTTCAGGTATCTGCACCGAGTGGCAGGTGGGTTCATCTCACATAACTGCTTAATCCTTAACACAGTTAATGGAAAGCCTGAAGAACCACAGAGAGCAATCCAATGTGTCTAATGTATGCATTTCCTTTTTCCCGACGGCCATATACAAAATCTAAGTGCCTCTAGAGAGCAATCCAATCCACTGAAGTTAGACACAAGGATGGTCATACTTGATATGAGGCCACAGGTCCATCTTGGGCAGAGTCCTGTCTTCTGCCCTCTGTGGGCTTTCTTTTCAGAAGGTGAATGGCTGTCTCTTTGAGGTTAAAGGGAAGCAATAGGAAACATCAGGTCCCTTTCTCCACCTGGATCCAGGTCTTGTAGGTCTCTTCATCGCTGGGTTCATCTTCAGCTCGTCACTCAGATGAGCAGCAGCTCGGCTTTTGCACACAAGTTCTAGGCACTGAGGGCAATTGAAGCGACACTCAGACCGAGAGGACTCTTGTCTTTCATCAGCGGCTACCAAATGCAAAACAACCTAGTCCTGGCTATAAGGCAAAAGGCCCAGGGCAATTTCAAATGATGCAGGGAATTAGAAACTGAATGTAGGTGCCTGTGCAGGTCAGACAGTCCTGGGCAGCCAACTGGACTGGATGGCAGTCTGGGACCCTGGGCAGAATGGATTCCAGCCAAGATGAATAATTGCATTACTAGTGGTTAATTGAGGTTCTTTGTTTAGTACCTACAAATTATTATTTAGGGTCTGAGGCATCTGTCATTTCCTTTCACAGAAAATTAAAGCACCTGGATGACATTATTGCTGTTTTTCAGCTCTTGTTGAAATGCACCAGTTTTGAGATCTTAGGGTTTGCAACTGTTCCTCTATGTAGTTTGGGGTTTTCCTTTCTCTCTTTGGTCCTTTGGAAATGATCAGAACCATGAATACACCCTGGGTGACCACCCTGCACCAGGGGAAATCATTCATCAGCAACACAATGAATTGTCTTTA
Source organism: Patagioenas fasciata (assembly GCF_037038585.1). Classification (NCBI taxonomy): domain Eukaryota; kingdom Metazoa; phylum Chordata; class Aves; order Columbiformes; family Columbidae; genus Patagioenas; species Patagioenas fasciata. The sequence continues at coordinate 39,820,034 of NC_092527.1, forward strand.
CATTAAAAAGAAGAGTGAGAACCCTACGCCACCATTTTTGCACTTTATGCAATAATGTAAACACCCAAACCAACTCAAAATTATGCAAAACGCTAGGACAGGACTTTATTGCTTTCTAGCACCCTAAGTCAAAACAAGTGAACTATGCAGAACATTAAATAATTGTAATCACTACAACATTAAATGTCCTGTACATTATTTTAGAGTGGTGTTGAGCTAAATCCATCTTTAGCTTAGACCCATGTTATAAAGTCCCATTTGTGCAATCATACCCAACCCCAGGCCTGGGAAGTGCCCCGGAGAGCTGAGTGAAAGCCCAACTGGTGGGGTGCTGGAGTATTTTATTCCTCTAGCACATGAGAAACTCCTCTGCCTAAGAAACACCAGATATTATTCCACTGATATCACTTCTGGCAGAACCGGATGGAAGGCAGTGGTAAAAATTACCAATCTGGGCCCTGCTTTGCTGAATTTTAATGATTCTATATCAAGATAAGAGAACTTCAATTACTTATACCTGTGCAACATTTTATGAGGTCTACTATAAGCCTTAAGTTCAATCCATCTGCTTTTAAAATCAGCTTCTTAAATAAATATAAAAAAAAAAACCCCTCAGCTCAACTGTACTCATTTCCCCTTTATTTATGCTTTGTTTAAAATTACTGGAGTTGATAAAACTAAGCGTGGTTGCTTTGCACCTTTCAGAAGATGTGTGCACATTAAACATCTTGGCAATATTTATTTATCCTACCATCTGTGCCACTATCCCCACATTTTCAACAGTTAGGCCTAGAGAGGGCCAAAAAATCACCTGAGCATCATAAACTGAGTCCCCGGCTGTCAGCAGAACACATTGAGACCACAGCTGCTGTCCTGCTGCCTGATTTAATGAGCTTCCCAAAGTATGGGGACAAGGATTCGGGCTCTTGGTTGCCATGGCGATGGGAGCGGGTGTCAGCAGCATCCCGATCAATATGAATCAGCTCACGGCCCGTCAGCGGCGGGGAGGCGATGGTGATGGTGATGCAGCCGCGCCGGAGCTTCTTGCCGGCTCCATCCCAGCAAACCGGGCTGCGGCGGGCGCAGGGGGTGGGATGTGACACAGGAGCAAAACTCTGCGCTGAGATAAACGTGTTGTTATTTGCTCTGGCTGCTCGGTCTGGCACCATTCTGCAAACTACTTTTTCTTGTTCCCCCTTGGAACTCGATCACTTCCCTCAGGTACCAGGAGAAACTTGTTCCCAAAGGAAAGGGATTCTGCCGTGGTTGACTCAAACACCTCTGAATGTCCCATCACTTTGCACAGCGTGTTACTCTATTAGAGCACAAACACTGAGCATCTACCTTTCTGAGGCCAAATGCTTTGTACTGACTCAAGTCACCCGTTTTCACAATTCACGTGCAGTCCGTGTTTCATGTAGATGTTTCCTCAGCCAGAGAGGACTGAAGAGCAATCCAGGGACAGGGAGCAAACATAACGCACCAGATAATTCAAGTAGGATTCCCACACATTTCCACCACAGCAGATATAGACTGATTTTTTTTTTCCTGTATTTTAAAAGCTAAATGTTTAGATGTATTTTTTCTCCTGTGCAGAAACAGGAAAGGAGTATTTTAGCTATTTGAGTATACGCAGAGCACTCAGGCTGACACCAATACTCATCCCCCCACCGAAACCCCAACAGTTCACCATACCTCAATGACTTGTTCAAATCCCTGTTTATCACTTGATAGCCTTTTCAAGATTATTCTGCAGATCCAGAGGAAGGTGCTTCTTGCCCCTTTTCCACTCCTTCCGACAGGCGCATCCAGACATCATCTTTTCAGGCCAGAATATTGAACACCAAGCAGCACCATATCAGCCAGATTAGTCACACATGTTTACATTGCACTGGTCATTCAGCCCAGCTTGTCCTCAGATGGATCTTAATATCAAAGCAAACAGTTACACTGCGTCACAGCCAAATTGGGTAATGAAGACCTCTGAACAAAGAGAGGAAAGAAATGAAAGCGTTTGGAGTTTAAGTAGCACAGAAAGCAGCATAAGCTGTCATCGAAGTTGGTACTAATTGATGTTTAAGAAAGTATCGCATTAGGTTTCAAAAAATGGTATAAATACTTTGTAAGGGTAGGTGGAGAAGCACAACATCATAATAAGAGAAATTTAATCCCTTTGGAAATCACCTTAGAATATAGGAACCGTATTTCAAACAAAAAAAATCCTCAAATAGCCCGCTCCTCTCCATATGAAAAAGCATCAATAATCAGACCTGTTCTCGACGTGATATTTTATCACTCATTAAAGCCCCTGCATGCAGAGAGGGCAAACAAATTCCAAAGGAATTCACATGGGGGGGTAAGGAATTTCCTTCTGTAAAAACTAATAACATTTTCACTGCAGTTATGAGCAGATGTTACAGCTTAAGGTGCTCACCAAACGACGCTTTCAGTGCCGAGCCCTCAGGAAGGACGTCGCACAAGCGATGCGCTCCGGCCAGCATGGGCCACGGCACCTCGGGGCACAGCCCTCGTTGAAGCCGAGCAACACTGCAAACACGGCAAACACAACCTCCGCGCTTGATCTACAGCTGGCAATTTAGCACAGCAAGAGGTATCATCGGGGATTTTTTCCAGACTGGATTTCCTCATCACAAAGTTAATAATTTAAAAGAGCGTTGTTTTGTAAACTTTCATGTCTGGTTTTCCTGTGGCAGCTCAGGTGGCCAACACGAAGAATTGTTTCAGTTGAAGGAATTCACGACTTGGAGCCGATCCAAAACGTGATGATTTACAGAACAAAACCCCCTGCTTGGTTGGTGCTAATTGCCAGGCCTGGTCAGTCCTACCAGTCATAGTGAGAGGAGATTAAAGGCAAAGGTACATCTCAAGTCCCTCCAGCGAGGGGTGAAGCACGTCAATGACGTGTCTCACATTGGTGAATCCGTTCTTTGGCAAGAAGTTACTTGCGGTACAGTGTTTCATCTGGTCCTTTTCAATGAAATTGGGACTTACGGCATCTTTGTGCCATCTTTGGTTTCCATAGATGAAGTGAGAAAAAAAACCCCCACGTTTCACTTGGAAAAGGCGCTGAGGACTGGTGACATTTCACCCTGCAATTACAGGGGCTCTGGAGGGTGGCCATGAAATGCCACACTCCACATAAAACATCACCCACAGTGCTCACACATGTTTGCAACACAAGCAGAGGATCGGGCCCCACCACGCAAAGCCAAGACTACAAGAGCAGAGGACATAACCTGTCCGCTCAACAAGCGGTCGGTGCTGCTCACATTGCCCATCCCATCCAAACCGTGTTTGCTCTGCCTGACAGCTTGGGGAGCATTTCGTGATGGCCAATCCTCATTTAAACAAACCCTCTTGCCATTGCAAAAGCAAAAGTCTGGTTTATTGAACTCAGGGGAATGTGGTTCAAGGTTCAGAACAGGCCTGAAGGAAAAGATGGCATATTCCCAATAAAAACTGACTCAGCTGCCCGAGGGCAGTCAAATGAAGAACTGCAATGTTGTCCGAGACATTCAGTGTTGTACAGGAGAAAAGAGGTAGAAAAGCACCACTGACTGATCTGCTTGTTGTATTTCATCTTGCACTGTGAGTTTTTCCTCCTTCTAGAAACTTCTGGGTTAAACCTCCCCGACCAGAGCATCCGCTGGGATGGCAGCAGAAACCTCCTGTAACAGGGCACTGGCGTGAAACAAAAGCCACCCCTGAAAAACTAACGCTGTTGTCTGCACAGACACCATCCCGTAACTGTCTTAAAGCTTGGCAGTATAATCCTACTTAGTTATTCCACAGTGGTGATTTCCACACAAAGCATTTTCCTAAAGACGAGTGGTCCAGGAAACTCTGGTTTGGGACTATTTTCTTCTTTCTATGTCATGGAATATACAGAAATTAAAGAAAAAATAAAAAAGTTTTAAAATGTTTCAGATTGAGGTTGTTCTTACAATATACAGCTTCCACATTTGTTAGAGTAAATGAGAGCTCTGTTCCATCTTCTGCACAAAGAAACAATTCTGACTTATCTCCCAGCTTGGATATTAAAAGTTAACTTCAAATCCCTTGAAGAAATGGATGTTTATTCTTGGGTTTTTTATTTGCAATTTTTGGCATAGTGTCATTTGTTTTATATTTACTTTTCCCCACCAAAGCTGTAATCTCCTCTTTCAAGATAGTGAAGTGTTCTCTAATTTGCTTTTATTTTGCTTCATACACTCATTGCACCTCATAAAAGAGCTTCGAAGAGCTCCCATTCTGCTGGAAAAGTTCCTACGGAGGCTGTACTTGCTATAAAATATGATGAAATTAGTTAAGCGATACGATTCCCCAAACACACATCACTGACATCAGTCTCCATGACTCTCTATTACAGGAAAGCATCAGTCCATAATAAGACCATATACAACAGGGAGTGATGAGATCAGAGCATGTCCTACTGAAATACTTGTTCTTATGAAGTCCATGAATATTGCTTTTAAGTGTAAAAAGAAGTAATCTATTCTAGAAAGAGACTTACGAACAGAAAGGGGGAAAGAATACTCTCTGATCTCTTGAGCCGAGCTCTCAAGACATCAATGACTATGCACTCATTTATAATCGCCCCTAATTTACTGGCTGCCCTAGAGATACACTTTGATCTTTGGGAAGATCTACTGTATCTATCTGCTCTGCAACAGGCAATAAAAACTGTAACCCCTTACAATAAAGCAGTCTAAGTAATGCAGTCATAGCATCTAGCCCCCAATTCATCACGGAAGATGCCACCTTCCACTCTACATTCATGGTATAAATATTCACCACCAGCAGGGCTGTGTACACCAGGCTCATGGTGGGAAGTAAAAGCAGTTTGCTTCCCAAAGTCGGCTGTTGGTTCATCAAGTTTCTGTGGTTAGAGGAGACTGCTGGTGTTCAGGTTTGTTGATCTACAGTACTGGGTACACATGGCAGCATCTCACAGCCGTGCCTGCACGGGGATATGTATTTCAGGAGGTACTTGCAGGAGAAAAAAGCACATTGCAACCTCTTTGGCTGAGAACTAAGGCCAGGAGCTGCAGGCGCAGGGTTGCGTTGGCAAAAGGAACCAGGTGCCAGTGGTGAATGTGAGTTCCAGCAGTGCCCGCATGGCCGGCACCAAACCCCTCCGGTTCCTCCTCAGGCTGCGGCGAGAGCTCCAGCAGCAACAGTTTCTCCCTGACCCACTGCTCGAGACAGGGTCGTGGGTTCTGCTGCTTTAAACCTCATCCTGCTGACTCTTAGGCTCAGCTCATTCCTGTTTCTCTTGCTTTTCCTCACTTCTCCCGCGGTTCATTCCCGCTCTAACTCACAAAGCATATGGAGCCGGTGTGCTGGTGGCTGTCACCGTGCTATCTACCCGAAAAGAAGCTGTAGCGAGGGGAGGTCAGTCTCTTTTTGCAAGTAAAGAGCAAAAGGATGAGAGGAAACAGCCTCACGTTGCAGCAGGGGAGGTTTAGATTGGATGTTAGGGAAAAATTCTTCCTGGAAAGGATTGTCGGGCATTGGAACAGGCTGCCCAGGGCACTGCTGGAGTCACCATCCCTGGAGGGGTCAAACAGACATAGAGATGAGGTTCTCAGGGATATGGGTTAGAGCTGGACTTGGCAGTGTGAGGTTAACAGTTGAACCTGATGATCTTAAAGGTCTTTTCCAACCAAAATGACGCTGTGATTCTATGATTCGCCCTGCTCGTGTATTGCACCCTTCCCTCCACCCTCCCGCATCTTCTCTACTCAGCTGGCGAGCTCGGCGGGGCAGGATCTCTCTCTACTGCTCCCTGTCTGCACCACTGCCAGCCCCGGGCACCATCAGGAAACACGGGAATTAAATAAACACTGGAAAACCTATTTGCTTCAATACTGAAATAGGGGTTACTCAATACTGAAAAGTAGCAGTACAGGGATAAAACAGTAGTTTTTCAGGATTTCCCAACTAGAATACAAGAGTTTAGGCAGGAGGTTTTGTTGAATGCTGTGTCTTACGGACATCGCTGGGGAGTTGAGAAAAATCAAACATGATTTCTGTCTAGCAATCACAAGAGGTCACTTCATGTCTCCAGAAGAGACCCATCGTGCAGGCTGGTGCAGCGTGAAGGGTCCCTCTGCCTGACATGACAGAACACTCCTTGGAAGTTTCTGCTCTCAGCAGTGGCGGTGGGATGTTCTGCACTGCACGAAAAACAAGTCCAGAAAACCCGAAGAGAACTCACAAAAAAGCAAGGCCTCAGAACTGACAGACATTTTTTTAATATTTTAGCCTAAATAATGAATAAGGCTCCCAAACAAACACTCTCAGGATTAGCCAAGATTATGAGTGTTACAAGACTGTAAAACAATGAAAATCAAAGCCAAATTTAACAGCATTATTTAACATATGGTACAGCTAGAGGAAGAACATTAATGTAACTCAAAGAGCTAAAAGTCCCCTGTTACAGCATGCGAATCTGGAGATGCTTCCTAGAATTTCAGCATGCCATGTGTAGAGAATAGCAGCAGGAAAGAAATCCAGCTATCGGGGCTGCAGGAAACCCCATGGGAAGCATTTTTCTTATTGGAGTATCTAAATTCCATTTTGCTGGAATAAAATGGATTAAATGCTTTCTGCAGTTTCAGGCACGAGGCACAAAGCACCACCAAGAATCGCCGATCTCCTCTGCGTTCCCTTGCTGTAACCCGGGCCGCTCTGGACGAGCAATCCAGCACAGCGCAGGATTAATGACAGCACATCGACGTACGCGTGGCTTTGTCACATCGAGATCGGCTTCCTATCGCAGTGTACCTGTCTGCGAATCATTTGCTTAACAAACAGCACAGTGCATAGACACAAGCTCTCAGCGGGATGCTTTCAGCCATATCTATGGCTGAAACAGAGAACAAATTGCCGGCTTGCAAGCCAGTCAATACCGAAGCAAAGAACAGAATTGCCGCTGACTTTAGGGAGGTCTCCTCTGTAACGCTGTCGGTGCAGCAGAGTTGGTTTGTGTCTTACGAGAAAGCTCCTCTTCCACGTCAGCAATGAAATAACGCCACCATATGCCCCTGTACCTGTCCACACTTGTTGATGCACGGATGCGAGAGACAGCACACGCGCAGCCTGGGAAATGAGAGAATACACATCTGGATGCCAAAAAGCATTTATTGCAGCAGTTGCTCTGGGAACAGTCTTTCCCACTGAGCAGCCAGATACACAAGGCTGGTAATATTACCGTGGGGTAGGCAGTTCCAACAGCTGATTAAAAGTTAACAGAAATAACAGAAACACAGTGGTATTTGAGGAAAGAGAACTAGAAGCACAAATACACCTCCTGTCCCAGGAAAGACACGTCCTTGAAGCAGTGAAACAGAGAAAATTGAATTTTCATATGCAATTAAAGTCAAGAGGAGACAGCGCAGAGGCATCAGCCTGAAGCACGCTGCTCAGCTCAGAGCTCAGCCAGGCAGAAACAGGGAGGCTTTTGCACAAGTGGGGCCAGGCACGGCTGGGTGGCAGCAACAGCTTTGTTCCCCAGAAATGAGCTGGGTTTGAGGGGCCCGAGTGCTGCAGAGACATGTAACAGAAGGCAGAGATGTGTAGCTACAAACGGGCGGCCTATTGCTGCAAGAGAGGCAAGCTCAGCACCTGTGGGCACCCACGACATCAACTGAGCAGCAGGACCTGGAGTGAGGGCTGAGGTGGGATCCAGTTTCTGGATGTTCCATGTCAAGTGCCAGAGAAGGACCAAGAGACTCCAGACTGGATGGACCCAACAATTTTCCCCCCAGCCACAACCACCTGTCCCTGATCAAAACTGTAGAGGTTTTATGGGAAGCAGCTTGATCAGATCACAATGCCTACCGTGGTAAGAAGCCGCTTTTCCCAAGAAGGAGGAGATGTGGACACCATGGAAGCGTCTCCACTTGGTCCCTCAGAGCTGTGGTCCCATGGGCTCCCCATTCCCACCCGCGTCAATAGTGAGTTATTTGGCAGCAGCAGAGGAAGCCACTGAGATCTACAGGTCCTACACACATACACAACTAAAAACTGCATAGGGTCATATAACTAGGATCTATCCATATAGAAACTCATTCCACGTATGGAATAGCTCCCCGAGTCACAAAGGAGAGAAAGCAGGAACATCTTTTCTGGTGGAAAGGGCAGACGCAAAGGCCTGGTGTGATTTCCCTGCAGGCTTTCTGCTTTCTTGTAAGTGCCTGTGACCAAAATTAACGACCAAACAGCCAAAGCTTAATCACTCACACTGTTTTCAATAAGTGAGCTATTCATACCCGTTACAGATTATACCTCACATTTATTCTGAACCTTTCATCCTAAGAATACATGTTCTTTGCAAAACTGCAACACAGAAATGGGACCCAAACCACTAACTTCATTAGAATTAATGATTAATGTTACCCAGAAGCCAGCCCTAGATCAAACACCAGTGCATAGAGTCATTTCTCGGACAGAAACAGAGCAATAGACTGGAGGGAAGGAGAAAACCAATGTGATCGACTAACAGGGAAAGGATATTTAGGTAGGCAACATTTAGCTTTAGCTACAGGAGGTATCCACATATGCTCCAGGAGAGGCACTGGAGATATTATTCAGTTTATTAAGTTATTACTGTCACAAAATGACACCTGTGGCCATCATGTAGGCACCCTCACCATCACAGCTACATGTCACAGGTCTCCCAGCAGCACCAGCAATATTGAACATCAGTATCCTGGGGAGAGGAGCACGGGGTTGGCCAGAGCTGCAGCTGGGCCTGGAGGAGAAAGACAGAAAGCGGGGCACAGGAAGGGGAGCAGGGACCCTGGCCGGCTCTCTGCTGACCAGGGCATGGAAAAGAAGGAGATGTACTGTTGCTGCTGGGGAGGACTCGCCACACAGTGTCCCTGTTTGAATCATAAAATCATTCTGGTTGGAAAAGACCCTGAAGATCTTCAAGTCCAACCATAGCCTAACTCTAGCACTAACCCGTGTCCCTTAGAACATCATCTATACATCTTTTAAACCCCTCCAGGGATGGTGACTCCACCACTTCCCTGGGCAGCCTGTTCAAGTGCTTCACAACCCTTTACAGGAAGAATTTTCTTCCCTAATATCTAATCTGAACCCTCCCTGCTGGCCGTACCTGCTGTGCTTTCCCTCTGGGATCGCGGTTTGCTTTGCAGCAGACGTTGCTCTGGCTGCGTGGGGTTTCACTGCAGCGAAGCCGGTAGTGGGTAAGGGCCAAGGCCACTTCACTGACCACACGTCTCCTGCTCCAGGCAAATGCTGTGTTTGCCTGAGCCTGCAGGAGAACCTTGCTCAGCATTACGCACAAGATGTCACAAAAATAATTTATTCAATACCAAAATACTCCTCAGTCTGATCAGTCTGACAGACATCAGAGCGCGGTGTACTCCGCTGCTTAAGTTGGTAGAAAGCCAGAGAAATGATAACTGAAGTACGATGGATCGCACTAATGACATAGTAGAACTTGATCCTGTAATTTGCCCTGGAAAAATGAGCTATTTTTTCTATTCCTACCACATCTTCATCAACTACTCATGAAGGGATAGTTGATATTATATACTTGTATTTTCTATGTTAAAAGTTTTCCATTTCTGCCTTGCTGAACTACACCCCTATTTTGGAATTTCAGACACCTCTGGTGTGAAAATTAAATCTCCACTTTAAAGTTGGGAGAGAAGAACTACATGCCATTTGCTGGAACAGGTTTCACACCAAAATGGGAGCGTGGAACATGCTTCTTCCTCATAATTACCATGGAATTTGTGCAGAAGGAATCTGACAAAAATCAACAAAAATACGAACGAGAAGAAATGTGTGTTAATGAAATATCACGTACTTGGAATCGATACAAAGATCACAACAGCTCATAGGAAGAACAAACATTTCTGCAAGCAGGAAACTCCAGCTGCAATCACGCTAGAACTTGAGCAGAAATGGCCTTATCATTGAGCAAAATGTCATGGTATAGAGCAATAATATATTGAATTAAGAAAACTTTTGGAGAGTGATACTAGGGGTTCTTTTTCTAAATGGATAGCAATGTTTAATTAGGTTTAAGAGAAAATATGGCAAGGGATCCTCACACAACAGAGCAGAGTGCTGTTAACTTTGGCTGCAGCCTGAATTTTCAATGAGATTTCTGCTACGAAAAACATTTTGCTGTTGAAAACATTGAGGAAAAATTGCCTTGCTGGTCAAAGAATGACCCCTTTTGGAACAGCCCAGTCCCATAGACTGAAGGTATCACACCAAGGTAGCTCTGAACGCCACATTTATGGATTAACTCTTTTCTTCTGCTTGGAAGGTCATGCTTTGTGGATTAGAAATGGAGTTCACTTCATGCCCCTAACTCATGAACCTATTATATACGCAGACTAATGTTAACTAGTACTATTTAGCATCTGTCAGCCTAAAATCGGCGCACCAAGCAGTTGTTCATGTCGTTTGCTTTTCCTGACCAATCTTATAATTCATTTCTGACTATATTGACTTTTCAGCATGGCATTGAGCTTCATTTCGAAAGCAGCAGCCAATAAAAGTTAATGATCCAAAAATGTCACTATTTTAAGCTCACGGTGGACCAACCAATCATTTCTAACCATTGAATTTCAGGGTTTTGCTTCATATCCCTGTGGGAACACGAAGCCTGAAGGCTCCAGCAGCCGCCCGTCCCAACCCCTCTGGTTCTTTCCACACTTCGGCAACACCACCTCAAGGTTCTCAGTACTTGATAGGTTACCCTCACACATGAAATGTGGGTGAAAACCCAAGGAGGATCCAGGCACCCAGACACCCCATCCCTTCTAAGCAACCTCCCAAAACAACCTCCAGCTCCATCTCTGCAGGAGAAGCAGAGGGGATGGGGTCGTTCTGCTCTGTTCAGCATCTCTGCAAGCAGGTGGTTGGCACATGTTGTATTTCTCTGTCTGCAGCTCCTGTTCTAGCAGAGACCGGAGCGTCCTCCTCCCAGGCCAGGATGGTATTTCTGACTGGAGCGCTCGCTCAGTGCGATGGGAGCGCGGCGAGGGGGGACGCTGCCAGTCGCCGCTGGCCTTTAGGAGCGTGAGAGTGACTGACAGATGAGCCAGGACTCTGAAGACAAATCTTGAGGCTTTGACCTTTAAACAAGATAAAATCCCTTTGAAAAAAAAAAAAAAAACAAACCCCAAACTTAAATTCAGGGCTTAAACTGCTGAGGAGCTTCTCAGACCATTTCAGATGCCCGGGTCCAATTTTATAGCATTTCTTTTCAGCACTATTGTGCTTCTGCTGGGAGAAAAAAAATCCAGATACTACTTTTAGACAGAGTTATGAATAGGAAAACACATGGGCACATTCTAGCAGCTGGAAAAATTATGCCTAGAATTAAACAATATAAGCAGACAACATAAAGCAGGGCTGTTCTTTCTCATTTGCTTTTTTTTGTTTTAAATGCCACAGACACAGGCTTTATTACAGCACCGTGTTCCACCTCGAGCAACAGACGTCCAATTGCATCTTTTAAGAAATACTGCAGAAACACATTAACACGGGAATTAAGTAACCGGCGCTATTTGTTGCCCTTGATTTTTGCATTCTCATTGGTTTTTATTATTTTCTTTCCCTCCCCTCAACAGAACAGGATAATTAGACAGAAGCAAATAAGATGTAAAGAGCTAGAAAACAGAAGAGCCTGACATGTGTAGTACATGCTGTCAGCCATATGGCATTCTATATATATTGTTACAGATGAAAATTGTACCGCACATTGTGCTGTACATTAACACTGGAATGGTATACAGTAATTCATGTGCAGAAACTGATACTATCCGCTGTGTTGGCTAATAGATTTTTGAAGTTTTCTCCATCGCATTTTATTTTAAATGACAGTGTTTTCTATTAATGGGTGGGCACTGTCAGTTTGTTGACCCCGGTCGGGAAGGATGTCTTTTTGTTCAAATGGCAGCCATCATTTCTGTGAAGTGATGCATGTAAAAAAGCCAGTAAATGCAATTCACCTCACACGCGGCTGTCACTCAATTTGACATCTACATGTTGGAGTATTTTCTCAAAGTTTTCTCCATGTGACCCACAAGTTAAAGATCAGGGAGGTTACCTTCATCCAGCCCATCCATGTGTCAATCATCCCCACCTAAAAAAATCAAAGTTACAAATAAACTGCAGCTACTATTTATACTCTGCTGCCTGTCCCATCCTTTTCGTGTCAATCTTGCTGTTTCTCATTATCGCTACATCACGCCCAAGCCCCCCACGCTTCTTTGTGTATCCCAGATTAAGTTTCTTTGTTTTTCTGCTGCTGTCCTTCTAAGCGTGTAAAGTCCTTAATGCCTTAGGTCTATTTTCCCCGCCCTGTGATAACTTTAAAAGTTAACTTAGATATTTGCGGTCTTTTCAAAGCAAATACAAACTCCCTTCTCCATAGTGACACACAAGATGCCACAGAAGTAAATACAAGCCTGCAGGCACCTGAAGCTGAGTTATCCTTTCCATGCAGAGGATGCAAAGCCAGTTGGTAGAGCAAGTAGGGAGTTCTGTCAAAATGCAGAACTGGGGACCCATGTCACCCCTGGGCCACCCATGGGGATCAATGGTGGGATCAATCAATCCCCCCCCGCACGATTCTCTGTCTGCCCCCCTGGGGATCAACCAGTGACCCCTCATCCCAAATTCTCCTCCTGCCCCCCTGCGGGTCCTCACACAAAACTCCAACTTATTAAAGATCCGTGTGCAAGAGAAGGAAAAGGTTTATTGGTGTATTGGGAGGGATGAGATGAAATTTGACCCGAAAGTGGGACAACTCATTAGTTTGAGATCTTTGAGATTTAGATTTCCTGCATTTTGAGGTGCTAAGTGGAAAAGGGGTTTCTCTGTGTCACTGGTGTGTTGTTGTCACTGCCCACTAGAAATGAGGCATTTTGTACATGCAGAAAGTGGACTTGAAGAGAATTACACCAAGGAAAAGAAACTATTATTGAAAACCACCTCCCCGAAGGTAGAGAAGGTTTTTATACATGCACTTCTCCACCCATGCCAGAAGACAGACATCCCATCTATCGCATTCGCATGGTCACACCGTGCAGCACTAAACCGAGTAGATTGAGTCACAGTTCGTTCTTTGATCATCCCCACCAGGTTCAATGGCCTATGGGTTGCAGAAGAGCTCCAAGAAGCAGCTGTTCTGAAGAGCTAACGATTACGAGACATTGCTCTGCATGGAACGGACTGAACTGTCACACTGAGTCTCAGCTCCAAACCGGTCCAGTCCACAGCTGGAAATTCGGAGGGGAGGTGAAATGCCGACCCCACTTGTCTCTCTTGAGGGCAAATCTCCTTGGTCAGGCTACAAAACGGGAGGAATCCCTTCTGCTTTCCGACACAGCTCACCAGTGAGGACCATATTTTCACACGGTGGTTCGTAGCAACTGTGCCTGTATTAAATTACATATTTTAGAGCTATTTTGACTGCATTGCTGTTTACACTTCAGACTTTCAAACCTCCACGAAACGGTCCAACTTTACGATTTAATTAAAGAACGGCCCTTGGAAACTTTGATTTAGGAGACGCAGCACTTGAGCTCACTCACCGGCCACGGGGCTCTGCTCACAGGAGGGCTCAGGCACCACACTCATGACACAGTGACAACCCTCAGCATTTCCTTGTGCCCCCGCTGGAGTACAGAGGAACGGGCTGAGAAACAGGAGGGGTAAAATACTGCAGTGAACTTTTAAACTAAAATAGCAATGGAGAGTTAGATAATTAAATGGGAAACCAGACCCAAATGTCAAATAAGGAAGGAGACATCAAAGAGAAACAGCAATCTCTGATAAAGATCAAGAGAGAAAATTAAAATTTTTATGGCATATGCTGACAAATGGCTGAAGTAAAATATAACAAAGTAACTTGGTTTTGCAATATTTCTACAGATTGTCTGAACTACACTGCTGCAGAGATCAAAGGATAGGGCTGGAAACAAAATACCAAAAGAAATGACACACTCCCCTTCTACCTCCCCCCCTTTTAAATTCATATTTCAAACCGAAGACTCAGAGGTTGGAAATTTGTAAAAATTTCTGGAAAGGTCACTCCGTCAACTGAACAGGCGGGAACTTTTTATCTGAAATTCCTTTTTAGATTTTGTTTTCCCCCCCGTGAGGAAGGTGTTGGGAGGCCCAGACTCTGCTGGGCTCTGCTCCGGGATGCTCAGTCCTCTGCGTTCCCCTCACACGTCTTCCGCAGATGGGTTTGCTCTGTTTTTCCCCCAACAACGCTCCCATTGTTACTGAAACCCTTCCTCCTGCTTTCAGCCTCATCCTCCTTATGTGCAGATTAATCTGCTGGTTCTGATGGCTGTGCTGCTCTATCACCTGTTGCGATTTGTGTGCACCCTCTAAAAAGAGAACAATCTCTTATTTTTGGTTTGTTTTGGTGAGTTGCTCGGCACTTTATCATACGCTCTGGCTAAATATATTTGTCAATTGAGGCATTTCGAACATTTTGTTAATAAACAAGCCATCTGTAATTTATTTAAAGTTTGCGGTGATCACAAATGCATGACCTCCTCCAGTTATTTTTATTCATATTTCCCAATCACTTAAAAAATTAAAAATGAAACTTCATGAGGAAAAAACCTGATTTTTCCATCCCGCTTGCAAACCCGCTTTTCTGGAATATCAAGAAACCAAGAGATAATCTCTGACTATATTCACCTCCTACATGAGAACAAGGACTGTTTAATAAATGGAACTCAGATTCTTCCTCCTCAATGATTGCAGGCAAAAATAAGATAGCCAGGTGAAATCCTGGAGCACATGTTACATGCAAGACTAAACTAGACCTAACGACCCTTTCTGGCTTAAATGAAGTAACAGATTTGCCAGAAGCAGCATATGTACCATCTACTTTCTGCCAACGCGCGATAGTTCAAAGGAAATTGCGGCTGCAGTGGAGGGCAAGGTTTAGCCATTGATGGGAGGCACAAATGTTGACAGATAAAGTGGTTTAGCCAGTTCAAAATGTCTGCGTAGTTTAAATACAAAACGACTCTTTGGTCAATTCTCAAGAGCTGGAATCTGTGCAAAATGCTGCAAAGGCTGCGGTGGAACTTTTGTTGTTTGGTGCGGGATCCCAGCGTTGCACTTTGTCTGTAGAGCGAGTGAACCCCCGTTGTGTCCCCCATCACACAAGAGGCAGACAGCGACAGGCTGAAGACACAGCGCAGGGCTGAGCTCCTGACAGCAGGAACAGGATGCTTATCGCTATTCAAAGCGCCTCCGTTTGCAAAAAGAGATGTATTATATATGCAACTCAGTTTAATCCTAAAAAAAAACCCCAACCCTTCACATTAAGGGGGTTGTTTAGAATCACAAGTGTTAATTTCTATGGTTTAGAAAACATATGCGACAGAAGAGGTAACAAATTGAACTGGTGGAAACTCGCCATAATATTAACCAACTCAATCTTTATTATCAGATGCTAACAGAGATAAAATGCATTCTAACTCTTATTGACCCTTTAGCTTACGTGTTTGCAACGAACAAAGTTCAGCAAAATAAACTGTTGATTTTCAAAAGCTATTTGTCTCCTATGTATAATATATGCTGACAGCTCCTCCCTGTTAAGTCATCTTTTGCCATTTGTTCCACCCATCCATTGCGTCTTCCCTTTGACTCTATATTTATGGTTGTGCATCTTCTATTTCTTTTCATTGCCTCTTAAGACTGTGGAGTAAAAAAATCAAACATGGTGCTAGAAGAGAAAACTGCCATTAGATTTTTCCAGGATTTACTAATTTGCTTTTGGATTCTATTGACTTTGTAACTAAAAAGCCCAAAATTCCTTAATAGGTATGATTCCACATAATACAATTTATGTGAATTTGCAAGAACTTACCAACCAGTTCCTGAAACTGGTGGCAATAGCACTTCGCCTCACCTGGGGCACCGTCCCGACCCACAAAGAACCCGTGTGGCACACACAGTCTCTGCTTTCAAGAGAAATTCTCTTCCCTCTAATTCAGTGTTTCTGTAGGATCGGTGATTATTAAATATTGCTGCTGAGCCACTCTGGTATAAAGCCTCATCTCACTTGAGTAGCATGAGTCTGGGTCTATATGAGATATATATGAGAGCTAACTTTGGTAAGCTACTGCTTAATCACAAAATAGAATTTTGAAGGGCTTTTTGAGATCATTCAGTGCATCCCAAGCCACTAAAGGATTGTGATACCTGTTAACTTCTCAGGCCAGCTTCCACAGATGGAGACACCACAACCTCTAGAAGATCTACTCCAAAGCCTTGGGTACCACTCATTCTGTAGAGCCCCTCTACACTTAAAATGGTTTAAAATAAAGCTTCAAGTGAAGTCCTGCATCCCAAACCAGACAAAACCCCTAATTTAAAACAACAACAACAACAAAGCTTAAGCTGGTCTGTGTAAAAACTCTTCATTCATGGCTGTCTACTGGCAGAGATTCTCAAACTCTAAGAGCAAGGAAAAATTGTATTGTTGCCGATGACAAGCAATAAGTATTCTTTGTTAGACAATAAAGCTTTTTCTTTCAATTCCTTGTGACTTCAAGACACAGTGTATCAAGTGGTTTTGGTTTCACACTTCACTACCATAGTTTATTTGGAAATAAGAGGCGGCATATAACAATTTGTAGTATTACGGGATATTTCTAATGGACAGACAGATCCAAAACACCTGTCTGAAACTCCATGGAAAGTTTTCTCTGTAATTTCTACATTGAGCATAGAGTTCAGCACATGTGTTAGGGAAGGATAAATTGTGGGAAATTGTTGCTCAGTGGTAGTAATTAATGGTAGTAATTAAGTTCCCAGATTATCAGGGAAGTGATAATGAAGTGTTGATTGTTGCAGGTGAAAGAACGAGCAGGGCACTGTATCCAAAAGGGAGTTCGGTACTTGAAGCTCTAACAAGCTCAAAACTGCATAAATAAACTTATTTCTATTCTTTTCCACTTCCAACAACTGGAAGAAAAACAAGCAGCTCAAAACAGATACTGATCTCAGTTCCACCAGCATTACATAACTTTAATACAAAATTAAATCATTTCAGTACCATTTAAACCAGTATGAGTATGCTGGAGACTGGTGATAAATCTTGGTTTCTGATCAAATTAATCACCAGTGCATGTCCATCTATAAACATCCTCATTCAGTGCACCACTGATCAACAGTGTAGTCTCCCCGCAGTTTTACCATGTTTAAATTGTAGGCAGAAAATAAGATTTTAAAGCTGCTTTGTTTCACACGCTGGCTATTCTTTGGCTAAAAAGCGGTTTGTGATTCCTTTTAGTGTCTTTCAATACCCAGGATTATATTTGCAATAATCATATGAAGTTTCAGAATGGAAAAATACCGGAAAATGAGCAACTCTGAGTAGTTTATGGGAAAAAAAAACCACAGAGAAGAGAGAAAGGTAAAGAGGAGATAAAAAACAATAAATTGACTTCTGGCGATTTCAGAAGGTCTGATCTAGGGCTTAAGTGTTGTTTAGAGCTGTGGTCCACCTGTCCTTGTCAAGCTCACCTGAGAATTTCCAGCACCACATGGCTGACCCTGCCAGTAACCCACTAGGCCAAGTTCCACAGAACAAAATCACACCAAGCCCAAATACACAAAGGATAAGAGGAAAGGCAGCCCAGGGGACACAGGTCCTGTCCAGGGATCGCCTCACCAGCACTGGTTAAACGGTCATCGCTTCAGGATTGGATTTCCCGTATTACCTGGATCAGTCAGAGATGCACAGACAGAGATCAAGACCATAACAAGTATTCAGTCCCAGGTTCCAGGCTGTAAGATGATGGTGCCAGGTCTCAGAGCAGAGCCTGTGAGCACCATGGTTTGCCTGCGGTGTGTTTTCCCCAGTTTGAGGTGTTGCAGACTGGTACCAAACTGGATGGATCTATAGTCCGTTCCAGCACAGGCACCAAAGCTGCACATTAAAGTTGGGGATCACAACTGATGTGAGTTTTTCAACCCTGTGCAAGAAGCCACAGAACAGCTGTTAGTTTTTAATTACCGATTTGATAAACTCGGTACATCAGGAAATCAGCACATACAGGCGCTACAGAGTTATAATTAATCTCCAGCAACTGTTAGCAGAAGCACAAACCGATGAACAGCTCAGTGCACAGAACTGTGCTGCGCTCGTTCAGCGACGGGAAAAGGGGAAAAGCCTTTGCAAACACCTACGTGTGCATGTGCACAATGTCCCCCTTCACCACAACCCATTGTAAACCAAATGGTAAGATACTGAGCTGGAACTATTCAAAACTTCTGAATCAGGTCTGCAAAAACACAGGGCTGAATTTGAAGGTCTTTTCTTTTTCTCTCTTTCATAGGCCTTCATGGTAGACCTTTCTCCACCGCCACAAAGACTTTGTCTTTATTTTGTCTTTATTAAATAAAAGCTGAGACTCTCAGAAATCAAGCAGGAATCTAAAATCTGGAATGTGAGCAATGCAGCAAATACAGCAAGGCTTGCAATGAAACGTGTGAGTGCTGCCAGTACTGGGACTGTCTCTGAAGACATGAAGGCAGGCGGCTACGCGATGGAGAGGCAAGCAACACATTCCTCATGGGAAAAACATACATTAAAAAAATATATATATAAAATAACAATACAAGTTTCAAGTCAAGAATTTATTCTAAAAATACAGAAAATTGTTCAGAAGGAGCAAAAAGGAAGAGATACTAAGAGGAAGCCTCCAGAGGAATGCAGTCTACAGTACGATCACGGGCTTTTGACTCCGATTCTTACCACGAGCAAGGATTAGCTTTGATTACACAATGGCTTCGTTACTATTAGCGACTTGCTCACTTGGCAGTTGCAATAAAAGCAAAGCTAAATGTATTTATTTAATTTCAACACCAGAAATGCAGCCATGGGGCAGTTATTTAACTACAATCAAGGGAAAAACGAGTCTCAATTTTTGTTATGTTCTGGAAGTAGATGCAGAGTTCGGTTTGTAAGAAAATCAATATCATCATGCGTATACTGCCATTCCTTCTAAAATCTCCTCTGTCTTTATCCCACATAAATAAAACCAACCAAGCCTCAAACCTCAGTCTCTCAAGCAATGCTCCCAAAGCACAAAGAAAGAAATTACTGTTTGGATTTGAACCAAATCATCTTTCAGTAAAATCAACCCAAACCATTTCTGTACATGCACTTCTCATGCAGGATTGCCTGAAATCTGAGATTTCCAGCTGTCTGCTGTCCTGGTAGGTGGCTAATTCAGCTACAGCGTCAACACTCACACACACGATGGCAGAAAATTCACTTCCAGCATTCATTCTGTCCAAGAGTTTGCTATATTCTTGGTCAGATGACACCACCACAGAGGGTCAGAAAAAGACAGAGGTCTGTATTGCAAATAGTATGACAAGCAGATAAATGCACAAGTTGTGATCACTCAATAGATCACGTTAAGGTCTGATTTTAAGATGAATAAGATTTGATAACTTCCCAGAGACACAGTGGTTCAATCTATAACAGGTTTTAGACTGCCTTCTGAGCATCCCTCCTCTGTACGTCAAGCCAAGCAGTCATCGGATTTAAGACAGATCCCATTCAGCCCTTTCCCTTTCAAACCAAGTGCCCTTTGTACTAGGTTGTGGACTTACTGGTGTTTGCTGGAATAATGAATCTTGAACAGGGAAAACTAGTAATGCTCCTGTCCCATCCCTCTATAACTCAAATAAATCATTTGAGAGATAAGATTTGAATTTCCCTGTTCAAAGGAAGAAACTGAACATCCACCTCTATGGGACACACCACATTTACCTGTAGAAGTGCTCTGATCACAGCTATTTGCCAGACATTTTGGTGCTGAGATTACTCCCCTCCTCCTCTCCTTCCACTCAGCGACAGCTTCAAATCCTTTTGGGGGCAGGTCTGAGTTATGCTGGAAGCTCTTCACTTGGTCTCAGCAAAGCCAATGCTCAGACCAAGGAGGATCCTTGGGCAGTGAGCAAACACGGGTAAGGAACAGAAGCATTTAAAGACTTGGGCATCTTCAAGTCTACACAGTCAGGAAGTTGACATTTTTGGGAACTCCATTTTGAAGTGAGCAAATCAATTCTATTTCATATTTCGGTGCCTATGGGTACAGCGTGGCAGCCAGCTGAAGGACACTTAAAACCGGGTTAGCTCTGAAACAGCTGATCCTGGCCTTCCATCCACGCTGAGTGCACATCTCCAGGCCTGCTTCTGCCTCAGCTCCAGCAGCCCCCGCAACAAACAAAACTTGCCTTTTCCCTTCTCAGATGAGTGTGTCTGCAGCAATGTCGGTTTATTGAAACGAGTGTCTGACCTCAAACACCGCTCTCCATGCTAGACAGGCCAGGAGAACCAGGACAGAGCCCAGATCACTCCTTTGGGCAGCATCAGGGCCTTAAACCACTTTAACTCTGCTGTGAAATACATTCTTGCCCTGATCCCACCAAATATAACCAGGCAGACAAACACACAAAGTCCTTCATGGGCGCTTTGGCTTGGTTTCTGACAGGAGGTTTGTTCAAAGTGAGGTATGATGGGACCTCAGCTTATTCATTTAAAAGCAGCATATCATACTAACTTTATCTACAATAACTGTGACAGCCTGGTGCAGGCAACACTTTAATCTACTAATAATATTCTTGTTTCAAATCCAAATTCACTGAAGTCTCTAGAAGGAACAGGATCCTGCTGATTGAAGACAGTGTTAAACCTCTCCATTGACTACCCTGGATTTTCAGATAAAGGTTCAGACACCGAATCGGAAGTTTAGCTCTTTTAAGAACTCTTTCCTTCCTCATTACCTGGGTGGCAAAGATGGAAATTCGCTATTAAAATTTTCTGAGAAAAACCATTCAGGAAGAGAGTGTGAACTACCATCATTAACCCCACCTATTTGTCTTTGTCTGGAGCCACAGAATTGTAAATAATTAGAAACTGGACAAAGGATTTATTTTTGTACACCACACTATAAAGATTTTCTGACACCATCACGAAGTGAAAGGGAGCATGTACAGTCCCTTCTTTTTTCTGATTTATTAATAATTTGTTTATATTGACTTAATTCCTTTTTGTGGCCAGTAAAGGAAGCCTTTCTTTGGAGGCACCAAAACTGATGTCTTTCTGATCTAAAATGATGGAGCTGGTATATTGCTGAGTAACTTTTTACACTGCTTAACTTCTTAATTGGCATATACAGCTATAATGATGGTGCTCAAAACACATTATGCTATGTTAAGTAAAGGCAGCTATTTGTTCTGGAGTTTTTTCAGCTGGAAACGTCTCCTTGGGAAATTTGTGCTGAACATCCATGCCCGAAGACCCTGTGTGTACACAAACTGCCCCTTCGGGACCTGAGGGGTGACTTGGGTGTTGTTATGGAAAAGTTTACAGCAGCACCATCTACCGGAGAACCCCCCGCGTGCTCCTTCTACGGATCAGAAAAGCAAAGAAAGGAAAAGTTTGACAACAGTTTGGCTTCCCTTTCATTAAACAAACACAGCACCCACTTCTATCCGAAGTAATACTTGGAAGACACTATGAGATCAAAGATTAAAAAAAAAGCACAACACAAACTTGGTGGAGAGACCTTGGGAACAAGTGAGACTTGGGTTCTGCTCTGGTTCCCCTAAATACATTTGATCTTGGAATAGTCACTGAAATTCTGTACCTAAAAAATTGCCTTATATAACGGAGCAAGATGTAGATCCCCACATATTGATCCTTATCAGTTCACGAGACAAAACAGGTTACTAACAGTCTCTTATTTGAAAGGGTCACTAAGAATTAAGATGGACTGAGAAATGTGTGGTGGAGATGCATTAAAACTCTTCTGATGGATACCTACAAATGTGGCGCTATCAACTCATTTAAGGGATCTAGTTCTGCTGAAAATGAATTGCAATCCTCTAGGACAAACCGTCCTCCACTTCAGCTAAAGCTCTACCATTAAATCCCAAGGCAGGAAGGCTGCTCTTTAATAACATTCATCTATTTGTATCTCAGTTCTTCAATAACTGTAGAAATCTCCTTTCTGTGTGAACAGGAGCAGACTACAGAACATTTGTAAATATGCACATGCAATACAATGCATGATTCTGTTCTATGCTTTCTATAAGTGCCATCCTCTCAGCTGGAATTATCAGGATTAATTTAAGGACCATTAAAGGACAAAGCCCTTCTTAAAAATGGAACCAGACCAATTTATCTCTTGGTTGCCAAGAAATGCATTTAGGAAAAAATCAGCTACTTTGCATTTAGAACATGAGATAATTTAGTAATGTCAACATCCAGAGAAATGGACTGAAGTGCTAAAGTGACTCCTGCCATGGTGTAATTAAGACTCAGGCCTTAAAGGTTATAAAGCAGATATACCTGTATTTCACCGGGCTTGACTCCACTACACCGTCTAATTATTTTTTAAGAACAATGGCAAAGCACGTCAGACAACTAGCTGCCAGTTTAATAACATGAAGCTTCTAGGAGACAATCGCTGGATTTCAGTTAAAGCTGAAATGGCAAACAGGGCATTTAAAGAAAGGAAAGAAAAAAAATCACAGCTATTCACCTTTCCTCACACAAATACCTCAAAGCACATAATACTAGCCACAGAACATCAAAGAATCAATTTGAAGAAGTTTAAATAGTGCACACCCACACAGGAAAACGTCACGGAAATTGCATGCTTCTTTTACTAAATTTACCACTTTTTATTTCAATTATTTTGAAGCCTTTTGTTTACTTGGCTTTATTACTCATTATTCAAGTTCTTCGGGGAAGTTTTTTCCCCCACAGCTGTAATGTTAGCGCGTCTATTTCAACTCAATCTTTTCTAATAGAGGTTGATCAGAACCAAGGAAAGCAATTTGGGTAATGCCATGCCTAGAATCGATAGAAGACGCTATAAAAGTTCAGTTTTGTGCATTTCTGAAAACAGTCTTATATTTAACTACAGGAAGGTATCCATCGGAAAGGTTATCCATTCATCTTCTTATAGGGGCATCTGCATCTTTTTCCTGAGGGTCTGGAGTGTTGTATCCAAGTGGTCACAGTTATAGCGATTCTTCTAAATATGCTTTAACGCAACTTTAACACCTAATTTGTTTTATTTTATAATGTCCAAACACCAATACATATTGATTCCACCAAAGTTTCATCAGTCTCTCAGTAAGTAGCTCATTTATTTCACCTGTAAATTTTAACATCTTTTTTTCCACACTGTATCCAGAATGTTAAGAAACTGAATGAGACGTGATATGAATCCTTGGGGTAAATATTTGCTCATTTTTCATCACACTCTAAGTTGACTGTTGCTCTGATTTTCTTTTTTCTTCTCAGATTAAAAAGTAGTTATAAAACTGAAGAAAAATTCACTCTTTCCCTGACAATTTAGTTCTTCAACCAGATTATCACAGGCATTTCTAAGTCCAAATTTATTCTCTTCACCATAAAGTTCTACTAGACCAGAAGGGCATGATATTAAAAAAATACAGATTCTTCCCAAACATCTTCCAGCACAGTTGTGATTACACCTGCTTGGAAACAGGAACCTTTCCCCAAGAATTTCATTTTAAAGACAAAGATGAACTGTTCATCCCCAAACATTCCATTTGCAATGGAGAGGACCCTGCTGGTGCTATCAGGAAGGCTGACGAGAACCAATATTTTCCAATGGAAAGCAAACTGCTTCTGCACAGACACAGACAAGACTTTGGCAAAATAAGAAAAGGAGGCGATTCTTCATTAACAGAAAATTTCACGGCATTCCTACCCATCATTTCCAGCGATATCCCGATACGAACGACAGGCTCACTTTAACACCCGGTGCTTACTTAGAGGTACACACAATCTTTATGGAATGCCCACAGTACATATTGCACTCAGCAGATAGAAAAGCCTGGGTATTTTATTGAACAGTTCAAAGATTTAAATGCTGCAGTCCATCTAGTTTAGCTTATCTGTTGTTTTTCTGGGTTTTTTTAGCTCTGTAATATTTGACATATCAATATCCAGCACTGTCTTTGTCCCTTACTCCCTGCCATCCTTGCTTTTGGTATATTTGAAATAGTGCCTTGTTTATCTAGAGATATTTGCTTTTCAATTTCCTTCTTAGTCTTGCTTGACTTTTTCCTGTAATAGTTTGTTCTTTCTATTGGATCCATTTGGGCAGCATTTCCATTTTCTCTGTTTGGCTTGAATAACCTCCTAATCTTTACCAGCAGAGGAAAAATCTGCTATTCTGATTGAGCAATTAAGATTCTTTAGGCATGTTAATGAAAGGACAATGACAAGTGACTGAGCTATATATAATCATGGCCTTTTAGAAAGTGTCACCAGAAAACCAGTAAAATATATTCACTAATACCAGGTCTTTTAAACCCCATTAGACAACCAAGTCTATGAGACAGGCCGAACGTCTCATCAGGTCGCCCAGGTTCTTTGCTGGTTTTATCTTCATGATGAGCTCCTCATTGCCATATGTGAACCTTCCAGATGAGATTCACTCAGATGATTATTTCCCCGGGGGATGGGAAGAGCACAGCCCTAATTAGCAATCTACTTTGATATGAAATAAATATTAATTGCCTTTTTTAATCTGAAGGTGTCTACAACCCTTGCCTTATACTATTAACGAGAGCCACATCCTTTTCACTTTTTTTTTTTTCTTTTTAATTTGGAGATGTTTGTTTGCTTTTTGCTATGAAATAGGCCCTAAACTTGCCCAGGCAACACCTTGTAGTTAAAGGTTTGTATTGTGCTATTATTGAGAAAGCACTGGGTTATTTAGTTCCTTTCAAGGCACTTTCAATCTGGTTGTGCAATACAATGTCTCGACCTATACAACCAGGCATTATGTTGTATTTTTATGCCTTTCTTACCCATTATGCTTGCTCCGTTTCCATTAAAGGGAGAGTTTATCTTGCGATGATAAATACTCCGGTGAGAAACAAACGCAAAGCCAGAAAGCGTTCAGACTCAAGGCATCACTTGACCTACTATTCTGATCATCAATTCAGGATGCAAAAATTCATCCTACACGTCACGATCTACTTTCAGTACCTGGTATGTGGTTTATTTGCCCGGCAAGGGCATTTCAGGGGGAATGGAAGCACCTAATCAAGACATATCAACCCAAAGTGTGATGTGAATACGCAATTCTGCATGTGAAGAGACACGAAAACTACGACACATCAGTTCCATCACTTAAAAGGTGACTCAAAACCAGACACTGTGGTAAAGACAACGATATAAAAGTCACCAATAAACTGAAAATCAAACTGTATCCTCTATCTTGTATTATACAATTAATATTTTAAACTAATACTTTGTGCTAAATAGCTGTTACTATTGAAAGGAAAAGAAACCTGGCATCTCTCTAACAGATTAAGTTTTTCTTCCTCCTTCTTTCTGGTTTGAAACAACCGTAACACAGAATGATATTTATCTGATATTTTTCAACTGATGTCTACAAAAATCTGTAGGATTATATTTCTAAAATAACAACCAAATGTAAACACTCACTTGATTTCCTTAAGTAGACCAACAAGAGTAGATATTAGATACAGTACTTTAGAACACTTACTAAAATGTTTAAGAAATACAGGCTTATCCCTGTAAAATACACATCTGGAATTAATCTTACAAGTGGCTGTCACTACTGATCAACGTTTAAGGGATGAGGAATCAGAGTTGTTTTCCTAAGAACGCCATTGGAAGATAGCAGTGCCGGGGGATGATGAATACTGAGGATGGGAACAGGGGTCATGGGCCGCTGCCTTGGCATGAGGAGCAGAGGTGGAAGAACAAAAACATTCTGCAGAAGGAAAATTAAAGTTCTCATTCCCAGTCCAGTGCTGCTTTTCCTCAAGTGGACCTTTTCTTGCTGCTTCTATGCCGTGTTTTCCTTTTGAAAACAGTCAAGGAGTTTCCTTACACAACATCCATGGAAATCATCCTCCCGTAAGAAACCCCACAAATACAACATTAGCTTGTCTGCTTTCCCTCTTCAGTAAGGGAGTAATGGCAACCTGGCAGAAACAAGTGGCAGGCATGAAAGCCTAGGGAGGATTTTTTTCTTATTATCACACCATCGCATTTGAAATAATTCCAGGATTCAAGCCAAGATCTTTGACACAAGTATTCGTAACGTTGAGCTAAAATACCAACCCAAAATGCAGTCGAGTTCCATTTGCTAAGTCACAAATCCTCCTGCAGCTTTTTAGATTTATCTGTTTTCAGAAGATGAAAGAAAAAAAGAAATCCAGAAGTTGTTTCTGAACTGATGCAGCTTCAGGATTGAGTGTGATCAGGAGACAGAACATTTTGCAAGGTTTTTTATCCCTGGTATGGCAGCGTTTTTACTTGAATGTTCTATTTCCGTAGCCACGGGGGATATTTAAGTTTGCTAAAACAACCGAACGCATTCTTCTAAACAATACAGTGGGTCTTTCTTGTGAAAGCAAAGCTAATCAAACACAGCATCCTGTGCTATTGATGTCAGCCAGCAAGCCACTCGTGGCACTACTAGACTCTCTGCGCTTAGGCCAACAGGCGCATTATGGACTGTTTGCTCCATCTGTTCTCAAAGCAAATGCCAAGATGGTCAAGGTGTCAGAACATCCCACTGAAAACCAGATCAAAGAAGTGACCTGAGCTGCTGTGCCAGGACGGGAGTCTTTGCAGAGACAAAATGTGTTGAAATAAAATATGAAAACAAACCTAGAAAACATCTATATTCAATAGGAAAAATCCTGGATGGACTCAGAGGCTTTCAAGCAGAGTTTACAACGCAACGGAATCAATGCAAGTTAAAACAAACAGGGAAATTATGCTGCTCTCAAGAGAGATTTTAACCAAACTCCCTTAAAATAAACCTTTAAAGCTGATGATGTTGTACTGCAGAGGCATCCTGCTGCCCCAGAGAAGAAAGAAGCTGAATACTGTATTGAAAACAGCACCAGGTGAGCACCTGTGACACAGCCCCAAAAACTCCATCCCAAAATACCAAAAGGTGTGGTCAAGGAAATACATAACATGATCAGAGAGCATTGGTTATTTATTTGAAAATACATTAGCTTCCCACATGGCTACAGCTGCCTCTTTCTAACCTGACATTAAAGATTTTCTCATTCCAGAAAGAAGAAAGCTGGAAGGAGAGAGACAAGATGGGTCAATGAGGTGACTCTGACCCTGAGAGGCTGCAGTAAGAGCAATGAGAGGAATGGTAAAGGACTGATCTGGACACAATGCAAGAAAGAAAGGAGACTGTTGGCAAAGATCACCCTTTGATGGAAGGAAAAATATCACTTGCCACAGAACCAAGCATGGGATTTCATTCAAATCTCTCGAGAGCTGCATCATTTCTCAGAGGCTGGAGGAAATGATGCTTAAATAAGAGCAAGTACCTGGAAAATGGAAGCCAGAAAAGAACGATGAGACGGACACCTACACTGATGCGCACGGGTATCCTTGCTCTGTTTGTACTTGTGTTGTAGAGGCTCCTTCTCAGCTCTGGGGTGTGCTACCACCTTCTCCTGGCCTGGAGAGGACCAGGGATCAAGCACAGACAGAACACAGCTCAGCACCACGTGCTCACGCTTCCATCTGGCGTGTCACCTCAAAGAAATTAGGAACTGAGCATGTCCTGGCTTAGTTTTGCCTTCCTGGGGAGCCCAGCCAGCCAAGCTGAAGCTATGGGAACACCTCACACCTTCCTTCAAATCCAGGTGTCTAATGCAGCTACCTGTTAAAAATCCCTGTGGCTAAATCAGCCCTACTGACCACGATTTCATTGCCAGGGTAAGAGGCACCGACACAGGAGAGGTGGTGGCTACAAGCGGGGAGGTGACCTTCCTTTTGGCAAAAGCAGACACCACCACATCACTCCCAGTCCACCGAAGATGGCAAGAACGGCCAATGCACACTTGTAGAGCTGTCCATCTGTCCCTCCCTCCTCACTCCCCTTGCCACAGCAGGACCGGCCAGTCTCTTTCATCTCATCAGCAAAATTCAGTTCTCCAGGAGCTGCTGAAAAACCTGCATGAGGTCTGGACTGTGGTACCCAGGGAACATTTTAAACTGGTTGCAAGTCTAGATAGTCCAGGCACGCACTGAAGTTTCCAGTGAGTTTTCTTCTGTAGCGATAGTCAGAAAATGCCTGTGGATTCACAGCTTCCATTTAACCGCGAAGCACCACATTTCCCTGACTGACCAGAATAGGCTATTATGATTTGTGTATTAAAGCCTTGTGTTTTCCACCTATTGAGTGCATAAACAACAGTTTAACCTTTATCCCAAGGCATGTACACCCTTCTACTCCCAGAAAATGAATTTATGTTTAGCAGTCAAATCAGTATCAACCTGACCTTTAAACACATCAGTGTTTCCTGGAAAAATATTATGGCTGAGATGCCTACTGTGGTAAACAATATTAGCTGCTCCATCCCATTGCTGAGCCGTGCTGTGAGGAGCCTTATCAAAATAAGGGGGTGGAAATCGGCGGGGACCACAGATGATCTGACTAACTCCACAGGATATGAAGAACAATGTAAATGTAACAGTACTGGCAGATATATTTCTATATTACTGTTCCAGAGATAACAGCTAAGGTGAATCATTTCCCCACCACCTACAGTACTGAATTATTTCAAATTCTGAAGGGACCATATTTATTTCATTGGTAGGTAGCAATTTACTTAGCTGAAGATCATTATATTTATGTGTCGGTGGAATCCTGACAATAATTATATATTTGAGCTGTCTCAGAAGTGCTATATATATTCTCATTAGTCATGTACTTCCAAGGATATTATCATTTTTTCTTTCCTTCAACAACCTTTGCAATTTGAGTGTGAAATACTGCACTGCGTATGAACCTCGGTTCTTACAGTTGTCTTAAACTCCAGTTTAATCAAACAGCAGGGTGGCCTACATTCAAATGCAAATGCTGAGCGTGCTATGAAATATCTTCATTTCCTTAAATGATGGCACTGTAGTGCTTATTTAAAACAGACTACACTGTGCAACAAAACAGAGGAGGACACGGGGAAAAAAGTCCTCTGGTATTACTTTAGCAAAACTTTTCCAAAAAAGGTCATGAAAATGTTTAGAGCAAGGCCAGGAGATAAAGGTGAGGGGATTCCTTGGTTCCAGTCCTACCTTTGCCAAGTAGTTAATTATACCTCCCCCAAGTTGTTACTCTCTGCAATGTTCCTGCATGTCATTTTTTTATTCCCTTCTTTTTAAATGCAGCGATGAAAGGAGGAGCCAGGCTGACAGCTCTGGAGACTGAAGGTCCTTGCTTGTGATTAATGTTGATACTCCACCCTTTTTTCCAAAAAGTTTGAGCCAAAGAAATCCAAGTGCTTTAAAAATATTAATCACTCATCAGTACTCTCATTCTATCTAGTTTCTTATTTATTTGATAACCTTCCATAAACAATAAAGAAATGTCCTCAGTTGTATTTTCCTCTACCATCCTTGCCAAAACCCGACAGGCTTTATATTTTGTTTCTCCTGGTTTGCCGGATGGATTTTTCTTTTTCCTTTTTGAAAATAACTGAGTACAAAAAGATGTAAATGTAGAACTCGCATACATCAGGTCATAACAATTACTCATTAGCCTTAGACCTACCAAAATTACAAATTACAGTTAAAATAACAAGCACAGGCAGAAGATTCAACGTTATATCTTATGCATGCAATGTGATGGTGGACAAAGCAGTCACAGCCACTGTGAGCTTGTTATAGTCCAGCAGCTATGTGCTACAATTACCAAAATCAGGAAAGAAAGGGTTAGAGGTTAAGTTCTAGCCCAGACTGTTATAAGCAAAGGCTGAAACAAAGATAAACAGTTCTCACTCCTCTTGCTGGCTCAGGAAACTGAGCAGGCAGAGAGATGCTGAGGGATCTCCTGCTAGCACACAGAGTTCCACACCATCCTCTGAAAAGCAGCCTGGTTGAGGCACAGACAGGCAGGCAAACACGCACCAAGTGCTATGCAGCAGCAGGAAAGCAATTTAAGTGAAGAAGAACATCAAGAGATGATGTGGCTTGAAATGTCAGGTCCTCTTGATCATCAACCCATGGCTGCAGTAAGCTTTATTCTTCCCTTTGCCAAATACACTGCTTGGTACAGGCTTTTGTCATAAAAATTAAAACTCTATCCTATTTTTAAAAGAAAAGCTTCATATCGGTTTACTGAAGAATCAATTAAAAAAGCATCACTGAGAAGGTTCCCATAAATCATCCTTGTAGCAAACATAAGAAGTAACTGACTCTGAGTTCAGTGCAACCCACACTTTATACATCTATATATGAACACAGATACACACACACAAGATGCTGTAGACTTCAGCAAGGCTAACTCTATAAAGAAGGAGTGCAGCTACACATGGGGCCTACCTACTTCTGTTCAGGTGAGCACCTATTCCCACCGAAGGCATTGAGCACGTATAAATAAGCATGGCTTGGCGAATAGACATATGCATTGTTAAACCCATCCATGGCAAATCAATAAACTTAGAAGACTCTCACAGTTTGAAACTTGTGCTTCCTAATCTACAATCACTGCCATACTTATTTTATTACGATATAAAACAAATATCACACCTTTAAGCTTTTCCCGTTGCTAATAAATCAGCTCTCACGAGAAGACGGTGCCTGTGGTTGGCAGAGTCCCACAGATACACCAGAGATGCAATTATGTTAGAACAGCCAATTCCACTGCTCTGACACAGCTTATTATTTGACTAGCAAACAAGGAACTTTTTCAACTTAATTGCAGCCTGGCTTTTCTACTGCTGATCTTTTTCATCCTTCTTTTCCTTTAACTTCGGTCTTCATAGAACTCTTTTAATTCTTTGGTTGTTGACGTGCCGTGTGTTTTGTACTTGCTATGGATGTGCGCAGCTTCAGAACGAGGTGAGCAGTAGTTGCTGGTAAGATTTACCCCATCACAGCTCACTTGTTAGAAATCTGTGATTCAGATTAAAGGAATCTGCAGCATTAATGTGAGCCATGCACGGACAGAGCTTCTGTAGTAGCACAGCCCCACTGAAATCTATGGAATTCTTGAGTCTCTTGTTGAAATGTTAATCTTGGGTGCACTTTCAGATGATAATGTTCCTTGTGTCAAAATGTACATGATCTACCAGGGTGTGAGAAGAGCCGAGCTTCCACCAGCACCAGGAGCAGAGTCCGTGTCCCCAATCCCTGGAGCCGTGGTACTGACCAGGATCCTGGTCACACACCAAGGACACGAGCCCATCCTGACCGAACATCGTTTCTGTCCCCATGCAATGTCACACTTTGATCACCCTACACATAAGGAACAACTGATTTTCGCTAATTAACAAACGGCCCTGGCACAGGGCCCGGCCGGGAAGCGCAGGGCAGAGCAGCTGCTTCTGCCAAGGGCAGGATCAGGCCGTTGAAGGTCAAGTAATTACCAGACTTTCAGAAGCATAAACTGCCTTTAAAGTCACAAACTAAACACAAACTACTGAGAAATTCATTCAACATTTATCTTTTAACTTGTTATCTCCGATACATGAACTCATACTGTTTGCACTGTAATACATAAAATATTAAAATTAAAAGGTTCAGGGACTTCTGGAGGGAAAAAAACAAGAATAAAACTATTTTAGATTCAGCAACATTTCATCAATATGTAGTGTATTTGCACAGTGGAATCAGAGACTCCTGATTATGCATGTTTATTGATTTTGGCTTTGTTTTGATTAATGATAAAACTATGATACGTCTTGTGAGGTAGCGAGGCTTGAGGGAGCTTAACACAATACGAATGGTTTGTATTTCAAGAAATCCTATTTATGCAAATACGAGGACATTCACATGCATTTTGCTCAACCACGGTTGTAACAAAGCTCTAAAAACATTCTCTTTTATACTCTGGATAATTTGGGGAGGCATGTTTAATACAAAAACGCTGCATAACAATTACTTTTTTCTTCATTATGAATGACTTCCATTATATCACCTTGGACAAAAGAACAAGTTTAAATTCCCACTGCATCTAATTTATTATTACTGTTGAAGATACTGTTTTGTGTCAGAGTGCATATAATATTTCTAGGAACATATTGCAAAAATCCTACTGGGGGGAGTTAAAGCAAACTGGGAAGAAGTAGGGAAGAAACAGCAAAACGTAGCTGGCTATTAAAAGTTGTTGCATCTTTGTAAAGAGCAACGTTGGCACGTCAGCCTATAGTCACGTCGCTCGGGAAAATGGGAGAGAGGTTTTTATCATACAAAGAAAGCTGCAGATACTTGTTATTAAGAATGCAAAGAAAATGCAAAGACAGGTTTCCTATGTGTAGTGTACTAAGGACACGGACAGTTGTGACAGCTTATATTCACATTTTAGGTACCAACATTCAGACTGCACACTGGGCAGCAGAGCAAGATTATTCTGTATTTATCCAACAAGACACCTGCACATCAAGATAAATAAGATTATCAGATGGCCTGTGTTCTGACACATGAATTGTTCTTACAGACAGCTGCCAGATTGGCTTTTGATATCCACTTTGGCAGCAAAATCCAAATCTAGATAGTTTAAATATAAGAGCAACAAGAGAATACGGGAGAGGATGGAGGCGAGGAGGAGCTTCCTCCTTAATGTATAGTCCCAAACCCAGCTTTGGGACAATTCCATAGTTTGAAGCCATGTTGTAGAAGAATACGGAACCGAAGTCTCCACTTCTGTGAGCCAGGGCTGGCCCATGTGCTAAGAGACTCTGCGACAACTCCTGCAGAGCACAGGAGGGTTTGCCTTCTGTGGGCTGCCAGGGCTGGGCACAGCAGAAAACAGCTCTTCCACATCATCCCCCACAGCCCATTTGCTCCCTCCGCAGTTCAGAGCTGCATCCTGCTCCAGGGAACGTGGCTGAATCCCTTCCACAGGCCCTGCCCTGTGTCTGGAGAGAGGCCCGGCCAGTCTCCAAGGGAAGAAGTGGGGTCAGCTGAACAGCAAGAAAGGGTCAGGCTGCCACACGGTCATCCCTGCATGGGAAGGACTGGATTTGTCTTAGAAATTGTGCCTCTTAATGTCTACACTGCTTAACAAGCCCTCTTCTACTTCAGGGACTTCGTTAGAGGAGATAAATGAAACCTGCATCTCACTCTTTCAGCTCAAGATGCTGGAAATTTTTCTCTATTTTCAGAAGAAATAGTATTGCCCATTGCAAGCTTCTGTGCTACAATCATGATGGGAAAGCAGGCTGCCCAGGCTGCAGGACAGCCCCTACTCCATAACTCAGCACGGAGCTCCTTTTTGCGATGCTCGGTGGTCAGGAACAACAGAACCAGTCAGGTTGAGGAGATCACTACTATTTTCTGAGAAGGTGTTTCGGAATCTCAACAGCCTGTCAGTGGGGACCTTGGTACAAACTCAGCATGTAGGAACCCACCACTGGGGCGGGTTCCTCCCAATTACTCAGCTAGAAGGGACCTTCCCAGCCAGGAAAGCGCAAGACACACATCTTTCCTCTAGCAAAACAAGCATCATTCATTTTTCCACTCGCTTGAAAAGGCAAATATGGATTGAATGGAATTTCAAAGTTCATAAGGTATTATTTAACCCAGAGGCTAAAGCTCTTTTAAATTTAAGCCTGAATTTAACTTGTAGCATAAAGAAAACTGTAGCACATTTTGAAAACTTGACGCTAAAAAAAAAATAAGCTCCATTTAAGTAGTAAACTAAAGAACAAATTTTGTTAATTTGCTGCATATTGTTAGTGATTAAATAAGCAACTGTAGTCAGATTACAGGTTCTCAGAGGCAAAGCAAAATAACTGTGGCTTGAAAAAAAATCTTTGAACTTTGTAAGCAGCAAAAATGAACAACTGGAAAAAGATACTTAAATCCACAAAACCCACAAGACTTACATATTTCCCTTTGCGTCTGAGTCAAGTTGTTGTATTCCTCTGACATGACTGAGAGATCACCAATACCAGTAAAAATCCAATAATTCAACTCACTACAGTAGAGCTCACACTAACATAACTCAGAATAAAGCCATTCACCACATCTGCCCTCCTACGGCACTGAGCTGCATTGCAAGTTACAAGATATTTTTAAGATGAAACGTTAATTCCGTTCCAAATGATATCAAGCTTAATTCTGAATGAAAATTAATGCCACACATGCACAGAAAACCTTCACAGTAATGCTTAAAAGTTATCACTTCAAGAGTTTAACACCACTAACAAAAATAAGGCATTTTTGATGGAAAATATTCTGCTTCTGTACCAGTCTCCCCCCGCCCCAGTTCTCTTCTTTCTTTTAAATCTTTAAACTTGGTACTTAACTCCATCCATGAAATATTACACAATATGTTGATCATGCTGTTTTTTAATTTCAACTCAACTGAAGAAGCATTGTTAAAAAGAATCACTATATCCCAGGGGAATCAGGAAATTAAACTTTATATATTGGGTTTTGACTTTCCCATAAGCAGATACAGCCATATACCATCTGATTACCATCTGAGGGGAGGCACAGCTTGAAAAACAGCACTGCCAATGTGCCACTGGGTCATTGATTAATTAAGCAATAAGATGAGAAGGTCTGTCGCTTAGGGTCATTAATGTATGCCTAAAATGCCATTTGAGACATGAATGTCTGGTTAGTATTATAGAGCCTGATCTCACCAGAATTTACGTCTGAGCCCAGTACTTGATACTTCTGTTGACTGTTTGCATTGCAGGCACTGCCATTTGTAGGTGTTAGAATACGCTGGACAATCTCAACATGAGTTTTATTTTTGGGAGTGGCAGGATGAGAATGAGAGAGTGGATGTTCATCTTAAATTAAAAAAAAACCCACTTGTTTCAGAAATAGTATGCTTCAAATTACAAAATTTGTCTCTCATTCCATAGAATATTGAAAGGGATCATATAAACATATACACAGTCATTAGTTTCTTAAAATAATACACTGGCAGGCAACAAGGTCTCCAGTAAAACTCTAAATAATCTGTAGCAAATCTATGCACAGAATTCCTAAAATTCTTCTAATTTGCTGAGCTGGTTCAGGTATTCTGGAGAAAAGCCCACTCTGTACCCCTCCTGCCCTGCCAGAGCTGCCACATTTTGGATGAAATAGTTAAATACTGGGCTTGAAAGCAAACGTAGGGTTTTGTCTGGCACTCATCTGTGAGCAGGCAGACCTCAGTTCCAGTCCTTGCTTAAGTTAATGTTTACTTCTAATTTAAAAGCCATACAAGGACCCTGACCCACACAGCCCCCTCTCCCTGGTGGCGTCCACACCCGGGCTCGATCATCATGCTCTCTCGTGTACACACATGAACTTTCTCTTGCTGATTTAATGAACATCTAAACGTTCCATACGTATGAGATGGTTTCAGGGAGAAGAAAGTAAAGAAAACTTGCACCACTGTGTAATAAGCCATAACCCTTTGCCTGAAGTAATGCAAGAACAGAGGAAAGAATAGAACCTATTTCAAATGAGTGTTGTAGTAATTAAGCTCTTACACAGACATGATAATAGCTGCTCTTCATGTACCCTCTGAAGAACCTGATGTGTTTGAGCTTTTACCAATTTAAAGCACAGTGATGACATGAGAGTAATTACTTTGGGGATCTTCTCCCCAATACAGGCTTCAGCTTGGTGCTGTCAAGACTGAAGTACTTTAGACTTGTCCAGAAGTAGCATTTTAGGCACTCATGGAAGACTTCTGGGACTTGAGTGTCTCCAGCATCTTCCACCAGATTAACAGGAGTTCCAATATATACAGCCTCTGCAAATTCTACAGTTTCCACTTCTGCTATAAACAGAATTAGTTATCCTCAGAAAATGCAAGCTCGGCCAGCTCTTTTAAAAAACCACAAACCAACAACAATACACCGCACCTGTTTTACAGACTGTCCGAACAGATAGTTTCAACCCATTAGCTTCAGGAGAGATTAAGGTTTTGAGAAGCACTTCCCATGAGGAGGCTCAGAGATGTTCTCACTGCAGTGCTGGAACAGGTCACCCTCTTTGGAGGCTTTCTAAACTCAGATCAACAAAGCCACGGCTGAGCTGATCCTGTACTGACAAGGTCTGGCCTAAGCGGGAAGCTGCACTAGACATGTCCCGGAGGTCCCCTCCGACCAGCACCTCTTTGATTCTATCAGGCTGGAACTTGCCTATTTCAAAGTACATTTCTTTCCATACACCACATTCAAGAAATGATAATTGGAGATATTTCATTTCCACGTGAATATACGGAAGTATAACAAACCATGATCAGACAAGAACGCAAGCTGATAACCTGCTTTTCATAAATGCTACACAGCTGCCTGCCCGAATCATAAATTGGTTGCTCTAATGGTTCAGTCACACCCACTATGGCCAAATTAAGGTCAGTCAGGACTACTGCCCTGTTGAATAGACTTCTCTTTGATTAGATATTCCAGAGATAATGTTTTAACAGCTCATTATTTTATTACTTCGTGGGGCAGACAGGCATAAAACAAGAAATTTGGGATGAGGCAGCTCTATACAGTCCTTTCCCACTCTAGAGTGGAACGGGTCTCTGTACTTGCCATCTACTGCTCATGAGATAACGCAGCAGCAGCAGGCAAAGCTTCAGGAATAACAACAATAGTTTTTAAAAGTTTGCAGACTCTGATTTAAAAATAGAGATGCCTAATGCAAAGTTTCTGCTACATTTCAGAAATTTCATTTCTTGTCAACAAACACAGCCACTGTAGCAACACAAACATTTCTATTCAATACAGGTCTATACTTTCAGTTCAACATCAGCACCATCACAGTTATACCAATATTTTGCTCATCTAGGGAAAAGTTAAACTAGTATAAGAACATTGATAGGATTCTAATATTAACCACACTTAACTATATCACCGTAAATAAATCAGTATCAGTTTTAGGTTTAGACAGATATCCAACAGCATTGCTAGCATGTAACTGTGTAGCCCAGAGAATGGCTCATCTTCAGTACAACATTTATATCAAGTTACTTCACTCAGACTAACCTTGAGAGCACATGCTGAGAAATAACATTTCAGGTACACGGATTGATTCAATTATGAACACAGAGTGATTAGATTAGCAGCAGATGACTTGGAAGTCAAGCTGCTGCATCCCCATTGAATTCCAAGCTCCACGAGCAGCAACATTCCCGCTTCCACCCAGCCCTCCCCTGAGCCAGGAAGCTCAGGCTTTAAGCATCTCTTTAGGCTTCTTTAAACACCAGACAAACAAAAGGCAGAATTTAAATTTTGCCTCCTACTGTACCTAAACCAGTCTGCTACCATACAACATCCATGGTTTCCCTATCAGGGTCAAAATGACCATTAAAAGCATTTCATAGTTCACAACATTTCAAATGAAACAGCTGTAAAAGCTGACATTTAGCTTACCAGGAGGCCACAAGGTCCAAGAGACAGCAGCTTGGAGTGCAATAATCTTCTCAGGTCTAGTTATCAGCAACCAGGCAGAAGAATAAAATCAAAAACAAACAAAAAAAAAACCACTTTAAACAAATAGACATAAGCATGCAGACACAAGCAACTCAAGAAGCAATTTGTCTTTAACCAGGGCACCAAAAGTGACCAAGCTGACTCTTCAGCTCAGCCCTATTCAACACCAACCTTATGAGGTTCAGCTGATGAGTAGCAGCTCATTAAACCAAAGAGACTTGGATCTGTCTGCCCAGCCCCTGGCTTAATATTTTCGTTTTGCTTGAGTTCTGTCAATTTATACTGAAAGCTCCTTCCAATTAACAGGAAAGAGACTTCTTAAGAAAGCTGTATAGACAGTCCCTAAATTGATTTAAGCTCAGGAGAAAAAACAAAGGGCAACAATAGCTGCTCATTCGAAAGGATGACAGTATGAAGCTGGTTGCTTCTCTAAAGAGGTTTTAGCTGTGCTCAAATTGTTGACAACATTATTAAAGCAAATTTTGCAGCAAATTTACTTGGAGTTTTTGTTTTACTTGTGTTTGTTGTTGTTTTGATTGTTTGTTTTGTGAGGGTGTTTTTTTTGTTTGTGGGGGTTTTTGATTTTTAATAACAAAAGGCTCAAAATAGTCCATCTTTATCAGCACCACCTGAGTTAACCCATAGCCTGCTCCTTCTGCTGAGCCCACCTACACACACCTGATCCTAATTAACCACCAGCTGCAAGCACTTTCAAGCACTCCCAGGAAACCTCTATGGGGGGTGCTAACCCTCCTCCCTTCTCTTCCATCCCCTGAGATGGGAAAAAAAGCCATATTGCAAAAACATTTTAACTCAATAGGGCCTTCTTCTCAGAGACATTATTATCACAAGATTAAACAAAACTGATGGTTTCTATCCAAAGTACACAAGGCTATGACTTTCTGGAATTTATCTGAGCCATTTGTCTTTCATTTTGAAATTCACTGTATTGTATCTCACATTATTTACCCAAGAAATTCAGCCAGAGCATGAGATACGTGGGAATCACCTGTTTTGTTCAACCCAGCACAGTGTATTTCAGTTTGTATTATTGTTGAGAACATCTATTACTCCACAGTTACTTTTTTTTGTTTTAAAAAGATCAATTTTTGCATAAAAACATGAAAAAGAGGGGAGGGGGAAATCTGGAATCTTTCTATCAGCGTTTAAAGGCATAACAAAACACAGCAATTTATTTCACCATATCCAGTTGTAATGCTAAACCACAGATAAACATTACTCATGCAGCAAGAATGTGTTTCTTCCTTCGGATGGAGGTCCAATATTGCCCTCTTGAGTATGCCAAACAGCATGGGGTACTTCATTTACCATCTGATTGGCACACGCTTTAGTTTTGAATCAGTTTGGAGATGAAATTGTTGGCTAAAGCTCTGGAAATTCTGACTCCAGAGTTGTCAGGCGGGCTGTCTTTACTTTGAGAAAAAATAATTCTTTTTAATAACACTATATTACTTGGCATTTTATCTGTTTTTACATTGTTTGCTAATGTTTTGCATTTCTGCGCATTGTGCAGCACCCCAAGAACTTTAGTAGGGGGAACTTCATTAAAAAATAAAATGTTGTTTATTATTTCAGCATGCGGTAATAAAATTGCTACATGTTTGGGGAAATATTCTAATACAAGCTATTTTGGTGGCACACAAAAAAGGTCAGCCATTGCATGCTGATACAAAAAGATATATTCACTGAAAGGCAGAAATTTCTTAATGTAGCTCATTTTCAAGCCACGTCTTACAATGCAGAGGATTCTAAGGGTTGAGGGTTTATTTATCCATTTACCTCGTACACAAAGGAAATTATCCCATAAACTTATGCTTAAATTTTTTTAGTCAATGTTATTTTGCATAGCAACAAACTTATTTCTTGTATATTTTAAGACATACAGTTTGGTTTATTATTTTATTGATATTAATGGAAATTATCCACAAGAGGAAAACGCATTATTTGAAGGTCTGACTCTAATACCTTTCCTATCCTAAAGCCAGTAAGTATTCTGTGAGCAGAGGGCTTGGACGATTGGTTCTGAATTCACTTCCTTAGGTAGGCGCAACTCTAAAATGATGAGTTCTTTCCAACTCAAACCCTCACGCAGCTTTCCACTTTGGCGTTTTTTCCCCTCACCGCCATGAATGACACATCCATATGTACACTCACATTTTGTGAGGGCACACACAGGCAGGCAAACACTGTTTCCAACATCCTTCCTTTCTTTACTTCTACAACTGCTGTTTTGTAACCAACCACCACAGTTATTTTGCACAGCAATCTAATACACAGCTCCTTTTTTAATTAGTTTCTCTAATGACTAGTAACCTGTCTTCATAGCCATGAAACCTTTCAGAAAACTTTCCTCTTACCTGAGCACACGGTTGTGGCTCCCTGTTGTAGGAAACCCTCAAGGATCCAGCTCCATTAAGTA